>NC_090936.1:1068473989-1069725418 GCF_040938575.1 Ambystoma mexicanum
AAATTGATTGATGAGGGTAAGAAACTAATTGTTGGAGAGGGTGGGGGAGAGGATGGGATATATATAAGTGAAGCCTGGGAACAGAGTGGTGTTAGAATTAGTTGGGTGAGGACAGCAGTTGGTGAAGGACGTCCAAGAGTGGCGAAAGCGACCAGATTGTGGAAGCTACTGGAGAGGGGGGTGGAGGGGGAGGGGAGGGGGGGGTCTGTGGAGTATTTGTTAGTGAGTGGAGAGTTTGAGGAGGAGTAGCATAGTGATAGTAGTAGTGGCAGAGGTAGTAGTATTTGGAAGTGGAGATAGTGGGAGTATGGGAGTAGCAAGTGAGAGACTGGGAATACGTAGTAGTAATGGAAGTGGGAGTGAAGGATAAGCTGGAGGTTAAACAGGCAGTAGATCGTTAGTTGGTAATAGAGAGCAGCAGTGAGTGTTAATGGACTAGAAATAGCAGTAGAGGGAGAATAGTAGGAGCAACAGGGAGTGGGAGACCAGGAGTAGCTAGTGGTGAGAGTAGAGAGAGAAAATAAAGAAGAATAACAAGAGGAAAGTAAGTAGAGTGGAAGGAAGGGAACAATGGAGGTAGCGACAGTAAGAAGGGATAGAGTTAAGAAATTAGAGGCAAAGTCAGATCAAAGGGTGGGGGTGGAAAGGGAAAGGGAGCGAGAGCGAGAGCGAGAGAACCGGTACGAGAACTTCTGCAGAGACTAATATAAGTGAAGGGTCAGGTACGAGTGAGCATGAGAGAAGTAAAAGCAACACCAGGTGAAATAAGGCACAATAGTTAACTCCCTGAGACTAAGAGGGATAGGTCATGGAAAGTTAGAAGACACCAAGGGAGATTGATAACCCAAATCTTAGCCCCAGAAAGATCACAGGTGGCACTGTTCAATAGTACCAACACCCATTAAGGACACCTGAGTTAGGGAGGAGGGTAACGGCTGGGGTAGTTGAGAGAGAGAGAAAGAGAGAGGGGCGGCCCTAGCGCCAATTCCCCAAGAATCCAGTCAGGCCTGATAACGACCCGAGAACCCTTGGCCCAAGTGGTTCGTAAAGTCACAAATAAACACCCTTGGACATACCAACTGAGTCAGTGTGTTTATTTGCGGCAGACCACCCCTCACATTTGTCACAGGGGGAATAGATTCAAGGGAGAATTTGTGCTTTCAGTTTTGGATAGTGCAAGAGGCCAAAGAGGCAGAAATGTGTATTGTAATGTCCCAGGCAGGGTCAATATCAGAGGAATGCCCCAAATAATTTTGTTTTTGTTTCAAACACAAGCTAAAACATAAAATCCTCTGCACACATTTGCATCATAATGCAGCAGTCCAACAGACTCAGTGTGATTGAACACTCCATTCAGCATTATGGAACAACACTGTATTAATAGCATTAATGTACCAGTTTATAACCGCCAGACAAATACATCATTCACACCCAGGAACTCATTGTCCAGTAGTCAATACCCCCAGTTCATGGGATCCGGAATAATTAGGGTCAAGGGGATTGCAAGCGCTCCTGCTGACTCATTGCAAGGGGCATCTGTTACGGGTGCGCACTTGGACCACGAGCGTAACGGGGGAACCTGCAGCCCCCACACGGCTTGTAGGGTGGCTTCCACGTTTTGTGTTACGCCACTGACTTGGACCCGGGGTTACATATCAATTGTAGCAAACATGTTGAGCCAGCATCAATGAAAGTGAAATGTGATTGTGGGTATGAACGGCTGCGATTTCCGAAACATTAAACAATAGTAGGGCCGAGCGTCGATATTGGGTGTGCACATCTAATGCTGTGTTCCACTTGATATGCTAACAGAGGTCATTGCAACACTTGTTTCCTAACATAAGAAATTCATATGAATTAACATCTAACTCTCCCTCTATTCAACCTGTATCTTCTTTACTAGTTTGTAGCAGAGAAGAGGCTGAGCCAATTTGGGAACTTCAAAGCATTTTGTCATTGGTTTACATTTATTAGGTATACACTTCCGACTAGGTATAAACTTTCCTGCCAATCCTTTTATATACATTTTGCTAGTAAACTCATTCTACCAGCTTCTCCAGCTTACATTGTTACCTCACGGTTAATGTTTTAAGTGGAATGTATGGTGGTATCCCCATCACCATTTAAATTGCACCCTTCTTCAGAACTTTGAGAGCCCCTTCTGCTGGGGATCATTTGGTCCAGCGATAACATACTACATAACATCTGTTTAGAATGATTTCCCCCCCCCCCCCCCCCCGAGGATCATGGCAGTTCCAGTCTAGCATTACCACTAACTGTACCCCGCAGACAGAAGGGTTAAATAGCCCACAACACAGGCTGCCTGAAACACATCTGACTCAGTCTGTCTGGAACAACTACATTTGCAAATGGCAGGCCTGTGCACCATGGACCATGGTGGACACCATAAATTCTTGTACAGCAGACACGCATACGGAACTTCGAAGCATGAGAGAAGCTATGAAAGCGCAAGCAGATGGTGCTTTTGATTCCCAAGATAAAATCCAGTATACAAGACAGATTTCTGGAGCTAGAACAATTACAGCATGGGGTGACAAGTATCGTTAACTTCTGTCGAACTGGAAGACTGTAGCCGATGTGACAATGTCCTTTTTGTCAGCATTGCACACGAGTTAGAAGGTAAAAATGCATTGAAGTTCATGGAACTATGGCTTCCCAAGATGCTTAACCATACCTTCGAACCACCTCGAAAGATCCAAAGGGCCCACAGAATTGGTCTACGAAATCCCATTAACGACGTGCCCAGGGCATTTCAAGTACGGCTAGGTCAACTTAATCAGGCAAAGGAAATCATCCAATTAGCTAAGAAAAAACAATCCATTCATAGATAATAGAAAGAAATCTTTATAATCAGTGTTTTTCTAAAAATAAAAATGGAGAGAGCGAAAGCTTTCTTAAATGTACACTAGGATCCCAAAAAGTGGGACTGCAGATATGATCAAGGACCTTGTCATGTATGTTAGAAACTAAAGATGAGATAACGCCAAGGTAGATCCAAGCGACTTCAAAGAATGTCTTAGACTGCAGCATTTAGCAGCCCTGGACACATTGGTGCAAGATAAAGGAGTACATCATGTGCTGGCAGACAAGACACCTATGGATATAAATGAGAGATGGGAAAGGTTTGGATACATGCAACAAAAAGACAGGAGACTGCTTCACCTTCTAGGGCCAATTCAAGTCTGCCCCTCGTGAGGAACATCTCTGAGACAAATCTACATCAATGTTAAAGTCTGAAGAACACTGCAAACGACCCAAGGATAATTCTACTTGAACATATCTACTTACAGGTCTCGGGGGAACAGTTAAACACTTTCTTTTGGTGAGCCATGTATAATGATAGTAAACATATTTATTGTGCACCTCCTTTATGGAGAGGTCACTCTTACTGTGTGTTAATACACTACGCTAAAGCCTTGAATACAGCCTTATAGACCCAAGGAGGGGCCATTCACCTCGGGCCATAACTAGGCAGCGGGTCATTATCCCAAGCGATAATTAACCTTCTGGGGGTCTATAAGGCTGCTAGCGCATGTTGGTAGTAGCAATACATGTTTGGAATTTTGGTGATGCAGTATGTTACTTAAGAGTGAGTTAAGTAAATAGACTGAGTAAATTAAACGAGGTTTTATTTTGCAGTATTTAAATAACATGGTTGTATTAATAAATTAAGCATTTTAATGGCAATTTGCACTACAACAGATTTAAAATGTGCATGTAAGAGACGTCATGAAAAAGTAAACTGTTCCTCTAAGAGAAAGTGTAGCAATGTTCCAGCTTTCTCTTTCGTGTGTTAAAATAGCATGTTGCAGCAAAAAAAAGAAAAAAAAATGATTCACCGAGAGAGGGAGTGTCTTGTTGAAAGAAATCTTGCCTGGAAATATTGCTTGATTGATTGCAAAGCTGTGTAACATGCTTTGGGCTGTTGTGAAGTTGGGGTTCACTACCACACATGGTAATCCCTAGGGACTACACTTGGCAACCTAATGGAGTGGCTGTCCTTATTTTGGCCCCCCATTAAGAGTTCAGTGGTATTTCGGCAGATTTACCACCGGAATAACGCCAAATTCAATTACTGTTACCGCCACTTGGTCCTGTGGAGCAACACGCTGGAGGTGAATCCGCCTCTTTTTCTCTAAAATCTGGCGGGTTTACCATGCAGTAACTCTGCAGGCGGTAAATCTGCCAAAAAAATATTATTTAGGCAGATTAGAAACATGATCATGCATTGATCATGAAACCCAATAGTCATCTAAATTAGGTTAAAAAACAAGGTTCCTAAGACTTTTTTTCTAAATTAACTTTTTGAACATTGTCAAATACAGTCATTATCATTGATCTATTGCATTTTGAGTATTACATATTGACACACTTTAGACAGCCTGCATGTTATTTCTTACTTCTGACTCTACCCGAGCATAAAACATTTCTCTGCAAATTCTAGCTGATTAATGACAGAAAATTGTTCTATCTATTAGTGTGGTTTCATCTTTTTTCTTTGTGTTTAAGGTTGTTTACTGCCCCAAAACCACACGCACACCAAGGGGCTACACTATTTATGTGTACAAAAAAATATCTTTTTGCATTGTGGGAAAAGTGGCGGTAACAGAATTACTGCCACTTTTTTCCCCACACCGCCAAACTTGTAATGAAGTCCTTTGTCTTTTTTAATGAGAGGCAGGTGTACTCAAACCCTCGCTCCCTTCTTTTGTTAGTGCTGACACCTTTAGTTTCCTCCACCACACTTTGGGGATATTTTTCACAGACGATATGGTCTATTCCTCCACTGCAAAAGTCTGGTCACCAGGAATGACCTCATACCCACACCACCCCCCCTCCCCCCGACAGCCGCAGACTACTATGCTTGCCAACATGTGTATTCTAAACTTAAGGGCAAGCCCGGATATGTTGCAATCCCCCATAAGTTCGAATGGGGAACTGTAACCTTTACCTTGTAAGCAGTAATGGTCGAACTCTGGGAAGGACATCTACTATGCAAAAGAGGTAAAAGCCACCAGAACTTGGTGGCTTATAAGGGCGGCTGGGAAATTAATCAAACCTTCACTACTGAGAGCTGCAACTGGAGAGTATGGGCAGGCCTCCAGTAGGGCCTCCATGGATCCCACTTCCGTCACCCTCTGTCATGAAGCCAAGTGCACTATACAGAGGGCGCAATTCGTGGACGCCATTCAAAAAGGTTTATTTGGGCTATGTACAAGAATTAAACAACCCAAATTTAGGCTGGCAAGACAAACGGCCCCAGTAGTTGTTCCTTACAATACTGGAGCCAAAGAGGCATACTTAAAGGTGTTCAGAAAAAGGGGAACAAAGGAAAAAGTGTAAAAATATTTCCCAGGAGGTTGATCACAGGAGCATGCTCATATCCGCACATAATAGGTGAAACAGAGACTTTCTGCAGCTATCCAGAAAAAAGATCTGATGCACATTTCTCTTCCAGTCGTGTCAGGCTGATGCATATCGGAGACAATCCTGGCAGATATGCACCAAGACTCTTGATATACAGAGTGATGCCAACTTTTTACATTGTGCACCCCTGTAATAACAAAGAACTTGAGGATAACTCAACCCTGCAACACAATGGAGTACACAAATTAAACTCAAGAAATTCTCCCCCAAAACGTATTTAGTCATTCTGGCTGCATGGCTTGGTTTTATTCTACTAAACCTTTGGAATACTCAGATTTTCATTCATTTTGTCCATGTGTAAGATTGGGGAAATTAATATCTGTAAGGTCCTGTCCTCCATTTATATAAATCACTGACAAACCGCTTTTACCAGTGGTATCTACTTTGATGGGCATGGATGGATGACCATAGTTTATCCATGATATTGTCCTTATTTATTTAAATGCTTACATAGCGTACACTACAAAATGAGTTGTTACTAGACGCTAGCAGCACAGAAAGAAGGGGAAGGGAGGGGAGTACAGGGAGGGAAAAAAGAAAGGCAGACATGGAACACAATCAGCAAACAAACAGGATCATTCATTAAAGGGAGTCCACAAACATTCCATCAGGTAGGTTCCTTAGTCAGGGAATGGAAAGGAGGGAAAGGAAACAGAGCAGAACAGAAGAAGTTCCACAAACAGACTGTGGTGTGTATTATCCAGATACAGGTGGCAGCACTCTGAGGTTATATCGAAGAGTTAAATAGTCTTCTTTTAGTTTCTTCCGGAGACTCATCTGGGAGACGGGTGATCCCTGGTGGAAAGCAATGGTCACTACAGGTTAAAGGTACCTGAGAATAGAGGAGTCCTTTCCTCTAAACACCAACACCGGAAAGAGTATTATTTGGGGCAAGAGGTTTTGTTGACATGCAACCTTCTGGGATTCTAGCAGGGACGAAATGTCAGCATCAAGAAGGCCCTGTGGTGGTGGGGAGAACAATGAACAGATGCTCCAGGCTCCCTGTTGGCCCAAAGAGGAACAAGGGTATCGGGATGAACTGAGAGGAGCTCTGGAGGGGTTGGGGAGAGAACAACATCAATGGACACAGCTGCAGGAGTGCCACGGGATGCTGAAGATCAGGATTGCCATCAGGTGACCAGAGAGAGAGTATGGTGGTGAAGGCAGCATTTTGAACTTGGTGAGGGGGTGGTGGGTGGAGGAGTGGGCAGAAACAGGAAAAAGGTGGTCAAGGAGGCAGAGAGCAGAAGTTCTGCTTCCATCAGTCCATCATTTTGCTGTAGTTTGACCTCGACTTTCCTTAGACAACTGCAGTGCTGTGTTGATGTGGGCAGGAAAGTGTCAGATCACCTGAAAACGGTCCGACTCAGACTGCAGGCTTCTAGAGAAAGCACACCAAGGCAGAGGGGTCAAACGCCAAGCGCTCCGAACAATAAAACCTGATGCAAGAAAATAAACACCGATTTGAACATTGACCAGAAAACAAGCAGTGGTCTTTCCTCTAGAATCTGTATTTTAAAAAGGGAAAAGAAACATTAAAAAGGATTAATGGAACAAAGGTGAACAGAAAAACACACCCACAAAACATAGAATTTCAAATATTTAACGCGCAGAGAAAATGTCTGCAGCTTTTTGGGAATATAATGGCTGCTGAAACGAGGCATGAACTCGCAAAGCAATTGCAAGCGGCGGCCTGAGAATACTCTAAGCATCCCATTATTCTGTGTAGATTAGTGACCCTATAAAGCTCCGGAGCAGTTTCCATATGATCCGATTAATAAAAAAGCATGGCCTTGCCACTGTATCACTTTGCACACCAAGGGTTCGGGCTGATCAAGTCTTCCATACCATTAATTTTATTGTAGGAAAGATCCAGCTTCTGTAGGTGCACGTATCCGCCGAGAATGCTAATGTCACTTAAATCACGGCCCTGGGAAAAGAAAAGTTCAAAAGATGGATGTTAAACTCAGAAGAAGAACGCATAAAATGAGAGAATGCCTCCCCTGGCCGATTAGTAGCGTTTAAAGATCTGGATGTTAATGCTACTTACTGGTAGTGCCAGATCAAGGTACACCTGCCCAATGCCGAGCGCTGAACGGCCCAAGCCAGACAATCCCTCTGCGACAGCCTCCTCCTGCAACACTCCATCAAACTCTTCCTGCAACTTAAGAAGCAATGGACCGTTCAGTGCGGCTCAGACAAGGGGGTAAAAAAACGAATACGGGAAATGGAGGTGGAATGGGAAAGGTGTGGAAGGCCTCTCTCCAAGGACATTGCTTACAAGTCAGCCTCGTTAAATGTGGGATGTGCCCAAACAAGGTAGGCGAGGCCACGTAGGGCTAGGCCCCTAGCATTAGTGACCAGGGTTTCAGAAAGGATCACACTATTATATATGAAGCACAAAACACCACATTCACTGGGTCATATAGAGAGAAGACATGTATGACAAATACATTACTAATTTGAAAAACAGTGCATTCATGTTTGTAAAAAAACATATAAACATTGGCCGTATAAAGTTAAATAGTTCTTGTAAATTCCAAACCCCCTCCACCCTAAAATAATGTTTTAAAAAATACAAATAAAAAAATCTATGAAATTCAAACAAACAATAGCAGCTACCGAGTTTGTAACTTTATCGGTATGCAGTAATAAAATCGCATCAAAAATGTTGCCTTTACAAAAAAAAACGAAAATTGCAGCAAAAATACTGTGGTTTGACCCGGTAAAGGGGTACCCCATTATACCATTAAAAGGGAGCAGGGTTGTCCCCCGCATCCTTTACATGTACTGCAGCGGCAAAACCACAGCCTTTTTGCCGCAAATTTTTGTGTAAACGGCAATTTTTGCCGCAATTTTAACACATGGAACCACTTCATCTCTGCCGTGGGAAAAATGATTCTTTTCACGACGAAAATGAAAATAGATTTACCTCTGTAATTATTTTACTCGTCCATGAAAGTTCACCAAATTTGGCAAAAGAAAGTTTTGGTCAGAACAGAGATGCCAAATTTGAAGAAAGTTTTCATGGTGAAAAGGAACTTGCTTAAAAACGTTTTTTTTGTCTTAGAGTTTAACAGAACACAATACCTGCTTTCAGGACCACCATCTCTAAATGATCTGCTTCAATTTTCTAGATTTTCGTCATGAACCTAGACATTAAAACACAATTCAAATCTAAAAAAAGGAATGTGATTGGAAAGCGCAAGACTGCCATTCTTTGCCCACCTGCCGTCTTGGGCGTGCGGGTCCAAGACAAGCTCTGAAGTATGAAAAAGGGCATATAGCAGGTCTCCATATGTGCATTCTGACCCTTGCGAAGTCAAGGGCATGTCATAGATGGTTGAAAATATTCCCACTTTTAGTGAACAAAATCTCCAAATTAGGCTGCAGGCTCAATAGATCCGGGGCTAGATACATAGACCTGGGGGTTGGCGGGGTGAGTTATGCAAATGTATTCATACGGTGACTAATGTTGTAACTTCAGACCGTAGCAGATAGCAATTTTCGGGCACTTATAACTTCAGCCCTCAATGGATGGAAATGTCTGGATCTTTCTGAAGAGGATATATAGACAACCATAAATATTTTTGGAAAGCTCGTGCCCTGGCACAGTTGCCAGTGGGCTTCGGCTACGACAGAGGGAGCTTCTCCAAAAGCACCCTTGAGAGTCAGAATAATCTTGTTTGCATCCGCACTAGAGTGCTTATGCATTTCTTTATTGTTCATATTTGTACAAAGCTGAACAACAAGATACACAGCATGCTTAGCCCAAGAGGCACCATGTGAGGAATTTGACCATCCGCATGGTAGGCGTGTGCTCGCCTGAGCTTTTTTGAAATGTTTAATTAAATGGACTGATGGTAGACCAACCTCAGGAAAATATGTGGGGCTAATCCACACAAATGCTCCTATCTTTATACCAGAGTCATCATTAATGTTTATTTCAATGGAACCATCATGGGTCAGGGTCCTCAACCCAAACTTCTTCCCTTTAACAGGCTCCTCTCTCGCATCTCAAAACTCACCTCTTCCTCTGGCCAGGGTCCCTTGCCCTCTGTGACTTCCTCCTCCTCCTCCTCCTCATCCTCTGTACAGGCATCCTCACCCTGCCTTACTGTCCTGGCCCCCTTGTTGGCTTTGGCTCCTTCGCCATACTCCACTTTCCCTCTTGCCACCCTTAGGTGGGACCACTGTCCCCTGTGCCCCCCTGAGGAAGACCCTTAAAGATGGCAAGCTGCTCTATATTGCCAATCTCAACACTCGCTCTGCCATCAAACACTAGTCTGACATCCGCAACCTCCTCATACTCATGGATCTTGATGTGCTCACCATCACAAAGACCTGGTTCAAGGAAAGCTTGGTCAAAAGCTTTGACACACACTTTCCTGAAGGCTACAACATCCTGTCTGGTGGGGGAGTGGTGCTTATCTTTCCAGAATGGATACCTGTGTACCTCATCCCTACACAGGCCTACTCCTCTTTGGAGTTTCTCACTACGGCCACCTTCTATCGGCCACCAGGACAATCCACTCTCTTCCTGTTGGAATGGGCTGACCTGCACTCCTCTCTACTCTCAACTCCTCCGGATGGGTGATCTCAACATCCATCTAGACTTCCCTGACTCCTCATGACATTTCCGCAAACTTTGCCATTCTCTCTCCCCCTCCATCCTACCCTCTGGCTCCACGCACATCGCGGGCCACACCTTGGATGTTCTCATCTCCAGTGACAGCCCTCTCTCTATACCTCTTACTACCCCCCTCTCCTGGACTGGCCACTCTCTTCGCTCAACACACCGGACGCTCTCCTCTCCTCTTGCAGCAACACACCCAGCACTGCCACTCGGCTTCAAAGTCACCAGACCCATGAAGAAAGTGTCAGTGTCTGCCTTTGCCTCCACCTACTCTCCTCCTCCCATTCCTGTGACTGACTCCCACCCTGACACAGCCTTCGCTAACTTCACCCTCTCTATTTCCAACACTCTTGACATTGCCCTGCCATGAGGGTCTGACTGAAGCCTTTCAGAAAGTGCAACTCTTGGTACGACTCTGATCTGGCTGCCCTCAAACACAAACGTAGGGCAGCTGAGTGGAAAACAGGTAGACCCCTGACTCTCTAAAACCATTAAGAACAATATTGACTCCCTCGCCCCAGCCTCGGATGATCTCTGCAATCTCTCCTTCTCCACTGGAGTTTTCCCAACTGCCCTTAAGCACTCGCTTGTACACACCCTGCTCAAGAATCCCTCTGCCAACACCTCCATTCCGGCAAACTTCCACTCGATCTCCATCGCTCCTTTCCTGCGTAAACTCCTGGAGAGGTTGACTATCACTCAACTGACCCTCCACACAATCTATTGGCTGCTTCCATGACAATCAGTCTGGCTTTAGAGCATCCAGAGGCACGGAAACTGATCTTGTGAACACACGTGAAAATCTGATCTCAAATCTTGACACTAACACTTCCTCTGTCCTCATTCTCCTCTGCCTTTGACACGGTTAACCACAAGAGCCTTATTGCACGTCTCCCCGACACCCTGGGAATCACAGGTCAGGCTCTGGCGTAATTAATATCCGTTCTCTCCGAACTCAGATCATACCTCTCGACTATTGCTCTTTCAAACTGTGGGGTTCCCCAGGGATAACACCTCTCCCCCTGGTTCTTCAACATCTATATGGCTGCTTTTGCACGTGTCATTGCCACTTTCAACTCTAACTTCCAGTGTTATGCGGATGACACACAGCTATCATTCAGCCTACCCTCAGCCGTTGCTGCTTCCTCCTCCTCCTCCTCCTCTTCCTCCTCTTCCTCCTCTTCCTCCTCCTCGCTCATATCTATCTGTATGTCCGCTATTAAGTCATGGTGTGCTGCAAACGACCTCTGCCTCAACGCCAGTAAAACCGAGATCGTTCTCATTGGGACCCCTGCTCCCACTTTACCACTTTCACTCTGGCCGGCCTCCCATGGCCCTGTGCCCGCACCCACCTGCAAGGCAAAATACCTCAGGGTCATCTTCGACTCCACTCGCTCCTTCGCCTCTTACACCTCTTGCATCTCTAAAAAAAATCTAACTTTCAGCAACACCTCCTCAGAGGTACTCTACCTTTTCTCACTTTCCCCCAGCGGCTCACTGTCTCGAGAGCCTTGGTTCTCTCTAGGCTGGATTATTGCAACAGCTTCTTCCTCAACCTCCCTTTTGCCCTGCGCCCTCTACAACTCATCCATAACTGAACCTTAAGACTTATCCTTGGCTTCAAGCCCAGGGACTCTGGTGCTGAAATCCCTTCAATGGCTCCCTGTGGCTGCAAGAATCAAGTTAAAGACCCTCTGCATTGTCCACAAGGCTTTCTGGGGCCTGGGACCTACCCATTTGCAACACTGTCTACCTAAATATTGTCCCTCACGAGCCCTCTGTTCATCTACCTCCAACCTTCTGCAAGTGAGCCGGTTCTCCAAGCAGAGACTTGAGGGAGATCCTTATCCTCAGCAGGTGCCTCCCTCTGGAATAGCCTCCCTGCCACCCCCGTCTCGAGCCTGACCTTCTTAATATCTAGAAACTCCTCAAGACCTTCCTCTTCCTTCGCTCTCCCTCTCCCCTGCATCTCTCCCTCCTCTTCCTTACAGCTTACTGGCTGGCCGCTTGGTGTACCTCAGAGTCTCACCAGTCCCAGGTACCTCCGCTGGTCCTCTATCGCACTTGCCTCAGGGCCCTACACCCAGCCACCTTCACAGCACTTAAAAATAACCCAAGAGTGTGTCTATCTCTGCACTTACCCCAGTCTTCACCGACTGGGTGCACTTGGATCCCCCCCCCCTCCCTGTTACCGTCTATGCACTTGCACAATCCAAATGCAACGGGCCTGAAGATAGTCTGTCTGTTCTCCCCTTAATCGCACTGGTAAAACTGCAGAATCACCGTCAGGCCTTTTTGCTACGTCTCCACTGAATATGCATTTTAACGCACTTACTTTGTCTGTGCAGACGATTATCGTCTCAGAATTTCAAGGGCTCTGAGCAACTGTTGTGCCCCCCCCCTTGTTCCTGTGTGGGAGCGAGGAGCCAATGGGCCCCTCTCTGGCATCACTTCTCAGTACAAAACTCGGACCAAGTGCCTCTACTGGTGGGTACGCCCCTCGCCCTTATGCAATGTTAACTTTGGGTTACATTTGCGTAGATGGGACCACTGAGCAGGACACAGGGCATCCATTTTTGTACCCCCTTTCGACTCCATCTTGGTGACCAGGCCTCACTGCGATAGTACAAAATGTCTCTCTCCCTTTCCCCGCCACAGCAGATCGGAGCACATGGCCCCACCCTCGTTCCCACTCCGACTGGAAAACTCTGCAGCTCCATTCTCACGCTGAAGCCGGAGATGCTGGCAACAAATAATAAATGTAACATCTATTTTCCTCCGAGATCACTGTCCTGCATGTGAATCAACATGAGCCAAGCACATAGCTCGTCCATCTCCACAAAAGTGTCCTTGCCCTCTTACCCTCGCCAGTTGAAACTTATTGCCATTCTAACCCTGTGTCCCTGCAAGATATTCCTTTCATGTTCCAGACCGCTGACCATGCTATGAAACCCACCCAACAGACCCCCAACTAACATTAGACCCTTGCTGCAGTATATCGTGCCCAATACTGACAAATGCCACATACCTAAGATTCTTGTGAGACTAACCCCACAGTTCAATGAGAGTATTATAGTGGTCAAGACCCGTAAGCCTGTGACCTGTATAACCCAAATGTTACGCATGATATATATACCTGTGTGATTTGTACAATGACATGATAAACTACTGAGGGTCTTTTGATCAACCATTATTTAGTGCATGCATTATTTAGAATGTAATTTCTTAGCTTAGATAGTGACCACCGTGTTTCACAGCGACCTGACCTTCACACATCCGGGGCACAGATGTCTGACGTTAATCCTCTCGCCAACCAAGCAACCAACCCGGAGGAAGAGATGAGGCCCACACCTAAGACACTACCCTGGCTGACCTATCCGGGTCCAACGTAGCATCATATGTTAGATATGCCAATGTGCTTATATAAATGTGTTGTAACCTTGATGTGGTCAGAGCGCTCTCAAAGATCTAGATAAACTTTTCCTTGAACTCTCGCAGCCTGCTCTTTTGTGCCTTATTCCCTGTCCAGGGAGTGTCTGTTTTATTCATTTTTACACGTATAAGTCAGGGAGGGCACAAACATTCCCAACCCTTCTTGAGTGCTTTGAAACACTTTCCTGTGCATATGTGCTATATAAATAAATAAATACAATACAATGGCAACCACATAGACCTGTGTACTCTGGGTGGACACAGCCTACAACCACAGTCCGCCCGGTCATATTTTGTTGGAATGTGACAGCCAGGAGTGCACAATGTCATCTCCAGGAAGGGCGGGGCGGAGAGGACCAATGTCCCCCCGCCATGGCCATCCTGATTAACTAACAAAGGCTCCATAGATCCGCCCTGCTCTTTTGTTAGGCCCTGCGGATGGTGGCAGTCATTAACATACTGATAGAAGGTACTTCAAACAGGCCCACATGGGGCCTGGCTGCAGATGTTAACAAAAGGAGACCGCAACCCCAACAACCTTTCATATGTAACGGTGTCAACCTGAAGCCAGCACCTACCCTCAGTATCAATGATAGTGAACTACAATGTCTGGGACTGTTGTTTACAGTAGACCACTTGAAGGGGCAGAGAGTCTGGTCTTGCTGCAGCTTCAAGTAAGACTTGCCACTTTAACAGGGACCACAAAGAGATGACCATTAAGCAGAGAGACTATTTGAACAAAACATGCAGGAAGATAGGTGGGACATAGTAAGACAAAGGAGTGAGCCCAGAGCCATTTCTGTTGAGAGAAGGGTTCTGCAATTTTAGTTCTGGGCACACCTTGTTCCTGTTTTCACCCCTTTACCTTTCCTGTTGCACAGAACTCTGGTTATGACCTCACACATACAGAAGATTGTTGTTAAGTACACCAGGATTGGTTCATTAAGGTAGGCTTAGCCTACACCAATCACTGTGGACCACTTAGCTTTAAAGGAGGGCTGAGCCCCTCTTTTGGAAGATCATCTGAAGGCTTCACCAGAAGCAGAAAGGAGAACTCAACCTTGGGCTCTGGCTGAAGGTACAGTCTGCCTTGCATCTTCCGCCAGTGAAGGAAGGCCAGGACATCCAAAGAGCGAAGCAAGGTCCCAGGAAACAGAGGGAGATGCAGAACTCAGATGACCCTCTAGCCACACCAGAACCGGTACCCTGCCAGCACATAGCATGCCCTGCTATGTTCTGCAGCAAGCTTCCTGGATTGGAAGTTCCAGAAGGTCTCTGAACCTACAAGCAAGGACAAGGAAACTACCTGAAACACACTCCTCAGCTTTGGGATGTCCACATTAAAGGATGACAGAAGCCCATTAAAGAAGCTGGGAGAAGTACCACAACGTCCCCCTGACGATGTCTGCCTTAAAGGACATTTTAGAGCCAGTCAGGTTTCTCAATCTGCAACCGACAGCAATTCCGATTGTTGTCAAGCCGCTGTCGCTTAAAGACTTCTGACACGTCTCGGCCAGTGCTTCAGAACTGGCAAATCAGCAATTAGACAACGATTCCTGACCCCGAGTTGACATATAGGCTAGCATGCAGCCGTTCGTTCAGCTTCGATGGCTGAACCGGCCTGACGCTTGATACCCACAGTGACTCCAATCTCGAACTCTGTCACAAAAACCTGCAAAGTGCCCTGAAGCTGCCTTGACGCAGTCAAGCACCAAGAACATCTATAGCATAAGGTACATTGTGGTTCTGTCCCCCTGGTCCTTCCCAGAAGGCCCCCAGAGACATTTTACAACCCATTGCTCCATTTGTGCTAAAGCCATGAAACCTTAACAAACTGTTGTGGTTATTAACCATACCGACTTCCCTCCTGTCAGCATCCAGAGTGCATCCCTTTTCCTTTTTTGAAACTGTCTGCTCTCTGCATTCCTTTACAGGGTGGGTTGTATTTCATAGTGTTGTTAGACTGTCTGTTGTGATTAATAAAGTAGATATTTTTAATACAACCTTGACCGAACACTCCTTTTATCATTAGGAAATAATTGTATTTTCGCTGTTGCAACTAACGATCCACAACCTTTTGGCGATAAGCCTGCCGTTCCGTCCACGTTACCAAAAGAGGTTTAGAATTTGCTTGTTATTCCAATCTGTTTAGATCGCTTCTGGTGTATTAAAGTTGTGGGGCTGATTGATGGTTTACCCCTAGACCACTGGCACCCCGGAAGTTGATTTGTCACACACCATTACTGAAACAAATGTCTGCCTGCTATACCAGGGTGTTGTACCACAGGCTTGAACTAGAGGCACATGGCACAATACAATACAGCAATCCTTTATTGGCAGGAGTAAGAATCCAAGATTTGCTGTGGCTGGGTTATACATATTATGCACAGCATTGATCATATATCCATGTTGTACAATGTCTATTTAGTCATCGGGTTTGAACGCAAGCATACAGTCTTTCAGATGCCTTAAATTGTGACATGCTGACACGTATTCAGCTACTTTTTCGGCCCTTTTACTGTTCTCACCTAATAAGATTTGCATCTTTTGTTCAATGTCTAGATACGGGATGTTTCTGATTTTTGTTGCCAGTTCTTTTAAATACAGACTTCTAATGTTTTCAGATGATGAGGAAATGGGTTTCATCTTCAAAGCAGTCGTATCACATTTTTTTGTATGTCCTATCGCTTTCAATTTCCATGTCGGTTTACGTGAAAACGGCATAGGGACACAGGTTGTAACTATATATCCCTCTGGAAAAGGCTCATATCTGATCTGCCGGGGTGCACTATCAATGTCTGTAATTATGATATAGATATTATATGATATGGCATTTATACCGTGCCTATACACAAGTGTTACATTTAGAGGCCATATAATTAATAAACATGCCAAGTTGTGATAATTCACTTGTAAGATGACTATTGTGAAAAGAGTTGCCAACCAAAACTGTCAAATGTCAGTGGGCTTCATTAAGACTACAGTGGTGCAGTAAAAACGGCAGCAATTCCATTACAGCCGAATTACCGCACCACCATACTATGAGTTTGGTGGTAAGGTGGAGGGTAAACCTCCAGCAAAAAGCTGGAGGTAAATCCTCCACATTATTGCTAAAAAACTGCGGAATTGACTCCGGTGGCAATTGAACCGAATACCCCATAGAGTCCTATGGACTCCAAAAATGGGGACTTACACCACCCTACCACTACTTGTAATCCAGCAGTAAATCCGTGGGACCAAGTGCCAATAACGGTAATTGAGTACGGCAGTATTTCGGTGGATTTACTGCCTTAATACCACCACACCCGTAATGAGGCCCAGTGTTTTTTGGTGTTGCATTGTAACCGAAACACCCAGTCTCTTGCATTTTGAGGTGGGAGTATTTTACTCCCTATTTTTCAGTTAAAGTGTAGATCCCAATTCAATAGAGTAAAAATTAGTTTTCTCCTTCCCTGGGAAGTAAAATGTACCCGACATCCTTCCAATGCATATAAAAAAGTTACAATTGAACCGAAACCTTTTCCAAAACACTAGAAACAAAAACATTGTATATCAAAGTTCTGTATGGGAGGATAGGTCTGTAGGACCCCCCCAGCCTGCATTGCCCACCTATGTGAGGCTCAGGACTCGTCGGCAGCCCCCCCCCCAGGCACCTGGGCCCGGGAGGCAGGTCGGCTGCGGATCGACACGTGAGGCTGCATGGCCAGTAGTCTGGCATAACAGACACCATTTTGTAATAAGCAAGACTCCATTTTAAGTGTGCTGAACCCAGGCCCATGCAGAATAGCCGGCGTACAAAGCTGCAGCTCGGCCCCCACTTGACCGCACACGGAGAGGCCTGCACTTTCCCCAGCCTCCACCCCATGGCAGATCCGCTGAAAGCCTGTTCTCAGGAGCAACTAGACACGAACAAGTAACAGAACAAACACTGTATCATTTACCTTCTGCAGAACATCATTGCCCTAGGAGTGATGGGACTTGTAGTTGGAGTCTGGAAAAGAACAAAAACCATTCCCCTCAAACATACCCCGACCCCGCGCCTAACCCCTGCACGAGTAATATATGGTGTCCCTGACCCTCCTGACCAGTTCCCCAGATGAAGTGTTAACCGTACATACTAGACCCTCGAGTCTTTGAGCCTTATTCCTGGTGCTAAAGAATGTGTAGTAATTAATGGTAAATGTATAAATCAAACTATTTATACTAAAGCGAAGTGACCCCGCACACCCTCAAGATGCCTTCATGTTCCAAGACCCAGTGTATAACTGCTCGAATATTCACTCTGTGCCAACCAATGTTTGCTGCTATTGTAAAAAGGATAATTGAAAAAGCAATATATAAAATGCGTGTGTATGATGTAACGAAATATGTCGTATTACATGTAAGCTACATAGGGTATCGAATCAGTTTGTAGTATAATTGAAATGCTAGATTAACATGTTGCTTTCATGCTCCCGACTATATGACCCAACCTGATACTACCTCATGTTTGTTATTCGTTCGCCTTTCTCATGAATTGCATGTATTACACCGGCTAAAGTTATGTACTGCATGTGATACTGAAAAAATCTCCATTTTCATGAACTTAGTAATGTAAACATATGTAAACGGCAGAAATGTGTGTTTTCCTTAATGCTCCCAGCTTTAGCATTCGTCCCCTCCAATGGTATATTGTGCAGCCCCGTGAATAGAAAGTTGCTCAGAGTTACAAGGCCATTTCCCCCTCATCCCGCCAAGGCCCGAAGGGACTCGCGAGCAGCACAGCCTCACCTCCCAACATTCCTGCTGGACCCTCTTCAAGTATTTACCTCCCCCATGGCAGAGACCGCCATGGCCAGGCCAAATGAATTATGAGCTACCTGGTCCTAAATCCCACCGCCTTTGAGGTGCCAGCTAGGCGCCCCCTCTGACCCAATGGTATCCCAGTTCGCCCCAAATCCAACAGACCACAAAGGCAGTTATCCGTCCTTGTGCAAACATCCCCCAGAGTCATCATTTACTGCATCAAACAGAATAAAATGATGAAGATAGCCTGACGCATGCCCCCTGATAAGATGACTGGACCCCTTGCTACTGACAACTTTATGATGATGTATGGAAACAACCTCGTATTGCATAGTGTTTTCTTGTGTCCCCCACCCAAGTTTTAAATAACAACTTGGTACAGATGAGTGTGATGAATGGGTATGAAAGGCCACACGGGCAAGTTTCTAGAACCACCGTGGTGAATCTCCATTGACAGCCAGCGCCCAAGAGCTCCACCCCGATGAGCCCAGCTGACCCAAGCACATCGTGATGCCACCACGTGGATCTCCGCCAATCATGGAGCACCGAACCTATATTCTACATAGTAGCTAGACATCGCCATCCAATCCCCAAGACTGCGTGGCCCCTATAGCTTACCTCATGCATGATGTGCATTTGTAATATAACTGACTGTCTTTGCTATTGTCAGACAGAGCGCTCTCGGAGTTTGCAGAGTCCTTTGCATGCCCTATTTAATTTAGATAAAAACCTTTTAACTTTACCCGCACTTGGTCGTGGTCTTATTCCCTCCTGGGGTGTATCCTTTATTGCCTCTCAGTAAGGGGTTTTTCTGCCTTATTGGGGGATGCTTACTTTCAGTTCTCTGGATTAATACATTATATATTATTTGGCATTTGCCTACTGCCACTTGTATGGCCTCGAAGTGCTGTGGGGATGAACGCCATTTGGAAGACCATAGTTTGAGTTGAGGAGTAGCGACAGGAGTGGTAAAATGCGTGTGTGAATTTACAGTCTGGTCGAAGGTAGATAGGGAATGGCTGGGTCGCCAACAGCAGCCCAAATTATCCAGTGGAAAACAATCTACCACAGAATAATTTCAGGTGAATACGACCCATATGCACCATTATGATACGTGGACACAGGAACTCTGTTCAAACCACTACAGATACAGAACCAACGAATAGCTATTTAAATTGGTTTGTCATAAATCAAGAACTTAACTCTACCAGTATTACTTCCCTGCCACTCACTCCTTCTGTTGCCTGCCACAACTTCTGTTTCATGGCTTCTCAATCTTGTTTTTACACTCTCTCTCTCTCTCTCTCTCTCTCTCTCCTTGCCACCGCAACTCTGTCTCTCACTTTCTGTTGCTCTGCCACCCACTACTAAGTCTTGCTAGTTCACCTGTCATGGTCTGTCGATCTGTCACTCTGCCCCTCTTTGCTCTGTGTCCTAGGATTGCTGATTCCCTCATCTGCCTTGCTGTCACTTATCTGTCTCTCTCTTCCTCTGCATCTCTTATATAATTACTGTAGCTTGCTCTCCTTTCCACGTGTTCTCTGTTGCAGTCTCTGTACTGCTGATGATCTTTCTTCCACTGTCTTAGATTGTTTTCCTTCCTTTTTCTCATCTTGCTTTTTCCCCCCTCATTTCTGTCTCTCCCATCTGATGCTGATAGGTTTCTTTGTGGTCCTGCCTCTCAATTATTCTTTTGCGCTGCTTCCATCTCTCACTAACCTTGCTGTTTTTCTCGCTTAACTGTTATTTACCACTGTGTCCTTACTCTAGTTTTCTTTGTTGCTATACCTTCAGAGGCTCCTTTGTCTATTTCTTCCTGTTCTTGCTCGTCCTTAGGTTTTGGCATACTTATGTTCGCTGTTGTTCCGTCTGTCCCAACCCACTCTGTTGTCCCGTTTCTCTTATGTTTAGAGTTTCCTTTTATTTGGCTACTGTTAGAGCAATACTAAATATTGAAAAAGTTGAAAAGACATTTTCCATTTACAGATCTAGCTCAGCTGGAACATAAAGGGGTCATTTCAAATGTAGGCAACCCTGCTTTTGGGAGTTAGGCTAGATATTTGTCTCAGCAGATGCTTCACTTACTTTCATGAAGATGCTTTAGCAGCCGTGATGAGATGTGTGTTCTGAACCAATGAACGTTTAGCAGACCTGTTGATAAGTGGAAACCTAAGCCAGCTCTGCTTCAATTAATATGATATTTTATTTGTATCGCACTCGTACACAAGTGTTTCAGAGCAGGACTAGGCAAGGGAGGGGAACAGGGGAGAACACAACACAACAACGATCCTACTAGGCCCAGTGACATTGAGAACGCGCAAGTGCATGGGAAAGGGAAAAAGGGAAAAAGTGCATGGAAGGGGTAGAGTGGAAAGTGCGGAGCAGAGGCAAGCAGAATAAATAATAATAAAGGCAATAAACAGTGGTAGTGCAGCCAGCAAGTGCTGTGTTTAAGGCAGCAGACTGGGTAGAGCTGTGCGCATGCTCTGTAGATCAAGCGCAAGTCTCGGGCGCATGCTCAGAAGCAGTGCGTGCCACCCCGGCAGGGGCTCTGGCCCCTCGCAACAGCAGCTCCTGAAGGCCCCTTCCACCATCACAGGGCCACTAGGTAAGAATACTATCTATACCCCTCATTCCACTTTGTATATCAGGACTATGAATGGACATGACATGCCAATCCTTACACAGGCATACTGCTGTTGTACAGATGGACCCTGGTGTACTGATTCCCAATCTTTCACAATAGACCAGTGGATGACACCTGTTCCTTGCTGATTGAATACAGCTTTATCAGATTGAACTATCACTATAACCCTGCTTCCGGACTCAAGCTCAAGGTTGGCTTGCATTTGTTTTTAATGAGAATTCTTTTCTCTTTTAGCTATACAGTGCTGAGCCTGTATAGGCACCATTGGTACCACCTGATGGTAGAAGCCCACCGTGTGAGTTTCTAATATCCCCTTATTTTGTGTTTATTACCTATAGGGAGACCGAATCCTTTGGCCCAGAAGAAGGCACCACACCTGGAAGCCGAAACGTCCTAGGGCTCAGCTTCACCCTTGCTGGTCCTACATACATCTCTGAGAATTTCATGTTCCCGACGTAGACCGAGGATTGGTCACCAATAGATTTCAAATAAATGCACAAATATATGGGACTTGTCCTGACACTGCAAGGACAAGTGTCCTTCTCCTATATATGTTTGTGCACCACTAACTAGTGTCCACTAGACCTGCCTTCCTTTCGTTGCAGTCTAATTTTGTGTTTCATTTTTCTAAGTTGTTGAAAAGGTACTCACCCTTATGTTGTTTTTTTCTTATACTCTTCATTTTATCATCTAGGTTATGATGCTATGCAAAGGTATGTAATTTGTCACTACAATTCATGTTTTTGAAATACCTTTGCTGCAGAATACACTTGAGACACATGCTCTAATGATATCTGCTCGTTTATAAATGTACCAGGATGTTCCACTTTGTTTGTTGCTGTTCTGGTATGAGAAGCTTTATGTAATAAATTTGCACCAAAAAAAAGCTTTTTCTCTTGACAACATTGTGTATACATGTACAAAGTAATGTGCCTGTAGTCTTCACCCCATAGGGTCCCTTAGATTATATCACAAGTATAGACCACTGGTGATTCTTAGAACACCACAACTATTTGGCTTTAAATAGTAACATACAAAATCAATAGTATGTTCTAACTTTGTCTGGCGGCTATCATTTCATTTAAGGATCACCTGACATGACTGGGTCGTCCCAAGCTCTATGCCCGTGTGAACGGACTATCCAACACATACATCAGGAGATTTATGATGAGGCTGGTGCCTTTGAAATGGGGTAGGTTTTTGGCAGTCACTCACTAGTAAGACAGAGGAGGGAGAAATCATGAGAAGCACGAGATTGAGAGTCTTCTCACACTGTCCACCGATATATAATCACATTCCCTCTGGAAAATGGAGAGAAGAGCACTGTCCTTGTTTAGTTTGCGAGTTAACACATGCTGGTAATGTGCCATTACAGAAGCTCTGTTGAGAAATGTAGGTACTGCCACAAAATATAGCAGTCCTGCTGAGAACTGTGGGCACGATGCCACAAAATACGCATTAGCCGCGCTGGTAAAAGTTGACATTGTTCCATGAAAAGGGTAAAAGCAGCTTTGCTCAGAAATGTGCATACTTGGCCTAAAAGGATGGCACAACTATTTAGTACTGGTACGATCATTCCCAGCAAAAGCATATGAAGCGCTGCTGAGAAGTGCTGCTCAAGCCCATTTAAAGACGATCAGCTAGTTATGCTGGGACGGGTTTCTACTGTTGCATTTGAAGTATAAAGTTCCATCAAAGAAGTGCTAGTAGACGTTCCTCTCCTGTGCATTTTATCTGGACTGGGAGGAGAGGGAGATTTAAGGTTAAGTTCAGACCACATTACCAGCCCTTCCTTGTGCTCTCTCTCGCCCCCTCTGCTGAGACTACTAACAATATTGACTGGCCCCTTTCACAGGGGTGTACACAAACGCAAGCAATCTTTTACAAATATAGAAAACACATCTTAGTATTTAACACAAAAAGCCTGCTATGAGGCTCTAAAAACGTTGGCACATCCAAAACCTCAAGGCACTAAATGCCTAGTGAGCTTCTGAAAGAGAATGAAATGCCCGTGCAGGTTACAGCTAAAACCGGATCCTGCGTCAAATTTGCAAACTTTGACAAATTACTTTGCTGCAATGCGGCTGTCTTTTTGCTACAGTCTTCCAAATCAGGCTCAATAAAAATGGCAATTACATTATTTCCCAAAGTCTCCTAAAGCATGTGTTGTGAGGAATTCGACCATCTGCACAGTAGGTGTGGGCTCAACTGTGTTTTTTTGAAATTTTAAATGAAATTGAATGACGGTAGATCAACCTTCGGAAAATATGTGAGGCTAATCAGCACACATTTTCCTATGGTCACCGCACGACATACACATAGACCTGTGTACTCTGGGTGGGCACAGCCTACAAGCGCAGTTCCCTCGGTCATATTTAGTTGGGATCTGACAGGAGGAGTACAAGATGAATCTCCAGAAGCGGGAGGGCCAAACCTTCCCCATGCCATGGCCAGCCTAATTAACCAGCAAAGGCTCCATAGATCCGCTGTGTCACTTTGTTGAGCCCTGTAGCTGGTGGCAGCAATGTGCATACTAATCACAGAGTAATTCAGACAGGCCCACATGGGGCCTAGCTACAGAGGCTAACAAAGGAGGTAGAAAACCCCAGAAACCTTTCATATGCAACTGTGTGAACTCAATGCCTGCTCCCGCCCTCAGTATCAATTGACAGTGAAATGTCTTGTCTGGGACTGCCTGTTTATAGTAGTCATCGCCGCAGGGCGACCCCATTCAGAAAGTGCAAGTATGTGGTTTGACTGAGCCAGAAAGTCTGGTATCGCCACAACTTCAATGGAGACCACAGAGAGCCACATCAACCAGAGGGACCCTTTGATACCCTTTGGTCTCGTGCAGAAGGGGTGTGACCTAGCAGTTCGGGCTGGACTGCCCCTTTTAGGGTGGGACCAAGCCTGATTTGCATAAGGTCTTTCCCCTTCTGTAATGGCTTGGCAGGCGAAGAACGATGGTCTGGAGGGTGCCCAGAGCAATGCCAGTGGTTAAGATTCATTCTAAACCTTCCAGCCATAACCTCTTTGTTTTTGCTTTCCCTTTGATACACGACAGGAAGATGGGTGGGACTTAGTATTACATATTTTCATCCCTTTACCTTTTCTGTTGCAAAGCACTCTGGTTATGAACTCACACATACAGGAGATAGTTGGTAGGGACCCAAGATTGGTTCATTAAGGTAGGCATACCTTACACCAAACCCTGTGGTCCATTTGGCTTTAAAGGAGGGTTGGGACCCTCTTTTGGCAGATGACGGTTTCACAAGGAGTAACAAGAACTACTAAGCATTGGACTCTGGCTGAAGCATTGGACCCTGGCTGAAGGTACAATCTGCCTTACATCTTTTGCCAGTGAAGGAAGGCCAGGACCTCCAAGAGGGAAGCAAGACCCTCCCCTAAACATCTCCCAGGGAACAGAGGGATATACCAAATTCAGAGGACCCTCCAGCAGCTCCAGAGCCATTACCCAGCCAGCACAGAGAATGCCCTGCTAGGCTCCGCAGCAGGCTTCCTAGGTGCGAAGTTCCAAAGTGTCTCTGAATGCTAAACCAAATACAAGGCATCTTCCTGCAACACACGCCTCAGCTTTGGGCTGTCTGTCTTAAAGGACTGCATGAGCCCAGTGAAGAAGCTAGGAGAAGTGTATCGACAGGCATCTACCGACGTCCACCTTGAAGGATATCATCGAGCCAGTCGAGTCCCCCGAGCTGCAATGCTAACTGTTGTTATTCCGCAGTCGCTTAAAGACTTCTGAGAAGCCTCGACCAGTGCTTCAGAACCGCCAACCATCACTGAGACGATTCTTGGCCCAGAGCCGCTGTGTAGGCCATCCTGCAGACGTCCATCCAGCTACACTCCCCAAACTGTCTGCCCTATGTTACCTGCAGCTGTCTCCTGCCTTGAACTCTGTTGCAGAAGCTGCAAAGTGCTCTGAAACTGGCACCACCCTGCAGAGCACCAAGAACTCCTGCAGCACATGGTACAATGTGGTTCTGTCCCCCTGGTCCTTCTCTGAAGGCCCCTAGAGACATTCTACTACCCATTGCTTCCTTTGTGCTGAAACCAAGTATCCTTCAACTACTGCGATTATTATACTGAGCACCCTCCTGTCATTATCTAGAGTGCATCCCTTTTCCTTCTTTGAAACGGTCCTCTGCATGCCTATACAGGATGGGTTGTATTTCTTAGCTAGAACTATCTGTTGTGATAATAATAAAGTAGATATTGTTATACAACCTTGAATGGACAGTCCCTTTTATCATTGGGTAATTATTGTATTTTTGCGGTTTTACAACTAACCAACGATCCACGAACTTTTAGATTTAAGTGTGCTGTTCCGTCCACATTACAAAACATAATTGGACAAGTAGGTTTATAATTTGCTTGTGTTACCAATCTTTTCGGATCCCTTCTGGTGTACTAGAGGTGTGGGGCTGATTGATGGTTTAGAAATCCATATTCATCCATGGACCACTGTTGCCCCAGGTCGTCACATGTGTATAATGCATTTGTGTTACAAAAAGCTTCCAAAGTAAAACCATAAATGTTCTGCCAAGTCCCTCACAGAATCCGAGAGGTAGACAAACTTTACCACCACAAAGTATTTTGTACGTAGAATTATCAACAGAGAAGAGAGTTAAACAGAGCAGGACTCATCCCAGTTTGACGTCAACATTGGAGGACTCCATGATTTATGGGGCTACTGGCAAGAATAACCCACATAGATGATACACATAGAAAAAAACGTCTCTGAAGGGTTGCCAACATATCAGAGAAGTAGATACCAGGGTGTCAGAAAGTGCAGCAGATTGGATGATATCACTTTTGAGCAATCGCTATTTTCGTGTCAAAGTCAGGGGTGCCATATCCGAGTCTGCGCTAGTGTAATGAACCTCAGGGTTCGTGTATCTTTCCTTTTTTGTTCAACATCTGTAGTAAAACAATAGACGACGTACTGACAAGGCATGGTACTGTATTTCAAAACGAGCCCGATGACAATAAAAAAGGTTTAGTTTAAACTAAGGTTTTCAGTCCAGCGTCCCTCACGTTAAGATTTATTTTCAACATATTGAGAAGTGGATGTGCAACAAGTGGTAGGGACTGAATGAAGATAACACTGAGCTCCTGGTTGTGTACACCCACCAATCTTCACACATCTGCTCAGAGATTCCACTATTGGGATCACTGATTAACACCCAGCTTAAAGTTAAATCACTGTGTCCCTTACTTTCCAAAGAATATTGTGCTACTACTGCCATAGCCATTGTGGGATCTAAGTTAGGCTAGTGTACATAATTCAGCCACTTCTGGCTTTGTAGAGTTACCAGAGCATCCAGAAGGGCACACATACATTTTTAAAAGCCTTCAATGGCTCCCTATTAGAGCTGGAATTGGTTTTCAAAGTCTCAGCATTGCAGATAATGCCTTAGAAGGCAAAGCACTGCAATACTCTAAATGTCTTTTGCGACCACATAAGGACACAAACAATAACGAGTTTGATATCTCCCACTTTATGTTAACAGGTGTTCCAGGAAGCTTGTTGCTGACTTCAGCTGCCAGAGCTTGGAACTCTTCTCGAGGACACACACTGAACTAAGATCTATTATTGTTTAGAAATACGATTTAAACTCGAATTTTAGATGCAGACACTTCCCCAGCACTTTTCCTCTCCACCATTGGGACAGTTCTTGGGTGACCTTTCTGTTCGAGGCACTTAAAGTTCTTAAAGTAGAAAACAAAAACATGCGACTGATTTTGTGAACAGTAATGACCTCCTTTAGTATTATTGGTTAATAATTAAAATAATAGTTAAACAAATGATTTGTAACAGAAGGTTATTTTCTGAATACCAGTGCTTTTTCATCGAGATTACACTCTTCAGTGTTCTTGTTTTATCGATTTGAGGTGTGGAAATCATGGGAATAAGAGTCTGTCTCATCATAATTTGAACCACAAGGTTCATGAGATTGATAAAGTGATTGTACTCTCCTAAAGCAGCTACATACCCTAAGACATAAGAATGTTTCATCTCATTCACAGAGATGGCAATTTACAAAAATTATCGAGGACTTGCTGTGAGCATTCAAAGACAGCAACCAATTTAGTTCCGTTTTGATCATGGTGACTAGGTTTATGCGTGTCAAGTGATACATTGGGGTGTTTGAGGCTGAGGAAATTATGACAGGACATAC
Source organism: Ambystoma mexicanum (assembly GCF_040938575.1). NCBI lineage: Eukaryota > Metazoa > Chordata > Amphibia > Caudata > Ambystomatidae > Ambystoma > Ambystoma mexicanum. The sequence goes on from NC_090936.1 coordinate 1,068,501,138, forward strand.
ATCCTCATAGAAATAAGCTTACCCGCACCATTCTGGAGCAAAGTGTTTTAAAGTCCATGTTAGTGTGCCCCGAGGCTGCTGGTGGTACCCTTTCCCACCAGCCCTGGAGGAGAACACTACACCCCAACCCTCCATCCCAGCTGAAAAGGAGACACTGTAATCTTCAATAGAAATGATTAATGTTGGTTACAAGGGTGAGTTCCTAAGGTCCCCGAAATGTCACTGGTCTGTTATGCCTCACTCTGGGCAGTTCTTGTAGATGGCTCACTGTCACTCCCATATCACCCTGAATTCTCCACCTGCATCTCAATCCATGCGTTGGGGCATGGTCGCACAGAGGCGTTACTCAGTGGCAGACATCTCTCCTCAAAGCGATGCACCAGAGCTGAACTTGCTTGGTCGGGTACACCCAACCTGCCCGCAAGTGATACCTGTGTCCTCACAGTGAGTGGGTGTTGTCTGATCCACTTTCCTGGCACTAGTCGGGTCCGACTCTGCACTCTTCCTGTGTACCACAGCACCTCAGCACCTCCAGCCCCACCCACCTCTGGAGCAGCTAATGCTGCTCACACACCAATGCTTTCCTCCACCCGCAAGGCAGGCTCAGGCCCTGTCCCCAATAGGGCTGCCCTCTTGGCACAGCTTGGCGGGATTACTTGACATCGGCCCCTCCTCCCAGGCCACTCTATGCACGAAGTGCATTCCCACTTCCCCTCGGTCAGGCCACCCTCCTCCAACCAGACTGCATAGAGGACACTGGGTCCTGGCGGCATCATGATGGGAGCAGCCACCAGGATGATGGTGCTGCAGGCGGCAGAAGCCCCCCAGAGCCTTCTCTCTCCATCTAGTAAGAAGAAATGGCAGGGCGGCAGTCCCCAAGAGTACACACAGACCCGTTTCTTGGCCAGGGCGCAGTGGGCAGCAACCCGGGGTGCAGAGCTAAAAAGCTCAGGAGCAGGGCACAGGAAGGAGCCCAACGAGAAAGCTGCTTCTGAGCTTGCAGGACAACAGATTAAGCAGCCTGCTGTGCTGGTGGGTGCTCCTCTGCAATGTTCAGCTGACTGTTCTCTGCTGACTTGTGGATGACTGCAATGCGTTCGGAATATGCAAACAAATGAGTGCATGTTCCAAACGCAGCATGTGAGATACTCTTGAGTCACACACCGTGTACTCCTCATTCTTTGTGTTGACAGCCTTTCTAGTGGACAATTTATAAGTGATGGCTCATTTAACAAGCCATTATTTTTACCAATTATGTGCTTAATATTTCAGTGTTAAGAACTGAACATGGGGCATTTGTATTCATCAGGCCAGCACAAGTATCAGTTAGCTGACCAAACATATGCATTCTTTAAAGAGAATTAACGAGCCACACAAAGTTGTAAACTATTTTCATATCTCTTTATTTGACACAACAAAACGTATTTTTATTTGTATTACTTTTTAGTTACATATGGCATATCCCTGGGAAGGTTAACTGTCATTTTCTTGCTTTAGTATTCTAGTGGCTGCTTTGGGACATCGACTAAATGCATCCGCTCAGCATCAAAGGTCTTTTAATTTTCTAAACAATCCAATGGCACCTCAATTTCACTTGGCACTTTTATTAGGAAAGCATAGTTCATTGTGTGTCATCATGCAGACAGTAGTCCACGGCAAATCAATGCAGAGATGTGTGTGCAGCAAGTCAGCACCTTGTTGGTTAATGGCGTCTATGTGGTGCTCCCGTATGTAACAGCACATATGCCCGTTTTTGTCTGAAGAGTCTAATGTCCATACAATAGCACACTGGAATGTTTTGTTTATGTGGCTCTGATAAGAATGCCAAAATGCACCCAAACTAACACATAAAGCAATCAAAGAAGTTGCCTCAAAATGAACATCCACTAGGCCAAACGCCCATTCTAAACTGCCACACCGTGATTTTTACTATCTGCATGCCATCACTAATAAGAGATGCCAGCTCTGTTAGATAAAGCATGACCTGGTGTCAAATTCAAGAGATCTGCTCAGCTGGTCCAAGGATGGTATGATGCTGAATATCGATCTTGTAAGAGGGACAATTTGGACTGTCTGAAGAAAAGTTTAGTCGTTAAGAACTTTAAGAGCAGAATATAAAGCAATGGTTGTGCCCCCCCCAAAAAAAAAAAAAATTCTACAAGGCAAGATGGGAAGCATTTTTGGAGTCAAATACTGGAAATGATAATTGTGGTTTTTGGGGGGTAGGTCTGCAGAAGATCCCCATGTGTCACATTGCAGTATAACTCAGGAGGCTTTGAGGGTTCATTTTTCCAACTTGCGTAAAATCCCTGAATCTCCAAGTAACGCATAGAAGGGGTATCGCACACACAAGGCTCAGAAGTCATAGTGAGCATGGAACAGGTAGCTGAGGCCAAGAGCCCGATTGTGTACCTGTGGATCTTTTTAAGGATGAGTTATAAATAGGGGGGCCCGGTGATGATAAGAATGTGTAATGCCGTTATTTCAACAGGCTTAGTTCCTAGTACTTGGCGGGAGACTGTAATAGTGTCAACCTTCAAAAAAGGGGTTTAAAGACCAACCGGAAAAATTACCACCCAATCTTGTTGTTAAATGGGGTGGGGTAATTATATGGCAAGGTAATTTTGGGACATCAAAGATTGGGTAAACTCGTCTGGAATAATCAATCCATTGCAGGTGGGCTTCCAACAGGGGATGGGCAATATAGCAGAGTGTCCGAGACTTTACCTACTTGTAAAAAAAATACACACGCATAAAAAACTGCAAGTTATACGTGGTATTTGCTGATTCAAAAATGGCTTTTGACTCAGTCCCCAGCGACAAATTATGGCAGGCCTTATAAGGTTATAATATTCCACCCGGCTTATTGTCAATTATTCAATCCTTGTACAGTAACAGAGCTTCTGTTAGATGGGTGGGAAGAGTGGTGAGAATACAGAGAAATTCGATATCCAGCGTGGGAATCTGTGGGCTACATTGACCCACTGAACAGAATTTCCCCAACCCCAAGCTGCATTTGCGCAGAAACAGCAAAAGGGTTGCGCTGGCTCCTGCGAGCACCAGGGCCTTCAAACTACGTTTTGGAGCAACAAAAAGAAGGCTGCACCTCTTGCCAAGCACACATTGGGCAGGATGGAACCAGGGGGACACACGGAGGGAGCATGCCAGTGTGTTCTGACATATACAAATTGAATAAAGTGAAAAGGCAGCACTGCTTTGCTGAAAACCCAAAATCCCAATTAAAAAAGAAACTTTTTCACCTTTAAAAATGCTGCTCTGACGCTATTCCCATCTGTTCTTCCTTAAACCACTGTGATTAATAAGGCCCTGCCATGCCCAGTATATTTCATTGTGCTTCAGCAAAACCAGGCATGATTCCTGAATGACAGGCCCTGTCAAAGCAACTCTGAAAAAAAAAAATCAACAAGGAACTCCACTTTTATCCGCATGGGAAAACGCGTTCATTTTCTTTACAAAGTATCAAAGCTCAGTAGTTCAAAGAAACTCCAGCTATCTGAGCCATGTCAATTTCAAGGCATCTGTGCTTCAAACAAAACTCCTGCATACAATATAGAAATAAATAGCTGCAAGACAGTGTGGGAATCCAGAGGGAGATACAAAACCGAATTTAAAAAGAAATGCCTGCTTTTCACCACACATGTAAAATGGGCTTTGCAAACTCAGGGAGAGAAGTAAACTGTTGAATGAAAGCCTGCCATTATCTAGCAATGTTCAGGGGTTTGTTGCTGGGGAAAATACACACATGGGTTATTTTAGTCAAGACCAAATATAAGAAAGTAAAACTGTTAAACTATATTGGCTGGATTTTGCAAGTTTCAAAAGGAAAATAGGTTTGAGCTTGGGGCCTCGCTCAGCAGATACTAACACCCCAGTGACAATGATTAGGTTGGATAGGATCTAGTCGAGGCTGAACCCACGGACAATGAAACTCCCAGGACAAGGAAGTGTGAAGAGGGGAAGGGGCAATAAAACTTCAATCAAGCTGTAACCCCCACCTTGCTCTGGAGGATATGACAGTTGGTGGCAGCTGAAGAAAGAAAGAAAAATGGTCCAGTGGCAGACAAAAGGACTGTCATTTGCTTCCAAAGACTATTGATGAATAGAAAAAGACTTATCTCTGCAGCAAGACTTTGTAAAAATGTAAAAATTTTGCAGTTTAAAAGTGATTTTATGGGCTTTCATTGAAGACATGGTAGAATTCACTGACCGATTGGGAACAGAAATGGCAAAGAATCAGGGATTACAAGAAAAGTATCTGTGATGCCAATGTGAATTTTTATACTTACATCCCTTATGTTAATCCACACATTTGTATAAAGTTATGGAATTTTAGGCCGAATCGCTCATACTCAAAATTACCCAAAAAGTATTAAAAGGGCGAAACAATGTTTCACGGATTTCAGAGATGGAGTGCTATGCTCTACATAAAACACGTAACCTGTGTATATAATTTTCTAAGAGATTTCAAGTGTATAAATGTACCGTTTGTGGGAAAATCAGATTTTGGTTAAAATAAATGTGGGAGGTTTTTTTGAACATTGTAAACTCACCTCATAAATCTGCACTCCTGCTTAGAAATCCAACCAGTTGAGAGTGAGGCGGAGACTAACACCCCTGACCAATCCCATGAGTTAGAGGTGTCTTTAGCTAAACCTGCCCAGCCATATACTTTGATGATGTCACTAGGCATTATAAATAAGAGTCCCTGACAAGACTCGATACACACACTCTTCCTGATTTTCCTGCGTCGGCACTCCTGTTCCATTCATCCTGCTGAGTCCAGATCCCAACAAGGCCAAAGCATTGCTGATCCTACCCCAGCAAGGCCCCAATTCTGAAATCCCACTAAAATTCCCAAATAACCAAAGGGGAAAGCTGTGGTATTCTTTAGGGAAGCATCCTAAACCAGACAGACTTGCTGGCTGGCCACTAACTGCTGCCCTCTATCTGCATCCAGAGGTATCTGTGTCATCCAGTGACCATAATTACCATCTGGTGACCCGACCTTCCCAGCTTTTTTTTGCCCAGCTGTCCTTTGACAGGTGCGCTGCCGTTTAGTGACCAGAACCATTAACGGTCCTAAATCCCAAGCTAAAAGTGGACTGCAAGTACAATCCCTACCCCATAGAAATAATAGTATACTTGTATTGCATTTGTACTTATCCCAATCTCGAAGCCATCCCATCCTTATCCTGGTAACTTGTTAAAACTGTCAGAATTCTCTGTGTTCTTGCCCTTGATCTCCAAGCTTTAGCGCCACTTTTCTCTTCATTTCTGTCTTGCATAGATCATCAGTCATTAGCGATATTGTGTTTAAATAAATTAATTTTCCCTACAGAAAAGGGGTACTCTGCGTGAAGGGTTACAACTGCAGTGTAACTTTGATATTCATGGGTGGCGTTCCTCTTTTCTTAGCCATTAATTCTAGTTTAAGTAAAATTTGCCTTTCACTTTTAACCGATTTTCTCTGCTATAGTTTCCTAAAAACGAACCTCACTCTACCTTCCATATCTCTCTCAATTCACCACCTAGAGACCTATTTTCACCTCTATGTTGTAAATGTGATATACATCTACCCCCAACCCAATAACCGCACTCCAAATCAGAGTATTTCACCCGTTTTCATTCAAAACCGTTTGGGTAATTTAAAACGGGAAATAAGAAAAATGCAACTTTTGCACGTGTCATTTGGCTGCAACCTGTTCTAAACTTTCCACTCATTTTCAAAGTGTATGCCTTTTGCTGATCCATTGCCTTGTGACTGCCAGTGACAGAAGTAAATGCTATTGTGATAAAACATATGTATATCATAATTTAACCACACATTAATTCATTATTTACCATTTCCGATTGCTATTTTAGGCCTTTGTTAAGTCTGCCTCTTATTCGTGATTATCTGCTGCTTCTTTCTATCCACTCAGAATTCGATTATTTGTGGGTTGAGGGAACATTGCAGGGGGAGATCCTAACTTGGGTGCTATCTTTCCTAAATCAAAAAGTGCTCCTATTCCATTGTGCTGTATATATGGTCTAGGGGGAAGGTTAACCAAACGCATTGCTCACAATTTCATCACCCCATTGGTGATTTCGGCCCCATATTAAAAATTGTATGATTTATTTTGAATTTTAAAATAAATAAATATTGCATTTCACCAACCAGCCTGGTTCATGGTCCATTGTGACCTGGGGTATTTGAAAAAGGGGGTGTGATACGAGTTGTGTACCATCTCAAATTGAATTTGCATAAAATAAGGAGAAAAGCATCTCAGTTGTGCGATACATACTAGGCCAAGACCAAAGTGTGTGTCGCCTGATTGAAATCCTTAACAGTTAGGCAGGGCTGTGTGCTCGCCCCTTTCTTTTCCGTATCTACATAAATAAGTTGATAGAGGCCCTGGTAATTAATGGTATGGACCCACCAAGGATTGGTACTCTTCGTTTTCCAGGTATTTTCTTCGCAGACGACACAGTTCTGCTATCAACATCGCCCATGGGCAGAAGGCATACTGCGTCAATATTTGTAAAGACCTACGATAATCCTGGCCTGGAAATTAACAAAAGTAAGGCGAAGGTACTAGTTTTCAGAGGTAGAATGGCCAGGCAAATGTGAAAGTATGTGTAGAAATAGGGGGGGGTTGTGCTAGAACAGGCTGAAACGTATGACTACTTAGGCATGTGCTCCGCAGAGAATGCCACTTGGAAAGATCTTGGTCTCATTAAGAGTCTGACGGTAACCCTGCCGGCTACCGGCGGGTTGCCACCGGACTCGTAAAATTTTACCGGCGCCTGATTTCCCATGCCACCGGGAGATTACAAGTCTAGCGGCCCGGCAGCCGGTAAAATGTAAGTCCCCAGGACTATATGGGAGTGGGGACTCGGAAGTACCGGCACCATTGCCACCGGTGCTTGCACTTCCGTGACCGGTCAGCCTACCGTGGCCGCTCCACCCAGCAGGGTCAGACCTGTCGGGTACAGCAGCTCCAGCAGGCAGACTCCTAGTTTGCCGGTCCGGAAACAAGGGTGCCGGTGAGCTTACTGGCACCGTTGTTTCCGGATCAGCAAACTTGTAATGAGGCACCAAGTCTCAAAAGCCACCACAACCTTGATTAAATATAGTGGTGGCATTAAGAGGTTTTATTACATGTATGGCAAAGGTGCCTTGACGCCAGTCCTGGAATTGAACCGGAGTAAGGCCTCATCTGCAGCATTATACGGTGCAGAGACTTGGGGTTGTGAAAAGTGCTCAAGTTTGGGGGTTGCAGAAAACAAATTGTTAACAACAATTATGTCACAACAGAGCAGTGCCCCTAATGCTACTTGCACCTAGAATGTGACATACGCCCTATAGAACATGTACTAGCTTCCAGGCTGCATATGTTCAAGGAGTTATTGGCCAATTATTTGCTCTATAAGGCAGCTGCATAACTCCCTGGTTTAGGCATGCTAAAAGCATGTGCATAACCTTGGACAACGTACAATATTGGGAGCGACCGGCATGCATTAGCCCTGACAGCAAAGATGTGATTAAAGATGCTTGCAGGGACCATTATAGAGAGGTTTTGGTGTCATCATGTACAAGGCTCTCTAGTGGACAGCTTTACCTGCAGTTAAAGGGAACATTTCGTTTGGAACGTTATTTGGATGTTATCACTCCATGCTTGGCACGCTCATTATTGTTGGATCTGAGAGCAGGTACTTTGCATGTAGCCTCCTTCACGAAAAGTTGGAATAATATAAGCTGTCCTGTTTGTCAGTGCTGTGGCGCTGAGAATGAATCTGCCCTTCACTCTATGCTGTTTTGCCCTATGTATAAAGATCTTAGGGCAATGTACGTATTGCCACTATGCAGATCAAAAGGCTTTAGGAGGGCGACAGAGGTTTTGGAATTCTACAGAGGATGTGAAGACCCTAATATGTTATATTACATTGCCAAATACATTCATAGGGTGTGGCTTAGAAGGAGGACTGTGTTGTGTAGCAGCAAGCAACTTACATAATAAGCTTCTAAAATGGTATACTTGCTGTAATTACTGCAAGGCCAAGGATTTTAGTGATTTTTTAAATATAATTTGGTCTTTTATGGAATTACCAAAAATAATGGTTATTTTAAACAGGGGCTGATTGTAATTTTACACACAACACGACTTCAGATTTAGGAACTGTTTTTCTGCTTAGTCTATGCATCTAGTGCCTTGTATCTATGTATTATTGGTCATTTGCACTGATTGATATTTCATGTATGTTGTTGCTTTTATGGTTTTATACCAAAATAAAGCTGAGAAAGAAAATAAAGCATGGGCCTGCTCTTTTTTGCCAAAATAACCCCTAATGCCTGCATAATGGTGAGGAGATAGTGGCTGAGGAACTGTGGACCCTTTACCATGTATTAGAAGCCAGTTTTGTGTATAACACTTCATCAGCTTATTATTGGTTATGCTAAGTTTGTAAGAGTTACAATCCTTTCTGTGTAGCCTTTCTGTGCATTGCTTTATTGGATATTTTGTGTACGTTATCCTGTCCGATCTATAGATATAATTCCCTAAAGATGTTTCTGTATTGGGGGTTAGGCATGTTCACTCCGACACCCAACCCTTCCTCATCTAAAATACGTTGGCTGTTCGAATGAGTATGTGTGGTTCATGGTTACAAAAATTTGAACGTTATGATGAGTGTTGTGAACCATGATGCGAGCACCAAGCAATGAGTCTGTTATGAATTTAGAGATTCCCCACATACAATCCTTTTATCACAGACTTGTTTATCAAATATATAGACCGCTGATCACTGCTATATTCCTGAAATGCTCTGTGATTTAGTGCAAAGCATACAGGAACCCTCATTGGTGCCATTGGTCCCGTTTCCCACTCATAGAGGTATTTTGAAAGAGTACAATAAAAGTGTACCAGACTGTCCATCTTCGAATGATAACTTTCTATCAGAAAATAATTCATATGGTTAATTTAGTATTGCCTCTTGGGAAATACAATTGATGTGGTAAGAACATAACACCTGCAACACAGGGCAAGTGGGCCGTCAGACCCCGGCAGGCTGGTTACACTGCACTGTGCCAGTACGGACAGTTTGAAACTGCAGTCAGGCAAGGCCTTCGCTAAAAGCAGGAAACAGAAAAACCATTTACTTGGGTAGCAACAGCTGTTCTTTCACATTAGATTTCTTCAGTAAAGTATTTGAATTACAATGTAATGAAACCAGCTTCATTTATATAGCAATTATTTATTGATATTGAGGAGGGGTTTTGTCATACGACACAAAGGTGTAGTTTGGGATTGACGTTGGCCAGTCGGGGGGAGGGTGGGTGCATTCTAGTGTTTCGCACTGGGCACCACGTTGGCTAGAAACTGCCCTTAGTACACACTCCTTTTTCAACCCCCTTCCAACCAGTGATTTTATTTTTCTTCTGCAACCATCATCCTAGACACGTCCAAACATCCAGACCACCTGGGGGTGGTCCAGCCTATTGTCCCAGCGCTGAACATTCCAAATGTCCCCTATAGAAAGGGTATTGGTTTGGCAGTAGAACATTCCAACAGTAAACAGTAGTAACTCAAAGCACCGTCATCTCCTCAAACTAAACAGCATTAAAAAAATGTCTAGATGATAAGTGTTACAGTCAGTTAGTGCTTACTGAAATCAGAGGTGGATGATCTAAATATAGTTAGTCAGTTCCAATGGGGCACGAGAGAATGATAAGGATAGTTGACTCTATTATGATATGGATATTATGTTACATTAGGTATTATACTATAATTAAAAGAAACCACAACAAACGTTATTAATTATCCCACGGATTATATTAGTAATGACACTTGGGGAAAAAGCACAAAAAATGCAATTATAAAACTAGATAAATCATTAAAATCTGATATAATACCCCTTCATACTGAGTGTTAAACTTTTAAAATAAGAATAATGATGTGGCCATTACACAATGATTACTGTGCATGCTGTGAATGGTTAGATGATAATTAGAATAACACTGGACACATTTAGTGTGATCATAAATAATGCTCACAATACTGATGAAAGTATTCTACAACTCAGTTGGCTAGGTCTATTTTAGTCGCATTTTAATTAACGTTAAATCAAATATTCATAATGGCACATTGAGAACAACAACCTCATCAACAACCCGTCCCTGACTACTGCCTACGCTGTACCGGCTCCATAGCGGGTTCTCGCCAGCTGTCCAAGCTCTCCCTGTCGGTCTCCCCGCAGCTGTCCGCACACCTCGGGCTCTGAGAGCTGCCACCTTCTACCTGTCCCCATGAGTCGGGGAGGGGCGGGAGCTCCCCAGGGAGAAGCGAAAAGGGCGTCGAGATTCGCAAGAACTCCTCACGCTGAGCCCAGCTTGGGGACAACGATACCGACGATGCTGCCATGCCTGCGGGACTTGGGGGCTCAGAAAGAGAAGGGGTGGGCTCTTGGAACCCCACCGGCCACCACTCTCAGGGGACCAGAATATTCAACACGGCGCCGCCATCTTGTGTACAGCGCGGTTGCCTAGAAACGGGCTTTAGTAGAACATAGAAAGGGGAAGGCACGGCAATCATGATCGCCATCTTGGGATGGGGAAACACCCTCCTCTGAACCAAAGCTATCATGTGAAACCATGTCATGGAGGCCATCGTTAAAGTCCAAGATATTTGTGTAGTTGAACTAGACTCCACTGTAAATTACCTTATATTTTAAAGCTTTACATTTTGTAGTGACTATAACACATTAAACAATTACGTTCTAATTCGCATTCGATGTTTTATCACACAAAATCCATTTTTATACCTTCGATTTGAATAATTGAAAATAATATCCGGGATGGTAAAATACATAAGCTTTAGAAGTCCCGTTGCCCTCTTCAGAGGCCTGGTTAAAGCAATGTAGTGGCCCCTTTCAACATGATGGTTGGGGCCACACCTCTCAACTGACACTCTTTTGGTGGGTGTAACCCACCCTGACCCAGCCAAAAACAATCGGCTGTTTTCACTTTTCACTCTTCGTGGTGCCACAAAATGTTGAGCTCTATGAAGGCCCCTTGCTTAAAGTGGAAAACAATCTGAGACACCTGTGGGGTGCATACGTTGTAATGGAGACAAAGAAATACAGCCAAGGTTAATAGCCCCAGATTATTGCGAGGCTGACAGCCAGCAAGGAGTTGAAACGTTAAAAGACAACTGAAAAGCTATGAATCTTTTTTTGTCAGCAAGTGGTTGATATGGAGAAATCAGTGTTAAACGGCAACTAGTTGATAATAACACTTCTGCAAAACACTTCCGTATACCCTGAGGAAAGTGACGGCCAGAAGGGCTCCAGCAAACTCCGTTTTTAAGGCAAGCGCTGAAAAGCACACATTTTAAACCACAGAAAATGAAGTAATATAAAAAGGAATATGTTGCTGTGTTATCAAACTGATGACTGGCAACATGGGGGCAATTGCTGAGGCTTGAGACGCCTTTCAAATGAAAAAGTTTAAAGTCCCCACTGCTATCCATGCTGCTTCATCAGATTGTGGACACGCAATAAAATAAGCAACAAAAACCACAGTGCTGGACATATACTTTTTACATAGAAAAAAGGTGGAGAAAATCTTTCATTTGACCCCCATGCACCCCTTTCCCATCCCACTACTTGACAAGATCCGATTGTTAAAGCTTTCCCAAATTCCACCCCTTCCTCCTTCTGAACCACAACTACCCCCTTTTCCATACCTGTCAAACCTTTTAGTTGCCAAGGTGATGAAAGAAGACCATTGTGTTTTTGCTGGTGAGAGCTCCATTGATGGCTATGGACGGGCAAAGTCGTTAGATGGGTGGGTTGACGGGTATGCTTTTCCCATTATGCCCTAGCGTAGCTGTCAACCTTTAAAAATGAAAATGATGGCGAAACAGTGTCTAATCCCCCACACTAGCGTGAGATGGGGGTTTAGATTCTATAAAAGACAAGGAGGCGAGTATTATGCATTACAATCTTTACTCTGAACCACAGCAGCAAAGAATAAAAAACTTTGTAAACGAAATTTTTTCAATAAACATAACGTTATAACAATGCAATGGGAAACATCCCAGTCCAATATGGTGGGCAGGTCATGCCCTGGGGGTAGCCAATAGGGAGCGAGCCAGTCCCAATATAGGTCCATTCCTTTAGTAACTCCCCCTCTTTCTGACGCTGATCTGTCTCACACGACCACCGAATTCCTTCTCCACGTGGAACGAAGAACAAACTCCCATGGAGACGCCGGGGCTGAAACCTTCTGCAACCTGGAGCTCAATCTCCCACTTCCTCCTGCATCGAAGTCATCAACTGCCCTCTGAAACAACAACCGACACCAGTAAGGGTGGGTGTGTGATATAATACTCGCCTCCTTGTCTTTTATAGAATCTAAACCCCCATCTCACGCTAGTGTGGGGGATTAGACATTCTATGGCAAGACAGGAGGCTCATATTATGCAAGTTCAAAGCCCTTGCATTACATTCACCGCTACATGGGCAATACGCTTATGGTAAAATGTCTTAAAAGTTGATTCCCTTGACCAGTCAGCTGCTTTTAGGATCTGTTCCAAACTACCCCCCAGAAAGGCTGCTTTAGAGGCCATAGCACCTCAGACTGAGTGGGGACCAAAAGAGGAAGTGTCAACCCCCGCCTCCCGCATAACCTATTTGATCCATCTGGCCAAAGTAGAAGGGGAGACCGGCTTATGGGGTTTCCTGTAGGAAATCAGCAGCTGAGAGGTATTGGGAGGTCTAAAACCTTCAGTTATAATCTCAAAACATTTCAAACAGTTGACCACACATAGTTTACAATCTTCAGGAAAAGCTGGATAGGATATCGAAGAAGTCATGCATTTAGTCCTTCGTGAGATAAAGAAAGTAACCCCTTGAGGGGTGAACATCTTATTATCCACATCAAGAGCTCTGATATCAGAGACCCTTTTAATAGACACCAGACATAGTAACATAGCAAGTTTGGCAAATAACTGCTGCAGGGACAGTTCTTCATTAAGAGGCCAGGACCTGAAGAGCTGCAGCACCACATTAACATCCCAAAGAACCGAATATTTCGGTTGTGGCGGAACCTTAATACGGATAGATTTGAGGGCCCTTCGCACTAAAAAGTGTCTACCCACTGGTTCCCCTTTAACCAAAAGATGACCGGCTGAAATAGCCGAACGAAAACCATTAACAGTTCTGTAGGCTTTCCCTTCCTTAAACAATTCTACAAGGAAATTAACCACCTCTACAGGAGGGGCAGAAACGGGATTGAGGTGCCTAGCCACACACCAGCTAACCCATCTGTTCCATGCAGTGGAATACCCTGCCTTAGTAGAGGGCGCCCAGGAGTCCCTGATGACCGCCATAGAGTCTTGCGAAAGTCCTCTGAAGCACCAGGAAGAGCTGAAATCTTCCAAGCCATAAGGGCAAGGTGTCCCTGCAAGACCAACTCGTGAGGGAGACCCTCCGGATCCACTAGCAACTGGGGATCGCGAGGGAGAAGACGGGGAATATCTATTGCCAATTCTAGAAGGGCCGGGAACCAAACTTGAGAGGGCCAAAAGGGGGCAACTAGAACCAGAGACACCGCCTGAGTGCGAACCTGGACCAGAACCCGGGCTATCATAGCAAAGGGAGGAAAGGCATACCCCAACTGACCCGACCAATCCTGGAGGAAAGCGTCGGTGGCTAGAGCTAACGGATCTGGTCTCCAACTGTAAAACCTGGGAACTTGACAATTCAGTCTGGAGGCAAACAAGTCTATCATCAGAGGACCCCAGAGGGACTCTATGCGGGCGAAAAGAGACCTGTTCAGCATCCAAACGCTCCTGTCCTGCAGGTGCCTGGAGTTCCAATCTGCAACCTCGTTGCTGACTCCTGGGAGGTATTCCGCTTTCAAGAGAATATCCCTGTCGAGGCAAAAATGCCAAAACTCTCTCGCCAAATCCGCCAAGACTTTGGACCTGGTACCCCCCAGGTGATTGATGTACCTCACCGCAGATATGTTGTCCATGCGGAGGAGAACACAACAATTCCCCTGATCCTTGAGGAGACTCCGAACAGCAAAAGACCCCGCTAACAACTCTAGGCAATTGATATGGAGTAGTTTCTCTGACTCCGACCATTTCCCTCCTGTGGAGACCTGACCCAATCTGGCTCCCCAACCCGATCTGCTCGCATCTGACTCCAGAACGACATCCGGCGATGGGCCAAATATTGCCTTGCCATTCCAGGCCTCCATGTGCCTGAGCCACCACAGAAGTTCCAACCTGGCCTCTGGCGGCAATTCCACCATTTGGGAGTAAGAGAGACACTTGCGCAAATGCCTGGCCTTTAAGCGTTGCAGTGCTCTGTAATGTAGGGGAGCAGGGAAGATAGCCTGAATGGATGCCGACAACATCCCTACAATTCTGGCCAACTGCCTGAGGGAGATCCTCCCTCTCCTGAGGAGTAGACGAATTTCCTTCTTTATCTTGGACAGTCTGCTGTCTGGGAGAAGAAGGATGCAAAGCTTTGAATCTATATTGAAGCCCAGAAATTGGATACATTGCGTAGGCTTCAATATGGATTTTTTTACATTTATCACAAAACCTAGATCCTGTAAGAGGGTCACAGTAAATTTCAGATGAGAACACAGAGTTTGACAATTCTGGGCCAGGAGCAACATGTCGTCTAGATAAACTATGATCCGAATCCCCCTGGACCTGAGAAGAGCCATCACAGGGCGCATGAGCTTGGTGAAACACCATGGGTGTCATGTCTTCGGTTCGTACCTCCGGCCATGTCCCGTCACCCGGCGCACACTCTCCTCCACCTGTCTCCCAGAACTCACGCAGGCAACCCGGTGTGGCTCGCGCGCTGGCGAAACAATCGCCATACGCCGTTCAGTCGCGCTTGCGGCCGTTTCTCCATTGGCAGTTGCCATGGAGATTAGGCAGCCGCTCGAACTCTCGTACTGTGTTGGCCCGGTCACGTGACTCGTCCATACGGTCATGTGCCCCGGGTTCACGGTCACGTGGCTCCAGTCATTGTCACGTGACCAGGAAGTAAACGGTATTTAAACTGGTCAGTACCTGTACTCCACGCTTCACAGCTGATTTCCTTGGAGACCCTGTCTGGCGAACCTTCTCGTGTGTTACTTACCCGGCTTCTTGAAACCTCGCTCTTGCTTTTTGGACTTCCTTTGGATCACGTTTGGCTGCGGCGACTCCGGCTCCTCTGTTCAACACGGCTCTTTGACCTCGGACTGAATCACAGACTCCCTCTGGATCCTGCTCTTGTTCTTCCATTTATTCGGACGGCTCTTCCTGGCTTCAGACCCATCTCTTCTACTCAACGGACTCCTCTTGGATATCCCAGATCGCCTCGCTGCAACGTGGGTCTCACCTCCCAAGTGGTGGAACGTTCTCCAGGTGGAGACTGGCGAACTACAACTGGTCCTATCCGGTCCCTTGCCTGTGTGAGTCCTGGAACCGTCCTCCCTTTCAGGTTCAACATCCTCTCCATCAAGTCCCCGGTAAGACCCCGATTGTTCTCTGTTTGAATACTTGTTGTACCCTGCTTGCTTGGATTGTAATCATTGCCTTCTTTCACAGCTGCCTTGGGGTTCCTAGTACTTCGGTTCCGGCTTCGGATCTTCACCTGTGGCCTCAAGGGTTGCACAGGGAGTGATAAGTGGTTCTCCCTGTGCGGCACTTGGGGACGGAGGTCTCCTATATCTTCACGACTCTCAACGCAGAACAATGGGGCCGAGGACAGGCCAAACGGAAGGGATGCAAACTGCCACACCCGACCCCCCCACTGAAACTGAAGATACTCCTGATGTGGGGGAAAGACGGGAACCACTAGGTAAGCGTCTTTGAGGTCCAATTTGACCATCCAGTCTGCAGGGAGAAGAGTATCCCTGAGTAAATGAATTCCCTCCATCTTGAAGTGGTGATAAACCACAAAAGAGTTGAGAGCTTTCAGGTTGATTACTGGACGAAACCCCTGGTCCGGTTTCGGAACTAGAAAAATGGTACTCTGGAACTGAGAGGCCCTGTAAGAGGCCGGGACTACCGCCCCTTTGGAGATGAGATCCCGTACCTCCCCATCTATAAGGGATTGTTTGACTTCGTCGAACACCAAAGGAAGGGGAATGGACAACTGGCAAGGAGGGGCATAGAACTCTATCTGATAACCCTGAATCGTTTGTAGCACCCAAGGATCCGAAGTGAGAGCCTCCCACTGTGGAAGGAACCTGGCTAGTCTGCCACCTAAACTTTTGAGGGAAAAAACTTTTAGCACCTCGGAAATTACATGCTGGCCCTCTTGATCTTCCGGCTCCCCTGCCGGCACGTCCTCTCCAACTGGAGTTTTGTTGCGGATAGAACTGATTATGTGCTCCTCGAGCAGAGGAGGTATGGTATGCGCCACGGGGCGCAAACTGTCGGGGGCGGGAGGAGCCCTGGGAAAAAAGGCCGGAGGAGCGGGCCCTACCTCGTCCAGCCTTGTTAAAAACCTTTGGGGCAAAAACCTTTTTTTATATTAACCTGCGCTTTGTCCAGCGCTGTAAATGTGTGAACATAAGCTGACAAATCTTTCAGGAAAGAATCCCCAAACAAATTACCCTGAGCTGCAGGGCCACCTTCCCTCTCTGACATGTCTGCCAGTTTGGAATCCAACCTCATTAATAATGATTTCCTCCTCTCCCTACATATGGAGGCATTAGCATTGCCGAGCAGGCATACTGTACGTTGGCTCCAACCCCTTAATGCGTCAACATCTATCGGGGTATTAGAGGACGCCGCCTCTTCTGCCATTTCAAAAATCTGCGTGACTGGACCCAGGATGTCCAACAGTCTGTCTTGACAACTACGCCACGCTTTATCGACCCCCTTCTTGGGGTCCTTCCCTTTCTGGGAAAGAAAAGCCGCCATAGACTGGTCTATTTCTGGCGCTAGAGCTACCTTGTCGGCGAGCAACGGTCTAGGGCATTCCGCCCGTAACTTATTACGATCCTCTTTGGCCATAGGGCGCCGGATCCAGAACTTGAGGAAAGAGGAAACCTCCTCAGAGGGTTGCCACTCAGCAGACCTGGGGTGTTGTATCAGGGCAGGATCAAAGAAAGGAACACCACTACCATCCAGCAGGGGACCCCCTTGAGGGACTACCGAGGTCACCTTCCTTTTTTGCCTCTTAGGGGGCGAATCAGAATCATCTGCACTGTCAGAGGATGAGACATCAATAGGGGGCTCCACCGGCGCGAAAGGCGCGGGGGCCGGCCAGGGGGTGGAAGAGATAGGTCGAGATTCTTCCCACCGCGCTTTAAATTACCCTTAGGGGAAGCAATAGGAGATATGGCCACTAGGGGACTGAGTTGTCCCTGGGTATGTTTAGTTTTAACCTTACATTTTCTGGGTGCCTGGGACTCCACAGATGGGACAGCGTCCTGGGAGGGATGAAAATCCGCAATGCGGGTAATTAATCTGTCAAAGGCTGACGCCAAAGTATTATTCAAATCAGATAAAGCGGAGTCCAAAGAGGACTGAATAGCTTGAGCCACTAAAGGCTGGGAATGACAGGCTTGATCCCCAATGTTTTCAAGTACCTTCTCACTTTTTTTGGCAGTGCGCACTTGAGTGCTGGCATCTGCAGAGGAGGGAAGCACTCCTTTGTCCATGACAGCACCAATTTCTTTGGTAAAATAGATATATATATATATATATATATATATATACCGTTATTTAAACACAGCCAGGTCAAAGCTGCACTCACACAAGCCGAGCAGGCTGTAAGGACTCAAGTTAATAGTGTGCCACAAACCACAGGTAAGGGCCACCAAGGCAGAACATGGGCAGTGTCTGAATTCCCACAGACAAACACGCGAGCAGCGTGTGAGGGCAAAGAAGCAAAATTTTCAAACCTACAAACAACGGTAACACTATTACTAATTTATAAAAGAAAATGGAACATATTACTAAAAAATAAAAATATTTAAATTTTTCGTGGCGGAGAGCAGGCACGAACTGCTAAACCTGCCTTTCACAAGCAGCACGCTTACCGCATGTGCCACAGAGCTCCCTAGGCTACAAAGCAACAACAATGCAAGCGAACTCCACGCTCGAATAAATCACCTCAGGCAAACGCGGGCGAGATAAACAAACGCTCCACTTGCCTGAGGAAAGTCACAGCATATACAAAGTATCAAGTAAAAGAAACGCGTTCTCCCAAACGCTGCTCCCTGAAACCAAGTGATATAATTAACACTTCAAAGCACACAGTCTAAGAGAAAACCAGAGGTGTGACTTAGCTTGTGGGTCAGCAGCAAAGAAAGAGGGGGAGTTACTAAAGGAATGGACCTATATTGGGACTGGCTCGCTCCCTATTGGCTACCCCCAGGGCATGACCTGCCCACCATATTGGACTGGGATGTTTCCCATTGCATTGTTATAACGTTATGTTTATTGAAAACATTTCGTTTACAAAGTTTTTTATTCTTTGCTGCTGTGGTTCAGAGTAAAGATTGTAATGCATAATATGAGCCTCCTGTCTTGCCATAGAATTAGATTTTAAATTTGCGGGTGTGCTACCCATGGTATTCATTGGCTGGCAAGAGGATTGGCGGTCGAGAAAACGGACTCTATTGCAGGTGTCACCCACAAAAAGCGGTATGTACTACTTAAAAATGTCGTACCTTCAGGCCGGAGCCCTGTTGCACTGTGGGGCAGTATGCTGCCACAAGGAATCCCCTAGCTGCTTGGCTTAGGCTTCCCTGGTAGAATGTTCAGTCAGTGTGTTGATCGGATCACTTTCAAGTTGAAAATGCACCTGTGCCACCCGCAGAGCAAGGAGACCAACTAGAGCAGGGACTCCTGGCAGGCCCTCTTGCGGGGTGTGGAGGAAAGCTACACTAGCATACTAAAAAGAAACGGGCTGGAGATGAGAGAACCGCAAACATACCAACCATTGCGATTTAGGCGGGAGACTTCGGATTTTTCTATAAAAATGTTGCTAGTTTTTACTTTCTCCCTCCTAAAATCATCATGACTCCAACGCAATTCAAAGGGAACATTTTATTCTCCAGCTTTCTGAGACAAAATCTCCCTCCGAGGTGATCCAAAATGTTGGTATGCATAGAACCCGGCACAGAAGAGCATGAATTCATGAACGGTCATGAGCGAAGTGCGGTCCAGGAAGAAAAGTAAATGTGCGGCTCAGACTCCAGAGGCTGAGTAGTAAAGTGGGTTGTCAGCAAGCAGCTCAGACAGCACGGTCCACACAGACAGATATGAGCATAAACACAGCACTTGCAACATTTAAGAGAGTGGGCCGGTGGAAGGCTTGAAAAGCCAGGAACCACGGTCAGGGCTACAAGCCCACTTGCAAAGTGCTTGTGACTGGTTACAAAAAGGTAGGAAAGCATGGCAGATATCTTAGGTTGGACGATCCAGCCATGAGCTTGGGAGAATCGCACCAGGGGGTAAACGTAGAAGCCGGTCAGTGACTTTGATGGGTCAGTTCTGCTACTTTGTTTCAGTCATGAGCACTGATGTATTTACACTAAGGCAGACAAGGCCTCGGCCTGGAGAGACAAATTATGAGAAGGCGACACCAAAAACGAAATAAATACTGAATGCACAATTGCTGTTTTAAGTTTTATAGCCAGATAATTTAAAACTGGATGGACATGGTCGGGGATGGGATGCCACGCGCCATGTGATGTCCGTGACGTCATAGCGCATGGCAGGATGCTTTTGAAACACATGCGTTGTATTAGAAGGAACAGAAGCTGCACCGGCTATCATCGCTGTATTTGCTTCTTCTAAAATGTTGATGCCCAGTCCGGGACCGAGTCAGATAAGTCGCTGCCACGCCCCATACCCTGTTTCCACATGAACCGTTGTACTTTTATTTGTGCATCATGCAGTGATCTGCAGAGAGTGGCGTGATTGATCGCAGCACAGCACAGCAGAAAGACACTGCTGAGGAAATCCTAGCTCTGCACTGGTTACCTGGCTACCCTCCGATTTCGGGCCCAGGTCCCCTCCCCTCCAGTTGCACACCTGCACTGCCCCCCCCAACCCTTGCACTCAGGGACTGTTCTGTATCCCTACAGCCCCTACCAGCACCTGACACCTGATGTCTGCACTTACCCCTGCACTTGCCACATGCTGGCCGCACTTTTATCTATTATTTATGGTCTTATTTATTTTACTGCTATCCTATGTACTGCACTGCCCCCCTTTCCCCTGTACTTTTACCCTCCCCCTTCTCTGCACTTGCGTGATCTCAATGTCACCTGGCCTAGTAGGATCGCTATCTCTGTCTTCCCCGTTTCCCCTCCCTTGCCTCGTTGCGCCTTGAAACACTTGTGTATAGGCGCGTTATAAATGCCATATCATATCTATCAGCTCCATGTTTGCAGGCTAATTCAATGAAAACCAATTCGTACTGAATTATGCGTCTCTGAAACAGTGCGCAGGCCTGCATGAAACACTCATGTGCTTCTGACAGTGGGCACTCACTGGTGAGGCATGTGCAGATTGGAGAATACAGGACTGCTTTCTTTAATTCATTGCCCTCGCTAAACAATTCATTTCCAGTCAGAGGGCAGGCACTGCGATGTCATGGTGGTGATGGGGAACTCTTTTGCTGTTGAATGCTCGCCAACGATAATGTACTGGCAGTTCACGGCGTGTTTAAGTACTCAGCCCTGCCCGTAGTAGGTCATTAGCGTTCTTTTGCCAAAGACATGGTGGTAGCAGAAGTGTTATCACAATAGAAAACTACAATAGGTGTAAAAGCAAACTCTGGCAGGCACAGGACTCTGAAGAGGGAGCACAGAGAACGTTCATTCCTAATGGACGCTACTATCATCAGTTCCATCTAGCCCCTCAGGATAGTGCTGATTGATGTGCGCTTGGGGGTTTGACTGATGTTCAAAAGGGGCCCCTATTTGTAGCTCTGCTCCTGTGGCTTTTTTTGAAAGCAGAGTCTCAAGACATTATGAAAGTTTAGTCACTAAGAAAGCGTATAGTTCACAGTTACACACCAAAGGGAACCCAGGAAGTGGGCAGTTGTCCCCACTGAACAACCCCCCATCTCAAAAGGCACATAACAGCACCTTTGGTTATCTGTCTAATCAGAGCGGCCAATGATTGAAGAAACACATGGGTTTCTGATGTTTGCTTCCGGTGCAAAGGTTGTATTAGGTACCCTCCCACTGTATATTGTAAAGTTTCTGCTCAATATCCCCATCTTAGGTTTCTTTATAATCTAAATGCATTACTTCTGCTTTCAATATGTCTTAAATCCTGTTTAGTTTTGACTATCGGGTGGTGCAAAAGCACCACTTATAAGCCAAATTGATTGCATAAGAGTACAGCTAGGAAGAAATTGCATATGTGGAGGGACACAAAGCTTGAAGTTCTGTTTGGTTTGACTGCCTATGGCCATGCTAATTTCTATACCCATGCCCACCCACTTCCCACCCTACCCGTTCAAAACACATCTTTATTGGATCTCTTTGAGGTAGCTTTATCAAGCTTTACCAGCTTTATCAAGCTTTACCATCAAACTGTGAGCTTGAATTGCCTGCCAGAGTTTTTTTTTAAAGCAGCCTTCTCACCCAGATAGACTGAGCAGTGCAAAAGGAAATACACCACACAGAGGTCTAGAGTCTACTTACAAGTACAGTAGTAGTCCAATTCAATGTTTTATGCATACATCTGTTTACAGTCTGGTATTTCCAGTTGGTTTATCATGTTATTTGTGTACATGTATCATGTGAAAGTCAGTCAGGTCTACAAAAGTGAGTATTATTTTAAGCAGCAAGGTTGGGCAAACATTTAAAGTTGCAAGCTACTGGTCAGCCATGGCAATTCATTTGGGACTTCAATTCTATACATGCACAGAGAGTACACCATTGCTTACTCACCAAGAGTCCATCATCACAACTACAAGCCAATGGCTAGTGTGACAGTGACTTGGTGAGTGCACATTTTGTGTCCTGATTTTATGTATTGAAGGTCAAACATTCAGAACTAATTGCAACTTGATGCAAGTGCAGGGAAGTTATGTGAATGTGGTTTAGTCTAAGAGTGTGAGCTTCAGTAACTCATGTAATCTTGTAGTACCTAGCTTTTCAAAATGTGTATAGATATTTACCTACCGTTGCTGAACTGCAGTGCCAACCGAATCCAGAGGTTTGTTTAATAATAGTCTGGGCTGGACTAGTTGCACAGAGCGAGCTGCTAGAGCAGTAACAGTACAGAGAGTGCTGGAGAGATCAGATCAGGTATTTTATTTACTTTGATGGAAAGGTTGATATGAATTATAGTTCTAGACCTGAAATAAATCTGTCTATAATCTATATTGGATGAAGTCCTATATTTTAAGAGGATATTGCAAGTCACAAAGTAGTTCCATGACCGAATAGAGGAACAAGGGCGAGGCTAACAATGAGATTTCCCTTATAAAGTCATGGCACTCCAAGATACATATAAAGACACGTAAATGTTCCTTTATATGTACATAGGGGTATTTCATTCCTTATAATAAATGGCCACAAACCACTTTAAAATATGTTTCAAACGTTTTCATTACGCACATGATGTAACTAGTGTTTTAGTTTTAGTCTGCCTAAAAAGCATAGGGAATAAAATGTTCTTTTCCACTTCAATGTCAGACATCCTTCTATATCTTTTAAGATAATCAGGGCTGAAGTGGGTGGAGTCTGGTGAAGGGGAGGAGTCTGGTAAAGGGGGAATAGTAAAGCAAAGGGTGCAAGCACTTTGTTGGGCCTAGGGCAGCTGAAATCCTAAATACGCCACTGGCCATGAGTAGCAGGAAAGTGTCTCAGGAAAGGAAGCACATGGAAGAAACATATTCCACGTATTCTTCTTCCTTATCCTCTTCTACCTCCAAGCACAGGAAGAGGAGATGGGGTAGATCCGCAAAGCAGAGAGGTAAATTATGCAACCATTTAAAAGGCATTGACAGAAGTACCCAGGAAGAAAATGAGAACATTGAGGAGGGATCCTTCTTCATCTACTAGTTCTTCCTCTTCCTGCTCTTCACCTGAATATGAATGAGATAAGGATAAGGAGGGCAGAAGGGAGCAGCTGGGAAGGGGTCCCTGGCAAGAGTGGTATCTCAGGTGCTGAGTTCTTGAGGTTCCAACAAAAAGCTGCTTCCTCTTCAAAGACACAAGAGAGAGTCCTCCCTATAAGCCGTTTTGGCGCTTAATGAAGATTGCACAATCCCTACTCCCTCAAATTAAAAGTGAAATCCTGAGAGAATTAATGTACCTGGATACAATGAATGTGCCGGAATTCATGACAAAGCTTTACCCCCTACAAGGAGAAGAGGCATCATTACTTAAAGCAGTGCGCATTGATGAGATACTACCAAGATTGGTAGGTAGATTGGCCATGGCTCCAGAAGAGCCAACAGTCAGGGACCTGTACGGGCAAAGAAAGTCAGACTCAGCATTAAAGAACGCATACTCAGGAGCGCGCCTATGTCTCATGGCCTACATATATGCGTCTTATACTCTGGAAATAGCACTCTGGATTTTCCACAGCTAGCAAAAGATAGAGGAAGGCAAAGACTTCGCCCTCATTTTGATGAACTTAAACGCTCAGTGGGAGCTTTTATCCGATCTGGCATATGATGGAGTCAAATCATGAGCCCTTACCTGGGGTGCAGTGGTGGCAGACTGACATCACTTGCATAAGAGTCTGGCACACTCACAATCATCAGAAAGCAGAAGCCTTGAAGATTCCGTTTGAAGGGCACATGCTGTTTGTAGACTGCTCAGTATACATTGTCTTGAAAGCGGAAAAACATGCTAACAAACTTGGGAGAAGGCCAGCGGGTTAATTTTCCTTCAAAACACAAATGGATAAATAGACCAGGTCCCGTCATTCAGAGAAGACAGTAGGGTCTCAAGGGCAGAGGGTAAGGCAATTGGCTCTACCCCAGCAGGGAATGCGGTTCCTCCAAGCCTCCAACCAGATGTCCGGACGCCAAGGCTTTGGGGGCGCAGCTCTTTTGGTTCCCAAAGCTATTGAGATCAACATTTCTTCCAGCAAATGGGTGAAAAACATCATTCAATTTGGATACATAATTGAATTTTCAACACACATAGCCATCGGACCAGAACGAAACAATGCTGTGGGTAGAAAAGTAGAAATGGCAGACAATGATCTCTGGGATCCAGGAGCTATGGGAAAAACGAGCAGTATCTTGGGTACATAAGGATGAAAGGAATCTCAGTTTCTATTCCATGGAATTCTACCAAAACTGAATGGCAAACTCCACTTATTCTTGGATTTAAAGAATCTAAATCAGTTTGTTTCCTCAAAGAGGTTCTACGTGAAAACAGATCATTCTGATTATCAGAGACCAGGATTTTCTGGCATCAGTAGACTGTAGGATGTGTAATTCCATGTGCCAATCCACAAAAGTCACCAGATGTTTCTGAGCTTTGCGGTAGTAGGTTGTCATTAGCAGTTCAAGATGCTTCCCGTCGGCCTAAAGACTGTGCCACGTTTGTTTGCCTAAGTCTTATTTCTGGCAGAAGCAGCAATTCACAGGGAAGGGATTCATGCATTCCCTTACCTCACCGGTTGGTTGATTCGTGCAACACCAAGAAGCTCGCTGATAGATCACAGAAAGAAGGCGTGCAGGAAGGCCATTTCTCTTCGACTGCTAACAAACCACTAGAAGTCTCAATAAGCACTCTTTCAGGACGTATAATTCATGGGAGCCAGATTCTGGATAGCAAATAATTGGTTCCATCTCCCAGCACAGAGGCAAAATCTGATGGTGGCCCTAATGGAAGGGGGTCAGTCCATGGCCAGGAGGATGTTGCAGGTGCAGGGACATACGGTGGCCTGTGCTTTTGTAATTCCCTGAGCCAGGTTCTGTATGAGAGCCCCGATGAACCATCTGCTCAGACACTGGGACTCAGCATCCCAGAACTTTGAGGCACAGATTGCCATCCTCAGGTAATCTGGGACACTCTAGGGTGGTGGTTGGACATCAAAAACCTTCTAAAGGGGTTTCCTCTCACAATTCACATAGAGATCATACTTACTACAGACGCCAATGCCATAGGATGGGGGCCCACCTTGCGGGAGGACAGTTAGCAGCACAGATAGAGTCAATAGGAGGTAGACAGTTCCAGCAATTGCAAGCAAGAAACAGCTATTTTCAGGGTCATCGAGGTTTTCTTACCTGAGGATTCTGTGCAGGAGCATCATAGTGAGAACAGACTATAGCTCTGCAGTGGAATATCTTCACAGACAGGGGGACACAGAATCCGTAAACACGGTGGCATCAGAATGGGGAAAATTGGCAGAGATTGGATTACTCTCAAGGCTGTGCATATCAAGGGGGTAGACAAGGCGGATGCATTGAGCGGGGTCTTTCCTTCATCAGCGAGGGAGTTAGAGAGATTAGTGTTTAAGAGATCTGCAGGCGATTCAGCACTTCTATCCTGGATCCTTTGCTTCCCGTCAGAATGCCCAGGTTCTATTATTCTGGTCCAGGTTCCCGATGGCGGAGCATTGCAGGTGGAACAATGGCAGTCCAATGTCCCAGCAGTCTTTTGTATGGCTCTTCCCAAATTGCTAGCCATGATCTGATAATCAGAGTCAGAGGTATTTGCGGTAACCATGGTGTGGCCAAGAAAGGGTGGCAACCTCTGATTCTGGAAATAGCCACGGCTTTGATGTTTGCTACCTTTAATCTCCAAACCGATCAGATATGTACCAGGGAAGATAAGCAGTAAGATTTCCCAGTGGAGGGTTGAGAAAATGAAAGGCAGGGGTGGCAAAGACCGGTTTCACCCCAAATTCAGCTAGGGTAGTTCAGAATGTAAGAATACCAGCTACTCAAAGGCTTACAAAAGTGTGGGAAGCATTTTGCAGATTGGTGTCAGGAAAAGTGTTCCCCTACTCTAGAGGGTCCTAATCCATGCAGTGCTTCAGATTTTCCAGTAAGAGTTCCAACTCTGTCTGGCGGTGTGTTCCCTGTGGGTACAGTGGGCAGCAATCTGATCCTTGAGGGAACCTTGGAGTCAGTTTTCAGAAGGGGAGAACATGGTAGCAAAGCTGCAAAAAAGTTTCTTTCAATCTCAGGCAGTAGTGCCAGCAGGCTTTCCTGCCTGGGATTTACCATTGGTGTTTCAGGATCTTCAGACCACTCTTTTGAACCACTTGTTGCCATTATTGCAATAGGTTATTTATAACGCGCTTAATACCCAGAAGTTCCTAAACACAGACCCGGGAATTGAACCTGTGTTGCTCAGCATCATCTTGCGTCCAAGGCAAGCGCGTTGCCCCTGAGCTATCCTCCCGACGACATTAACTTTACATTTCTTACAAATAGGGTGGTATTTTGGTGGTAATAACCTTGGCAGGCAGGTGGGAGAGATAGGGATCTTGTTGTGCAAATACCCATATCTATAGGTTTTCCTAGAATCCATAGAGTTCTTTGCTGTGACCCAGGCTTTTTACTAGAAGTAGCACAAAACTTTTCACCAGTGCCAAGACTCGGTACGCCTTGGCTTTTTTCAGAACCCAGCATTCATGGAAGAAGAGCAGTATTTCCAATTAGATGTTGTGACGGGGTCATGACCTTGTAAAGTGGGAAGGGATCCATCCCAAAGTGGGGTGAGGGAGTTGGGGGCCGCAGAAACTCCTCATCTGCCATGCATGTTGATAAGGGGACCACCCTCTGCTGCACAGTACCGCAACACCCAGTTTTCTGGCCTGTGTTCACTATATTCTCTTTCAGGACTACAGCTCCCAGAGTGCACCTGGGAGCCACCAAGAACACCTGGAACAGAGCCTGGGCAACTGAACTAAGAGCAGACAGAATGGACTAGATTTCCTCTTGTGAACCAAAAACCCAACCTACCAACCCCAGGTGGACTCCAGGTGATTGGCTGTGCAGCAGGGAATGAGCTCGGAATGAAATTAAATTGCAAGCGAACAGGATAGATACTGAAATCATCCCCAAACCAAATTTGAAACCAAACCTACAAGCACAGGAGGGAATAACAAGAAAAAATTAATTCCAGATCCACAACAAGCATAGAGACCATCTGAGACTGCAAACCAAACGGTGCTAGAAAAAGGGGAGAGACTTCTGTTATTTTTTTTTTTAAAGCTTTTCACCTATGTGACAGCGCCCCTGGGGAAGAGGCAGCAACAGATTGGGAATTAGAGTCAGGTAAGCACTGTAGCCAATGTGTGGGTGGAGGCAGATCAGAAGCTGGAGACATAGGGTATATAAAGGGAATAAATGACAGGCAGAGTGTTGGTTTCAGGGGTGAGGTAAGTAGGTGTGGAGGTGGACCTAGAGACGAGGTGGGAAAAGGAAGGTGGAGCGTGGAGTGGTGAAGAATTGGTGGCAGAATTGGAGAAGAATGTAGGTAAGGAGAGGGGGGAGAAGAGAGAGAGAGAGAAAGAGAGAGAGAGAGAGAGAGAGATACTGGTTGTGTGTAGCATAGTGTGGGGGTTTAAAAGGTGAGTCTGAAATAAGAGTGAAGTTAGAGGGAGAGGGAGTGAAAGTGTAGGGGTTATTAGAGAAAAATGGAAGTGTGTGTGTGAGAGAGGGGGGTGGAGAGAGTGCAAGGCAGTAGTGGGAGCAGTAGCGTTGAAGGTGGAGTGAATCAGGAGGGGTGTGTAAGTTTGAGGAGGGCGACCAAGGCACCATATAACTGGGAGGGTAAGCAGGGCACCATATCACTGGGAGGGTAAACAGGACACCATATCCCTGGGAGAGTGAGCAGGGCACCATATGCTGGGAGGGTGAGCAGGGCACCTTATGCCTGGGAGGGTAAGCAGGGCACCATATCACTGGGAGGGTAAACAGGACACCATATCCCTGGGAGAGTGAGCAGGATACCATATTTCTGGGAGGGTGAGCAGGGAACCATATCTCTGAGTAGGGAAGGGGTGTGATAAGAGAAGATAGAAGGAGGGGGTGAGAGTAGCAGAGTGAGCAAGAGATGAGAGTAACAGTGAGTAGGAAGGAGAGAGAAGTATTGAGATTATGGAAAGAAGAGAGCAGAATGGGCATGCATGAGAGAACAATCCAGAGTGTCTGCTACTGGCAACATAACATGATCCTGCCGGTTTAGAAAACCTGGGGAGTGTTAGGTTCTGGATCCCTTATAAGAACCTAAAGGGAGCAGGAATGATAAAGCCTTTTGCTTGTAGGCCCTCACCACTAGCTAGCATTAGATAGTAGGTGTTACCAATCACTAGCTGGTAAATCCGGGGGCTAGAGACGCCTGGGTTATGTTGGTGAGAAGCACACGGGAGACAAGAGAGGGAAGTCCATTAATCTACCATGCCGAAACAAAACATTATTTTAAGATCTTGCTAATAAAAACCCTTGAATCCCCTTTCTGAGTCCAGCCATCTGTGACAAGGAAAGCAAATAGTGTTAAAGTAAGTGGACGGAATGGACCATTTTACAAAATCGGACAACCTGTTTATAACCTTTGGGGAAACAATCCTGGCAAGCCAGCATCTGTCCTGACCATCAGCAGAGGGATTAAGTGGGCCACAGTGGAGGCAAATGCAATGGTGGCAGAGCCTTTCTTCAGATCAACCAGTGTCATGTCAGCTTCCTGGGAGAAAACCGAAGACATCCCAAGACAGGTCATTTGCAGTGCATCAACATAGGATGACCCAAATACATTGGTGAGACTTTGTTGACTGACCATTCTTCATCCTAACTCCACAATTTTTGTCATGGGGGTCTTTAGTGCCTGTAGTGGAATATGTGTCTTTTGAATACATTTTAGATGGAGTTTTTATATGTAGTCATGCTCTTATCCATCTGTGAAAGCTTTGGTATGTCTCATAAGTACTGGAATGCGTAATAGGGATGCTGTGGTAATGTGGGGATTACTTAGCAGTAATCCCCATTACTCCTACTCCTACTAGTCTTCGTCACAGTATTTATGACCTGCCTCCCCCTTCCTGGGATTCTGTATAGGTCCGTGTTGTAGTTGGAAAAATGTAACCAGTGCATCCCTGGGCAAGGGATAATTTGTACTCCAGAACGAGTAAGGGATGGGGTTTGGAAAAGCTTTAAGTAAAAGGTACATGTCATGGAGGCTGGTGCCTCACAAGTGAGTACTGTGACAAGGAAGTGTCGGACCAGGATAAATGAATATCACCAGCAAATAACCCCCACATCCGACTCCATTGACTGTAGAAACAGGTATGCATGGAATTCATTCCTTAGACCCTCATCACATACACGGTGTATACGTTTACTAGTGTAGAAGCCTGTGTACACTGGCCAAAGTGCAGGTTCGCATTAACCATCATCATCATCATCATTTTTATTCGGATTTGCATAAAATCCATAAAACTATTAAAAATACATACCATTAGATCACAATAAAAACATACCATGTCAAGAACACAAGAGAACGAACAACAAAAGCTAAAGTAAAAAAGAATTACAGATAAAGTTCATTAGACAATATATAAAAACGCATTAACGGGGTAATGTATCAAGCAATCGTTTCCTCTGAGAGAGTGCTATTTTTAAATACGAAAGCAGGGACCAGCTAACTGGTGGAGAGTTTGCCCCTAACAAGTAAGTTAGAGCTGGCCTACATTGCAGAACACCCATTTCACACAATAACAGCAGTATGAGCCATTTTCCCACCCGCACATATGCAGGGCAAAAAAGAATCAGGTGTGCCAAGTCCTCGTATGGAGCTTTACAGATTGGGCCAGATCTATCTGCACCTCCCTCCACCCCTGGCCCATGCTGCCACCACAGCCTTTAGCCGGATGCAGTTAAACCTTGCCCTGGATACATGTACACAATCCCTAGGGAATTCAGCCCATAATAAATAATGTTGAACTCCCTGAGACATGATAGTCATCAACCCTCAATGTTTGGCTTCATGATTTCACTGCCTTATCTATCCAACTGCACCGTCTCATAGAATCGAGCAGTCCAATGATTAATTTCTCGTCTAGACAACACGCTGGGGGATGGGTACAGGTGAGTGCAGTTTATCCACCTCAGTTGTTTCCTGATGTTGGCCAACCACGGGAGCATACCTCCCATGTCCTTGGCTATTAGGAAATTAATCATTTCCTGAGTGAGTATCACCCAACTATTCCCCCCCCACAGTCTGAGCCAGTGTAATACTGGTTGCAGGGAAATCATATCACCAATTGGAGTACAACTCAATTCCATCATCACTCCAAAGTTCGGCGCAGAGGTCGGAAGCCCCAAAAAATTCTTCAAAAATGTATTCCCCTGGGTCTGTACCACACTGATGCTAGAATAACCCCACACTTCATCCCAAATTTAGCAAACAATGCTGCTTTTCCTTTATACAACTGGAGCAGGAGGGCTATTGGCTTTGCTTTAAACATGTGCATAGCCCTACAAACCCCACCCAAAGCCTGCTTGCACTTCAATGCCTGTTTGTTTACATGGACCATTGCCGCCATATTTGCGGAGAATCTGACATCGAAGTGTTCAACCCTGGGAATGACAGTATTCCTGCAATACATGACCCTAAGGTTAATCCTTCGACTCCCCTTCCAACAAGACATCACTGCCGACTTGGCAGCATTCACAACCAAATATTGATCCTCCATGAAAGCAGCATACTCGAGAAGACTGCCTGCAGGGCCCTAGGAGTACGGGCCATCAATACGGAATCATCCGCATATACCAGGACTGGTAGTGGCCAGCCACCCTGCTTTGGAACATCTGGGACAGAGTTTAGTAGGTGCTTATAAAGGCCATTTATATATAAACAAAATAGAAGAGGGGTTAGGACACATCCCTGGTGCGCCCTCAATTCTACTTTGAAAGAGCTTGTGCAGCCCCCATTGACCCCAATCCTCACGCATGTTTGACAGGAGGAGTTATCCCTGCTAGCGTATCTTCTGTGTTGTCATACAAGTTATCCACCGGGCCACCCCCCAACTTTGCATTGAAATCACCTCCGAGTATCCAACACATGTTGCCCATGGGGACCTTTGCAGCAGGTTCCTCCAACGCAAGGGCTAGAACATCCAAACAGTATTTCTCGTAGAGTTTGTTGATACTACTATAAAAATTCACCACTAGGAGATCCACTAGGCTTGGTCCACCAATTTTGACAACCAATATGAAGGGTACCAGAGTTGTCAGAACCACCTGCACACTCTCCAAGTGTGTTTTAACCAATATGCATAGCCCTCCATAATTTCTTCCTCTCTTTTCTTTCTCCGCCACCCACTGATGTGAAACAAAGCCATACCCACTGATCTCTTTCCTGGACCATGTTTCTTGGAGTAGCACAATGTCTGTTTCACTGAATACACTCTGTGACACTGTGCACGCTCATCTATTTTTTATTCCAGCCACATTCCATGACAGTGTATATCCCTCATCCATATACTCCACACTGGGGCTGCCCTGGGCAGCATTTGGCGTTTTGCCGCTTTTGGTCCACCCCCGGGCACAAACAACATTCAGCATCGTCCATATCAGTGAGACAGGCAAACTGGTTCCCAGACAGTACCGGGCCTGGTGCTCTACCCTCCCGGTCAGTCACCCCCTTTCACCATACAACACACCATATGGGAGTTGAACCCATAGAGAGGGGTTCTAAAAAGGACCTAAAGACCTGTTTGGTACGCCTCAATGTCCTACCCCTTGCTTCACCCTATCTTGCGGATAGAAACATTTTAGCGACACCAACCAGGCCCTGTGATTTTGGCTAAGAGTGCCCAAATTGGATTCGACCAGATATTTGGTCACCTGAGCATTTTTGAAAGTCAATACCACACAATCCCCCGCTATTGATTTTTCCTTGGTGCCCACTGTTACACCTACTGTGCCCTTTCACTGCGGAGTCTGTGCCTCTCCAGTACATATCTTCCCACAGAATGTACGCGTTGCACACAGAACGGCTAGACCGTTCTACATACTGTGGAGACTCTTCAATATACTTCCTCATAGGCGGCATCGGCAGTGGATTCGCTGTTAGAGACCACATGTTCTTTTCTTACGGTCACGTGACTCTGTCGCACGTACTTAGCTGTACATCGATGTTTAGTCACTGCTTTGAGCTTACTGCACAAAAACCCGGACTCGCTTCAAAGTGGAAAAGGTCGCTTTAATGTGACAGGCCAAAGCTCACAAATAAACGCTAACCTGGCCCCTGGCCTTACAGACTAAATTAACCGCTTTAACATTTCGCCAAACATTAAATAATTAACTCTTTAAGCCCCCAACAATTGAATGAATATCCCCAACTTCTTCCCTACCTATCTCCAGGTCCTTACCATCCCCTAACCATCTTCTCCAGCCTTCGTCCCCGCTTTCTGCCACCCTCTCCCCGGGGCCATGCCCCTCCATCTTCCAGACCTGCGCCCCTCTCTGCACCCCCGGGGTAGCCCATTCGTGCAAACAGCACCACCCCCATCTTTTCCCACGCTATCCCCCCCATCGCTTGCCTCCCCCCTCATCCAAAGGGGCCATGCCCCCCGCCACCAAAAAAAACCCTCCCCCGAGGTGTTCTTTTCTGCCCCACCACTGAGTTGCTTAACACTTCCAACTCTTCACCATACTCTCCACCAACAACGTTAAATCCAGAAGATAGTAGCTATTACCGTAAACCGACAAATGAACTCCATCTTCCTGAAAAACCTCAAAGTTCTCATATATAATCTCCTTGTGCTCAAGAACTCGCACCGCTGCCAGGCCACAAAACTTTATCATCTCCCTGTTTATCTTCTTTCTTGTACGCTCTACCGCGCCTTCACTCACTGCACTCCTCCACACTCTCCTCGGTAACAACTTAGTCCATACCAAATTTACCTTAGGCCAAATTTCCCTAAGCCATGCCAGGTCCCTCTTCATTTTCTTCAACAAAGCTACTCCCGTATCCCGCACCAGATCATTCTCCCCAGCATGTATGATTAACACGTCCGGGGCCCCAAAACGCTCCTTCCGCTAGCATGGGCAGCAGTTGATCCCAGCGCAGCTCCCCAAGACCCGGCCACCTCACAATCCCTATTTCATAGCTGCTGCCCAACTGCATGCCAAAAACCCTCTTTTCTGCCTCTTTGCCCGCCCACTTCACAATCGAATGCCCGACAATCCAAATCTGCCGAATCTGCCCGGCCTCCTCGCCTTCTCTGAAAAAGAAATCAGTGTCACTTACGAACCTCCACCCCCACAAAGATCCCCCCTCACCATGACCCCGTTGCCCCTTCTCAACCAGACTCTTTCCCCAGCTCCCTGATACACCCCTTATACTTCCCAGACCTCCACCCACCCAAACTCTTGACCTTATCCTCCGACAACCCCAAACGGTTACCCTCAGATGCCACACCCATCCTAAATGAATGCGTACCAAAATTCTCAGGCTTTTCCCCCACCACCTCCAACGCTTTCCTCAGAACCCCAGCACATGCGCTGCCAACACCCCTGACCCCTCAGCATGTCGAAAAACCATCCCGACCTTCCCCCTGATAATTCCTTCCACGCCAAACCCACCCTCACCGGGCACAGCTCATTACTTCCCCACCCCAGCGACACCCAGCAGCCCTTCCCCTTCTGGTCAGTTTTCGACCTTCCAATCCAAATATCCACCCCCAAATCCGAAAAATTGACATTCTCCCAGTGCAACCCACCCGCACCCCCTTTCGCTCCCACAAGCTCCGACACCCTGAATGCCCCAAAAAACAACCATGTAAAGCAAGCCTGAAACATAACCTCTTCCCAACCCGACCAGCAAACTAATTCCAGGGCCTGGCTTAATCTGACCAAAAAGGTTGCTGATATCGGTCTTCTGCTATCCTTCACCCCACCTTTTTCCCTTGCCCAGCCCTGTAACATCCTGCTCGCCAACTCCCCACCATTAGGTGACAACCCCCAAAACCATTTGCCATAGAAGGCTATTCCCGCCAATTTCCCCGCTATGGTGGCCTTCGACCAACCGTTATCCATACACCACAAAAGAAAATTAACCACATCATCCCTTCTGCGTTCCTCAGCATTCTCCCAGCCCTTCCAGCTACGAGCCCCCCTCTTTAGAAATTCTCCCCACGCCCTCATGTACTCTGCCCTAGACGACGGTGCCAGAGAGCCCTCCACTAGCGACAGAGCTCTCAGCTTCCTAGCTTCCACAGCTCCTCTGTGATCCGCTTCCAAATCTGCTCTGCTCCAGGTGCCAATCCACGGAATCTCTGCCATTGAAAAAGAGATAATGCATCAGCGATGCCATTATCTTTACCCGGTACGTGCGTAGCCCTGAACAGCACATTCCATTCAAGGCATCGCAACACAAACTCCCTCAATAACCTGGCCACCCTCTGGTCCCTCGCTGACTGCCTGTTGACTCATTGTCCACATTGAAATTCACCTTCTTATTTGACAACTCCCTGCCCCACATATCCAATGCCACCAACAATGGAAAGAACTCAAGGAATGCAATATTCCTCCCCTCTTCCAGCCACCTCGACGGCCACCTCTATGCACACCATCTACCTTGCCAGAAGACTCCGAAACCCCCCGCACCTGCTGCATCCGAAAATATCTGCACCTCCCAAACTACTGGATCCCCTTGTAGCCACATGAACACCCCATTAAATCCTTCCAAGAAACGTAGCCAGATCCTGAAATCCTCCCGCACCGCCCCTGAAACCCTCACCAGATGATGTCGGCATTTAGCTCCCTCCATGGCCCTCGACATGTTCCTACAAAAGGTACGCCCCGGGGCCACCACCTTACATGCAAAATTCAAATGCCCTACCAACTGCTGCATCTCAAGCAAAGTCACCTTCCGCGCCACCACCACCACCTTCTCCAGCAAACCCACCAAACGAGTCACCTTGTCATGCGGCAAGTGTGATGTCATTGTCCTGGAATCCAGCTCAATACCCAAAAATGTCAAAACCACCGCCGGCCCTTTTGTTTTATCCTCGGCCAAAGGAACCCCCAACTCCTGCATCAATGCGTGAAAAGTCTGAAGCATGTTCCTGCGCTCAGATTCATCATCTTCCGCCGATAAACAAAAAATCGTCCAGGTAGTGCAAAACCCCCCCCGTACCTGAACTATAAGTAAAAACCCACTGTAAGAATGAACTAAAACGTTCAAACAAAGCGCAACAAATCGCACATCCCATTGGCAGAGCCTTGTCTACGTAGATGCAATCTTCAAATTGCATTCCCAGCAACCACAAATCCTCTGGGTGCACCGGCAGCAACCTGAACGCTGCCTTGATATCACACTTGGCCAAAAATGCTCCGTGACCCACCTTCCTTATCAATTCCACTGCCTGGTCCACGCTCGCATATGACACCCCACAATCTTCCGGGGCAATGAAATCATTATCTGACAAGCCCTCCGGCCATGATAAATGATGCATCAGTCTGAATTCTCCCAGCACCTTCTTGGCCACCACCCCCAACGGGGATATCACCAAATCGCCCGGTAAATCCACAAATGGACCAACCACCCGCCCGGCTGCCACTTCCTTGCACAACTTCTCCCTAACCACATCCCCCTTTTCTCTGGCCGATTTCAGGTTTTCCGCCCATCTGCGCACCCTTGGACCTTGGTACCCTAACCTGAAACCGTCCCTAAAATCATCCCCCAGGATCTTCGCCCCCTCCCTGTCCGGATAAAAACTGAGCCATCTCTCCAGAACCTCTACCTTAACCGGAGTAGAAGCCTTTCCCCACAATCCCTCGTCCCGCTCCCCGCCTCCACTCACGATCTCCTTGCTGGAAGCACTGTGTAACTGGGTGCAGACCTGCACATCTGGTGCACTCATGTCTGAACCTGCACGCTGTCCGCGTGCATCCATCCTTGTTGAAACCCCAACACACTGCTGCCTGCTGACCCCTGCCTCCTCCCACAGCCCCCTCGGGAGCGGGGTGACCAAGAAAGGGCCAGTAAGGCACGGGTAAGCCACTTGCTGTGTGCACCGTCAGCGCAGGCCTTGTCGGCGCCGTCCATTGCAGCCAGAGGTCCATATCTATTTCCCCCCAAACCGCCTGGCTATCCTCAGCCAATCTTGCCCTAAATAACTCATCATATCTCACCCACGCAAAACTTCCAAAGCTCGTGAAAGCCTTCCTAATGACATCCATATACTTCCATAGTGCTACACACCTCTCTGGGAATTTCTCGCAGTAAACACTGGTGTATATGATAAACGCTGATGTCCAATTCTCTATTGTCACCGGAACTTTCGATGCAAGGCTAACTCCCTCTCCTCTTCCTTCGAACCCTCTTTGGCTCTGACCTCCCTGTGTAAAAGCTTGAAAACGTCCACAAATTCACCAGCCCAAATCTTATCCTTTGTAGAAGCCATCAAGTGCGCTCCCAATGGTTTAGTGATGCACATATATGGCAGCTTCTTATCTTTCGTTGCCTGCAACTCGGTTGCCCCAGGCTCCATCGCCCCGTCAGTCTGGACCTCCACTGACGACACCTTTCTCTCCCCGCACAAAGCCGATGCAGCCTGCATGCCCCCATCTCTCTTCACCCCTTGCACCCCCACCCCCTCCCCACTTACCCCCGACCTCGTGTCTCCCCTCTGCCATGCAGCTGACCACTCCCTACCCCGCTCACCTCGCTCTGCCCTGCCGTCGCCCGACTGTAGCCTTGCCTCTACTCCAACACTCCTTGTCTCCCTCCTCAATGGGCTCCTGCTGCGGGAAGAAAACATATCAGAAGACTCGCCTAACCAAATGGTACCCCTGCTGCTCAGCTGCTGACCTCCGCACCTTTCCACATCCCCAACCCACCTTAACCCCTCACTCCCTCTCCCACTCCTCCTAGCCACCCTGTAACTCTCATCGCCCCATTGCCCCGCATACTCTCCTCAGGTGAACTCAGGGTGTCCGCCCCACCGCTCCTTCTCCTTCTAGGCGGGGCCATAGGAACCCCTGCCTGTTCTTCTTTTACTGGGCGAGGGGTCCTCACCTCCACCCGGTGCTCCTCCCCGCTAGGGGCCGTTCTGCACCCTCTAGGCTGCACCCCGCTATCCTGTAGAGGGGCCGTTCTCAAACCCTCTCTTGGCTGCTCCTGACAAACTGTGGGGGCCGCCCCAAACCCTCCACCCGATGCCCTCCTAAATGGGGAGGTCGTTCCGCACCTCTCCCTCTCCTTACTGCTCTCCGGTGACCGCTCCCTCCTTCTCCCCTTCACGCTCTTCTGTAGATACTTACCTCCTTTACCTCTTGGCGCCACTATCCCCCTCTGCACCACCTCTCCCCCTCTCTCTTCCTCTGCCCGCCCTGTCCCCATGTCCATTCCTCTCCTCTCCATCTCTGCCTGCATCCCCCACTTCCGCAATCCTATATGCATTACTGCCCCCCCAACCCTTCCCGCTGCTCTCCTGGGAGTCTCCCTCCTGGACCTCCTGCCCCCCACCTCCCAGGCTCCCCCTTTCCTAGCCGCAGGCCTACATGCGACTACAGCTGCAAGCGCTCCATCCACCACAGTTCACCTCTGCGGTCTACCTCCCTCCCCTTCCTTACCCCCTGTAACCTCCGACACCGCCCCTTCGAGCTGCGCTTTGGAAGCCCTGCTGATAATCGCCAAGGCCTCCCTCAGTGCCTTGGCATCAATGAGTCCCTCCTTGCTAGCCTTTTGGCCCACCATCTTCCTCGTATCACGGCGCGGCCAGCGACCCGACCAGCGACCACTGCTCACAAACCCAACCCGCAACCACCAACCCGCAACCACTAACACTACCGGGTGCTCGCCGCCCCAAGAAAGAAATGGGACCAGACCCAGCACAAATTCCTCGGCTCCAGAAAATACCACAGCCGCCGCAGCCTGACCTCGGGAAAAATTGGCCTGCCGCACCCCTGCACCAGTTATCCACAGGCGCTTCCAGGCACTTGCCCCTTACACCACCACCGCCTAATCCCACCAGCTACAAACAAATGCTCGCCAAGCACCCCTGGCACCCCAACCCCCAGCCAGTGCCACCCCAGAATCCTAAGCCACAGGGGGCCCCAAAAATCTACACAACGGCCCTGCGTATAAAGGGGGAAAATAGCCGGAAACCCAGCCAATCTGGTATCCCCAAACCCAAAAGAGAAATCACCCTGTAGGAAAATACCCTAATGTAAAATAATTAAAATAGCTTACCAATCACCCACTTATTTAAAATGGTATTTTTTTTTTTTACCCCCGCCACCTACCCAAACTCCTCAACACCACTGGCCCAATCCACACCCCCAACCGGCTCTGCGGAGTTGCAGAGCCTGAGAAAGCAGCAGCTGCTCGACAGAAATTCTGCCTCCGTCCCCGGCCCCTCCTGCTCCCAGCGGCGGTCCGCCCACACCACGCCCGCTCAGCCCCAACGTAGGAGCCGCCAAGAGGCGCAGGCCTGCCCTTGGCAACCAGCTGGAGAGGCCCACAGCTCCTCCAAAACACCCCCCCGCATCCGGCGCCTCCCAGCTGACGCGTGCCGCAAAGAGCCTGTAAGTTCACGGCCAGCCGTCGTGCACCAAGTGGGGCCGGACGGGACCGACGCCAACACAGATGAGCCCCGCACCCCAGAGCCGCCCCCACCAAGAAGCCCCCCCAGCTGCCTGACCCCGCAAGACAACCTGCTGGCTGAAGGCCCTACCTCCCCCTACAAGGTACGTCCTGGGACCGCTTTATATACAGCAAGTCCCCTATTCGTACCGAAGTTTCTGTAATTTTTATTATTTTCTTTTTTTTT
The DNA here is from genome assembly GCF_040938575.1 of Ambystoma mexicanum. Classification (NCBI taxonomy): domain Eukaryota; kingdom Metazoa; phylum Chordata; class Amphibia; order Caudata; family Ambystomatidae; genus Ambystoma; species Ambystoma mexicanum. The sequence goes on from NC_090936.1 coordinate 1,068,539,894, forward strand.
TTTAATATTAAACAATTCCCTCCCAAATTACTACACTACCCTGCACCCGCCTGCCTACCTCGCCACCCAGACCTCATGCAGGGAATGCTCGAAGCCAGCGACCTGGACAAAGACTCGCCCTCAACGGTTACCTGCTCTCGAACCTTCCCTGCCCCTTAAATACCCCCCCCCAGTGGTGCGCTATGCGCAGGCCAGCTCCCTGGTCTGTGCAGCACTCAAAACCACCCCGGGGGGAAACGCTACGCGTTCCCCCCAGGGGCGGCCTTCTGATTGCTCGTTTTGGCTTAGTAAGAAGCTCCAGCTCGTTGAATCATTCCTACATTTCCAGCTCTTCTGGACATCTTTTCCATTAGCATTTGGATCGGATTTTGCTGGATTCCTGCCTCCTGCTGTCATTACAGGCGGGATGCTCATAGTAAGCGTTCATTCTGGCGGTGTCCTGTGTGCTGCCTTCTTCCTTGAACGTGTGCTCCTGATTTGATCTTCCCGAGTGGGAAACATTAAGTAAGCGTTTTCCTGGTCAATTCCTGATCGCTGCCTTTGTTGTCTGTTATGCTCGGAACGTTACTCATACAACTTATTACCCGAACTGTCAGCCGAACTTGTCTGCTCCTTCCATTCTAGTTTGGATAAACTGCTCCGATATTCTTCCACATGCAGCATTTTGGGATGTGCCTGAATCTTTGGAACTTCCTTTTCTATTCACATTGTAACATTAATTCAGATGAGGATTGGGGTTCTATTTTCTTCTGGACATTGATCTATTGGATACCCACAGTGCACATACCATTTGGGACGCTATCCAGGAGTGCCCCAACCCGGCACTAGCGTGACCCTCGTGCCGTTCAGTATTAGCTTCCACACTAACCTTACCCTTCCTAGACGTTGATTTCCAATTGGATTATCTGGAGTTCTACGTGGATGCTTTTGGACTACGCCAACTGGTTAGTGTGGGTCCAGAGGGGTTATCTTAGATTGAGACATCCTAGAACGCATACTCATAGTTTTCTTTATTTCCTACAGCTTGGTGGTTGTTCGTGTTCCTTGCCCTTTCCATTGATCACTCATTCTGCCTGTGAATTCATTATCAGACAGAGTTTTATCAATTGGAAGGTCTGATCATGACCAACTTTCCTCTCCCCATGGTAGACCATCAGCGGTCGGACACAGAATACAACAGGTTGGAATATTCTCACCACGTATCCTTTATTGAGGTCTGACCTTACAACTTGTATCCTTCAAAAGTACAGGTAGGGGTTTACCTATCCAGGGATCTGTTCATGACACCCACCCACGAAGTTCTGCGGGCCATTGAGATGATACATGGGTCTATGAATTGTCCCTCAACATGTGAGTTCAGGGTCCCACAATCTTCACTGCACCGTGCTACCAGAGTGGGAACATTTAGCATTGCAGCCACCAGCAGTAGTGCTTCCGGTAGCAACTGCAAAGGACATTGGGCTTCATTCCGAGTTCGGCAGTAACCCTGCCGGTGCTACCGGTGGGTTGCCGCTGGACTCTGAATAATTTACCGGCGCCTGACCTCTCGGTGCCACCGCGGGATTACAACCCTGGTGGCGGGGAAAGTCAAGCACTGGTAAAATGTTGTTCCCCATTCCCACACAGTCCGAGGGGACTCTGTGGGAATGGGGACCACGGAAGCATTGGCACCATTACCAACGGTGCCGGTGCTCCCGTGAAAACTCTACGAGCGAGTGCCATCCCACCCAGCAGGTGTGACCTGCTGAGTGGAATGGCACCCGCCCACAGAGTTATAGTGTACCAGTCCGGAAACAACAGTACCATTGTTTCCAGACCGGCACACTTAGAATGAGGCCCATTGTCTTAAATCTACCTTCTCCTGTTACTATGGGACAAATCTTCTAGTTATAGCTTGATATCGACCTAGAATACTTGAAGATTTCGCGCCCGGGGTAGTGGGTGGGAACATTTTAACCCATGAGTGAGCATGGATTGGCTTAAGGGTTGTCGGGGGGGAGATGTATTCCCATAGGGACCACAGCGCCTTTACCCATTACCTCTACCCCATTTAATCCCTTTTTCTTTTCTGGGGCTTCTCCCTGGTCAATCCTCCTCCCAGTCGGGTTACGCGGCAGACTTACCCGAGTCGGCAAGGCCATGCATGTGGGCCCTCTGATTTGCGATTTTCTGGACATCCGAACACACCCTGGCTCTTCCACACTGCAAGCTGTCCAACTCCAACACGAAGTGAGAAGGTGCCACATCACCTCACACATGCGCCCATCATCTGACCCTACCCACACTCATGAATGTCATTGACTGGCACACAGCCAATTAACATTCAGTTAAATTCTGTTGCTATGCTAAAATCAGATCCTACAGTAACACTGCACTGTTTGTGCACAGATGAAAGCTGGCGGGGCCAACCCCCCCAGTGCCCCGCCAGCCTCCTAGATGATCTACTAGCTAATCTGTTCCATAAAGTGCGTGGAGCTACTAGCTCCATGCAGTATACACTATAATAAATTACGTAAAATGAGACACGCCCCTTTGCAGGTCCAGCCACCAGTCAAAGCAACGCAGATTATTTATTTTGCCACCGTGCTGCTCCTAACAAAACAATGCAGAACAGAAGTGAACACACTGTTTTCTCTGTATACGCACGGGTGGGGGGGGGGTGGCACCCCCCCCGCCCTAAGTAAGCGGCCTCCACTGGACATGGCTTCCTGGATTGATAGGTAAACTGTTGAGAATACCTGACACATTTTTGTTTACACCACAAATACCTATGGATGACAAGGAAGGACAGGTTATACCCATAGAACTAGAGGCAGCAGTGGTAAGAGAGGAATGGGTGGTTGGTCATTGGACAGATGATGAGGGAAGAGCATGGAGAACAGTAATAGCTCTTGATGAAGGATACAGACTTGACAGATGAGGAGCTGTTCAGAGATGAGTATTCAGATTATGTGTTAGTATTTTTTAATAGGTCTCATTTATTGGATTAAAGTTGAGAATAGAAAAATAACACAGAGAATGGCATTGGTAAAAAAGAACCACAATTTTTCCAGGAAGATTTAGAAAAGGTGCCAAGCATCTTATCAACCAACAGTCCATATAATGTGGGTCTATTGAATGGAGTAGGAGCAGTTAAAATTAAGCTCAAACCAGGAGCAATTTTGACATGAACAAAGCACTATCCAATGTCCAAAGAAGCAGATGAGGTATATTTCAAACCATTTTCACTTTAGCACAGCAGGGAATATTGGTGCCATCAGAATCTCAATGTAACACAGATGTGTACCCACTGAAGAAATGAACATGGGGGTCATGGAGATTTTTCGGGATCTATGTCTCCATAACAATATTGTCGAAGAAGAGTTCCCTCTGGTTCCAAATCCACGATATTATGTAACATCCCAGCCTAAGCCAGATATTTTAGTTACAGATTAAAAAATGCCTTCTTTTCAATTCCCCTTCATGATGACTCACAAGATCTGACCTCATTTTTTCGTATAAGGTCAGTGCTGGAAACACACAAGATTACCTTAGGGGTACTGTGAGTCCCCAGCATTCTTTAATGGGGTCCTTCAGATGGACCTAAGTAACTTACAACTGGAGTGCACAATAATTCAGTACATAAATATATTAGTGTGCACCGAGACAGAAGAAAAATGCAGAAAAGATTCAGTTCAACTAATGACCATACTAGCAGAGAAGGGATACACAGTAGACAAAGAGAAATTACAATATTATCAGGAAGAGGTCCTGTATATAGGACAGCTAATCTATCAAGAAGGGAGAAAAGTCACACCAGAGAGAGTAGAAGCAATCATGAAGACTCCAAAACCTTAGACAGTGAGCGAAATGCACCCACTTTTAGGCCTCTGTAATTATTGTAGGGCCTGGGTTTTTGATTACAGTACAAATATCCGACCACTTTTAAAAGGACTCAAGGAAGCACAGATAGGTATAAGAGAGATAATATGGACAGATGAGATGACTGAAGGATTTGAGGAATTAAAAAGGGTGATTTGTACAGCCCCGGTGTTATGAAGAGATTGACTTATTCTTACATTCAAACGGAGAAGTAATGACAGCTGTTATCATGCAGAAGACAACATTAGGACATGGACATAAACCATTAGCCTCCTATAGTGGGATTTTAGACCCAGTATTGAAAGAACATTATCTATGTGAACAAGCATTAGCTGCTGCTGCTGCTTTCACAATTGAAAAAGCTATGAGTATTACAATGGGGTTCTCAATTACATCATTTGTTGAACATTCCTTCTTTGCCATTTTAGAGAAACCCAAAAGTACATTCACTACACAAAGAGCATTACGATACAAAGTGATTATTTTGAACCCAGGGATCAAAATTGTTAGATGTAGAATAGCGAATCCAGCGACATTTGTAGCAGAACCAGTAGGGAAGGAGGACTATGTAAGCAGGACCTGTATCCATATTTCCCATGAAGAATACAACATTGTGATTCAGAAACAAGAGCCTGACCAAAGTTGGAGAGTACAAAGAATGCAAGCAAATAATTGATGTACAAGGAATGAATGGAGGAACTGCCGTACTAATGGGACAATATTGGGTATGTGGATCCAAAGCTTATATGCAGCTACCTAAAAACTGGGGAGGAATATGCTCTATAGTGATCATACATGTTACCACATTGGTGATTCGCCACAGTGATCTTCATATTGATAGCTTTCCGAAAATGGATGCACACTAGAGGAAGAAGAGGTCGCTCAACCTCATCCGACAGAAGAGAGAGAGCTCTTTTTCAGCAAAATCAATGGAAGCCTATCACAACATTACGGTTGAGCATAAATTGTTCAGTAGAACGGCAGTGAAATTTACAGCCATATTCATGCCAGGAAATCTGACTGCAGTAAAGGCCAAGTGGTTGCAAATAACCAGGTGGCAGCTGTTACAAACAATAAATATGACAATAATAGGTTTCATTACAATTAAAGAAGAATTGACGGCCATCAGGCTCATGAACCTCCAGAACAGGTATGTCTTGGACTTAATTACAGCAATGGAAGGTGGCGTAAGTGCCAAGATCGGGCCGTCTTGCTGTAGATACACACCTGCCATTGATGGAGAGAATGGAACCCTGACAGAAGCAATAACTATGTTGTCAACCCTGCACAAGAAAATTGAGGAAGACGTAGATGAGACTGAAGATGAAGGCTGATTTTCATCCTTGTACTGGTGGGTTCCAACCTGGCTGGCGATTGCTTTCAAGTTGCTTGGAATAATTCTAGTTTTATTAATGCTGGGATTCTGTCTTGTAAGAATAATCATATGCCATTGCAAAAAGACAGCAAAGAAATGTATTGGGATGAAGTTAATGATCGACGTGAATGCTGTGACTGACTAGCACACGCAGACTGAACGTACCACCCGTCCGCACACCCATGAATTAAGTTTTATTACCCCAGGGATCATATGAACTATGTGGGACATTGGGTATTCTGTCAAACGACTGGGGAGTGTTGCCATATGACCTGGAGTGTGGATGAGCACATAAAGAATGCAGGTAACCAGGGGGGGGGGGGGGGGGTGACAAAGATATGGATTCAGAAGAAACCACAGTGTGAAGGAAAGGTGAAGACATTTGAGGAGGTGCTCAAGGACTCAACCAGAAGGGGAATGTAGAGAGGCAGATACATACGTCATCTATAGTTCCCGCCACATCACCTCCGTCATACTGGAAGAACAAGAAGACACTGTGCATGACACCAGGTATCACCCCAATACTGCGTCAAAGATATGAGAGACGTTATGTGCTCAGACAACTGTATCAAATGTACCTTCGAACTGACGTGGTAGAAGAATGTCTGAAGACACCATTGAACAGAGAAGAGCTATAAGTGAAATCTGATGAGTGTAAAGTAATGTCATAAGGAGAAGACCCAAGGACGCACTGAAACGATATGCGGATGCTTAAAGAATGAAGATGTGACTAAAGTAACAAAGTAAACATATATGCAAATACAAAGAAATCATATATATGCAGACACGCAAGGTAGATGAGAAACATAGAAGCTTGCTGCAGTAGAAAATGTAACACAGGTTAAACAGCCATGATGAGAAAATGGATGTTGACTCTGTATAAATAGTAAGTGAGAAGCCTAAATGAGAGAGACCAAGGCTGCAGAGCTAACAGGAACTGGAAAACAGCTTTGTGCAAGGAACAAAGGGTATTTGTTTGGCTCAGGATAAAGGATGCCGCAGTGAGAAGCAATTGCAAGGCACAAAAGGAGTCAAAGAGGATAAACCGCATACGCACAACATATTACTCTTAGATTAAGCAAAGGAGTGAACATTTGCAAGTTCCAAGTTTTGAACAATCAAAGATGCCAAAAGCATATGCAAGACGGAGCAACCAAGTCTCCAGGTGCCAAGAGGATTAACAGCACCCAGTATAATTGAATCAAATAGCACTAAATAGAAGGACAGGATGAACAAAATCATGGTCTCCTCACACATGGTATAAGACTAGTAAACAAGGCCTATTCATTAAGCTCCAGATGAAGATAGCAATGTACCTTCACTCCCCTTAAAGTTCAGAGGAAGAGAACAGTCAGCAAGGTCAAATGCAAAGAAGAAGCCGTGGTTTAAGGCCTAAAAGATGAGAGATGGTAGGCTAATTGGCCAAGTGGAGAGTTGTCTGACGTTATTCCACACACCTGCGTTTTGTTTTGCCTACATGCTGCTAATGAGCCGAATGTTCAAAGTTGGGAGAGAATGCCAACAACATAAGGGGCTATACAATGATGGACTATACATTGTTTCAGAAGTCAATCCGCTGCTGTTATTCTGATGTTATCTGTATTATACGCAGTTAGAGGTAGTTCAAGGTGTGCATGCCAGATAAGGAGCAGCCAATAATGATACTAGCACACTAATAAGCTATAGGTATATATGATCCCCTAACCAATCCCTCTGTCTGATAGATTTTTACTGTTTGCTAGATAGGATGACATCATAGCTGACGTACATTGAGGTATAAAGATTTTTGTGTAACTAAAATGTATTCGAGAGTGTGTGAGCTGCAATCTGTTTGTTCACCAGGTTTCCCTACTTTATTGAGCTGACAATAAAGTCGTATTTTGCCATATTCTTTGAGTCTGTCCAGTTATATGGGTCTGAGATCATTCATTGGTAATTCCACCTGGTACTTGGAATGCTCCAGGTGCTATTGCACAGGGCCATGGCGGTGCGTCCTGTGAAGAATACTGCGGATCCCTCACTGAAACCCAGACTGAAGTCACCTCCCAGGTGCCCAGGGGAAGGCAGATACTTCCTGATCACAACCTTGGGAATGGTGTACTGCAGGAGGATCACCTGGCTGGAGACAGGGCCCAGAGTAGTGAGGAGATCCTGTGGGATATGAGACAGTATTTGTCCTCTGACAGAGAGATTCATACCACTGTGTATTTGCATTTTTATTTTTATTGTATTTATAAAGCGCCTTAATCCAAAGCGCTGCACACAGTTAAAATTAAAACGGTACATCAATAGTGATAATTATATGGTCAGACAACAACAGCGCTTAGAGCTAAAAATCGGGGACAATGGAGAGGTGATTTTTCAAAGAGACCCGAAAAAGAGAGTAAACGGAGATAGACCGGAGGGAGAGATGGAGAGTGTTCCAATGCAAGGGAGCGAGAAGCTGAAAAGACCGAAAGCGGGACTCAGCACAAGGAGGGGGAAGAATATTCAGCCTAAAGAGGGAAGAAGAATGAAGGGAGCGAGAAGGAGTATAAAAAGACCCAAGTACAACAAGATAATCAGGAGCTAAACCATAAAGAGATTAAAAGACTAAGAAGAGGAATTGAAATTTAAGTTGAGAATGGAAAGGTAGCCAGCCAAGTGAGACAAGTGATGCTGTGATAGAGTCACGATAGGAGAGTGAACAGAGTACCCGAACTGAAGAATGGTAAATAGATTTTAAAGGAGCAAGGCGAGATAATGGAAAGCCAAATAGTGTAACACACAGTAAAAAAGTTGCAAAAAAATAAGAGAAGAGATAAGAGGTTTAGTAGCATGGAAAGTAAGAGAATAAAGAACGTTACGAATATTATAGAGATGATGAGATGTGAGAGAAATGTGGTGAGTAAAAGAGAGATTGGAGTCAAAATAAAGACCAAGATTATGTGCAGCAGAAGAGATAGAGTAGATGGGGGAAATGAGATGGACGATGGTGAGGGGAGAGAAGAATGAGTGTTAGCAGGGAAGAATAAGACCTCAGTCTTCCCGGCATTTCAAGTGAGAAAGTGAGACGCCATCCAGGATTTGATGGCAGGAAGGCAAGTTGTAAGGGTATGGTGTATTTCCGGAGTAAAAGATGAAAAGGACAGAAAGAGTTGCGTGTCATCAGCGTAAAGGTGATGAGAGAGCACAAGAAAGATTACGGCTTGTTGTCACTTTAATGTCTCTCAACCTTCTATTAAATCTAAGGTTGTGAACCTTAAGTGTGTAACATCAAAGCACACTATACCAAAATAAAGACACATTTTGGTATCTAAAAATAAATGCCCTCCTCAATCCAAGGGTGCCTACAAAGGATTGTGGAAATGTTGTCTTCTCTAAACCCTCTTCCTCTACAACAGTTAAAACCCACAGCCTCTCTGTTAAAATTATTAAGGGAATTAAATCTACCCTCATGAGTAATCAAGAAGCAGAGCTTTGATGAAACAAACTACATTTCCCAGAATCCTAGAGGAACTGAGATGAGGAAGAGGGCTGAAGAGGCATGCAGATGTAATAGTCGGGCAAATAACCGTAAAGACCATTGCAGGAGTCAGGCAATTGAAACTAATGGCTCACACCTGAAGACAATTGTCAAATCTGTGAGGCATAAAAGGCCCCACCATGAAAGGAGAGGCAGAAGGAGCTGGAACAGGAGTTGGAAGACTGGCAGTAGAAGTAGCAGAGTAGAAGCATGAGACAGGCAATTCACAAGGAAGTGGGTGCACAGAAGGGATGTGGGTACGCAAAGACAGCAGACATGACCTGCAAGTTCTGGGAGGGTCTCGTGTTCTCAAAACCTGTATTTCAGAGGCTATGCTGTTAGACCATACACAGAATATAGGCACAGTAACCATATACTAAATGGCACGCCAGTCGTGAGGTTTGAATTCCAAACCAATCTGGTTTATTCATAAAGTATCTCAGTCAGCCAACCGTGTCTCAAAGCCTCACAACGTGTGTTCCCAGACACCGTGAGATGAGAGAGAGCGAGCAGCGCTAAAGCAGTCATATACATAGATAATACATCATCCTTTACAATGTCATTCAGCCCGCCGTTATACATGACGAACAAGCTAGGGTTCAGTAATTGACAGCTATGCATGTAACTTCAGTCAGTCTAAACATTAGTATTCTAGCAAAGGCTGCAGAGACAGTTGTCTGTTATGGAGAACACAGGGCTCTGGCACAGAGGAAGATATCATGTTGTAGCATGGAGACATTCCAACCAACGTTATCTGTTTGCTGCGGCTCATGAGCTGAGGGTCAGACAGTTTTGAGGCAGAGAACATACCATCCTCCATGATGGAGCACCATTAGTTGCATATAATTCACATTTAACTGCCTTTTACAACAGCGCTTTCAAGACAAACCGGCACCTGGGCTACTTATTAGGTGCGGCTCTGTGCACAGCTTCAAGGCCTGCATGAGAGGAAAACAATGTATTTCTGTACGGCTCTACATTCCTGTCTACGTTAGCATTTCAGAGTTCAAGCTGTGGCCTTGCACAGTGTGGATTTGAAGCATAGAATATATTTGCAAAGCGTTACAAAAACAAAAATGGCTAGCATTTACAAAAGGGACTCCCAATGGACACATTCCGGTTTCACAGTTTGCAATGTTTGTCACATGCTGGTATTTGCTTCTGGCCAAAAATACTATTCATCTCATTCGGGCTATGTGATTTCATTTACGGTATAACAAACCCTCCTTTTGGCCTTAAGCAATAGCATCATTATCCAAACATTGCGTCTTCATCAGACCATGTGTCACTTTCCGAACTACCCATTTCGCTATCGCCATCATCATCAGAAATATTGATTGACAAACTCTTTGATTATCTCATTTTCATGTATGAGACCACCATTTATCATATGAGGTGTGGGCTTCACCATCTTTGTACTAATTGTCTGTACACATTCACTTTTAATTGTGGAACAAATAGCTGGCAAACATTGTATGCAGCAACAGCAGAATATGAGGATACTGAATATCATAACAAGAATTGTAATTAGTTTCCATCCCCAGGACCGTAACAGTTCCCAGAACCATGAACTTAAGTTTAGATTCCAGGCACCTCTGGGAACATGAACTTCAGAATTTAGGATGTGCAATTTCTTAAGTGCTTCAAATATTATAGGGGAGGAGTCACTTACAAAAACGCAGCACGCTGATCCCACATATTTTCTAGCCCGATTGCTTTTTGTTCCAGTGTCATGTTGTAAAGTATGTCAGCGCTTCCATTAATTGTTTTTTCTAACACACGGGACAGTTTTCTAATATTCCATGAGTTTATTGCTTGTCCCCAAAAGGGTATAAAGGGTATAAAGGATTTTCCTATGTCTCCAAAGATTTGCCCAGCAGTATCATCTCGTCGTGGCCGAGATTTAGATATCTTTGCTATTTCAGAAGTTTTGGCGAGGAATATACCAGGTAATAATGTCCACAAGTAACAGGTACCTTCCCAATTTCTAGGTAACCATGGATAAGCTTGATCTCCACACACAAAATAGACAGAAACTCCTATATATAATGGTTTCTCTTCGTGCTCAAGTACAGCAGTATTCATGCATCTGGTAAATGTTCCCACAGGGTGGGAACCTTTTTTCCGTAAGCAAAATGTAACAGAATGTGGACTATGATTAATAGTATAGGAGGGGGGCATGGCATCTTTGTTACCAACCAAAGCCATTTTGAAAGTAATTAGGGACTGGTAACGCCTAGAGAGTCTATCAATGGGACTGGTCGATACAGTGTCCATTTTGCTCTTATTTGTAAACACGGAACAGCCCCGCAGTGTTAATACCAATAATTCGAATTCATTTATGTTCGTTCCGTCAAAGTTTCCAGTGACACTACCATTCCATCTTCCAAAAAATAGAGCTCTTAATGATGCATAACAGGCAGTGCTAAGGGGTAGAGGATGTATATACCAACCCATTCCTCTTTCCCCATGCTGGGGTAAATGCGAGCACATCCAGAAATTGGATCTATTCAAGATAGATGGGTTTTATTCATAATCAATAATAGTGTATTGTTCTTATAACCTTTTCTGTGTTTCACTTCTCGTGACGGAAGAGTGTAGGAAAGCACATAGGCTGGGGTACTCAGTGGGAGCATTGACAGTTGGCAATATGGTGTCCATGGGATGCATAGTTTCCAAGTACCAAAACATTGGGATTAGTGCAGTTACAATACCGATAGGTATAACGATCAGGAGCAGGCTAGTCTTTGTAGACCAAGTCTTTCTTAGAGCAGATTCAATGTCTGTGTCCATGGTTCCATCAACGGCAGCATCAGTGCAGGCGGCAACAGGAGCGAATACAGGCATGATCTATAAAGCTTATGTCAAGAAAAGTTTCTCACTGGCCGTCAGAAAAGTTCTCCACGGCAACACACGTGTCGTCAGCAAAGTTCAAACAAGTTCGGTTCAGCCTGCTTAAGATGGCAGCAAGCTGGTGTTTACCTCAACAGCTCCAAAAAGGCTGGAGCAAGTATCAATTTCAATTTTTCATAGTGTCGGTACCTTTTGCCCCTGCTTGTTCACACTAGGTTGCAAAGCCCTTCACTTTCAAAGGTAGGACCAGGAAAGCGCATGTCAGAGCTCACATCTGATACAGCTCATAAACTCTCATTCCCAAGGCCTCCGTTTCCAGCTTCGTCCGTGAGCTAGAAGCAAAGGCTGCTGATCACTTCTGATTTCGTGGACATAGATTGTACCTTAAAGCTCCAGGTACAGTGTGATTGATGAACAATGCACTGTCGTCGTTTGCAGCAGATGCAGAAACAGAGCCAACCGGCGATGCAATCAGGCATGATGATTCAGTGGGTGAGCAAAGTTGAGGTAAATCTGATGTTTCCATTTTTGTTGCAATCTCCTCAGGCCCCTTCTCGGGCTTAGGAAGCAGTTCCGGCTGAATTTCGGCAATGTCCTTGTGATCGATCACAGATGGTTTTCTCTGCACATCAGGATTATCGGTCTCTTTTTCATGTAGCAAAGGAAACGGTATTCTTTTTGTGTGCATTGCGTGGATCCAATGAATTCGACCGTTCACTCGGACTGCAGTCTGCGCGGCCAGAAGCACCTGGTACAGTCCCTTCCAACGTGGTGGAAGCAAAGATTTTCTTTAAAAAATGTTCACGAGGGGCCAATCTCCAGGTTGCAGACAATGTCCTCGGCCCCTATATCTGACAGGAAGAGCCTCCTGCACCTGCTGATGAATCAGACGCAGGTTTTAAGTCAACTGTCTACAATAGTCAGTGAGTAACGGATATTCAAGATCCTTCAATTTTCTCGGACGTGGCACATTCCAGACATTGGATGGTCTCCCCATAACTATTTCATATGGTGAGAGACCAGTCCTTGCCTGCACAGATGTGCGCATACACAACAAAGCCAGTGGTAATGCATCGGGCCATTTCAAATTGTGTTCGGCACATATCTTGGCCAACTTATTTTTCAAAATACCGTTTTGGCGTTCTACCAGACCAGCACTCAGTGGGTGTCTAGCTGAATGGAATAGTTTATCGATTCGGAGCCCTGCACAAATCTGTAATATCACGGCTGCTATAAAATGTGGGCCATTATATGACCATATGACACAAGGCAGCCCGAACCTGGGAAAATACTCCTTTAACATGGATTTCGCTGTTGACAATCTTTCAGGGGGTAGGCTTCCACCCATTTACTAAATGCACAGACCACTACAGGACATATTTATAGTTGTGGCATCTTTCCATTTCTATGAAGTCAAAATGAATGACCTCAAATGGCATAGAGAGAGGACCAAAACTTCCTACTGGTGTCACTGTCCCTTTCCCGATGTTACGTTGTAAGCAAGTCATGCAATTCTCAACCAATCTCTCAGCAGTTTTCTTAATGTTGCTGTTGTACCATACAGAATCAAGGTGCTGAGACATCTTTCTCCCACATACATGTGTTGGACTATGGGCCATGGTAACCATTGCCATAACATATGCATTTGGCAACATCCATCTATTATTTTCTTTGTCCACCCAACAACCCTCGGGATCTAATTCTGCTGGACCCTCGGACCATTGTTTTATTTCCTCAGGAGTGGCTTCTGCTTGTATCTCTTTAACTGTCTCAATTCCATCCTCTATCATGCAGGATACACTCTCTGTTGTTTCAACATACATTTTTGTGTGTAAATCAGTGGCAGTTTGTTTTGCGATTCGGTCTGCAAATGTATTTCCCTTTCCTACATTACACATTATTTTTTTATGTGCATTGCATTTCATTATTGCTAACCGCTTGGAATGAGCAAGTGCTGACAAAAGTCTCACTATCAAAATGCCATGTTGAATCTTAGTTCCATGTGATGTCAGAAAGTCCCTTTCAGCCCATAATCAACCAAAATTGTGGACCGCCCCAAAAACATATTGGCTATCAGTGCATATGGTCACAGTAAGGTTTTCAGAAATTGCACATGCTCTGGTTAACGCTATTATTTTCTCAGTTTATGCTGAGTTATTTGGGATTTGTTTGCTCTCTACAATAGTTTTCAGTGTAGTAATGGCATAAGCAGCAGTTGATGTGCCATTCGGCAATTTAAAACAAGAGCCATCACAAAACAGTTCTCCATCTGGCTCATTCAGGGGTGTATCCGTTAAATCAATTCTTCCTTTTGTCTCTTGCTCAGTAATAATTAAGCAATCATGTGGTAATCATTTCTCGCTCTCTTTTTCAGTGGGAGGGGGCAATAACTCTTTAATCGTGCGGATGTGAAATTTTGCGTCTGTGTTCTATTTAAAAGAACGTCTACTGAAAGGGGTACCATCACGGTTAAAGAGTGACCTAAAACCATCCCTTCGGTTTGTTTTACTGACACAGCAGCTGCAGCAACAGCTCACAAGCAATGTGGCAAAGCACATGCAGCAGGATCCAGCATGGAAGAGAAATAACCGCATGGTCTATTTCTGTCCCGGTGTTCCTGAGTCAAAACAGCCAAAGCACATCCATCATTTTCATGTACAAATAACATAAAACACTTCTCATAATTTGGCGTACCCAAAACCGGAGCTGGGCATAACACAGCTCTGAGCAGGTCAAAAGCTTCTTGACACTCCATGTTCCATGGCAAAGGTAAAGTAACATCCCTCTTTGTCAATGCCACTATGGATTTCGCAATCATAGAAAAATTAGCAATCCACTGCCTACAATATGAAGCCATGCCAATTAAAGCCCTGACTTTATTTTGCGTGTTTGGAATAGGCATATCAGAGATGCTTTCTATGCGTTCTGGTGTCAACCTTCTTCCCTCCTTCGATAGGAGGGAACCCAAATAGGCCACCTCCTCTCAACAATACTGGAATTTCTTCAATGATGCCTTATGACCGTGTGCCGCTAAATGTGTCAATACTGCGACAGTGCTTTCTTTGCAAATGTTCTCTGAATCTGCTGCTATAAGCAGGTCGTCAATATACTGCAATAATATGCATCCTGCCGGTAATTCAAGCATATCTAGCTGTTCCTTCAGTGCTCTACTGTAAATACTTGGATTTCAGTGTAACCTTGTGGAATACGTGTAAATGTGAATGAGCGCCCTCCTAATGTAAATGCAAATAAATATCTTCTGTCTGGATGAACAAGAATAATAAAGAACGCATTTGTCAAGTCAATGACACTGAAGTGCAATCCAGAAGCTGGAATCATAGTTAAAATGGTGGTCACATCGGGGACTAATGGGAATTGGGGATCTACTACTTTGTTCACTGCACGCAAATCAATTATAAAACGATAAAGGATTTAATTCCCACCTTTCTTGTAAACTGGAAGAAACGGGCTATTGCAAGTACTACCAGGAATCTCTTCAATTAAATTTCTAGCATTTAAATCTGACACAATAGGCCTCATTACGAGTATGGAGGTAGCCATGCTGCTTTTAATGGCATGGCTACTCCCATACCAGGTACCGGGTCCGGGTACCTGGAACGGGGAATTACTGGGCTATTCCGACCTTGGAGGGCCCAGTAACTCCCTTTCCCAGGACCGGGACCCAGTACATCTCCATTCTCATTTGAGCCCCCATAGTGCTCAATGGAAATGGGGAGGATGCTAACAACGGGCCTGTTAATGATGGACCTGTTAGCATCCTGGTCTGCTAGCGGGTCCCGCTAAGGACGCCTGGTTCTACCAGACGTCCTTAGCCGGACCCACGAGCAGACCTTGTAATGAGGCAGTAGAGGGTTAACGGCACCAGCAGCTCTACCGGCGCCGTTAACCCTCTACTGCCTAAGTTCTACTGAGGCCCAATGTATTTCAGCGCTCTTTCACCTTCACTCGAAATTTTGTATTGCGGAATACGCTGTAAAGTAACTCCTTCCTTCAAAATAATTTGTACTGGTTCTACTTTCAAACATCCTACATCATTATCATTCACTGCCCATATACAAGTTGGCACTTCACTCAATTCAGTCGGTAATGGCATAGATACAAATTGCGATACATTAGTTTGTTGCAGCAAAATCGTCAAATACACTCCATCAGGAGAACAATATATTACCGCATTCAATTTCTTCAATAGATTTAACCCCAACAAATCTTTGCCGCAATATGTCGTCAAAAGAAACGGACAAGATTCAGTAAATGGACCCAGTGTGATTGGCACTGGTTGTGAAACTGTACTAATTACTGGCGTACCTGAGAACCCTACTGAGACATTTCTATGCCCTGACAGTGGTATATTTGGAACCCGCTTATGATCGATTGAACATTTCTGTGAACCTGTGTCCACTAGAAAAATGTGCTCCCTATTCCCAACCTTCATTTCTACATAGGGCCCTTTCTGGTCATCAGGAATAGGCACTGGTTCCAACCCCTGTTTCGTGCTATCGTAGGGGAACAGTACATCATCAGATGTAAAGTCTCCAGAGTAATATGCATTGGAGGGATTATCAAAAACATTTCCACCATTCATGGCGTTCTGATATTGATTCTGATTAATCTGATTATCCTGAAATTGTGGCTGTATCTGGTTTCTATTCTGGCCCGCTATTCCTGGCCGACCTCTAAACAGTCTTCTTGACATAGTCCCATTCCTATTCTGTAATTGTGGGCATTTTGCTCGCCAACGGCCTTCTTGTCTACAATAGGCACATTGGTTTATACCTATTGGACCCCCTTGCATGTTTGATGATAATGCAAATTGGACTCTAGGCAGTGCATTTCTGCCACCTCTATTATTTTTGGCTACCTGGTGCAGTAACACTCTGGTTTTCAAGTCTCCTTTCTTTCTTATTTCCTTATCCTTTTCTGAATTTACTCGGTTCTCATAATATTGGGCCATATGTAATACTTTGCGGTTATAGGTCAAAGTTTTCAAATGAAAAGGATCGAATGACAAAAGGGTCGAATCAAAAGGACCGAAAACAAAAGGGTCGATTTCTTTTTATTTTTTTTAAACTTTTTATTTTATTTTATTTTTGGGGGTCTCCCCCGAAACCCCCTTTTTGTGGTAAAAACCACTTTTTTTTTCCTATATGGAAACCCAAAAAAAAGAATATATTTAAAAAAAATTCGACCCTTTTGTTTTAGGTCCTATTGACTCGACCCTATGGCATTCGATCCTTTTGGATTTTAACCTTTGACCAGACACCATACTTCGCTTTGTGATTTTGCTTGCCATGCACTTTCAGATGTCATTATCAATGTCTGAATTTCTGGTAACAATCCTCGCACAAACCTATCAACAAATAATCTCCCCAGGTTCGGTACTTAGATCTTGACCACTAAAATCTGCAAATGCATCTTCAAACCGGTTAAAAAAATCTGTTGCTCCTTCCGATTTGCCTTGTAGACAAGCAGTCAATTTGTCCCAAACTAATCTCTTCTTAGGCACTAAAGTTTTCAATTTCCCTACTATTCGTGAAGGCAAAGTTAAAATTACTTGCAGAGGTTTCTCCCCAGCCTTTCTCTCACTATCAACTCTGATCAAAGTTTCCCATGTATCGCCTAACATCGGCGCATCATTTATACTTCTAATCTGCTTCCATATGTCCGCAGGAAGTATCACAGGGAACAATAAATCAATGTCACTCAATGCAAAAACAGATGAATTGAAAACAGATTCGATTTCCTTATAGAAACCTGCAGGACTTTTCCTAATGTCATGGACCGTCTGCTTTATAGTGTTCACTTCTTACCTAGAAAAGAGAACATGTACAACTGTGTAATATAATGGGCTTCTATTGTTTGTGCTGGAATCGCTCCATCAGCAGAAACCTCTACTTTCAGGACAAACGTGGGAGGTACCTCCAAACGTGGGAGGTAATTGCAACATAGGGAATTCTACACCTGTTCATTTATTAAGCAGCAAAACCACATCAAGGGAAAAAGCAGTTGTTCCGGTGTCAGACGAAAATGCTCTTTTATAAATCGTCATCAAATCAGCAGAACAACAAACCTTCTTTTTCATGCTTTAATCCTGTAAATACTCAACCATAACCTGCAACACCTTCCTGGTGCATTTCTGGTGTATATGGACTAAATGTATCATGCACTTCAATCGGGGAAATGGCAGCATCCGTAATCCATCTAAGCGCATTTCGTGTACAAATTCGCATCTCTTCACTAACAGGTTTCAACGGCAGAAGAAATCGTTTCTGGACATATGACATATGCGATTCATGCTTACTCATTATCTCCTTATGCAACCGATCAAATTCTTGCTTAAACACAAATATTCGCCCTACATGTTCTCGCATTTTCGCTGCATTATCTCGCAATTTGGAAAGGACAACCAAATCACACAACTCTTGCGGTACCACTGTGCTTGTCAAATCAATCCATATTTTAACAAGGTAATCTCCCATACATTCTAACAATACCTGCTGTTCATCAAGGCCTCTATGATCAGATATGGATCTTTGCACAGCCACTTCATTGCCATCAAAATACCTCTCAGCCCAATGTTTCAGTTCGTCTTTCCGTTCCTTGCTAATCGTACTACGAGTCAGTCTAATACTTCCTCTTTCTGGCCCTATTGATGCAGAACTGCCAGCTGAAGCGTATAACTCATGCTCTGTAGGAGGTGGAGGGAATTATGTCATGGGTGCAGATGGGACGGCTACTGCAGGTGCAGATGGAATCGTGGGAATAGCAACAGGAGAAGGTACATAGGGAGGCGGTGCAACTGGGTCAGTACTTGGATGATCATTTCTTCACTCATTTAGTATCTTATTTATCAGTTCGTCTGATGTATGCAAATCTTGTGAAGGATATATTTTCTGTTTGTCTAACTGAAAGGCCCTATCCATGTTCCTAATGGCTTCTGTCTACTTCTGTTGATCATGCTCTAGCGTGTTTCTCTACGTGCATGTTTCTCCCTACTTTTCAATCGTTGATTTGCTTCTTTCCTCCAGTCCCTTACAACGTCGCACGCTGCAGGTCTGCCCTTATTTCGTAGCAAAACTGATTCTAAATGTTCTATACGTGCTAGTTCGAAGCTCCCATTATTCGGCCACTGAAGGTCTTATAAATGTCTGGTATACGAATGGGGATACTCTGACGTCATCAATTCTGGGGACTACCAGTTAGTTACAGTAGGCCTAGATTTATTATGTCATGTCACATATAAGCATGAACACTCTTAATGGAGTAGGACTCATTAAATAGAGATTCAGACAAAAATAGATGTAAAAAGTACAGCTTTTGTTTTATTATGCTGTTAATGCAATAGGTAGTCTTGCATTTGTGATTTTGTGAGTAATTTTTTTAGATTCCTTTCTGAACAAGAGTACCAACTGCAACCCCATACATGTGAAAGGTACAGTGAGCAAAAGCAGATGGCTGCAAACTCTCAAAGTGGTTAACCACTGAACAGGTTATCATGCTGTGTTCTTTCGAGAGAGGGGCGCCTGCTACATTTTTTGTATTTTTGGAAGGATCTTGAGGTTGGTCACCCTAATTTACCTGGGGGCAAACAGACGTGGACTCCCCGCTCACTGTGCTCAGAGAGGCACAGCTTCACCTCACTGATGAGTCCCAACAAGGCTGAAACACGTGTATGGGGTTGCTGTTGGTACTCTTGTTCAGAAAGGAATTGCCATAGCATTTCGGTGCTGGACTGCCCATGTAGGTGGGACAAAGACTGATATGCAAATGGATATTTCCCATCTGTGAAAGGTACAGTGAGCAAAAAGCAGATGGCTGCGAACTCTCAAAGTGGTTAATAACCACTGAACAGGTTATCATGCCGTGTTCTTTCGAGAGAGGGGCGCCTGCTACCTTTTTTTAATTTATATATATATAATACATCATCCTTTACAATATCATTCAGCCTGTCCTTATACATGATGTTATGGTTCAATAATTGACAGCTATGCATGTAACTTCAGTCAGTCTAAACATTATTATTCTAGCAAAGGCTGCAGAGACAGTTTTCTGTTATGGGGAACACGGGGCACTGGTGCAGGGGAAGAAGTCATGTTCTAGCAGGGAGACATTCCAACCAACGTTATCTGTTCGCTGCAGCTCATGAGCTAAGGGTCAGACAGTTCTGAGGCAGAGAAAATACCATCCTCTGTGAAGGAGCACCGTTAGTTGCATATAATTCACATTTAACTGCCTTTTACAACAGCGCTTGCAAGACAAACCGGCACCTGGGCTACTGATTAGGTGTGGCTCTATGCAAACGTTCAAGGCTTCCATGAGAGGAAAACAATGCATTTCTGTATGTCTCTACATTCCTGTCTACGTTAGCATTTCAGAGTTCAAGCTGTGGCCTCACACTGTGTGGATTTGAAGCATAGAATATATTTGTAAAGCGTTACAAAAACAAAAATGGCCGGCATTTACAAAATAGACTCCCAATGGTCACATTCAGGTTTCACGGTTTGCAATGTTTGTCACATGATGCGATTTGCTTCTGGCCAACATACTATTCATCTCATTCAGGCTATGCGATTTCATTTACGGTAGAACAGTGCAGAGGAAGACGTGCTAGATGTGAGGTTTTCCCCATGTGAGCCGAGTCGCTGTAATTGCAGAGCCGTGACCATACAGAAGCCCAAAGCCAGATGCAGAAGGCAAGCTGAGGGTCTCGGAAGTGAGAGAGACTCCTAACTAAAGTGGCCGGACTGGAGACAACCGTGCTGGAGAGGTGTGTGGGACCCAAGTGAGCCCGAAGTAGAAGCAGAGGAAGTTTGGGAAGAAAAGCACAAACGCAGTGTCCCTGAGGCCAGTGAGTGAAGCACAGCTTTCAGAATCACTCAATAAGCCTTGCCGCTAACTGGAACCAGCTCTGAAGTAACTCACGTATTAGAAGTTGTTTGTTATTCCTAAACTGACTGTTAACAATGGTAAACAATAATAGTTTGAGAAATAATGATTGGCACAATGCAAGCCTTATATGCCCTGTGTTTTGTGTGATACTGTAACTGTAGATATCAAGAAGGGCATTATATCCCACTTTTGAGGTGTGAGAGTAATGGTCACTGCCATTTACCTGTTAACAGCGCTCATCTCCCACTGTAAATGGTCTGATTGCTGAGACTGATCAAAAGATACGATCTCAGCCAAAGGCCCTTTGCAGCGAGACTGTTTGCCTTGGAGGTGAGTGAAGCAGCGCAGGTGGGCCCTGTGGGCATGTGTCCCTTGTCTGAGTGTTCAATCCGCCTCTGGGGTGAACTCAAGGAGCAGCAAGATGCCAAGTAGGAGGGAGCTTGTACTGAGGAAGAGAGGATCCGCAGCAGTGGTCAATGTGAGCGGGAGCGGCGTTGCCCTACTTTTATTTTTTACTGTTAACAGTTCTACTATGTTTTGCAGCCATTTTCACCAATCCGGAACTGTGATTTGTGAATTTATAGCACACTTCTCCACCGGATATCAGTTACTGCTAAACCGAAATCTATTTCAACTTCATTGGCTGTTAATCAGCAATGCTGCAACCCTCATGAAAATGATTTTGCGTATTGTTCCCTCCCTGCCTACTGTGTCCACCGGCACAGTTACACTACTTTCTTTGGCACACTTCTACCACTGGACCGCAGGATTAGGGTGTGGGTGGTCAGGGGTTATTGGAAATCAAGAGGGACATGGTTGCACTGCTTCTCTTTTGTAAACTTCGACCATTACTGCATCTACTTACCCTCTCTCTATAAAGAGGCTACAGTGCTCCTTTCCTTCTTATCTGATTACCCCTGTCTCAGTCCAGGGTGAAATGTCTCCACCCCTTTCCTCCTCCCTCCCTCGTACACCTTCCTCTGCCTCTCTCCAAGGCTGCATTGAACTCACTCGCCCAATGTGTACCTTTTCCTTACCTGCTGTGGCAGGTCAGAATCAGGACTTGGACAGTCAAGCATGGTTTAAATGGTTTTATTTTTGTCATCTCCAAAATAAGCTTTCCCTAAGTCTATCACCTTGGTCTCCATTCTATAAAGGAAATACAACGGGGTGCTCGTCAGGGTATCAGTAAACTAATAACAAAGGTTCGCTGTCCTGAATGATACTCTAACCTGCTTACTTTCATTATCTCAAAAGAAAACCCAAACAACAGAACAAAGACTTGGGCAGGGATGGCTGCTGGCTCCTGGCCCAAACACTCTTCCTGTTAGTAAAGGGCTTCTCCCACAGTTTAAGTTCCAACAATAAAAGACAGTTCTTGGTGTGCCAGAAAATTATAGAGGTGTCCCAAACCAAGGGTCCCTCTGTCTCTACCCACTCTGGGATTCTTACAGATGATTCCCCTCTAGGAATCTCTCAGTCTCCATTTCCACTCTGGGGTTTTCTCAGCCTCTCCCCATTCTGGGGATCTGCTTCTTCTCACTCCCCGCTCTGGGGCTCTGCTACTCTTGCTCCCCATTCTGGGGTTTTCTGAGCCTCTCCCCATTCTGGGGATCTTCTTCTCACTCCCCGCTCTGGGGCTCTGCTACTCTTGCTCCCCATTCTGGGGTTTTCTCACCCTCTCCCCATTCTGGGGATGATCTTCTTCTCACTCCCCGCTCTGGGGCTCTGCTACTCTTGCTCCCCATTCTGGGGTTTTCTCAGCCTCTCCCCATTCTGGGGATGATCTTCTTCTCACTCCCCGCTCTGGGGCTCTGCTACTCTTGCTCCCCATTCTGGGGTTTTCTCAGCCTCTCCCCATTCTGGGGATCTGCTTCTTCTCACTCCCCGCTCTGGGGCTCTGCTACTCTTGCTCCCCATTCTGGGGATCTGCTTCTTCTCACTCCCCGCTCTGGGGCTCTGCTACTCTTGATCCCCATTCTGGGGTGTTCTCAGGCTCTCCCCAAAGCGGGGTTACTCTTGCTCCCCACACTGGGGTGCTCTCATGCTTTCCCACTGCGGGGCTCTTCCTGCTTTTCCTACCCACCCTGGGGCTTGATCAGTTTCTGTGTGTCCCGGGGCTATTCCCCTTCTCACTCCCCTGCTGCGGGGAATGCTTCTCCTTTCTTTCTCTTTAGCCGGCTTCCCTTTCCCCTGAAGCCTTTGCATACCTGGTATCTTCAAGCGTGCTCGAGTCGGCTCTAGTCTCATAACAGAGCTGTTCACGTGATTTTCATGATGATTCAACCGGGCTCCGTTTCGGCCTTGGAGGGTCTTCCCCCTTTCTCTTGTAACTTCCTGGTCTGCTCCAGCCAGCTGTCCACTTCAGCTGCTCCTCTCTGCCCCCTTCTGGTGCGGCCCGGAGTCTTCCCCCTCCTGACACTCCTCATCTGGTCGTTTTGGCGCAGTTAAACTCTGTGGGGCCCACTGAGGCTCCTCCATGATAGGTTCTCTCTGGGATGCTCCTCCAAGGGACTGGTTCATTCGCCTCTCATTCTTCAAAGGAGATTTGGAATGGCTGGGGTCAGAAGCCAAATAAGCCATTACTAAAGGGTGCAATTGGCTATTGTAAATGAATACCTAGCCCCCAGATACCCTACAAAGGTGTTAGTCTCTCTCTCTCGCTCCCTGCCTCCATCCTTCCCTTCCTCCTCCCTTGGCCCCCCTCTCTCGCTCTCCCTCCCTCCTAAGGGGGAAGTTACCACCAGAAGGATCCCGCTTACCCCGTCTCCTAAGCGTAGCAGGCTCTCCTCATTAATCCCAAAGCGGGTGGCTGCCCCTGGGGGAGCGGTGACAACCTCCCTGGATTTGTCACACTGCCCTCTTCTGCAGTCTTCTGCTGCTACAACCTTTCTCTACCCCTACATTTGTGTATTTGAACCCAGAACACCTTTTCACTATACAAAAGCCAGAGCTATTGCCGTTGCCTGTTTTACGCAGCATGCTCAGTGCACAGGCTCCCAAGGCACGCGCAGCAAGCAATACTTTTTGAATTGGCTTCAATAAATCTGAACCTGTGACTAATTGTTCTGTTGTAAGGTACAGACATGTTATTGACATTAAAAAAAAAGAACCCAAGGAACGCAATTACGCCATAAGGAACGGAAGTGTTTTCAAGAATTAATCACGCATACAGAGGCAAGGCTCTGGGGGAAGGCACTCTGTATATTTCAGGCATTCTGGCACCTGAAGTAACTAAAATTATCAATTCGCTGCATGCCAAGGAGATGCCAGCGACTTGTGACCCCGCTGGGCGAGCTCGTTTATCACGTGCTAAATGATAAAATCATACACGTTAGACGCCATTGGAGATCAGAGCCGGCAATAAAGTAGATAATTAAAATGCTTGTACTGTAAACTGGCGGGCGCATACTTCAACATTAAAAGCAGATGGAGCAGGCAGATGGCACTGCCAGGCTAATAATGACTTATGCCTTTCGAAAAGGGCATGTAATGTCTTCATGCCTATTACCCCGGGCACAACAGCCAACAACACGGCTGGTATCACAAAAAATAAAACCCAGCATGTTGCATTCTAGCTTTGCAGGGAATCTATTTATGAAAGCATGTGGGCGATTTAGTGCTATTATGGATAAAGTTTGGTGCACGGAAAACCTTGTAATCGAGTTTTAAAATGAACGTCACTAGGAACTGAAAAATGAAGACAACTTTGGCTGTTGTTTATCTCGCCACAGTCGCGGCCATTTTGCCTGAAACAAGTTGACAATAATGAAACTTGTAGTGGTGATAATTGAAGGAAGCCTGGAACTGTGATGTTATAGGGGCGGGCGAGGTGGGGAGTATGCGCATGCGCGAGGAAGCGCACGCAGACTATAGTTAATCTGTGCTGACAGGTGGACTGCAACCCCAGTCCTGCTCCTGGATTTACCGTTTATTCTTAACGCCATCTTCTAGACAGTCCTGTTTTATACCGTACCTCCTCCATTCCTTGTTCGGCGCATTTACTGAGCTGCAGCAGCATCACAGTACTACATTTGTCTCCAACAGCTTCCAGAGGCCATTTAGTTCGATGGAGAGCACCACTGTGTCACCCAGCTGGGAACAAAGACTCTGCAGCATGTGTTCACATCAGACCTTTCCACAAAAGTGTACGGACAACAGTTCAAGAAATCAGTGGCACCAGTGGAAGCAGCTGTGACGGATTAAACCCTGTGGAGGCCCCAAGGCAGTTGAAATGTCAGGGCCCCCCTCGCAAACTATCCCCTAATGCATTTTTAATATTCTGCACCACTTTATTTTTATCCGTTGTCATGCGGCTCCTAAAAGGAGTGGAGCCCATAGGCCGGCGCTTACTTCGCCTAATGAATTATGCGACACTGGGAAGAAGACTCCCTAACCACGTGAAAGTCAAGTGGTGAAGACACCACAATACTGTCCGTGCAACTCACGCATAAGAGAACAAAACCATCACACACTGTCCACTTGCATGGCAAGACCATGTCCACATGCATGGCAAGACCATTCAGGCTCAGATCTAACGGTTGTTCCGGTAAAGACTCATAAGAAAATGGTTGGCAACGACAGTGTTGCGGTTATACAAGTAGATGTAATGTCCACAGCCTATTGAGGTCCCTCTTTGGGCCCGTTAGAATATGTCAAATGCCTATTAAAATTCAAAGGATACAAAGCATCTAAATCACTGTCTCAAGCAGAACAAAATTACTCCATGATCGAGAAGGAGACGCTGGCCTGTGCATGGGGACTTCCAAACATACATTTGGGGAAATAGGTTGAAGTTGCTCAAAGATCACAAGCCCCTTGTCCAGGCGGCACCAAATAGTTCCCAGCCAGGTTGGCAGGCTGACTGCATAACTCCAAGAGTAAACATTCAGTATACAAAGGTGCCAGACTGAAAAAATAACCAAGCAGATTGCATCTCAAGAGTGCTAAAGAAGGGCATGGAAGTAGCAACATTCCAACGATATCAATACAGCGTAAACATCTTGTCAGATGCATGCACGGAATAAGTTACTCACCTGTAACTCCTGTTCTCCAGCATTGGTATCTTTCATGGATTCACATGCTCTTGAATATTCCCTGTCATCATGTTGGGAATCCTTGGTAACATTAAAGCAGTTTACCTTTACGTTTCTAAACTGCTTGTCACCTTAGTGCTCTAATAGAGTTATTTTGGGTAGTACTGCCCACAGCCCCTTAGATACACCCCTGGTGGCCATCTTCAGATTAGACAGCGCACAAAATGTGGCAGTAAGAACCAAGAAGAGCCAGATAAGGGTAGGAGGGAAAATTGCATGTGAATCCATGAAAGAGAACAATGTTGGTGAACAGGAGTTACAGGTAAGTAACCTATTCCTTCGCCAACATGGGATCTTACATGGATTCACATGCTCTTGAATAAGATGATACAGCAATACATACATACAACCAAAACAGGCAGAGGCACAGCTCAACAGTAGTAACCAATTCACCTCTGGAACACTCACCTCATGTGAACAGGTTTCGAAGCACTGCCTGGCCAACTCTGGACTCCTCCCTGGCATCCCTATCTACAGACCTCCACGTGGCTGCCCTGCAGATGTCAAGCAGTGAAACACCGGACAGGAATGCCGTAGTAGAAGCCACGGCACACATCAAGTGTGCTCTCGCTCTTCTTGGAAGGGGCTTGTTGGCAGTGGGAAATGCACACTGACAGCCATCTCGCAATGGAAGACCTAGAAAGGGCACTGCCCTTGCCGACCAGTTCGAAGGCAACAAACGATTGTGATGACTTTCGAAACTCTTTAGTGTGAGCCATATAGAATTTGAAGGCTCGGGTGAAATCTTGGTAATGTAAGGATCTTTCAGCTGGAGACAAAGGAGAGCCAAAAAACACTGGGAGAATCAAGGTGGAATGCAGAAGGGACCTTCGGCATGACACAAGGGTTCATACGAAGGACCACCTCCGACTGATGGAAAGTCAATTAAGGAGATTTGCAGGAGAGGGCTTGTAGTTCGCTCACTCATCTGGCTAAATTAATGGCAACTAGGAATGCCATCTTCCAGGAGAGAAACCTCAGAGGCTTTGTGCAGAGGATGAAAAGGAGGGCCCAGTAGCTTTAACAGGACCACGTTGAGCTTCCAGATGGAGCAGGAGCTCTGATGGGGGGAAAAGTGCAAAACAGTCCTTTGATGATTTCTTTCAACAACCTTTGTGACCAGAGCGAAGGCGTACTTGAGGCACGCGTGTAGCATTAAATGCACCTTGATAGAAAAGTGTGCTAAACCCGCATGTGCCAATGACAGGAGGTATGGCAAGACGTCAGGACCATGAGCATGGAACGGTTCTAGGTATTGAGTTGCACACTGTATCGTAAAGCGATTGCACTTGCTTCTGTCGCAGAGCAATGTAAATGGTGCTCTGTTCCTGGCCAAGATGTTTCTGCAGTTTGCAGTTTGGAGGTAACAGTATGATTCCGAATTCTAGGGCTGCAGGAGCCAAGCCATCAAGTTGAGGGATGCTGGGTCGTGGACCGTGGTGTAGGATGGACTTGCGTCTCCAAAGAGAAGGTCGGGACCGGAGGCAACCTGATGCAGGAGCCACTGACAGGTGAAGCAGGTCTGAGAACCAATTTGGCACAGGATCATCGTGCAGTGGTTCTGTTTGAGTGTACTGAAAACTCGAGGTAGCAGAGGGATCGAGAGAAAAGCGTAAAGGAACAGATCTTCCCATAGGATTTCCATTAATGGGTAATTTTCCCTCCATTTGTAAACCCCCCCCCAACATTTTGCTTTTGTCTGACCATCCTAGCTTAACTTGCCAGTGGAGCCCAGCCTTCTGCTGCACTCTGCTGGGCTTTTGCTCATTTTGTTATGGGGAAACTGACATGCCCTTCAGACTGTCAGTACTGGGAGACTTTGATTCCCTTAGTCTTTCACTTGTTGCTATTTCTTAGTAACATTTTTTCAGTGCACAATGTACTTTACAGTACAGTGTGCTGGGGTCTCTCTTTCATTTTTCAGGCCCTAGACACCCTCAAAGGATTTCTGGTGAATGTACAAGTGTGTCCAGGACAGAGCTGATGGCAGCAGTTACCTTTGAAGCATTGGTGATTCTTTTCTATGGTCCAAATCACGTTTCCCGTGTTTTGCCCAGGACAGTGGCCAGTGCCTAAAATGGCCATCCCACGAGGTCCTTTATTATGTCCTTTGGCTATTGTGTCCCTTTGCCTTCCCCAGATTGAACAGACCTGGTAAATTCCTTATTTGGTAATGCAGACCCCTGCGTAAACCGAAGCTTTTGCAGGCTTGTGCGTGTGTGCCCGGGATGTGGGCTGGAGCGGTCTAGTTCCAATATACATACTGGGTGCTAGGATGTCTGGTGTGCTAGGATGACTGAGAACACCGTTGTCTGTGATTGGTCCACATCTGGGATGGCAGAATGTGA
Source organism: Ambystoma mexicanum (assembly GCF_040938575.1). Lineage (NCBI taxonomy): Eukaryota > Metazoa > Chordata > Amphibia > Caudata > Ambystomatidae > Ambystoma > Ambystoma mexicanum. The sequence continues at coordinate 1,068,567,839 of NC_090936.1, forward strand.
GCAGTTCTCTTAATAGTTTTTCTTCGTTTTGGCGCAAATGAGATTTTGGATAAAAGAAGGCACCATAAACCCATTCAGGTCGATCTTCTGAGTTCACACCAAACTTGGAGCCAAGTATCCTGAACCAAAGAAGCAGATCCGTGGAACTGCTGGTGACCCGCTGGAAGGTTTGGCACCCTGACCCCGCTGTTGTCCCGTTGGAGCTCCTGGTTCTCATCGATCATAGAAGGCATGCAAGGGCGCTTCTACCCGTTGGAGAAGTGGGATTAACCACTCTCGGCACCTCCTGCTTAACCTGTAAGCGAACCTTTTCGAAGTGTTCCTGGACCACCCAGTGAACTGACCAGCTTGTACAGGACCTTTGCTCTGGAACCGCCGCTGTCTCGAGTTTCGACTTGAGCATTTGAGCACCGTAAGCTGGTGGTATAAGGCACTCTCCCGTCGAGTTTCCCAAATCTGGAATTAGGAGATTTTTCCTGAACCTGAGCCTACGCGGTTCCTGTGTCGTCCCGCTGGTGTGACGATCTTCGTGGGTGCCCTGCTGCTGTGCCCCCCTTTACCCTAAGACGAGCTGCAGTGGAACCGTCCCGATCCCTTCACCAGAAGCGCAGAAATTGCCACTGTCCCACCACGGACTGAGGTCCTGGAACGCAGCTCCTGAAAGCCACAGAGACAAGGAGCTGCAGAATTCAAACCTGCAAACGAACTGGACTTCACTGGCAAAGTTTGGCCCGGAGTGCACCTAGGGTCCGTAAGTATTTGCATCCCTTACCGGTGGCCCCTGGTGCATCCATAGACTTTTACGTACAAGTGTCCCCTGAGGGCCATTCTCCTTTGTTAAGGTAGCATGTGCTACCAAGCTATTCCCGATTCTTGGAATTCACTCTGCCCTCTTGTGGAGACCTCCTTGAATAGTGGGACCTTATTCTTCATCACCTCACCCACCTTCCTGAGCCTGTACAGCCCCGTAAGAAGACCTGTTTTGTACTTAACTGCACGATCAAGTGCTCCGGCACTGAATGTACTTTTGATCACAAGGCTCCACATTTCTTAGGGACTGGACTGCCTATTAGTCAGGGTTTGATTTGTTGAAGGACTGCCTAAAATAAATTCGCACTGTGTGACCCCTTTCTTGGCAGGTTGTGGATCTCTACTTGTGTAATATTCCTTTAGGCCAATAGTTACTGTATATATGTTTCCTAGTTAGTGTTGTGTTCGTTTTGTTAATATTGCTGAGTTTTACTTTGTGTTTGAGTTACAAGGCCTTTAATAAATGTATATGTATTTTTTATATTCAACGTTCATAGCACCTGCCCCTCTGCAGACAGAATCGGAGAGCGGGTCCCACCTTGCTTGCAAATATAGAACATGATTGCAGTGTTGTCCATGAAGATGCTCATCACCCAGTTCTGCAACCATGGCTCGAAGGACTTCAGGGCCCAGAACACTGCACTAAGCTCCAGGACATTGATATGTAGGGCTTTTTCTTTGGGTAACCAGAGGCCTCTAGCATGGAATTCTCCTGTGTCAGCTCCCTGCCCTTCTATGGAGGCATCTGTTGTAATGGTAACATGGTGTGCAGGAAGGTGAAACAGGGCTCGCTGAGTTAGGTGGAGATGCTAACCACACCATTGGAGGGCTTTTCAAAAGGAGGGCATAATGTGAAGTTTTTCCTCCCAAGATCCCAATGTTTGCTGCCAGCCGCTAGCCAGGAACTCCTGAAGCGGTCTCATTCGAAGTCTGCAGTGTGAGATCAATGGGATGCATAATGACATAAATCCCAGGAGAGACTTGAGGGAGCAGACTGACGCAATCGGTAGGCGTGACAGCTGCAAACCTCGTTCAGGATGGTATTCGCTCTCTCTTCTGAAGGTGTGTCAACACACGCGCGAGTGTTGAGGCATGTTCCTGGAAACAGCGAATTCTTAGCAGCGTGTAAGAAAGACTTTGCAAAAATCACTGAGAACCCGAGAGATGTTAGACATAGGATCATATCCTAGGTGTGTTGTATCACTAGTGGAACCGATGGGGTGCGCACCAACTAGCCATCCAAATACTGGTAAACGTGAGTGCCTGAACGTCAGACGTGGGACGCTACTGGGGCCAGGCATTTGGTGAACACTCTTAGTGCCAATTGTAGGCCAAAAGGCAGATCCTTGAATTGGTAGTGTTTTCCTGCGATCTTGAATGAGAGGAAACTTTGGTGCCGCCAATGACGGGAGACTTGTAAGTATGCAGCCTCTAGCTCTAGAGGGGAAAGGAAGTCCCCTTCTTTCAGCTTGTCCAAGGTGTGCTGACGTGTTACCATGTGGAAAGTCTGAGACTTGAGGTATTTGTTGAGTCTTCTGAGGTCTAGTATGGATCTCCAACCTCCTGACTTTTTTCATCAGAAAGTATATGGAGTATACACTGGTGCCCTGCAGGTGCGTTGGTACAACTTCAATTGCCCTTTTTTTATTTTATTTTTTTATTTATTTGTTTTTAGTAGGGTTTGCACCTTTTGTAATGACAGGAGTAGATGATTTTCTGCTTTTGGAATATAGGTTAGGGGCTCAATGAACTCCAGAGTATGGCCCTGTCGAACGATGGATAACACCCAGTTGTCAGTGGTGATGTATTTCAAATGATAGACAAAGTTGGCAAGACAACCCTCTACTGGGGTGTCAAAGCAGGTGGGTGGGCTGGGACTAGAGCCAGGTCAGGCTTGCTTCTGCGTTTGACCTCTGGAGGACATTCCTCATTGTCTAAGATTTCAGCTATAGGAAGACTGCAATCTTCCTTTATAACACTCTTGGAAGGCACCGGCGTGGGATGTCTGCAGATGGTAGGCGGATCTAAAATCCCTTGAAAACCTTGATTTTCCTGATCAAAAGGAATGGCAATGCTGTTGCAGAGTACCAAACGAGCAAGCTGTTTCGGTGTCTTCCTTGATGACCTGTAGGGTTTCATCTACTTTCTTGCCAAATAGATTGATGCCATCAAAAAGAATATCCACAACCTAGGACTGGACATCCGACCGGAAGTTGTTGGCTTTAACCTCTTAAGTGCCAAGGATGAGCTATCTCGTCCTTGACATTACCTCTGTGTTGCCAAGGACAAGATAGCTTGTCCTTTTTGGCACATCATTTTGTGCGATCCCTGCAAAGCAGGTCTCGCACAAAATTGAAATCCAACCCCCGGGCTATGTGAGGAGGAGGTTCCTCCTCACGGCACAGAGGTTGGATTTCTGTCAGTTTCACATCAGCACGCGTAATGCGTACTGATGTGAAACACAAAGTAATTTTCACTGTGGAAGCCATTTTGGCTCCCGCAGCGAAAATAAAAGGTGAGTTTCCACCTTTCTCTCCCTCGATCTGCGACACTATTGTGCCGTTCAGATCGAGGGAGATGTCGTTGGAAAGGGGAGACTCATCTAAGGAAAATCACCTACCTCTCACAAAACGTCTGGTAACCATATCAAAATATGTTTTTTTGGTTTCCACTCAAGCTGTTCTTAAAAGCCAGGAAAATGGGGAATTCAGCACAGCAAACCATTTGTTCCTAGCACTTACAAGGAAAAATCCACAGGCTTCTTTGTACATCAATTTATTGGCCTTTTTGGGAAAAAAACAAAAGTTTCTCCATTTTGGTTATTTTTTCTCACCCCACTTCAGAAAACTAGGATTCCTTGGTGGAGTTATGACCGCCTACATGTGGGGAAAAAAGGGGCCAAATTTGGCTGAGATAGCTCATGTAAAGAAAAAGTTACAAGGGATTGAATGGCGACATACCAAAATCACCAAAAAAAGCCTTGGCACTCGGGGGGTGGGGGGGGGGGGTGGGACCCATGGCAGTTAAGGGGTTAAGCCAACCTTGACATCATAACACTGTACTGTTACCCATCTGTTGGAATTCTGTATCCGCGATGTCAACAGCAATAAAGATGGCATGATCTGATGGCGCTTCCCCCTCATGCAGCAATGCGGGTGCTTCATCCAGTTTATTGTCCAGAAGAAAATCAAGGATCGGCCCGAGGTTTAACCACAACTCCTGGTCATAACGGGAGAGGATTGCAAATGAATTAGCCGCTTTGATGGTGGTAGCAGTTATACAAATGGCTCTCTTGCCAAAAGCCTCCAGTTGTTTGCCTCCCTTGTCTGGAGGTACCATACAAGGGGACGAAAGATTGGCTGAGTGCTACTGGACAGTGACTGAGACAAGGCAGGACTACGTGTGAAGACATTTGGGCGCTGAATCTGGGACCTTCTACTTTTCCCCCTGAAGCGATCCTTTATGTGTGGTGCTGAGAATGGATTCCTCATTATGAAAATAGCTGTTCTCCCAAATGTCTTCTGTGATGAATAAGAGGTGATTATACCAAAAACCCTGGCCTGGGACCCTTCTCATGTGGCCAGAGAAAGGCAGAAACTTCCCGATTCTGACCCTGGGATGGTGTTCTTCAGGAGAATCACATGAGAGGGGAATTGGGTATGGATAACTGGAAAACCCCTCTAATAACTTCCCTGGAGATCCTACAATTATAATGGCTTACTGTAGAATTGAGGTCCTTGATTAACAACATAATCAGAATATTGGTGACTACAGGTTCCACAATGCAAGATGCAGTCTGGTGGTCTAATGACCCAGACCTGGCCGAGACTTTTGAATATAAGAGGCCCCCTCATTTGCAGGCCATTAGAAGCAGGAGGTGGAGTAGTTGCAGCGACAGAGTCGCAGTTACAGCAGAAAGAAAACAGACACCGGAACCACTGCTATCTTTGAAGCGTGTGTTGTCCTGAGAGGGTCACCTACATTGATGGCCTTATTTGCAGAGGTTGCACAGTGGGAAGCATTGTTGTAGCAAGCTGTGCCCCTGGAGAGAGAGGCTCTCCTTGTTGCGTGCTGTATCCATGGGGGCTGGTGTGCACCAAGTACACAGGGTTCAAGAAACGCTCCTTTTGTGTCTGGCGGGGTCTGCAGAAAACAACCCGAAGCAGTCTGATGTGCCAGAGGCAGCAGCAGAGGCAGAACAAGCAGTGGCAGCGGATCGAGCGGACCCATGTACAGACACCAGTGAGTATACCATAGTTGGGTGATTCCGGTATGCTCCGTAATCGACTGCTGGCTACAGAGAGTAATATTCAATACCAAAGTGATATAAAGAAGCTAAGTTGCCATAACAGGATCTTCATGAAAAGAGGAGAAAAGAAAGTTTATAATCATTGCTATTAAGACCAACATAATTGCCAATACAAAGAGGGTGCAATACTGAAGCAAGCTCACCATAGCCACCATTGCCAAGTTAAAAAGGTGGCAATACTGAAGCAATCTAACCATAAACCTCATTGCCAAAGCCAAGAGAGGACAATACTGAAGCAAGCTAAGTGTAATCATTATTGCCAGAGTAAAGAAAAGGCAACAGTTGAGAAAGATATCAACAAGCATTGCCTAAACCAAGTAGAAGCAAATGTAATACACAAACATTGTCAGCAGTTGTATGATGTAAAAGTCAGAAAACAAGAGTGGCAGGCGAGAAGCTCTTCTGGTAGAAAGTATCAAGGAGGAGAGGAGAATAACCTGCTTTGCCTGTGGCAAATATAATAGTAGAACAAACAGCACCAATGTGGTTCATGTTTTCCCAAAAGAAGTTGTGAATTCCAATGTTGTTGAAAGTTGAAGACTTTTCAAAAAGGTTTTAAGTAAACCTTACCACAGAGTCCTTGTAGCAGTGTTAGGATTTTCCTGGCAGGCGAGTATACGTCCTGGCAGGTTAGTGGACCAGGAAGAAGTCATTGAAGTACTGCATTGTGGTAGAATGTTGTTGAGAAGAAGAAGTGGCAAGTCCATTAAAGTGTTTCATGAATTGCGGTGGAATCATCCTGACAAAAGCCTTGTTGTTGATACAGAAGAATTGCAAAAGTGTTTGTTTCTTACGAAGAGGCAGTCATGTTGAAATTTTGTCTATAAGAGATAAAGACTTGTCATCTGGTTGAACTGTTGCTTAAAGACCAAGTGAAAGACTCTTTGAATCAAGAAGAACTTTATGATCAGAACTTTGTTACAAAATTGAATTTTCTTATTTGAACCTTTGATTGAAATTCCTGCTTTGAATCTGGGAAAGGGAATTTGACCATGGTTACAAGGATACATAGTTATTAGATTTATTTCGAATATAACTTTTATTTCTGTTACAATTAAATTGTCATCTATTACCTTTGTGAGTTTGATATATGTATAAGTGTGAGGGACATTCCTTTTATTAGAGTGTTTATTTTATAGGCAGGGAAATCTGATTTAGGTTAGGGTGCAAGAACAAAGAAATATCGAGGCTGAGGACCACAAATGAAATACACCAATCACGGGCTGAAAAGATTTACAGATCTTTTATTCTGTACAGTTTACAAAGAACACAGATAGCTATCTGTCTCTCAACACCCCGCAACGTATACCAGCCTGACGAAGCGAGGTGAGAGAGAGCTGGACGTCTGAACATTTGTGCTTTTATACAATTTTGAATAATATTGTCCAGCCCCTCTTCACGTTAATAATCTGTGGTCTAGAGTTTGTGCCTAGTTCACATACAGCTTATACAATAATATGCAAAAGGATTACACAGGTTTGCGTTTCCATGAAGGCACAATGGTGGTGTGTGTTCTCGGATCCCGTGGTAAGCCTTGTTCTACATTTCTGCACAATGCAGTTCGGCCTGAGTGTACACTCGAGGTTTGTTCTTCATTGTCCCAACGTTTATAAAAGGATGAGTCTTATGTGCGCAGACAATACTTAGATGACAGTTCATATGGAGCGCAATGTCTCTTTACCTAGTCTAAACAGTCGGCTCTCGGACAGCCTAAACATTAACAGGACTCAAAGGTCAGGAGGCTTGGTTGCGATTTGAAAACACAGTCCACCATTTTAGAACAGAGAACCGTACGAACAGAAATCAAAATGGCTGATGAATTTTAAAATGGCGGCGAAGTCGATCCAAAATCGGAACTTTGCAACGCAGTTTTCCTCATAGAGCGACTAGGCTTAGGCCAACATTAATCACAAAGGAGGCACTTTATATTAACTGTTTCACAAGGGATAGTGAGGCGTTTGTCAAACCCTTCTTAATCAATAAAATGGCTTCTTGTAAAAAACCTTTACCAAGCTGCCCACCTCACATATCTGACCCCTCACACTTCTAACACTGGAATGGCTACCATCGACTTTCTGGCAGATGCATGCCTCTGATAAAAGAATCCCTCCTTTTTCTGCTCCTTGGGAAGGAGATCAAAGAGATTTGCTGATTGCGACATGAGGGCATTAAATGAGCCAATCTCATCAGGAGACGAATCTCTTGGAGGTAGATCTGCTGGCTCGGCGTCACCTGGTACCAGGTCTTGAAACTCATCCATAGAGTGACTGTGTGGAGAACCCTCTGTTGGATAGTAGTTGTCTGAATCTGTGAGGGTGACTGGTGGCAAAAGAGAAGCCCCTGGAGCGGGTCCAGAGGGGTGGTGGAGGAGCCAACCCTTCCTTTGCAGGAACCACACAGGGCTTAGCTGGAGAAGGCAACGGAGAAGCTAGGAGCAGTTGCTGGAGCTCCAAAAAGGATCTCCAGGAGCCTGGGGTGGAGTGGTGGAGAGCATCAACACTGGGACAGGTGCAACTGGTGAAGGTTGAGCAGGGCCTTGCTTAGGTATAGAAGGGCCTTGCTTTGGTGGTGATTGCATGTCTGAAAGAGAAGGCTGTAGCCTCGTCCTCATCGTTTGAGAATACTTTCTCGGGTGCATCCATGTCATAATCAGCACCCTGCTGCAACAGTTGTTCAGGAGGGGCCATGTTTTGACATGGAACTGCAAGTAGGCCTGGGGAGTTAAGACAACGCTGGCGGGCATCCCTGTCCACAGCAACTCCCTCTGGAAAAGAGGAAACAGAGGGCCTCAGAGCAGGCATCGTGGACCAAGAAGATGTGCTTGGTGTCAAAGTAGGTCTAGGTGACAATGAGGTATAGTTGGCATAGAGCCTTTAGACGTAGACCATGATTTGGTTGTTGATGATTTGGTTGTCGATAAGGTGGTTGATGGGACGGAAGTAATGGATGTGGGCATCGATGAGGTGGTCGATATTGTTATCGACGGGATGACGGGTGTTGTCATTGTTGACGAAGAGGACTTGGATTCCTCATCAGTCAACGGGGTCATCGACAAGGATGGAGGGGCAGTAGTCGTGGATAAGCATTGTTTCTCTGAAGAGTGCTTAGATGATGAAGCTACCGACAAAGGAGTTCTCTGCAACATAGTGATCAAGGAGGTGACTCTCGGCGTAGACGAAGATGTCAACAACATTGTTGATGAGGGGCCAGCCCGAGCATGTGATCCATGTCCCTTTTTTTTACTTCTTTCCACTGGAAGATTATTTATGGGGCCTCAACCTCTTTGATGAGGGTGTGCACTCTAGGGGTCTGCTGTGCCTGGAAGAGGCACAACTGCGAACAGAGACGAAGTCAAAGGCCCCTTCATCCAACCAAGCAAATAACATCTGGTGGCAGTCCTTGCTGGTCTTGGATGAGAACAATTAACGGATAGTACAGTAGTAGTTGAAGTCGTGGTCCGGATATAGACAGTAGAGACATTGCTCATGAAGATACTCGATATACACGTTCTTAAAGTGACAAGTTGAGCAGGCATTGAACAGGCTTTTTTTCCCGTATGTGTCATGAAGGCCTGAAAATGCGATGGAAAAAATGCAGCAACCCCGGAGGAAATGGAATGCGCCGAAACTTCACAATCTTCACAATGGCTGATGGGAAGCGACACAGCAACAAACCAGAAGATAGTATGGCAAGAATGAATGAACAATAGAGAAAATTGTCCAATAACTGAAGAGAGATTTCTCAAGGACTCCCAACACTGAATGTGCGCCAAAACATCTGAAGATGGGCACCAGGGGTGGAGCTAAGGACCTGTTTAACTGGCTGTTGGAAATATGACCCAAAATGACTAACAGAGCACTAAAGTGACAAGCAGTTCAGAAATCTAAAGGTGACTTGCTTTAACATTACTGAGGATTCCCAGCCTGACGCTAGGGAAAATTCAAGAGCATGGGAATGCATGAAGTATCCAGTGCTGGAGAATGTAAGTTACCCTGTGATTGAGGAAAATTATTGGAAAGCAGCTACAGAAGCAGACATGACCTCAGAAAGAGTGAGACCGTGCATAGTGAATAGATGGTGAGACATTCAGACGAAAGGCTTTTACCACATTAATAACAGTAATTTTGACAGCTAGCCCAAAAACTCCTAGTAACCAAGAAAGTGTTCCTCCAAGGAGAAAAGGCTATCTTGCTTTCCCAAGTCAGGCAGATGTTGCTAGAAAAGACCTATCAAGAATATTTGGATGCAATGTTAACAAAAAACTGTTCTCTAGCACCTTGAAGCGTCGCATGTTCTAGATGGAAATAACAATAACAATCTCTGACCCAAATAACTGGACAGACTCAAAGAATATAGCAAAATACTACTTTATTATTAGCATAAAATAAAGTAGGGCAATCTGGTTAAAAACAGGCAGTAGTTCACGCACTCACAACCAAATGTGATTATACAAAGGTTTTATACTTCAATATGCCTCATTTATGTCATCATCCTGCGTGGCAAACTGTAAAACCTACTGAAAGGAGGGATTGGCTAAGGGAACATATGTACCTATAGTATTTACAAGTGCTAATAACTTCATTGGCTGCCCCTTATCTAGTGGGCACGCTTTGAACCACTTCTAAATAAGTATCATACTAATTATAGCGGAACAATGGCAGTGGGTTGGTCTTTGCAATATTGTATAGCATGTTGCTACATAGACCCTCTGATTGGTTGGCATGCTTTCCCAACCTTGGACTTTCGGCTCGCTGGCAGCACAAAAACAAAACATAACTCAGGTGCCGAGAGTAACGTCATACTACTCCCCAGTTTCCCCAATTAGTCCATCATTTCTCATCAGTCAGGCTCTAAGCCAAGGCTTCTCCTTTGTAGTGGACCTCAAAGCTTGTTCTCTGTTCTGGGATATTCAAGAGAGTGCAGGCACACCATTATCTTTGTTTGGGCTTAATGATTAGCCCTTGTTTTCGACTTCTAAATCAGATGTGAGGAGACCCAAATGTGTCCACCTCAACCTTCTATTTACGGCTATTTGATTCAATTGAGCTGGCTGTCATTACCCTTCCTGACCTCTGTAGACTTGCTCACCCCATCTTGCATATGTTTTCTGCATCTTTAATTGTACAATAGTTGGCTCTTGCAGATGTTATCTTCCTTGTTTAATCTAAGACAAATATGTCTTAGGTACATGGCTTATCCTTTTGACTCCACTTGTGCCTTCCAAATATTTCTTGAAGTCGCATCCTGGATCCCAGGCCAATAGACTCCTCTTTATTCCTCACACAAAGCTGTAGCTCCAGCGTCTCCTGACTCTACAGCCTTGATCTCTCTCTGAGGTAGCTTAATTGGTTTTAATACGAGTTTGACATCCATATTTCCATCATGGCGGTCCCAGCCACGTTATGTTTTCTTCTGCAGCAAGCTTCTATTTGTCTTGTCTACCTTGCATTTCTGTGTATATACACTTATTAATCAGAAGGGTAATGTGATTTTTCTACTGCATGTTAATTTATTTGGGTTATGTATGTGCAAATAGAAACCCCTGGTTAACGTATATTATTCTGCAAATAGAAACCCCTGGTTAACGTTTATTATTCTCTTTGCATATATAATGTCTTTGTATTTGATTACATGTTTCTCTTGTTGCTTCAGTTACGTCTTTATTCATAAGTATCAGATCAATCAGAAAGGAGAGCAAGGTATGACCCAGCAATAGAACCTGGACCACCTCGTAAACATGGGCAGCAATGGACCACCGACAGTAAATAGATAGGAAGGAGCGGGAAATGATAATATAACACCACTACCTAAGCAGGGATAATGTGCGCCCTCCTAAGTGTACCAAGCTCAATAACTTAGCTGGTGGCCAGCCTCACAACTGCCCCTGAAACTAGACAGTCAGTAAAGGGAAGAATAGAATAAACCTACCCAATGGACAACCCACAGTAAATAGATAGAAAAGAGCTGGTGAATGATAATATAATACCACTATCGAATTAGGGGATAATGCTCGCTCAACCGGGGGTACTAAGCCCAATACATTTGTGAGAAACCAGCCACAGTATCGCCCAGAAACCAGGCAGTCAGTAAACTAAGCGAAAGAATATACATACCCAGTATGATAACCTGATACATATAACAAATTGCACGGAGTATGAGACATACAACCCACTAACCAAAACCTCAAATTTCTGCATACTTAATTCACACAAAAACCCACACAACCATCTCTTTCACAGCAAACCGCACAGACTTCACCACACCACAACAACAATCAACACATAGATTGCAACAACAGCACGGAGGACTCTCTTCGATCCTATATTGACACACAAGCTCAGCGCACAGTGACAACCGAACTCAAACTGCCAACAGTACACCACCTCTCACTTTCCTACACCCTCTTCACCCAAAAACCCACCCCCACCTTTCTGTTTACAGATCCACCGGAGCACCTGGAGACAAACTTCATTGATGACGGTGCGCTACATAAATACCTTTAATAGTAAGTATTTGCAAATAGTTTCAATGCGTCTCAGTATCTTTCCTCCATGATGTCACTCTGCCCAGGTTTCACTTATGATGTCCAATGGTGTGTGCTGACATCTTTCCACGCTCTCTGTGCAAGGGTACATTCAATATAGTTGTGTGAGTGCATATCGTCTCTCATACACTCGATGCAGTATCGGGATGATACCTGGTGTCTCACATATCGCTTTACTGCTGTTCCAGTATGATAGAGGTGAGGGGGCGGGAGCTAGGGGTGCCGTGTCCACTTGCACATCTACATTCCCTCCTCTGGTAGAGTCCTCGACCACCTCCTCTTCTTCAATCGTCTTCATCGTCTCTTCATACCTAGGTTTCTTTGGAATACATATTTTCCTCACCCCCCTCAGGTCACCTGCATTCTTTATATGGTCATCGAAACTCCAGGTGACGTGATAGCATTCTCCAGTTGGTTCACAGAATACCTAACATCCTACATATTTCTTGTGATTCTTAGGGTAGTAGAACTTTGTTCCTGGGGGTGCCAGGAGACTTTTCTTTATGTTCTCATGGGTGGTATCTTCAGTCTGTTGTGTATGGTGTCCATTCACATCAATAATTATCTTCATCCCAACAGCTTTCTTGGCGGTCTTCTGGCATTGTCCAAAAATGATCCTTATGAGACAGAATCCTAGCAATACCAACACTAGTATTGCTCCAAGTAGCTTGAAGGCATTTGCTAGCCAAGTTGGAATCCATGAAAACCAGTTCTTTCCTGCTGTCTCATCAACTTCGTCCTCTCCTCCATTTTTGTATGCAGGGTTGTCAGCATAGTTATTGCTTCGCTCAGGGTTCCATTTTCTCCATCATGGGAAGGTGTGAATGTACAGCAAGAAGGCCTGACCTTAGCGCACATGCCTCCTCCCATTGCTGTAATTAAGTCTAGGACATACCTGTTCTGGAAGGGCATAAGCCTAATGGCCCTCAGTTCTTCTCCGATTGCATTAAATCCTTTTACTGTTGCATTGATCATTTGCAGCTGCTCCCATCTGGTAATCTGCAGCCAATTGGCATTCACTGCAGTCTGAAATCCTGCCATAAATACAGGTGTCATTATCATTGCCATCTTGCTGAATAATTTCTGTTCATCTGGTATGCCATGATAGGATTCTATTGACTTTAATGAGAAATAGTTCTACCTCTTCAGTCGGCAGAGGTTGAGCGACCTCTTCTTTCTCTGGTGTTCATCCATTTTGGAAATTCGTCAATATTGAGATCACTTTAAGGAATCACTAATGCAGGAACATGTATGACCACAAGGGAGCATACTCCTCCACAGTTTTTAGGCAGCTGCATGTAAGCTCTGGATCCACTGGCCCACTATTGATCCACCAGCATGGCAGTTCCTCCATTCATTCCTGCTACTTCAAGCACCTGCTTAGATTCTTTATTTTCTCCAACCAGAACCAGGCCTTCATTTTTTAAACATGTTGTTGCATTTTTTACTGGTCCTGCTTCATTGTCAACTCAGGGTAGTAGCTTAGAGTACTTGGCATTTGACTCTAGACACATATCATTCACTATGTGTACTATTCTTACTGGTTCCTTCTTCACAAAATGTGCAGGACAAGATAACATTCCTTCTTCTGATCCTGTGCTTGTAGCAACTTGTCCGTACACCAATAACTGACGTCTCTCCCAGCATCCTTGAACTGCTGATCTTTCCACTATATCTGTACAGTCCATCCTCTTCATATCGACAACCTTTATTCGTTATCCAATCTGGGATGGATACATGTGTTTCTTGCTTGTCCAACCTATCGCTTTCTCCATCCTCCTAAGTATCTTCATATGGAAATGTTCCCTTGATCCCCATCGTAAAGTTGCCAATTTTCCTTCAAATTGTCCTCTAGTTGTGAATTCTGCTAGATGACTGAGGCACTTCGCATCATGTGAAGACATTTCTTTTGCAATACATTTTCTGGCTGTGTTCATGGCGTTGGGGATGAGAGAACATACGTAGCAACTTCATCTGATGTTCTCTCTCCCACCTCCATCATGTGCTGGTACCATACATTATTCTTTAAATGAGCCAAATTATCAAGGTATGTATTTATGCCTTCATGATCTTCCCCAACATCCCTTTTAAGTCAAACAATTAGTTTAGCAAAATTACGGAAGATGCTGCTTGTGCTTTTTTAGGGATCATGAAGAGTGCTTCATTGTTGCCCACTGTATCTGCATTTTTAATCATTATTCGTCTAAATGCCATAATAATAAGGAAGAAAAGACACAACATGAGACAAAATGAAATGACATTCACCATTCCAGAAAAACTCATCAACATTCTTGATGGTAGTGAGTCTATTTTATTTTGGAACCTCCCCATTTTGCTTTAATTCAATATGTAATTTATTATTCTTTATAAATCATGTTTTTTATATCAAAAACTGCAGAATAACTGCCACAATGATTCTGAAAATAATATGATTGTTTTTAGAATTACCAACAAATGTTATAATGTCCACACGTGGTCTTATCAAAGTTGGGTAAGACTGCAATGTGTAAGTGAAAACAGCATACAAGAATGTGTGCCATATTATTATGATGGGTAGCATAGAAGATGCAGTGTATTCCTCATCTTTTTGCACCAGCGCATCAACGCATTGTTACTTTTACCTATCTCAAAAAGTTCCAGGACATCTGCAAGTCCTTACCTTTCTTATCAGGTGTAAGAAATGTACATTTTTATTGCAAGGGTGTTTTTTATTACTATACAAACTATTTTTCTTTGCTCTTGGTTGCTGATCTTGTCTGCATGCATGGAACTTCTTCTCTTGCTTCATGACCAGTAGATGCAGGAAGGGTCGAGGTTTCTCCCCTGTATGGTTTGATGATGTACAGATGTAGCCAGGCTTGCCTTCCTTGTAGCTTGACAGCTGTGGGAGTAACTACTTACACCTCATAAGGTAACTCAAAGCAGGGTTTATTCCAGATGCTGACAAATTTGCACACCAGCACCTGGTCCCCTGGATGTAAGATTAGTCTGGATCAGTTGGGTGGTTTTCTTCTTCTATCTTATTTGACCGCTCCCTCCGGTTCTTAATCTGTTGAGAAATAAAAGAGACATTAGCGGTCATAGTTGCCAAATAATCATGCATCTCATCACCTAATGTATTTGCTACACTGTGGGCATCAGTTTCTAGCCTAGTTGGAGGAGCAAGAGGTGTTCTCATTTAGCGTCCAGTCACCAACTCAGGAGGAGTTAGGTAGTGATCTGAGCCAGGTTGATTTCGCAGCGCATATAGCGCGAGTTGCAGGTAATGTAGCCATGCCTTCTTTAAGGTAATTTTAATCTTGCCTATCCTCTCCTTAAATAATCAATTTCATCGTTCAAAAATCCACCTGTGGGTGATGGGCAGAAGAGAACTTGTGTTTTATCCATAATAAAAGAGTGACCTGCTTGAATAGTTCACTTACAAAATGCAGTCCATTGTCAGACCGCAAGACCTCGCACACACCCTATCTTGGGAACACCTCACGCACAAGTAACTTGGTGGTGCATGTGGCATTCGGGTGCATACATGGACCTGTCTCGATCTATCTAGAAAAGGGACATACTACAACAAGTATGCACCTATATCCACTGTATGTTTGCAACATATCTATATAATCTATATGTAGATGCGTAAATGGGCCATTGGGTCTAGGGATTGTGCCACTCACTGTTCACAAAATGTGTCCTGCAGTACATTTCTGGCACACAATGCAATTCACAATAATTTGTGCCACATGTTATAACAAATTTGGTGAAAACCAATCTTTTGCAATTGCAGCAGCATGACTCTCTCTTGAGTTGTATGTGTGGGGTAGTGAAGCTGCTCCAGCGGTAACATCAATAATGCTAGAGGCATAACTGGTTTTCCAGTGCTATCCTGCCTCCAAATTGCCTCAGTGGGGGATAAGGAACACCCCCACTTTTCCCATAGGTTTTGCTCCTCCTGTGATGCTTGACATTGTGTCTCAATTAACTGGACAATAGATAGCATGTTAAAGCCCTCCTTTACCAACATGCACTTTTCTATCATTTGTTTAACAATTCTTAGTTAGAAATCAGAAATGTTGGGGAGAAAATGCTGCCTGTTTGGCATCTAAATCTGCGGCTTCGTTGCCACAGGAAATCATGCCTGTTCTTTTAGTATATGCTGCGCAATTTACAACTGCGATAGTCAATGAGAGTCTTAATGCCACAATGAGTTTATCCAATAGGGCGGCATGTTGCACTGGTGTGCCAAATGCATAGAGGAAGCCTCTCTTTTCCAGAGTAACAAACCTGCATGTACAGTTGACGTCACATAGGCAGAGTAAGAGAACACTGTCACTTCCTCAACTTCATATGTTTGGAGTGCAGTGATAAGCACCACTAATTCTGCAGCCAGTGCTGCACAATGCAAGGGCAATCTTGCGCTTGTAAATACCTCAAATTCAGCCTCTCAGTTCAATTTTACTACTGCTGATCCAGTATGCCTTTCACCAGTTGTTTGGTCAATTTTTGAAGACCCATCAATAAAGACAACCCCCCACCCCCCTTGCCCAGGAGCATTTTCTCTAACACAGGGAATATTATCATAACATTCAGTAGACACTTTGCAGTCATGTACATGATCATCCTCCCCAACTGGTTCAACTATGAACATTGCTGGATTCGCTTCAAACAATCTTAATTGCAGGGTTTGAGATAATTACCTGTGAGGCTTGACATTGTATCTCAATTAAATGGACAGTAGATAGCATGTTAAAGCCTTCCTTTACCAACATGCACTGTCCTATCATTTGTTTAACAATTCTTAGCTAGCTCTTTGTGTGGCCAATGTACTTTTGGGTTTTTCCAAAATAGCAAATAAGGCATGTTCAATAAATCATGTCACTGAACACCCTATTGTAATGCTTGAAGCTTTCAATTGCAAATGCAGCAGCAGCTAAAACTTATTTGCAAGGGTAATGCCCTTTCATAACTGAATCTAAAATCTCACTGTAATAAGCCAATGGATTATGTCCTTTCCCTAATGTCTTTTTCTATGTAAGGACTGCTGTCACGACTTCTCCATTTGCGTGGGAAAATAGGTACAATTCTTCATGATAATCTGGAATTCCAAACACAGGGGCTGTACTGATTGCCTTTTTTAATTCCTCAAATCCTTCAGGTATTTAATCTATCCATGTTATTTTACTTATGTCCACTTGTGCTTCTTTACGCCTTTTTAAAAGTGGTTGAATATCAAAAACCCAGACCCTGCAATAATTGCATAGGCCTAAAAACTGTTGCTTTCCCCTCACTGTTTTAGGTTCTGAAGTCTTTATAATTGCTTCTGCTCTTTCGGGTGTCACTTTTCTCCCTTCTTGAGATTAATTGTCCCATATACAAGACCTCTTCCTGACGATATTGTAGCTTTTCCTTGTTTACCTTATATCCTTTCTCTACTAGTATGGTTATGAGTCGAACTGAGTCTTCTCTGCATCTTTCCTCTTTCCACACTAAAATGTCATCCACATACTGAATTATTGCACTTTGAAGCTGAACATTACCCAAATCCATCTAGCGGACCCTGCAAAAGATCAAGGGTTACTCACCGTACCCCTGGGGCAAACGAGTATGTTTCAGGTGGATATTTGTATACAAAAATGAAGTCATATCTTGTGAGTCCTCATGGAGGGAAATTGAGAAGAACACATTTTTTAAATTTATAACTGTAAAATATGTGTCCTTTGATAGGATATTACATAATATTGTAGCAGGATTTAGAACTAAAGGTAACTCTGCTTCAACAATATTCTTCAGTGGCAAAGATCCTGATTAATTCTCCACAACCCGCCAGTTGATTTCATCACTAGGTACACAGCCGTGTCACTTGAGTACTCAGATGGCACCAATATTCCTTGCTTCATTAAAGTGGAAATAGTCTGAAATATAACTTCATCTGCTTCTCTAGACATGGGATATTGATTTGCTCGTGGTAGAATTGCTCCTACTTTAAGCTTGATGTTCACTGCTCCGACTTCTTTCAATAGACCCATGTCATATGGCCTGGTGGTAGCCCAAAAAATTTGGTGCCTTCTCTAATTCATCCTGGAAAATTACAGTTTCTTTTTTACCATGGCCATTCTCTGTGTTATTAGTCTATTCTCCACTTCAATACAATAAGTGAGACTTAAAAAAAAAAACTAGTTCATCATCTGAATAGTCATCCCTAAAAAAAGCTCTTTGTCTGTCAAGTCTGTAAATCTGTATTCTTCACCGAGGGATATGACTGCTCTCCATCCTCTGCCCTCATCATCTGATCATGGACAACCACCATTTCTTCTCTGGCCACTGCTGCTTCTAACTCTAAGGGAATAGCTTGTCCTTCTTCATGATCCATAGGGATCTCTGGTCTAAGCAAAAACTGTTCAGGTATTCTCAATATCTTATCTACCAACTTGGGTAACCATGATAATAAAAACAGTTAGTCCATATAAAAATACTTCTGTATCTAAAGGGACTCCTCGCAAAGCTTTCTACTATTTAACGAATCCTCTGACATCTTCATTGTTTCGCACACGTCTCCTGAACAGGAGTTTGTTCTTTCACATGTTTGTAGCTACTCTCTGATCATTCCAGACTAGAGCGGCCTTGGCTTCTTGGGGATGATCCAGACTCACCCTTTTTGATTCACCTTTGTAATTCAGTTGCTTTTCAGCTGTGACACACTGGAAAAGCCTGCCTTTTTCTGGTCCAGCTCTGCTAAAATGCGTAGTGGAATCATCCATAGTTCACTCACTCATATATATATGTATATATATATATATATATATATAAAACATATATATGTATATATATAAAAACATATATATATATTTTTTTGTTGGCGCATGCTGCAATCTATTCACTACATAGCTAGCCTCAAGAATACTTTGTCTACTTTGCGTTTATTTGCATCTGTACACATGTAAGATAACTTGATATCTTCATCTTTTCTGTAGCATAAACATCTCCATTACAATCCCAAAATGCTGCTTTGATACTTTCTTGATGCCTATAGAATAACTATGTTCTCTTGTCTCTGCATCTCTTCTGGGTGTGTCAGTCTTGCTTCGTATGATGTCACCAATCTGCTCTTTTGCTCACTTTTTCACACTTCTTCAGGTATCTCATTAAAATGACCATCATACTTTCGAGTTTGCAGGTATGGTTTTCGCAATGGGAACCTTGCTTCCAGGATTCTCCTTGGTATTGGTTTCTTCACTGGCACTGCACGTATTTCACATCCTGGTTCCCAACATAGAGGCAACATGGATGCGATGCTGGAGGTGGGGGTACTTGGCTCCTTCTCTACAAATTTTGCATGACGTAATAACCCTTATGTCTGTCATGTCCAGGTATTAGGTCCACAAGGCTTGCCATACGGCGGCTCTGCAATTCGCAAATGGTGCCCGGTCATGGGCTGTGTTGTGGATAGTCACCTCTCGGAACCTTGCCCTCTGACAAATGTCATCGGCTGCGTCGCCCAGTATAGATACCAAGAGCCCATTGAAGTCTCCCACTGCTAGTCTGTGCCCCGCCGTCAACTTCTCCATCTCATATCCATTTCCCTGCTCCCTCACTTAATGAGGGTAACCTGTATTTGACTTTCTCCTTGTCTGTATGCTTCCATGGTACATATTGAGGTTGTCTCCCACCTCTCTCCAATAGGGGCATCTATAAGTGCACTTTCCTCTCTTCTGGAGTTCTTCGCTACTGCCTAATTTTAATGGGTCCCCGTTCGTCCTCTATGTCTGTGCATACATCTGTGGGTTCTAGTCTTGGTATGCGTTTCGTTTTGTCATGTGCTCAAGACAGTCGCCCCCCCAAGGTTGCCTCCTCCCCCCTGCGCCCTGGGAGGTCCCCCAATCTGGTGATGTATGAGGTCTGTGCAGTGTACTTGTTCTGTTCTCCGCGCTCTGCTACACTCCCATTACGTCCCTTCACCTGTCCTAGTGAGATAGAGTTTGCTGTGCCCCACTCTCTCGTCATCACTGTGTGCAAACGTCATCGTCAGACCCTTCATCCATGTCGCTACAGAACCCTTCTGAAAAATTCAACTTCCGGGTGAAAGGGTTAGGGTCGTGCTTGTCCTTGAGATTGAGGTTTGTGAATGTGCATGAGTTCTCCTCCTCCCGTACCCCCAAGCTTGTGATTCCTCTGTCTGCCGAATCTCCCCTACGGGTAGCCATGCGGCTTGGTTCTTTCCTTCTCTCTTCATCCCGCCTTTTCCTGTCCAGCTCCAGTGCTATCTGTTCACTTACTGCCCTTAATGCTCGTGCCTCCTCATCCTCACATGCTCGTTCCCTTGCCAGTCTCTCTAACGTTAACTTCCTCAGCTTTCATTCCTCACACCTACGTGTTTCCTGCTGTAATATTTTCCTACTCCACTCTCCCATTTCTGCCTCTGCCAATTCTTTCCCCTCCTTCTCCCATTCTTTCCTCTCCTTGTCCTTCCTTTTCCCTTTTCCCTTCTACCTTCTCCCTTCGCTCCATTTCCATTATCTCTGCCTCCTTCTCCCTTCTCCGCTCTCTTTCCTCAAGTTCTAACTTTGCCACTTTGTCTGTTGTTGCTCCTCCTCCACCTGCGCTGCCCAGTCACGCCTTCCTTGTTCCAATTCCAGACCCTCTATTGCCTTTGTTGCCCCTTCTGCGGACCCTGTTGTCTTCCCCTTTAATTTGAGAAGTATCTGTGCACGTATCTGTGCTGCTATCCATTCTTCCCGCCCTAATACCTCGTTTGGCTCGGTGCTGCCAGCGGTATGCTCTGTACCTCGCTGTTCGGTTTTGGTATATGGTGGTGGTTTATACATGGGGGTTGAATACCCTTCTTCGGCCCTGAGTTCCCTCAATGGGTATATTCCCTGTTTATATTCATCTAAATCATCAGATATTACAATAGGCGGGGCTGGAGGAGGTGCAGAAGGATCAGAGCTCTCCGCCTATGCCACTTGCGGGTTCATTATCCAAACCCTTTCCCCCGCTCCCTCCTGAAACATGCGCCACAGCTCGAATATGGCCATGCGGTTTGCTTATTTCTTCCCCTTGTATGTGCTCTGTAAGTGGGTCAGTAGCGATTGCAGCACATCGTTGGAGAAACTGCCATTAGGCGGCCATGAGGTTAGGCTTTTTCCCTCAGTGTCCTTTGACCACTCTATGCTATACTTAACAATTTTGTTCTTGTAAGGGGGTAATGTCTTGCACAGGAGTTGTATTGGCATTACTCCCCCGACCATCCCGATATATGGGATACATTATTACTCTTTACCTGACCTCTAATCGAGGATTTTGATAATCCGCTGTCAGATGGAAAATGGTATAATACAGTCGTTATCACATTTAATTACTACGAGCCCCAGCGGCTCTGCACCTTAGACAGTGTATTTATTTTGCATTTTTAAAGCGCTCACACAGCCAGCGGGCATCGAGGAGCTGTTACAGGAATTTTTTTTTTCTTCTTAGTTGCATAATTGTAATGTTTGTCTTAGTTGCGTATTTATAACGCGCTTAAATGCCCAGAGGTTTCTAAGCGCAGACCCGGGGATCGAACCTGTGTTGCTTCGTGCCGTCCTGCTTCCAAGGCGAACATGTTACTGCTGAGCTATCCTTCAGGTACGGCCATCCAACTCTGCCGCTCTCCGGCCCACTGTTACAATCCTGTGCATGCGCCTTCTGTGCACCGCCACTTGTTCACCTCTCTACCAATCCCCAAACCACAATACTAACTCCTCACCATCACAACACTCGGTCCTATGAACCGACCTATGGGTGACGTCACCAAACTAAAGTTCGAACAGGTAGATGGACAAGTTGCACACACAAAGAACAATGACTCGTTCTTTCAATTCCACAGATAACCCCACGAAATCCCACACCCCTACAGCTGTCTTCCTGCCTCTCCAGGACAGAGTATACCATTATTTCTTGTGACTAAATGCACCCATTGCATCACCTAACGTGTGAAACGCCTCTCTCCAGGAGACTTAACCAGATAGTGCACCTTCCGTCTTCTAGGATAGCTGCAGCTAACCCTCACGGGAATACCGACATCTATGCCTCAAGCTAAAACGACCAATTCATAGGAATACCTTATGTACATGCTTCAATACTCCAAGCCTATCAAGTCTATAGTCCTGGTTAACCACCGGTACCTTTTATTCAATGACCGAATGGTCCCTAGACATAGAAAAGGGACTTCTACCTCCGCTCCAGTTCCCTTCTCAACACACACCTACTCTTCAGGTACTACACAATACTTTAGACATTACAACAATACCTGCGACCTCCTGCACATGCAACTCCCACCCTCACACCTTCGTTGCTGATTGTCTGGACCAATACTTGCGTTCTGTGCTCCTCAACACTGGTCAGCCGCTGGCTCCTCATCAACCGCTCGCCTTGCGCTTCTTGTCTGCTTTGGACTCTTCACCGATCGCGGGCGGGATAGTTTTCCAAAAGCGGCTCCCAACAGCCTATCTCCGTTTAGCGCTATTCCGGTTTACTCACAATATCTGTGAAGGTCCCACAGAATTTTCAGGCCTGACGACGAAGGAGGCAGCTTCTGGCCTGGCTGACGCCACAAACCATCGCTCTGCTACCAACTTGTTAGGGATAAATTCCCAGGCAAGCAGGGCGGGTTTCTAGGAGTTCAAAGACATCGAACTCATGGAAGGCCTAACTCCTTCCCAATCCCAAAAGGAACATAAATCCAGACAAGTAGCAAGTTCAGCTGAGGTTTATTACAGCCAACAAACCACAGGGATCAAATGCGCGGAGGCAATTCTAGGCACAGCTCAAAGAACTCTGGCTCACATTCCAGTTTTGATAGTATGTTGCATCACAAGTGCATCACAAACGTGGGCCCTTCTCCAAAAACCTATCTCCATTCCGGATAGGATGCTGAGTGGTATATCAGCCCTTATAGAGGTTATCAGATAGGCTCTCGCAATGTCAGGTGTCAGGCCTGGTCCATCCCCGAAAACTGTTACTAAATGTTACAGTATGTGGACCCAATGATTGAGCGGTGGCCCCAGCTACCCACCCCTAGGGCACTAAATTGTGATTGGCTGAGCCGTGAGCCCACAGCTCAGACTGCACCTGTTCACGGTGCTGTGTGCAACTATGTGTCTGCGATGTAATCGTGTGTAGACCATTATTGCTGTACAAGTGCTCCTTTCCCATCGCATAACTGTAGCTTGCATGTAACAATTTTGTTTTGATCGTCGTCTGGTCCATGGGACAGCTGCGCTTCTCAGCCGCCAAGTCTTGGCTCGTTCTCGGCCTCGGCTGGGTCATGTGCCCAGAGACCATGTTCGTGAGTCTTGGAGTTCGGAATTATTCTGACTTTAAGGAGAATTATGCTTCTCTACTGTCGGTTTTACTTCAGTTCAGGGGATGGAATCTCACCTTGCAACAGTGCAACCTTCGCAGTGGCCTCGTTCCCCACTGCGGTACCTCTGCTTGCACAGCACTCAGCGGCTTCAGGTTTTCTGAGACCATTATGGCCTACTATAATTTCCTAAGTCCTGGAATGGTTTTCCCTGTGTGTGTCTTCCATATGGCATCCATAGGTTAGTGCATCATGGCTCTGTCAGGTCCCGTGGGTGTTCCTGCCATTGCATGGGGTTATTTGCATGTAATCATCTGCAAGCATGTAAACGTGATCTTCTTGCTTTTGGCATTTCTGCGTTGCTGCGATAAGCTAGTGGCAAAATAATAAACGCGCAGACAGTATATATATTTCACCATCCTCTATCTCATAGAACTGTACGTATGTATTCTTTGTGTATTTGGGTGTGTGTGCGTCCCGACTGTGGGGATGGCACATGTGCTTCATGTCTGACGCTGCCAGGTCATGTAGACTCTAGCGACTTGAGGCATGGCTTCTCAGTGTTTTAGTCGATTCTGTCCATATAGCTGTGTTTAGTTTTATTTTGCGCATCTTCATCCACCCTGGGTAGTGCTCGGACTGCTCCGGGGTTGTAAGGACGACTTAGAGGATACTTTTCATGGTACTTGTCCATCGTGGGTGCACTAGGGGTTGGAGTGAACTTGTGCAATCGGCAGCCATATTGTCTTTGGTTCTTCTTTCGGTTGGGGTGTCTCCCGGGACAGGGGGAATAGTTTGACCTCCCCTCTTCAATGATATAAACATTGGAGGCTCAAGGGCGTGTTCAGAGGGTGAGCTCCATTTAAAAACTTTCTGCATCATCACCCCCTACAAATTTGTCTGCAAAGCCTGACCTTGAAGACAGTGAATAGGCACGTGCCCGATACAGTTGATTCAAGCCTTAATAGTTCAAGATGATGACAGCATGGATGACTAACTTTAGGCCAAGCTTGAATACCATTGCAGTTACAATGGATGTTATCTTTGGCCTAAGTTCCACGCTGGCCAAAGAACAGTGAGCAATTAAGTAGATACTCGTCAGGGAAGTTGACGTGATACTATCTAATAGTATGGCCGAAAGGGCACGCCCCGGGGGAAAATAGTCAATGTGGCTATTCGAGAAGATATGGACTCGGACTCATCGATTGAGCTGAGTGTGCTCAATGCTCCGCTCTCAATTACTGATCACTCTGTTTTCTCCGGAAATGAATCAAAGCAAGGAAGCACACGAAGGGCCAGCCACCCATCCTCAAATTGCTAGTGCTTCGTCTCCTAGCAGTCAGCTATGGAATGAGTTGTGCCTGAATGCCACCAAAACTGAACTTATGCCTTTTGGCTCATCCCAGGCCAGAGCTAAATCAGACAGTCAGTATACAAGGTTCACCATCAAAAAACATCTCTTCAAGGTAGTCGGCAAGGTCAAGATACTGGGTGTGACCTTTGAAACATCTTTGAGTTCAGATGCACATATAGAGAATGTCACCAGCAAAGCCCAATATTTTCTTAGGCTTCTGAGACTGGTTAGACCCTATGTCTCATATGCTAATTGTACGACAATGGTTCGCACATTGATAATGCCAAGGACAAATAACTAATGCCCTGATACTGGGGTTAGTAAAATACAGCCTTAAGCGCCGGCAGGTACTACAAAATGACACCGTATGGATCGTCAAAAAGGTACTCAGGCATGAACTTATCTCCTTGCATAGAAGAAGCCTGCATTGGCTCACGGTGGAAGCACGTATCCATTTCAAGGCAATGACATTGGTCCATGAATGCTTATATGGCCAAGCCCCTGGTTACTTGAAAGCCTATGTCAAGGCTCATCACTCTGTAACAACCACCCAATCAAGGGAGGGGGTCTGCCTGTTGGTTCCTAGGAGTAAACGGAGGAGAGCTATGGGTAGGTCTATTACCATCCAGACTGGTATGCAATGGAATAAACGGATGAAAGCCCTGCATGCGGAAAGAAATTTGCTGAGCTTTGGAAAACAGCTTAAAAACATTATGTTTGAATAGTCAGTACTTCTCACCCTGCCCTCTTTGCTCTTGTCCAATCTTCATTTCTGCTGTACTTTCCTCTTCTTCACTTCGTCCTGATTACTGCGGGCTTCGGTGGCACATTATAAGTAAACAAATAAATAAACATAGTATGTCCTCCAGAAGATGTACATACGTATTGCAAATGAGATTTGTTTGACCTTTTTGTGCTGATAAAGCTGATGCTTCATATGGCAGGCAAAACGTCAATACAAGGAAGCCTCAGTTTCACAGGAAAGTGAGGGCCATTAAGACTAGCAAGATTTTAACCTATCAAGAAAATAAAATGGAGATTGGGATGGTGTGTACTAAACACAAGAATTGGTTACGTAGCCATACATCCAGTATTGAATCCGCTAAGTGGAAAATGGTATATGGACTGATCCACACACATGATTCTTTGAAATATTGGTAACTTTATCAAACTTATTTGGTGGCAACAGTTCCTAGGGAAATTCTCCCCATTGCAGAAGCAGACAGGAAGGTACATGTAAACGGTCTATATTGGGACCATAGTAATGTGAAACAAGAAAACCTTTTTTACAAGCACAGGAGGACAGGTCTTATTAACCTATTTAGGAATATATTGGACATCTTGGCTAGGCTAAAACTGTCCAGGGCTCCTGGACCGGACAGTTTGGCCAACATTGTATTGAAATCAAGTCCTCCATTTTGGGCTCGAATATTGTATGAAATGTATACAAAATATGCACCTTGGTATTCTTCCCCCTAGCTGGCAAAATTCAATACTGGTCCGATCTACAAAAATGGCCCCTGCACAGATCCCAATAAATACAGGTTACTAGCTATGCTAGATGCAAGTAGTAAAATCTTTGCGACAATACTATTAAAATTGCTGAATAAGTGGTCTACTGACAATCCGCTGCTTAAACCTCACCAGCTAGGATTTAGGAAGGATTATTCCATGATCCCCCGCCATGTGGACATTGTACCTGCTAATAGCTAACGTGTTGTAACGCTCACCTGGTATCCACAGGGACATCACTCAGCCTGTTCTGACCTCTTACGACCTCGAACCCTTCCCTGGAGGCTATTCGACTGGAGACTGGGCCTTGTTTTCTTGGATAGTGTGCTCTCCGTCCTGCTTTCAGCGCAGGGGCGCGTTGATTGATGCGGGCTTGTTGCTGCCTAGTTACTTCACTGGCAAGAGTCTGACAGGTAAGTATAATGAGTATTTTGAACAGTTCTCTAATTTCGTTCCTTTCCTTCCTTAGATGATGGCTGGCGTCCGGAGATGGCGGCGTGCTGCTCAGATGAGTAGCACTGAAGGTGAGTGAGAGCGCGATGCACGATGCACTCCTTTCGTATTTGCATTGAACTGAGTTCTTTTTCTGTGTCTTTTAGGTGCCACGACATTTTCAGCGTGGATGCTGGTTATGAAGAACAAATGCGGTGGGTAAGTGCGGTATGCGGCACCTCTAGATGTTTCTGCACTAACCTGGAGTGTCTTTTCCCTCTTGCAGATGGATGAGAAGTTCCAGAGACAGAGTTCCCCCAGAACGGCTGGGATTCAGGTAAGCGTTTGAAGCTCGTACAGTATTTAAAAATAAGTGAAGATTTGCAAAATGCTTACTAATGCCTTTTTTCTGTTCTTTTCCCTTTTCCTTAGGAAGCGGCGTGCCGGGATGGGAATGACACCGCTGAAGATACCCGGAGAATAGAAGGAGCGATGAATGATGGGCAGAAGCGCCGCAAGGTAAGGCTGTTCCTAACGGTGTTCTTGTTCTTGCAGGAGCTGAGCGCAGGAGAAAGATGCAGGCCTATTGGAGACCGATCCGAACACGGCGAGTGTCACGCTGCAGGTGCAGAAAACGCAAAGCATGTTTCTCAGCCTGGGTCTGGCTTAAATAGTCTCTTAGTATCCCAGTTGTGTCTGGGCTGAACCATAACCAAAAGACTAGACCGCACATGCAGTTCTGGGAACCGAAATATGTGGGGGCATCCATCTTGTCCCCATCAATGCACTACAAGTCCAATCCCCAGTGTTATCCTATGGGAGCGAGTGAGTCTGGTGCCACAAGCGCCAAGTTTGACTCCAAGTGGGTCTTTGGAGGGATGGAGAGGCCCTTGAGGGCCATGCAGGTGAACGTGACCTGGCTCCAGCCCGACATCTTGGAGGGCTGGGGACATGAGGGGCAGGAATCATGACACGTGTTAAATGGGTCGGATGGAAACCTTTATCTATGTTTTGCTGACTATACAACATCATTTGACTGTGTTGATTGGCACATTTTAAGGTCCAAATTGGAACCATGGGGCATTGATAAACATGTATTGTACTTCATAAAGGCTCTTTATACTGACACAACAGTTACTGTTTGACTTTCGCAAGAGGGGGACATTACCTTCCCCATGCCCACAAATAGGTTTGGCACCACTGTTATTTAACCTATATATAGGAGACCCCTAGCAGGCCCTAAACCTTCCCGCCTGGGATTGGTGGGGTCGAGTTTGTTTCTTTAATTGTAGCGCTCACCAGACCTGAAGGTATCAGGGCGTGGAGATAAGAATCCTTTAGGCTCAGAAGTTAGAAAGTTTCATAGACATCAAAATACCAATAAATGCGAATAAAGTAAAGATTACAGGTGCATTACAAAAATGTAGTCAGTACAGCTTTCAGGCAATAGAGGTTGGAAGTCGTTGCAGCGGGAGGCAAGGGTCCAGTAATTAGCTAGGTCAGGTAACTTGTGCAGTTATGTTATAGGTCATTTTCTTTGAGCCATTTGATCATGTTTAATCTGAAGAGTGGGTAAGATTGGTCAGTTCTTAGAGTAGGTGGGAGGGAGTTCCACAGTTGGGGCGCTTTGACGGGGAAGCTATTTCCCCCGGTTGTCGTCATTTTGAAAGGGGGGGGGCTGATAGACAACTTGTATAGGCTGTTCTAGTAGGTCTGGAAGTGACTCTTCTTTTGAATCTCTCTGTTAGGTAGCTTGGTGCCGCATTATTAAGGCATTTGAATGTTAGAGAAGCAGTTTAAGTTTAATTTTGTCAGCTGTACAGAGCCAGTTGGATTGTCTTCTGATCGTTGTTATATGTTCTCTTTTGGAGATTCCTAGTGCTGCTCTAAGGGCATTGTTTTGCAATATTTGAATTTTCTGTGTGATATATTTATTGGATCCCAAGTAGAGTTGCTGTGAATCATGTATGCCGATGACATGGTTTAACTTGATCGCACACCCCTAAGCTTGAAAAGAGCAATTGATAGGTTGGCTCAATTTGCAAAAGATAATTGATTGAAAATCAACTATACAAAGACCAAGGTCATGCATATGCAGGGAAAAGGCTATTTGTCTACCAGCTTTAATTGGTACATTAACAGTACCAGATTGGAGTAGGTTAAAACCGATGTTTATTTTGGCTTACCTTTCTTTAGTGTCCCCACATCTGCCAAATACTATGCATATATGTATTTTAAAGGTATTTATACAGCGCACTGTCACCAATAGAGTTGGGCTCCATGCGCTCAGGCGGATCTGTAAATAAAGAGGTGGGGTTGGGTTAGTGGATGAAGAGGTGTAGGAAGGTGAGAAGGTGGTGTCCTGTTGGCAGCTTCAGTTCGGTCTTTACCATGCGCTGAGCTTAGGTGTGAATATAGGATCAAAGCGATTCCACGTGTACTGTTGTTTCTATTTCATGTGTTGATCGTTTGTTGTTGTGGTGAAGTGCATGCGATTTGCTGTGAGAGAGGTGGTTGTGTGGGTTTTTGTGTGAGTTAAATATGCAGAAATGTGAGGTTTTGGTTAGTTGGTTATATGTCTCTTAATCCTTGTAGTTTGTTTATGTATCCGGTTGTCATACTAGGTAGGTATATTCTATCTCTTTCTTTTCCTGACTGTTTAGTTTCTAGGGCGATGGCATGGCTGGTTCCCAGCTAAGTTATTTGAGCTTAGTACACCAGGCTGGGCGAGCATTATCCCCTAGGTCGATAGTGTTGTTATATTATCATTCCCTGCTCCCGCTCCTTCCGATCTATTTACTGTCAGTGTTCAATCGCTGCCTATTATTACAATGTGGGCCAAGGTGTAATTGTTAAGTCATACCTTGCCTTCCTTCCAGATTGATCCAAGGGTTTTCTTTGGTATGATTGTAGGTGGTCTATCTTTCAATTGATAGGTGGATATGTGGATCGGTATATCCTTGCTTCTATTAAGGGTCGGAGGCTTGGGGAAAAGGGGATGGTTCCTCTCTCAGCCTAGTTCAGCTGTGTATGAGACCCTCTTTCTAGTTATGGGGTGGAGAGCCAGGATTCAAGGAGTTTCCTGAATTGTAGGTGATCTCTTGTGTTCCGTATGTTCTTCGGTAGTTCGCTCCAAATTTTTGGTGCGAGGTGAGAGAAACAGGATCCTCCAAGGTTTTTTTTAATGTATGATTTGGGTTCCCAACGGATGTCGCTACTGGATCTGAGTGGCCTTGTTGTGTGATGTATGTTTATTTTTCTTCTAACGAACTCAGCACCTTGTTCGTGGATTGCTCTGTTCCTTATGCGCATTGATTTGAACTTGATCCGCTATTTGATGGGTTGCCTGTGTAGCGTTTTCAGCGCTGGTGTGATGTGTTCTCTTTGAGGGTTCAGGCATGCCTAGATATAAACTATTGGCGTAGTCTAATTTGGACATGATGAGAGCAAAGACGGTAGTTGTTTTGTTGTTGAATGAGAGGAAGATTTTATTTGTGGCTATAGAGTGAGTTAATTGTCCATCAGGACTCCCAGGTTTTTTACAATCGATGATGGAGCTGGGGTTTCACCAAGTTCTGTTGGCCATGGGATGTAGAGGTTGTCTTCTCTATTTTTTGTGATGATCATTATTTCTGTTTTTCCTGGGTTCAGTTTGAGGTAGTTTGAGTTTATCCAGTTGTATATTTCACAAAGGCAGTTTTCTAGTGTTGAGTTTTCTTCTTGTGAGTCTTATATTTTATAGACTATTTGTGTGTCTTCAGCGTAGTTGTAACAGGTGAGGCCATGTTTTACGATGATTTTTATTAGTTGAGACAGGTAGATGTTGAATAGTAGTGGTGAGAAGGTTGATCCTTGTGGGACTCTGCATGACGATTCTCAGGCTTGATTTGAAAGGTTTCATCCATATTGTTTCTGTTCTGTTTTTAGGAAGGATTTGATCCATAGTAAGGCGTTGTCGATGATTCTGATTTCTTCTAACCTCGTTATGAGGATGTTGTGGTTAACAGTGTTGAATGCCGGGGAGAGGTCTAGAAGTATCAATGTGGTACTGTTGTCTGAGTCAGTGTTTGCCTTTAGATCATCCCAGATTCAGATAACTGCTGTTTCGGTTCCTCTCATCGGTCTAAAGCCTACTAGTACCTGGTTTAATAGGCGGTGTTCTTCTATGAATTCTTGGGTTGTTCTATATAAGTGTGTTTCCAGGAGTTTAGCTGGGATGTTGGAGATGGGTCTGTAATTGGAGAGGCCCTCTACGTTTCCTGCTGTATCCTTGAGGAGCAGCTTGATGTATGCTGATTTGAAGGATTGTGGCACTTTCCCTGTTGAGATTGATTGGTTGAGGACGTTCCTGTAGTATTCGATGGGTGCTCCTTATGAGAGGATTGATTTGTAAATGTCAGGAGGCAGGCATCCGCGGGGGAACCCGATTTGTTGCTTTGATTTACCAGTTGGACTAATGTCTTCACTGATATTTTGGGCAAGCTTCAGAGTTTGTTCTGGCATTCCTTGTAGCGGTGGGTGTGATGCTGGAAATGAATTGGAAATGAATCGGAGGAACAGGGCCTCCGCATCCTTGTCCTTTACTGTTTATTATCGTGTTCTGTCGTGTTTTCTGTGCAGGAGTTCATGTGGGACTCCTGGCGGTGCAGGTCTCTCTCTTGGTTTGGTGAACAGACCCATGGGATACCCGTATGGCACCCATGGGTAGGGGTGCAACCCTGTGCCCCTAGTGCATGTTTTTGGGCACCTGTGGGTGGCCCACAGAGCAGGGTACGGGCTGGTGGCAGCTCCATGCTGGAATGACTGGTGCCCTGAGCATCCTCCATTTTGGGATGCCCAGGCTCTGTCATTGGAATCAGTAGATTCCTGATGGAGACAAAATGGCCTCCATGGCCTCTTGCCTTCCATCGCCTATTACCTTGATCTTCCCGAAGTCCCGGGAAGCCCTGACTCTGTCCCTTCCCCCTGACTAGCTGTTGGGTGGAAGTTCCATATATGGTAGTGTGGGGAAGAGCCGACCAGACTGGCTGGAGCCTTCTCAACGACTGTATGTTGTGTGTACGCCCGTGGGTGGGACCTGGGTGAATGGAGTGTGACGAATACGCATTCTATGTTGTGGGTGTCTAGTATCTGGTGGTTGACACAATGGCAGAGACAGCTGTGCCCGAAACCGGTATGAATGCAGTATGAAGTGTTGACCGGCTCGGTACTTGTCCCAATACAAATAACTTGTTGTGAGCGTCTGGAGGGAAGTGAATGGCCTGAATGCGCTGTGTGCCTGATTGGTTGCCTGCCTGCATGAATGCCTTTCGTAGTGATTGGATGCTTCAGTGTGACCCAGCGGAATGAATGGGAGATCAGGGGGCATGGCTCGAGCAGCCATGGAGTAGGACGTGCTTCCCGTGGAGCTCCGTAGAATCCGACAGATGATCCGTACAAACTACCTTTAAAAGTGTGCCACTGGTTCCAGAATCGATCACACACGCATGGGAATGGATGCTTCGCTCATTGTATAAAGATCAAGAAAAATCGTAAGCGGGAGTCTGGAGAAATTGCTCGACGAACGACGGCGGCGGCTCGGTCCATTGTCACACAAGATGGCCGACAACAAAAGAAACAAAACCAGGGTACCCGAAGAGGACGAATAGAGGCGGCGGCCACGGGGAAAGAACGACAATGGCGAGGTGAAGGCGGAATACAAAAACCCCCTGTGGGCCGTAGGTCTTGAGTTGTGAAAGCTTGGGCGCAGGCCCGGATGGCAGGGGCCCCGAGGTGTGAAAATGCAGGCCACACCACGACCAGCACGAGAAGCGCTTGCTCGGCATTGAACTAGCAGTGGTGAGAGGAGGTGGCGACTGCCTGGAGACCACCGCGACAGTCGGTAAAGAGCTGGAATTGCGGCTGGGGGGACACTCGGTCGCTGAATCGTGATAGGGAGACCCAACGGTGACCAGAAAATGGCGGCGCGAGGGGCCGTGGGCAAGAATAAGACCAAACAACCCACCGTGGACATTTTTGCGAAAGCACAATTGTCTCCTGTGGCCACCTCAACCAAAGGCCCGATGGCACAGGCTGAGGGCGCGACAGCGGCTGATAATCGTCAGATTTTGGAGGCCATAAGGGAGCTGAAGGAATCTTGGGGGGTTGCGATGATGGACCTACGCACTGCCCTGGAGGCTAAAATTGAAGCAGTGGGCATCGAAGTCTCCCTGCTGAGACAGGATGTCAGGGGACTGGCGGAACGCACAAGCAGCCTGGAGGGTGCGGGTGAAATCTAATACGGACACCGGTGCCAACAATACAAAAGAGATCCATATCCTCAAGCAACAGGTGGCCAACTTGGAGTCTCGAGCAGAAGAAGCAGAAGGGAGAGCGAGGAGAAACAACATTTGCGTGGTGGCTCTGCCAGAAGGCGAGGAGGGCCAGGACCTTACTGATTATATTGAGAACCTACTCCTACAAGGAATCGGGGCTGGTACACTCTCGCAAGGATTTGTGGTCGAGCGTGCACATAGAGCCCTCATGCAGAAGCCGAGAACGGGGCCCCCTCCACGAGCGATAATTGCCAAAATACTGGACTATAAAGACCGGGAAAAAATATTGGAGTATTTTTGGAAAGGCGGTACAATTGAGGGGGCCTCGAGCACTATCACGGCATACCCGGATTACACTATGCTGGTCCAGGGACAGCGGTACAGCTATGTAACCATCAAAAGGAGGCTGCGGGCGGCTGGGATAAAATATATGCTGCTGTACCCTGCGAAATTGAAGGTTGTGTATAAGGGCAAAATGCACTTTTTTGACACTCCGGAAGAAGCAACAATGTGGTTGGATCTACAGGGCTGCCCGGATCAAGACACGGAGGAGACACAAAATGGACGTGAAAAGTGACTCAGACACGGTATGCATTTTGCTATGGCGGCGAGCGAACATCCTCGGCGAAGGCTGAGAACGATGGGCCTGGCTGTGGGAGGCTGACATTCGATAACATATTGCGGATTGTGAGAGACTTGATGGACTTGAATATAGTGGCGGTTACATATGTTTAAACTGTATAGCAATGTGTAGTTCTTTGTTGTGCTATTGGAGCGGCGGGGCGGTAGCACCCTACCCCCCGAATTGTAGTTGTAGTTATAGTAGGTTGGCCACTAGGGCAGCCTCACCCTGCGGAGCTTCGAGTACAGGCGAAAGCCGGAAAGAGCTAGATGCGGGGGTGCTTGAGATCCAGGGATGGAGCTGGGCAATAGTTGGGGGGGAGAGTGTTGGGGAAGGGTTGGGAGGCGGGGGGAGAGGGAGTGGGAAGTTTGGTGTGTTTTCGGTTAATGGGGTTTTCGAAGGGGATGCAAGCCTATGTAGATTGGAATGGAACTCAAGGTTATACTGCACCTTGGGGGGAGGGAATGGGATCATACCAGGCCATGGGGGACCTTAAAATACTCACATGGAATGTGCGGGGGCTTAATAGCCATTTAAAAAGGAACAAGGTTATGCTGTATCTACGCAGGCAGAAAATAGATATTCCATTGCTACAGGAAACCCACCTTACACGTGAGAAGATGGACAGGATTGCGGGAAAGTGGAAGGGGGTGTTGGTGGGCTCTCCGTACTCGGCCTACGCAAGAGGAGTACTTATATGGGTAGCGCCACATGTCCCGTTTCAGCGGTTGCAAGTGGTGGCTGAAACAGACGGGAGGATGGTTATGCTGAGGGGATTGGTAGAGAATAGGGAGATAAGTATTGTTAACACGTACGCCCCGAACCAGAACACGGCGGCGTACATTAGGACACTTAGTGCAAACCTGAGCGTGTGTGTGGGAAGCGCGGTGATCTGGGGAGGGGACTTCAACTGTGTATTGAACCCGAGGGTGGATAGATCGGACGGGAAATGGGATAGACCAGCCCCTGCAGCCAGGGCGCTACAGACGCTGCTTGATGACTTTGGGTTGGAAGATGCATGGAGAGTGTGGCACCCTGGGGATAGGCAATATTCTCATTATTCTGCCCCACAGCAGTTATCAACAAGGCTGGACTATGTCTTCGCATCACCAGAAATGATAGCGGAGATCGCGCACATAGAGTACAGGGGCAGGGTCCTCTCGGACCACTCGCCCCTGATTCCTGCGTGGAAATATTGCCCCCCCGAGGGCGAGGATCCCGACATGGCGCCTACGAGCGGAGGCGTTGAGAGACCCCTTCTTTAGAGAAGACTTACGGGAGGAGATAGTAAACTATTTTGAAACCAATCCTGGGAGTGTGGACTCGGCGGGGACGCTATGGGAGGCCTTTAAAGTTGTTATGAGGGGGCAGCCATAGCGAAATCCAAGGGCCTACAGGGTGGGGTTTCAACAGAACTGAGGGAGATGGAAGCAACATTGGAAGAGGCCTTAAAAGCCGGCGATGATACAGCAGAGAAACTAGATTTGATACTTAAGCTGCAGCAAAAATGTGCGGATTGTTGGGAGAGGTTGTGCAACCTTAACTATAAAAGGTATATAGAGAGACAGCATGCGGGAGGTGACAAACCGGGGAGACTTTTGGCGTGGTTATATAAGAGCGAGAACCCCCAGAGCCACAATCAGAACTATAGGAGGGGGTTAATCAAGCATTTGTGGATAACTATAAAGTGCTATATGGGGAAGACAGGGAAGGTAGCCGGGCAATGATAGAAGAAACACTTGAGGATATGGGGTTACCCAAGATAAGTGAGGAGGAAAGAGAGGAATTGGACTCCCTGATTACCCTGGAAGAACTGGGGGAGGTGGTGAGGCAGTTGCCTACTAGTAAGACTCCGGGGACAGACGGGCTCCCAAGCGAATTTTACAAGGTATATATAGAAGAGGTCCTCCCCCCCCTGCTAGAGATGATAAATGAGGCGTTCGAGATGGGCCGCCTGCCGGAGTCATTGAGAGAGGCTGTTATAGTACCTCTCCCGAAACCAAATAAACCAGGGCGCAGCTGTGGTTCCTTCAGACCTGTGTCAATGTTGAACCAAGACGGCAAGATATTAACTGCGGTCTTGGCGAATAGACTGAAAAAGGTCATTGGTAAGTTAATACATCCGGATCAAACGGGCTATGTCCCCCATAGAAACATCACCAACAATCATAGGCGAATTCAGAGGATCATTGAGTTTGGCAGCGGAAGTGAGGAGGAAATGGCAATAGTGTCCCTGGATGTGATCAAGGCTTTCGACTCCGTCAGGTGGCCATGGCTGCTGGCGGCCCTGAAACACTATGGGTTAGGGCCTGGCTATGTAAGGTGGGCAGAGATTTTGTATAGTGAATCGCTGGCCAGAGTAAAGACGGGATCTGTGATATCAGAGAGGTGGCAGCTTAGTAGGGGTACTAGACAAGGATGCCCGTGGTCCCCTCTGCTCTACATTTTGGCCCTGGAGCCTCTCGCGATCTATTTGAGGCAGCAATATGACACCATAGGCATTGAGGTGAATGGAGAGCGGCATTTGGTCTCCCTATATGCGGACGATATGTTGCTGTATGTGCGGTACCCGGAGGAGAACCTCCAGTACATTTTGGAAGTGCTTGGGAGATACGCTGGGCTGTCAGGCATAGCGGTGAACCCCCAGAAGTCTAGTCTGTTCCCGTTGGGGGTGTATATGGGGGTTCCAGCAGAGAGGCTACCGGTTTTACAGGTACCGTGGGCGGTTAGTACTTTTCGGTACCTGGGGATAGATATATATCACACCGTGGGGGAGGAGCACAGGTGTAATACAGAGGTGGCAATCCAAAAAATTGAGAAATGCATGCGGTTTTGGGCAAAGCTGCCTTTGGCGATGATGGGGCGGGGGGCGATGCTAAAGATGGTGGTCCTGCCAAGGCTCCTACATTACTTCGGAAATATTCCGTATCTGATTCCTAAAGGGTTTTTTGCCAAACTGAATAGCATGTGTAGGGACTTTCTGTGGCATGGCACGCGAAACAGAGTGGCGTTATGGAAGCTTCAGAACTTCCATGACAAAGGGGGTATAAAGCTGCCCAATTACGAGGCGTACTATGTGGCGAGCCAGTTGCAATATGTGGCCAAATGGCTATCTGATGAAGAGACCTCCAAATTCAGGCTGTTTGGGTGGGACTGGGCACCCTTTTATTTGAAAGAAGTTATGTGGGCACCCAGGGCGGAGATGGTGGGGTGCCCTAAAATGATGCTGCTGGGGTGGAAGGTGTGGCGCAGGGCATGCCAATTGATGGGGAACCCGTCCCCATGCTCGCCGCAGATGCCATTGTTTGTATTGACAGGGGCAGACGCTCAGCTGCGACTGATACTCCGGACCCACTGGGAGCCAGCTGGGGTGGCAACGATGGGGGATATTTGGCAGGGGGCTCTTGTGTTACCTTTGAGGGGCTGCGGGAGGAGGCTGGGTTGCACGAAGGCCACTACATCACGTACCACAGAATGGTACAGAGGATTAAGAGAATGTGGCCCGAAACTGTGTTGGAGGAAGAACTGGACGCCACCATAGATGTTATATATGATATAGCTGAGGGGGGCCATGAGGTCTCCAGACTGTATGAGATGTTGATGTCTAAATTGGGGAAGGAGGTCACCCAGCTGAGATTGGACTGGGAAATGGAGGTTGGGGCCCAAATGGGAGACAGGATGTGGGAACGGGTGCAAAGGTATCATAAGAAGGTGTCTAGAAACGCGAGATTGAAACAGATACAGCTTTACATAACACACAGAGCTTATATGACGCCCTGGAGGATATCGAGGTTCGAGAATGCAGGTCGGCAAGCATACCCCAAGTGCGACGAAGAGAACGCAGGCATGGTGCATATGTTTTGGTCTTGCCCGATCATAGAGAGGTTCTGGAGGGGTGTTAAAGAGAAACTAGAAGGAAGAGGGGTCAAGATAGTAGTGGACACGGTATGGGCCTGCCTGCTGGGGGGGCTCCCCAGACCACGGAAACTCAGGCATGTAAGCAAACTAAGGGACCAGGCTTATGTGCTTGCAAAGAGAAGGATTGCCAAGAAGTCATGCCATGTGCCGAGGATAGAGGTGTGGTGGAAAGACTTGCAAAAATGGGCAGAAGCTGAAACCATAGCATGGCAAGAGGCATGCAGCAATGGGGGGGGGAGAATGAGTCCCTGATGGCCTGGAAATCACTGATAGCCGGACTGTTTGGGTCCTTAGATGACCCGACTGAACCTGTTGAGGAGGAGACCGAACCACAGGGTGTGGAATCTGATGACTCAAGGTGATAGACTCGCAAGGGGGTTGGGGGGTAGTGGTTAGGGAATTTTAAAAGTGTAATGAAACTGTTGTACATGCACTGTCTGTTTGGTTTTATTGTTTGTTTGTTCAAAATTTAATAAAAACTTTTTTTTTAAAAATGAATGGGAGATCAACAGTATATCTGGGGATCTCTCACTGCTAGGAATCGTGTTCAGAAGTGTTCAGAGCTGAAGTCCAAACTACGAAGAGTAACTGGAGTGAAACTGATGCTTGACCTTGAAGCCCTGCTGGAAGAGAAGAATTGCTGTCGCTCTCCTTCGCAATCTAAAAGCTGCTGTGTCTCCAAGCACTGACCCAGAGAGGACCTGGTAAGGCGCCCTCTTCCGAGCTACGAGGGACCATCGTGCACCAGATGACCTTTGCCAAGGCTCCCTGGTGGTAGACAGACCTTCGACAGGCTGCCGACCCGATATGGGGACTGCTGTGGAACTCCAAAGAGAAGCACCCGGACTGTTGTCCGCCACTGTCGACGACCGCCGTGCTCCTGTTTGCCTAAGAACTTCATTGATCCAAGGACGCTCTCGTCCGCATCGTCGCCGCTGTATCCTGCTGGAGAAGGCCTGACCGCCGACGCGCCGAGGAGCATCCACCAGTGGGTTTCCCGCCACCCAAAGACCACAGAGACGCCGACGACTCTACGCCCTTGCTGGGCCACAGTTCTTCAAACTCTTTGCGGTCCAGAACTATCGACACTGAGGTACTCCGCACGCCTCTTTCTTGCAGGACGTTTACGCTTCCCCATCAACGAGCGCCGCTAGGAATGACAGGGCCACTTCACCGTCGTAGCTCGACATGTTCTCCGTCTGGCGTTGGACGACCCGTGACTCCTGCCTGAAAGGGAGGACACTCAAGAAGGGCCGTCGATTCCCCGACAAGGGACGCTACAACGCCAGGTACTTTGGGGTTGCAGAACTATTGGGAAGTTTAGTGTGAACAATATATGGACTGGGCTTGTGATACATCTTTGCTTTACAGGTTGCACAGGTGGGGGGGGATCTCCACACAGAACTGTGTCTAGGTAGCGGGACCAGTATTCTGCCAATTGTTCAACCATCTTGCTTTCCTTCCTCTCTCTACTGCTGGTTTCCTCTTTATTCTGATCTGTGTGTCATTCTAACCGTATGCACTTGAATGAGATCTAATAACGTTAGTGGTACCACTTTAGAACTGTATATATTTACCATTGCTGATTTTCAAAGTACAAAGTACAAAGTGAGTTATCGTGATATTGTATATAACTTTGAATATGAATTATATAAAGATTGTGTTGTAACCGATACAGTGTGTGGACATTCCTTTGT
This sequence comes from Ambystoma mexicanum, assembly GCF_040938575.1. NCBI lineage: Eukaryota > Metazoa > Chordata > Amphibia > Caudata > Ambystomatidae > Ambystoma > Ambystoma mexicanum. Next base: position 1,068,606,680 of record NC_090936.1, read on the forward strand.
GGGTGCTTGGGGGCTACACCGTACTTAAGAACCAGCCTGCATCACCTCCTGAGAAGCTAGGCCTTGATTGCTCGACCACGTACCAATAATAGAGAATCTTGGCTGGGGTCCTCTGTGCCTCTCCTCTACCATATAGAGAGCGGAAGTACAGATACCCCCCACAGGCGTCTTTATAGTGGGTCTCTTCAATATTGTGGTTGCATGGTCTGTTTTGTATGGTCTGTTGAATGGTCATGATTTTGTTTTTGAAATGGTCTGCGAGGTCATTGGATAGTTTCTTCGATGGTATTGGAGCATTGTTGCAGCCAGGTGGGTTTTTTATTTCATTTATGATTTTAAACAGTTCTTTTTGGGTGTTTGGTGCTTTGAGTGTTCTGTTGTTTTAGTATTTCTTTTCTGCTTTTTGTATTTCCTTTTTGCATGAACGGGTATGTTGTTGAAGTTTGAATTTTTTTCTGCAGTTATGATTGATCCGCCATTCTAGTTTTTTCGTTTTCTCCTTTTAATGGCGCCTAGTAGTGGGGTGAACCATTTTGATTTTGCTCTTTTGCAAAATGGATTGAAAGGTTTTTCTTAGGCGATCTCGTTTATTGTGGTGATCCAGTTGTGAAGTATATCTATTTTAGTGTCTAGGTCAGCTTCGTCCACAGTTTGTCACGATCTGTCTCCGCCTTCCCCAACTCCTCCTCACCTGTGTTCTCCTGTACTTCTTCTGTCCTAATTACAGCCTTCTTTTTCTTGACCTTTTCTCCTTCGGCTGGCTTCTTCTCCGTTTTTTGTCGAAGGTAAGGATGCGCTCCCTCGGTAGCCTCCGTGATCTGGCTGATAACAGATCTAGGGAATACCCGAGGAGCACGTCCTCAAGAAAGGGGAAAAAAACCCTCCTGGCAAAAAACCCTATAAGTATTCAGGTATCCGTGGAATGCTGATGTCCGGCAGTTATATGGAGATTCCTGCAGCCGCTGAGCTCCGGACACGTAGGAGGAACGTCCACACCTTGCTCAACTCGTTCCCTAAGAAAGGCGGTGAGATCCGGATACTGCCTCCAGTGTTGTGCGGTCTCGATGTCTTCTGGGCTGAATTGCAATTGAAGGGAGGTCTCGGTCAGTCGGAACACCGGAGAGGCGTTACGAACGGAACAACAGAAGAAAGGAAGGCGGAAGGAAAAGAGGTAAGGAAACGGACAGAAAAGGATGAACAGCCGAAAACGCTCACAGCAAAATGCTAAAGCACCGACTGCGTGAAGAAGACGGGAAAAATACTTACAAGGAATACGCTTGGTAGTATGCGTCGTGTAAGAAAGAACAGAAGATAAGACCCTAATCACCTTACCTGAAAACACCACTAGTGCAGGGAAAGTAGGTAGGTAAGCAAAGGACCTGAACGAAAAAAGGCAATGATGGAAAGCTAGACGCTGAGTGCGACTGGCTGGGCACGTAACGAAAACGATACAACGCGCCGAGCGTTGCTATGGCCTGCTGGTTATAGATTACGTCGGCCATGTTGGAATAAACTAGACCGATAGAATGTAACCAGCCGCCATCTTAGTAGTATCTCCAACGGCTAGCAAATCTCCAGGGCTGATGCATGACACAGTTGTTGCTTGCGGTTTGGCAGTAGTTCCAGTTGGTGTTTTTTATGGTTCTCCACATTCTTTTCATGATGATCGGTAGCTTTTCCTGTTTCTTGATTATTGGGGAGGGCAGTGTGATTACGAAGGTGTTACACATTGCGGGAGGTGGTCTCTGTGGGCCCGTAATCGCTTGTGTGGTTTGCTTCACCGTACTTCTTCCAAGAGGACTGCTTATTGTGATCTCCAGGCAGAGGGTAGCAGTCTAGTTGTTCCACGTTTTCCTGAGACGCTCGTAACCGCTCATGTGATCCTTTATCCGGAACCTGAGCCAACAGCAACTTGCGTCACTTCTGTTTCCACAGACGCTCCGTGAGTTTGTTTCTATACTATCTTCTACCTTGGATTCCTTTGAACTTCTCTACTGTACTAACTCTGTGCTGTCCTATTTCTCAGATCCTGTTACCAGCTCTCCCCTTCGACTCTAGTTGCTACCTCGTTGGGAATTACATACCGATTCGGCGTCTCCTTCGGCTACGCTAATTTATTAGCTTCGACTCTGTCATTGCTTGAATACCCACTTAGAGTAAGTGCTTTCCTCTCAGGGTCTCTCCCTTATTTTCGCCATTCGGCACTTACCTGCTATTATTTCTAGGGTACCCGCCTTCCAGTTATCACACTCCCAAGACCAAAGACCAATCATCTATTGATCGAGTCCCGCCGTCTCTGGTTAGAGAACTCGATATTCTAACTACTGCTATACTATACGAATTCTATCTGTCTCTGGTATATTCTTACCTTGTCCGTTTGTGCACCTAGAAGAAGCCTTCCCGCCAGCCAACTTCTGCCACGATTTGAGGACACTTTGGCATCCTTCCTGATCCACAAGGCTCCCGGACTCCACCAGGGTTTTTTCCCTCTCAAGGGTTTCCCTGGCCGTCCTGTCCTTTCCACCGGGTACTTCCATTCCGGCCCGGAGAGGACAAGGCAGTCACAGGGGAGCTTTCACTGCAGCATTTGATTGTTTCACATTGGATCATTCGATCTGTCAAGGTGAGATTACTGAAACCTTTGTTATTTCAATCGGGTGTAATAATATCCGTAACAGAAGGGGATGATTAGGTGGTCGCTCCAGAGGCTCTGAATCAGTGGCACTGTTGTAATTAGTTTTCTATTGGCAAATATTGCATCCAGTGTATGTCCTGCCATGTGGGTTGCTCCTTTGACCAGCTGATGTAGTTGCATTGTTGTTAGTTGGCTGGTAAGAGATTTTAGTGATGGGTTGTGATTTTTTCATCGAACTAGATGTTGAAGTCTCTGAGAATAATCAGGTGGTTATGCTTGATGGCTAGGTTGATGATAGATTCTATGAAGGGGTCTACGAAGGCCACATCATACGTTGGTGGTCTGTATACCAGTATGAATTTCAGGTTTGTTCTGGGATTTGTTGATAGACGTATGATTAGGGATTCGCATTCATTGATGTTTAGTGGGTCTTCCGCTTTAATTTCCAAGTGTTCCTTGTGGATGACTGCCAGTCCACCGCCTCTTTTGGTTTACCTGTTTGCTTGGATGCACTTGAAGGTATCGGGCAGGCTGTTATTGAGGATGATGTAGTTGTCATCTAGCCATGTTTCGGTTACGAAAAGGATGTCGATGCCTCAGTTACTTAGGAGGTCGTAGATTTCAGTGGCTTATTTGGACATTGATTTACGTTAATTAGATTGCAGTGGATATTTTTGGTGCAATTTGGTTTATTTGCTGTTCCCGGTTTTGATTTGTGGGTGTTCAGTTGGGGTGCTTTTATGTTGATTCAGAGTGGTTGAGGTTCTGTGAAGGTGGCTTCTTTGTTGAATCTGTCTGTGAGATTGATAACTCGGTTGCTGACTTATATTGCTTCATCATCTCTTGTAATTTGATATGGGTATCTATAGTGCTCTTCTGTTCTTGTGATATAGAGCGTGAGGGGGTTGGCGTCATCCCATTCTCTTCGTGGTTCCACCCGTCTTTTGTTCCGATGTTCGGGTGGTTTTTTATCTGTCTGGAAGTGAATGAAGTATCTGGGTTCTTTGGTTGGTCCGAGGTACGGTGTAAAGTATAAGGATTTTTCTCTTACGGTGTTTGTTTTGTCAATAGTATTGTTTGGCGGGGTGTGTTCTGTATTGAAGGCGTCTTCTTCTGGGGGCGGTTGAGCTTGTGCATCGGTTTTATTTGTATCATGTTTCTTTTCTCTCTGTCAGCGTCCAATTCTGCGTCAGTGCATTTTTGGGTCCTTGGTGGGAGGAGTTGGTTTCAGTGTTGGGTTTATATGGGCAGTTGTCCAACTGTTGTTCCTTGTGCCAAGCTGTTACACTTCGGACTTCCCCGCGGCATCCTTGCAGAATACAACTTCTTTACAGGCTCCTCTATGGTCCAGGTACAAGCTACCATAGCGTCTGTACAAACATCGACGCACTCCAGGTCACCTGACACACCTTGTACGTGGAAGACGTACAGCAAGCCACGCCCCTCTTACGACTATAAAACCACCCTCTTCCAAGGGGCTCGTTGCTGCTAATTAGCGTTACCAGCTACACACGGTTTCATCCGTTTCCTCTTCGTGTATCCCTACACGAATCCTTATCTGAACTCCTGGTTTTGACCTTTTGCCTGAAATTTGGATTGCTTCGTCTCCTCCCTTGTTCTTGTTGTGATCGTCTGGTTGTTGGACTCGGAACGCTACTGGATACGGCTCTCTTCTGTGTCTTGCGGTTCTTCCCTGGTTGCCGCTCTGCACATCACTTTTGCTGGTTACCTCCGGATCATCTCAACAACTACTCAACTATACTCGTGTACTCAGGTACATATCTATTGTCTTCCATGGACATTGTTTTCTGTTGGATTCTGGGACATTCAGTGACTTTCCTGTGAGATTGCTCTTCAGTGCATTTGAACGCTTTCCTGAACTGCACCAACCCGACCCTAGTGCGTCCCTCGTGCCGTTCGGGGTTACTTACCTATACTAACTTCCCTGTTTGTTATTTTCTCCTGTCGTTGTCTTCAGAATCCTGAACTCCTCTTTCAATCCTGGATTCCTCTTACTCCATTTATCTTTACTCAGGTCAGTTGTTATCAATTCTATAGCTAAAGTGGGAAACGATACTGATTTAGATTTATTCCACTCATTCGTGTCATTCTTTGTAGATTATCCCGGGGAAACGCAATTCCACTCCAATATCCATATAGGTAGTTGTCCAATCATTTTTAACTGTTCTAATCACTTGTTTAACATCAACACATCAACACTGTCTAATATCTTGGTATTCTTTTGCAGCATTGGTATTGGCGGTGTGTGTTCTCCCCGCTCTTTTATTCAATTGACATCTCTGTCTGTTCTACTGAAACAGCAGAGAGGTACATTGTGGAAAAGAGCCCCTCTTTGAGGAAGCCTGAGTCTTGTACTCAGGGGAGCTGGGATGGAAGGCTGAATTTGGAATTCTATGCTACCAACATCTCCAAGGTCGTGTTCTCTGCATCTTCGACCTATTCGGAGTGGTGAGTAACAGAATTAGCAGCCTTAAAAAATGTCCACAGAGGCCGGTGATGCTTTGAATCAAATCGTGCAAATGGTCACGGATCTATGTACCGACTTGACCAATGCAAAAGAAGCACTGCGCCAACGCATGGACGCCATTCAGTCTTTGTTTACCACACCAGTGTCGCAGATGGCTGGTGCCGGAGCTACAGCATCCGGTTCAGGGTTTCCACCTCCACAGCAGGAATCAAATCCGATCATGCTTACAACCCAGTTCCCGCTAGCTCCTCCTGAACGCTTCCTAGGCGACTCTAAACAATACAGAACTTTCATCAATCAATGCAAATTACATTTTCTGTGTCGCCCAACCTCATTTCCCACATCTACAACCAAAGCGGCTTTTATTTTGTCTCATTTGGGAGTCACTGCAGCCGCATGGGCTAACCCATTGTTGGAATCTAATAGTCATGTTCTGTACAATTGTGATGCCCTTCTTGCTATGATGAGTAAAGTATTTGATACACGTTATACCACTCAAGCTACTGATCTGGAACTCTTGAAACATCGACAACGAAACAATTCTTTATTGGTTTATTTGGCTCGATTCAATCAGTTGGCAGCAGAGACTGACTGGCCTGAAGAAAAGAAGACAGCTGTCTTCTATCAAGGCCTCTCAGATGATCTAAAGGACATCCTCTCCACTGTTCCTGTGGTTCCCGCAGCATTCAGGAAACTGCTAGATTTAGTCCTTCAGATTGATGCTCGTAAGTCTGAAAGACGCGGCGAAAAGAAAACAGCATTGTTCAGCTCGGTTGCAGCAGAGGCCTCATCTTCGTCATCTCCTGCGCCTGAGCCTGTGCAGATTGGGGTGATTAGGGGACCGCTTGCCCCTGCTCAACGAGAATATTGTTGATCACACAATCTCTGCATGTATTGTGGGGCCTCTGATCACTTGTTACCGGAGTGTACCAAAAAACCTAAAAGAAAGGCGGGAAACGCCAAATCCCGACAGTAGACAGAGTCCCTATGTCGGGAAACTCACCCTTGGACTCTACAGTACAGAATCCGAGTCATTTAGTTCACCGACATGTTACATTTTCTTTAGATCATGGTGCTTCATTCCAGACTACAGCTGTGATCGATTCAGGTGCAACAGGTAATTATGTTGATCAATGTTTTGCCACCATGTCAAAAATACCATTAGTTTGCAAAACTATCCCTGAAACAGTGAATGCAGTGGATGGTTCACTTCTTGTCTCAGGAATGGTAACTCACCAAACAGCTCCACTCCATATGAGTACTGACGAAGGCCATACTGAAGACATATCATTTGATATCATTAAAGCACCATCTTACAAAGTCATTCTGGGCATTCCATGGTTGAAACTTCATAATCCTGCCATAGACTGGTCGACATCTCAGATTCAGTTCCCTTCCAATATGTGCAATACTCGATGTACTACATTACTCGGTATTACCCATGATAGTCCAGTCAGGGCGCTAGTTTCACCTACTATGCATATCGGAGCTGTCTCTAAAAACGTATCCTCTGTGATACCTTCGCAATATACAGATTATTCAGATGTTTTTGACAAAGGGATGGCGGAGACTCTGCTCCCACATAGAGCTTATGATTGTCCAATATACCTAATTCCGGGAGTAAAAATACCATCCGGCAGAGTGTACTATCTCACTCTCAAAGAAGACGAAGTTCTTAAAGATTACATAGACAAGGCTTTGTCCATGGGATTTATTCGTTCTTCCAAATCACCTATTTCATCACCACTTTTCTTTGTCCCTAAGAAGGAAGGGGATCTACGTCCTTGTATAGATTATCGTGCTTTGAATGCAGCAACCATTAAAAACCAGTATCCTCTTCCTCTGATTTCTGTCCTTCTTGACCAGTTGGGTTCTTCCAAAATATTCACTAAGCTCGATCTTAGAGGAGCTTACAATCTCGTCCGCATGAGAGAGGGGGACGAATGGAAGACCGCATTTAAAACACGTTATGGCCTATTTGAATATCTTGTCATGCCTTTTGGCTTATGTAATGCCCCGGCCACCTTTCAAGCTTTCATGAACGATCTGTTTTACGACATTCTTGATCAATTTGTTGTTGTCTACCTGGATGACATTTTGATTTATTCTCAAAACCAGGAAGACCACGAAAAACACGTCAAGATAGTACTCCAACGTCTGAGAGAACATAGATTGCTCGTTAAAGCCGAAAAGTGCATATTTCATGCCTCAGAGGTGGAATTTCTGGGATATGATCTTACTAACAATGGTGTGCGCATGAGTCAATCCAAAATTAGTGCGATCTTGGAATGGCCTGTGCCTAATTCAGTCAGATCATTACAATCATTCCTGGGTTTTGCAAACTTCTATAGACGCTTCATCAATGGGTTTTCTGAAATATCTGCACCACTTACCTCTCTGACAAGTGTCAAAGTACCATGTGTATGGTCTTCAGAAGCTCAGGGAGCCTTTGATCAATTAAAATCAGCCTTCACTTCCGCTCCTGTCCTCAAACATCCTGATCCCGAGCTTCCTTTTTTTGTTGAAGCTGATGCTTCAGGTTATGCCATTGGGGCGGTATTGTCTCAAACCTGTCCGCATTCGGGAGAGATTCATCCTGTTGCCTATTTTTCTCGTAAATTGACAGCTTACGAAAAGAATTATTCCATCACAGAACGCGAACTTTTAGCCATCAGGGACGCATTCTTGGAATGGAGGCATCATCTTTTGGGGGCTAAACACCTTGTAACTGTATACTCTGATCACCGCAGTCTCTTAGCCTTCAAGTCTATGAAATGTCTTACAGCTAGACAGGCGCGTGGCATTTATTCTTTTCACAATACCAATTTGTTATTACATACTGTCCTGCTAAAGCTCAAGTTCCGGCTGATACTCTCTCGCGTTTACATGCGGATGGCCAGTCTCAACGGATCAAATCTCTTCCTCTTCTACTAAACAAGGTTGTTTGTGGTTGTTCGGTTCAGCCCTCTTTGCGTTCAATTATCCTTGATTGGGTTTCAAAACATCCAAAAGAGATCAGTGACCTCAATCTGGAAATCATTCAGGGTATGCCATTCATTCAAGGGCGCATCTATATACCATCAGGTCAAGCTAGAGATTTAGCTCTTCAGTGGTCTCATGATTCCTTGATTGCTGCACATCCAGGAAGTCAAAAAACTCTTGAAGCCTTACGGCGTTGGGCCTGGTGGCCTTCTATGGTTCGTGACGTAAAGGATTACATTTTGACTTGTTCCATATGCACTCAGTGTAAGACTTGTAGAGCCAAACCAGTTGGATTGTTACAACCTCTTCCTGTGCCGTACAAACCTTGGCAGATGCGGTCTATGGATTTCATTGTGGAACTTCCTGACATTCAGGGCTATGACACTATTTGGGTAATCGTTGATTACTTCACTAAATACGCATTGTTCATACCTTGTTCTGGTTTACCTGCAGCTCCTGAATTGGCAAAACTGTTCTTGACGAATGTGTTTCGTTTCTTTGGGTTACCCTCGGTTATTGTTTCCGATCGTGGCACCCAATTTACGACACGATTCTGGAAGGCTCTTACAGCTTCTTTGGGTATTGAGGACAGGTATTCATCAGCTTACCATCCTCAAACGGATGGGCAAACTGAGAGAACTAATTCTACCATCGAACAGTATCTATGCTGTTTATGCCTTCAGTACCAACAGTCTTGGTTTACTTCATTGCCTTATGCAGAATTTGCATATAACAACTCTATGCATACATCAACTGGAGTTTCTCCCTTTTTCGCCCTGTATGGTGGTCATCCTAGGGCACTTCCACTTGATCCGGTATTACCGGCCATTAATCCTGCAGCAAAGGATTGCATCAGAGATATCGATAAGATTCATCGGGATGTACGCTGCCATTTACTCCAAGCTCAAGATCGTGCCAAGAAGTATGCCGATGTGCATCGATCACCTGCTCCAGTCTATCGCAGTGGCATGAAGGTGTGGTTATCGTCCTGCAATTTGCGAATTGCAGGTAAAAGCTCGCTTCTGCCTAAATTTGAGGGACCCTATGTCATTACTGATGTCATCAATCCTGTGGCAGTTAAGCTTTCTTTGCCGCGATCATGGCGCATACACCCAGTCTTTCACGTCTCCTTGATCAAGCCTTTCATCCCTGGGACCCGTCTGCCTACTCGTCCTTCGCCGATCTTGGTGGATGGTGAGGAGGAATATGAGGTCTCGCGTATCCTGGACTGCAGGGTGTCTAGGGGTACATTGTTCTACCTCGTGGATTGGAAAGGGTATGGGCCTGAGGACCGTACTTGGGAGCCACTCTCCAATTTGCATTGTCCGGTTCTTCTCAGGAGTTTCCATTCCGCCAGGGGGTTGCCGGTGTCTTTGGGGGAGGATGCTGTTACACTTCGGACTTCCCGCCGGCATCCTTGCAGAATACAACTTCTTTACAGGCTCCTCTATGGTCCAGGTACAAGCTACCATAGCATCTGTACAAACGTAGATGCACTCCAGGTCACCTGACACACCTTGTACGTGGAAGACGTACAGCAAGCCACGCCCCTCTTACGACTATAAAACCACCGTCTTCCAAGGGGCTCGTTGCTGCTAATTAGCGTTACCAGCTACACGCGGTTTCATCCGTTTCCTCTTCGTGTATCCCTACACGAATCCTTATCTGAACTCCTGGTTTTGACCTTTTGCCTGAATTTTGGATTGCTTCGTCTCCTCCCTTGTTCTTGTTGTGATCGTCTGGTTGTTGGACTCGGAACGCTACTGGATACGGCTCTCTTCTGTGTCTTGCGGTTCTTCCCTGGTTGCCGCTCTGCACATCACTTTTGCTGGTTACCTCCGGATCATCTCAACAACTACTCAACTATACTCGTGTACTCCGGTACATATCTATTGTCTTCCATGGACATTGTTTTCTGTTGGATTCTGGGACATTCAGTGACTTTCCTGTGAGATTGCTCTTCAGTGCATTTGAACGCTTTCCTGAACTGCACCAACCCGACCCTAGTGCGTCCCTCGTGCCGTTCGGGGTTACTTACCTATACTAACTTCCCTGTTTGTTATTTTCTCCTGTCGTTGTCTTCAGAATCCTGAACTCCTCTTTCAATCCTGGATTCCTCTTACTCCATTTATCTTTACTCAGGTCAGTTGTTATCAATTCTATAGCTAAAGTGGGAAACGATACTGATTTAGATTTATTCCACTCATTCGTGTCATTCTTTGAAGATTATCCCGGGGAAACGCAATTCCACTCCAATATCCATATAGGTAGTTGTCCAATCATTTTTAACTGTTCTAATCACTTGTTTAACATTAACACATCAACACTGTCTAATATCTTGGTATTCTTTTGCAGCATTGGTATTGGCGGTGTGTGTTCTCCCCGCTCTTTTATTCAATTGACATCTCTGTCTGTTCTACTGAAACAGCAGAGAGGTACATTGTGGAAAAGAGCCCCTCTTTGAGGAAGCCTGAGTCTTGTACTCAGGGGAGCTGGGATGGAAGGCTGAATTCGGAATTCTATGCTACCAACATCTCCAAGGTCGTGTTCTCTGCATCTTCAACCTATTCGGAGTGGTGAGTAACACAAGCTAGTGTTGATTTTAATTCTTTTAAGTTGTTGCATCTGGAGGTTTGAGGCTGTGTCTATGTTCAGTCGGTTTGGTAGGGGTGTTTCTCTTACAACGGACGGCTGTCCTGGTGAGTATTGTACGTAGGAGGGTGGCGTGGCTGGTTATGGGTGCGGTAAACTAGGGTGGGGATTATGGTAGTTACTGGCTTTGGTGGTTGCTGGGTGTTGAGAGGTGTTGGGCTCTTAGGATTCAATTATGGCAGGTACTGATAATATCCAGACGAATGGGAAGCAAGAGTTGGATAGCCTAGGATTTACGGATGGTTTACAATCAGATTTTACTCTTGGTTGTGGGATATCAGATGTTCAAAGGGATGTAGGTTTCAGCAGGAGCCAAGCATTGATTGAACAGCTCGATTCCTGAACCTTGGACAGCAGAGAGTGGGTCCAGGTTCCGTAGGCAGGCACTGGTCAATAATGGGACACCTAGCTATCGGAGAGGGTTTAGGCCTCTGAGAGGCAGGCGGTGATCAAGTATCAGGTTAGGGACAGTAAGGTGACAGGAGAGGTTTAGGAGAGGTAGGTAGTAAATTAATGCCCAACTTGAGATGCCTAGATATCGGGAAGAAGGTCCAGGCCTCTCAGAGTGTCAGGCAGTAACTGAACACCTCGACTGGCACACCTAGACAACAATTGTACACCTAGACTGGAACACCTAGACAGTGGGAGAGGTTCCGGTCTCACAGTGTAGCAGGTTTAACAGTACAAGCCAGAGGTGGGAGCACCTAGAGTTGGCTTTCGTGTACAGTGGCAGAGAGTTTCAGGTTTCACAATGCAGTTCAGGCACAGGGGGGTAGACCTAGGTATAGTTGCTACAGGAGAATACACCCAAATGTGAGTTTTGCGTGGTGGGGAAGGCCCAGGTTCTACAATGCAGTTTGGTACTGGAGGGGACACCCAGACTTGAGAATCCTGTATTGAGGTGGGGAGGCCTAGGTTTCACAGTGCGGGTTAATACAGGAGAACACACTGAGATTCGAGAGTCCTGTATGTCTTGAGAGGGGCCCACGTTTCGCTATGTAGTTTGGTACAGGAGAACACACTGAGATTTGAGAGACTTGTAAAATGGGATAGAGTCCTGAGCTGTACAGGACAATTTGGTACAGGAGACACACACCTCGAATGGGGTCCTGTACAGTGGGAGAGGGGCCTAGGCGTCACAATGCCGTTCGGTACAGGAGAACACACTGATATTTCAAAGTCCTGTATAGTGTTAGAGAGGCCTAAGTTTCAAATGCAGATAGTTTCAAATGCAGATTCAATGCAATTTCAATATAGGTGAGCACATTTGGAAAGGTCCTGTATAGTGGGAGAGAGGCCCAGTTTTACAATGCAGTTTGGTAGAGGAGAATACACTGAGATTAGAGAGTGGGAGAGAGGCCCAAGGTTCACAATGCAGTATGGTACAGGAAGTTTTGTATGACGGTGTCTGTATTTGTTGTAGATAGAAATTGTTCCTACCTTATCCGTTGATGCTGGTTGACAGCAGCCTATTCGGTCGTGAGCCATGTCAGGCTGCTGTGCCTGTTGCAATTGCTGGTTTGTTAGGGTGACTATGCAGTGACTGCTGGTTGGCTGTAGATGTGGGCACTGTAGGTTATTCTTGGGCTTAGGGTGTAGGGCTATGTAGGTGGAAGGGCGTGCTGATTACATGGAAGAGTGTCACAGGAGTAGGGAAAGTAGCGGTTAAGGTTTGGTGCATGTGACTGGCCCCTGGACTCCCCTGCAGTCACCTGCAGACACTGACTGGAGCCGCTAATTCAGGTGCCACCCTTTGCCTTGGGCCCTTAACCGCAGCGTCTGCACGAGCAGAGGGCTGCCATGGGAGGTAGTGTTAAAAAGGAGGAAAGACCAATCAGGGGATGGGGCGGGCTTGGGAGCAAGGAGGGGCCAAGGGCTGGCTCTACAGCAGGGAATGGGAATAGATTGCCACGTGCGCAGGAGCGCTTCACAAATCAAATGTGCACTTCACAAATCAAATATGCGTGTCACAAATCAAATATGCGCTTCACAAAATCAAAAATGCACACAAAGGTAAATTTGAATAAATGGGCCCCTGCAAGCTCCCTCTTACCTTGCCGCTGGGTTGGAAAGTAGTAAATCACTGCATCGATGGCCGGTATTGAGGGCTTTCATAAAAATAGTGGGCGGAAACTCAACAGAGGGACTTATTGAAGTATACACCAAAGCAATAGTTCCCTGTATTCTATATGGTATGTAAACAATTCCAGAAAAGCATATGGGCTGGCTTGATCAACTGGAAGGGAATATACTCAGGTCTCTTCTGAGTCTCAAGTCGTCAGTTCCACTGGCAGCCGTGAGAATGGAACTTAGTGTTACATCTATGTTCACTGCCCGAAAATTGACCTGTAGTAAACTATTCCTAAAAATGTAAAGAGCCAGGACCACTACGCCCATATCAGACCCGATGTGCAAAGCACACACCCAATGAGTAGGAAGCATTGAGATTCTCGAGAAAATGCGACGCTATGCGGAGTATGTAAAGCAAAGTTTCCCTACCTTAAGCCATGTAGTTATTTGATTAAGGCCTGTACTACTGTTTTATTATCTATTTGTGCCTAAATATTTCGCCGACATGGAGTACATTGGTGCTTGGCAGAACATCCCACATGAAAAAGACTGTCACCTGTGTGCAAAGTGTATAGAATCTAGTAGACATACATTGACTGCATATGAAACGCTAACACCACTTTATTCTAAAGGATAGGAGCGCTTTTGAGTATACGCTTTTGCACACACAGCCAGGCAGGATTGCAACAGGTCAGTTTTGGTCCGTGATTGTGGCCGCTAACTCTCTTGTGATTACTGCTGCAGCAATGCACGTTTGGGAGACCATTCAATGCACTTTATTAACTAAGAGCACTGGAACTGAACTGCATTTTATAATTAGCTGAAATGTGAAACGCTTTTTAATGATTTGGACAAATATAGAAGAGCATAATTGTTAAATACGGATATAACGATGGGATTTTGAATGGAAATGTTATCTTTTATTTGTAATAATAATTTAGGTGAACAGGCCTTTTTAGGATTGAGTGTATGTCGACTACCAAATGGTAGAAAATGAATTGAGCGGGGACTTTTTAGAAAACAATGATGTTAGTATATGCATTCCTTCAGGATCTTATATGGTGCTTTCTTTTCCCTTTACTTCTTCATTTACGTTGTTGTTCATTTTAAATGTAAAGACTATTTTGCTGTTTTTGAGAATTATATGATGTTTTTTAGTATTGTATACAAAAAGCTAAAATTATCAGCCAAAGGTATTTAATAAATAAGAAGGTGTTGCAATCACTGGACATCACAGCCATCACTTGCGAAAAAGAGCAGTGTTCAGAAGATGTCTCGTGCTGTATTAGATCACCCGATAGTCCTCCAATAAAATGGGCTGGAAAAGAAAGCTGCAGTTATGCTTTTTTTCTTCTTAACATCATTTATATAGGGGTTAATACATTTATCAAGTTGGTTTAATGGGATGTGTGTTTTTCAAGTAATCTCTTTAAAAGGGGAGTATTCTTGAAATCCCCAAATTCAACCTATTTCTACCAACTACAGCAGTTTTAAATCATTGCTTTACCACTTAAGTGTGTGCCCCTCGGCACGTCAGTTTACCCTTCCATGGCCTATCCACAGGGAGTTCTAATGGGAACTGTGGCCGGTGGCAGGTGCCTGACGTGAAATGCAGAAATCTCAGGGTTTTTTATTTCAAAATGTAAGCAAGTGTGCCTACAAGGCTGGCACGTGCTGCAATGCTAGAACAATAACATATGGCGCGATATAGACAGCGCGAGTAAAGCGAGCGAGCTTCAGGTCACGACTTAGCCTGTGCAGGGGACCTAAGCACCTGAGAGGGCTGGATGCGCTGTCCAATAAGCAGGATGTGGGCGTGGCCCTGCGGAGGAACACGTGGGCGGTGGACTATAACTTACTCGTTCCAAACTGAGTGCAGAACTTATGCCTGTGTGCTGATGAGCAGGGGTGGACTGGCCTATAGGGAAGTCTGGACATTTCCCAGTAGGCCTGCACCCTTGGCCAGGGTGGACTGGCCTATAGGGAACTCTGGAGATTTCCCAGTAGGCCTCTGCACTCTGGGCCGGGCTGGACTGGCCTATAGAGAACTCTGGACATTTTCCGGTAGGCCTGCACCCTTGGACATGGTGGACTGCCCATAGGGAACTCTGGAGAATTCCCAGTAGGCCTCTGCACCCTGGGCCGGGGTGGACTCTGAACCTCGGCCTCATTTGTGTGGTAACCAATGTTATTCACAAATTTTCTCATAAGAAAAGGGTTGGGCTTCATGAAAATGTGTAATATGGGCCACTTTAAAAATGATTTCGATGACCTCTTTTGGTTCCCAGTTCAGCCCTGCTGTTCAGCCCCGCCCTTGTACCAGTTTCTTGCTGTTGTGAAGAGAGTACCTCTCTTAAGCCAGAGTTCGGCCTGTCTGGGAATCACCTGCATTCATATAGAAAAAAAACCCATTTAAATGAAAAAATACATGCGACTGTTGGGCTCTGGATTCACACTCTACTGGGAGTACACAGTCCTACTGATAAGGTGTGTATTGGACACTTGCTCTCCCTAAACATGGGCAAATACTCCCAGAAAATAAAAATAGGGAGTATAAAACTCCCAACAAAAATGGGAAACAGACATGTAGATCCTTGCGCCCCTGATTTCACTCACACAGCTCAATTAGTACTGCCTATTCAGTTCAAGTAAACCTGTATATTTTAATGTGTATGAATAATAAGGAGCAAAGAAATAAGGATTACATAAATATTTCCGTTTTCCAGTTAAAAACATTTTCATTCACATGTAAAACACCCCCTTGGGGTACATCAAGGCACCTGAAATAACTAGAGCAGTGATTGGAATTTCAGTCCTGTGCTTGTAAAACATATTGCAAACAGCAGGAGAAGGAAGCATGCATAAGTATGGCTCCCTCTACCTTCCCAAAAGCAACGACCTCTAGAATGGCGCGCAAGGCGGGCATCTCCAGCTATTACCATGAGATGTGAATTAGCCCCCCCACACCCCCCCTTAATCATTGCGCTCTGATTCTTCGTCAGGGCTAACGATCCCCACAGTGGCGCATAAGAGCACGAAAAAAAGAGCACAATTATTACCAGGGATAAAATGTAGCCAATAAAAGCACAAGGGCCCACTCGAGAGTTATTTACTATCCAAGCGTGGGACTGCGCACCATCAAATTTAAAGAGGAATTAGTGGAAAGTTATGGGTGAGCGAGGGCCCATTCGTGCAGTTGTGTCGTCTCACTTGAGTGGTGCGCTGCTACCAGATGCAGAGTTCAATGTTGGCACAACAGCCCCTGCCACCTCCGGCAGAAATGGTGGAGACTAAATCAAGAATAACTCACAAAAGAGCCCGATAGAGAAAATGCGGGGCAAGGGTAATGCCGCAGACCACATAGGGGATCATTACGAGTTAGGCGGTATTACAGCTGCAAATCTGCCGGAATACCGCCCAACAGAATTACTGTTACCGCCACTTGGCCCCGTGTAATTACCACCGGATTGCAAATGGTGATGACAGAGTTAATCCCCGTTTTTGAGAGTCCATTGAACTCTATAGTGCCTTTTTGGCAGAATTACCGCTACGGTAATTATGCCAATTTATGGTGGAACGTAGGAGGATTTACCACCAGCTTAATGTTGGAGCTAAATCTGCCACCCGCCATACTCGTAATGAGTCCATATCGTCTCTGTTTTACAGCAGTAGGTAGGGAAGGGAAGACTAGTCTCTGGAGGATAGTCCAGGGGCAACGTGCTCGCCTTGGAAACAAGACAACGTGGAGCAACACAGGTGCGATCCCCGGGGCTGCGCTTAGAAACCTCTGGGTATTAAGCGCATTATAAATAACCTATCATATCATATCTAGCTGGCCAGGTCAAACTCAGAGCCCCAGAAATGATGAATGAGAATGCCCAAGCAGCTGCTTCTAAACTACTAGGAATATTTCTGGGCATCATTCCATTGCATTGTTTTATATCTTGTCTATGCCATCATAGAAAGCCCAATCATATGTAAATCATCCTTTGCCCCACTTCTAAACAAGAGGGGGGCATTAAGTCAGCACAAAAAGCTTGACCTCCTTCCATCTGCACGGGTCACAGGGACCGGTATCGGGTCACTTCAAACATTTTAACTTAAACTGCCTCTACGCCTTCAGGGGGCTCTGTGACTCTGAAAAAGAAGTGGTCCTTGCGGGCCGCCACTCCTCCGCTTGCTACCGCTCTTTCTTTGGTCTACAGTCCAGAGGACAACAAGCATGTCCCGTGATGATCTGCGTGCACCTGCATTGCTTCAGCTAGGAATTTGCCAGGGAATCCAGGCAAGTTCTTTACCGGAACCTGGCCAGCCCTGATAAGCTTTTTTTGCCCAAATGCACACATGCATCCTAATCGTACTCCATGACCTCCAACACTCTGAACTTGGTCCTCCGAAGGCGCTCCCCCTAACAGCGCATTGAAACCATAATAATGGTGAAAGGCGCTATGCAAATAACAAGTACAAGCGAGTAGAGAGCTCGCTTTGACAGCTGTGCAGAGCCTGCTGATGCAGGTTCGAATCCCGACAGGGCCAAACTCAGCCTTTCATCCTTCCGAGGTCGATATATGAGCACCACACACCGTGGGTAATAAGAAGCAGCGCTCAGATACCCTCGGGTTCATAACGCTATATAAAGGCTAAATTATAATTATTATTTATACAAGTTGGGGCTGGCATATCTCGTGTTAAGGTTGCTGTTTTTGTGCATTTCTTGTGGCATTTTTAGTGGGGGCATACCATAGTCTTATTTGATCATGTATATGATGAACAGGAGAGAGGGGCGCCTTCTAGTTCCCTGCACAGTTAACCTACTCAGCCACTGGTGTTCTCCTCCTACCGGTTTCTGTGCTCTTCACATCATTAGGGAGGCAGTCTTAACTTGCAGCTCACAGCAAGTGCAGGTGTTCACAATCAACGATGATTCTGCTGCAAGGACTTCTGGTAGCTGTAGTAATCAGGTTTGCAAGGAACAAGCTCACACCCAGTGCCACAGTGGGGAAAGGGAGTGGGGGTGTCCCACAGTGCTGGCAACAGTTCTATCCACAAGGTGAGAACAGGATGCATATGAAACAGACCCAGCAGTAAGTGAACCGCAGAGCTACCAGGCAGCCGAGAGAGAGACCCAAGACCTACAGGTCCCGGCAATGTTACCCCTGGAGACAGAAGGTAATATGTGGAAGAGGAGTACCGGAAGGATAAAAGGTACTCAGTATAAGGTAAATGAATCTCGGCACATTCCTAATATGAAAAGAATTAAAAATAAGCAGATGAATCGGAATTATCGTACTAATGACGGAGTGGGAGAGAAATAGAGTTGAAATCTTATTACCTTGACAAAAGGGAAAGTTCAACCCATATCATGAAGATAAGAGAGAACAGAAACCAAAGAGAGACATTTGGGGTGTCAAGACCCGTGAAGTCAGGAAGATAAATATCATACATGAAAGAACATCCCATGAAGAGGTGAATTATGATTTGGAGTTCAGTAACCAAAATTCAGAGGAGGAAAACTATATGCCAGGGGTCTGGAGTCCTACAAGAGAGAGAGAAGGAGCTTGAGTACAACAGGGATAATCTCTAAGAAAGAGGACAAAGAAGCTACCAGTCACCTAAAACAAACAGAACATGGTGCAAAGGATAGCAGAGACTATTTTACATATGGTCTATTGAGTAGAACAAGATTATTAAGAGAACCCCTGTGAAGGAACACAGCACCCAGCAGAAGGGAGTCATTCTCCTGGGCTTAGTTATATTAGTGTTAGGGTCAGATAGGTTAGGCTTGAACAGTGGTAGGAGTGTTTTGGACATTCACTCTGACTGACAAGCACCTTAGTTAGTAAAATAGGTAGGGAACACCCCATATACATAGGGAAAGGTAGGCCTTATTTAACTTTAAATAAACTATATGGTAAAAATGTCTGTCCTCCTTCTGATCCTCAACGCATCTTAAACTGTATTACTCTAATATTAACTTTGCTCACAATGCCTGCCTAGGAACGCAGCGAGAGGTCGCCCACTTTGCCTAACTGTTTGCCTCGTGCTTTTTGGCTCTTGTACGCGAGATTTCGCATTCCGCCTCGCTTGGCGTGACAGCTCTGTTGTGTAGAATAGCAACAATAGGTGGACCAGACTATGCCCAGTGAACTATGAGGACATCAGTACCCGTCAACATTATTTTTCATCCACACTAGGAATCTATTCACACTTATAGGGAAACACAAGCTCATCTAATTTTCCTTGAAGACAACCTTGGGTAGAAAGACATGTTGGCTGCAATCAGTTACGACTATTTGAATTAGAATAAACCATGTATAAAACAAATGGAGACATTAGTGGAGAAATTGTTTTTATATTTACTGTCGAACTGTAGATACTTTGCAGGCCAAGCACACCTCACTTACCTATTGAAATAACCTTTATACTAATTTTGGGGGCCTGGTGTGGAACCTCTTTCTGCTGGTGATGCAGCAGGCTAGAACCTATTTTTGGGGAGCAGAGCGCACCCACCAGCGGTTTTACCCTTAATTGGCTTTAACCCATAGGCAATAGATAAGCTGATACATTGCAAATGTTTCCCTTCACATCCTGTCTGAAATGCCCTCCCCATATTATTCAGTGCAAAGCACTGGCATAAAAGTCTCTATCTCCTGGGGAGGGAGGTTGTTCATCCGTGCATCCTCAGGGTGCCGAGTTCTGGGGTGTGTTTGTCCTGATCTGTGGATGTCTGTCTGTTGCTCCGCTGATTGCCATTAAAGATGGTTACCAACCTACCCTGTTTTGGGATTATTTGCTGCCCATGTGGATTTTTTTCCCTGACACACTTTCTTGTGACAATCTCAGTAGAATGGATCATGCATGAAGATTGAATTCAATGAAACAAGCTAATTGGTGCTTGATGTACATCATACACTTATGAACACAAGTTACTAGAATTGCTACCTGCTAGGTGCAAAAGGTTATTATTTTGCATCCTGTATCGCTATTCTATTTGGTGGATTTATGAAAGAATATGTTAATATAGACAGCCCATCATTCAACCATGATCTACCTCAGTAGAGTTGCATCTTGGGTTAATTTCTAGGTAGAACGCAACTCATTTTGTATAACAACCTGGCTAATCTGGCACAAATAGTGTGTTTGTAATTTGATAGTCGTATGGCCACAGGGGTAGTTGTGTCTTTACAAATTAGTCTTCACTAGAGTCCTAGGTTCAATATGTGATCTGAAAGTTGAGAGAAAGTATCATCTAAGATTAAATTATTCTCTTGACATTAGAGGAAACATGCTGCTTTCCTAGATAATTCTCTTTGTGGATTTGCGCAGAAAACAATATTCATATATTTTGTCTATTGCCCCTGTGGCAGCCATTTTTATTACACGATGACAGCCATTGTGATCTATGATTGTTCCCTTCTCATGTGGCCAGGGAAAGGCAGACGCTTTCTGATCCTGGCCTTGGAAGTGGTGTTCTGCAGGACGACACGTAAATATAGATGCATCTCACCCTATATGTTAACAGTCTAAGCAGAAATAAGTATATTCAGGATTGATCACTTGATAATTGCTTTCCGGGTGACCACTAAGTTGCATCAATCCTCTAATACAATTATTTGTGGACGTTTTTAGCAGAATTGAGCTAGTTAGAGAGAGAAAAAACAATCTTGTAACAACATGTATTCTTTAATTCTTATATAATAGAAAAGTGGTTTATGTAAAGACAGTTAGAAATCCACATTAACATCTGTGTTCCTCCATAATAAATATGTCATAATCAAGAGAAAAAACAATAATCTTCATTGTACTTAATAGAAAGACAAAACATTGAACAACCTGATAATCAAAATGAAGGTTTCAACATGTAAACTTCGAAATGAATTCTACAAAGGGGACATTTCAATGCAGTTCCCTTTTCAAAAATTAAGGTTTCAACATGTAAACCTTGAAATGAATTCTGCAAAGTGGAAACTTGAATGCAGTTCCCTTATTCGCACACCCTGTTTATGGATGTTTTTGAAAAAACTCCCTATATCTTCCCCTGGTAATTACTTCTAAATTAGTAGTAGTGACAGGAGTAGGTGAGAATTCCAAAAAGTTTTCTTTAGGGCTTGACTCTAGCCCGGTGTCTAGGTCTTTAGTGGTAAAAGAATTCTTTGCTGACGTGGCGCTTGGTTCCCTACCAAGCTGTTCACGTTTCGGCGGTCCTTCTGCTTTTTCAAACATCCGCCTTCATCAGGGCGTCTTATTTCAAGACCCTTTATAGATATGCAAAGAACAGAGATTGTAATTTCTTCTCATATGCATAGTCAGTATGTGTCTGACTATGTGTATAAAATATAACCTCTGATATATCAGCTATGGCTTTACCTGCCGATAAATGGATCCCAAGTCTGGAGTGCTAGGCCATCCTTTCCCCTCCAGTGTGGCCCACCCTGTACACCATTGTAATGAGGGCGGGGACCCTAACGTCCAATATTCCTTTCCTGGAAGTGGTGCGTGTTCTTATACCTGTGAATTAAAAACACACACAATAAGGGAGGGTGGTAGAGAAAAAGGCGCAAATTAGATACTAATTGGCTGCCTCTATGCTAAATATTGGGAGCCCCATATGTCCCATAGAGGGAGCCCTACCTGGGTAGTTATCCCGACTTGTGTGTAAGTGTTCAAAGATTGGAAGGAGCTGGAAGGGTGTGACATCCGGTGATTTAAGGACCTCCCCAGCCTCAGAAAGTTTTTCTGTGCCGTCAACCTGCAGCTGGATAATAATGGACAGAAGTGGCACTAATTGTTAGCTGAAATACCTGCATGTTGCAGGAAGAGAGTGATGTAATTTAGTTAGAAAAAGTGCTGGTACCTGCATAAAAATGGCTTGTAGATGAGACAGTCACTGAGCTCACGGGTAGTGCCGGGTTGATTTCCTCGGTTTCGTGGCCTGTAATACATAAGCCCATGCTAATTGTTAAAATAATATATGCTAGCTGTTTAAGTTCTGGTTTAAGGAGCTATTTCCATAGAGCTATGCTCTCTGCCTAGGCCTTCGGGCTCCATGGATGGCAGAGGGTTGGCTTCGATCGTGCCGTGCCTCTTACCTGTTATTTCGTCTCGTTGTCTCCCGCTGGGTTTCGGGATGCAGGCGAAAGGGTCCGCGTCCGTATTGGTCCGTGCTACACTGTGCACTGCACTGTGTGTTGCTATGGATTTGCAGAGCGAGGTTCTGCAATATGATTGGGACTCGTGACCCCGGAAGTCCCGTCTCGGTAGAAAGACTACTCCCAGTGTTCTAATCCGTAGTTCAGGTCGCATATGCTGGTTGGTGCTCGTGACCTTAGTTCAAGCTCGAGGCTAAATCTGCGTAGTGTTGTATATGGTAGTCAGGGTGACGAGGTTGCTGGCAGTGAATACACTGGTGCTGTGTCCTCGTTTCGTGTCCTTGCGGCCTCCGAAAGATCAGAGAAGTTCGACTCAGTCTGCGGTGTGAGTAGAGGATTATTATGTAAATATTGATGTCCATGTGTTGGTGACTTGTAATCTGGCGGTACTTGCCACTGTCCGTCTAAAAGAGAGGAAGAAGCGGGATTGCAGACGTGCTGGCGTCTCCGCCGCATTGTCTCTAGGGACCAAATAAATTGCTGAAGCGGAACAGGCGCGCATGTTTGTACAGGCGCCAAATCAATTCTATAAATCACGTGGCATTGTGTGCCCTCCATCTGAATTCTGTGGTTAACTAAATTGGAGATGCACAGAAGCGTATGCTGGTTCAATGACAGACACCATCATGTTGTTCGTCAGTATCCGTCCGGGAGAAAAGAAAAGGAAAAATTGCAAAATGTTGGCACATTCCGTGCATGTTTAGTGGAGGCAATTTGAAGTCCGGCAATGGTGCATGCGTGCCAGGGTATGCAAACGCAATGCCTTTTGTAGAAATATCATGTTGTAGGGCAACCTCCCTCAGAGTTGTGCCTGGGTATGCAAACGCGGTGCCCTTTGTGGAAAAGTCGTGATGTTGGGCTCCCTCCCTCTGGGTTGTGTAGGACCCAGTAGAGTGGGAAGCATAAGGGTGCGTATCCATAGCTAGTGATTCCTTTTGCTATGTGCCTTTTCTTCAGTGTACCACTGGTTGAAAAATGTCATTCAACCCCTGGTGGTACGAATCCAGACGGTGGATCCATCTGGATTCCTTATGTAATAATCTGTTAGTCAAATCAGCTGCACTCTTCACTTTTTTCAAAACCCAGCACTTGATATCATTGGGTGAGTGTCTGGCTTCCATGGAGTGTGGAACCAAAGGTGCTGACATTGGTTTACAACGGATTTTCAATCTATGTTCCAAAATCCTTAGGTGTACTGCTCTCATTGTCTGTCCAACGTACCTCAGACCGCATGGACATTCAATGCAGTAAACGACTTGGGCACTCTTGCAGTTCGTGAAGTCTTTCAACGTCCAGTCCCTCTGGCCTATCTTAAAAGTTTTCATTTTGGTTGTAAATTGGCATGCCACACAATTCCCACAGGGATGATGTCCTTGTATCGGGCGTACAATTCTTTGTCCGTGGCGGGAAGATTCATCTTGAAAGAGGGAATGCACTAGATGTTCTTTGAGGTTTTTGGCCCTCTTATAAGCAAAACGTGGTGATTGGTCCTCTGGGAGATTGAGTTTGGCAATGTGCCAATGTTTCTGAATAATTCTCTTGATCGCTGCTGTGTGTTTACCATGTGTCACTACACAAATAAAGCGATCCAGCCCCTCTTCAGGCGAAGCTACATGGGGTTGCAAGAGTACTTCCCTGTTGGTATTGAGGGCTCTCTTCATTGATTGATCCAGAAGTCTTTTTGGATAACCTCTTTCTTCTAGTCTTTTGGATAACATTTTAGAGTGTGTTCGGAAATCATCTTTCCGAGTGCAGTTTCTGCGTATTCGCAGGTATTGACCATACGGCAAGTTTGTTTAGTATGCATCGGATGGTTGCTTGTATGGTGTAGAAGGGTGTTTCTGTCTGTAGTCTTCCGATGGAGATCACACACAAGTTTGCCGTTGAGGTGTTGAATAGTGAGGTCCAAAAAGGGGACCTTTGATTTGCTGTTCGCAATAGTAAACTGTATATCTGTATTGCAAGAATTCAATCATTCCCAAAAATGTAGCAGTTGATTCAATTCTCCTGACCAAATAAAAATAACATCATCGATGTATCTATGCCAATGGTGTATCTGCTCTCTCCAGTGGTTGCATGGGGAAAATACGTAATCCTCCTCGTATTTGGCCATGTATAAAATGGCTAGACTGGGGGCAAATGCTGCCCCCCATTGCAGTCCCCTTGGTCTGGAGGTATAACTGTTGGTCGAAGGTGAAAAAGGTTTTTTGGAGGGCTATCGTCATCAGTTCAATAATGAAGTTTGTGGGAACCCGATCTTGGGAGGGGTTTCTGGTAAGCCACTCTTGAGTGCATTCTATTGCAGCTTCTTACAAGATGTTAGAATAAAGCGATTTTATGTCCATCGTGACCAGAAACTCGGTATTAGGGTCGAAGGGTAGTTCCTCAAAAATATTAATGGTGTGCGTGGTGTCTCTCAAGTACGTATTGGTTTGTATGCTCAGTGGTTGCAGAAATTTGTCTACAAATTTACTCAGTGGTTCCAAGATCGATCCACATCCTGAGACTATTGGTCTTCCTGGAGGGTTAATTGGATCCTTGTGAAT
Source organism: Ambystoma mexicanum (assembly GCF_040938575.1). Classification (NCBI taxonomy): domain Eukaryota; kingdom Metazoa; phylum Chordata; class Amphibia; order Caudata; family Ambystomatidae; genus Ambystoma; species Ambystoma mexicanum. Next base: position 1,068,631,202 of record NC_090936.1, read on the forward strand.
CTTAGGTAGGGCATAAAAGCATGAAGTTCTGCCCCCTGGTGGTGTGAGAAAGTCTGCTTCCTTCGTGGAGATCCAGTCCCTTTCTAATGCATAGTTTACCACTTGCGATATTTTGAGATTCAGATTTTTTGTGGGATCCTTGCGGAGAATAGAGTAACATTCACGATCTCTCAAAATGGTATGCACCATGTTTTTATATTGGGTGGTGGTCATAATCACTATCCCTCCTCCTTTGTCTGCTGGTTCTTTTCTAGATCTGTGAGGGCTTGTTTCTCGTCCCTTGTTAAGTTTTGATATGTTCTCCCTCGTTTGTTGTGTTTATAATTCTTGAGTTTTGAGAAATCCTGCAAAATGCATTTTTCAAACGTCAGGAGTTCGTTAGGTACCTGACCGTCCGATGGGGTGAAAGTCGATGGTCTATGTAAACCAGTGTCCATTTCTGGATCTTCTGGGTCCATAGAATTTTTCTTAAAGTAGGTGCGGAGTCTCACTTTCCTAAGAAATGTGCGAATATCCATTTCCGAATCGTACCAATCTTTGTCTACAGTGGGTACAAATGATAGACCCTTCATGAGTACCGTTGTTTGGCCCTCGGTGAGTTCAATGTTGGCTAAATTGAATATTGGTGACAACTGGTTGCTTCTGTTGGAATCAATTATCTCTGTTTCCCTCTCCTGGGTCTGTAGCCTCGCCTTCCTGCTCTTTGTGTTGGTCCCCATTGGGGGTACCCCCATGGGGGGTTGCCAAACCCACCCCACCCTAAAAAAGGGAAAGATTGTGGTGGTGGATATGGGATGTTAGCTTGGGGAGCACCAGTTTTGTCGCTTGACCGTCAGAGGATGATCCACTGCTGGATCCTGAGAAGTTGACCCCTCTGCGTCTATTCCTTTGTGGTCTAGTGGTCTGTGGACCCGTTTGTCCACCTTGATTCAAATTCGCTAGGAAATGTACGGATACACTATGTCTAGTTGAAAATCTTTAATATCTTTTTGTAGCTTTTTGGTCTTCCTAGATAGTGTCGTGGTTTTAAAGTCCTCAAATGTTTTATTTAGGTCTAACAATTGTTTCTGTGCATCAATAATGGTTGTGTTGGATTTAAATTTATTCTCCTCTGCCTCTAATTCTTTCTGCATCTGATGACTGATTTTCTGTCCCGTAGTGATTGTTAGAATCATTAAGTCACGGCTGCATTTTGTTGCAATATAACTAAAATTGGTCACATATTCTTTGTCATCTAGAAAGAGACATGGGGTATTTCTAACTATTAGTCCGTTCGGGATAATACTGGCCTTCAGGTATTGCCTAAGAAAATGGGCATGTAGTTCTGTTCTGAAGGTTTTCTTTTTTAATCGAAGTATCTCATCCCCTGTGTTGCAGGTCCCGTTTGTCGGGTCATTATCTGTTATTGAGTCAAAGAATGATGCCCCTTCTATTGTGTCCTGTATCTGTTGTTCAGTGAAGCTGAGTGTTGCATGCTCTGCCATACCCTTGAGTGTATGAGAGCGATACAATTAGAATTCTATTTTCTGGGTGTGAGCAAAGGCCACCCTGGAGTTGTCGGAATGTGCCGGACCCCAGAGCAGAGACTGGGTACCACAAGATTTGTTATGCTTGGGAGAGGTAAAAATGGTAACTGGTGGACTAAATAGTTCAGCGGAATTACTATCCCATAGGGTCCTATCTAATATGATTAGTCCTAAGCAACTTGGGTTGCCCTTAAAGGTATCATGAAGAACCCCAATTGGGGTTCTAGGATGAGGCTGTAAAGGGTGCAGGACGACTACATGGGAGAGGGGGTTTGCCAGATCATGAATAATGGGAAACCCCCTTATATAATTTCCCCCAAGATCCCACCTTTCTAATAACTTATTGCAAGGTAGAAGCTGTTAAAAAAAACTGAATTTGAGATTATGGACTACAAGTCCCATAGTTCCAAAAGTACTCGGACGAGGAAGAGGGTTGCATAGGCACAATACTGCAGGTTGCAGCTAATCAGGAATAATCACCCACACCGGAGGAAGACTGGGAGTCAACAAAAGCCCCCTCAGGTGCGAGCCATGAAAAGGAGTAGCAGTAGAATCTGGATCGGTTTTTCTACCTCCACGCTGCAGAAGCAGAGGTCGTGTTGGAGCAGACACCGGAACCACAGTGCTGTGTGAGGTCGACGCTGGTCCTGAGAGGGTCCAAATTGCTCCAGACCTTGATTGCATATTGGGCGCAGCAGAAAGCATTGGGATAAACAACGTTCCCATTAAGGAACGCAGCTGCAGAGGTCACGCAGCGAAAAGCGCACCTTTTGTAAACTTTCCCCTGTGTTTTGCAAGTACCAGTGGCAAGTGAGGACTGACGTGTTGTTGGAGCCAGGAGAGTCCTGCAGATGGCAGACGTGAGCAGCAGAGGACTGGGAAGAAGAGAATCCCGGACCGTGTGGGGAAGCTGAAGCAGAGGACCTGGAGGGAGCAAGGCGAACAGATGTGCACGCCAGACCCGATGAGTTCACTGTTAGATAGTGACACTAGAGCGCTCGGTGTACGTCGGTTGGCCAAGTCCAGGAGCCTCAACTATACTAAAGACATAAGTGAAGTGGAAACAAACCCTTTTGAATACTGAAATAATAGGAAAAAAGTAAACGCTAATGTTGATAACCAAAAACGGATTTAAAGGGGAACAAATGGCAATGTAAAAGTCAGATTGCCATTTCAGAAGCAGATGATTGTGACATTGTGGGGCATACAAAAAGGCAACAACCAGAAGGGGCAATATTCATGATAAGAAAGGCAGACACTCATTGCCAAAGCCAAAAGAAAAATATACCAAAGCAATTTAGAAAGAACCATAATTGCCTGAACCAAAAGAAGACAGTTGGTGTTTTCCATGTTGATAAAATCTATTGCCCATATAAAAAGGAGGTCCTAGGAGAGAAGGACTTAAACCCACATTTCGAAAGTCAAAGAAGTGTGAAACTAAAACATAACTGTTATCAGTTGGTTAATGAAAAATTGAAGAAACAAGAGTGGCAGGAATGCTTCCCTTCTGAGGGAAGACGTTCAGAGGGAGTTGAGCATAACCTGCAGATATTGTGGTAACCATACAGGTGTAACAAACAGAATCAGTGTGGCTCATGTTTCCCTTGAAATGGTTCTTATATTTGAAGTTGTGGAGCAAAAAGACATTGCAAGGTAGTTTTGCTGGAGTTTAAACTTTAGCACTGGAGTACTGACAAGTAGTCGTCTACACTGACTTGGCTGGCAAGTATACCTGGTCGGAGGTTGTTGTAGTAGTTGGATCTGTTCTGGTAGGAGAATACACCAGAATAGAGAACTTTGTCTTAAAAATCCTGGCTGGTGAATGGGCCAGGAGAAAGCCTTTGAAGTACTGTGGTATGGTTGAAAGCCTTGAAGAAGAAGTTGAAGAACCACTAAGTATTTTGTCGATTGATGCTGTGGAGTACATTTACCAACCCAGCAGAATTCCCCTCCATCACCAAGCTGCAATTTAGCAGTACCAGCAGAATGGCTGTGCTGGCTCCATTGAGCACCATTGCCTCGCCTCAAAACTGCGTTTTGCAGCTACAAATTTGATGGGCGTGCTGTCTTTGCCAAACACATATGAGGTTAGATGGAACATGGAACACCCCGAGAATGGTTGCCGGTGTTTGCCCTTGGTTCACCAAAGAATAGAAAAGCAGTGCTGCTAGCTGCCAGCTTGTAATTAGAATTCCCCATAGAAAAAGAAAGCGTTCTCCATTTAAAAATTACTGCGCACTGATGCCCTGTCCATCCTTTCAACTGTCCACAACTTGGTTCCAGTAAGACCCAGCTATGTTTATCCACCTTCAGGTTGTGCTCCAGCAAAAAGGGCAATTCCTCATTGAATGACAGGCTGCGTCAGGCAAGATCTGTGAAATAACAAAGAATGTCGCTCCAAGCCCTATTCCAAACGCTTTCCTTTATGTAACAAAATGACACAGATAAACCCTTCATAAGAAGCTCTCTCTCACTTGGCTCATGTCAGTTTCATTGGACCCTTGCTTTGAACAGATTCATGTGTAGTAGAAATTGACTATGGCCATGTAAATGCTCAGAATAAAGATAACAGGAAAAGCCGCATTTGAAAGTGACAGCTAAGGAAAATGAACCATGTGTAAAATGCTGCTTTTTACCAACAAGGAAATGTCTGTTTAAAAGTGAAACGTTGAATTAAGGGCCTGTCCTTGCATAGACATGTGATCGGGGTTTGCATTAAAATATATATAGGATATTTAATTCCAACAGTTTTGCTTTCTGGTTCAGAAGAAAATAAATAAATACATTTGCTGTTTAGCCAGCAAGACACAGGTTTGACAGGTCCTGGCTTCAGAGGGCCCTCCCTTTCCTGGCTACAGGATCCATGTCCCCCCCCAAGTGGACCAGCATCTGGGGCATATGAATAGGCAAGGGTGAAGCATCTCACACCCTTATCAGACATTGCAGCAATGCTCCAGCCTTGGACAAAGGATGTCTGGGACACATAGTTGTGCCATTCTGGCATCACCGCCCCTCCACTCAAACCGGAGAGCTTCAAAGAAAATCCATGGCAACACAGGGCTAGTGCCTGACAGTTGGCTGTGGGTATAAAAAAATGTCCTTATTTGGAAGACAAATCCGGCCCATCTGGGGCAAAAGACTGTTCTTATTTCATAAACTTTAAGTCTCTTATTTCTGCAACCGGAAAACGCAGGAATGCAAAATTTTAACAGTTTAAATGAAGTTTTGGTGGCATTAAAACAAGATATCGTGGCTTTCCCTAGCATGCATGGGACACAAATGGCAAGAAAAGGTAAATCATGAGAAAAGTGTACATGGTATAACTTTGAAATGTTATGCAAACATGCTCTGTGATAATAGGTACACATATACAAAATTGTAGAATTTTAAGTGAAATATTTCCCACTAAAACATGTGAAAGATTATTAGAATGACTAAACAACATTGTACAGATGTGGGAATGGTAATGATAGGTTCAGTGTAAAATATGAAATCTGTTTATGTGATTTTCAAAAGTGCTACAACTGTAAAAATGTGCAATTTATGTCATAACCGATTCTGGCTAAAATAACTGTGGGAGGGCCATGGGCATTATAAGTGTAACGCTCACCGGGTTCCCTCGGAGGCGCAGGCCTTGATCTGGTGGGGATACCGTCTTCAGTGTAAGGCGCAGGGTTTGTTTTGCTCCCGGACAGGGCCACCTTCTCACCGAAAGTTTAAGCTGAAGAGTGAGGTGTCTTAGATAGGTAAATGCCGGGCTCTCCATCCTGCGTCTTGTGCAGGGGCGCTGGGTCCAGTTGCTTCACTGGTTGCGAGCTCTGCCTCTTGTTAGCAGAGGGTTAGCTGAGAGCGAAGACGCCGTTAGTGCACAAGCGTGCCTTGTAAGTATTTAAGTTCCTTTTAGATTGTTCTCTTCTCTTTCAAAAGTCTTAAGTCTTTAAAGTCTATGTCTTTTCCCTTTTCAGATGCTGTGGCGGTGAAGATTATCCTTCCAATGGCACGTAAGTAGAAAGACTGCACTAGCGCTGTAGAATGCACCGTAATGTCTCTTTTGTCTTTGCAGGTGCCGAGGTGCAGCGCGAACAGATTGGAAGCGAACGTAACACAAGTAAGCAGTCTTGTAACTAAGCGTTACTAACCGATGTATCTTGTCTTGCAGGTGCCGGAATGCAGCGCGAGCTGAGTTGGAACGGGCGTAACACAGGTAAGCAGACTTTGTAGTTAAATATTACTGATCGATGTTCTTTCTCTTTGCAGATGTCGGATGCCGGAAGAGAAAGGCTGAAAAAGGCGCCTTGGATGCTGCCGTTGGATTAGGTAAGTAGATGCGCTGCCTTTGCTTTAGCCTAACCTGTGCCTTTGTTTTGCAGGAGCTGCTGAAGACTGAAGGTTGGATCCCAGCAGGTGATTTCGTGTTCACAGGATCTGGAGCTGGGATTTCCTGGAGCTGACACGGTGAGCGTCCTGCTGCAGATGCAGAATAACGCGAAGCACGTGAAACCAATCGGGTGTGGTTTAAATAGCCTTCTGTAGTGCTTAGGCGTCTTCTTCCACGGCCCCACCCAGGTAAGAAAAAGAGTTCCAGATTTCTAGAAGAGTTCCTGTGTTCTGCTTCCAGGGAGTGGCTCCTGCTCCATCCAGACAGAAAAAGTAGTCCCAGGCAGAGAAGGATCAGGAGACCAGCTAGCTGGTAAGTAAGCAGCATGGTCTGCTACAGGTAGGTCCACCAAGCACTCTTATCTAATATGAGCCCGGCGCTTCCTGTGCCGGGACCAGTCACCTTCATGAGCCTGGCGCCACTGGCGCCAGGACAAGGTCCAAAAGGTCCCAATAGGGACTGGCTGGTTCCTGGGATCAGAGTTATGGGCCTGCTTCCAAGGTCGTGGGGCAAGTCCTGACCCCTTGGAAGCAGGGATCATGACAGCACCCCCCCTTAAGGCCCCTCCCAAGGTTGACTCCTCCGGAGGTCTTGGTTTGTTAGGAAATGTCCGATGAAATTTCTTGATTAGTCGAGGTGCGTGTACATGTTCTGCAGGTTCCCAAGATCTTTCTTGGGGGCCGTAGCCTTTCCAGTCAATCAGGTAGTGTAGTTTTGATTTGGAGATTTTGGAATCCAGGATATTTTTGATTTCAAACTCGAGTTCTCCGTCAACTAGGATAGGTTCAGGAGATTTAGTCAATCGGGTTTCTGGTTGAACAGGTTTTAGTAGTGAAACATGAAAGACTGGGTGCATTTTCATACGAGGGGGTAAATCCAACTTGACCGCTACTGGATTTATTATGGCAGTGATAGAGTAGGGTCCCAGGTATCTTGGGTTAAAGGTGCGTGATCCCTTTAAGGGTAAATGTTTGGTGGATAACCAGACTTGATCTCCTATTTGGTATTAAGGGGCTTCCTTCCGATGTTGATCTGCTCCTCTCTTGTATTGTTCCTTGGCCCTTTGAAGGTGGGTAGTAGCTTCCTTGAAGGCTTGGGTGATGGTTGAATGTAGGTGGTCAACTGCTGGTGTTCCAAGATCCTGAGGTGGATCCAGGTTAGAGGTTCGAGGATGGTTACCATACAAAAGAAAAAACGGGGTCTTTCCGGTTCCAGAGTGGACTGAGTTATTGTAAGCGTACTCGGCTATCCAAAGGATGTCCTTCCAAGTTCCTTCTGTCTGTTGCAGCATGCAGCGTAGGTACTGTTCCAAAGTCTGATTGGTCCTTTCGGTCTGACCGTCGGTTTGTGGGTGGTGACTGGTTGAAAGTCTCACATCAATTTGAGCCAACCGACAGCAACACCGCCAGAAGTGGGAGATGAATTGACTTCCTCTATCCGAGATTAAAATTGAAGGAAAGCCGTGCAACCGAACGAAGTTTTCAAGAAATTCTCGAGCCAGGATTGCTGCTGACGGTAAACCCTTTAGTGGGATGAAATGTGCCATTTTTGAGAATAAGTCTACGATTACCAGGATTGTATTGTATCCGGAACAGGGAGGTAAGTCGGTGATAAAGTCCATGGAGAGGGTATGCCAGGGACGAGGTGGGATGTCAATTGGTTGTAAGAGGCCTGCTGGTTTCTCCTTAGGACTCTTGTTTTGGGCGCACACTCCACAGGACATGACAAAGTTTCTGATGTCCTTTCTCCAAGATGGCCACCAGAAGTGACGCTTGACCTTTTCCGAGGTCTTGGCCATACCCGGGTGTCCTTCCATTAAGGAGTCGTGATAACAAGAGATGACTTGATTTTGTAAGCTAGTACAGGGTAGATAAAGTCGTTCCTTGAAGTACAATAAGTTGTTCTTTACTGTGAAGTCTTCCCCCTGAAGATGCCATTTTTGTATGTCTGCTGGAGTTACAAGTTGTTTAACCTGGGCTTCAATTTCTTCAATGGATTGCATGCCGATCAGACCCAGGATTCTTTGTTCAGGAATAATAGGTACGGGCTCAGGGTTAACCATGTGTTCATCTACTCCAATTCGAGAGAGGGCATCCGCTTTACCATTCTTATTGCCTGGTCGGTAGGTGATTATAAAATCAAATTCGGCAAAAAATAATGCCCAGCGAAGTTGTCTGGAGGATTGGGCTTTGGCTGATTTAAGATACTGTAGGTTACGATGGTCAGTAATGACGGTGACAGTGTGTCGGGCTCCTAGGAGATAATGCCGCCAGGCCTTAAAGGCGGACTTAATAGCCAAAAGTTCCTTATCAGTAATGGTGTAGTTGATTTCTGGGGCTGAGAATTTGTGAGACCAAAACGCCACGGGGTGTAACTGGTTGGTTTCTGGATCTCTTTGTGAAAGCACTGCTCCCATAGCGAGGCTGGAGGCATCGGTCTCGACGATGTAAGGTAGTTCCGGGCGGGGATGTTTTAAAATCGGGGCTGAGGTAAATTTAGTCTTTAGCTCCTGAAAGGCTTGTTCTGCCTCGGTAGACCATTCAAAACGTTTGTTTTTTCTGAGGAGAGCTGTAATGGGTTGGACTACTCGAGAGAAGTCTGGAATAAACCTACGATAGAAGTTGGCGAAGCCCAACATACTTTGAACCCCTTTTACAGACGTTGGTGAGGGCCACTTGATGATTGCGTCTACTTTCCTCGAGTCCATGTGAACTCCGTCAGGCGACAAAATAAATCCCAAAAATTCGACCTCAGTGACATGAAAGACGCACTTCTCTAATTTTGCAAAAAGTTTGTGTTTTCGGAGCCTCTCCAGTACCGCGGTGACGTGTTTTCGGTGTTCTGCCTCAGAGGACGAATAAACCAGAATATCGTCAATATAAACAACTACACACACATCAATGAGTTCACGGAGCACGTCATTCATAAAGAAATGGAACGCGGCCGGTGCGTTACACAACCCGAAGGGCATCACTTGATACTCGAACAGTCCATACTTGGTACGAAAGGCCGTCTTCCATTCATCGCCCTCCTTTATTCGCACCAAATGGTAGGCTCCTCTGAGGTCCAACTTAGTGTATATACAGGCGTTTTTGACTTGGTCAAGTAGTTCTGGGATCAATGGCAATGGATACCTGTTCTTAATTGTAATCTGGTTCAGGGCACGGTAGTCTATACACGTTCTTAAGTCTCCCTCCTTTTTTGGCACGAAGAACAGAGCTGAGGAGGCCGGGGACTTCGAAGGACGGATGAATCCATTAGCCAGGTACTGGTCCAAATATTGCCTTAGGTGGAGATTTTCAGGTTCAGTGAGGGCATAAATCCGACTGCACGGAGGAGTGGATCCGGGAATCAGGTCTATCTGACAGTCGTATGATCTGTGGGGAGGCAAAGAATTAGCTTGGTCTTTCCGAAAGACATCTTGGAATTCCTGGTATTCAGGAGGCAGTTGTGGACTCTCAGAAACAGTTGCAGCTAGTTTGGTGGAGGGCTGAGGGTAACAGGTAGAAGCGCATTCTGGAAACCGGATTGTCTTTGCTCGCCAATCAATTTGAGGATTGTGTTTCTCCAACCAAGGAACTCCCAAGATGACTTGAAACTGCGGGGCCTTGATCACATCAAACACGATCTTCTCTTGATGCCCATCTTGGCTTACTAACGTTACTTCCATGGTGGTGTGAGTTACGGGTCCGGAAGCTATTTCCGTCCCATCCACGGTGGTGATGACGTCTTTCACCGTCTTTGGACAAAGAAATAGATTCATCCTGGCGGCCAGTTCACAGTCCAAGTAATTCCCGATTGCGCCACTATCAATGTATGCTTTAATGGCATGCATACGATTAGGTTGCTCTGGACTCACGAGGACCATGGGCATGATGAAATGCGAGGTCAAAGAACTGGTTTTAACGCTCGGCAAGCGGACCTCTACACTTGCCGGGCGAGGTCGTTTCCCGGCTCAGAATTCTCGGTACCTTTATCAGACGCCCCTACTATCTTCTTCTTGGGCTTCACTGGACAATCTCGAAGAAAGTGCCCTGAGTTTCCGCAATAGAGGCATAATTGCAGTTGTCTCCTCCTTTCCCTCTCCTTTTGGGTTAAAGGTCCTTTAACAACCCCTATTTGCATGGGTTCCACGGAATCAGTTCCTTTCGTGGAACTTTGTGGCCTTGGAAAAAGTCGGGTTTCAAATCTGGATCGATCGGCTTTCCGATCCTGTAGTCGATGATCCAATTGCACTACCAGATCGATATATTCGGAACAGTCTTGTGGAGGATTTACCACTTGAGCCAGAACGTCTTTTAATTCCCCACGCAGACCTCTGTAAAACAGTGTGATCCTCTTATCCTCCGGCCATCCGGTTTCCACCACTAGTCTGTTAAATGATGCAATATAAGTCAGAAGATCTTGATTGCCCTGTCGTAGTGAAAGAAGTTCATTGTCCAAGGCCTGTCCCTGATAGTGCCTTGCTAACAGTTTCTCCATACTGGCTTGGAAGTCCTGGAAGTTATTGAGAATGGGGTCATCTTGAGACACTAAAGGAACAGACCAATCTGCGGCACTGCCACTGAGATAAGAGAGCACGAAGGCCACTTTAGCCTGGTCCGTTGGAAAAGCGGCGGGTCTGCATAAAAAGTGCAAGCGACATTGATTGATGAACACAGCAAACCTTTTCGGATCACCTGAAAAGCGTTCGGGCGGAGCCAAAGGTATATTTCCTGGTAGATTGATTTGCACCGGATTTGAGGAAGCTGTAGGAGCGTGGCCCCCACTAGGGGTGGGTAGAGGAGTTTGTCCAGCTTGGGCTTGCAGCAATTGCCTAGCCAAATTGTCTGTTCGCTCCTTGGAGACCACTAACTCCCTCCTTAGGGCATTTGTTTCCTGACGTGCGGCGTGTACTTCCGCCCTCAACTCCCCGAGTAAATGGGCCAATTGGTCTGTGTCTGAGGTTTCCATTGCGCCTGGGCGGGAGTTATGTGGTATGTCTTCGCGTTCTGTAACGCTCACCTTGTTCCCTCGGAGGCGCAGGCCTTGATCTGGTGGGGATACCGTCTTCAGTGTTAGGCGCAGGGTTTGTTTTGCTCCCGGACAGGGCCACCTTCTCACCGAAAGTTTAAGCTGAAGAGTGAGGTGTCTTAGATAGGTAAATGCCGGGCTCTCCATCCTGCGTCTTGTGCAGGGGCGCTGGGTCCAGTTGCTTCACTGGATGCGAGCTCTGCCTCTTGTTAGCAGAGGGTTAGCTGAGAGCGAAGACGCCGTTAGTGCACAAGCGTGCCTTGTAAGTATTTAAGTTCCTTTTAGATTGTTCTCTTCTCTTTCAAAAGTCTTAAGTCTTTAAAGTCTATGTCTTTTCCCTTTTCAGATGCTGTGGCGGTGAAGATTATCCTTCCAATGGCACGTAAGTAGAAAGACTGCACTAGCGCTGTAGAATGCACCGTAATGTCTCTTTTGTCTTTGCAGGTGCCGAGGTGCAGCGCGAACAGATTGGAAGCGAACGTAACACAAGTAAGCAGTCTTGTAACTAAGCGTTACTAACCGATGTATCTTGTCTTGCAGGTGCCGGAATGCAGCGCGAGCTGAGTTGGAACGGGCGTAACACAGGTAAGCAGACTTTGTAGTTAAATATTACTGACCGATGTTCTTTCTCTTTGCAGATGTCGGATGCCGGAAGAGAAAGGCTGAAAAAGGCGCCTTGGATGCTGCCGTTGGATTAGGTAAGTAGATGCGCTGCCTTTGCTTTAGCCTAACCTGTGCCTTTGTTTTGCAGGAGCTGCTGAAGACTGAAGAAGACTGAAGGTTGGATCCCAGCAGGTGATTTCGTGTTCACAGGATCTGGAGCTGGGGTTTCCTGGAGCTGACACGGTGAGCGTCCTGCTGCAGATGCAGAATAACGCGAAGCACGTGAAACCAATCGGGTGTGGTTTAAATAGCCTTCTGTAGTGCTTAGGCGTCTTCTTCCACGGCCCCACCCAGGTAAGAAAAAGAGTTCCAGATTTCTAGAAGAGTTCCTGTGTTCTGCTTCCAGGGAGTGGCTCCTGCTCCATCCAGACAGAAAAAGTAGTCCCAGGCAGAGAAGGATCAGGAGACCAGCTAGCTGGTAAGTAAGCAGCATGGTCTGCTACAGGTAGGTCCACCAAGCACTCTTATCTAATATGAGCCCGGCGCTTCCTGTGCCGGGACCAGTCACCTTCATGAGCCTGGCGCCACTGGCGCCAGGACAAGGTCCAAAAGGTCCCAATAGGGACTGGCTGGTTCCTGGGATCAGAGTTATGGGCCTGCTTCCAAGGTCGTGGGGCAAGTCCTGACCCCTTGGAAGCAGGGATCATGACAATAAGCACCCACCTTAAAACTGATGTCATGTCCCGGAAGTCCAGCCGGCTGACAGGAAGGCGGTAACAGTCCCCTCTGACCAATCCAGTTGTTAGAGGCATGTCAAGCCAAAGGTCTGTCCCCATAGTAAATCCTGTGATGCCATGTTCCCTACATAAAGGGGAGGCATGGGGAGCTCTGGGGACTCTTCTGAATTTTTCAGCTCCTGCGTATCCAGATATTCCCTATTCACTCTACCAGATTCCACTGCCAGGCCAGAGCATAGCTGATCCTATCCAGGCAGGACAACTGATCCAGAAAAATCCCACTAGAAATCCAAATAACTCAGGGAGAAAGGGGAAAGGTGGCTGAATCCTAATTGGGGTTATCCAGTACTACATGCTTGCCCTGCTACCCGCTTTATCCAGCTGAGGTGCAGCTGTGCCGTGACCAGACCTTGCCCAGCTGTTTTCTTCTAGGAGAGTCCGCCGCTGTGACCAGTGACCAGATATTGCCTCGCTGTCCAGAAACCCGGTCCGCTGTCCAAAATACCCCATTCAAGTGCTTACTGTTTTTCCGTTGCCCAACGACTGCAAACTGCATCCCTTGCACGGTACATTGTATTAGGTCCAATCCCATAGAAATCCCATAACTGCCTTAGCAGGAATCCTCAAAACTACCAGAACCCTCTGTGTATCCTGTTCATTGATTTCAAAGTGTTGGTGTCATTCTTCCACTCATTTCTGTCCTTGTGTAAATCCTTAGTACTATTTTGATTAAATACATTAATTTTCCTAAAAGAGGTAGACAGCATGAAGGGGTTACAACTGCAGCTTAACCTTTCTATTCACGTTCGGCGTTTCTCTTTTCTAGCCACTAAAATCTAGTTTAAGTGAAACTTGTCCTTTCCTTTCCAAACCAATTTTCCTTGTCCACTGCTTTCATTTTTAAACCCGAGCTTTCATTTTTAAAACAGAATTTCCTTTCCCATTGAAAATCTCATCCTGTCATTAATTTAGAGTTACCCTTTCACTTTCTTATTATTCCTTTGATGTGTATCTGTTCCTTAGCATAAAAACCTCATTTCGATTTTGTCTATACAACCCGTTTTCAAACCTTTTTGACATTTAAACCCATGAAAGTAAGCAAATGCAATTTCTACACGTGTGATTTGGCTGCACTGTGTTTTCACTTCCAAGTCGATTTTCTGAAATGTATGCCCCTTGCTGGTACGTTGCCTTGTAGTTTGCTAGTGGTCTTACATCCCTGATACGACTATAACTCATCTTTACCTCAATCATTCAACCGCACACGTCAAACAAATCTTTACTAATTCCGAGTACTATTTTGTCAATTGCAAAGGGTCTTAAATCCGTGGGGGGAGGTCGGATTCTAATTCTGTTTGTTGCCTAGGATACCTGACTCCTTGCTACACCTTGCTACCCACACACAATTTGGTTAATAGGGGTTTGAGGGAGTATTGCAGGGGGAAATCTTAACTGGGGTGCTAACTACCTAAAATGTAATATTGCTCTCATTCATTTGTGCTTTGTGTATGTTATATTAGAAGGTCAAACTAAGTGTATTTAATCAATTTACCTTGTAATTATCACCCCATTGGTGATTGTAGCCCAATATTACATTTGGGTGATTTCATTGAAAATTTAAAAATAAATAAATATTGTATTACCACCCACCAGCCTGGTTCATGGTCCATTGTGGCCCAGGGTATTTGTAAAAGGGGGTGTGAGACGGGTTGGGTGCCATCTGAATTCTTAGAAAATAAAGTAAAAGTGTTTTAATTGTGCGCTGCAGCCTCTGCCAGTATAAAGAGTCCTGGTCTGGTGCGTGACACCCCATTTGAATCCTTAGCAATGCAGAGTCATCCTGACAAGTTAATAACATTGAAGCAAGTGTTATGTGAACTGCTGCTGGAGTCTCTATTACGTGAACTGAAAAGTGTACGGGACAGAATCCTTTTGTTAGAGTGTTTCCTTTAGTTTACTTTAGGCAGGGAAATCCTCTTCAGAGTAGGGATAGTGAGGCGTTTAGCCAACCTTTAGTGTTAATAAAATGGCATCTTTGAAAAACCTTCACAAAGTTGTCAGCCTCACATTTCTGACCCCTCACACCATCCAGTGTCAAGTGAGATGGTTCTGGTAGGCTTTTGATTTGATATGGTGACTGACAATTTTCCTTCCAAGTTGGTGCCCTTGTGTGAAGTATGCACCAGAAATTTGAAATGTCTCGTCATTGGCAGATTTGAAGGAGTACAAGGCAGACACAATTTTTATCCGCTGAAAAACAGAGGAAGCCGGTCCCAGCCAAGCTGCATATTGGTGAGCCCACTTTTGAAATTGGGTGAATTGTTGGGACAGTACCTCTCCTATTCAGCGTGATTTGTTGATTTTAGTATTGGCTAGAACAATTTGTACTGTGTTTATCAGGTTCAAATGACCAAACAACACTGAAATAAGGAGAATAGATGCAATGCTGAAGATGTCTCACCAGAAAGAGCATCCCATGTGAGCCAATATATTTGTTTGAAATTATAACAGCTTGTATTCCCCTGATTGGAATACAAACACATAAGGAGGTTGGTGTAACAGTGACAGGTGTGAGTGAACCATCTGTAGTACCTTTCATGGGCATTTCTAACACCGGTCTATATATAACGCAGCCTTTGGCCGGGTGCGACACCAGTCGCCTCAGAGTGCCCTCTGGTTGGTTTGTTTCTTTTCTCCCATCATCTATATCCTTAAAGAGAAACAGACTGCGCCTCTCGACTTTCTGCAGGCGGGGCAGCACATGGGAATCCGCTGCACCTGAGCAAGGGTTTGTAAAAGCTACTCTACACTTCTGTGGGCGTCAATCAGATGGCGTTTGGGTATGACACGGGCATCCGAATGAGGAGAACTCGTGAGAACTGGGTTTAATACATTCTTCCCTAACGCCATTTTGGAATTGGCCTTATCATTTTTTATTGTTTTTATTAAAAAACTAGAGAAATACAATAAACAGATTCCTTTATTAAAATGTGCACTGCTTATTATAATGGTGGCATAAGCAATACAGTGCAAGGTCGAAGCTTATGTATTCTTTACACTTGGTTAGCACATGTAATTATTCAGCTGCAACTAATCTCAAGACCATAATGGCCGACAGGGAAAAGTCAACATACTTTGCCACTAGAAACCCTCCTCATCCAACTCAGATTGTTTTTTGTTTTTGCAAAACTCTGTAGGTCATCTCGCTCTTAATGCACGTCTTGCGCACAGGTCTCCGCTGCTTCGTCAGCTGCATTGGCCCTCATTCCGAGTATGGTGGTAGTCATGGCGCTATTTGTGCCATGACTGCCTCCCATACTGGTACCGACTCCGGTTTGGTTCAATGGGGACTTACTGGTCCATTCCGACCTTGAAGGGACCGGTAATTCCCCATTTACCAAACCATTCCCCATTCCCATTTGAGTCCCCATAGGGAATGGGGAGGGCGCAAATAACGGGGCCAGCGTATGCCAAGCCCGTTATTTGCGCCCAGGTCCCGTAACGGGACGCTTCCTTAACACCTGGTCAGACCAGGCGTTAAGGAAGGGACCCACTAAGGGACCTCGTAGTAGGGTGGTAAGGGATTACCGGCACCGGTCTCCTTACCGGTGCCCGGTATCCCTTACCGCCCTACTCGGAATGAGGGCCATTGACTTCCGGATCTTATGCGTAGTGCACCGAGCATTGCAGCAATCGGAGTCTTCTTTTCTGCCACAGAAACCTGTTTGGCACAGGCCTTCTGGAGCCCTCCACGCATGCTCCCATAATCTGGCACAGGCCTTCTGGAGCCCTCCACGCATGCTCCCATAATCTGTGTGAAATATCAAGTTTTCCTAAAGCTCGGGTCGGGGACCGTTCTTTTTTAGTCCTTGCCCGAAGCTGATACCCGATCTCCCACGCTTTCGTTAAGCTTTGAAAACATTTCTGTTGTGAGTCAATGGTGGGGTTCCTGTTGGTGGGTTCTCGTGCAGTCTTTTATGTTAGCGCCCAGATGCCTTTTCCGTGTTTTTTGCACGCTTTATAAATCAGCATACATACATAGAGTACTGTATGTTCATCGCCAATAGCCTATTTAATTACTACTTTATTTTCTGGGTTTTATTTTCTTGCTTTTTTAACAAAAGGCAAAATGGGGTCAAAGCTTAATCTGCAAAGAGTATAAATGGGAACAGAAGCTCGGAGCTGCCGTGAGCCTTGCATTCAGTGCACTGTGATTGTCACATCACAGTGTACAATGTGACAATTGTGGCGGCCCGCCACATGGTCACCAGGGCGGGCCGCACCAAGCACCTGGGTCACCAGGCAGACAGATGCTCCGCAATCATGCAGAGGACGGACTGCAGGGGGCACCCTGCATGTTCCAGATCACCGGAACAGGACATCGTGGATGGGGGCACCCAGCATACAGCAGCCTTGGCTCTGGGGGCACCCAGGCTGGGGCTGCACCCATAGCCGTGATCACACAGCACAGCAAAGACAGTGGGACGGTGTTGCCAGCAGGGGCTCCGTCCTGATGTCGGGCCATGCCAGTAGGCATGCAGCGTGGCACTAGCATGGTGCGGACAAGGAATACGCCAGAGTCAGTTCTTGGTCGACTGACGAGCCGGAAACTGCTCGTCCCTTTTATTAGTTTGGGCGCATGGTTAACACCATGTGACCATTACACAAATCCTGGGAGCTACCATGTTCCCAGGTGGGGTGACATGCAATACTCCTCCTTTTTCATAACGACCAAACAAACATGACCTCCCACCACAACACACAATAATACTAGGACTAAGCGTACAACTAATCTTCACACACTTCGGGGCCCAGGTCACCCCTGCGGGCGACAGTCAGAGTTGGGGAGATACTGGTGACACGTTGGAAACTCCACATGCAAGCACACCTTTTATTAACTTGGGTGAGTGGACCTTGCACCCCTGACACAACACCATCGCTCGCACTGGGCACACCTAACTACAAAACCCGCAGGAGCTTCACGCAATATTTTGGCTGGGCCGTTTTAAGCATCATAACCAATCCCTCATGTTTCCCAGACACCATGAAAGCTAAGCTAATGTTGCAGTCAACTTTTATTACATTTTTGTGATGCCTTGACTCCTAATGTACCACTCTATCATAGAGACATACGGGGGGGGGTGATGGACCCATACATCAGAGAGGCGCAAAGAGACATATGTTGGAGAGTATTCAGACGGTATCAGGTAATATTATCCCCATATATATGGTCCCCGTAAATAATATCGCCGGGAAAAGGTCGTGGTGATATTATATGGGTGACCATATATATGGAGACAGGGGCAAAAAAATAAAAAATAAAATAATAATTAAACAAAATAAAAAATAGAATTTAGGGGTTTCGGCAACATTATTACATGGAACCATTCAGACATACATTACAGACAGACATGCTTTACAGTACAGTAGAGAGAGCTACATTAGGGCATAAACATGAGAGCGAGAACACACAATGCGCACCACACAAAAAGAAAAGGCGAGTGGGAGAGATGTGTGCCATAAATCCCAGTAACATGGCATAACGAACACAGAAAATACCATGGACAATTATGTAAGTTGTTTGGTTGCCTGAGCGCTAATTCCCTTGAAGCTTTCAATTCAAATCGATCACATTTTCTGGTTCCATCTCATCTTTTAATAATCTGGTCCTAAAAGATGTTAATTGCTTTTATGAACGTTTCTTTTTTTTGTGCAATATAATTTAAATGCGAACACCTCAACACGTGTTTCACTGCTTTGAAGCGGCCTCCACAGAGGATTTAAAGGTCAGTTTCAAAGACTGTCCGCTTATTTTGAGAACAGTTTCAAACAACTTGCATCTGTTGACTTTTTCCAGATGATTGAGCTGGATGTTAAAGTCCTGAATATACGATTCTGCAGCTGTTGCTCTATGTCCTCTGGAAAGTGGATCTCAATTCCTGAGGCCTTTCAAAACGTTATGAAAATCTTTGCAGGAAAAAAACGAAGAAAATCTGTGCTGAACATACATACTATGTGCTGTGCCACCGAGTAGTTGGGTGTCATTACGAGTTGGGTGGTATTCCAGTGATAAATTCTCTGGAATACTGACTAACGACATTGCTGTTACCGCCACTTGGTCCAGTGGTATTTACAGCGGATTACAAGTGGCAATGGCGGTGTAAATCTCCATTTTTCTTAGTCCATAAAACTCAATGGGACATTTTCGGTGGAATTACCGCAGTGGTAATTCGGCTGCAGTAATTCCACCAAAAATGGCCAGGAATCATCGGATTTACCTCCAGCTCATAGTTGTGCAGTGTAGGAATGCAGTGGTATATAGCAATACCGATGCATTTAACCCGCACTGCACAACTCATAATGACCCCAATTTCCTGCTTCTAGATTGCAGGGACACGTGGAGGATGGGAGTGCTCCCACTTTATGGTGCATTCCAGCACCTCCTTTTTACACTGCTGGTCTTCTTAGTGGGCTTCTGTTAAGAAGAATCGTATCATAATATTAAATTGAAATATTGTGACATTTGCAGCAGTGTGCTGTACAAATCGCAGTAACGTAACATAATGACTACAGAATGTGCACTATGAGGAACACAGTGCATAAGCTAAGGGGGAAAGGGAGAGAGCTTCCGGGCTGGAAAGAACATGACTTACAGTGTTAAATCCATAGGTATCGTCACTGCTTGTCTCTGCAGTGCGGCTTTTCAGGGCGATTATTTGGCGTCAAGTCCTGTTTGCAGTTGTGGGAGTGACCCTCCAACCTCTGGGCAATCAAAGCAGAGCTTCAGTAGCAGGTAGGGCGTGGGCCTTGGAGAAGGTCTTTGCTTCCATGGTTGGTGAGAAGTCTAATACAGAATGAGAACCGTGGCACTTTGGAATATTGCCTGGGCTTTTAAGCACACATGGACCAGGGTCGGATTGGCCCATCTGCCACTCGGTCCGTGGCCGAAATCATGTGTAGTCCCTGGAAGCCGGTTTCTGCCCACGCCTGGTCCAGTTTGAAAAAAACAAAAAGCACCCGCAACTGCATAATTATTCAAAGCAAGGTAACAAATTCTACCTTGCTTTGATGATTGATCTGCATGCATGCATAATGTGTGCATCATAAATTATGATGCATGCATCATTCACATGCTGCTGTAGCATGCGGCCAACTATGCACCAGACCTGCAGATGAACTTAACTGGTCTGCTGTTAAATCTCAGTTACCAGTTTAATGGTACCCACTACAGAGTAATTGCTCATTTTACTATAGCAGATATGATAGTTCAGTGGGTTGAGCGCTCGCTGCCCCAATGTGTGTGTGATCTGCAGGTTCGAATCCCAGCAAGGCCATCTCAGCCTTTCATCCATCGACTGGTGCCGCAACATTCCATTGATTAAGACATTTGAATCCAAGGACGCTCTCGCCTCACCGCCGACTGCTTTGTCCCGCCGGAGAGAGTCAAGGCCGCCGATGCGCCGAGGAGTAACCGTTGGTGGGTTTCCCGCCACCCGAAGACCGCAGAGACGCCGGACGACTCAATGCCCTTGTGCTGGGCCAAAGTTCGTCATAGACTCTTTGCGCTAACGAACTATGGACATCGAGGCGGCCCGCATGCCTCATCTTCGCAGGACGTCCGTGACCAATCGTCGACGAGCACCGCCAGGACTGAAGCTGCTGCCTCAACGCCGTTGTTCACCATTTCTTCGAGGGATCTCGACGATCCGTGACTCCTGCCTTAAAGGGAGCCGCTCAAGAAGGATCTGTCGACGACCCAACATCGAACTCTGCTATTCCAGGTACATTGGCGTGGTAGAACTATTTTAGAAGGAAATAAGACTCAGAGAAACAATATATGGACTGGGCTTGTATTATATCTTTATTTACAGGTTGCCCAGGTGAGGGGATCCTCATACAGAATTGTGCCTGTTGGTAGGGGCTCAGTATTCTGCCAATTGTTCTAACCAACTGCTTTCCTCCTATGTCTGTTGTTGGTTCTCTCTATTACTTGATTTGTGTGACATTTAAACTAAGTACAATTGATGTACTTTAATGAAATCTAATAGTAATTGTGGTACCACGTAGAACTGTGTATGTATTTGTCATTGAAGATTAACTGAGCACAAAGTGAGTTATTGTGTATATAACTTTGAACCTTAATTATTTAAAGACTGTTTTCACCAACACTGTGCGTGAACATTCTTTTGTGGGTGCTTGGGGACTACTCTGTACTTAAGAACCAGCCTGCATCACCTCCTGAGAGCTAGGCCTTGATTGCTCGTCCACGTTTTACCAAATAGAGAATCTTGGCTGGGGTCCTCTATGCCTCTCCTCTACCATATAGCGAGCAGGAGTACAGACACCCTCCTCCAGTCTTTACAATGCCACTTCCTGTTTCGTCAAGGGGTGAAAGGTCGTGTTTCATTGCTTCCCAGGATGTCACTTTCAAGTGGGGTCAAGTGATGTCATCAGAAGTCAAGGGGCGAGGGGTGGGACACTTTTTTGAGGTGGGGTGGTCCACTTTTTCTTGGGTGTCTGGGCCCATTTCTTGCCCCAGTCCGACCCTGACATGGACCAATGCCACAGAAACATTTGTATGCAAATTGTAGTGCCCCCTCCCCATAGATGGGCAAATCCGAAAGTGAACTGTGGGCAGATGGGGTGGAAGAGAGAGAGAGGGGTTGCGGGGGGGGTGGGCTGAAGCAAGGAATCCATGTGCGGTCATTTAAATCTGCTAACTCCTGTCCTGGATCAAGAGAACTGAATGATACAGTAGCTTTATATGTAGCAAAGGTTTCTGAAACTGGAAATTATTGGACCCTGTCTTTTTCTATGGCTTGGGGGGAGAAAATGTGTTTCTGCTACTAGTGCAGATAGGGGCTGGTTTCATTTCTGCTCTGTTCAGTTTTGTTCTGTTCTATTGAGAGGGGAAGAGAGGCCTTATATGGCACTTTTCTTTATTTTTTATTATGCTATAATAGGGAACCTTGATTCAAAGTACCTACTCTAGGACCTTCAGTCTAACTTTTAGGCCCCCACTCTTATACACCCAGCAAGGGTCTGCACGTTACTTTACCTACCGGGTATCCACCTTCCACACCGCCACACCAGCGAAACAGCAATCCAAAGTTTCACTCAACTTGGCTACTCCCCATGTCAGTCCTGTGCTTCCCTTGCGACTATCCTAATACTAACTGTGGTGTACCACAATTATAGATTTTTAAGTCATGTTCTTCAATGTTTAAACTTCCACCTCAGGCACTAATAGAGCCCTCACCCTACTTTCTTTTAGGAAGACCTTCTCCAGGCCCAAGATGAAGGCATCTTGCCGAAACCTCTAAGGACCAGCACTCCATTCCCTACCCGGTCCTTCCAATCTGTTGATTTAGATCTAGACGTTGACCACGTGTTAGGTCACCCTTTAGCCTGGCTACATACAACCAACTGTGATACCATCTATTGTTGTCTATTTAGTTGGAGTTTGTATTATGTACCTGTACTATCACTTGTCACTATAGATAGTGGTTACACATTGTTTTCCAAAGCACTATATTGTTTTAAGATTTGTATCAATGCAACTTAATTATTAATTGAGCTACATCAAGGATCTGTGGAATGAACTACCCTTAATGTACTGAATCTTTTTTTTCTTCTTTTTTCTTTTTTTTAAAAAATCCACAAAAAGAGAACAAATGAATGACTTTGAAATGTATTAACAGCAAAATAAATAAAAAAGCTGTACCCTTCACATCTATTTTTGTCTGTATTTCTCAAATCTAATGAGTATTACTACATCCAGAATGTCTCTGCTAGTTAGTGACATGACAGAATAAATCTAGGCCTACTATATTTAATAAGTAGACCTCAATACTAAAGTCGTCAGGGCAGACCCCTCTTTGTACCAATTATATGGCACTGTGGCAGGTGCACCTCTGGAATGCCTAATGAACAGTCTCTGAGATGATACATGCTTGCAGCTGACACAGACCCACTACCTTCAGCAATCTTTCTAATATTTAGACACAACAACTTTTTCTCTGATTACCCACAACGCTACGTTTGATTTAATTACATTTTTTGTGCTTTTCCCCGCACACCGACAGGTCATTACTGTATGTTTACAGAATGTTAAGACGTTTGTGAGAAAGTATATGCTATTATGCCCTTTCCCAAGACCAGTGTAGAAACACTGTGTGATAACTTTACATATTTTTACTCAGGAATCATATGTACGCCCCTGGGACAGAAACCAGGGATGCAAGCTCTAGACCTGATGTACAGTGTGAGGGTGCAGAAGCAAAGCTCCTGCACAATGGTGGCATGTTTTTGGGCAGAATAATGCCTCTACGAAAACTAAGGAAATTGTCAGAATGTCCAAAACAATAAAGTCTGTCTCTGTCATGTCTCCAAAAGCCTACCTCTGTCCCTAACCCCAATAACTTAACCCAACTGTGCAAGGATGATCTCTTCCCAAAGGGAGGTGTTCTTTGTAGATCCAACCAACAGAAAGGTTGCCTGTCTCTCGGGTAATCAAAAGTGACAAATATAAAGAAATGTTCAAAACTGTACGATTCCAGGGTTAGGGTCCTAATCCTTTACCCTAGATTCCTTATAATGTTTCTCTCCTTCTGGGGCCTCTCAGGCATGTATTTTCTTATGTATTTTCTTATGCAATGCTCAGTAGGCAGTTCACAAAAACCAAAACTAAAGATCTATCTTTGTCAGGATGTCGTAAATCAGAAGCCGTCCTTGTGTCTAAACTATCTATTCTGACCCTCACACTAAAACAAAATAATAAAGTGATAAGGGGAATGTTTATAACCTGGTATCTGTAAAAAGTGTTCTTAAACAAAAGTAGAATACTGAAACATAAATGTTCTCTAGAAATAGAAAAGATTTCACTGGTATCACAAAATGTAGCTGCATCTGACAGTTCCTTTGTGTCTTTCTTGGCCCACAACAATCCTTTTAGATAAACATTGTTCAGTCTTATAAGTTCCTTTTTAACACACAGTTCTTGCTTTTAACACAAATCCCTTCCTTGTTTAACAATCACGGTGTAACTGTACTTTTCCTGGTGTACTCACCTGCCAGGATTCTTGATGCACTGTTGTCAATTGCCTGATGTCCTCTCCTGCCAGGACTTCTTGCTTTCATTTACACTTGCCTGGTATACTCCCGAGCCAGGACTTCTCTTATGTTTCACGAGGACGCAGGTTCGAATACTAGCAGGGCCAAACTCAGCCTTTCATCCTTCCGAGGTCGATAAATGACCACCACACACCGTGAGTAATGATAAGCAGCGCTCATATGCCTGAGGGTTTGTAGCGCTATATAAATGCAAATGCCATTATTCTTATGGCTTCTCTTTTGTCCTCAAGTAGCATATAACTTTCTGGTTGGCTAGGTATATCTACTCCGACAGAACATTCGCTTTGACAACATTCAGAATCTTTTGCCTTCGTGATTCAAAACCATCTTCTCTGCATTTCACTTTCTGTAGGTTTATAATGTTCTAATCTTCTTCAGCGCAGTTGCCGTAATGCCCTAGGGTTCCCACTCTGCTTTGGTAGATTCTCCGGTAGAAAAACGCTTCTTCTGAGCATCTGACGCCCAGGGACCCTTTCACGATTCCTAGCGTCTCCATGGCCAACCTCGCTCGTACCACCTTTCCCTTATTTCTTGCCGGTGAGCCTCTTTGTTCTGCCACACTGGTTTCTGCTGGCAGCCTCTGCACATCAAGTCAGGTTTCTCTCTCCTGTACGCTGGCTCTGTCAGTCTTCGTTGAAGCCCTCACGTCTTCTCTCGAGCTGCTTCTCACTAAGCGGTTCAGGTTTTTAAATGTCTTGCGTACAGGTCTCTTTTCCCAACAACTAGCTTTCCTCCTCCTGGTCTCAGCGCTTGTAGAATTATGGGATTTGAAGTCCATAGATATTAACTGATAGTTTGGGAGGTTATTTGAATTGAAGTTCTTAGATGGTTTGCGTTGCACAATGTTTGCTGGGTCTTTTCCAAGGACGTCATAAAAAGCATCCATTCTTCCTGAAGGGAAACTAGAACTGACAAAAGGTCTCTTGGACTTCTTGGAATTTTTAGACACATTATTCTTAGTGCTTTTATGTTTCCGATTACAATTATTACAATTGAGAGGTTGATTTATAGGGTGTTGGAAAAGGGTTTTTTTCCCTAAAGGAGGTGGGGGGGCATTAGGGGATACCATATCTCATCCAATGAAGTCATGACATCTCCCCAGTAGTCGTCTCATTCCATGTGATCCCTCCTCATACAGCCATCCCCAGGGTCAGGATCAGGTAGCGGCTTCCGTCCCCTGGCGGAAAAACAGTGATGAGACCATCGGATTCAACACAGGTCCCAGACTTGCCCTTTGTTCTCAGGGTTCCAAACCACTCTTCAGTTTCTGCCGTCATCCCCTTCCTCTCCCAGACCTCCAGCACCTCTCAGTTAAACCAGGTACCCGTTTGCTTCTTCCTGGCAGGTACCAGCGTTTCCCGAGTAGCTGGTTTGTCACTTGAGGCTTCAGTAGCATTCAGGGCTTCGTCTCAGTCTGCAGCAGCTCTGCAGACGTCTGCTTCTCCCCGGCTGCCCGTCCTCTCTCTTGGACGCTTTGCTGGTGCTCTGGATGCCCAGAGGTTTTCTCAGCGGCAGACCGAGCATTCTTTCCTTCCTGGACCGCCTTCGTGCTCTCCTCCACCTTTCACGTATTCCCTCCTGCTGACTCTCCTCCCCTTGCCTGCTGCATAGCTCACCAGCGTCCTCCTTGGAGGACAGGTCTCTCCTCGCATTTCAGCTGTAGTGCGTTTAAACTCCAGAGTTGGAAAATGGAATTGCTTTGGGCCAATCACATTCGTTGGAAAGCCAGAGCACTCACTGGGCTTCTCCAGAGGGATCCTTGGGCTGCTGGTCCCCTTCTTCTCAGTCCATATAATAAAGTCAGATGTTGCATATTTTGCATTCTCTAATGTTTCAGTCTCGTGAAGTAGATTAAGTTTCCCAATACTTGAAGTAGAGCCATATGCAGTATACTTTGATGTTTTAATCCTGTCAAGTATATTAGGTTGGCTAACTTGACGATAGCAGACATTGATCCTATCAAGAAAAGAGGAAGAAGGATTTAGCAATGGGGAAGGGTTTACATTTACTACTGCGGGGGAATACTATGTTGGTCGTCCCTAATCCCATAAGGGAGTTCCCCCTCCGTGGGATGCTCCCTTGGTGCACCACCCCCAGGGGGACTATTGTACTGTGAACGCACCACCCTGAACTCATGGGCAAGGTCTCCCCTAGGGGAGAAGGGACAACATCCTGAGATTTGTCACAACAGACTGTACAGTAAACACACACTGTAGTCTTTAAAATTGGGGTCTGCAACTTGTTACTTCTAAGTATTTGGGCCTATAACTCTGTTCACATTATATATCAATATGCAAAGATGTAAGGCACCCTCCTCAAGGACTTTCCTGTCACCATACGTTCCCGCTACAGAGGTTTTGGTCAAACCGCTTCAACAATAAACAAAATACAATAAAATCCTCCATGATTCTTCACCATTGACCATACTGGCTAGGGCTAATGGGAGAAGTAGTCAAAAACTTCTGGAGAGCCAAAGGTCACAGAACCAAGATGCGTGTGTACTTTTGAGAAAGCTCCCGTCTAAGGTATGCTTTGGAAGATTTCAGGTATTCTGTCCTAATCTAATGATGCTCACCTTGGCGATACTGAGGAGGAGCATAATACGCAATCCATAAAGCTGACAATAGTTGCCAATAGTTTACTCAAAAATCTACCTTACAGTCAATTGTTGAGAGTTAAAAAGATCGTGAGCGATCCTGAAGACTACTTAGTACAGCAAAAGAACATGAGAGAGAAATTTGAAGCACGTGGATACAGAAAGGAAGAATTGGATTTGGCAGTCCAGAGGGTTAATTCCCTTGATCGTGACAGCCTTTTGAAAAGTACCACCAAACCCAAGAAAGAACTCAAAACTCCAGTATATGTTTCTAAATTTTCCATTCAGAGTAACAAAATAAAGAATTCCATTAAGAAACATTGGAGCATTTTTAAGAACGATGTAAGGGTCCAGAATTTATTTGAACAACTTCCAGTCTTTGCTTATCAAAGGAGCAAAAACCTACGAGATGAACTGGTTCACACGAGGCCACCGATGAAAGAACCCATTACTTCACGCACAGGAACATATCCGTGCTTACATTGCATCAACTGTAATTTGGTGATCAAGGGTGACACGATATACCATCCCAGAACAGGCAACAAGATCTTCCTGAAGACATTTGGTACTTGCGATAGTGTGAACATTATATATGGAATAAAATGTCCCTGTGGTAAGTATTATGTAGGACAGTCCACGAGATCAGCAAAGGCACGTTGGAACGAGCACCGTTCGTGCATACGTACTTGTAACACCAACTCGGCGGTGGCACGCCACTGGCGTGATGAGAACCATAACCTGACTGAAATTAGATTTGTCATTCTTGAAGTGTTAAAGAAATCGAATCCCCATGAGGATTTGGGCCTGCGACTCAACCAAAGAGAAACCTTTTGGATAGACAAACTTGGGAGCCTCTACCCAAATGGCCTAAATGAAGAGATTAACTATCACTGTTACATTTGAATTATTGTTTTCCATGCTTGACTTAAGAGGTTATGTTGATACATGAGTGACTAGTACAGGATTCCCGTCCTCTACTAATGTACATTTGTACCGGGACACTTTGGATGACCTCTTTCTCAGAGGGGGTCATTCATGTCTTTTATTTTAGGATTCAATATGAATTGTTATCACATTAGGATCCAATTACCAACGTTTATACACCATTGTCGCCCTTCCCGAACTTAGGTTTGGGACCCAAGGTAGCACCTTTCGGGGGCTACCGCATGCGACTGGTGTATTTATGATAAATGTACATGATATATCCATGATTACCCTCATTAGTTGTTTATGTAATGGTTTAGATACACATGCTACCCTTGCATGATTTTTTCCATATATCGCAGTGTCTAATATGCTTATTATTATTATTATTATTATCACAATGTTTGTTTATTTTATTTATGACATTTTCACTTATTTATACACAATTGTCAGTATGTTTTCTATGTCTATTAGCCTTTTTTCTCATATTTAATTTTCTGTTCTTTTCCTTCTACAATTCTATATTTATCAGTAGCTTCACTGTAAATTCTTTTTTATCTGGATTCTTGGCTTGAATTGCCTGATTGCATAGAGTGCAATCGTCAGTATATTTTCTATGTCTATCAGCCTTTTTTTCCATAAATTTTTCGATTGGTTTCCATGTATAATTCCGCAATTATCAACAGCTTTACTGTAAATTCTTTTTTATTTGAATTCTTGGCTTGAATTGTTTGATTACATAGAGTGCAATCGGCAGTATGTTTTCTATGTCTATCAGCCGTTTTTCTCATATTTAATTTTAGATTTTTTCTCCTTCTATAATTCCGTAATTATCATCAGCTCTACTGTAAATTCTTTATTTCTATGATTCTTAATCTGAATTGCCTGATTGTATAGAGTGCAACTGCCTATCGGCATCGTGTCGATCAATGGACACATTTGGGTCACGTGTTTATATTAGTATGAGTAACCTTGGGAACGCTGTTCCCTGGCAATGCGGAACGGCGTCCCCTGCTTGACCGCAATTCCAGCCTCAGTACACTCGTAGCTTTACGAGTACAGGTAAACCTGGAGACCTCTACAACTAGTTTCTATGACAAATTCTGAGACAACCCACTAAAACACATGTTGTTGCCCCTACAGATTGAAGAATTGATTTGGTCTGGTTTCCAGACCTTTGATCTTGCGTGAAGTTGTTGTCAACTCCCCGCACATTTTTTCCACGGGCTACCTCGATCCCTTGAGGTAATTTTCCTTGGTTTTCTGATCATGTTCAATTAACTGTGTTATTTCAGTTACACATTATTTATTTTGATATATTTTCTTTTCCCTACTGTGTGGCTTAATTCACCTTTTCCATATACCTTGCAACTCATCGAAAATTGGTATGTTATTTTCACATTGTTTTCACGCATGGTCATATTTTGTATCACAATCACGATTTTGTTTGTTTTCAAAAAATTGATACTTTGGGTATAAATGTTCCACAGTTTGTGTAAATTGGACCTGCCCTGATGAAGGAGCTGTATGCTCCGAAATGCATTGGCACTTTATGTTTATAACAATTATGGGATGAGTTAACCGCGCCCTCACTAAGATTTTATTAGTGACCAACTTGGAATTTTCTTTTTGATAAACGCATATTACTTTTGGACCCGAGTAAGAGAGTTATTTGGATGAGTTACATTCTGTAAATACAGTGAACATTTATTAGTTGACTCTAATTTTGCAAATTGCACTGCCCTTGGTAGGGCTTAAACAGAGAGCGGCTGTGTGGCCAGGTTTGTTACCGGGTCTTCTGTATATTTTTGTGTTCCACGAGTCAGGGTGTCTCCAGACTCATCGTAGCCAGCTCCTGTGAATTTTTTTGAAGATGATTTATAACTTCAACTTTTTTTGATCCGTTTGAAAGTGAATTTAAACAGGTGGTGCCCACTTACTTACCTTCCTGCTCTTGTTCTTCCTTTTTGAGACACACGTGAGTGGAGGCACACATTGACAGAGATTGTAATTTACACTCATACAACAATTTTAAATAACAATGTCCTTTGAAGACATCGAAGATCTTTCATCCAAATGCGCAGAAACCCTAGGGTTTTCCACAGAGGAGGCGGCAGCCATTCTAGAACTGATTAGTGAAACAAGCATTGGCACACACTCCACCACAACTAAAGACCCGGCTAAACGCATTAAACAACTTGAATACTTGATACGGAAGGAGATAAACCGTAAACTACATGCAATCACTCTAGGCCGCTATTTCAAGAATCAACGTATACCAAGAGGGTTACGGATCCAACTTCGCCCAACACTTTGCAAGGAAAGCAAAGAATTTGTACGGAAATGGGAGGCTATTTTGAATAAGTGTTCCCTTGACCTGATTTTATTAACTATACAGGAATTATCAAAAAATTTGGTTACACTAAATACTGAAATTCAGGAAATTGAGAAAGAACTTGTAGGTTCACTAGGGAAAGAAGAATACGATATCATTCTAACTGACATTAATGCAAAACTGGAAGACTACAAGAATGAGTTGGAACAAAAGAAGGTGAAGAAGTTTAAAAGGGACACATATGATTATATCAATGAAGAGGTTTATACATGGATGGAGAAGTATGGCCCTATAGCATCAAAGAAACTCTACAGGTATCAATCAGATAACACTTCCAGCTCCGATTCAGACGCACAGAGGGAGACCGAGGTCCCGACAGAACAAGCATCGAGCGATCCCAACCAAACAACCAGCCCGTCCACATGCACATCTACGACTGGACCTTTTTTAGGAGCTCGCCCAAAAGAACCCGCAGGGGGAGGAGGAAATCTAAAAAACAAACCACAAACAAGATTACAACTGAGGAAAACCTAGTCATAAACATATCTCATAAAACTCTGAATAAAACTGAAGAGGATACCCTACAAAAGGGGTTGAGTTTTGTACCCACTTACAGTACCACTCTATTTAATACCAAGATTGAGTTGTACAAATTTATAAGAAAACTTAAATTGAAAGTATTCTTTGAGGAGCTAGAACCACACGAGAACACCTCGGATGCCCCAGATTTTCAAGAATTCAGAACTAAGAGTGGCTTCATACCCCCAATCTCAGTACCATCAATTGATATTTTTCAAAAACTTGTTACCCGAGATATTGAACGGATCAGTTACAAAACTCCACCGCACAGAAACATGAAACCTCATGAAATGAAAATCATCAGAGATTTATATTGTGATAAGGATATCACCATACGCCCAGCTGATAAGGGAGGCGCCCTAGTCATCATGAACACTACAGATTATAACATTGAATGCATCAGACAACTGCAAGATCGGACCATTTATGCACCTTTAGACCGAGACCCCACTCTTTCTATCAAATTGCACCTTGAGATGTTGTTGGATAAAGCCATGGAATTAGACTGGATAAATGAACACACCTATAAATTCCTCAATAACCCACACCCAATGGTTCCCAATTTCTATACGTTGCCCAAAATTCATAAGGATCTTGTCAAACCACCGGGGAGACCTATTGTTGCTGGAATGAGTAGCATCAATCAACCATTGGGAGTGTATATTGACTTTTTTCTGCAACCTCTAATACAACAAACTTCCACATACGTTAGAGATACTACACACTTCTTACAGCAACTACACTCTGTTATTTTTGATTATGATCACCTGATGTTTACCATTGATGTGAAGAGTCTATACACATCTATACCTCATGACCTTGGGATAGAATCAGTTGAATGGCTTCTGTTAAAAGCACCAGAAATTCGAGCACAGAAGGAATTTATACTATCTCTCCTTCACTTTATTTCAGAGAACTCATATTTTCAATTTCAAGACAAATTCTTCCTTCAAGTGTCTGGTACATCAATGGGGGCCACTATGGCACCATCTTATGCGAACTGTTTTATGCATAAGTATGAAATGGACCATATACTGAATAACCAGGAATGGAACAAAAATATACACCTCTGGTTACGGTTCATCGATGACATTTTTGGAATATGGATAGGCACGGATGAGAGCTTCAGTGACTTTTTCACATATCTTAACAACATCGACCAGCGCATCCAGTTCACCAAAGAGACCTCCAGAGACAGAATCACATTCCTTGATGTCCAGATCGAGAAAAAAGACGCCAACTATTCTACTACATTATTTCGAAAATCACAGATCGCAATAACTTACTTCACCGCTTGAGTTTCCATCAGTCCAGTTTACTCAAAAATCTACCTTACAGTCAATTGTTGAGAGTTAAAAAGATCGTGCGCGATCCTGAAGACTACTTAGTACAGCAATTGAACAGGAGAGAGAAATTTGAAGCACGTGGATACAGAAAGGAAGAATTGGATTTGGCAGTCCAGAGGGTTAATTCCCTTGATCGTGACAGCCTTTTGAAAAGTACCACCAAACCCAAGAAAGAACTCAAAACTCCAGTATATGTTTCTAAATTTTCCATTCAGAGCAACAAAATAAAGAATTCCATTAAGAAACATTGGAGCATTTTTAAGAACGATGTAAGGGTCCAGAATTTATTTGAACAACTTCCAGTCTTTGCTTATCAAAGGAGCAAAAACCTACGAGATGAACTGGTTCACACGAGGCCACCGATGAAAGAACCCATTACTTCACGCACAGGAACATATCCGTGCTTACATTGCATCAACTGTAATTTGGTGATCAAGGGTGACACGAAATACCATCCCAGAACAGGCAACAAGATCTTCCTGAAGACATTTGGTACTTGCGATAGTGTGAACATTATATATGGTATAAAATGTCCCTGTGGTAAGTATTATGTAGGGCAGTCCACGAGATCAGCAAAGGCACGTTGGAACGAGCACCGTTCGTGCATAGGTACTTGTAACACCAACTCGGCGGTGGCACGCCACTGGCGTGATGAGAGCCATAACCTGACTCAAATTAGATTTGTCATTCTTGAAGTGTTAAAGAAATCGAATCCCCATGAGGATTTGGGCCTGCGATTCAACCAAAGAGAAACCTTTTGGATAGACAAACTTGGGAGCCTCTACCCAAATGGCCTAAAAGAAGAGATTAACTATCACTGTTACATTTGAATTATTGTTTTCCATGCTTGACTTAAGAGGTTATGTTGATACATGAGTGACTAGTACAGGATTCCCGTCCTCTACTAATGTACATTTGTACCGGGACACTTTGGATAACCTCTTTCTCAGAGGGGGTCATTCATGTCTTTTATTTTAGGATTCAATATGAATTGTTATCACATTAGGATCCAATTACCAACGTTTATACACCATTGTCGCCCTTCCCGAACTTAGGTTTGGGACCCAAGGTAGCGCCTTTCGGGGGCTACCGCATGCGACTGGTGTATTTATGATAAATGTACATGATATATCCACGATTACACTCATTAGTTGTTTATGTAATGGTTTAGATACACATGCTACCCTTGCATGATTTTTTCCATATATCGCAGTGTGTCTAATATGCTTATTATTATTATTATCACAATGTTTGTTTATTTTATTTATGACATTTTCACTTATTTATACACAATTGTCAGTATGTTTTCTATGTCTATTAGCCTTTTTTCTCATATTTAATTTTCTGTTCTTTTCCTTCTAAAATTCTATATTTATCAGTAGCTTCACTGTAAATTCTTTTTTATCTGGATTCTTGGCTTGAATTGCCTGATTGCATAGAGTGCAATCGTCAGTATGTTTTCTATGTCTATCAGCCGTTTTTCTCATATTTAATTTTCAATTTTTTTTCCTTCTATAATTCCGTAATTATCATCAGCTCTACTGTATGTGGTATAGTCGATCGTGGACCTCCTCACGCTCATACTCAATTGTCGCCCTTTTCATGCATGCATACCAGAAAGGAGAGGCGGCACAAGGAGCTGGGGTGCAACACGTCTTTATTCTTAAAGATCCGGCGTTAGACTACCCTCTAGGCGGTAACCCCGCCCTTCAACATACGCGGGTCGCAGCCCGCGGATCAAACATAAACAGAGGACTGTCGTCCTTAGATAAGGAAGTGAGGACATCACATCCCCCCATCACTAAACCTCAAGTCCAACTCAGCTCATCTCCTCAATGAGGCGGTGGGACTTTTTCCTCGTCCTGGTTGGTCGACCTTCTATTCTTGTCGAAAGATCTGTCCATGTCTCAGGATTCACTTCTCCTTCGGAGTCTTCTCTATCTCCTTCATATGGAGCATCCCATGGATTTAGCTCATCACTCAGGTTTGTGTCACCTAAGGCTGGGGCTCTCGATACCCGTCGGAAGTGGGAAGAGTTCCTTGTGATGGTTCTGCGGTCTCCTTCCGCGGTGATGATCCTTTCCTGCGGATGACGATGAGAGGCTCCTCGCTGAATGGGGCTACGTTTTTTCAAGGCTGGGGCTGGCGGACTATGACCATGTCTCCTGGGGCCAAATCATTTGTCTTGGCTTGTCGTTTTGTGTCCGCGGCCCTTTTCATGGTTTCCTTCATGTGTGCATCCTTCACCCTCATTTCTGCATCCCTTGCATAGTGGTCTTCCTCAATGGCTACGTGTGGTATTCTTGTTCTTATTGTTCGCCCAAACATCACTTCTGAAGGTGTTTTCCCTGTGGTGCTGTGTGGCGTGTTTCTGTAGTCTCGCATGAGTTGGTATAACAGTTTTTCCACAGGTTCGCCCGTGATGCGAGCAATTTGTGTGGTGCGTTTGATGTTGCTCATGAACCGTTCGACGGTCCCATTGGCTTGTGGCCATTGAGGTGTTACTTTTCTGTGTCTGAAACCCATGTATTCGGCAAATCTTTGGAAGTCCTGGCCTGTGAATGGAGGTCCATTGTCAGATTTGACTACTTTGGGTACTCCATACGTTGCGAACATCCGATCTAGGACTGGTATGGTGTGGTGTGCAGATGTTGATGGGACTATCTGTAGATCGGGGTATCTTGAGTACTCGTCTACTGCCACCAGGATGTATTCTCCTCCTTCCATGGGCCCAAAGTGATCGATGGCTATTTCTTCCCAGGCCCCTTCAGGTAGTGCGGTCAAGTTTAGAGGTTCTGGGGAGGTGTGTGGCTTCACGAGAGCACAGGTGGGGCAGTCTTGTAGCAGTTCTTCTACTGCGGTACCTAGCTGTGGGAACCATATTTTCTGCCTCAGCATCCTTTTGGTGGACACAATTCCTCGATGTCCTTCGTGGGCAAGTTCGAGTATCTTCTGGCGCAGACTGCGCGGTATCACTAGCTTTGTTCCTTTTAGCAGCATTCCTTCGTCGGATTTTGCCAGTTCTTCCTTCACAGCTAGGAAACAGGTGAGATCCCGCTTGACATCCTCGTTCATGTTTTCTCGAATTTGCTTGGCATGCTTCCACCGCCCTGTCTCTAGGCATCGGAGGATGGTTTGTATCCCTTGATCCGTGTTTGATTCACTGATGATGCGATCCATGTCCAGACCTTGCGGTGTGTTGCTGTGAATGACATATCTTATGTACTGGTCAGCTATGGATGGTTCTGGTCCACACGCGTCCTTCGGGTGTCTCGAGAGGAAGTCGGCAGGGTTCTGTTCTTTTCCGGGTCTGTGAGTGATGGAGAATTGATAGTCCTGTAGCCGGAGGGCCCATCGGGCAATGCGTGGTGGCATTTTAGCTTGAGGGTTGCCATAAATGAAGATGAGGGCTTGGTGGTCCGTTACAACTACGAAAGGCTTTCCGTATAGGAACAAATGGAAGTGTTCACAGGCCCACACCACGGCCAGGCCCTCTTTCTCTGCCTGCTAGTAGGCTTGCTCGGTCTTGGAGAGGCTTCGGCTGGCATAAGATATGATATGTTTCTTGTTTTCTTCTCGGTCATCGAGTTGTGTCAGGATGGCGCCTAGGCCTACTGGACTGGCGTCGACAATGAGTTCTGTCATTCTTTTGGGGTCGAAGTATGCCATATTCTGGGCGTCAGATATGCGATCTTTAATCGTTTGGAATGCTTCCTGGCACTGAGGGGACCATGTAAACTCCGTGTTGAGTTTGGTGAGTGCTCGGAGGGGTTCACTGATGGATGCGAAATCTCGTATGTATCGGGTGCAGTAACTCGCAAGGCCCAAGAAGGACCTGAGGTCTGATGTAGTCGCGGGTGGCGGGGCTTCTCGGAGTGCACTCACTTTTTCCGGGTCGGGTGTCATTCCCTTTTCAGAGAATATGTGACCAAAGAAGCGGAGCGTTTTCTTGCGAAATTCACATTTGTCTTTGTTTAGTGTGAGTCGTGCCTCTTCCAGGGCCATGCACACTCTCATTAGTGTATCATCGTGTTGCTCTTGAGTTTGACCAAACACCAGGATGTCGTCGCTATAGTTTAGGCAGTTGGGTACATGTTTGATGATGTTGTGAATTTCTGCCTGAAAGATTTCAGCAGCGGACGACACACCAAAACTTAGTCGTTTGTAGCGGAAGAGTCCTAGGTGAGTGGCGAAAGTTGTTATATATCGAGAGCTTTTGCGTAGTTCCAGCTGATGGTACCCTTTGTTGAGGTCCAGTTTAGAGAACACAGTTGTCCCATTTAATAGATGTACCATATCTGTTATCCTCGGGGCTTGATGGCGTTCCCTTAGTAGTGCCTCATTCGGCCTTCTCATGTCCACGCATATTCGGATGTCTTGAGAGTCCTTTTTGGGTACTGGTACAATTGGGGAGACCCATGGCGTGGGTCCTTCTGCCGGCTCAATGATGTCTGCATCCAGCAATTTTGATAGTTCCTTTTCCACTTGTTTTTGGATGTTTACGGGTATTCCTCGATAGTGTTGGGCTATGGGTGGGACCTTGGGGTCAATGTGGAGTTCTATTTGTCTGTCCTTCAGCTTCCCGAGGCCTTTGAATAGTGAGGGGAACACCCGTTCTATGCTTGCAGTGGGGTCTAGGTATTTGCGTACCATAAAACGGTACAATATGTGTATTAGTCCCATTTCTATTGCTGCCTGATAACTTAGTATGCATCCGCTCTCAGTCGCTGCTTCGAGGACGTGCATGGGTATCTTCTTTTCATGTTCTTTGTATCGGCACGAGGCCATGAAGAAGCCTTTACATGCGCGCGGGGTCTTTGATCCATAGGGAAAAATGAGTGTTCGCGCTGGTTGCAGGCGGGGGGCATTAGGTATGCTCTCGTAAACTTTCTCACTGATCACGTTTACGGTTGCTCCCGTGTCAATTAGAAATTCGGCTGTCGCTTGATTCACTTGTATTCTGAGGATTGGGCTATGCTCTTTTGCTGTGCTGTTTCCTAGCGCATATAGATATCCTTTCCTTCTTGGTGTTTCTGGGTGTCTTTCCGATTTGGGTGTTTTCTCATCCGACGAAACACTGGACGCGCTGTCAGACTGGGATTGTTCGATGAGGCACCGTACGTATCTCCGTGGTCTTCTCCTTGACCTGGGAAGTGGTGTTCTGTTCTCCCTCCATTCTCTCTTCTCATGCCTTCTTTCCGTCTGGTCGTCGTGATGTTTGTGGCGCCCCTGTTCATGGGTCTGGTGTGACCCTCGATGGTTGCGGTAGGGCGTTGTTTGATTTTGTTCTGGTTCTGGTATGGGCTTGTGGCTCCTTCCAGCCCCTCTCATCTTGCTGCGGAAGATCAGACATACGGCTTTGTAGTGGTCTTCACCACCGCACGCGGAACAGTTTTGTCCTATTGCAGGGCATATTCCTTCGTGGGGATATTCGTGTCCGTACCGGTAGCAGAACGGATCACTGTTTCTTGCAGTCCCTTCCAGTTTGTTGAGGCATTCGTGTTTTCCATGTGTAATCTTTATGTCATCCAAACCTTTTACTTGTGCAGCTAGGGCTGCAGCCGAGCGAGCCAGTCGAAGAATTTCGTCAAGGCTGCGCGGTTTCTGCAGGAGTCGCTTGCGGAAGTCGGCACTTTCACATCCCACTATGATCTGTGACCTGAGGGCCTCCTCATTAGAGTAATTATTGAAATCACAGTGCTTCATTTTCGCTCGTAATCTCATGACGAATGCATCTATGGTTTCACCCTTTTGTTGTTTGGTGGTGTGGAAAATGTGCCGCTCATAGTCTACATTGGTGTGAGGTGTGAAATATTCTGTGAGCGTAGTTTTTAGCTTGACGTACGTGTCTGTGCTGTCCTCGGGAATTTCGTCGAGAATGTCTCAGACATTTGGTCCGACAGCATGATTTAGAAGATTGAGTTTTTGGTCATCTTCCAGTGCGCCTGCTGCTTTCAGGCATACCTCAAAGTCCCTCAGCCACCTCTTCCACCTTGATCAAAGGGTGCCGGAGTCGGTGAGGTCGAAATTTGCTGGTAGCTGTGTTAGGAGGCTGTCCGTCATTTTCTTATAGCCTGTGCTGTTTGGTGTTACCGGGATGGTTAGTGAGTCTTCCTCTGAATTACTCATGAAACTGTTTCTGTGGTTATTTGACTGAGCCGGGTGTGATTTGTCACTCTGCAGCTGGGGAGCGCATTAATTCAGGGTGCTAGTAGAAAGTCTTGGCGCGGTGGCACCCTGTTGTCAGCAGGGGGGGGGGGCGCTGTGGTTTCTATTCCTAGTGCGGTGGCACTTTATTGCCACCAGGGTGCTGCAGACTGGGGCCTTAGCTGCTGATGTCGACAGGTGCGTGGTGTGATTCAATTTGTGCCTGGGGGGGAGAGGGCTCGCTCTTACCCCTTTGTGTCGGACTGTTGTGTCCCACCTTCGTCGCCAGTGTGGTATAGTCGATCGTGGACCTCCTCACGCTCATACTCAAGTGTCGCCCTTTTCATGCATGCATACCAGAAAGGAGAGGCGGCACAAGGAGCTGGGGTGCAACACGTCTTTATTCTTAAAGATCCGGCGTTAGACTACCCTCTAGGCGGTAACCCCGCCCTTCAACATACGCGGGTCGCAGCCCGCGGATCAAACATAAACAGAGGACTGTCGTCCTTAGATAAGGAAGTGAGGACATCACACTGTAAATTCTTTATTTCTATGATTCTTAATCTGAATTGCCTGATTGTATAGAGTGCAACTGCCTATCGGCATCGTGTCGATCAATGGACACATTTGGGTCACGTGTTTATATTAGTATGAGTAACCTTGGGAACGCTGTTCCCTGGCAATGCGGAACGGCGTCCCCTGCTTGACCGCAATTCCAGCCTCAGTACACTCGTAGCTTTACGAGTACAGGTAAGCCTGGAGACCTCTACAACTAGTTTCTATGACAAATTCTGAGACAACCCACTAAAACACATGTTGTTGCACCTACAGATTGAAGAATTGATTTGGTCTGGTTTCCAGACCTTTGATCTTGCGTGAAGTCGTTGTCAACTCCCCGCACATTTTTTCCACGGGCTACCTCGATCCCTTGAGGTAATTTTCCTTGGTTTTCTGATCATGTTCAATTAACTGTGTTATTTCAGTTACACATTATTTATTTTGATATCTTTTCTTTTCCCTACTGTGTGGCTTAATTCACCTTTTCCATATACCTTGCAACTCATCGAAAATTGGTATGTTATTTTCACATTGTTTTCACGCATGGTCATATTTTGTATCACAATCACGATTTTGTTTATGTTTTCAAAAAATTGATACTTTGGGTATAAATGTTCCACAGTTTGTGTAAATTGGACCTGCCCTGATGAAGGAGCTGTATGCTCCGAAATGCATTGGCACTTTATGTTTATAACAATTATGGGATGAGTTAACCGCGCCCTCACTAAGATTTTATTAGTGACCAACTTGGAATTTTCTTTTTGATAAACGCATATTACTTTTGGACCCGACTAAGAGAGTTATTTGGATGAGTTACATTCTGTAAATACAGTGAACATTTATTAGTTGACTCTAATTTTGCAAATTGCACTGCCCTTGGTAGGGCTTAAACAGAGAGCGGTTGTGTGGCCAGGTTTGTTACCTGGTCTTCTGTATATTTTAATAGTTGCCACCTTTCCCATCTTGTCATTTGACACAACCACCACTCTGTGCTTAAATCACAGCCTGCTGGAATTGCGGAATCTGTGTTTTTCAACTTTTAACATTGCATTGTACATATACTACATGGAAGTACAGGCGTGTTCTGAAAAAAAACACTTTATTGTATAATGATATATATATTTAATGTTACATTTCATGCAACACATCTCCATCCATCCATCCATCCATCCATCCATCCATCCATCCATCCATCCATCCATCCATCCATCCATCCATCCATCCATCCATCCACACAGGTGCAGGCTGGAGCAGCTGCCAAATGCCCAATAGGGAGTTGATTGACAACCACAGCAACCTCGATATCTTTGTGGGCAGAGCAATCGCTTATGCAACACCATGGCACACAAAATGAAGGTGCTGGCTTGATAGCAGCTAGCACCAGAGCGGAGCATAAAAGTCTATGATGCCAGTCCAGAACAGTCAGGTTGTATGCAGCAGTTGGGTAGAATAACAAGAGACAGAAAGTGTGTGCCACCTCTTCAGCAGTGCTGCAATTAAGTAACATACACAAGAATAGTGTTGAAAGTGTTGCCAGCAGAGGAAGGTGGTGGGTACACTCTGTACTAAAGAATGGAGCAAGGTGAAAATGGTGCTAATTTGCTTTAGTGACTGACCTCTGCAGTGTGGCCAACGCATGCAGGTGAAAACTTAGCTGCCCATGTGTAAGGGTTTATCCAAGCTGATTCATTGTGTTGCTTTGTAACAGTATAAATGTAAACAAAACCGAAAAGACACAGATATGCTCAGGGAACCAATGAGCATAACGTAATGGGGCAATGATATTGTCACTTTGTAGTTGAGTGCACTGTGACATAGAAGGATGGGTTGCTAATGATATATGATTTGGCTTTTATAACGCGCCTGTACACAAGTGTTTCGAGGCGTGACAAGACAAGGAGGGGGTAAACAAAGGGAGGAAAAAATAACAATCTTACTAAACCTTGTGTCATTCAGATCACGCAAGTGCAGGGAAGAGGGAAGGGGAGAAGTAGTGCCAGGGGGAGGGGAAGTGTAGTTAACTGACAAGTGCGGCCAGCGGGTGGCTCATAAGTGCAGGGAGAAGGGACTGTCTGGTTGCAGATGCAGGCGCTTAAGTGCTTAAGTGCTGGGGAACCCAGAGGCAGTGCAAGGGCTACTGGACTTGCAGAAGCCTGGGCCAGAGTTCAGAGGGTGGCCAGTGCGCAGAGCAGTCAGGTGCATCAGCAGGGGGGATGAAGAGAGAAAGTGGAAGCAAATAGGAAGGTTGTGAGTTGCTTCCGGAACCGGAGGTGGTTCTGCTCAAGTTTGAGAGAGGCAGGGAGGCTGTTCCAGAGGGAGGGCCCAGCCGAGGCGGTAGATCTGCCCCCAACTCGCTGCTTGGAGAAGCATCTGACCCTGAGAGAGTTGGAGGTGGATGAGCGGAGAGCTCGAAAGGGAAGATGTTTTAGAAGAGACCGTTGGAGGTAGAGAGGTCCCATGCCTCTCAGAAAGCCTTTTGGATGTAGCATAGGGTCTTGAAGTTGATCCTTGCAGCCACGGGGAGCCAGTGAAGAGATTTCAGAGCTGGAGAGATACAATCCCTAGGCTTGAGGCCAAGGGCAAGTCTCACAGTCCTGTTCTGGATACGTTGCAAAGGTCGAAGACTAGAGGCAGGAAGATTTAGAAAGAGGCGGTTGCAATAGTCCAGCCTAGAGAGGACCAGAGCTCTGGAGACAGTGAGCTTCTGGGGGAAAGTGAGAATAGGAAGAATACATCTGAGGGAAAAACTCGCTTGACAATCTGTGATACAAAGTTATATACACAAGTATTAACAGCTGGAAAAGGGGTCACTGAAATGGAACATTACTTAATGAAATTTCCTAGCAAAAAAATGAAAATTGGCTTCATGAGATTTCGTATGAATGTGCTGTCGACTAATCAAATAAAAAGTATAAGGGCAATACAAGTTGGGGTCGAAGGCTCGTGCAGATTTTGTAAAGACAAGGACGAGCTGGAAACCCTTTGTCATCTTATGTCGGAATGCCCAGAGTTATTAGCAAAAAGAGAAATGTATTTTAAAGAATTTGTACATAATGTATGGTTATTGAGAGACCTTATATGGATAAAAATGCTACATGGAGAATCCATGTCCATGAGAATAAGAGTATTAGCATTCATAGAACATGTATGTGAAATAGAGTAAAACCTGTTTTAATAGTATTATGTAATATGAGAAAGTTGTTGTTGTAATCCTACTGTGTTCTGCATAATCAAGAAAATGCAAATTGTAAAATTATGTATTTGTAAGATTTTAACTATGAATTTTAAATTTTGTAAAAGTTTGTAAAAACGAAAACAAATAAAGGAATAAAAAAAACAAAAAAAACATCTGAGGTGCTGCAGCTGATCGTTTCACTTCTTAGAGACAGAGATGTGAGGAGAGAAGGAGAGGGTAGAGTCAACAATGACACCAATGTTCTTAGCCTCACAGGAAGGAGCAGCAAGAGGGCCCAGAGTGGGTGGCCAGAGAGAGCGAGGAAAGGAAGGAGCGGGCAGGTGTTGCAATGAGGAGGATCTCAATCTTACTGTTATTGATATTTTGTTTCTATCACGCTCGTACACAACTGTTTCAGAGCACGACAAGGCAAGGGAGGGGAACAGAGGAGAACAAAACAACGATCTTACTAGGCCCAATGACATTGAGTACATGCAAGTGCATGGGAGAGGGGGAGGGTAAAGTGCATGGAAGGGGGGAGAAGTGTAAAGTGCGGAGCAAAGGAGAAACATAAATAATAATAAATAAAGGCAACAAACAGTGGAAATGCAGCCAGCAAGTGGCAAGTGCTGGGTTTAAGGCAGCAGACAGGGTAGGTCGGATAAGTGCAGGAAGAAAAAGGGTGGGACTGTATGCATACAGATACAGACCCCAGTGCAAGATGTGGCCCTGGAGGCAGTGGGGAGGGTGGCAGGGTGAGCAGGTACCTGGGCCCGTAGGACAGAGGGTGTCCAGGTGCACAGTGCCAAGAGAGAACAGATCAGCTGGGGAGAGAGGGAGTGAAGGCAGAAGCAAAGAGGAAGGTCTTGAGGTTCTTCCAAAACCA
This sequence comes from Ambystoma mexicanum, assembly GCF_040938575.1. Taxonomy (NCBI): domain Eukaryota; kingdom Metazoa; phylum Chordata; class Amphibia; order Caudata; family Ambystomatidae; genus Ambystoma; species Ambystoma mexicanum. The sequence continues at coordinate 1,068,673,138 of NC_090936.1, forward strand.
GAGATGGTTCTCCTCAAGTTTTACAGTGGCAGGGAGGCTGTTCCAGAGGGAGGACCCAGCCGAAGACAGATCTACCCCCAGCTCATTTCTTTGAAAAACAACTGACCTTAAGGGAGTTAGAGGTAGAGGAGCGAAGAGCTCAAGAGGGGAGGTATTTGCGGAGGGATGGCTGAAGGTATTTTGGACCCAGGCCCCAGAAAGTCTTGTGGACAATGCAGAGCATTTTGAATTTAATCCTTGTATCCACTGGGAGCCAATGGAGAGATTTCAGAGCTGGAGAGATACGATCCCAGGGCTTGAGGCCAAGGACAAGTCTTACAGTCCTGTTCTGGATTAGTTGCAGAGCTTGGGAGACAGTGAGCTTTGGAGGGAAGGAGAGGAAAGGCAGAGTACCTCTGAGGAGGTGCAGTAGGAAGTTTGACTTTTCAGAGACATCAGAGATGTATGGCGGAGAAGGAAAGTGTTGGGTCAAAGATGACCCCAAGGTTCCTAGCCTCGCAGGTGGAGGTAGGAGGATGAGTTCAGTGTCGTCAGCGTAGCACTGGAAATGTGAGCAGAAAATAGCAATGCAGTGGGCGAGAGTTGCCAGGTATTGGTTGAAAAGCCAGGGTGAGAGTTTAGACCCCTGGGGAACACCACAGGTAGAGGGGAAGATTGATGATAGGAAGGACCGAAGTTGGACCTGGGAGGGTCGATCAAAGAGGAAAGAGGTCAGCCAGGCCAGAACCTGATCTTCAGGTAGAGATCTTTGGCAGCACACCATTCCTGAATTGCGGCCAGTCTGGCATGAGAGAAGCAGAGGTGGCTGAGGGGAGCCTAAAAGAGAGTTAAATGTCATCCGCATAACATTGAAAATTGGAGCAGAAGGTAGCGATGCAGTGGGCAAGAGGTGACGGGTAGTGGTTGAAGAGTCAGGGAGAGAGGTCAGACCCTTGGGGAACACCACAAGTAGAGCAAGGGATAGAAGAGAGGAAAGACCCCAGTTGAACCCGAGAGGGTTGGTCGGTGAGAAAGGAGGTCAACCAGGCCAGGGCCTGATCAGTAATACCAAGGTTGTCGCGAAGACAATTGAGCAGGATGTCAAAAGCAGAACAAAGATTGAGGAGAATGAGGACAGGAGGGAGATTAGAGTCAAGATTGGAGAGCAAGGTCTTCACGGGTGTCCAGAAGAGCAGTTTCCGTGCTTCTGTCAGCTCTAAAGCCAGACTGGTGGTCGTGTAGGCAACCAAAAGATTCAGTATGTAGATTAAGCCGGGAGATGGCCAGCTTTTCCTAGAGTTTGCCCAGGAAAGGAGGGATGGAGATCAGGCGATGGTAAGCCAGAGAGGAAGGATCGGCCGAGGGCTTCTTTAGAAGGGGGTGCACAAGAGTGTACTTAAGGGGAGGGTAAAGTTCCAGTGGCAAAGGAGTGATAGCAGAAATCGGCCAAGGCTGGAGCAAGGGTGTCGATGTGGTCCTTGATTGTTTTGGATGAGCAAGGGAGAACCTGCTTTGACGAGTCTTTCATAGATCGGACGTGTCTAGATAGATGGCCAGCAGTGAACAGGGGAAAGTAGGGGAAAAGAGGAGGAGACACAGCCTCAGATCGGCCAGGAGTGGTAGAGGAGGAGGAGGAGGAGGAGGAGGTAGAGGATTAGAGGGTGGACAGGATGTCCTGAGTTTTACTAGTGAAATGAGAGGTCGTGCAGAGGGCCTGGGAGGGAACAGGAGAGGTAGAGACTGCAACAGGATTGGCCAGCTCCTTGCAGATTTTTAAAAGTTCGGCCGAGTTGTTAGATGCCACAGAGATGCGGGCTTGGATGTAGGCTCTCTTCTTAGAGAGGACAGAGCCTGTTCTGCCTTTGGAGCAGGCGGCAGGCCAGTTTGTTAGGGGGTGCACCTGATGCCCTCCACTTCCTCTCTGCTGCCCTACACTTGCGTTTAAGGGCGGCAAGGTCAGAATCGTACCAAGAGTTCCACTTGGATTTGGGCTTCAAGCGGATCCTCATGACAGGGGCAAGGACATCCAAAGTGTTAGAGATAGACAGATGAAGGTTAGAGAAGGCTGTGTCGGGGTGTGAGTCAGCCAAAGGTGCAGGAGGAGGGAAGAAAAGAGAGAAAGAGATAGCGAGAGAAAGAGAGAAAGAGAGAGAAAGAGAGAGAGAGAGAGAAAGAAAGAGAGAGAGAAAGAGAGAGAGAGAGAATGAGAGAGAGAGTGAGAGAAAGAGAGAGGGAGAATCTCAGAGGTTGCAAAGAGTCCTGAAGAAGGGCTGGTAGCATCCAGGTGGATGTTCAAGTCTCTGAGGAGGAGAAGTTGAGAGGTGTGATATGATAGTTTATTTATATAGCACCTATACACAATGTGTTTCAAAGCGCTTCAAGGCAAGGGAGGGAACAAGGGAAAATACAACCACATTCTTACAGGCCATGAACAGTAAGGATGTGAAATTAACTATCGTACTCGGCCTGACGACATTTCAGATAGTGCAAGAGCTAAGACATAGATAAGGAAAGGAGCGGGAGAGTGGGAAGGAAATGGAAACAGACAGGCGACTACCGTACTAGGCCTGACGACATTTCTGGTAGAGCCGGAGAAAAACAAAAGGTGAGGGAGAGGGGTGCAGAAAGGGAGGGGAGGAACAAAACAAGTGACAAGAGGCAAGGAGTGAGGAGGAGAGGTCAGCCCACTCAGAGAAATAGAGGGCGGGCTGTAGATAGTGGCCACAGTGAGAGAGAGAGAGGCCAGGAGAGATAGAGAGCCTGCAGACCAGGCATTCAAAGGAGGAGTAGTGCTGCATTGGAATGATAGAAGCAGGGATCCACTCTGGGAAAATCAAGGCTACACCCCCACCGATACAGTTGGTTCTCGAGTCGGAGAGGATCTTGTAGCCATCGGGAAGGAGAGTGTCGGAACCAGTGAAAGAGCTGGCTGCGAACCAAGTCTCGGTGAGACCGAGCACATACAAATCAAGCTCTTCCAGGAAACGGCAGGTGTCAGAGGTGTGTTTGACAGCTGAACAAGAGGAACGATGTGGAGCAGGTTGCCACATTTGAAGAACTTCCGGGAACGGGTACATGCCAGAGGTACACCCTCCAGAAGTGTTGGAGGTGCCCGAGGATGGCCGGAGGAGGAAGGAAGAGAATGCCGGGTAGTCAGGGTGGAAAAAGAGAGTGCCAGGGGTGGCAGAGGAGCGAGACAACAGGGTGGCCAGAGAAGCAATAGGGGGTGCCGAAGAGGTGGCAGAGGAAGGAGGCAGCAGAGGAGACAGAGAGGGTCTGAAGGAATAGCAGGAGAGGAAAGGAAGTTGATAAGGTGCAGGAAGCGTCTATCAAAGAGAAGAAGATTGGCCTGAGTGCCCTGGACCAAGACGGGCCATTTAAGTGACATTAATGATGGTCTTAGAGGAGCGGAAGGAGGGCAGGAGGGCCTCCCACTGGGTGCCACCTTCAATGGGAGAAGAGGAAAAAGGAGAGAGAACAGAGACCATATGGGGGACCATAGGCCTGGAGAGGGAACAACAAAGAGTATGTCGTTAAGGGTCTGTCTGGAGGAAGCACTGGTATAGGTATCAGCGATAGGGAGGCCTGGGCTGGAGACCAGGATGTCCCTTTTGAACTTCTTCCTGCCAGACTTAGTGAGAGGGACAGGATAGTCGATAGAAAAGCAGTTAGAAAAGATACACGAGACAGAGTGTCATGACTGGTTTGAGGGCTCACCTGTTTAGGCTTGATAGGCTTATTTCTTGTTGGATCTGGCAGCCCGTGTTTCCTGGAGTTGCGGGTCTCGTGGAGGTAAGGACGGGCTCCTTCAGACGCCACACTGTGTATGGCAGGTAACCTAGAGTTCAATGTTCACTTCATGAATTGTCTGGGTCGATGTGACGGCCCTAAAGCAACTGCACAAGTCCTGGATGGAGAGCCGCAGAAAGTGGTGAGTTGCAGCCGCCGTCGAGGTCCGGAAGATTCTGGAAATCCTGGGTTGAGGTAAGGCGGTCCGAGGATGGAGATCTGCAGGACGCGGAGAGTCGCAGCCGCAGTCGAGGTCTGGAGGATTCCGGAAATCCTGGGTAAAAGTAAGGCGGCCAAGGGCAACCGCGAGAGCAGTCCTGGATGAAGAGCCGCGGAAGGTGGTAGCTGAAAACCAAGAAGGCACAAAGAGGTGAAGGAAATTCTTAGGAGCGAGCGTGAGGAACTACACTCGAGCAAGGAATTGTGAGCGCATTGACATGTGCAGAACCACAGGGGCGTGGCGCTTATCTAGGCACGCTAGAAACTGTACCGTTGATCGATGTGCACTTCCTGCCATGTTTTGAGGGTGCGGGGAGTGTTCTGGCACGTTGTTGAATGAACCAGGAGGTCCAAAGGGGGCAGTAGTGCGATTTCATGACACAGAAAGCAGAAAGTGGAGGGGGTAGGGGAGCCCAGGCAGGGGAGGGGAGGTCGCGCAGCATAGGGGGTAGGGGATGTTGAGCAGGGGCGGTGGGGCAGACAGGAGGGAGGCAGGGTGGCACAAAAGGGAGGGTGGGCACAAAAAAGAACAGACCTACAAATCAGATGCAGTACAGAACCATCAGAATGAAAAGAGCACAATGGGGAACCTAGAAGTAGAGAATGCAGATGTAGTAAAGAACCAGGTAATGCACAAATCACAACAGGGAACCTGGAAGTAAAGAAGAAGATGCAATACAGGACCAAAACCAAAACACAGAGGTCAGCAGGGAACCTAGAAGTGAAGAATGAAGGCAATTGCAATGTGATGCCACAAACCGTGGATAGCAACACAATATCAAGAACTAACGCTTATCCAGGCTTCATCTTTACAGCGCTGATAGACAGAGGATTCACCTCCAGTGACAAGAATTCAAATGGGCTGGGTTCGACTCTCACCTCCGCCAATGCTTTTCAGAATTGGAGTTTTTGCTGCTTTTCTTTTTACGCCTTCAAACATTTAAAATGTGAAAAAAGAATGAATATAGAAAACAGAATTCTAAAAACAAGGGTACAGCAAGACAATACAGTTCGGACCACTTTCTTCATTTCCCACCTTTTGCGCAGTGCCTTTGAATTTGGGTTTTGGTGGGGGTTGTTTTGCTGGCTGTGGGGCGAGAGTGCACAACTCATATGGTGAGGTTAACCTCCTACAGAGTGCTTGATAGCATCCGAGGTTTTCTGTAAGTTGTTTGCACCATGCACATTTTCACATGGGACCCAATTGCTGTTAGGTGTGAATGGCTCGGGAAGGTAGTTGGGCAAGGGAAGGAAAGTTGAGCGGAATACCCATTTTGAAAAAGGTTATGAATTGTCTACAATTGTGCAATACATTAGATTGTTTCTGTATTTGTTGTATGTTTTACAAATGGACATGCCCCATGCATTCAATAGTTACTGGAAAACAGAAGGGGATAAATACTCTAAAAAGTATATTGTAGAAGGAATAAATACCACACTAGTTAAAATACACACTGCACACATAAGCAATCTTTTTCTGTTCCAGTGTTTATTTCACGCACCCCAATAATGTAGTGGATAAATGGAAGTCAATTAAACACATACTAAATAAATGTCACTAGAATAAAATGAATGATTTACTGACCACATTAAAAGTGAAAGTTCTAGGGCGAATCAAACCCTTATCCCCAAATCTACCAAGGCTGCACCAGGCAGGTCTCAACCCATCCAACCATGGCTGCTGTAGAGTGGTGAGCATGTAAAGGTTGATGCTCTTGAAAGGATGCTTAGGCCATACTCCCCTCCCACTCGAAGCATGCCTGTGCCCAGGTCCAGTGCATGAAGTTGGGGGTGATTCTATCCCCATTGAACAGTGTTGAACCTCCTAGTGGGGAAATGAAAAGCAGCATTTTGAAAGGCTGTGTACAACCAGTTCAAGATATATTGGGCCAAAACAATGTCGAGATTTGGGGACCATGTGGCCAATATGACTGATTGACAAAGATGTGTACAAGCGTTGCTGACAAGTACGGTAGCAGGAGAGGTGGGGAAAAAGTTCAATCTTGCAAATGAGGAGTAGAAAGCAGAATAAAATATGATGTATGTGAATGGAACCAGGAATTAATCATTTTACAAAACATGTTACTTCTTTATTCAATATGTCTGATACTCAACATACTGGTCACCAATATAAACATGCATTCTATATTAATTATACACAGTGTAGTAGCACTGACAGACCAGGAGTCAGGGCCATCTGCCCAGAACCAAATTAATCCTGCTGATCTTCTTGGGTGGCTCCATGGAATGGAGCCACCCAAGCGATTTCCATCTTAAAAGGTGATTTACATCGGCGCCTTCCATTTCCCACTCTCTCCAAGGTACCATCTTATTCACCGTTAGCATGTCCACAACACTTCTTACATTTCTGCCAACACGGATGTCATGGCCATTGTGAACATCTGGAATTAAAACAGGTACATTTATGTGAATTGAGACATAACGGGCAACACAACTGAATCAATATATGTTTTATAATCTAATCACTGTTCCTCTTTTCATCATACAATTTTGCAGAGTCAACATAAAAGCCTGTCCATTGGGTTTACATTTGTTGGATTAAAATGATGTTCGCACTGCTGAAGGCCATTGTGTGAATAGATGGTTGGGCAGAGTAATATTCTGTACCCAAATACGTCAGGAAAGTTTTGTGTCGGCACGTGTTGGGTTGCTTTATATCATGTGTAGAATCACAACACATGTATGAGGCAATTTCTGGGTACTTTGTATTAGAGGAAAGAACAAGGCACAAGTAGGCAAGTCATGCAAAACCGGGGAGGGGTTTTGCTAGTCGTCTACTCTGTTTTGGTTGTACAGGAGAGAAGCACATCATCGCTGCTGTCTTCTACGATCTTGTGAGTAACTTTGTCAGGTGATTCAAGCAGCGTTGCAGTGCTCCTTTCTTCTAATGAGGAGGAATTAGAGCAATGGACCATAGTGATGCTGCTTGCATGATGTGACAAGCCAATGTCACGAGTGTGGAGAGGTGGCAACGTTAAAGCACCAGGATGTGTATCCATATATGAATGCCATCCTGCCCTCTCCACACTCTGTATTATGGCCATTTATCTCACACTGCGTGGGTGCTGTGGCAAAACAGATAAGTAGGGTTTTACATTCTCCGTGAAGATGATGGAAGGGGAATCTAACGGTGCAGCTCACAACATTTTTCAGTTTGACAGGGAATAATATTGGGACTTGTGCAGAGTATTTCTTGTGGTTGACATTTCCACGCTTATTAATTTTATGTAGGGGTTCCTGTGACATACTCATTTGCCGTTGTGTGGCAGTTTTGGTGTACTTTGCAATGGTCGAAAAAGAGCTCTCAAATTTCCTGTCGCCATGCATGAGAAGACCACACAGTTGTTGATTTTTTCACTTTGGTTTCTGGGACTTGTAGTTTTTTCTTTCTTTCTTTCTTTTTCTTTCTTTCTTTCCTGGAAGAAAATGCATAAAACATGGACAGGATAAACAATTAAATTCTATTATGTACGCATGCTGCTGGCGATTTCATAGCCTCTTGGTGCTTTGGTTGGCTTGGTTCTGGCTTGTAGGAAGGAGCGGTGCCAGACTGGGTTGAACTGGGGAACAAATTGTCTCAGGCACCAATGAAAAAGTGGCTGGTAGTTGCAAATGGTAATTCATTCCTTTTGTGCAGACCATTTGAATAGTATCTGAGGGGGAACTTTTGTGATGAAATGTGATGCAAATTGTGCAATCTATATCTATAAAACACTTAGGTATGTTTCCATACTTAGTTGATGCAATTTATCAGTGTTAGGTTGCCCTCTGCTGTCAAAATGGCAAGGTTCACCCACAACAACAGTTAATATTTCAACAAACAGAATGAGCATAGTTCTACGTGATCACCTCCACCTTCAACTATCACAAACATTCGGAATTGACTTCTTTCCACCCCAACTTCTCTTCACACAGGGCACAGCAGTTCCAGAGTCAATGACCAGTTAATTACCGGCTCAATGTTTCAGTCTCTATAGAGCAAAAAACGCTGTAGAACGAATGCCTCCTCAAGGGCTCAAACTGAAAGTAGGTGAACTAATTCTGCTACTACGCAACCTTATGCCATCACGGGAACTTGGTAATGGAACAAGGTTGACAATTACACGTCTACATAAAAAGACACATCATGGAGGCCTGGGGAATCAATGGAACTCAGATAAGGTTCTTATACTGTGCATACCTCTCATTCCATCTGATATGTTTAGCTGGTTCAATTACCATTAATATGTCACAGGGACCTATGCCCCCTTCCTGGAAGCAATCAGTGGTAATTCCGATATTTAAGAACAAGGACAGAAGAGACCCTATGAATTACCAATCGATATTGACCTTTAAGATATGCTGGAATGGTGTATGTTATACTGAGAACAGCTAGTTTATGGAATATGTATTCAACAACAATGGTCAAAACTACTACAGCATAGTGAAGTAACTCATCAAACTGGCACACATTGGCCCAAAAAGTGGCCCACATTGACAAAACAAATTGGCCCACATTAGCATTTTGCATTTTTGATGCAGGCATTGCCATATTGGTCAGTCCAAGCCTGGTGCCAGATTGCTTTCCTGTTGTCTTGATGTTCGCATATCTCAGGGCATCTAGGTGAGCTGTGGTGAGGACACTTAGGGCATGTGGATCAAGAAAGGTGCCCCAGCTTTAGATATCTTGCTTGGTTTGCTGCTAATGAGGTTTGCCCTGAGAACGAGTATGGGTTGCAGATCGCTGGGCGATTGTGGTGAGAGGCTGGCTGGAGGGGTGTATAGTTTGGACGGTGTCAGTGTGTGCACAGGAGAGGGTTACTAGTTGGTGTTCGCCTGCACTGAGTAAGAGGTGACATCAGGAGTCGTCTTCTTCGTGGCGGTCCCTGGCGGATGGGAAACTAGGGCTGCCTAGATCACGAGAAAGAAACCAATGAAACCAATACAAAAAGGGAGCTGGGACCCAAAAATCCCCCATTAAGAAGTAACATCAAGAGTCATCTTCTTTGTATCAATCCCTGGTGGACTGGGCAACCAGGGCTGCCTAGATCAAGGGTGAGAGAAAGGAATCAATACTAAGGGGTCTGGGACCAGAGGGAAAGAAATCCATACAAAGGGGTCTGGGACCCAACAAAGAAAGTCCCTGGCGGACTGGGAAACCAGGGCTGCCTAGATCACAAGAGAGAAAAATAAACCAATGGCAAGAGGGTCTGGGACCCAACAAAAGGAATACCTGGCAGGATAGTGAATAGAGTATAGTTCTGAAAAACAAGAAGAGCCAAGAAGGGTCTGGGACCCACACACAATAACAAATTGCCTCGGAGATCACCATCACAGTACCTCTCAGGATAGTGAACCAGGTGGGCTGTGAACTTTATGAACACTGTGAAGAGTTGGAGAGAAAGACCAGGGGAAAGGAGAAATACCCTCTGGTGTTGTTGAACATTGTAAAAAGGCGCCAAGAGAAGGGAGTCAGTCTCTTAACACTGTTTGACACTTGATAATGGCCAGGAGAAGAAAGACACTTCTCCTAGCAATGAGAAAACATGAAGAAGGCCAAGGGGGAGGGAGTCATCCCTCTAACACTGAGGAGATAATAGAATTTTTGTTCAGAGTTCCTTACTGGAACCCCAATCCACTGAACCATTTTGAGACTTTCGATTTGCACATCCTCTTGCACATCCTTTCGAATAGTACTTTTGATTTGCACATCCTCTGGAACCTAACTTTGGATGTCGTCCAGAAGAAGGGAGTCTTTCTTCTCGACCAAGAAGACCATCCCTTTCCTTAGTTCAGTTTATAGTGGAAAGGCTGGAAATGGGTTTTTGGACACAGGATGGTGAACGCTCTTGCTTTAGACTGACATCCCAACAGACATCTTAGTACTAGATGAAGCGGGAAAACCCCTGTTAGAACTAGGGTCAGACAGGGTTTTCTCTTTTATTTTCTCACTAATAAAGGACTATAGCCAAAGGCATGCCACCTGTGTGTCAGTCTCCTACTTTTGCACGCTTACAGTGGGCAGAAGCAGGGGCCAGGCCCTTGTGCATTAGTTGTTTCATGTTGTGTGTCTTGATTCCCCTTTTTTATTGTAGGTATTATTAACCTATTTTCAGGGAGCAAATGCAACTACAAGAAAACAGGAGATACATTTCTATACAGTGTGTAAGTTCAGCAAGGGAAAACTTAAAATGTGTTGCAATAAATATGGCTCACATAGTGAATAAGCAAATTTATGTCGTGAATTAGAATAGGAACAAATAAATAGGGCTAGATATCGATCATGCGGAGCAGTAGAGATGCTTCTTAAGCCATCTATCTACACTATCCAGAACGATCTTCATTCCTGGATTTGCAAGCTTCAGGCCACAACATTCTGAAAGTCTTGAGTGATCACCATTACGTTGTATCCCACACACCCAACTTTGATTTCCATAAACATCCTAGTTTGACGACTGCCACCAGATCTATCGCAGGCAGCACCATGTCTGTAATCCTCTGCTGTACATCACACCCCTTTTTCAGCTCCAGAATAACCATTGTTCTTCTTAGGGTTTTGTGTATATTTGATCATGCCCACTTTATGATTGCTCCGTTTCTCTTGACATGGTTCTAGTCGCTCCTCATATACCTCAACTCAATGATGAGCCACCACTGTGACAAAATAAGCATCTTCATTTCAACGCAGGAGATGGAGAGGATTCTAGGAACCAGGAAAGCTAGCCTACCTGATCCTCAGGCCAGTGCTGAAAGCCACCTGTTGGTGGTAAAGAGTTGGATTCCCGAAGTCCATCCCTCCATAATCCAGAGAGGGATCTGCTGAATAAGGCTGTCAGGTTTCATCATTCTGTTATGAAGCTAGAGAGGATGACCCTTGCACTGGGGACCCTTGCTCAACGAAAGTGGGAGCTGCATGTTCATAGAGAAGAAAGATCTGATCACTACTGTTGGACACTAGCCCAAAACAACAGTTGTTTGTGCTCTGCAAGTGGAGCGACAGACTCCAAAAGCAGATCAAAAGGAGATGGCTGATTGTGTTGTCCTGGCCCTGTTAAATCACCCTGAGACCAAGGCGTGGAAATGAGGCATTGCAGAGCAATGGCCACAGCCAAACGCAGTGTCAAGTATGAGAGGTGGGACTTCCACCCGACCTCCAGATAGCCTCCGGGCTGTAGAAGCCCAAATCCATCCCCAAGTAGTCCAATAAGCACTTTAAGGCAGCAAAGGTAGAGATGAGGCTCATTTCAATACAGCTGTGCATACATGGACAGGGCATGATACGCACATCCCAAACATGTTGTTCCCAAACACAGAAACCTCCAAGTTTTTATAAGGTTTTAGACAATATGCCTTATACAGAAGAGTCTGAATGATACAATGATCCATTTTCTCAGTTACATTAACAACAAACTTTCCAACGGAGCATACTCCAACCTTGGAGGTCATGAGTTTACAGCACCATTCAAGACCTCTACAATTCCGCATACCCTACCGCGCGATACAGACCTCCACCTCTAGCAGGTCTTTCCATTAAACGTTGAAAGACCTGATCTGCCACGCAGTGCCCACCTGATCCTTATTTTTAGTTATGGACAATTCTGTTTGCCTATCATAGTTTATTGCTTGGTATCAACGCTTCTACATGAATGTATGTTTTTTATTTGTGCTTTTTTACAGTTGTATTATGCCTGTATATTAATGTTTATTGACCATTATTAGTCCTTGTAACCCTTGCACTGGCCTAGTATACTTAAATACATATGTGCTTGATGAAGAGATTATGTTCCACTTTGGCACACAAAACCAAGACTTATGAACAAGATTGCTAACTGTAGTGCAAGCCTTTTTTTATGCATCTCAGCTAATTTCCCGATGTGAGGTTATCTATTAGGAGGTGTAGGACATATTCTGGAACAGTCTGGAGCATGACTGCTTTCCAATAAGAATAGTTTTGTACTCATTTTTATGGTTTACTCGTTGGCTGCGATATACTGAAAAATTCACATAAAATGATACATTGGGGGTGGAGGGTACGCATGATAGGGATTGTCTGAAGTTACTTGTTGGTATACGTTCCCCTTGTCTATCTCACAGCTGCTCTTATTAAATATCTACTAAATTAACCTCATATAAATTGGGGTCCCGAGTCAGATTATTTTCATCGTCACCCATTACATCCCACCTTGCACACTGCGCTTCAGCCCTCAACTCAAACTTGAGGTCCACGTCCCTCCTTTCACCCACTCTCGCTAATTCTTTCCTCTCGTTTCCCCATATCATTGGATTTCCCACCCTTAATAACAATCTTCCCACGCTGAAAGTGGATGCTGCCGGAATACACTACATTACCCCCATTTTTCATTACTCTTTTTTAAATATAATATGTACATTCTCAACCTCTGAGGTCTGCAGCATATGTTGTTAATGATATTTTTGTTCTGCTCCCCTACAAGGATCATGAGCTATCTTTCTGATACATGTTAACCGCCCTTATCAGGTACTGTGATGCCATCTATTTGTTTCTGCTGTCAAGTGTTTCTGATCATAGCGCTATGCACATTAATAAATACAATAAAATAACATTACTTTTTTTTCTAACCCCCCCTCCTTTTTTCCATCTATTTTTGTTGCGTCTCCCATGTTGCCCTTTCTGCCCGTTGCTGTTTACAATTGTTTACACAATTATCTCTTTATGAACAGAGAAGGTATCTGCTCACCTCAATATCATGCATTTTGTTCCTGGTTATTCCACAACAGTAGTTTATTGTGTTTCATGTTATTCAGATACATACTATGTTCTTGATTTCTGATTATTCCCAGGACAAATTATACTTTAACAACTGTAATTTAAGTCAAAGTTAGCCATACTGAATGTTTACTTACCATTCTGTATATTTGCTGATGTATTTTCTCAAATTGTTCAATACAAAGAATATTTCCTGGAGCTTAGGTTAACTTCTGATTAAAAGGATGAACTCTTCAAGATGGCTGCTAAAGCATACTATAGGTTCAACAAGCAAAACAAGGTTATCTTCAACTGTTCCCATACACCAGGGGACTACAACTTGAGGCTCTCCAGATGCTTTGGAGTATGACTCCCATGATCCCTCAACAATTGACTCGCCTTGCTAAGGCTTATGGGAGTTGTAGTACAAAACATCGGGAGAACCAAAGGTTGTAGATCCCTGAAATACACCTGCAAATATATATATCTCCAGTCCAGTGTAAACTTCCTCAGTGGAAACCCCACATGCAAGTCACGTATGCACCTTGAAATGAATGCCAATCACTGAGATGCAGTAGAACAAAAAAGGAAAGGAAAGAGGGGGCCGGGGTGGGGTAATAAAGAACATCTTGTTTTCCAACAACTTTCACAAAAGGCCTCTCCAATTGATACAAATAATGTTACCCTTCCCCAGGTGACAAAACCTCCACAGAACTCCAACATAGAATTTGAGGACCCGTCCCACGAGTGTAAACATACCCTAGGTGGTAGGACCATCAGCTTATTAACTTCTCCATCATTTCTGGACATCAAACCGAACAGAAAAGAGTTGGCTGCCTCCCTCTAGAGTCAACAAACTCTAGCACCTCTACCTTTTGCACTACTACCACTTTGAAAAGGAAAGTTTATTATCGATTTGCAACATGCCACACCACGTGGGATCCACTCAGCGCACATAAGTATTCATTTTTATTTCATTAGGGGTATTAAGTGCAAACTTATCTCAGTAGGGGTTACAGACATATATTCGCTTGTTAAAAGGGGGACAATCATTACAATACAACATTTACCAAAGCCATGCCATATCGGGCAACATGATTATGTAACATTTACCATAGGTTGGGGGGCATTCAACAGTGCTTAAAGAGGGTGTAGGGGTGAAAGAGTTGTGTGCTGGAAAGGTGGTCAACTGTGATACCAGGATGTTTGAGTTTGGAGGTACAGTTTAGGGTGTGTGAAGAAGATTTCGTTTGAAGTGGGTCTTGATTTAAATTCTGAATTACTTGAGGATGCGACAGACTGATCCTAATGGTATGGAGTTGCACAGTTTTGGGGCATTGATCGATCATGCTTGTTTTCTGGTTCTTTAGAGTATTTCTGCTGCTCTGTTCTGGCTAGCTCCTGTCTTCTCTTGATGTGCTCACCACCAGTGATGTTGATGGTCTCCCGGGCATGAGGGAGCATGCATGGTGACTGCTTTGTATAGGATGCATCTGGGGTTTCAGGTGATGCTGGTAAGGCTAGCCAGTGAAATATAAGGAGTGTGGGTTATGTTGTCATATTTGTGGAGAGCTTTGATGCAGCAGGTCACAGTTTGGAGAAGGCTTCACCTAGGCGGTAGGCCAGTTATCAGGGTACCTGTTCTACTGCTCAACCTCAACCGCTTGTTGCTGCAACTGCTCCTCTTTAAATTGAGGATATCTTGACCCACTCAGCTGTGCTTTACCCCATCACTTTGCTGCAATGGTGCAAGAAACAGCAAAATGGCTGTGCTGGCTCCTGTGCGCGCCAGGATCTCAAAATTGCGTTTTTACAACGATCAAAAAAATGGCTGCAACACCCTGCCACACACATTTCAGGTGGGGTGGGACAGAGTACACACTGCAGGCCAGTGTGCTCTGCAACATTTAACATGGAATTAGTAAATAGGCAGCATTGCCTTGCTGAAAACCCCAACATTCCTTTTCAGAATGAACCTTTTTTTTCGCCCTTTAAAAACACTGTTTTGAGGCTAAATCCATCCATTTACTGTGAAACTGCTGTAATTTAAATGGTCCTGCCATGCCCAGGAGAAGTCATTGTGCATTAACAAAACGAGGCCTAGCTCCTGAATGGCAGGCCCTGTTTTCTTAGCTTGGAAAGAAATCAACAAGGATCTTTATTTTTACTTGCACAGGAAAGCATGTATTTATCCACAAGGTATCAAAAACCAGCTGTCTTCAAAAGAACTACAACTATCTGAGCCTGGTCAGTTTCATGTATCAGTGTTCAGATTAAACTCATGCTTCCAAGAAAATGACTTTGGCTGCAAGGCAGTATTGCAAAGGCAGATGGGGCTGCCAAACCGAATTTAATGAAAGAAATGCTAGCAGTCTTCAACACGTGTAAAACTGTAAAATGGGCTTTTCCAAAGCCGAAGGAGGAAAATGCCCATTTAAAAAGTAAACTGTTAAAGGAAAGCCTGCCATTACGCAGCAATGTTGAAGAGGTTTGTGGCTGGTGATAAATACACACATAGTATATTTCTATTACACAGGTTTTAATTCAAGACTCAGAATGAGAAAAATCAAGATTAAAACACATAGGCTGAGTTTGCAACCTACCAAGAAAAAGCAGTTATTAAAGTGCCTGCCCTGTAACTTCCCCTAGGAAGGGAGGCACACCATACACTTCCAACACAAAGAAAATTCACAAGCTCGTCAGACATTCGTCTGTGCTCCAGGCTGGGACAATGCTGTTCCCAGGGAAGGAAGCCAGAGGTGTGAGAGACCATATAACTTCTATCAGGTTTAGGAAACCCCCCATCCTGCTTGAAAGGAGATGCCAGTTGGTGTCAGCTGGAAAGAAAAAAATGACAAACAGTGACTCCCATTTGTTCTAAAGACTATTTTATAAAGAACTTTGAAAAGATTTATAAAATTTGTATTTTTACAATGTAAAAGTGAAAGTGTGGGCTGTATTTTGAAACTGGGTATAATGTATTGACACACTCTGGACAGAAATGGTGATATATTTTGAATAACAAGAAAAGTATCAATATTGCAGACCTACATTTTTGTACATACATTCCTCATGACAATCCCCACCCATGTATAAAGTTGCAGAATTTTTAGTAATATGAATCCCTTTGAAAAGCGCGAAAAACTGTCAGAGGAGCGAAAACAAGCCTCACGGACTGGGGGTTTGGATTGAAATGTGAGAAAAAAATATGTAACCTGTCTATCTGATTTACTAAAAGGTTGCAATTGTGTAAATATGTGTTTGTGGCAAAATTAGATTTTAGTTCCAGTAACTCTGGGAGGTTTCTGGACACTGTAAAAATCACCCCATAAACATGATATAATTTTTCTGAGATCCAACCGGCGAAGGGCTAGGCAGAGACTCCTACCCTTGCCCAATCCTATTGTTAAAGGCATGTGTAGTAAAGCCTGCCCCTGTCATATACTGTGATGATGTCACTTGGCATTATAAATAAGAGCACCTGACAACACAAAGGACACACTGATTCCTGACTGATTCCTGATTGATTTCTGATTTCCTGCCCGGCGTCCTGTCCTGTTCCTGTCTTCATCTTACATTTATCCATCTAGACTCCAGATCCCAACCACAAGGCCAAAACCTTGCTGATCCTGCTTCAGCTAGGCCTCAAATTCTAATAATCCCAAAAACCAAGGGAAGCTGTGGTGTTTTGGGAAGCATCCTGAATTAACCTGGCTTGCTGCTCACTAAATGCATGTCTGCTGCAAACCTGCCATCCAGCTGATCTGTAGTATCCAGTAACCAGAGGTGCCAGTCTAGTGCCCTCCGGTGACCAAACTGCCCAGCTGTCTTGCCAGGCGCCTTGTCGTGTAGCGACCAGAACCCTTGACTGTCCAAAATCCAGAAACTAAAAGTGGACTGTGAGTATCAATAGGAACCATAGAAACTCAGTCTACCTTGCCTCACTTTGTTCCATTCCAATCTCTAAATCATTCTATTCCTATCCTGATAACCAGTAATATTGTTAAAAATCATTCTTGCCACCCTGTCATTGATTTATTGTGATAGCGACAACATCTTTAATAATTTTGTCTTGTAAAATCCTAAGATATTCATCCTGTTTTGAGTGATCAGACTGTGTCCGCCAGTGCGGGCATGGGGGTTCTGGGTTGTACTTGCGAGTCAACCCTGGAGCTTACTGTGTCTCAATCTGGTAGTCTAGCCTGAATGCTCCTAGGGTAGAGTAAAACTGCTCCTCGTCAAAAATGATTTATTTGCCTTTTCGTGCATTTATTTTCCTGAAAACTCCCCTCACTAGATCTTGCATAACTCCAGAAAGAGACCCCATTTCACTTCCATTGATTTTACCTAAGATCTATAGCTACACCCAACTAAAAAAAACGCACTCCAAATCAATGAATTTCACCCGTTTTTAACAAAAACCATCTGGTTAATTTCAGGTGGGAATTGATATTTTTGAAAAGTTTTACACATGTTATTTCGATTATAAATTATTTTAAACCCTCCATTCAATTTGGAATTGTATTCTTTTTTTTCAATAATTTTTTATTGGCATTTCTTTAAACAAGAACATCGGGACTCAACAGTGTCCCTCAAACCCCCCCCCCATCCCCACCCTCCTCACCAGTCTAAATGTCTTTGCACTGTCTCTGCGAACCTTAGACACTTTAGTTTAGGCTGTGAACATGTCGAGTATGCAAATGTTGTGGGGGCACCATTGCTGTATATAGTCGCTTTGCAGGAAATCGACGGCTTCTCCCCAGTCCGTGGTGAACTTCTGTCTATCCCCTTGAAGATTATACGTGATCTTCTCCATGGCTACGTATGTCCACCGGAGCCACTCTTGTGTGGTTGGAGGGGTCTTTTGTTTCCATTTCTGCGCTATGGCTAGCCACGCTGCTATAAGGAATCCCATGAAGTTCTGTTTTTGTGTCATTGAAAAGGACTTATCCCGGGGGGCCCACATGCCGCACATCCAAACTTCCTCTCCTAGGTTGGCTGCGCCCACAAAGATGGCCTGCATTTGTGTTTTCACTTCATCCCAAAATTGTTGTATTTCAATGCAGTCCCATCAGATATGTCTCCAGGTTCCCAATGAACCCAGGATTTCCCTTGTGTTGTTGGGAACATTTTGTGGATTCTCTCCGGCGTATGATGCCATTGAATCATCATTTTCGTCCAGGCTTCCCTCGTTTGTACTGCCCTTGTCCATTTGGGATTACTTGCCAGAGGTATGTCCATTGGACCCTCATAATTTGTTTCCCTAGGGTTGCTTCCCACTTTTTCATGTACTGCCAGGTGATGTTTTCTTCTTGGGCGTTGATGAATTTGTAAAGAGTGGATCATGTGGGTCATGATGTAGGTCTCGAATGGGGTAAGGTCTCTTGTCCAGGCCTGAGTTATTCTCAGTGTTGTGAGCCAGTGGTGGATTTGCTCATATTGATATCTGTCTCTTTCCGTAAGGCCCAAGAGTTCCCGGCGTTTTTGGAAGGATCTGATCTGTTGTCCCTCGATCATGTCTCCCACTTTTGTGCAGTGCACCGCGCGCCATTTCTCAAAGGAGCCTCTTTTCTGACCGGGGGGGGGAGTCTGGGTTATCGAAGAGTGGTATGAATGGAGCAGGATCAATCGTTAGAGTCCCCTTTTTTGTTGCTCTGTTCCATATTTCCATGGTGGAGCTCATGACTTCGCTGAGTTTTATGTTGTGATGCCCGTGTTTGGGTTTCCTCCATAGGAGGTGCCGTAGATTTGTTCTTGCGATGGCTCTGTCCTGTGCCACCCACCACTTTTCTGAGTCATCCGTGATCCATTTGCGTAAGACCCACAGTTGTGCCGCCTCGTAGTATTTCTTCATGTGAGGAAGCGCCAATCCTCCATCTGCTCTATGTGCGGTGAGTGCCTGAAGTGACAGTCTCAGGGTTTTGTTTTGCCATATGTATATAAGGCTGGGGGGACACGAATGGGGAGAGCTTGGAAATGGTAGAGTAGTCTGGGTAGTATCGTCATCTTGATGACTGCAATTCTGCCCCACCATGAGATTGACAGGGGGTTGAATTGTATTCTTTTGCTCAATCTATTGCTTATGATTGCTAGTATCTTTCCAGTGTTGCTCCAGTAAAGAAGTGTACTTATTTAAGGATTTTTGGCACACATTCATTGTTTTGTTCAGCCATTTCCGAGTGTCATTTTAACAGTGCAAGAGTTTCAAAGCCGTTTTTCACTCTCATTTGAGGAGGGAAGGTTGAATTGGAATTTTGTTTCCTATTCCTTATTACTGATTACCTGCTGCTTCTATATATCCATTCAGATTTGATTATTTGTGGTTGAGGGAACATTGCAGGGGGAAGTCCTAACTTGAGTGCTATCTTTCAGAAAATCTAAAAGCGTTTCTATTGTCTGGTGTTTCCTATCTGTGTTGCTAAAGGGTTGAATTAAGTGCGTTGCCTACCCTCCTATTTGTTGTCGTCACCACATTGGTGATTGCTGCTCCATATATTAAAAATGTGTGATTTTCTTGAATTTCTAAATAAATAAAAAAAATACTACCTTTTCCAACCAGCCTGGTTCCTGGTCCTTTGTGACCCGGAGTATTTGAAAAGGGGGAGTGATTTGAGTGGTGTATCTCCCAAATATTGAACCTATATATAACAAAATAAGCATTTCAGTTGTGCGCTGCATACTAGGCTGAGACCAGGGTGTATCGCCTGATTGAAATCCTTAACAAAAGTAGTCACCAGTTTGGAATGATAGACCATTTTAAACAGGTCAATCTGTCCAACTGATGGAGCATTTAATGACAAGCAGGGATACCAACCGACAAGGTTTGAAGGCGGCTGGGTTGGGATGAATGTATAGTGGTGGTGTGGTTGTAAAATGGGGAAGGGGCTGGAGTGGGTAGAATGCATGGTGGGGTAAGCATGTAAGGTGGGAGAAGGCTGGGGTGGGGGAATGCATGGTGGGGGTATGGTTGTAATTTGGAGAGGTGGCAGGGCTGAGCGTAACTGGGGACTATAAGGAGATGGTAGCTGCAACAGTGGAATGGGGCAAGGATGCTATATGTGATGCTGCACTTGGGTAGTGCATGGTTAATAGGGAATATCAAAGAGGTTACAGGGAGGGTATTGGGAGAGAGGGAAAAGGGTGTAAGGGGTGGTGTAGGGATTAGGTTTAGTGAGGCGGGATCTGCAGTAGCATAGGTGGCAACTGCTCATAGGCAACAGTAGTGGGGTAGCAGTTGGGGGGGTAAACAGTTGGGGTTGACAGGATGGATAGTCGACCACTGTGTTGTCTATAAATAGACATACAACAGTTAGCTGGGTGTTTCTGCCGTCTACGAGTGATAGGACCAGGCAAGATTTGAAGCTGATGTCTGGTAAGAAAGGCATCATTTTCCACAGGAGGGATAATTGTTAACATTCTGTTTGAGTTTCATTAACAATGTGTATTTTGAAGGAGTGGTAGCTGCCTGTATGGAATCCCAGAGACTTGGCGCAGGGTGTGATCTCGAGGATGGAGCTCTACACATTCATGGGAGACAACCATGTCTGGATGTGTGATTATTCTGTGTTGTTGGCTTTAGACACAGGTAGGCACTGGACATCCCAGTCTGGATCAGGATATGGCAGGTCTTGTGCTGGTGGATGTATTTGATGGATGATATTTTCAGGTAGAGTTGTGCATCATCTGCCTAATGATGGATAACAATACAGTGGGTGGCAAGGTAGATATTCAGGGGCACCATGTAGAGGTTGAAGATCATGGATGAGAGGATGGATACCTCTGGTTCCTCACAGGTGAAAGACAGTGGTGGTGATCTGGAGGTATCCTTCTGGACAAACCAATAGGTAGGAGGTGAACCAGCAGAATGTATTCTCTTTGAGGCCCAGACATTCTTGCAGTATGTTGATACAGGTTTGCTGGTCTACTGTGTTGAAAGCTGTAGAGCGGTCAAGATGTATCAGGAGTCAGGATTGCCTGCTCTTGAAGATGAAGAGTTATTTTATTGGAATTTATACCACGCACCACTGCCGTTCTATAAACTCTGGGTGCTATGATGGATCTGCAAAAAAGTTGGTGGATTATGTTACTGGAGATAGAGGGAAATGCAAGTTAGCTTTGCAGTTATGATTTAAGCATGGAAAACACCGGAAGTACCCCGAGATCTGCATGCAGGTGTGTTTTGTTTGATGCCCTGTGTCATGATCATAGTTGCATTTGTGCCCAGATGGCAGCCGTACGTGCCAGTGGTGCTAAGAAGCAATGGCCGGGGGCTGTGATATCTAAGTTGATTGCAGATGTGTAGAGTCCAGTTGTCTTGGCGTATTCAATTGCTTTGTGCGAGTGGCTTAGTTGGCATTCGCATAGTGTATTTGATTGTAGAGGTTGTTAAATGGAGTGTTGAAAGGTTGGTGAAGGTCCATTGGGAAACCTGGAACTTCCATCCGCTGTACCCATGCCAATGTCTTGCTAGTGGTGCCTTTGACGGCTTGCAGAGATGACAGAGTCCAGTGGGGTCCCTACAAACAATTCAGTATGCTACAAGGCCAAGGTGAGATATCTAGAAGCCAGTCGCCTGAATTACTTTTGACATCAGAGAGCAAAACACTGGAGAGTACTTATTGCACTGTGTGCCAGAATGCTAAATCACAGTGGCCCACAAGGGAGAAACATGTCAGAGAGACAAGACTATAGTGGGGGACTCGGGAGTAAAATGACAGCATATTCCAGTGGGCAGAAATACAGTGGGTCACCTGGAAGAAATATAGCCTACGGTAGAAGAATGGGGAGCAGACTAGTGAGGTGCACAAACAATCAAGTCACATATAATTGAATCATTTACCACTTCAAACTTGCATGTCACCATTCTGTATCTGGGTCTGAAGTCCGATTGTTAGGTCTGTAAGTGGCTATTGGCATCAATGTGTGTTTGAAGGACTTTGCTTAGGAAAGGAAGTATATGGGGTAATAGTTTCTTGAGGGCATTAGGGTTCAGCATCGGCTTGTTGAGCTGGCTAAAGATTTGATCAGTTTTGAGGATGTGGGGGAAGGTGCCCAGAGTGAGGGATACATAAATCATTGCTATCATTATCAGAGTAGGATGTCACTTTGTGGGAAACTAGGATCTTTGTCAGATGTTCCATGGAGTGTTTTTGAAGGAAGTCCATATTGTCTTTTCATGTGGTGTTATGGGTGACATATTGTCTTTATTAGCATCAATATTTTGGCTGATCTTGTCAATGTAAAAGATGTTGATTGTAGTGAATTTCTCTGAGTGTAGAATCGGTGAGTAAGAGAGGTGGTAGAAGTATTTTATTACCTTGAAGAGAGTTTTGATTTCATTGCTAGTTTTACTGTGGCTACCATTAGTCTGAAGAAAGTCCATAGTTCAATGTAGAGTCAGGTCTGATATGGGATTGGAGTTGCACAAAGGTTTCTCTTGCTCCCAGATTAATCTTTTATGGACAATGAGTTCTTGTGCATACACCGGAGAAGACAATTTGGGTTGCTGAGGTTAAAAAGCGGATGACACTTTACAATAGGTCTGCCTATATCTCCTGGTCATTTGATTCTACAAAGACTGAGCGCTTGCTATGGGTAGGGAGTGTGTTTTTGCAACATACCCACTGGCCCTGCACTCTGTGGCGAGTAGGGCTCATGGCAATATCCTCAAGCAGGACTCACAAACTTATTTTTTCTTGGGTCCCAAACTGGCCCTTGGGGTGGTAACAGACCTTCTACAAATGAGAGCAGGGGTGGGATTGGGAATTAGGGGTATGCCTTTATATTCCTGTATATCGCCTCCAGGTCCAGTATCACAGAGCAGAGGGTTGGACCGGTCCCAGGGCCCCTCAGCCCGCAACCTCCTGTGCATTACATAATTACATACAACACAATTTAGAGGAGACAGCCAGGCTAACTGCAGACTTTTCTTTCTCTACAGGCCCGTCCGTTGTTAATGAAACAGGTTTCCATGCAGATCTCATCATCCCTTTCGTCCGTTTCACAGGTGTTCTCACACTAGAGTTTCTCCTTCTGAATTTATATACAGTCGGGGAGGAAATCCCAGAGAAGGAAAGGCACAGTTCGCCTGATGGGGAACCCAAACCCTCGTCCTGTTTACTCACCTCGTTACTTTCAAGAGGTATAGTTGTGGTTGGTTCAATGGTTCCCTGGTCCAACACTCACATGTTTTTTCCTATAATCGGGGAGATCAAGTTAATAGTTTTATAGTTGGTTTGTGTAGGAGGGGGGGGAGATAGGTTGTAGAATGTTTTCAGCAGACTCCGTAAAGGCTCCTATCTGGACCCTGATATCAATAGGGCAGCTCGGTTCACTAATCTGCTCACCCAAGATAGCGCTCCGAGGCGAAATGGGAACACCCAATACACCACCAGCACCTTCTTGCTCCGGCTCTCCTCCCCATAAACTTTGTTGATCTTCATTCACAGGCCTGTCAGAAGGCTCCACCATTTCCTCCCTCATATTTGCGCTAAGTACGGTAAGGAATCAAAGAGTCAAGTAGTCAAAGAATAAATTCAGGTCCTATGGGGATTTTATCCCAAATTAACGGGCTCCGTGTTGTGTTGCGTTGGGTTGCTTTAAGTCATGTAACATGGGTGTTTTAAAAATAAAATTGCAAAAACAAAAGTTTGTTCACTATCCCCAAAAACTGGTCACAAACAGGCCAAAAGCTGGTCACAAACAGATCTTAATCCGGGATCAAAGGGGATATCCCCAACAGTCTCCCGGTCGCTCCGATTAGAAAAACCTCTTACCAGATCAAAGGCTTCACTTCCGCCAACCCGCGCTGGCTCCGATATACGCCGTTAGCCCTCCTCCTCCTCCCGCCTTCCGCCTTCCTCCAAGATTCTATGAGATGTGGGGGGAGGAGTAGGCTGTTACTTTTCCAGCTGCCCAGTGCAATAGACAACACTAGGCAGCGCACGCAGGGCCACCGGGGAGGCTGTCCTTATCACGGTCCTGGCCAAGCGGTGACTGGACCCACACCACCCCTCAGCGGTCGTCCGTGGCACCAACTGCGTTGCAACTGTTGACTTTCACAGCCTGTCGCAGATCTGGAATGTTAGAGGAAAGAACCTCAAATGCAGAGCTCTTGAGCCCTGAGTCAAGCCACACCTCTCACACAGCCGGGAACAATAGAATGAGGGCGCTTCCAACTGAATATTATTCAAAATAAAAAGAACGAACCAAGAAGAGAGAAACAGGCCCTGGGAAAGTGTGGTTATGGAGCTGCGAGGTATCTGGTAAAACAAACAAAAAGGTAAAAATTGGGTCAAGGGATACAAATTCACCCAGACACACAATGAAGGGTTATAAATGCTAATTCTCCAGATTCTAATCAGCATGATTTCAGACATTTCTGGGATTTGATTAATGGTATGACTACAACACATGGTAGCCAGCAGAGTAATACTATAGCAGAGGGTGAGTGGGTGAATCATTTGTTGAATGTCTACAGGAAGCCACTTTGAGAGATTGCCTTTGTTTTGGATGATACTCCCTGGAAATTGACCATGCCATTAGAACTTATTGAATGTCTGATTAGGAGGCCATCCAACTCTAGGGCTGCTGGTCCAAACAATTTGACGAACGCCATTTTAAAAGCGAATCCAGAAATGTGGTCCAAGATTCTTTTTATTTTGTTCAGCGCTGTATTGGTGGCAAAAGAAATGCAAACTTCCTGGTGCAGTGCTGCCATTGTACCTATTTACAAGAAGGGAGATATGACTTGCCCAGGCAATTATAGTCCTATCTCCCTTCTTGATAGTGAGTGCAAGATTTTTGCGGCCTTGGTGAAGAGTGACTTAGTCGCTTGGGCCATTTAGTCCAGAAATACCAGACCGGCTTCCGAAAAGGGCTGCATACAGAACAGAATAGTCTTATTGTAGGATGTCTAAGAGGGGAGTCTGTAAGGCCAGATAATCTATATAGCCGCAATTGACTACACACAGGCCTTGGATTGCATCAACTGTAACCTATTGTGGTGCAATCTAAGGGATTGCCAAATACCCGGGTCCCTATTATCCATCTTGGTCTATTTACATGAGCATATTTTGCTCCATGTGCGGTTTAATGGGCAGAGTGCACCGACAGAGTTTGCGGGCAAGTAGGGGTCTCTGTCAGGGTTGCGTATTGCTCCATGCCTATTCAACCTCTACTTGTCTGACCTGGGAGAATTTCTTTCAAAATCCTCATTCACTCCTCCGAGAATGTTCTCCTTATTTGTCCCGTATTTAGCTTAAGTGGAGAACGTCATTCTTATGAACAGAACCCAGGTGGGCCTACAGACAAAATTGCATGCTATTAGGACATTTTCTATGTTGAACAAATTATCCATCAATGAGAAAATAAATATATAATTATATTCACAAGTAATAAAAAAAGTAAAATGGGGAACAGCTGGTAGTTGGGACACCAGCAGTTAATTCACACGCAATCCTTAACTTACTTGGGTTTTCATAATGAATGCAACAGACAACATGGGTATTCTCATGGCACGCTAAATGACCAAGGCAACTCAAGCTCCTACACATATGAAGAAAATCAGAATTCGATGCTGTAGGTTTTCAATTTGTACACTGCTATTCTTTTATAAAAATGAAGGTGGTACCAAGGATGCGTTATGGTACTGAGATCAGTCATGGATTGCGATCCCTTGCATATGATAGGGTTGAGTGTCAGGAGTAAAAGCGTGCTTTGGGATTACCAGATTGTGTACCAATAACTGCGCTTTGATTCGAGCTAGGCCTAACTTCACTGAGTGTACTACTGGATAGGCGACTTCTCTCTTTAGATCGAAGATTATTGGAATCCCTTGATAAAGATCTAGCAGACGCAGATGCACTGTAACATATGACAACAGGTTGTTTGTCCAATTTTAGGAAAAGAGCAGATCTGGTGCTGAATAGAATTGAATGGTCATTGAGCAACCTCATAAACAACCGAACAAGGTAAAAAAGATCCTGTTCAGACATGATTGGATAACAACAATCTCAGGGAAGAGAATGTATGAGCTTTATAAGAGCCTCTCTCTACTTGCTAAGTCTTTGGGAATTATCTCAAAATACCTGAGGGAATTCCCAAATGGATACTGGGCTGGTCAATTTTTACTGTACACCTGCTACCCACTGATGAAATCTGCCAAGTTAGATCTTAGGCTATGAAAATGGGTAAAGAGTGTGTGCTTTGTAAAAATGAGGAGGTTCTACAGAATAGAGAGAACATCCTGCTGAATTGTCCAGCCCTGGTAAAGATTAGAATTCTATGGCTATGACGATTCATACCCAATTTTGCACTATTAGACACAGTGCACTTCTTTATAAGCAGGAAACTGTTGCCACTACTGCCGTTAGCAAAATCCTGCACGAAGCTGGTTTGATTAGATTAAGATGGTAATGTTCTTATTCTCTTTCTCTGTTCTTTATCTATGATGACTATGAATTTGATCTGTTATTATGGAAACTATTTTTTTCTTTTTTAATTGATTTTTCTATGAAATGTTTGTATATCTGTAAATGGATTGTTTTATTTTGTTTAAGGTTGAGTACGAACAACCAACATAAAAAAAAAAGAAAATTAGAGAAGAGACAGGATGAGTGACACCACCCTTTCTGACCCTCTGCCCCTGTTTCACTTGTGGAGAAAAAGGGCATCTTGGAAGGTTCTACCCTACAAATAACCCGGAGAAACCTATGGAAGTAGGCTGGTGAGCGGCAGAGCAGTGGGGCCAGGAAGAAAGGGAGTTATACGATGATCCTGATAAAGCTGAAATGTACTAATGTACCTCTGAACCTTTTCAAACGCATGAGATGGTGTACGTTAATGGGCTAAAGCTCTTATCGACTCAAGCAGTAGACAAACAGCCGTAAGAGTGGATCAGATATACCCTGAAGATCTACAGGGCAACCAAGCCATCAGGATTACCTGTGTCCATGGGGATGTAGAAACATATCCCAAAGTCCCTCTGCTATTATTAAGAGTCAGGAATAAGTGTGTAACGATACACACTGCCAATGTACCAGGTCTCCTTGAGGAAATAATCATTGGTAGGAATAACCTGAACTTTTCAAAACTCTTAGATCCTTTTTTTGGGCCAGAAGACATTGCAAAGTTATTCTCCTATATTATCCAAGGAAAACTCGATCAAACTGCCAGACACTTCCATCTGGAACCGTGGAAAGACTCTCTAACAAAAAGCAATCCCCCAAAAATATAGTCCCGGATCCTGGAAGGCAAGCAACTCCATCAAGACTAACCAAAAATTAGTCTGTTCAAAACGGAGATAGGGAAGTCACCACAGTAAGGGGCAGGGTATGTGATGAATTGATATTCATCACTTCTCCCCAAGGAGGAGCCACCCCCTTTGAGACAAA
Organism: Ambystoma mexicanum; assembly: GCF_040938575.1. NCBI lineage: Eukaryota > Metazoa > Chordata > Amphibia > Caudata > Ambystomatidae > Ambystoma > Ambystoma mexicanum. The sequence continues at coordinate 1,068,700,243 of NC_090936.1, forward strand.
GGAGGTGAGCCTGGTCCGCGAAACCCCCCCCCCCCCCCCTTAGGGATATGGGCAAGTGGGTCTTCAGTGGGATTAACTCCCCTTTAGGGGACACAGACTCGCAATCCTATGAGGAACTCCCTAGATTGTCCAATATATCGGCATATATGGGACTGCATGCTGGGAATAATATAACATCTTTATATTTGGTTGCAGGCAATGCTGAAGTGAATCTATCAGGAAAAGAGGATGTCTCTTTAAGACAAGACATGTATTTAACTGAGACGAGTGGCGGAAGGAGGACAAAAGCATGGTACACAAGGGAAGCACCCTGTGTTGATTGCACCTTGGAGGGGGGGGGGAGAGCCAAGCAGCAGATCACTTTACTTTTGAATCGATGAGAACGCCACAGTGAGATGCTGGAAGAGCAGTGAGAATGGCAATGGGGATCCAGCAGCCCGAGAAGAGAGCAGTATGCAGGAGCTGGTGGTGGCGTGACCATGAACACCTCATGGTGGGGGAGAAGCCCGCTGAACGATGCTGAGACCATCACCGCAGGGAGCACGAGAAGCTCCCTGTCGACAGTGTCCGTAGACGGCTGCAGCCCGAGGGGAAGCAGAGAACGAGACGCCACCAAGAATCCAGAACGGGAAAACCGACAACAGAAAAGAACACACAAGCTGTGCCCTGCAACGTTCCCCTATGCAGATGAAGGTACCGGGGAGAACGGGATGCTTCCGCAGCAAGAGCACATAAAGAGTGCAACTCATCCCATTCATAAAGACAAGATACAAATAAAGCCAGTAACAAATAACCCTGTGAAGAGAATTAAAGATGGACTGGAGACAATAACTCTGGAAAGAAGGGGAAAGGCCTTATGAACAAAACGACTAAGAGTGGAAAAAGCAAAGTCCAAGCACAGCTTCTGGGGAACATGATATAAGACTATGAAGAGAACCTGATATTAGAAGAAGAGTATAAAAGATAACCCAGTAGTGGGGGAATCTAAAAGGGGATCAAGTCCCATGCAAAGTAGACAAGGATGAATTGAGAGACTATAAAAGGATTATAAATGAAGACAAGAGTGTGAGGCTGAAATGAACATTACCTTAAACTGACCATCAAGCCCAGAAGTGTTTTACAAAATCTACAACACCTCATGGAGGAGGTATCCAGAGCTTACCAAAGAAGATTGTATAAACTCAAGTCTAAGAGAGACACATTTCCATACAGAGACTATTAGAGAAACACAGAGCCCAGCAGCAGGGAGGAGAAGGCAGGAGCCTTCTCTCCCACCCCCGTTCACCCGTAACAGCAGAAACAGCTTTTTCCTCATATCTGGTGAGCATATGAGCCCCAACAGATTTCGTCAGTACACACAGTGCTAATATTGCTAAAAGCACTGGTATTGTGCATACTGTGTGAAAATCACGCCAGATCAGCTGCAGCCCGCAGGCTGATTATCAGTTGGTACCTCCGCCATTACCAGCAGCGTGTTCCATGGCCACCCGAGGATTCGGCTGCATCTTGTGTTGTTGTCCCTGCGACCAGCCCCGCAGCACCCGATTGGCTAGTGGGGCCATTTCTGCCACTACCAGAACCGGCAGGCAGAAGCCGGCCTCAGTAAAGGGCGAGGATAAGGGCCTGTCTGCGACGGGCCGCAGAGTGCCGAGTGCCCCCTGTATCTACATCCCTGTAGGTACTCTCTTGTGCAGCATATAAAGCCTGCAGTAACTTATTTCTGTCTAGCACGGCACACCCCTCAATCTGCCCACTCACAACATTGTGTACAACGGACCTTCAGGCGTACACCTGAAGATCTGCAACAACTACTGAACATTACTAAAATTCCTTTTCTGTAATGATTTTATGTTGATCTGTGCGCTCCGTAAGACCGCGATCATGAAGTAATGTTTGGCCTCGCTATACATGCTAACTACGCTATTTCCATCATTATGACTCTATTCCTGCTTCTGGACTCCACAAATCATATGCATTACTATCGCACTGCTAGCAGTCTCATGTAAAAACAGCCTAAACTGTGGTCAGCACATTATCAGCTGTTGATAAGCACTACTGTAAAGGTCACCTGCTTAACTGACTCAACAGATTAGTACCACTGTTAGTTTAGCATTCCGTGCCAACTCGCTATACCAACACTCTGCTGCATCTAGCCCATTGTGCTTCTGTGTTACTGGTAAGTATTTTTAAGTTTTACACATTTAGCATAACGGCTCATTGGTATTTTAGTACTCTAAGCTAATCTATGTTACTAGCAACCCATGACACATCCACTAACACAGAAACCCCCAAGCATTCTGTGTCTCACACACACCAAGCATATACTTCTTGTGCCTTAGCTTATAACTAGCCTAACATTGTCTCTGCTACTCCTGCCAGTATATGTTTTTCAAAAAGTGCAATTTCAAACCAGCATTCAACTGCATATACCTCATGTGCCTTATCTTATGACCAGCCTAACATTGTTTATGCTACTTCTGCCAGTATACCCTTTAAAAATGCAATCTCTGACTAGCCTACAACTGCCTCACTCCCTGTGCCCAGTCTTCAAATGACTTTGCCCCACACACCACTGTAAGTCAAGTAATCCAATCTCCAACTAACCTAAAATCTGTTCTCGCTCCTCACGCATAGCCGGTGTTCAGCCCAAACCTCTCTACATTTCAACGCAAAGATGTCACCCCCACTCCCTTGCTCCGACAAGGTACCACCCACACCTTTCCTACCAGCTCTGACCACAAGTACCACCATCCTGAGTCACCCTGAGTCCCTGCCTAACCACACCATCTTCACAAAACCACCCCTCAGCACACAAACTAACACCTACCCACTGCCTCCCCACCTGCGAAATCAGAGGCTAGGCTACTGCTCCACCCGCCTCCCAGCCCCCTCTAATACCCTCATCACTAAGCACCCCAATCATTCACCACCTCAGACTACTACTCCCCCCACTCAAAACATCCAGCAATATCAAAACACCCAATATCATCCCCACTACAACGAAACAAAAGAACAACCAGCAAACACAGTTCCAATGTGCACTCCTTGATGCGAGATCCCTCCCAGCGCACGCCACAGAGATCCACGATCTCATCACAGACCTTGACCTAGATATATTAGCAATCACTGAGACTTGGCTACACGAAGCCTCAGGTCCAACCATATGCCAATCACTACCCCCAGGATACACTATCCTACTCAGGACATCCAGTTAAGGAGGAGGGGTCATCCTCATCCTTAAAGAAACCCTCAAAGTTAGACAGCTAAAAACATCAGAAGCTCACAACTTCGACCTGCTATCAGCAAACATATCCCCCTCACCTAATAACACAATAACAATACACATTGTTTACCGACCACCTGGCCCGACTCTCAACTTCCAGGCTAACATCACTCACATTTTAGGCGACAACCTCAAAACAAACTCAAGAGCCTTACTCATATGAGACCTCAACCTAGGCTTCAAAGATCCACAAGATAAGCAAAGCACCCACAAAAGCTCTCCATGACCTAGGCTTCACCCAATGAGTGAATGAACCGACCCACAATAAAGGTCGCATCCTGGACTGAATTGCGGACCACAATTGTGCAGCCGACATCAGCTCTAACACACCCCGCCCATGGACACACCACCACCTACTACTATCGAAATTAGGAAGTAGCCCACACCTACCCACTCCAGCCACTATGGCTAGATCAAAAAAACTACTCGCTGCAGACAGGCTTATCCCTCTCCTAGAAACATCGGCGCTGGCTCATCCCACATCCAACGACCTTACAACTCTAGTTGAGATTTACAACACTACGCTCAAAGAGATTATAGATGTTGTAGCCACACTGGAAAAGAAAAAAGCAAAAAAAAAAGACTCCATGCAAACTCCTGGTTTACCCAAGAACACCAAGATGCCCGAACCATCAAAAGAACAGCACTAACCTCCTGGCAGACAACCCCCACCTCTACCACAAGCGACACCTACCTTACAGCTGCTAAACTATACAAAAAATCCATTGCTAGAGCAAAAGCGGCCACTTACAATGACAGAATTGAAAAAGCAAACTCTCAATCCAAAGAGCTATTCACCATCTATAATGAGCTGACCATCCCATCCACCTCCACACAACCTACCGAAAGAAACGCAACATGGTGCAACAACATCCAACATGCCATGCTTGATAAAATAAAAAAATCCAGAACAAAATCAAATCTCAATTTGACAAACTTCCTAAAACCATTCCACCACCACTACCTAAACCCCCCCACCATCTTACCAAAGGGCAACACTGTACACATAACGAACACACCCAAACCCTTCGTTTTCAGGGACGTCACAGGGACAAAGACTGATATGCAAATGGATATTTCCCATCTGTGAAAGGTACAGTGAGCAAAAAGCGTGTGCTGCAAACTCTCATCTCAGAACAGGTTATCATGCCATGTTATTTCTGGAGAGGAGCGCCTGCTACCTTTTTTAAAATATTTGCAAGGAACTTGGGGTTGGTCACCCTGAGTTACCTGGGGCAACCAGACGTGGACTCCCTGCTCACTGTGCTCAGAGAGACAAAGCTTCACCTCACTGATGAGGCCCAAGAAGGCTGAAACACGTGTATGGGGTTGCTTTTGGTACTCTTGTTCAGAGAGGAATTGCCATAGCATTTCGGTGCTGGACTGCTCATGTGGGCGGGACAAAGACTGATATGCAAATGGATATTTCCCATCTGTGAAAGGTACAGTGAGAAAAAAGCGTGTGCTGTAACCTCTCATTTCAGAACAGGTTATCATGCCATGTTCTTTCTGGAGAGGAGCGCCTGCTACCTTTTTTTAAATACGTCACTGTAAAGACTGGTAGTGGGTGTCTGTACTTGCGCCCTCTATATGGTAGAGGAGAGGCACAGAGGACCCCAGCCAAGATTCTCTATTATTGGCACGTGGTTGAGCAATCAAGACCTAGCTTCTTAGGAGGTGATGCAGGCTGGTTCTTAAGTACAGTGTAGTCCCCGAACCCCCACAAAGGAATGTCCACACATTGTATTACTGAAAACACACTGGGCGATTCATGGAATTAATGTGCGCCGAAGATTCCGGCGCAGAGGTGCCAAAATGTGCGAATCGCAGTGCAAGTGCGAAAATCGCAGGGAAACCAGCGCATATCGATTCATGGAAGTCCGTGTGCGAGAAAAATATTGGATGTGCGCTGAAAAAGTGCGCGGCGCATGCCGGCGCACAAGTCATCCAACGGCGTGCGCCACGGCCACAGCGAAATCGCACATAGCGCGGCGCACATAACAAAAGTAGGCGGAACACGGGGCGTAACACTCAGAATGGGGAACATGTGAAAATATGGGCGTCACGGGGGAAGTACAGGAGGCAAATGAGCGGAACGCCCACACGCTCGCCTACAACTCGTATTCATGGAATCGAATAGGGCAAACCAGCGCACAGTCAAAGACGTGCACAGGGCCAAACAAGTCCGCCACAAGCAAGCAGGCGGTAGCGTCCCTGTGCCTGAAATAAATGTGCACCAAAACGTGCGCTAACAAAAAGCACCTATATACAGCTATGATGAATGATCCATACTGTGGCCCTCTAGGACAAATGAGGTGCAAAGGGGCACCGACAAACACGGACACCCGCTGTGTGAAAAATAGCGTGTGCGTGTATTTCGGGGTGCACGGGAAGTTCCACACGCGATTGGCCTGGGTACGTGTATTTCGGGATGCGCGCGAAGTTCCACACGCAAATGTCCGTGGTATGTGTATTTCGGGGTGCACGGGAAGTTCCACACGCGATTGGCCTGGGTACGTGTATTTCGGGATGCGCGGGAAGTTCCACACGCAAATGTCCGTGGTACGTGTATTTCAGGGTGCGCGTGAAGTTTCACACGCAAATTTGCAGGGTACGTGTATTTCAGTGTGGGCATGAAGTTCCACATGCGATTTCAGCAGGGTACGTGTACTCCGGGTGCACAGGAAATTCCACACGCGAATCCAGCAGCCTACGTGTATTTCGGGGATGCCGGGGAGTCCTACACGTGAATTGGCCGTGTGGGTCCTCCCAGCTGTTCCCTCTACACCCTCCACGGCCCCTGCAGGTGGCCCACACCACAGGGGACTACCCTGCACCCCTGCACATGTCCCGCAGGCAGCCCATCCACCATGGCCATGCCCCCCAGCCAACCCACATGTCACCTTGCACTACTGCCCACCAATGCATGTCTCCCAGCACCCCCACCCCCTAGGGGCACCCTCCACCAGGTCCCCACTCATGTCTCCCTGCACCCCCAGCATCCTGGGGCACCCTCCACCAGGCCCCCACTCATGTCTCCCAGCACCCCCACCATCCAGGGGCACCCTCCACCAGGCCCCCACTCATGTCTCCCTCCACCCCACCCCCCAGCATCCAGGGGCACCCTCCACCAGGCCCCCACTCATGTCTCCCTGCATCCCCACCCCCCAGCATCCAGGGGCACCCTCCACCAGGCCCCCACTCATGTCTCCCAGCACCCCCACCCCCAGCTTCCAGGGGCACCCTCCAACATGGCCCCACTCCTGTCTCCCTGCACCCCCACCCCCCAGCATCCAGGGGCACCCTCCACCAGGCCCCCACTCATGTCTCCCCCCACCCCCCAGGGGCACCCTCCACCAGGCCCCCACTCATGTCTCCCCCCGCCCCCCAACAGTCAGGGGCACCCTCCACCAGGCCACCACTCATGTCTCCCTGCGCCCCCACCCCCCAGCATTGTGGGGCACCCTCCACCAGACCCCCACTCATGTCTCCCTGCACCCCCACCCCCCAGCATCCAGGGGCACCCCCCACCAGGCCCCAATCATGTCCAACTCATGTCCCCCTGCACCCCCCACCCCTCAGCAGTCGGGGGCACCCTCCACCAGGCCCCCACTCATGTCCAACTCATGTCCCCCTGCACCCCCACGCCCCAGCACTGTGGGGTTCCCTCCACCAGGCCCCCACTCATGTCTCCCTGCACCTCCACCCCCCAGCATCCAGGGGCACCCTCCACCAGGCCCCCACTCATGTCCAACTCAGGTCCCCCTGCACCCCCACCCCCAGCATTGTGGGGCACCCTCCACCAGGCCCCCACTCATGTCCAACTCATGTCTCCCTACACCCCCACCCACCAGCACTGTGGGGCACCCTTCACCAGGCCCCCACTCATGTCTCCCTGCACCTCCACCCCCCAGCATCCAGGGGCACCCTCCACCAGGCCCCCACTCAGGTCTCCCTGCACCCCCACCCCCCAGCATCCAGGGGCACCCTCCACCAGGCCCCACTCATGTCCCCCTGCACCCCCACACCCCAACATCCAGGGGCACCCTCCACCAGGCCCCCACTCATGCCTCCCTGCACCCCCACCCCCCAGCATCCAGGGGCACCCTCCCCCAGGCCCCCACTCATGTCTCTCCCCCACCCCCCAGCAGTCAGGGGTACCCTCCACCAGGCCCCCACTCATGTCCAACTCATGTCCCCCTGCACCCCCACCCCCCGGCACTGTGGGGCACCCTCCACCAAGCCCCCACTCATGTCTCCCAGCACCCCCACCCCCCAGCATCCAGGGGCACCCTCCACCAGGCCCCCACTCATGTCTCCCCCCACCCCCCAGCAGTCAGGGGCAGCCTCCACCAGGCCCCCACTCATGTCTCCCTGCACCCCCACCCCCCAGCACTGTGGGGCACCCTCCACCAGGCCCCCACTCATGTCCCCCTGCACCCCCACCCCCCAGCATCCAGGGGCACCCTCCACCAGGCCCCCACTCATGTCCCCCTGCACCCCCACCCCCCAGACGTCAGGGGCACCCTCCACCAGGCCCCCACTCATGTCTCCCACCACCCCCCAGCCCCCAGCAGTCAGGGGCACCCTCCACCAGGCCCCCACTCATGTCCAACTCATGTCCCCCTGCACCCCCACCCCCCAGCACTGTGGGGCACCCTCCGCCAGGCCCCCACTCATGTCTCCCAGCACCCCCACCCTCCAGCATCCAGGGGCACCCTCCACCAGGCCCCCACTCATGTCTCCCTGCACCCCCACCCCCAGCAGTGCGATTTGCCTGGGTATGTGTATTTCAGGGGTGCGCGGGTAGTCTTACACGCGATTTCATCAGGGTACGTGTATTATGGGTCAGCGTGAACTTCCACACGCGATATCAGCAGGGTACGTGTATTACGGGTCCGCGTGAACTTCCACACGCGATATCAGCAGGGTACGTGCATTACGGGTTCGCGTGAACTTCCACACGCGACTGGGCCTGGGAGAGTGGGGTACGTGTATTCCTGGGGTGGGTGGGAATATACACTCGCGACTGGGCCTGGGAGAGCGTGTTACGTGTATTCCTGGGGGGGCAGGAATATTCACTTCCGACTGGGCCTGGGAGAGCATGTTACGTGTATTCCTGGGGTGGGCGGGAAGATTTACATGGTCGCCTACAACGCGCCAAAAAAAAAGTCCAATCCGGAAACACGTACGCCAGCATGAAGCAGGCGCACGTCCCACGCAGCATAAAAGTGTGCGCAAACAACAAACAAGCTCAGACGCCAGGATGAATATACCGTTCCTAGCAGCAGTGGCCGTGGGATACCGCAGGAGGAGGAGGAGGAGGATAGTCAGGGCTAGAATCTTCACACCCAGAACCAGCCTTTTTGGTATGCCTGATGACCAGGTGTATGGGAGGTACAGGTTTCCACCTCACATAATACTCGACCTGGTCAGTGAGTGGGAGGATGACCTCATCACCCACCCTGTGCTCCCAAGCACTCAGCCCCCTGGAGAAGGTCCTCAATGTACTGCACTTCTTGGCTACCGGATCATTTCAGCGGACAAGTGCCATAGTGGGGGGGGGGTGTCACCGCCACGCAGTCACGGTGCCTACACTAGGTGTTGGCCATCATCACTGCACGCCCATCAGTCCGCAGGCACATATACCTGCCCAGAACACCTGCAGAAAGGCAGGCTGTCAGCCAGGATTTCTACAGGGTGGCACAATTCCCCAAAGTGCTAGGTGCCATTGATTGCACCCATGTGGCTCTACGTCCCCCCAGGGCATCTGAGCACATCTATAGAAACTGTAAGCACTGGCATTCCATCAGCGTCCAGGTAGTATGTGATGGCAAGGGAATCATCACCTCAGTATATGCCAACTATCCAGGGTCCACCCACGACAGCTTCATTTACAGGATGTCAACCCTAAACCGGGACATGGAAGCTGGGCGGCATGGCGATGCATGGCTGCTTGGTGAGTATAAAGGCCACAGCACACGCATGCATGACAGATACAGAGTAATGTCACTACCCCACTAATGATCCCCATCACCACCTCCCCAGGGGACAGTGCCTACCCTCTGAGCACCCACATGATGACGCCAATTCGGAACCCCATCCCGCCTCCCGAGGTAAGATACAACACAGCCCATATTGCAACCTAGGGCCTAGTGGAGCGCACATTTGGAGTGCTCAAGTCACGCTTTCGCTCCCTTGACCGTTCTGGCAGGCAGCTGTTATACGCTCCCCCAGTAGTGTGCAGGATCATAGTGGCAGCATGTGTCCTGCACAATGTTGCAACACGCCGGGGCCTGGCTGTGGACATGGTGGTGCCCCCACACCCCCAACCACATGCACGCCCGCTGCACATGGGAGGGAAAAGGGCACGGGGTGAGGCAGCCCGTACGCAGCTGGTGGCCAATTACTTCACATAGAAATCACAAGCCCTGACATACCATCTGACAATCAATGATGACTCAATCTGACAATTCTGATGAATTAAGGGACATTCAACTGTCGGAACCATAGCAGCCTGAGATTGTTCACCTGGAAGTGTCACAATGTGTGCATCCCTACCTACACAAACACCACCAATGCAGTGTCATCAAAAGAGACACTTCTATGCAGCAAAAATGAATACCCACTTGCAAAATACAACATGAGAACAGTGCCATGTCACCCAACCCCTCCCCGGCACCGCCACACAACACACCATGGCATGTCATGCTATGTGAGAGCAAACAAATTAATCCCCACAACATGACACAAGTGTCACAAAGTACAGTGTCCCTAATGGAAACTGGCCCCACATGAAATGCTCACAGTAATGCAGGACCAACAACACACATTACCAAATATTTACCAATAATACTAATCACCTACACAACCTCCAACCTACCATAAACATGACAGTACGGATTTAAAAAATTGGTAGTCTCACTACCCGATAATGCCAGCACTTCCGAACACAACTGTACAGTGTTCACGCCACACAAAAGTGTAGGTGCACTGCTTACAACATGGACTCCATTTCCAAAGTAGACCGCCTTGTGAAGACATGAGAAATGGACCTGCAAATTAGGAGGATGAGATGGATGCAGAGGCACATATCAATACACCATGCAGTGTACAATACAACAACAATATGCACTAGGAATGTATACACAGTATTGACTACAGACGGCCCACACATCAAATGGGAGTCCAACGTCACTGTGTAAGTCAATGTCACTTGGGCACACCCTTTGCAAGCCCATGGAAACGGGAAGCAGGAGGGGTGTGTGTCACACAAACCCAAGCATCTAACCCAAATTCAGGACAAGCCTGCATGTGCCCAGCCACAATACAGCGCATGCCCATGGGAGCCACACAAGGCAACACACTGTCAAAAAAATCAAAAATCAAAAATGGCCATGAATGGGCCAGAGGCGGTCGGGGGGAGACGCCACCCAGGTGGTCCGAGGACAGGGTGCACACCAAAACCCACCTGTGTGGATCTTGCGAAAAAAAACACCTCCATGGGCTCATGGCCTGCACGGCTACCCTATTGTGAGAGATTTGCTGCTGTCGCTTTCCTCACCCTCTGCAGCTGCATCAGGAGGTGGTGGCACTATGGGAGGCAGCCCACGCAAAGCCCTAGTCTGGTCCTCCATGGCAGCAAGGATGCGGGTGTGGAAGGTCTGGTTCTGGAGGATAATCGTGCAGAGGTCCCCATGCAACAACTCACGGGATGCCTGGACCTCCTCCCTAGTTGCCTGCATCTCAGCTGAGAGCGTACGTATGAGCCGTTCCAGCTGCTGTTCTGTCCTCGTGTCAGTTGAAGCCTCAAGCTCAACAAGAGTCACCCTGAGCTGACGGAGTTCCACCCTCAGGGCTTCCATGTGGCCCTGGGACTCAATAGAAATGGCTTCCCGCGCAGAGTCTCCAGTGCCGCCCGTCTGTCCCTGTTGGACGCCAACATGTCCTCCCTGTGTGACATTCAAATGGAGTCTGTTGCCTGCTGTAGTTGTTCCATCAGCCTTTCTTGGGGGACAATGGAAGTGGCCACCCTATCCGTGGCCTGAGCCATCATCTCAGATGATGCTGCCTGTTGGTTTGCCATATCGTATATGGATTGCTCCCATGCGGTATTGCCAGGTGGCGTACGGCCACCGTGTCGGCGGGCACCACACCTGTCTGGGGCAAGGCGAACTGCGCCTTGCTGTGCCGGCACTGCATTCCCCCTCTGATCTGCTGGCCCAGGAACAGGATCAGATGTTGCGGAGTGTGACCCTGCATCCGTAACCACCAAAGGCGGACCTACCAACACTGACATCCCCATTGAGGGTTCTACCCCTGGTGGGTTGGACAGTACAGAATCCCTCCCAGAAACACTTACCTGCGACCGCACATAGGTCTCATCATCCGAATCGACACCTGAATAGAGCTCGGGGGAGGTGCACCCAGAGACACCCCTTGAGATAATGGTCTGCAGCAAGTGTGGGTTCTCACCCACCACCACACCACGTCCCTCACTGGTGCCCGGTCAGGCCTGAGACCCCTCCTGAGTCTGCACCATCTCCACAACCCCAGCAGTATCAAGTGCGTCATCCCCTGCAAAGACATGAAAGAAAAGAAATGGGAACAGGCATTAGCACCATGGAACACAATTAGGGCTGAGAAGCAACAGAACCAGTACTTCATTGACACATGTCCACATGACTATAACCCTACCATGCATGCACCGTCACTGCGTATGAAGGGGAGGCAAATGGCACACATTGATGACACCAAGATGGAAGACCAACACATTTGCTGCATGCTGGCTAGCAGTGCCATCACACATTGGCCTGTGATTGGCATGTCCAATACACATACATGACACATGCCATCACACAGATGGCATGTACCATAGCCATGTCACACGTGACAATAGGACTGAGAAATGCCTAGTGAAAGTGGTGGAATGCAAACAATCAGCCTGAATGAACACAGAATAATACGCAAAAATGTTGTGGCAAGATGACACTTCAAGGGCAACTGGCGTGAGGTTGGGCTAAATGTCTACTGTTGCCATAAGGGATACTGCAATACCCAAATCCTGGTGTGCAGAATGTATTAGATGAAACACATGGGTGACCCAAACCACGCAGGCGCACACACCCTCACCTGGCACTCAATCAGAAGCCCTCCCACACACACCATGCACATGGATGACACACACATGCATGTGCACTCACGGACAATGCCTCATAATCTGGCAGGTCTCCCATGCCTTGGATCTGTCCCTCCGTGACGTAGGTCCCAGCAACATACTCATGTGGAGTGAGTTCAATGTCCTCTGCTGGAGACCCACCTCCAGTCACTAGAGTAGCGGCATGACTTGAGGCCAGCTTTTTCTTTGCCCTGCGCTTCAGGTCATTCCAGCGCTTGTAGCAATCATTAGCTGTGCGCCTCATGAATCCAAGGGCACTTATGATGTCTGCGATGGTCTGCCAGTGTGCCAGACGTTGTGCAGGTGTGGTCTTGCATCCTGCAAGAATCACCATTTCGCTGTCATGTGTGGACACATACTCCACAAGTGCATCAAGTTCGGCCTGATTGAAGCTGGGCTTGCTTGGTGGGCCGGACTGTGTAGCCGTGTCTGGGGCATCAGCCTGTACTGGACGAGCACTCTTCCTCTTCAGCTTGGAAGGTGGTGGGGATCCTGAGTGTCCTACGCCGCTCTGGACACTAGGGGCAGGAGCCCCGGTGGACTTTGGACTAGGAGTGTGGGAATGAACACTCACCATGGGACTTGGTGCAGGCATTAGCTGAAGTGTGATGTAGTCAGGGGGAACGTCAGCAGGATGGACTGGGACCAACACTGTCCTGGCTGGGAGACTCAGAGCTGGGGTGGATGGAGCCGCAGCTGCCCCTGCAGCTTCCCCACCCTGCCTACTCGGGGCAGCAGATTACATCGCTGCCCCTGATCCACGTGGCCTGGTGACACCAATGTGCACCGCCACACGTGGCCTAGACCTGCTGACCTGGAACTCAGCCATGGAGTCACCCTGTGCCAGGTCTGGTGCCACAATGGGCTGGTCCAACAAGGGCTGAGCAGGGATGGTGTCAGCCACGTTACCCTCAACCGGGGGGGGGGGCATGGGTGTCCCTGACTGGTCACCCACACATGGGGGGCTAGGGGCACCCTGCAAGTCCTGGCCACGTCCCCTACCCTATCCACCACGGCCACCTCTTGAGGCTCGGCCACCTTTGCCACCCTTACCGTGTGCTCGCCTCCCAACCATGGCACCGATGTTGTGCGTATGGGAGTTGCAGTAAACTATTGTCCTGGGCAATTGGGGGTCAAAGGGGTAGGGTACTAGATGGAATTCGTACCCTAGTGCTCTAGCAAGGCTGTATGTGACCCCTGGGGGTAGATGACGGGTCACGCAACGCACAGGCACCTCAAAAAGGGAGATAATGTGCACGCAACCCCTCCTAGACCACGTGCGTGGAAAAATACACCTGCACTACGCTGTGGCACCCAGAAACACAAAAATGAACGTATGCGTGTCACACACAGCCTAGAATGACCTCTGAAGGGATACGCAACACACGGGGCAAGCACAGATGTTAAATACGTGCGCGACTCACCGTCTGCCTGGAAAAATCGCGTGAAAAATACGCGCGTGTGCGCGTTGGCAATACCCCTGCCAAAAGAAGAATTGTACGCTGTCTGAGGAGACAGGACAACAGAAGAAGTGAACGCTGTTTTTTGGAAACAGGCCCAGGAAAAAGACAAAAAGAGAAAAAGCTGTCAGAGGTAACCGGGGGTATGAACTTGGAACACCGTGAAGTAAATCGCATGTGAACCGACAAGAAGTACAGATTTCACCCAGTCGCTCTCCACAAAAGCACGTACAAGGAAATGGCATTCTACACGTACCTTTTAAACATGCCCACACGTCCAGCGTCACTTCCGCGTGTACGCGCTAAGGCCCTATCCTCCAATTACACGAGCTGACACTCTGACGTGCAGTCATTGGACGTGTAACATGCACCCGTGTACAGGGAAACGCCCGCGCATGCACGTCACAGACGCGCATACGCGCTGAGGCCCTTTCCACCAATTACACGCTATGACACCCTGACGTGCTTATTTTTTCTACGCGCCATGGAAAACGCACGTATGCGTAACGTCATAGACGCGCCTACACGCTGGGGGCCTTTTGGCCAATGAATTCGCGTAATTGTGCTGACGCGCTTACGCGCTAAGGCCCTTTCCTCGAATTACACGCAGACGTGCTGGGTTTTCACGTGCCAAATCACTCCGTATCAAGCTGGCCACGCGTAAGCACATGGAAGACCACATTCCTGCCCAGAAGTCCGAATTACTGCCCCCAGAGCCCCGAGCACGCTCCCACCTGCCATCTGCTGCTGCCTGATTGCCTACTGCCCACGTGCCCTGCCATTTGCTGCCTGCACATCAGCAAGGGGTTCTGTTGCTGCGACCACCCCTGCTGGAACCGAAGACTCCCGACTGGGATTCCATCGCTCCACAGACCAGCCCCAGGACCCAGTTGCCCACCCACTCCTGCCTCTGGGGTTGTCATGTCGGACACTGCAACATCTGGCACCACTGGCAACCCCCGGCCAGAGAGGTAGAGGGGCACCAGCTTCACTGCCACCAAAGTTGGTGTCCTGGTGGAGCAAGTCCTGGGGCAGTATGATGCCCTCTTCGGACGTTTGCGTGCCAACAAGGTAGGACGGACTCGGATCTGGACGGACATTGTGACTCCAAAAACAACAGGGAGAGCTTATAAAGCTAAGGTGCACGGTACAACCGTGTTTGCCCTTTTAACCGTTAACAAAATCACATAGGGTAACACAAAAACAACGGTTTTGTAGGAAAAATGGTATTCAAGATGCATCAGATGTATGCCAAACAAATAAGTGAGTTAAAGTGCTCACACTCAATTAACATGAAAAGGTGGGCCACCTGACTCGGCGTACCTAGCCCTAAGGAAGAACACCCTGACCCTGACGGGGTGCCTTTCCCTGGGTTACGCGTGATGTATCGCCTACTAAAAAGATATAGAGGAGAGTACTGTCCCTCAACCTTCTATACTGGTGGCGGTGTCTGAAAACAGACACGAGTAGTCCAACGGGGACATGTAAAAAGTGGTAGACTTCAGCAGGTTAGGCAGCGTGCAACAAAACTGTATATTAGATCTTGAGGCTGCTAAAAAGTATGGATACAACCTGCAAAGCAGGTCTACTGCTTATATTCCATCCAGAATGTATAGCTTTAATGGTTCCCGTAGGTCATTGTGGTTGGAGTGTAAAACAGTACTGCTGGAGGCATCACTAGATAGTGTAATAAAAAACAGACCCAGCCTAAGGGCTGTAGGGCTAAAAAAATGGCTCTTGTAAAAAGGTGTAGCTCGCTCTGTGAAGGTGAGTGTGCTACAGTAAGCAATTATTCAAATAATACAGTCTCTTGAGTTAGTGTGAAAGAGATCACGGGTAGGTCATGAGAGCCCTCATGACCGAAAGAGGTCGACCGGTTTCGATGGCATGGGAGATTCAAACCATCTTCTTCAGGACCGTGACTTGGAATGCAAACAAGTTTGCCAAATGTTCAGGTAGATGCTGAACAAGGGGATGCTGGTGTCTCCTGTTGGGAGCAAAAACAAAGAGGTGATGGCTGGAAGGTTTAGACTTAATCTTAACCACTGGCAATGCTCTGGGCAACCCTCCAGACCACCGTTCTTCGCCTGCCAAGCCATTACAGAAGGGAAAGGGCTGGGCTGCTACCATTGGTGGCAGTACCTGACTGATTTGCATATGGCTGGACCCCTTTTGCAATGGCGCAGATGGGCTAAAAAACGGTGGTGTGGAAGGTTGCCCAGAGCAACGCCAGTGGTACAGATTCATTCAAAACCTTCCACCCATTACATTTGTGGTCACAGTTTGTCTCACTATGTGAGAGAGGGTATGCCCAGACGTGGGTCCCTTGCTCACTGCGCCATAGGGAATCAAGCTGCATCTCACTGAGGAGGCCCAACAAGGCCGAAACATGTCTGGGATTGGTTGTGTTTCCGTGCAGAGGGGACCTGGCCTAGCAGTTCGGGCTGGGCTGCTACCATTGGTGGCAGTACCTGACTGATTTGCATATGGCTGGACCCCTTTTGCAATGGCGCAGATGGGCTAAAAAACGGTGGTGTGGAAGGTTGCCCAGAGCAACGCCAGTGGTACAGATTCATTCAAAACCTTCCACCCATTACATTTGTGGTCACAGTCTCCTGTTGGGAGACAGGAGGGGGGGGGGGGAAGAAAGAGAAGGGCAATCAAACAATGATGAAAAGCAAGCACCAATAGTGTGCAAACATACAGGTGGTGCTAATCATGCGTGGAGTAGAGCATGTCTAAGCAACAAGACTACAGCGGGCAGAAGTTTACAGGAATGGTGGAGGTGCCTGGACACCTGTGTAGGTTCTCAACGCCAAGTGTGAAGGAATGGGGGACAAGGAGGTGAGGCGGAGGTGGGCCGTGAGAAAACGAGTCTCTCCAGGTGACAGACGAGCTGCTGCCTAGGTAGTGAGGGGCAGCAAATGTGCTAGTGTGGAAAAAGTAGGAAAGGCGTGAGCCTCTGTGTGGTCCACAAAGAGGGGGGAGCTATCCCAAAATGGTGCAGGTGAAATGGAGGCTGAACCTACCTCTTCGCCAAAACCTCTAGGCATAAGGTCTGTCTGGGAGGCGAGGGATGACACTGGTTTGTTGACAGCATCATGGTGGTGTGGAAGGGTCAAAAACCCGCACAATCGGGTGATAATGTATCTGTAGAAAAACCAGAAGACCACAAAGTATAGGTGGAAATGGCTCAAAACAACATGGCTTTATGAGTTAGAGTGTAAAGCCAAAGTGTCTAGGGGTGTGCCGTACCTTTAGAGCTGTAACTGCTGGGCTCTGTAAAATCCATGTGCTGTATCGAGCTGGTACAGCTCGAGACTGGCGTTCTACAGAAAAAAGGCCCATCGCCTATAAAAAGGAGCGAGCAATGAGCTCGCACTAGTTGAGGCGGCGGCGGCGGCGGCGTGACGCAGCTGGCTCCAGGGAAACGCCTCGAGCGTTCGGAGCCAGCAAAAGAAGCCCAAACGCCTCTAGACATAGTGGCAGAGCGCGCTTGGGTTACGAAGGATCGGGCGCTGAAGCCCGATCTCATGTGGCAGAGACTCGATGGGAAGGGGGTGGGGGATGGGAAGAAAGGGACGGGGGGGTCGGAAATGCAGAGAGGGGGGAGGGGGTGGGGGGGGGAAGGAAAAAATAAATAAAAATAATAGAGGGCAACTAATGGCACCAGAAGGACTAAAAAGAAAAAAAGAAAAAGGGGGGGGCGGGGAGAAGCGGGGAAGGGGGGACTATGTGGCAAGGGGGGGTATTTAAGAGGGGGGGAGGTGGGGAGAGGGGAACGAAGACCGGATTGGATGGTCAGGGTAGTTCCTGAGCCCTGGGCAGTATGAGGAGGATATGCCTCATATGGCTCATGGTATGTCTAGAGGAGTTAGGTTAGGAACAAAGGAACACTATTGCTGTGCATGGGATAGGTGATTCAGGACAACACTGCTAGTTCGTGCCACTGGATTTGTTCATTCAGACCTTCTGAATAGGTCTTGAGTCTATAAATCCACATCTGTTCTCTTTTGAAAAGTATATTGTGGTAGTTACCGCCTCTACGGGGCGGTGTGACTTTTTCAATGATGGTCCATTTGAATTGGTCCGCAGTATGTCCTTTAGATGTAAAATGAGTCACCAGTGCTGCAGTGCTTTTGTTCGTTCTTATGCATGATTTGTGTTCGGTCATGCGGGTGCGAACTGGCCTAATGGTCATTCCAATGTATCTCAGGTTGCATGGGCAAGTGATCATATAAATGACGCCCTTGGTGTTGCAGTTGGTGAATGTGTTCTGTGTCCATGGTGTTTTCCAACCTATTTCTATCTGCGTGGTTCTAGAGGTCTGAGCGCACATGGAGCAATTACCACAGGGTGCATGGTCTTTGATGGATGGGGTATTCCAAAGGGTCCCCTGTGTGAGGGCATCCCTGGGTGGACCCGGTGTAAGGGTTTTAATAACCTTGTCTCTCACGTTGCACCGTCTCTTGAGGGCAAACCGTGGGACTGGGATGGTAGATTCGCCTGTATTGAGAATGGGCCAAAGTCTTTTAACTTCCCGCTTAATTTTATTCAGCAGAGGTGAGAAACTGAATACTGCTGTGAAAGTGTTGGACTCACGTGGTTTAGTATGTTGTTGTAAGGTAATAGAACGTGGAATGTTCCTAGCTCTCTTACAGGTGTCCTTAATAATCCTCCTGGGGTAACCTCTCTCGGCGAGTTGTGTTTGCAGTTGTTTAGATTGTCTGGTGAAGTCCGGAGTCTGTGTACACAGCCTCCGATAACGTAAGAACTGTCCAAAGGGGAGATTGTCTCTGAGTGCCTTGGGGTGGTAGCTTGAGTAACAGAGCAGTGCGTTTCTGTCTGTAGATTTTTTGTAGACGCTCGAGTGAAGGTTCCCACTAGCTGCTGAGATGGCGAGATCAAGAAAGTGGGTTTTGGATCTATGTCTCTCCAACGTGAACTTGAGGTGTGGATTGAGGGAATTGAGCCAGATGTGGAAGGCCTCTATCTCGTGTTCTAAACCTCGAAATATCACAAAAATGTCATCGATATATCGCCGCCATATAATTAGGCGTGCGAGATACGGATTAGTTTCTGGATAGATGTGTTGGCGTTCGAATGAACCAACATATAGATTGGCGAGGCTGGGGGCGAAGGTTGCCCCATCGCAGTTCCTGAGATCTGTTGATAAAATGTGTCTTCAAAGAGAAAAAAGTTCTTGGTCAATGCTATTTCTGCAAGAGATAAGATAAAATTAGGCGGGACTCCATGGAGGTCTATACCTGAGTGTAACAACCTGCTGAGCATGTGCAGTGTTTCCTGCTGCGGTATCCGGGTGTAGAGGGATTCTATATCAATGGTGACTAGCCATTCTGTTTCTGGATCGTATGTGATGGTATCTAAAAGAATCAGCATATTTGTGGAGTCTTTCACATAGCTAGTCATTTTTGGGACTTGATCTTTGATAAAGAAATCCACATATTGTGAAAGGGGTTCCAGAACAGAGCTAATTCCTGAAACAATGGGACGGCCTGGTGGGGGAGTGAGCCCTTTATGGATTTTTGGAAGAGCATACATGGCAGGGATCCGGGGGTGGGGGGGGGACAGAAAAGCAGCTTCCCGAGCGCTAATGTGTCCCTCGGCTTCTGCCTCGTAGATGATGGGTGCTATCAGAGCCTGCAAACATGGAGTGGGGTCTCTCGGTAGGATATAATAGCTGTTTGGGTCGTCAAGGAGGTTAGTGACCATTGTGATGTATTTGGTGGTGTCCATAATAACAATGGCACCCCCTTTGTCTGCTGGTTTTATCACGATGTCTGGATTATTGGCTAAGTCTGTTAGAGCTTGTAGTTGGGGTTTGGTGCAGTTATTGTGGATAAATGGAATGTTGGATTCAAATTCGGAGATCTTTTTGAGCAGTGCCTGTTCAAAAGTAACTGATTCTGCGGTGTTTGCACAATGCGGTGGGAAGTACTGTGATGGAGGGAGTAGGCCCGTCACATCTTTGTCTTCGTAGGTGTGGTTTGCAAAATACTGACTTAGTCGTATCTTGCGCATCAATTGAGTAACTTCTACCCTGGTCTGGAACGGGTCATAGCGGGCTGTAGGGATGAAAGCTAAGCCTTTTTGCGGAGGGGGTGGCAGTCTGACTATTCCATCATGTCAAGAAGCGCTGGGAGGACTCCAGGTCCAGGACCCTCAACAAGGCCCGGCGCCTCTTGAAGGCAGCGGATGCTAAGGGGCGCCGGGGCCACTTGTCGGACGATCAGATGAGGGTCCTGGAATGCATATCCCCAGCGCTCCACGTCCAGGTCCTTGAGAGGCAGACCTGTCTGGAGTCGAGCGGTAAGTGGCCAAGCATTGCTGTGTGAGACAGGGCATGTTGCAGTATGCTGGTTGTCTGATACTTGCCTGTATGTGTGACATAGGCCATGTACGCGTGTGTGTGTGCAGGGACATCATGGTCATGCATGTGAGACCAGTAATGTGTGAAGCACACGGTTGGTGTATGTGTTTAAATGCAACATGGGGAGCCCTATGCGGAATGGACACATGAGAGCATGCCAGTCTCTGTTCCTGGACATGGGTGGGGGTGAGGGATGGGTGCTGATGCCATGTACATGTATGGTGTCCATGTCTGTGTGTCTGACCTGCGTGTCTGTGACTTGTGAATGCCATGGATGCATGACACATGTCTGTGACAATGTGCAGAATCACTGATGCAGCCTAGTTATCCTTGCATCCACTGTGTCTGGGGTGTACGAGTCCAGATGGATGAAAGTACGGTGAAGTGTGTGCATGTGATAGGCATGACCCATGATGCATGTGAGTTCAAAAACAACATTTTATGTTTCAAGAGTCCCTTGGACATGTTTGCTAATGTCCATAGCATGCGCCATGCCTGTTACTGCATGTGTTTTGCCTGCACTGACCCATGTGTTGTGGAGGGACATGATGGAAGGGATCCTTGACAGTGCCACTCATCTGCTATTGCTTCCTGTCTAGGGGACCATTGTACAGTACCCTGATGCTTGTGTTCTAGGTCTCCCTCTACACAGCGCAAAGTGAAGAAGAGGGCGGAGACGGCGCTGTGGAGCAAAGCGGCGGGGATGCCCCCATGGCTGCAGCGGAAGGGGTGGGTGAGCCCCCACAGGGGCTTGCAACAGCGGAAGACGGGGTGGAGCCATCCAGGTTGGTGGTTTCCACAGAGGAGGAGGAGGCCGCTACTGAGCCGAACATGGGGCCTGGTGGGGGCATCCCTGCTGGTGCAAGTGGTGCAGTCCAGGGGCAGGAGGCAGCACAGGTCGCTGTGGAGGTGCAGGTGCATGTCACTGTCCCTGACACTGTGACTGCACCACCATGCACCAGCAGGGATGCCCCGTCCCAGGCCCGTCTGCAGGTAGGGGGGATGTCCATGTCATCTGACTCCCCTCCACCTGCGGACGAGGGGACCCCTGGCCGTATGGAGAAGGTCCTGATTGGTGTCGCGTTGCGCATGGGTGTCATTCGTGATTAGGTGCGTGCTTCCCGGGGGGAGTACGCACGTCATCACGAAGAGCACCGTGCCAACGTGGCCCAGTTGGGAGCGGCCATGGTCGGGGGTTTCGTACATGTGTCGGGCACTCTGGCGACCCTCTCCTCCTCTGTGGAGGCTATGCGCCAGTCGTTCTCCATGCCGTCTTCCGGCCCAGATGCCACCAGGGCCCCCTGTGGACCTGCCCCGACCAACGCAGCCAACTCGGTGGGGATCCCATCCCTGCCACAGTCGGGAGTCGGAGGTCCAGCAGGGGTGGACACACCAGCAACTGGACCCCAGCAGATGGAGGATGTGACGGCATCATCAGGCAGGGCACGTGCACAACGGCATCGGTGGATTCCATCAGCCTGGATGCCGTCGTGCTGGCACAGGCAGTTGCGTCGGAGGCAGCGGCAGGCTCGACGTGGGAGGCATGTCTCGGGGCCATCAACATCAGGGGTGCAGGCATCGGCCGGAGGGCAGGAGAACCCTGGAATGGGAGTGTCTTCCGTGGGGGAGCGGTTGGGCCAGCAGATAGGTGCGGAGCGGCAGCGGGCAGAGGAGGAACCACTCACAATGGTCAGGGCGGAGAACTCCATGCAGAGGGTGCTGAGGCGGGCTGAGTGCCTCGAGGGTATTCGCAGGGAGTTGGAGCTGGACACTGCATTATCCCTGCGAGACCTCGGGGCCAGGGAACATGCCCGCCTCCAAGCCATTGAACAGGAGTTCGATGATGCCCTGGCCCATGACAACAACCAGTGAGCCGTCGGACTAGCCCGCTGCCCTTGTAAATAGTTATGTAGTTAGTGTTAGGTTTCCTTTGCTTTTTTATTTTTTTTGGACCTTTTGGACAATGGACCACATTTTTGTATATAGTTTTTTTTATTAGGTAGTATTATTAGATAGGTTTCATTTCTTCTGTTGGGATCATGGACCCTGGATTGTTTATCTGTATATAGTTGACTGTTGGATTTTATTTTTGTATTTGGAATTTACCCATGGAGCAATGTTTTTTGGTTTTGATTTTCCATTGGATTTACTTTTTTGAACTGTGACTTTGGACACCTTTCCTTTGGATTATGATTTGTGGTTTTACATTATTTTACGGACATGCTGCTTTTGGTTTTTAATTCCCATTGTCGTTTGTTTATTTTTGATTCCATTTATGTTGCTTTTAATACATTTTCTTCATCAAACTTCAATGTGTAGTATCATCTCATTGGTTTCATGCATATCATGATATGGGTTTTGACATTCACTGACACCCATTGTGTATGTGAGGGACATGTGTTCATTTACATACTTGCCATTGGGGTTGTATCATGTAATTGCCATTTCTAAGTGGGTGGATGCAATACTTGGGTGGGTGTTTGGCATGTGGAGGCAGCCCATAAGGGCCAGGGATCTAGATTGTGATGACGTGTTGGCTGGGGGACATGAGTCGGGGCCTGGTGGAGGGTGCCCTGCACTGCTGGGGGGTGGGGGTGCTGGGAGACATGTGTGGGGGCCTGGTGGAGTGTGCCCCTGGTTGCTGGGGGGGTGCTGGGAGACATGTGTGGGGGCATGGTGGAGGGTGCCCTACACTGCTGGGGGTGGGGGTGCTGGGAGACATGAGTGGGGGCCTGGTGGAGGGTGCCCCTGACTGCTGGGGTGCAGGGGGACATGAGTTGGACATGAGTGGGGGCCTGGTGGAGGGTGCCCCTGGATGCAGGGGGGTGGGGGTGCTGGGAGACATGTGTGGGGGCATGGTGGATGGTGCCCTGCACTTCCGGGGGGTGGGGGTGCTGGAAGACATGAGTGGGGGCATGGTGGAGGGTGCCCTGCACTGCTGGGGGGTGGGGGTGCTGGGAGACATGAGTGGGGGCCTAGTGGAGGGTGCCCCACAGTGCTAGGGGGTGGGGGTGCAGGGGGACATGAGTTGGACATGAGTGGGGGCCTGGTTGAGGGTGCCCCTGAATGCTGGGGGGTGGGGGTGCAGGGGGACACGAGTTGGACATGAGTGGGGGCCTGCTGGCTGGTGCCCCACAGTACTGGGGGGTGGGGGTGCTGGGAGACATGCGTTGTTGATCAGTAGTGCAAGGTGACATGTGGCTTGGCTGGGGGGGCATGACCATGGTGGATGGGCTGCAGCGGGACATGAGCAGGGGTGCAGGGTAGTCCCCTGTGGTGTGGGCAGCCTGCAGGGGCCGTGGAGGGTGTAGAGGGAAACACCTGGGAGGACCCACATGGCTAATTCACGTGTAGTACTCCCCGCGCACCCCTGAAATACACGTACCCTGCTGAATTCGCGTGTGAGACTTCCCGCACACCCCTGGAACACACGTACCCAGGACAATTGCGTGTGGAACTTCCCGCGCACCCCTGAAATACACGTGCCCTGCTGAATTCACATGTGAAACTTCCCACGCTCCCCTGGAATACACGTACCCCTGATGGAATCGCCTGTGAAACTTCCCGCGCACCCCTGAAATACACTTACCCTGCTGAATTTGTGTGTGATACTTCCTGCGCACCCCTGGAATACACGTACCCAGGACAATCGCATGTGGAACTTCCCGCACACCCCTGAAATACACGTACCCTGCTGAATTTGCGTGTGAAACTTCCCGTGCACCCCTGAAATACACGTGCCCTGATGGAATCGTGTGTGAAACTTCACGCGCACCCCTGAAATACACATACCCTGCTGAATTCGCGTGTGACGCTTCACGCGCACCCCTGGAACACACGTACCCAGGACAATCGCGTGTGGAACTTCCCGTGCACCCCTGAAATACACGTACCCTGCTGAATTCACATGTGAAACTTCCCGCGCACCCCTGGAATACACGTACCCAGGACAATCGCGAGTGGAACTTCTCGCGCACCCCTGAAATACAGGTAGCCTGCTGTATTTGCGTGTGAAACTTCCCGCGCACCCCTGAAATACACGTACCCAGGACAATCGCGTGTGAAACTTCCCGCAAACCCCTGAAATACACGTTCCCCGCTTGGCGTTTGCTGTTTGGCAGCCCTGTGAACTGGTCCAGGGTTAGTGCAGACATTTGCGATGAATTGGGGATTTTGATGGCTTTACCTTGCGCGAGGGCGTTCTTGAGGGCGTAACTGGCGCTGCTGAAGGGTCGCTGCGCCACGGCTGGTTTTGGAGACTAAAATCCATGAATACGCTGTGCGATGAAATGGATTTTATCGCACGCAGCTGGCCAGCCGTGTGCGCCACTTTTGTGCGAAATTCTATAAATTACCCTGACAGTCTTTATATAATTAATATTCAAGGGTATGTACACGATCACAATAACGCACTTTGTACTCGGAAGTCAGTAATGATAAATATATACAATTCTAGAGTGGTACCACCAATGTTATCAAATCTCATTAAAGTGCATCAACTGTACGGTTAAAATGTCACACAGATTAATAATGAGGAAACCAGCAATAGAGATAGGCAGGAACGTAAGATGGTTGAAACAATAGGCAGAATGCTGACCCCTACCAATAGGCACAGTTCTGTGTGGAGATCCCCCACGTGGGCAACCTGTAAATAAAAGATATATAGCACAAGTCCAGTCCATGTAATGTTCAGTAGTCTTACTTCCTCCTATTAAGGTTTTACGCCCCCCCCAATGTACCTGGTGGAGTAGAGTTCTCCGACGATGTGTCGACTGATCCTTCTTGAGTGACTCCCTTTCAGGCAGGAGCCACGGATCGTCGAGAGGTGTCGAGGAACTCGGCGTTCGGTGTCGGGGAATCGACGGCCCTTCTTGAGTGCCCTCCCTTTAAGGCAGAAGTCATGGGTTGTCGAACGTCCGACGGGGAACAGGGTGAACTACGGCCGGGAAGTGGCAGCTTCGTTCCCAGCGGTGCTCGTCGACGACAGAGCATTGGCGTCCTGCAAGGAAGAGGCGTGCGGGGCACCTTGGTGACGATAGTTCTGGACCGCAAAGAGATGAAGAACTGTGGCCCAGCAAGGGCGCTGAGTCATCAGCGTCTCGGTGGTCTTTAGGTGGCGGGAAACCCACCGGTGGATGCTCCTCGGCGCGTCGACGGTCGGGCCTTCTCCAGCAGGAGACAAGCGGGTGACGATGCAGACGAGAGCGTCCAATGATCAATGGAAGTTCTTAGGCAAACGGGAGCATGGCGGCTCTGGTCGGCGAGGGCGGTCGTCGACAGTGGCGGACAACAATCCGAGTGCTTCTCTTTGAGATTCCGCGGCCGTCCCCGTCTCGGTCGGCAGCCTATCAAAGGTCTGTCTACCAGGGAGCTTTGGCAAAGATCAGCTGTGCATGATGGTCCCTCGTAGCTAGGGAAGAGGGCGCCTTACCAGGTCCTCTCTGGGTCAGTCCTTGGAAACACAGCAGCTTTCAGATTGCGAAGGAGAGCAACAGCACTCCTTCTCGTCCAGAGGGGCTTCAAGGTCAAGCGTCAGTTACTCCAGTTACTCGTCGTAGTGGACTTCAGCTTCTGAACACGATTCCTAGCAGTGAGAGGTCCCCAGAAATACTGTTGATCTCCCATTCATTCCGCTGGGTCACACTCAAGCATCCAATCACGACTAAGGGCATTCATGGCTGCCTGCCTGCAATCAGGCACACGAGGTATTCAGGCCATTCACTTCTCTCCAGACACTCACAACAAGTTATGTGTATTGGCACAAGTACCGAGCCATTCAACACTCCAAGCTGCATTCATACCGGTTTCGGGCAGGGTTGTCTCAGTCATTGTGTCAACCACCAGATACTAGACACCCACAACACAGAATGCATATTCGTCACACACTCTATTCACCCAGGTCCCACCCACAGGAGGTACCCACAACATACATCACCGGGAAGGCTCCAGCTAGTCTGGCCGGGCCTTCACAACACCACCATATATGGCATTTCCACCCAACAGCCAGTCAGGGGGAAGGGACAGAGTCAGGGCTTCCCAGGACTTTGGGAAAACAAGGTAATGGGTAATAGAAAGCAAGAGGCCACAGGGCCGGGGTATCCCAAAATGGAGGATACTCCGCGCACCTGTCAACTTCAGCATGGAGCTGCCACCAGCCCATACCCTGCTCTGTGTGCCACCCACAGGTGCCCAAAAACATACACTAGGGGCACAGGGTTGTACCCCCACCCATGGGTGCCATAAGGGTATCCCACGGGTCCTTTCACCAAACCAAAAGAGAGAGCGCTGCACCGCCAGGAGCCTCACCTGAACTCCTGTGCGGATGTGCGGAAAACATGATAGAACACACGATAAAAAGCAGTAAAGGACAAGGATACGGAGGCCCTGTCCCTCCGATGCATTTCCAGCATCACAGCCACAGTTCCCGAAGTCCTCCTAATCATGAAACAGACCAAACCATCTCTATGCAAAGGAGACATCTGCCCAGCCAACATAATTAAAGACTGTGCTAGAGCTCTGGCCCCTTTTGTAACTATATTCATCAATACCTCCTTCACCACAAGCACTGTCCCACTACCCTTAAGGAAGCATGGGTTAGACCACTGTTAAAAAAACCTACCCTGGATCTGGATGCCCCAAACAACTACCGTCCTATCACCACCGTGCCATTTCTGCTGAAGATCCTGGATAAGGCTGCTTATCTACAGATCCACCTAGAAACGCACAACATCCTGGGAAAAAGGCAGTCAGGTTTCCGCCCACGCCATGGCACCGAGTCAGCCCTACTCGACCTCAAGAACCAACTACTTGAAGCCATGTACAAAGGCAAGACCTTACTTCTCCTACTCCTGGATCTCTCTGCGGCCTTTGACTTGGGCGACCACAAGTCCCTGTGCAAACACCTCGCCAACACAGCACACTTCTCCCAAGAAGCCACCGACTGGATCACCTCCTTCTTGTACAGTCGAACAATGTGAGTCTTCTCAGACCAGGCATCTGCCCAGCCATCACCCATCAGCTGTGGAGTCCCGCAAGGCTCATGCACCTACCCCACCCTCTACAACCTTTTCACGCTCCCCTTATTCAGTGACCTATAAGACTTTGGCATAGCCTTTACAAACTATGCCGATGACACCCAAATTCTCCTGCCTCTAACAGGCAACTATGAGCAAGACCTCAAGACACTCCAAGACACATATGCACGCATCCAGGCCTGGATGGCGGCAAATGGTCTATGACTAAACGGTGAAAAAAATGAAATATTGGTAGTAGGCCTCTCAGAAGTCTAGGCGGAGAGCACAGGGCAGAGGCTGTCTCTCCCTGTATGTAAGTAGATATAAGGGAGATTCCGGAGACAATGCTAGCAAATAACAGATTAAAGGTACATACCAAGCTGTTAGTTGAAACAGGAATTCACAGGAACTGCAGGAGCAGGCTGTAAACAAAGACAGAGAAAAGGCAAAGAGAAGCGAGTACACTGGGCAACACGGATTGATCAGAACTAAGGGTGTACTGGAATATGATAAGGGGTCTCCAGAGATTAAGGAAAGCACTTGGGATAGGTACCAGCAGATTACTCTTAACAAGAGTCATACAGCAACGTCATGACTTGTGCGTGCCGAGGAAACTGTTGTACTCAGTGCAAGGGTAAAACTGAAAGACCATATACAGAGGCAGGTACGACTTCAACGGCCTACTTGAAGGCAACACAAGTCTTCCCTTATCTGATCTGAATGGAGACCAACCCAGGGTCACACTGTAAAACGGATTCAAGTGGAGACACTACAGTGGACCAAGATGTATACAAGTAGAAAGCAGTGTTGGAGGAAATAACCAGGTACAGGACAGGATAGGATATCAGAAGTTGGATCAGGCAGGAAGCAAGGCAAGGAGCCCAGAGGAACCGGGCAGAAGGCAGAGGAGTGTGGCAAGGCTGCCAGGCAGGGAAGCCCAGAGGAGAAGGGCAGAAGGCAGTGGAGTGCGGCAGAGCCGTCAGGTGGGAGCCCAGAGGAGCAGGGCGGAAGGCAGCCGAGTGCGGCAGAGCCGTCAGGTGGGAGCCCAGATGAGCAAGGCGGAAGGCAGCGGAGTGCGGCAGAGCCGTCAGGTAGGAGCCCAGAGGAGCAGGGCAGAAGACAGCGGAGTGCAGCAGAGCCGTCAGGTAGGAGCCCATAGGAGCAGGGCAGAAGGCAGCGGAGTGCGGCAGAGCCGCCAGGTGGGAGCCCAGAGGAGCAGGGCGGAAGGCAGCGGAGTGCGGCAGAGCCATCAGGTGGGAGCCCACAGGAGCAAGGCGGAAGGCAGCAGAGTGCGGCCAAGCCATCAGGCGGGAGCCCAGAGGAGCAGGGCGGAAGGCAGCGGAGTGCGGCAGAGCCGTCAGGCGGGAGCCCAGAGGAGCAGGGCGGAAGGCAGCGGAGTGCGGCAGAGCCGTCAGGTGGGAGCCCAGAGGAGCAGGGCGGAAGGCAGCGGAGTGCGGCAGAGCCGCCAGGTGGGAGCCCAGAGGCACAGGGCAAAAGGCTGCAGCAGAATGGAGAGGGAGCTGCAAGCATCAACAGCAACAGCAACAGGAATCAAAAGGCCAAAAGAGGAAATCCAGGAACGGTCAAAAGCTGGTAACAGGAGCACCAGCACGAACTCCCAGAGAAAGCAGTTGACTGACAACTGCTTCTGTTCAGAGTGAGATTATAAAGGCCCTCCCAGCCAGCAGGCCAGCAGGGTGGAGCTGATTGCAGACTCTGGCAGCTGTGTCCACTTAAGTCCAGCCCTGGCTTCAGTAGCCTGCAGCAGTAGCAGAAGTGGATTCTAATTAAGTGCTCTCCAGCCGAGCCTGCAGTAGCTTGGAACAGGTGAATGCAATCAGGCCCTCTGCAGCTCTTAGTAGCTTGCTGCAAACAAATGTATTTAATGTGCCTCCTCCAGCCCTCTGCCTTTTGGACAGCCTACATGTCCCAGAATGCATCTGCTGGTTTAATCCAAAATCCTGAATGGAACATGCAATTAGATTAGTCCAAAACTGCAGCGGTAAAACAAGGAAATAAAGGAACAGGCGCATGTAAAGGTGCTGGGAGGCAGGCGAGCAGAATCGTGACAAGGCCCAAAAGAAGCCCTAAAAAAACTAGACGACAACTATAGTTCCTTCAGTGTTGAGGACACCATCATTAAAACCTCAGACACAGTCATAACACTCTGAGTATATCTGGACTCCACCCTATCAATGGATAGGCAGGTCAGCACCATCTCATCTGCGGCAGCACTCACGTCAAAAATCATAAATGGTGTGAGACCATACCTATCCCACAAAAACTGCCTCAACATTGCAAGGGCCACAACTGGTGCAAAACTAGACTACTGCAATATTCTACTCCTAGGCACCTCCAATAACACCATCAACAGATTACAAATTGCACAAAACAGTGCCCTTAGAGCTGCACTCGGTATACCCAAGAGAAGGCACATCTCCCAGGCACAGAAGATGCCCATTGGCTCCCGATCAAAGAACGCATAACATTCAAAGCCCTCACTATCACACACAGATGTATCGCCCAGTCTGCCCCAGCATACCTAGTGGAAAGAATACACCAATCACCAGTCCACAGACCGAAACGTGACCAATGCTCACACCAACTCTCCGTCCCTGCATTCAACAGAGCAAAAGCAGGCGGCTCTAGCTTTGAGGTTCTAGCTCCCAAAACCTGGAACCCACTCAGTCTAAGAAAGGAAGAATCCCCGACATCCTTAGGAAAGTTCTAATACCAAAGCTGTTCAACTAGACCTCCGTTCATACATTGTTCTCTAACACGTTCACTCTGTAACCTGCAAATCCAGTGTCATCTACTGTATAGATCTGCTCCTGCAACAATGTTATGACCTGCACAAAGTGTATAATCTCCGACAACCTTAGGAAAGTTCTAATACCAAAGCTGTTAAACTAGACCTCCGTTCATACATTGTTCTCTAACACGTTCATTCTGTAACCTGCAAATCCAGTGTCATCTACTGTATAGATCTGCTCCTGCAACAATGTTATTACCTGCACAAAGTGTATACCCTGTATATCATGTATAACGTGCACAAAGTGCATACCCTGTATATCATGTATAACTTGCACCAAGTGAATATGCTGTAACAGCGCCACAATGCCTCCGGGCCGCTGGGCGCTTTATAAAACCAAATAAATAACTAAATAAATAAATAAATGAGACGCCCAGGAGAATAAATACCTTCTCTTGGTTGAATTTAAGTTGTTTAAACTAGTGGTAGAGTCAGGTAGAGTTCAGTTTGGACGAGGACATTTTTGCTTTGGGATCGCCGTACGACAGACAAGCACCCTTAGTTTCTTTAGATAGGCAGAGTGATCCCTTTAGCAATAGGGAAAGTTAGGCCTTTTCATATAATTTCATTAAATAGAATTAATAATGTCCTTAGTGTGTCTGACTTCTCCTTCCGACCTGCCAGAGCAGGTACTGCTCAAGGTAAGATGACTACAGCATTATTATAAGGCAGGATGCACAATATCTGTTTTAACCGCTGTTCTCTCCCACGTTACTTGCCATGGTTCCGATTTGCTCTTTTGAATTGCTTATTTCTGTACTGATTGTAAATTGCTGTGTAGCCCCCTTTTGAGCCTACTTACTGTAGATAAATATGTATAAACCTGTGTGCTGTAGTGCATAGCATCTTTACACTTTACTTGCATTTGAGTTAGGGCCTAATAAATCGAATACTTTTATCCCTGTGTGGAAATTGATTACTTTCCCTAAGGATTGTTAGGTGTACCTACATACCAAAGCTCTGGTCCCTTAAGTCTGCCTTATGGCACAGACGCCATCTTGAGAGAGTTTGATAAGACCAAGTGTGAAACGACCATGCTCATCACCTTGGATGGCTCATCAGAACCCTCACACGGTGCTAGTTCTGAAAATCCACCCAACCCTGGGCACAGTCACAACCATGAATCCTGTAAGCATTCTCTGCCTTCTGGTTCTCCCACAACAGGATCAGGGTAACAATCAGCCCCGGTGTCAGTCCTGTGGTACAAAATTACCTCATCAAAGTTTGGATTTCAGGCCTTCTGATGACTCCAATTCCTGTTAGCCGCTGCTCCAGGAGATCCACCTGGCATACATGCAAGTACCCGGTAATAAAACACCTCCTATGACTCCACCTTCTGTCAGGACACTGTGGTTCCACTGCTCTCTAAATTCCCCTCTGGCCTTAGCCATATGGCCTCGGCCCAGGGCCTATACTTTTAACCACTGCACCACCACATCATGGTTTGCACATGCTATCGATATTCTAAGGGGAATGGGCTAGAGGCTTATTTATTGATCAACGTTCACTTCTTGAGTTCCAGGAATGGAAGGAATTTCGTCCATGAAAATAGAGAGGTGCAAGTGAGGGGGGGTGGAGTCATAAGAATGTCCACAAAGGCATAGTACACCGTGACACAGTCCCATAAATGAGTGGGTCGAGAGGGACGATGGGGCCCCTGAGTAAGCCACCCATTCCATGATGCCACCCACAAAGGTGGAATATGAAGGATTCCCTCTGGCCTGTTTCACATTCTCAGCCTCTAGTACAGGGCTTGCAACATGCCCCACGAGAAGGAAGCAGAATGGTGTTTACATAGCGATGTCTATTATTATTAGGGTATTTAGTAAGGGCGGACCTAGCTATGGGAAGCATTTGAGTACTTAACAAATGGTAGGGGGAAGTACATGGCGAGGGAAGCAGATCACAAGGGATCTTGACAAGGGTGCAGGGAGCTAACAAAGGGGGGTGGGTTGGCAATTTGGTAGCAAGGGATCTAAAAGCAACCAGGAGGAGAAAAGAGGGAGCAGATCGCCCAGTCTCAGGATATGTTTGGAGTGGAAGGTGTGTGGGCCAAGGTGTTAAGGAGGAGCCCTTTCTTGAAGAGGAGGGTCTTGAGCTCCTTCACGTAATGTAGAGGCAAGAGGGAAGAGTCTGGCCTTCACTGGGAGGAGGTTACAGAGTATGGGTGCATATACAGAGATGGTCTGTGTTCTGGTTCTTTACTTCCTGCACTGGCAGAGGTTAGGTCCACACATATCCTGGCTTCTGGGGGATCGTAGTGCTACGGAGATGCTGAGCTTCACAGCGAGGTAGCTTGGGGACCTGAGGGTAACAGCCTTGCACATAATGCAACAGGATTTGAAGGTGATACATGCTTGCATGAGGATGCCAGTGCAGTTCAACAAGGGTTGGGAGGATGTGGACATTCCTTTAATGTGTTGTTCTGCAGCATGTAGGACACATCTCAGGGGTGCCAGGGTGGTTACTGTAAGGCCTTCATGGAGGGCATTGCCAAGATCCAGATGTGAAAGGACCAAGTCTTGGATATCAAAGCTGAAATGGTCTGCTGGGATGAAGGGCTTGGTTTTATACAGGAGGGAAAGTTGGTACCAAGCTGGTTGCGTCTTCTTTGCTATTCGCTCCTTGAAGGCGAGCTGTCTGTTAATGTAGAACCCACAGGACTTGGGGCAGGTGGTTAGCTGGTTGTGAAGCCCTCAATGGATAGGAGAGAGACAGTTCTGAAAGTCACAATGTTTTTGGTCAGCAGCAGTAATTCGGTCTTGCAGGGGTTGAGCTTCAGGTAAGCAGTGTAAATCCAGGACTCAATAAACGTGAGATTGGCCTTGAGCATGTCCATGTCTTCAATGGAGCAGATCATGAGGTAGAACTATGTGTTATCTGCATATTGGTTGACATGGATGCTGTGTGGAGCCAAGAGGTTGGGAGCAGTTCCATATACAGGTTGAAGATGAAGGGGGAAGATGATGGATCCATGCTGAACTCCACAGGTGATGGGTAGATTTGGTGATCTGGAGGAATCCATTTGGATGAACGAGTTGAGGTTATTGAGGTAGGATTTGGACCTGGATCTCCATGCAGCTATGTAGAATGTTGTTGATTATCTGATGGTCGACTGTGTTGAACTCAGTCGAGCGATTGCGTCATGTGTTGGAGTTGTGTGGCTAATGCTTTCTTAACAATCTAACCTAGGAAGGGACAATGGGTTGTGGGGAGATAGTTTCTGACGTAGTTGGGATTACGTCCATTTCTTAAGAAGCGTGAGCCTTT
The DNA here is from genome assembly GCF_040938575.1 of Ambystoma mexicanum. Lineage (NCBI taxonomy): Eukaryota > Metazoa > Chordata > Amphibia > Caudata > Ambystomatidae > Ambystoma > Ambystoma mexicanum. The sequence goes on from NC_090936.1 coordinate 1,068,733,650, forward strand.
GTCCAGTCTTGAGGGTCAAGGGGAAGGTGCCTTGAGTGAAGGAACTGTTGATGAGTGCTTCAGGCAGAAGGGCCTCAAGTACTGTGCCATTGATGATGTCAGTTGTGTATAATGAGGCCTGGAGTGGTGCAAGGGTGGAAGTCAGGTTGTCAATTGCGAGTTTCTTGAAAGTTGCCCATGTAGTGGTGGTTTTGCGAGATGTGATGTGTGGTGTGCTGTCAACTGTGGCATTGGGGTCTATGTGCTAGTGGATCATGCTGATCTTGTTGATTAAGAAAGAGTTGATGAAGTTGGATTTTTCGATGGAGTGGTGTGGGTGGTTCAGGGTTGCTGCAATGCTTCATGACTTTGAAGATGTCCCTGCTTTTGTTGTCTTGGTAATAGTTATCCTTGGCAGTGTTGATCAGTCGTCTCCGGGTATTGCAGAGTTCCTTGAGCATGAAGTCTGGAGCGATGCAGGGTTGTGGCCAAGTCTTTTCTTGTCTTCCAATGGCTCTTTTGATGAGGTTGAATTCTAGAAAGTACCTGGTTGCAGAAAGAGTAGGCTTGAGGGTGCATTGTTTTACTCGGGTAGATGGTGGTGTTGAGTTCTTGGAGAAAAAAATGATTACATCTCTGTAATGTTCTCTCTGATGGATGTAGCTCCCACTGATTCTTCATCTATGATACCTCTCCCAGCAAAGCCACTCTTCAGAAACCGTTCCGCCACTTGGGGGTGCAGTGTGGTTAAGTGACAGCTCTGCTTGACAACTCTACACACCAGGCATGACGTTGGGGCTAGTATGCATCGAGGCGCCACATCGCATAACCTCAGTTCCACCCTTTTTCCCTAGCTCTCTGAAGTTGAGGGACTGCAGAACTGAAAGGTGTACTAGCCAATTGGGGCAGGTTGTGAGGGCGATGAGGAACCTATGGGAGGAACATCAGAAAGAACATTATGTGGTGTTAGCACCCTGTTCCAGGGGCTGGAACAATGATTAACGGCCCGGCAGCCCAAGTTAACAACCCGAGTTAGCAGTAACCCAGAGTGCTAAAAAAAGGTATTTTCTTTCATTGAACAAGACAATATGAAAATACTGATCCAAAATGGCCGCCGTGGTTGAAGGCGGGGCTCCGTACACAGCCCCTCTTCTATTACCATTGCGGCCAGAAAAGGGAGGAAGAAAGATGCTACGGCAACAACACCTGCTGCAACAATAAGGTAAGTGGAATGGGGAGAGGGGTTTGGAAATGAAAAGAAAAACTAGGGTGGGGGGGACGGGACGGTGGCCCACAGCAGGGGAAGCAGCCTGCTGGTTCTGTTCAACGCAGGCTGAAATCGCGGATTTCAGCTTGCTTGATTCTGTGGAACCTGACTGGCTGCGCCCGCCGGACCGGGTGCCAAGAGTTAATCAATCTCTTCTTCTAATGGATTCCCTTCCTCCCATGGATTCCTCATCTACAATAGACTCCCAAAGCAGTACGTAGATCTGGAGGACTGATGAGAGAAAAGACATCACCAATACCAGAAAGCTCTGGAGGACCACTCTACCAAATGCAGCATCCTCTGCTGACAGGCAATCCAGGAAATAATGGTTGGCAAACGTGTGCAGCGAGGCCCATGTAGTCTACTGGCAAATGCCCAGAACAGGGACTCCCCCTCTGCAAGGAAGAGGGGGCAGCTAATGTCCTGGTCAAATGAGCCCTAAGCATACCAAAGAGCATAGGATTATCCACTTTGACAAGGTTTGTTGGTCACAGCTCTGCCAGCACCGACACCACCATAACCCACAAATAGCTGAACATCTTTCATGCCATTTCTTGTCTGAGAGACATAGCAGCTGAGGGCTGTAAAGGCACCATGAAGTAGACACAGACAACTGAACTGAAGTTTGGGCTGCATACATTTATTAAACAGAAAAACGTTTGGCCTAGCTAGCACTATGCTAACGTGAGATTTCCCTACCTAAATGAAACTAAGGATAGTCCATGTCAGGATGTCCAAAGTAAATATCGGTGTCCAAAAACCTATGCTTGCCCTCAGATCTATTTGAATACAATGTGTAGGGATTTCAATGTCAAAATGCTAAGTGTTCAAATAGCTGGTCAGAGCTTCTTCCAGCACTTGGTTTGCAAAGGGGTTCTGTTCCCCAAGGTTTGAGATAGTTCACAATTGTGAGAAATCAAAGGGTGTCTCAACCGCTAGTTCTCAGGGACTTGTCATCAAGATGGCCAGGACACGGTCATCGCTGACCAGTGTGGGAGGATCACCTGGGTGAGGGGTCTTTGGGGAGTGGGGGTGAGGCAGCCGATGGCGAGAAGCGGTATTCCTCCCTTTCCCGTACCCAAGATCCCTCCTATTTTATAGGATTCTCCGATGTCCCAACTCCCCACCCACCTTTCCACACAAACACTAGGCAGAGGCCAAAAGAGTACTAATGCTAACTCTTACACACCGCATTGGACATGTCCCGCTAATTGGGTCAGGCAAAGTCAGGCACCTGACTCTAAGTGCATACATCTGATGACAATTAGCTCTCGTCACATGGATAAAAGGCGGAAAATAGAGACACACTAAGCAAGGTGGAACACTAGTAAGAGCAGAACTTCTGGTGCGAAGACAAACCTACTGGAGCAGAGTAACAGACCCAGGGACGAGAGCCAAGGGTGGAGAACCCCAGGAGTTCCCTGCAGGAGGTTGTTGCCCCCAAAAGGCTGCCAAAGACATGTGGAGAAGGCCGAATCCCAAACAAGAAGGCTGCATTGTGTTTCAAGGATGCCAGCGACCCTCCTGGGTGAATTGAAGAGTTGGGGAGGCGAGGCTAAGCCTATGGTACTGACCATGACAAACTGGGAGACAAGAAAGAAACGCAAACAGCCGGTGAGTTGGCAAGCGACGTGAGACACAGGTGTGTGCTAAAGAAAGATTGAAGCGGCAACAACATATCACACAATTGAAGGCTGCACGCGTGTGGATGAGACGCAAAGAAAGGGCGACCTGCAAATTAACCTTGAAGTAACGATAGCAATACTGAGTAACAGAGTGGTCCGGTGAAAGGAAGTAGCCCACTCGAAAGTCTCTGTGAAAGGTGAAAAGTTTGTAGCGATAAAGTGAATGAACTGTAATAGCGAGGTGATTGAAACTGACCCAGAGAAAAGGGGGGAGAGAAAAAGGTGAACGTTGAACTTTGGTGCATAATACAGTGAACTACCCAGACCAGGCAGGAAGCACTGGGGCATATAACATAGGAGTGTGAGTTGAAAGCTGGAAAGTCGAAGTGGTTCTGGAAAGGTCTTAAGAAAAAAGCCACACACATTTGAAAGTCTTCGACATCAGGAAACGGTCCGAGCACGACTGAGGGAGACCAAAGGTGTAATAAGTTAGGGGAAGGGAACCCTTAAAGGAGGTGAATGAAGCTTGGGGAAGGGAACCCCTACAAGTGCTGTGATTGCAAGGTCGGAGCCTGGCTGATGGAGATCTACGTTGAATCAGGTGCTTTTTGTTGAAAGATCCGAGCCCGACTGAGGGAGACCTATGTGAACTGTTGATACCATGAAAGGTGCGAGCAAGAGAGGAGGACTGATGTGAACTTTTTGGTGAACTGTGTTTTGAAAATTGCTAAGTAAGACTTTAACGTGAAAGGCTAGGTGGGCCTCGATCCACGTCTTGAACTGCCTCTGTGCCAACAGCCTGAGCACGTCATCGAGCCTACGGTGACTGCCTTACTCTGTGCTGTCCAACATGTCCACATTTATTCTTTATATTTGTACACTGACTTTCCTTTGCATAAATATTCTCCTTTTCACAATTTTTGTACAAGATTTATGGCGGCAGGCATTAGGTTTTTGTTAGTATAGTGTATTTTGATTTGACTGTCTCAACTAGGACTGTTTTATTTATTATTTGATGGTTGAGACTACTCTCATCTTGGCTATAGGGCAAAGTTGGAGTTTCACCAACCACATTGAAACTCCAATAAAGGTTTTACAAATTGTACCCTTCGTGTCAGTGTCATACTTGTAATACATTGCCTCCCTTACACAATGATTGCCTCCCTTACACAATGTGAAGGGGTTTCCATACCCACGCTTTCAAGTCTTTCAACTTCTTTAAAACATGATTCTTTGTGGTACGTCCCAGCTCTTCTGGTTTGGTTACCTTTCACCAATATCACAAATTATAGTTCAGTTTCAGTTCACACAAAATGTTCTTCATATTAAATAACAGGTTTCTTTGCAGTTATTTTAAATGGCTTTTCCATAGGTACGTGTCCTAGGCACAGGCATTGGGCCACAAGGTCAACCCATACAGGTCACGCATCCGACACACCTTACTTGCCTCTTCTTTCTTGTATGCACATTGTCACTGTTTTAACTCTACAGTGGTACTTGGTTTATTCTCATTCACATCCCCCTGATGCGTTACCATTGCTTGTTTTGCCACTATTCACTTGTTGCACTTTTACATGTTCTTATGGCTCTTGCCAATGCGTGTTCTTTCATTACACAGTTCCTTTATAGCGTTAAGATTCCTCGAAATGGCTTTATTCAGATTGGTCGGTACACAACAGTACTTGCTTTCATTCATATTGGTATTCAACAGTACTTGCTTTCATTCAGATCAGTCCTCAAAAGTGCATGCTTTCATTCGGATTGGTATTCAAAAGTACTTTGCTTTCATTTGGATTGGAATTCATTAAAGTTCTCACAGGTCTGACATGCTCGCCTGCGGTCCCAGCGGCCCCCTGCCTAGATTGACTCACCGGTCAGTGCTTATGGTGGTACACCGAGGCTTCCAGCTGCCACAAGCTCTCTCTTTTGTGTGGCGCTTAACTCGGTCTCCACAGTGGTTCTCCATGGCTCCATTCTTGCCACCGAGGCATCTCTCGTAGCTCGGAAGCTTTGCCTGGTCACACTGGCTCCCTTTCCGTAGTCTGCCACAGGCCTCCAGCTTCTTCAGCCCTGCTTTCTGCTGCATATGTTCTGCATCTAACCAGGGTTCTCATCTGCCATGCCACCTTCCAGGAGAGGGCTGCCCTCCTGCACAGTTTCGCCAGATATAGTAGCGCATACTGCACTTGCCTTACGCGTAGAAGTTTTTTTAACTGCGTCGTATGACTTGCGCTTAACCAGCACATTGGCATAGAAGTCAGGCTATATATGTATATCTGAAGAAGCGAATGATTGTGGCCCTCCGGACACCAAGGGCATTTCGTGTCACCCCCCCGCAGCGGGGCTACAGAGGCTTCCGCGGCCAGGTGCAGCGTCGCTGGCCCAGGGAGATCACACGGACACCATTAGACGCCAGAGCTGGGTCGAGAGCGGATGAAGCACAGCAACACACGTGCAGCCTGGAAAGTATAATATGAGACTGCTGGGGACGTTACTCCTGAACTTGCGGCCTCCGGCCATACCCCGGCTGTCGTTGGCGGGCCGTGACGGTCTCTCCCACACAAAAGATTACACACGCAGATGTGGACACATTGTGTGCTGAGACGTCGGACTCTGACCGGGTCCTGTGAGGTGCGGCAGCAACGCCGAGGCGACTGATGAGACTGGCATACACCTAGTCCTGAAACACAGACCAAAAACCCTGAACTAAACAAGGGGACACACACCAGCTGATCTCACCCGCACCGGGTGTCTGGAGACACATAAGCCGCCGGATACGGGACAGATGCCTCTGGGAGCACACGCAGGGACACGCAAGAACATTTCTTAGTCAGCACTCCGGTGACCACATTAGCAGGGCCCTGAAGGGGCATACCCGCAGCACCATTGACTGAACCCAGATTGGAAAGGTAGATCTGCCTTCCACCTTGTTGGCGAGGACTGCACGTATTGCCTATAAAAGCCTGAGGAACGGCGGACTCATTATGAAAGGGAAATGGGGGGATACTGCATCTCACCCAAGGGTGCCTCACAGCCACTCCCCAAGTCTCCTCGACCTAGGTAGTCCTCCCTCGCATATCCACCCCCTGGGCCAGGATCCGGTAACAACAGCCTTTCCTTGGCCACCTGGAAGGAGGATATCTCGGGGAAAGAAGTGAGGTTGCCTTCACATTCCTCACAGGGCCCACACAAGGTCCAACTGAGTTGTTGCTCTGCCTTAATGAGGCCGAGTAGAAAAGACAGGAAAAATGAATCTTTTGAGAGGGATGGAAATCCAAGAATACCTCCGTGAGGAAGGACGGCTTCAGTCTCAATGTCATATTCTCTTTGGAAAAAACAAATAGGAAGGTTTAACATATAAAGCCTGCAGCTCACTCACCTTCTAATGGAAGTAATGGCAACCAGGAAAATCACCTTCAGGTTGAGCAACCTTAAAGAACAAGAATGCAGGGGCTCAAATAGAGTGCCGATAAGAAAACAACACCACATTTAAACCCCTGCCAGAACAAAAAATTGATGTTGGGGAAACTGGTTTCACAAAAACTGCATTAACAGTGGGGATTGTTAAGAAACAACCCTGCTCTCGGGTCCTCCTGAAAACCAAAGTAGCAGCAAGGAACATCTTCACACTGCCAATCTGCAGGCCAGTCTAGGCCAAGAAAAGCAGTAAATCTAGTACAGAGAATGTGGGATAGGTAAGCAGATCCAGATCCCTCTCCCAGCACCAAGCTGGAAATGTACACCATTTAGAGGCATTTGTCTATTTATTTTCTTATTCACCATTTAGAGGCATACGTGGATTTGGTGGCATGCCTCGAAGATGAGAAGAGCACGCCCAGGACGTCATATGGCAAATAACACTCCTTATATCTCAGCATCTCAACAGTCAAGCATTAAGGTTCAGATTGTTGAGATTAGGATGGAGCACCCGCCTCTCCGAATGGGGGAGCCGAGCCACTCTCTGTGGAAGGCGCCAAGGAGGGCAGATGGACAGGTAAAGCAACTCCGGGGACCAAAAATCAAAATCAACGTTGGCCCAAACAGGCGTGTGTGGGAACTAGCATGATGACGGGGATCGCAGGAATGCATAGAGCAGGTCGAACGTCCACTCAGCCGTCTGTGTGGGGGGTGTCCTCTACAGCTCCACGTCAAGGAAATTTCCTGGAGCAGAACAGCTCGCAGTTTCTATTCACACTGGAAGTGAAGCGATCCACCTGAGGAGTTTCATATCAGGCGAAAACCTCTTCCTGACTGAACTCCCACTAGTGGGAGGCCGAATTCAGTTTGCTGAAAGGCATCTGCAAGGATGTTCTCTGTCCTGGCAAGATGAACATGTGTCTGAGGCACGTTCTCTAGAGCCCAGAACCACATCCTAATTGCTTCTCTGCACAATGAAATGACACTACACTGTAAGGAAGGCATGGTATCAAACAGTAAGTGATCACAGTTCAAGGGTGTTAATTGAACTTCAAGCGCTTTTTGAAAAACACCCATGTAATCTAAAAATGAGAGCAAGCTACGACCATCAAATAATAACGCTGTCCTAGTGATGTCTTTATGTTCAGGAAATCATAGGTCAGGATATTCAAGACGTTGGACTCCCTTCCCTATGTTTTCAGCACAGGACAAGGAGGCACAATTAAGCTTAGCACAGTCTCTGGCTTCTCTAGCATGAGGATGCAGTTCATATCTCAGTATCAGGGACTTCTATGTCAAAGTTTCTTTGCCATGCAAAGTCTCTTACTTCAGAGGGCCTGATGGGAAAAACTAACATTCAAAAGTTCCTTTCTCCAAAGGATTCTCATGTATAACTTCTTGGGTGATTTCCGATTCACTCCGAGCCCCCTCGACGGGCTCAGACCCACTTTAACACAAAGATTTAAATTGATCTCCCTCTGTTAGGCTTGGACCAAATTCATATACTTTACCAAACTCTCTCCATTTCATCGAAATCTGAGACTTTTGAAGTGTGCGTGGGATTTGACTTGACCCATCGCAGGACTTCGATTCACCTTTAGTCGTTTGATCTCACTCTGTCTGGCTTGGACAAAATCCATCTACTTTTATCACTTCTCAGCTGGGCAGCTTACAAAGACCTTCGATTGGGCACCCACACAGTGGCGGACCATTCTGTCAAAGTTATTGTAGCTTGCTTTAAAGTTCAATCACTCCTCAGCACTTTAACTTCATTTGCGTCTCTTATCACAGGTGTTTTAACAATGTTCGTTACAGCACTCGCCATACAATGTTGCTGCGTGCAACCTTGGCTTCAACACAGACCAGTCTTGTATCGGTCTCCCCAACTCACCGGCTGTTTTGATCTCACAGACGCTTCTTCGGTCTTGCAGCCAAGCACATTACCACGGCAGCTGGAGCTTCTTCACGCCTTGGTTTCTATCACAGTAGGGCCCCGGGTACCTCTGACACATAATGCAGGATTTTTCAGCCTGGTTTCCTGGTCTTACGATTTCTTTTGAGGTTTAGTGGAAGTAACGGGTCCTTGTCGAACAGGTCAAGGTAACTTCCCTCCTTGCGACCCCCTTCTGTTTCGCCGTCTTTCTCCTCTCGTTAAACTGCCATCTAGGAACTGCTGTTTTCGCATGTGCTTTGCCTCACTCAGAGTGTGCTCTCCTTTTCCACCTTTTATCTGTGTGGGGAAGTGTAATGGAAGTCAGGTGTGAGTGATTGTCGATAATTGCCTTACCTCGCCTGACCATAGTATTGGGACATGTCAGGTACACGGTTCGGGTGTTAGTCTGTTTTCCCTTAGAGCGGGCTGATGGTGAGAAAGTGTGTGTTGTAAAAGGGGGTGGGGGGTAAAGTTCCTAAATATCCTAACAGGTAGCATGGAGTAAAGGTTTTACAGGGAAGGGGATATCGCGTCTCACCATCCAGTGTCCCACTCCCACAAGACCCCTCACCCAGGTGATCCTCCCGCACTTGCACACCCCCAAGAAATGCACCCAAAAGCAATGGCCGTTTCTGGGTCACCTGGATGACAGATGCCTGGGGACTAGTGGGTGATACCACCTGGTTTCTCACTACACCACCTCGCTTTTTGAAGTAATACATAGCTACTGTGTCGTCTGTCAGGACCAGCACATTCTTGCCCTAAAGGAAGGAAAGTGATCACAGCCATCCTAATCACTCTCAATTCCAGCAAGTTAATGTGCTTTCGGGACTCCAATGGAGAATGGGGGACACTCACAGTTTTTGCAGGCGAGTACCCCAGACTTTCAAAGATGAATCTCTGATGGTCAAAGTGTGCCCCTGTAATAGAAACAACTGGAAACTGAGAAACCACTGAAGTGACCTAATTTCGCAGCTGGGCCACCAGTACTACTGTACACTAGGACCCCCAACCGGCCTATAGAGCTGGGATTTGCCCAATAGGACTTTAAGACAAGATGGCAGCACCCGTGAGATGGTTGGGGTTGCAGATTAATACTCCAAAGCCAAATCAATAATGACAACTCAACGGTTTGGCAAAGGGAGTCTGTTTAATGACAAGTACAAAAAACGGGGAGTCTCATGAATATCAGCGGATGCGTGATCTTCTCTCTCGCTTCACAACTCCAACGAACTTCATGAAAACATAACATTTATACTGAAAACTCATCATCGCTGACGTTTAACACTTAAAAGTTGGCATGCATTTCTATTGGTTCTAGAAAGGTAACTTTAATATAGGTACTATATCTGTATATGGTAACAGAGTAATAAGGGGATTGGGTAAACACTATCAGGTGGGGCATCTAAGCCCTTCCTTCAAAATGGCTACTGTAGATGTCACTAAAAGTACGACGTCCCATTGGTTCTGCTAATTATACGACCCTAGATTACTTGGTCCACTATGATTGGGTTGGCCTCAACCCCACTCATAATTTTCCACTTTGCTTAGCAGCACGCATAATGGTCGGCCAGATGCAGGGTGCCCCCTAGTTCCCCCGGCCTTCCTCCAATTATTGTTACAATCAATCATCACTTTAGTAGCCATGTGTCAATTATTTCACTGTGGTTGGCCTCCAGACCGCATCTCCTTTCTGGAAAGCTCTGATATCTTCATCTGGCCTACTGCCATGTGTAGGTGTGAAAGTCTCACTTCTTCTCGCTCGGCTGGTCACGTGATTCAGACACCGTGAATTTGCCTCTTCTTCATGTAATTTGTGTATTTGATTTTCATTTCCCCCACCACCTGCCTTCAGTTTCTTATCTTGACCTTTCTGAAGCAGGGTATTCTGTTCTTTGCTTCAATTAATTGTAGCTACTGTTCATTTATTTTAACTGATGTGACCATGGCTTTTCTGGCACAATTTGCTTCTGCTGAGTTTCATTTCTGCCGCTTATTCTCGATTTGCTAAATATGAAGCTCTCCTCATGTGGCCTCTAGTAACCTTTGGTTGATTCCGCTTCTTGTGCAAAGTGGAATTATACTTATTTAACATGTTTCTTTTGAGGTAGATATGTGTATGTGGTGCTTGCCACAATCTGTCTTCTACTAAGCATAGCAAGCTGCACGATTTTCTTAGCTTTCTTGCGGTTCCAAGCATATGTACATGCGTAAACTGGTCGAATATCTTCATCGTGCTCATGGCATAAGCTTCTTACATTTGGCATGGTCCTTTCACTTTAGGTTCATGATGCCCCTTGTCCATGGTGTTTCGTCTCTTTATGTCATTCTCTGGTCATCATCTCTTCTATATGTGAGTCAGTTCGGGTTCTTGTGATGCCACAATTCGTCGTCCATTGAGACCTTTTGGGCTTCTTCAGGGACTTTACTTAGATGGTCTTCATTTCGTTTCATTTGTTGATATGGTTTTCTCAATGGGTACCTTACCGTCCATGTTTTCCTTGGTATCGGTACTTCAATAGGCGTTGTCCTTCTGATGGGTACTGGACAGAGCCTCACTGTGGCTCTTTGCTGGTTTATTTAATCATCATACGTCACATATTTCGGCGTAAACGTTCCTGGCACTTCATAATGGACAGTTGGAGTGCGGGCTGTAATTGGGACCTCCTCTACACTACAAAAATGCAGCAGGCCATGATACCCAGTAAGCACAGGAAGGCCGGAACTCCCTTCTGTGAATGAAGGACATGACCCATCTCAGAGATGTTCACCACTTGGTCCTCAGGCAGGAAGGCCCTTGTCCAAGCGAGGGTCCAAGACTGCATCAATGCATTGGAGGCACTAGGACAGCAAAACCTGAGACTTCTTGAAGATCAGTGAGAAGCCAAAGCTGTGCAACAGGCAGCACACGCGGAACAAATGTGCAGATGCCTCATCTTGGGAGCGAACTCTGGCACGCCAGTCATCCATGTAGGGAAAGACAGGAATTCTTAAGTCACTTCCTCCGCCAGTAGCTTGGTGAAGACCCTGGGTGCCAAAGACGAACCAAATGGCAGGAGACTGAACTGGTTGTGGCAATTGCCCACCACAAATCTTAAGAACTTCCTGTCTTTCAAATGAGCTGGCACATGGAATTAAGCATCCTGGAGATTCAGTGATACCAGCCAGTCAGCCAGCAAAAAAGAAACTGCGAGGCCATCTGGAAAAAATCCCCTTCAGTCTCTAATAAACTAAAACTCTCCAAACTAGCCGCACTCTACAAAAAAGAAATCTACCTGGCCAAACGAGCCTCCTTTGACTCTCGTATATCCCAAGCGAAATCTAACATGAAAGAACTTTTCTCCATCCTCAAAGAAATAGAAACCCCCATAGCACCCCTTGACACGTGCACCAAAGATAAAAACTGGTGCTCAGAAATTCAAAGCACCCTAGCCAACAAGATTGCGACTCTTCAAAGTAAAATCACTAGCAAAAGAGCATCCCTGAATGACACCCTCAACTCAATTCCGGACAAACCCACACCCACTGACCTAGCCCGCTTCCAATTCACCAAAGTCAACATACTGGAAGTCGAAAAAATTATCCTGTCCTTGAAACCGTCTAACTGCCAGGGAGATCTATGCCCTGCACAGCTCATTAAAGATGCTGCCCGCGACCTCTCCCCTTTCATTACAAAATTGATCAATGCCTCCTTTGCCACTGGCTCCATCCCTACTAACCTAAAACAATCCTGGGTACTACCTCTACTGACAAAAAACCTACACTCGACCCAGCCACACCCACAAACTACCGACCCATAACTACTGTTCCCTTTCTACTAAAAATTCTGGACAAGGTTGCCTATGTACAAATACAGAAGCACTTGGAAGAACACAACCTCTTAGGCTCTAGACAATCTGGATTCCGTCCCCAACACGGGACTGAAACCGCCCTTATTGACTTGAAAGCGCAGATCGATTCGCTCAGAGACAACGGACAAGCCGCCCTACTCCTCCTCCTCGACCTATCTGCAGCCTTCGATCTGGTCGATCACTCCGTCCTTTGCTCACACCTCCACTCCTCGGCTCATTTCTCCAGCAAGGCCATCACCTGGATCACATCCTTCCTTAACGGCAGGACTATGAGGGTCTTCTCTCCCACGGCGGCAGCAGACCCTATACCCATCACCTGTGGTGTTCCTCAGGGCTCTTGTGTCTCCCCCACATTATATAACATATTTACCAAGCCCCTTTTCGATGATTTGGATCATCTTGGTATCACCTACACTAACTATGCAGATGATACTCAGATCCTCCTTCCGCTTTCAGGAGATTATGGAAAGGATTTGGCCTTGTTAAATAGGGTGTACATCATCATCCAGGCATGGATGGCTACTCATGGACTATGCCTGAATGATGATAAAACAGAACTCATCATCTTAGGCACCACAATCAGTATAAAGAAACTTGGCCCGGCTTATAAATCCTTCATGATTGACGGGAACAACATCAAAGTCGGACTGGAGGTCAAAACATTGGGATTCTATCTAGACTCCAATTTTTCCCTCAAAAGACAGGTGAGCTCCCTTGCATCCTCCACGGCTTACACGTGCAAATTAATCCGTGCAGCCAAACCTTTCCTGTCCGACACTAGTTGTCTGACACTCGCCAGAGCCCTCATACTGTCTCGCCTTGACTATTGTAACGCCCTCTACCTAGGATCCACCAAGGCCATCACCAATAAACTGCAAACCCTTCAGAACAACGCTCTCAGAGCAGCTCTGGGCATCTCCAGAAGAGAACACATTACAGGATTCAGCCAACAGAACAATTGGCTCCCCACCAGAGATAAAATTCTCTTAAAAACGGCATCCCTCACCCACAAGTCTCTCAACAACGCAGCCCCAACCTACCTGATCAACAGGTTCCACAAACTATCCTCCTCAAGACCCATCAGAACCGCATACAAAGATTGCTTATCTGTCCCCCACTACAAACGGGCCACTATAGGAGGCAACAGCTTCCCGGTAAAAGCTGCCAAGTTCTGGAACTCCCTGCCTCCAAACCTCAGAGCAGACTTGCCTTATCAGAACTTCCGTTCCAAGTTAATCTCCTGGCTGAAACTGGAGACCCACTAAAACCAGGTAGTGTCCAGCGCTACACGCACACATTGTAACCACGTGTGCCTCTTGCTTATCTGTATATTACATTACGGCCTGCTGGCCTACTGTTGATTTGTATATATTGTATATAACATTTGTGCACCTATATTTGTATTATGTATTTTCCTCGTGTAGTGTAACCAAGCTTCGAAAATTCTTGTAAAGTCTGCGCCCTGATACCCCCGGGTACGCTCGCGCATTATAAATAATAAAACAAACAAACAAACAAACAAACAGTCCTGCAGGTCGAGGGCTTGGAGCATCTGGACCAGAGTGACAATCTTAAACTTGTCCTTAAGTAAGTACAGGTTCAAGAACCACAGATCCAGTTTAGGATGCCTCCATCTTTCATCGTTGCCAGATTATTTCGAGCAGGGCACCTGTTCTATGGCACCTTTCACCAGAAGTTGACAAATCTCCTCCAACAAGATGTTTTGGCCAGAGGGAGGATGTTCTGGAGTGCATTAAACAAAAGGGAGGCAATATCCCTGATGAATGAAATGTAAGGCCAGGCATCAGATGCAGTGACATGCCATTCTGTGCCAAATTAGGAAATTCTTCCCCCACAGGGGCTAAATGAAGTCTCCTTTACAAGGTGCTTCGTACCCGGTCTCTACCCCTGGTTGGACAGTGCTGCAGCTGTTGCCTGCCTGAAGTACCTTGCCCCTGCCTCTGTGCACCCATGGAATTGCCAGATCCAGGGATTTGGCATCTGCCTTTGAGCACTGAACCTCTGGAGGGATTTGTGGGCCTTTGCCCCAAACAAGTTATTGCCTTCAAACAGCTTTTCCAGGAGTTTGCCTGAACATCTGGGGTGAAACCCGAGATCCTCATTCAGGAGTACCTAGTGAACAATGTCCCTATTGCCATAGCATGTACCACTCAGTCGGCTGTGTCCTGGCCCAACTGCAGAATTTGGCGGCATGCTTTTCTGCTAATGTTGACTATGGCCCCAAAGCCAGCTCTCACCTCCCCGGCAAGTGTTTCCAGCACCCGAGACTGATAACCAAAAGCAAAAAGAGAATGTTGCCAGTGCACAGGACTAATGTATGGCAATGGTGCACAGATTGCCAGAACCGAAAACCTTTCTACTCCAGACAGCCAGCTTCTTATTCTCTGTATCACAGAGGAGAAGACTGAAAACTGCTCTTTTTTCTTTTAGCTGTGTGCACTGAATATGTCCAAAGGAAATGGCACACAGTGAGGTAAGGAATTGTTTCTTTCTGTACAGCTTCCGCTGTATTTTGTGTCTGTAGATGCCCATGTAGAGTTTCTTTTTGCATTCATATTTATGTTACTAGAATTTAGGATCTTATCGGTAATAGGATGGAAAACTTAGTGAGAAGTATCCTTTAAAGCATTTTTCAGCTAATGCATGCGTGTATTGTTCAAAATTGTTTTTAGGAGTTCCTGTGTAGTGTTTGTTTGAAGCCGGACATCTTTGCAACACAATTCTGTTTCTAATGTGCTCTATTCTTTTTCAAGTTTACTCAGGTTTTGGTTGGCCTTCACATACTTTTTACACTGCTGAGGAGGCAAATCATTTTTACATTTACAATTTAATTTACAGACCAATTATAAAAACAGGGGGCTTCATTGCGTGTTTGTGGTGCGGGAAAGTGACAGTAATTCCGTTACAGCGACTATTTTGATTGGTCCTAGGACCTCCTAGCCCTAACACAGGCTTACTCAGTTCTGGATTTCAGCGGCAAGCAGGAGATACAGAGAAAGACATGACGCATGCAAAGCCGAGAGGCCTGCAGAGCGGACTGTGAAGCTCCGCTTACCCAACCTGGCAGTTTCGGCTCGAAGGGTTAAAAAACACTTGACAGAGAAATTAGATGAGGTTGAATAAGTAGGATTGAGGTAGCCATGGTGAAATCAGATGCCGCCTTGGCAGGGCAGCCTGAATGAAAAATGGCGGCACCATTATTTGAGCTGCAGCCCACCCACCGATCCTTCAAGCCAAAAAGCAAAACTGGGGGCGAGTAGGGGGAGGGACACACCCAGCCACTCGCCAAACCTTGCCCAGTCCTCCATTTTTGCAGTTACATGGCGGCCCAGAGTATAAAAAGGGGCTGGCATTTGGGATGGGAGAGGGAGGGGAGAGATGCGGTAACAGAGTGAAGGTGGAGCAGGAGGAAGGAGGCAAATAAAGGATGAGCAGGAGAGTGACTGACTGGGCGGGATGATGGAGAAAAGAGGAAAGAACAGGAAAGGCTTGGGGGAGGACAAGATCAGGAAAAGATAGTAAACAGACGAGCAGAGAAAAGGAGAGGTAGAGAGGGAGGGAGAGAGGGAGAGAGAAATAGAGGACCATCAGAGCCAGGTGACGGCAGCATGAGGTGGAGGTGGGGTGAGGCCCTGAGAGAAAACCCAGCACTAGTTGCTAGAGGCTAGTAGGACCAGAGATTACAGACCCCAGAGAAGTTGCTTAATAAGAGAAGACAGAAGAGGCAGACACCATAATACGGGCCTGGTGGGACTGACATGCCAACTAAAGGGAATAGGGAATACTTGGCCAGTGATCAAGAGCCAAGGACTGCAACCCCAGAGGCTCTCTGGAAACCTAAGCCTCGTTTCCTGGCAACCTGAGCATGAAGGCAAAGAGCAGGGGTGAAATCTCTGACAAGAGCTTAGCTTGTGGTGGGCTCCAACAAGGCCGAACACAAAGGAAACGACTGGTTACATCAAAAAGCCAGCGACTAGCTCAGCACACGAGACATTGCCCTTGGTAATGGGCTATAGTGAGGGTGGCCTGAAAATCAAGCCAGTACAGATGGGTAAGAACTAGACTGTCGGTGACAAATGGACTGCAATGACCCTGGAGGACCCTCCTTTGCCCAGATAGTGTGTGTGCTCGTGGATCTCAAGAACTAAGACCCAGAGAAAGACTGTTTTGCTTGGTGTCTTGGGGAGCCAGACTTGTGGAACTTGGGAAGGTCACATTTCACTTCTATGAGAAATCTATCCCAACACCGAACTCTTGTAGAACTGTGGATCTCAAAAAGATTGCTCCAGAGAAGACACGACTGCTCCACTAAGAGCCTTATCTACAGTTAATCGTGGAATTATATTGGGTCTTTCATATTGCCCACACACTCTGTAACACCTTGGGGATGCATGTAGAACATGACTTTAAAGTTATAAAGATTGGGATGAAAGCTACAATAGTAAAAGTCAGGTTCAACCTTTTAGTTCCCCAAAGATGGCTCTCAATACAGATGTTCGAAACCATCAATTATTCCCATATTTACCAGCCCATTATTTGGCACTGAGACTAACAAAATAAATGTATTTGGCCTGTAAAAGGTAGAACTGAACCAACTGGCTTGGAAAAAAGTATTTGAAAAGTAAGAGCCACATATTAATGCATGAAAAAGCCAACTGAAAAACGGTCAAAATGTAAGGAACTATTTCAAAATGTCCACATGGCTTAAAGCCTGGATACTGTGCCACGTTGCAATGAGATTACATTACAAATAGTTTCATATAGAAGGCCCAGAAACATAGGTATCAAAAATGGAAACCCCCCTGTGATTTGTATTCAAGTTACAAACTATATTGGTTTAATTCTGCAAAGATTAACCTCTTGAGAAAACCGTTTAGACACATTGCATGAAAGAAAACATTTGGCTATGCTGCTTTACTGGCGATGCCAATACTTTAGCCTTCCCGCTCCCAATTACTGTTTTCATTTGTAAAAAAAGGAATTCACAAAAAACAACGCCACTTAATATAACATTAAGATTAGAAACATTGCAAAAACGATGCAGTGTAGCGCAAAAAAACAAAAAGGCATTCACTTGAAAAAGACATATGTTTGTGAAATATTCTGATTAGTAATTCTGCACAACTTTTCAAGCATATAATTACAAAAAAGAAAATGATCTTAATTTTGCTTCTGTTAAATAGACCATAAAGTTTCAATCGAAAATTCAGAAAAATTGTGAAATGCAACAAATAGTTACTAATAGTTTTTCCACCAGGTTTCCCCATCATGGAACTCCGATGGCATCATGGATGTCCCTGCATAGACAATATCCATTAAACATCATTAATGACCATAGCCAGTCCTAGGATTTGAGAGGCCCTGTGCGGCAAAAGTGGTGCAGGGGTCTGCATATGATTTGACATGTCAGAATGTGATTTTTTATTATCGAGGGTATCACATTAAGTTACATTACAAGAAGTTGCCAGGAGTAAGCCAAAAGACACATACCCATGTTAAGTGCAATATATGAGTAGTCACTGTGATTATTATATGCTTGACCACTGACTACTTAACAATTGAGTTTTTTAATAGTGTACCCTATGAAAGTTGATAACCTTTAGGGCTACCTATTACACTGAAAGATAGCACAAGTTCCCCAGGATCACACACACATTAGTAAAATAGCAAAGCCAAGGTTTGGCACTTGAATACATATCTTCACAGCTTCCATTGGTAAATACTGCGCGCCCCTGCCGTTTACATGGTCTCCAAGGGCTCACGTGGCTCTGTCAGAAAAGTGGGTAGGGCTGGTTAGTGAGGGAGAGAGGGATTGGATAGAGTTAGTGCTCATCTGTTGAGGCATGCAGAACCAGGTGAAACTGGCGTCTGTGCATGTGAGCTTTGTTATGTGCACTGGTTTGTTCTGTCCGTAAGTGTCTGGTCCGATTGATTGTTGGCATTGGGTTTGTAGTATGATTAGAGAGGCGTGTGTGTTTAAGGACTTTTTGGTGGGTTAACTAGCCCTCTGGGTGGATGCAGTATGTGAGGGGTGTGACGAGAAGGCGTTGTTTAGTTGGTTTCGGGTGATCTCTGAGTGTTGAGTAGTTTTGTCAGTTCTTCATTCTGTATTGTACCATGTTAGCTTTGGTCCTAAATGTATGGTTTGTAGAGGCGCGTGTCTAAACTAAAGCTAAATACGAAATCAGTACAATTCTAGTGTGGCTGAATTAGAAAGCAGCGGATGCCAAATCAGTACAGTTCTAGCATAGCTATGTTCATAAGCAGCATAGCTAACTCAGTACAATTCTAGGGAAGGCATTGGGCCACATTTATTTACAAAATGCAACAGTAGTTAATGCAAGGCATCAAAAAAACCGACATCCCCAATTTATGCGTGGGGGAGTGCTTCATAGAATGGCCATGGGCGAATGCAGTGAACCTGTGACCCTACCAAACCTCCCCAGCTCTGTTTTCCCAGCCCCTGGGCGTAGAAAACTCAGCGAAAAAAACCCAGGCGATGGAATGACATAGAACCACCATGAATGCTTCAACATAGAGCGCAGAATCTGTCGCTCCAATCTAGGATGGAAATCACTAAAACCTCGGCCAATATGCATTAATGTTTGACTTGCAAGTGCTACAAACCCCGATTAATAGAATTGAAATGACAAGTTTAAAAATCCCATACTAAATCTCACAAATATATACATTCTTATAGAAGCATGGAAATAAAGAGTAGGATTGCAGTTGTATTTTTCCAGTCAGGATAGGGAAGGTAATGCCTAGGCCATCACATCGTCCCTCACGCCACCAGACTCGCTAGACACCGCCCACCCCTCTCCTCCCCACCACCCAGTACAGCTGTCCCTTCTCTGTGCCCCTCTGTATCCCACCCCCACTGTATATCTGTTCTGCCCTCTGAAATGCACTCCGTTATGCATCTGTACTGTTGTATACCTCTGTAAAGGGCTCCATTATGCATCTGTACTGTTGTAAAGCGCTCCGTTATCCATCTGTACTGTTGTATACCTCTGTAAAGCGCTCCGTTATGTATCTGTACTGTTGTACACCTCTGTAAAATGCTGTTATACATCTGTACTGTTGTATACCTCTGTAAAGCGCTTTGTTATGCATCTGTACTATTGTATACCTCTGTAAACCGCTCAGTAACGCATCTGTATTGTTGTATACCTCTGTGATTGATATAAATGTTTATTCAAATATATTCATCAAACACATACATATAACAAAACAACAAATATAACATGATTCATTGATACATATTAAGTAATTCAAACACCATTGCATTATTTAAAAGGACAAAAGTCAAATTCTAAAAAGAAAAGATAATAGTAAAAACACTCAATTTACATCATTGTAAAATGCAGCGTCTTAAGCTCTTAAAAGCCCCCTTCTTAGATACATGGTAGCCTTTAAGTACAACAGCAGAGCCCAAGCCGTCGATTCAGTTTCTGCCATTAACAAGAAAGTCATAGCAGGCCTCTGTTATGTAGGGGTATATTTTCTCTTGTGTGAAACTTACAAGATCCTTCCTTAGTTTTCCCACTTTTTTGTTAAGGTTAAACTCTTTGAAATCTTTCATTGTGGCATCGAGTTCTTCAATGCTCTTTTTATAGCTAGCAATGACAGTAGAATACTGACCGGTCAGACGGTGTGAGTCTTGAGGACATTAGAGTGGCTAGATAGGGCTAAAACGTATGTAAGTGGGTCTTCAAAGTTTAAAGCCACAGGCACATACTGGCAGTATAGAATCTGAGGCGACCTGCACCTTATTAAGGGTGGTGTTTTGGAATTCCCCACATTTATGATGTGCTTCAGAAGGCCAAACTTGTTACTGAGTTGACCTTTTTTTTAAAAACACTTAGCTAGTGTTATTTTAATCATTGCAAATTGATGTTTTGTGCCGGGAGGCACGGCATGTTTTCCTGAAATACTTTCCCTGGGAATTTAGAGTTCCGTTTTCTCTTTAGGTCCCCGATAATGCACGATAAAACAAACGACATTGGAGAAGTAAAATTCTAACAACCATGAGTGTGTCAACCTAGGACCACCACCCATGGGAGAATCCACTGTTTAAGGGTAAAACAGAGATGATGTGAAGGTATCCCAATTGATATGGGACCTTTTGAATTGGTCTAGCATTTTCTAACATAGATTCTCTCTGTCTTCCCCTCCTTTACCCCATGTCCCGCTCTCTCCTCTGTACAGGGTGGGCCTCCTATTGACAACCCAGATTCAGCTCAATCAAAAAGGAATTAGATCACACACCAACAAGTGTTGATCTACATTAGCCCTGATGAAAGTGGTACTAATATTTATTTTCCACTGAAACCGGTAGGATTTTTCTTGTGCCCTGACATTTGAGAACGTACAAGTGATGTCCACAAGCCAGGTCACAAATTGATCCCTGTCCTAAAAACCACAATGAGGGACCATGTACTAACTCTGAGGAACAGAGCAAAAACAAGATATAGATCTTCTAACCTCAAGGAATAGGAGTGTTTCTTGATCTATCTTGGTCCAGTACTCCAGTTTTCTTTAAAACTTTAAGCATTTCGTGTGTAGAGAGACACACGCAAACTTTGATTCTCCATTTGATTGTTCCAGCCGAGAAACATTCCTTTTAAATTAATTGCATTCCACGAAAACCAAATAAAGCTGATGTTTACTTGGACAACAACACAAAAACCTTTGTGTAAAGAATAGAGGAAAAGGACAACAGGAATACTTTAATAAGGATTGATTTCTGAAGAAAAGCAATATTCGAATAGAAGTTACTTGAATCAAGTTGTGGTATAATGATTATTAAGGGAAGATTTGAGTTTTAGATCCCTTAACTTGGTTCTTTTTTGTGGATATCTGATAATGAAGTGATATAGCGTGGCATCTTTGTTCCCCCAAATTCTAAGCCATAAAATGCTTGGCGCTACTGCCCAATCAACCTCCCAAAAGGTAATCCCCAATTCTCTGTGCACCGAGGCACAGGAGGTGGAGCCTGGAAGTCCCAGGAGCTTTTTGAAGAAACGGTTTTCCCTGGCCTGTATGTCCCAGGATTTACAGTACCCCCATAATGATGCTCCATATTGCGTGGCCGCCTTTACCTGCATAGTATGGACCTTAAGAGCCGATTCCAAGTGTTGGCCCTTACATTTAGCAGACAAATGGGACCGTTCCCCCGCCGCCCCCCCCCAGGTATTGGAGTATTGGCCCATTTTCAGAAATTGCTTTTTTACATGCACTGTACTGATCAGGGTCTCTGAAAACCTGACCCCCAGGTAATCATACTCTGACACTCTCGGTATGATTTCCCCCTTGCCCATTATTGGGCACATTTTGATGAACTTTCTATCTTCACTCCAGCTCATCACCGCTGATTTAGTGGTATTGATCTTGAGGCCTAGATTGGCCATAAAGGAAGCGTAAGCATCAATCAAAGTAAAGCGCTCCGTTATGCATCTGTACTGTTGTATACCTCTGTAAAGTGCTCCGTTGTGTATCTATACAGTTGTATACATCTGTAAAGCGCTCCGTTATGCATCTGTACAGTTGTATACCTCTAACGCACACTGTTGCTTCTCGAAGCCATGAATGCGCTCAATAAATACCATGATAATAATAATGCTAGCACTAAAAATGGGCAGTATTTCACAACGCAGCTTCTAAGACTTAAAGACACCATTAAAAATAAACAGTGGGATATGATTGCCAGCTTGTAGTTGCTGGTTGGAAAATACATGCAATATTGTTACTATGCAATTATATTAAAGAAATGGCATGTGGGCCAACAAACACACACCATAGGAATGAAATCGGTGGTTTAAAAAGCAGAGTATATTTTTGGGAGCACTGGGGATAACGGTCTTGAGAAATGGCACACGTGTTGCTATGTTCTGATCATGCTTACTTGGGATTCAAATTGACTTGCACGTGCCACAGCCACTTCCACCACCACCCCCCCCACACACCTCATCGCCCATGGCCCCCCCACGCCACTTACTTCGTTTTCCGAAGGGCATTGAAATGAAGGACCGGGGCCTCCATGGAGCTGATGGGAAGTCGGCAGCCTCTCCATCCTCCGCTCTTGAGGCCAGCAAAAGTAGTTATGGAGGGAAGCTGTTGCCCATCGGCCCCCATTGGCACGGGCCCTCGACCACCACCTAGACTGCCCATGCCTAGGGTTGAACCTGCCAATGATTTACCTCATCACGACAGACATCAGAAGATAAATGGTAGCGGGCGAGGAAATGCACAGGCGAATGGAAAGTCATTTTCGCATATGGCAGGCTCAATTGCCACTACATTATATTTTCCTTCTTTGCCGTTAACCAGTGTGACCATTGCCAGGCCCCCGGGAGGAGTGCACAAGAGGAAGGGGGGGGGGGCTCACTCCTAAGCAACATGGCATGCAATAATTGCAATGCGACCACCATATGTTGGCAGCTTAAACATAAAGAAATCAGCAGCAGGATAAATAGACTCAACACGACAGGACTCCTGAAAGGTCAATGAGGGCAGATTTATATTTGCGGAATGTATGATTTGAACATTTAATTGTGCAGTTGAAACAGATGAAGCCCCAAACCACTTCTGTGTACGTACATGTTTATTTCTCATCAAAATACAAGCAAGCGATCTCTCTCCCTTGACAATCATGTCCATGTCACCTTCTAGCGAGGAAAATCCTTATACTCTGTTTTTATTCTGTAAGCTAAAGCACAAGGTAAATAATACAGGCACCCACATTTAAGCGAGTCACAAAAGTTTCACTCAATACTAATGCGCTCATTCCCACGAGTCCAGGATGCAGAATACCGAGTGAGATTGGAGAGCTGGTCCAGTAGCTTTATAGAACTCCTTCCAACACATAACTCTGCAGGATGCCGAATGGTGTCTTTTCTCTCTGATATCACCAGAGATGTATTCTAAAGTGTACAGGTGATGCAGTATTTCCCTCTTCCCGTGATGACGAAATGGTGCACATTGTAAAATTGCTAAGAAGGACTCAAGAGCCATTGATTGCAGGAGAACCGCCCACTTCATGTGGGGAGGGGCGGGAACGTATGATGTTTATCAGAAATAGCCACCCCATTGCTTCATGTGTGCAACCTTCACCACTGGGCCTAAAAGGGAATGCACAGGAGGCAGAGGTATAACAGTGTACATGAAGGTCCCACTAGAGGCAACAGTTTTAAGATTCAGGGGGAAATTGGACAGACATGCATTTGGTGACATTTCAGTTCCATTGTGTTCCGGATTTCCAAATCCTCAGAACCGAGTAGATGAGTGGAAGGCAAGATAATACAGTCCTCGCTGGTGGCATGCTCGTTCTCAGTGATGCAGCCTAAATACAGGGATAACACACCTGAGATTATCACCCAGCATAGTGCTGTGCAATCTCTTGCGTAAACTGTCTTGTGGTTAGAAAGCGGTGTCTGCATTGGGAATATCTGTGACATTACGCCAGTCGCATTGCAGAAATGCAAGGCCACATCATTGCAGGGGGATAGGAATGTGGGCCAGGCCTGAGGAAAACAGGACTCACTCTCCATCTGATAGAATCAGGCAAGAGACACGTTCTCTACTGTCTTAAAACCCCTCAGGCAGGGTTGTCCAACTCCAGGCCTCTAGGACCGGACACATGTCAGATTTTCATGATGCCCTGCATTAATATTAATGAGGTACATTTGCATACACTGATTCCAAATGTATGCACATTTTATCTCATGAATATTCATGAGGGATATCCTGAAAACCTGTCAGGATTGCGGCCCCTGAGGCCTGGAGTTGGACAACCTTGCAAAATCAGACATGTCAGGCGGTCTCACATTAATATTGAAACAGTTGTCTATTATGTGAAGGGGCAAGTTACTCAGGCGCAAACACTTTTGTAGGCCTAGCCTTTAAATCAGAGAATTAAACAGTCAGAATTTAGCACTTGTTTTTCTTAAGCAACATTTCCAAATTTCTTCAGGCCAATTGCAAATTCGAAAATATATGGCATCAGCGTGGCAACTGTACAATGAGAAACTAAACGGTTTGTCTAAAAGTTGAACTAAATGAAAAAAGAAAGCATTGGCAGTGAGAAAGTTCCCCGAATAAACGCAAAATACAACATGCTAGCCTTTTCTGCAACATCATATATGCCAGTGTCCTACCAACAGCGTGCGCTGCGATGCCAGGCCTCTGCGGGTGGGCCTCAGATCCCAGAGCTAAGTGGGAGAATGGACTAGCATCGTCTGAAGAAGGCGACCGCACACACCCTTCATTCAATGGAGGGAGAACGTGAAGAAGGTGGCCAATGGAGTTAAACAACAGCTACCTATGGTACTCCACACGTTATCAGGGCTGCCTTACTGCTGATGTGTTTTTCAAATGGACCACTTGAAGTGGTGATGAGGGACGGCCTCGGACAGCCTCTATGCGTGTGTGAATATGACTTTAGTATTGTGTGCAGCTTTGAGCGCCACTCAGTGAGGCCGAGCAGTGAGCGTCCTGCTGATGCCTCCCTGGTGGACTCAGACAGTGGTTATCTTCTTGTCTTTGGTGGCCTGCTTGATTGCTGCCTGCTCACAGATGATCTCTTTCAGGCGCTGCAGCCTCATGTTCTGGGTGGTCTGGTCCCCTACCCCGGTCTGGCTGCGGTGCAGCAAGCTGAGGGCGTGGATGTACTCCAGCTCCGTGTACTTGACTCCTTGGTCCACCACCAGGTTCAGGAGCTCGTCTGCGCTGTTGTAAAGCATCTCGTAGTACTGCCTGGAAGAGAAGATGGAGAGCCAGTGAGAAGACAGGCTGAAAACCACTTGGGCATATCTTACACCTAAGATGAAATAACAGCGCTGAGAATGGCAGTGCTTATATCTCTTGTGTGCTGAAGCACTAAGCAGTGGCGAGACAAATTCATTAGGGCTGCTAAGCCAGAGCTCATCAAATAAAATCAGGTGGCGCCACTGAAGAGTTAGAGAAACTTTGCTTTAGGGGAAGAGCCGGGTCAGATAGATGCACCAGGAAGCTGTTCACTGGCTACACAGACAATGCCTTCCTTAAGCAAATTGGCCCATATTATAGAAAAGGTTGCACCAGTGCAATTTCGCACGAGAGCAATTTCTGGCCCACTGTTGATACTGTTTAAAAGTGCACTTGCTCCAGTGTAAAGTTTCTGTAATATGACACCTGCAGAGAATCTGCTGCCTCGCTCACAAAATCAGGACTCAGTGATTGAGCACATTTTTCTCACTCACTCTGACTGTCAAACAAAATGATAATGTGTTATTCATATAGCGCCTTCGCCAAAGTGCTTTACAGAGGGCATATTTAAACACAATATGACCCAACCAGAGTTGGCACTCATTTATCAACCTTGGCAGGATGAAAGGCTGAGTTGGTATGACGCGATTCTAATGTGCGACCTGCAGATCACACACAGATCGCAGCAGCGCGCTAGCTGGATAGCTCAACCTGCTGAGCTATCTTAATGGTACCCCCACAGACCTTTCCGTCATTGAACAAGAATACATAGACATGAATGGAAACATACGAAGGACGTCTAAAAACCGGGAATATGTGCAGAAGGGGAGTGCTAGAGTGGGGGGGCCTTAGCTCCTCTCTCTCCTCACATCACAGACATTTCCAAAAGGCCCACTTCCAGCTTCACCTCCTCATAGCCTTTCTCCCTTTCCTCCCTTTACCCCAGAAACCAATTTCTCCAGAGCTCTGGTCCTCTCTAGGATGGACTGCAACAGCCTCTTCCTCAATCTGACTAAATCCTCCCTTCGCCCCCTCCAACTAATCCAGAATAGGACTGCAAGACTTATCCTTGGCGTTAAGCCCAGGGATCGCATATCCCCAGCCCTTAAATCTCTCCATTGGCTCCCGGTTGCTGTGACCCTCTACATTATCCACAAGGCTTTCTGGGGGCTGGGACCATGCTACATCCAACTCTCTCTCCCTAAATACATCCCTGATGGAGCCCTTTGGTCCTCTAGTTCCAACTCTCTCCAGACGCTTCTACAAGCAGAGAGTTGGGGGGTAGATCTCTCTTCTGCAAGTTTCTCCCTCTGGAATGGTCTCCCTGCCTTGCTCAGATTTGAGCCAGATCTCCTTAAATTATGGAGCTTCTCAAGACCCTCCTCTTCTCTTCCTCCTTCCCTCTCACCCTCTGCCTTGTTGACTGGCTCCTTCTGATTAATACAGGGCACCAGGCCCACCTCGACAAGTCTAGCCTAGCACTTGGTCTCCCCTGACCACCCCCCCTCCCTGCACTTGCCCTACCGGGCTCCCTCCCCCTGCACTAGTCTGGCTGGACCTGCACCCCTATTGAGCCGACCCAGCCCCATCCTTCACACTTAGCACGTGGACCTTCTCTCTCTGCATTTCCCCTGGCACTTGTCCACCTGGTCTCCCCTTACACTCGCTTAGCCCAAGGGCCCTCTTCCCTCCCTCCCCCACTCTCGCCACTCGGACCTGCACTTCCTTCCCTCATTAGCATTAGCGCATTCCGCTCTGACCAGCACTCCCCCTTCCTCCCCACTCTCCTGCACTTCTTGTTAGTATGTGTGCACTGCTTTTGAATACTAAGCAACTGCATGATAAGGTCTACTGCCTGTAGTGACACTTTACAGCCTGTGCAACGGGGATGTAGCATCCTGTGTGTGATGCGATGAAGATTTCATGTGCCAAAAAATTCTAACATGCTATGAATCTCAAACACGCAGTCATATTTTCTTTACGCTTGGTAATCTGAAATATTACTGTTTATGTTCATATTTGAAAATAACACACATTTGTTCTTAATTACTGCACCATCCTACAGGCCAAAGGAACAGCAGTCCGAGAGAGAAAGCAACAAAGCAAGCCAGTACAGAACAGTATGAAACAATAGCAGATTCTCTGATCTTTACAAAACCCCACATAGGTTGACTGTTAAACCAGATTGCTTTTCAAAAATACATTTAGGATAGTGCATAAAGTGTCTACAATTATTTTTGGACTATGTGTTAGGGTAGCATTTACAGAGCTTCAGCCTGCTCATCAGCTGCAAGAAAACATCCGTCCTCGAGTCCCTCTTTAGGTTAGAGGATGTATCAGCCATTTTCCCTGTGCACACAGGCGGCCTGTGGGAACCCCAAGTAGGTGTTAAAGTCTGGGGTTGAGCCCGGATATACACTTGCCTGAGGGCAATGCTGGCATAGGACGAGATTTGTCCAGCTCAGACAAAAAAAAGTCTCCTTGGATCTCGGATCTGGCTGCCCAATCCAGGGAAATCCATTTGCACTCTATATTTATTTTCAGAACAATCGGATTGCTTAAACCAGTGGTCTTCAAACTTTTTTCGCCTGGTCCCCTAACCCCCTGAGCAAACTGTGGGCAAGCTGGGACCCCCCACAAATGCCAAATTGACAGCAAGTCCAAATGGCTATGAACTATTGCGTGCCATCTCTGCACCCTGCTTCTAGTAAAGTCCCTGGGCTCCCCAACCTGCTCCCATCACAGTCTCTGAACTCCCTCATCCAACTCCTAGCCCAGTCCCTGGGCTCTCCCCACCCAACCACAGACCCTGGGCTCTCCCCACCCTGTTCCCACCACTATCCCATGGCTCCCCCATCCTTCTCCCACCACAGTCTCTGGGCTCCCCCCACCCTGCTCCCAGCACAGTCCTAGGGCCAGCAGCAGCTCGTGAATTTTTTAAGTGGAGGGGCATACATATTTCCCCCTGATATGCCATAGCGACCGAGCGTAGCGAGGGAGCCTCAACCAATCACGGAGCGTTATGGGTTTCGGGGGTTCTCCTCCAGGGAAATTTTTGAAAATAATGGGTTAAAATGATGCATTTTAGAGAAGACTTTTTAAATTAACCTTGTTCACCATGCTTAACTCCCAATCCCTAAGCTTATAAACAAGTATTTCTAGAACAAGTGTTATGTGAGGCAGTAGAAGGAAAGAAGAAGCAACATGTGTACACATCTCTTTGTAGGTGCCCGGGTGAATGTTTACTTATTTAGGATCACTTGTTTTGGACCTGCAATGACAGTACTCTTGCAATATCTGCACAATCACTACTGGATTGTCAAGCACCTAGCATTAGACAGGTCACTACCATTTCAAAACGAAAAGGGTACCTTCACTGTAGGGCTAATCCAAAGGTGTTTCCTGTTTCAGGCACACTTGTCTCGCTCTTGCAATGGCAGACATAGTTCATTCTTTTAGTGATGGTGTCTTGTCCTGAGTGAGGTGCTTTTTTCACACCATACCCACAGCCATCATTACTATTATTTATTGCTGCAGTCGCATTCCTCTCTCATTTGATGGTACTTGTTTTAGTAATATTGCAATGGTCACCTTGCAGTAGTTATATGTAAGTTGCACTTGTGTCAGTCCTACTGAGGATTACCTTTACGTATTGTAGTGGCGGTGTCCTGCATGAGGTATGCTTGTGTCATTCTTGCAATAAAGGACGCATTTCAATATTTTAATGAAGGTGGTTTGTCTTGGTTGAGGTGTTGGTTTTAATCCTGCAGTGTGAGTCGCCTTTTAGTATTGCAGTGCTGGTGTCTATTCCTGTTTGATGCAGGCTTGTTTCAATCCTTCAGTGATGGTCACAATTCAGTATTTTATTCTTCATGTCACGTTCTGGCTGAGGTACCTGTGGGGCACTTTTACTTATGCCCTCTCTTACATTGAGGTGCACTTGTTTTAGTCTTGCATCCATTGTCGCCTTCAATTTTGCAATGCTTGTGTCCTGTGTAAGGTGAATTGATTGTAGTAATGTAGTTGGTGCCACCATCGAGCATTTAACTGATTGTGTCTTGTCTGGTACAAGGCACACTTGTTTCAGTCCCCCCCAGCGGGGATGTCCTCTCTGGTGTGAGTTGAAATCATTTGTCTTCAGCAAATGCCACCTGATGAATAGTGGTGTGTCTGAGCACGTTTCCCCTTTGAAATCTCTGTTGGTAGGAAATGAACGCTTGGCACCATATGGCTGCTTATAAATCACCTATATATAAAACAGCATTCTGAAGTGGCTGCTGGCGACATCAAGTTACAATATAAAACTCACAAATATTTGAACTGGGTGAATAATTCAATAAATGTATCTCTCTTTCCTTTACAATGCACTAACATGCAGTCTTTACGGACCTAAGCTAACATGATTAAACAAATAGCGATAAACCCCACAGGTTTTTTTTTTGTGGAAAGGAGATAGAGTTTTGCAGGCACTACCTCAACAGTGGTATCTGTCCATAAGATGGCAACAGTTGGCGAATCGTGTGAGTACTTTAGCATATGCATGGCAGTGGTTGGCACACTAATAGCTATAAAAGAGACAACAGTGGCATTGCCAAAGCTTGTTTTGTTTGCCATTTTTGGTAACGAAATAAATTGTCAAAGCAGATTTCCATTTTTTTTAAAGCTTTAAAAAAATGTTCATCCCTAGAATCTAATAAAAAAAGAACACAGAAAACAGGAAGCCTTAAATATGTTTGAACAAGCAAATGAATGTGGGTATCTGTAGAAATACCTATCACAGATGCAAATCCCTTGGCTTGCTCAGCAATCACCCTCTTTTTTTAAGGTGCTCTTCAAATTGTCTGCATTTTAAATATCACACTTAACTAATCTTATGGTTTAACAGAACATGCAAGATCCAATGCCCAACAGTGTAGAGAGCTACAATACTGTATTCTGTGGCCATTATACAGTAGTCTAAATCTGGTCTTCAGCAGGCAATTAATATCGTGTGTAATGGCACCATTTACCTGCATACAGAGTCTAGAATCTAGACCCAAAAATAATTACATTTAAAAAAACCCACACTTATTTATTTATTTTAAATTCAGACTGTGGGTGTGCGACACCCTGGACACACTTTGGGCTGTAGGTCTTGAAGTGTTCTCCACTTCCATGAGTCGGATGATACCGCCAAATACCCATTTTCCTATTTTATCCTACCATGAGGCAACACAGACTAATAAGAAACTAATAACCAACTGCATCGCCTTCACCAAACGGGACCTCTCACTCAGTGGTTTCTCCTTTCTCAATGGTAGTCACAGGGAGGCTGGAATAAACAAGTACCTCATGGCAGGGGGGCTTTCATGAGGAGCCTTTTGGCAGTATAAGCAGAGTTGGCCTTAGAGCAGGGCGGGCCAGGCGGCCACCCGGGGCCCACTGCCGTTAGACCCCCGCCACGCCAGTTCCAGGGGGTCTGTCAACGTCTCCCCCGAGCTAGCGTGATGGGAGAAGCCTCGGCAGCCGCCTATTGACATTAAATGCGCTCCGATCTTGGGAGCAGAGCACATTTAATAACAATAGGATGCCTGCAGTGCCTATTGAAGCATTTGGTGCTCCACCCAATCCCCTGCCGCATGACTAGGGGCGCGTAGGGGGAGGGGAGAGGTGCCACA
This sequence comes from Ambystoma mexicanum, assembly GCF_040938575.1. Classification (NCBI taxonomy): domain Eukaryota; kingdom Metazoa; phylum Chordata; class Amphibia; order Caudata; family Ambystomatidae; genus Ambystoma; species Ambystoma mexicanum. The sequence continues at coordinate 1,068,764,147 of NC_090936.1, forward strand.
TTTTCTGCCCGGGGCGCTGCAGCTTCTAAGGCCGCCCGAGTGTGAACCAATGTGGATGCGGCGCAGGGCTTGACGGGTTGGGCAGGCCGCACAAACACCCATAGGAGGACCACTGGTCACTGCCCGATTGTAGTGTGCCTGTCTGCAGTACTGAGGACCTGTCAGCAGGTGTGAAGGAAGGCGCAGACTGCGCCACTGCTGAGATGGGTGGTTCCAGATGGGGACTAGACACACAGCAGCTGTGGAGCCACTTGTTATGAAGCCAGGTAGTCTTTATTATACATATTTAAATGTATGAATATATGAATATGAAGGTCCAGTTGTGTATAGCACGTCGTACTCACACTTTTTCTCCTTGTAAGCATACATAGATCTAATGATAAAGATACGGTGGCACAACCTTTACCTTCTTGATCTCGATTGCGGATTACAGGAGACCTTAACAATTGGTTTGGAGACTTAAATAACTAACGCCAGAGCAATTTTAGATTCCAAGACCGAGTTGGGTTATGAACGACGAGTATTTTAGCCGACACATTTGACTGGGCATACGCGGGACTGTGTATTTGACAACTCGGGTATTGTTGGGGTTGCCTCTCCCCTTTTTTTCCTCTTTGGACTGACCATGCAGGAATTCCTTTTATAATAAATTTAGATCGTACTGGTGCATTAAGGCCATTCCATACGAATACACAGCTTATTCACAAACGGGCAACCTTGACGCTGGAAGGTCTTGGTCCTCGCCTAGCTGCTTTCACTGCACTGGGTAGAGGCCAAGGTAGTATATCGGGACATTCAGCAGTTAATCATTTGGACCATGGCAAGTTGTTTTGCGCAATTCAAATAAAACAAATGGGTAAGTATTCATTGGAACTTAAAGCGGCTAAAAAGACCACTAACACAGTTAGTGCCTACTGGAGGCAAAATGATGAACAGCAGGCAAAGAATATGTATGGGAAAATTATAGAACTATAAAAAAAATCATAGGGCAAGCAAAAATCACTTTGTACAGCTTTGGAATTTTAAATAATATCAATGGCGCATGCAGCTTTTTTCACATCTCTGTGCAATTCTGAGCTGTTCATTCTCCAATGTTATCACATAATAGAAAAAATAAACACTACACAGAATAATTTGCTTGTTGCATGACCAGCGGCACATGGCCGCATAATGGTGGTTGAGTAGCCACTGGACCTAGCCACAGGCCAGCTTCATTGGCTACTGTGGGTGGCTTGACAGGGTGTGAAAAATGACATTTGGCCATGTCCCAGACACTGTGGTAACAGGCCACGGCTCGGATCAGTGTGTTCTAGTTTGCAGTGATGTCATCTATGATGTCATAAGTTATGTAATCTAAGATGTCATCAGTGTGCTCGTGGACTGCTCAAAGGGTGGATGGGGTGGGTCTCAAAGTTAAGATGGAGTAGCTCCCAGCACTTGCTGCATTTTAAGTGTTTTGCTGCATTAAGCCATCACTTTAACGTCAGGTTTATTGAATTTCAAAGGTTTGGTTGCACTCAACTGCTTCACCTTCACAATCCCAACTAAATATTTCTCACTGTATTTAAGTATACACTCATATTACACGGCCACGGTAGTGGCCATGTAGTTATGGTTAAGTTGCTGTTTCCATAGGAAGAGCACTTTTTGGGCGTCTTATAACTTCGCTCCCCATGGACGAATCCTCACCAAACTTTGCAAAAAAAGTATATGGGCCACTCTGAATCCCTTTTCAAAGTTTGGAGATGTTTGGTGCAGGGGGTCAAAAGTTATAGGGGGGGTCCCAAAACATCTTTTTTTCCCATAGACTCAATGGGGGAAAAACTTTGCGCACGGCTACAGGTCAAACCGCTGGACGGACTGACGAAATCTGCGGCAGGTACAGAGGCTTGGTCCAGAAAGCATGCTTTTGTAAATTTGGTGACCAGCCGTGCAGTATTTTTCTTTCTAATTATCAAAAAGTAGGTCTGAAAAAATTAGTGATATCCATGGCCACTCCGCGGTCACACTTCCTTATTCGTTCCACTAACAAGATACCGATTGGCTAAGGGGCTGGCGTCATGACCGCGGACATGCAACGTCTCTGCCCATTGGCTGCTGCGAAACGTGTTCTGCGTCTGATTGTTTGGATACGACCGACATCTTGGATCCGCCGAAAGCGGAGCAACAACCAGCGTACACATGCTCTATTCATGAAACTCTTTTGCTGTGTCACACAGCATTGGGAAAGGTTCAGACAGTAAGACATGGATGATCAATGCATTTGTTCTGGGGGTCGGTCTTCATGATGTAATTTCTATGGACACCTTGTACGCACAGTAAATGTGGGGTGCAATAACGATAGCACTTCCGTCCATGCAGTGGACAGGAAACTTGTAACTGTTGAAAGCACACGCGTATTGGTAGGCAACATTAAAATTGACAACATGCCGTGAATGCATTCTTTTTTCCGATGGCTATTATTATATTCATTAGTACGCCGCCATGGGTGTCAAATGCTACAGTGGTTGTGGCCAGGGCCTAGAGTCTTGGATGTATGGCCGTCGGCCGAAGGCCAAAGGCCTTACTTCCAAGACTGTAGGCCCTCGCCACAACCACAGCCGCATGTACCACCCATGCATACACCCTTAGTGTTGCGGTTTGATTGTCAAGTTAAGGGGAGTGTGTGCAGTCATGCACCCAAGAACAAAGTGATAAGTACTAGACGTGGAAGCCACTGCACACCCATCCCATGTAAGATCTACAGACATACAGCTAGGAGTGAAGCCTCTGGGCAGAAGCACTGAAGGATAACACATCTATAGAATAACCCCCACTACCACACATCACTGAGGTGGTTGTGGGGGGACCCTGCACTCTTTGCACCCAATAATACGTTAATACCTTCTTAATGACATATGTTCTATGGCCTCCTTGTACGCACAGAAAATGAGGGGTCCAATAAGGCCAGTATTTCAGCCCGTGCAGTACACGGGGGAGTTGTTACAGTTGTAAGGACACGTGTGGTGTTAGGGAACATTGAAATTGACAGCATGCCGTAATTGCTATACTTTTTCCTAAGGTTATTGAATTCATCAGTACGCCGCCATGGGTGGCACATGCTACAGTGGTTTTGGCCAGGGCCTAGAGTCTTGGATGCATCATATGGTTATTGAATTCATCAGTACGCCGCCATGGGTGGCACATGCTACGGTGGTTGTGGCCAGGGCCTAGAGTCTTGGAAGCATGGCCGTCGGCCGAAGGCCTTACTTCCAAAACTCTAGGCCCTGGACACAACCACCGTAGCATGTGCCACCCATGCATACTCCTGTAGTATTGCGTTTCGATTGGCAAGTTGTGTGGAGTGATCTTCTTAATGTGGTATGTTGTATGGCCTCCTTGTATGCACAGAAAATGAGGGGTCCAATAAGGCCAGTATTTCAGGGGAAGTTGTTACAGTTGTAAGGACACGTGTGGTGTTAGGGAATATTGAAATTGACACTATGCCGTAATTGCTATACTTTTTCCTATGTTGTTACTGTTGTAAGGACACGTGTGGAGTTAGGGAACATTGAAATTGACAGCATGCCGTAATTGCTATAGTTTTTCCTAAGGTTATTGAATTCATCAGTACGTCGCCATGGCCTTACTTCCAAAACTCTAGGCCCTGGCCACAACCACTGTAGCATGTGCCACCAATGCATACACCCGTAGTATTGCGTTTCGATTGGCAAGTAGTGGGGTGTACTTCCAGTCTTGGGTGAATGGCCAAAGGCCATGCACCCAAGAACAAAGTTATAAGTACTAGACGTGCAAGCCACTGCACACCCATCCCATGTAAGATCTATGGACATACAGCTAGGAGTGAAGCATCTGGCCAGAGGCACTGAAGGATATCACACCTATAGAAAAACTGCCACTACAACACATCACTGAGGTGTTTGTGGAGAGACCCTGCACTCTTGGGTCAATATGGGTGTGGTGTAATGCACAAGTTGTGTTGACGCCCTAGTGTCTTAGTTACATGGCTGCAGAAGATTGTCCGAAAAGTAAATTTATAAGTAGCTAATTTACAAGGACCATGGTTTTGATATGCAGCGATGGTTGTGGATAGAAACTATACTCCTTGTACCCTGGTCGTAAGGCGTAGGTGGTAGGTTACTCACCGAAGATGCAAGGGCCAGCCTACAGGCACTGCAGCATATTAATACCATAGATTAGGCGTGTAGATTCCCATGTGCAGAAAATGACTGCCAATACACTTACTCCTTACTTTGTTCAGAATCCACATCCATTTTTTAAGTGGCTACCATACTTTGCGGAAGTATCACTTTTTCCATTTCTGTGATGAAAGAAAAAGGTGTGTTGGTGTTTGCATTTTTTGAAAATTTACTACATTGCATAATAGACAGTTAACCTTTTTTTTTACCCTCATATTTAGTTTACAAACCAGTGTACTGTGCATTGCGCTCAGTTTCTGTGTTTGCTTTTCTAATCCTTGGGTCTGGGGAAAAAAATATCCTTGTCGGATGAAAAAAAAAAACCTTTGTTTCCTATGGTACTAACTACTTCCTTGTTTCCTTTGAGTGTTTCCTTCATCTTTCTGATCAATGTTATGTCTGTTGCCTTCCTGCCCATTTTTAACAGTTAGATACCTGTAGGTGTTTTCTAACTGTGCATTTGTTCCTACAGATTTGTGATACGCATTAATTTGTGTCATTGTTATATCCTGTTTCCTTCATCTTTCCCATTAATGTTTTGTTTGTTGCCTTCCTGCCAATTTTTAACAATTATATACCTGTAGGCGTATTCTACCTGTGCATTTGTTTCCAACTATTTGTGATAATTATTTATTTGTGTCAGTCTTCCATCCTGTTGGGTAGTTAGATACCTGTGGGCGTATTCTAACTGTTTGTAGTCTTTCACTTAATTTGTTGACAACCTTGAAGTACACATTATTTCGTACATTTTGGCTTTAAGAACATTAAATATGCATTTGTTGGGTTAGCTGGCAATCTCTGCTTTAGAGTAATGGTGCTATCATTACATTCGAACCATCCAGAATTCTTTTTAATGTATGCAGTGTAGTGACCTGCATTGGTTGTAGCTCCTGCATGGTAGATTATTCCTACTGTTGTAAAGGTTTTCTTTCCAAGTGACACTTGACCGTGTGTGAATCCAGTCAGTTGGCAGTTGTTTTTGGTGCCATCTGTATTATAACGTAGTAGCATAAGTATTATGTAGGCACTATGTGATTGTATCAGTAAGGTGGAGCGATTGTCTGAATTGCAAATACTACATAATCTGCCATGGTTTGCATTTTGTACAAGTTGCTGAAATGGAATGCTCTCACAATTTGGTATGGAAACATACACAAATCGCTCATTTGTGATTTCTTCCTGTATCACTTTGCTACAGAGAGTGCATGTATGTTTCCACATGTACGAAATCTGGAAGATTTCATTTACAGGTATGCTTTTGTTTTCCAATACTAATAGTATGTACATTAGAAATTCTTGTGGATCTTCTCGTGAGTTCATAGTGAATCTCACCATTCCAGCACAGTCGTCCAATTGTTGCCTTACTCCATGAACACTGTATGTGTTGTCAGGATTGCTTGTTGCATTTATATGCAGCACTAACATTTGCAAACACAATTGGTCTGTACTGTGGAGGTAAATATTGTTAACAATTGGTGGCAATTGAAATAGAATATTCATTGCTACATTTGCATAGCAACTTAACCCACTTTCATTTGCAAATTTAAATGGCCCAGCAAGCTCTGTATCTGAGTGCATTTTTCGGTTTTTCTGTTGCTGCTTTGCCGACGTCCCTGGTTTACATTCCTTAATAGGTTGTTCTATGTTTGTGGCAATTTATGAAACTTTACCTTCTTTTCTTAGCAGAATTTGCTGTTGAATTCTGATGCATTTCTGTTTCATTTACTTTTCTTTTACCAAGTTTCACTTTATCTGGAACAGGGTATTGTTTCAGATGAGGGGTGTACAGTGAACGCAATCTATTGTATTCTAGAATGCAAGGAATATCAGCATTGACTTTACTTGAATCAAAGTTTATTAGCAATAGACCGTCAAGTGTACGTAAGCGTGATAATGCTACGTAGCTCATGCCTTCCTTAAACACTGTTTCCTATATCTATCAATGCTTTGTCTAGGGTAAGACCTTGGGATTTATGAATGGTAACTGCATATGCAAGAGTTAGAGAAAATTGCTCTCTACGTACATACATGTCTTTGAAGAGAAGGAATCGAGCGCCCTATCCTTTTCACTTCTGAAACTTTATCAAAGCAAATATTTACAAACTGAATGTTGCTATCACGTGGGTATGATTGAAAGCCAACAACAGTGCCCAGTGCTCCATTAACTAGCCCTCAAGGTTACGTTTAAGCATTACTCGACAATTTAAGGATAATTTCAGTATTTTTTCAACCCAGCTGTGTTGGAGATTACATTTTCTAAACTATTTAGTCTTGCTGTGGCTTGCTCACACATGGGTACTGTCATACGCTGTACGTCTAGTTTGTCTGTGGCGCTAATTTCTATTATTGGTTGCATTTCTTTCTTTAACATTGTTTCATTGAATTTGAAACAGCTTGCAAGAGTTGGCATTAAGGCCATACAATTGACATTTTTGTGCGCTATTTGTTCCATAACATCAGTTGTACATGCATTATCGCCATAAAGTGCATGTTTATGCCGGTTTTTCAATACAACTTGTGCTTCTTGCGATAATACACCAACTCTAATACTTTTTAAAATGTTGGCATAAGTGAGATCTGCAGATTGCTGCATGTTCTCAGTTAATTCTCTGTATTGGAAATGTTGTCAATAGTTAACATTACCTATGCTACCAACAGTTTTCCGGCAGAGTTTGTGGCCTAAGGTTTTAAAAATCCGTTCACCTCTCACTGGTGTCAATTGTAGAAGATCTCTGAAAACGATAATGTGTTTCCCTGCAAAGAGTTCTTCTTTATTATTTTTAAGTACTTCTTGTAATCTAAGATGAATCAAAGCCTACATTAGGTTGGAGACCATGCTCACTTCATCTATTAGTGGCATTTTCATTTGTTTCAATACTCTACGTAATTCCATTGCAGCTTCTGCAGAAAGTTGGTAGTAGTCTAATTTATTTTGATGCTCTACTGGAAGCAGTAGTAATCGGTGTAAAGTCACACCGCCTATGTTGTAGGCAGCTAAACCTGTGGGGGCCGTTACAACAGCTGACAGTTGGTTGTTTGTCAATTGTTGAAGGAACTTGCTGATGATTTTGATTAAGAATGTTTTCCCTGATCCAGCTTCACCACTGACGTACAGCAGTATAGGTTTGTAATTTTGACAGGTACATTCTTTATTTTCGTGTTGTACACCATGTACAATTTGTTTTGTTACGTCTCCAAAAATGGTGCGCTGATCGTTGTTAAGTTTTGCTTGTTGTACAGTTAAGTATTCTGTATCTTCTTGATACTGATACATGGTGTTTTCTACTTCTGCCATAGCTACTTCAGCCTCATTTGCTATTAGTGGTTGTCCTAGTGGTTCTTGACTTCCTGTTACAGAAGGTTGACTATTGTCGGAAGAGTCCTTATCTAGTTGGGCCTGAAGTTCTTCTTCCTGTTGCTGCTCATTGTGTATCATTGTTTTGTACTGCGTAAAGTTCACATCAGTGATAGTGCTTTCATTTGCTTTGAAAGAATCTTCATAGCAGTCATAATTATCTAGTATGTCTTCCTCTTTTCTCCATGGTTTGAAAAGTTGTAAAAGAGACATGTAATATAGTTCTTTCTGTTGAGGAGTTTTTAATGACAATTTTACATGATTAATTAAGCTTCGTTTGGTAAGTTTCACTAAGCTCCCTTCACAATCAGTCACTATATATCTACGTTTGCTTTCATCGTGTTTTACATTATTTTTGTATGCAACGTTTTGAGCTATGTGGTATAGACACATGCTTTCCAGAGTGGTACTCCTGTTCGGATAGTATGTGTCCAGTAAATTGTTTTTTAGAATGTCTTGGCTGTTGGGATCATTTCTGGCAATTGTTTCTATGTCCTCATATGATTTTAGCACTCTTTTTCTAGATTTTGCAGGACCAAGACTGAGCCATACTATGTGTATTGCTCTCCCCAGAGTGCACGGAAAAAAACGTAAATCACCAATGCAATTACAGAGCAAATACTTTGAACACAGATAGGCGCAATAACTCACAACCACACACTCTTAGAAGATAATCAGCTCTTATACGGCTATTTATTCAAAGCTTAGAAGCAACCAATAATAACATAGAAATAACTCACAGAAGTAATATGGACATAAATCACAAAAGAAGCAAAGAATTCAAAAGGAAATACATCACCGTGAGCGTAACAGGATTCCTCATCTCGCCCAGAAGCGGCTGGAAGACCCCGGGAACAGCCAGACCGAGAGTACCACAGCTCACAGGAGTGCCGGACGTAAGCGTCCTTCTCCGGCTGAAGTCTCACCTGACCACCTCCGGGTTTCCGCATATATACACACTCGACAAAGGGGAGTCAATTCTCGAACCTTCTGGAAATTGCACTTGCGCAGTTGATGAGCAGCCGTCGGTTGCCAGCTGGGTCAATCGAGAGCTACCCTCAAGGAGCAGAGTGCCTCCATTCTCTAAAAACACGCTCCGCGGAGAACAGTACCAAACCATAACAATGTTAGCTTTCCCAGCAAAAATGTCCTTGACCGCATACCAGGTTTGGAAAGCATGTTTTTCTCAGCACCATGAATCTAACACTCAGCAAAATGGGTGCAGCTTTTCACTGCGGCATGAAGTAAATATCCATCATGGCTCCGAGCGCTCCCAGAATGCATTGCGCACCAGCGCCATTTTAGTTCAAGCATAACACTATGTTGTCCGATTTTCCATACAAAGCAGTGCCGGTTAAACGATCTGCTGCTTCCTAGGCCCCACCTTCTCTATGAGAGAGCATTTTTATGCCTAGGCTGTACAATTTATGTGATAATGTTTTGTCTGATGCTAGGTCATCCCAGAGGTCTTGAAGCTCTGTTTTTTCTGCTTTTGTTAAGTTAAGTAGGCTGTAACATATCGTGCAACAGCAGTTGAATTGTCTGCAATGTACTGCACATCTATGTTTGCATTCCATAAGAGGGCAATGATTGCATTGCAATCATTGATATGGGATACATTACTCACCGTAATCGTATTCCTGATGCTTGTATCTGCTTAGATTCACATGCTGTGCATAGGCCGACATCTAGTGGAAGCTGCGGAGTATTAGTTTTTTTTTCCGAAACTTGAAAAAATGGGCGTCGACACAGGCGTGCCAGTAATACTATACCTAGTGTGACGTCCACTGTACCCATGATCCCTCACGCGTGAAGGACCCTCAGATTGTATTTTTTCTGACATGAGGTAGCATGAGGAGAAGCGTGAGTACAGATGATCCAAGCAGATAGAAAGCAAGGTAAGACTACCAGCATCCATGCGCCTTCGCTCAGAGGGGTGGAAGGGTGGGTCGCATGTGAATCTAAGCAGATACAAGCATCAGAAATACGATTACGGTGAGTAATGTATCCCTTCTGAGGCTTGTGGAATCTGCTTAGATCACATGCTGTGCATAGATTAGCGAGCAGTACCTGAAGAAGGAGGTGGGATGTGAGAAGGGTCATGAGCAAATAAATGTCTTAGAACCGCTTGTCCCACTTGGGTATCTGTCTTGTAATGGGTGTCAATGCAGTAGTGCTGAGTAAAAGTGTGAATAAAGCTGCAAGTAGCTGCTTTGCAAATGGTGTCAAGGGGGACATTTGCAATGAAAGCCAGAGTGGCCCCAATGCCTCTTGTAGAGTGGGCTCTTGGCGTGAAAGGCAGAGTTATTTCAGAAAGGGAGTAACACAGCTGGATACAGTTAATAATCCACTTAGAGATGGCACCTTTAGAGACGCGATCCCCCTCTCTGCCTGTAGCTACGGAGACAAACAGTTGGTCTGTTTTCCTTAGCAGTCTGGTCTTGTTTACATAGTAGAGGACCGCCCTACGCACATCTAGGGTGTGTAGTTTCACCTCAGCCGAGCTCTGTGGGTCTTGGAAGAAAGCTGGAAGCTCGATGGACTGGTTCACGTGGAATTTAGAAATAAACTTAAAATTTAGGTGAGAACCTAGGGTGTGTGCGTAAAACCAGTTTATCTTTATGGACAGTAAAGAAGGGATCTTGCACTGACAGAGCCTGAATTTCACTGACCCTTCTTATAGATGTAATTGCTACTAAGAAGGCCGTCTTATAAGTCAGGTGTTTGAGACTGCTTTTATGCATGGGCTCGAATGGGGGGTGCATGAGTTTAGATAGCACCATGTTAAGGTCCCATCCTGGTGGTGGGTTTGAAATAGGAGGGTGAAGCCTCTTTACCCCTTCCATGAAGGCTTTAACTACTGGTACTTTCCACCACAACACCTTGTTATGGGAAATGGTGTATGCCGACAGAGCTGCCAGGTGTACTTTCAGTGAGTTAAAAACCAGTCCTGCATCCAGCAGGTGGAGCATGTATGTAACAATAGTGGAAGGAGTGCAATCAACTGGGTTGATTTCTTTATTCTGGCACCAGATAACGAATCTCTAACATTTGTCAAAGTAGCAGTGCCTCGTGTTTGGCTTCCTAGATTCTTTTAGGATGTCCATACACCTCTGTGGTAAATTGAGATGTCTGAACTCTATGACCTCAGGAGCCATGCTGCCAGGTTCATTGAGTTGGGTTGAGGATGCACTGTTTGACCTTGGTGCTGGGACAGTAGGTTGTACCAGGCCGGAAGTTTGATGGGTTCGCACACCGCTAATCTGCGTAAGTGTGGGAAGCACGGTTGTCTAGCCCACATGGGAGCAACCAGGACGAGCGTCATCGATTCTCTGTTCATCTTGTTGACCACCTTCCTGATGAGAGGAGTTGGTGGAAAAGCGTACGCAAACATTCCTGACCAGTTCATCCACAGGGCATTCCCCTGGGAGTCTGGTTGGGGGAACCTGGATGCAAATCCTGGGCATTGTCTGTTTTCCCTTGTGGCGAATAGGTCTATAGTAGGGAAACCCCACTGAGAGAAGATATCTTCTACGACTTCTCTGTGTAGACACCATTCGTGTTCCTCTGGGAGGGGGTCTCTGCTCAGAGCATCCGCTAGAGAATTGAGATCCCCTGGAACATGTTGCGATGACAGGAAGATGTTCCGTCTGAGTGCCCATCTCCAAAATTTCTGGGCAAGCTTTGACAGATTTGGCGAACGAGTCCCTCCTTGCTTGTTCAAGTATAACATGGCTGTAGTGCTGTCCGTCCGACACATTTAGCAGGTAGGGCTTGAACGCTTGAAGCGCTCTGAATACTGCCAGAAGCTCTAGCAGGTTGATGTGATTCTTGGCCACTGAGTGAGACCAGGGACCCTGAGCTGTGTGGTGGAGATGATGAGCTCCCCACCCTGTCAGGCATGCATCGGTTGTGACTACCGCCTATATCTCGGCATCGTAAAAGGGTTTCCCCTTGGACAGATTTTCTCTATTCCAACATTGAAGGCTTTGTACAAGTGTTGGCGAAACGACCACTAGATCGTCCCACTGACCACTTGGATGAGACCACTGTTTCGCCAACCATTCCTGCATGGGGCGCATGCGCAGGCGCGCGTGGGGGACCAGGTAAATACACAACGCCATCATGCCCAGCAAACGCATTGCTTTGCGTACCGTTATCTGGCGACCGGACTGATATTGCGGAATTTGCAGCAGTATATGCCGAATTCTTTCCTCGGAAGGAAAGGCCAACCCCTCTTGAGTGTCTAGGATATCTCCTAGGAACTGTTTGGAGGTGCTTGGCACCAGACTTGACTTTTTCTCGTTTATTGAGAAGCCCAATTCGAAGAGGAGGTCGAATGTCCTTTGAATGTTTGTTCTGCAAATAACTGGGGTCTCCCCCATGATGAGCCAGTCGTCCAGGTAAGGGTACACCGGGATTGCTTCCCTGCGTAGATATGCTGCCGCCACCGCCAGTACCTTGGTGAATACCCTTGGAGCGAAGCTATCCGAAGGGCAGTACCTTGAACTGGTAGTGCCAACTGTCCACCTTGACGTGCAAGTACTTTCTGTGCGCTGGGAACATGGAAATATGAAAATAAGCATCTTTCATGTCCAATGTTGCCATGTAATCCCCCTTTCTTAGGAGGGGGGTTTACCTCTTGGAGAGTAGTCATGCGAAATTTCTGGGGCTTGACATACTTTGCAGGCCGTAAGTCCAATACTGGGCGCATTGTCAAATCTTTTTTTGGCACAAGGAAGTAAGTTGAATAAATACCCTTGTTTACCTGGTGTCCTGGGACGAGTTCTATCGCGTCCTTTGGTAGCAGATTGACGATCTCCTCGAGGAGGATCTTCTGGTGGTCCAAAGAATGTATTTTTTGTCGTGGAGGATAGTTCCAGGGATGCTCTAACCGTTCTATGCAGTACCCTGCGGATACTGTGGACAGCACCCATCTGTCTGATGTGATCCCTTCCCAAACTTGGGTGAAGTTGGAAATGCGTCCCCCTACTGGGGTTGCGTGAGAAGGGACCCTGAACGGAGCGTCACTGTTTTGGTGGAGGCATGCCGCCGCCTCTACTGGGGTTGCCTCTACCTTTACCACATCCTCTTATTACCCCTGCCATAACCATGGGTAGACTGCTGGTTGTTATTGTTCCATGGTGTACCCTGCCTCTGGGAATAGTTAGATATTCTTTGGGAATTTTGTCCGCATGGGCGACGAAAATTGCCATTCCCTCTTTGATTAGGGGGTTTATTGGTGTTGGCCTAGGGATTTGAGTGTCTCATACTCATCCTTGGCATTTATCAGCACGTCCTCGACCGCCTTACCAAACAACAGATCCGGCTCCACCGGTTTATCTAACAATGATGCTTGGGTTTCAGCCTTGAATCCAGACTGCCGTAACCAAGCGTGTCTCTTGATAACAGACCCTTCTGCTATCAATCTGCCGGCGTTATCCGCGGCATCAAAGGTTGCTTTTAAAATGCAACCGGACACAGCTCTTCCCTCTGTGGAAACTCGTGCCAATTGGCTCTTTAAGGGTTCTGGGGCGGAGTCTATGAGTGCCGCGACTTCTTCCCACTGGTGGCAGTTGTAACTGGCCAACAGGGTGGAGGAGTTGGCAATCCTTGCCTGGTAGGCGGAAGTGGAGGCTAAATTCCTGCCCAACCCATATAGTTTCTTGCTCTCCTTGTCGGGAGGAGCTGCGGACGATGACAAGGGTGTTCCCGCCCTCTTACGGGTGTTTGTAACTACCAGGGAGTCCGGCTTCAGATTCCCCCTTATGTATAGTGGGTCTGATTGGGCTGCCCTGAAAAGTGTCTCAATCCTTGGGTTCACTGCCCTCGTGAGGTTGGGATTTATAAGTGAGGGGTCTATTCTCCTCTGAATAGACTTAAGGATAGGGATGGCCTGCGCAACAGGTCTCCTTTCTCCTACTAACTCCTCAGCAAAGTCTCTCTCTTCCTGAGCACCCTGGGTGTCAATGTGGAAGTGTTCTGCCGCTCGGGACAGAACTTCATTCAGGAGAGTTTGATTGTCGACAGGGGAGTCGGTAATCGGGGGTTCTTTCTCTACCGGGGAATCTACTCTGTAGGTCTCAGGGTCTTCCTCTTCCTCTTCTTGGTCCTCATCATCCCCCATCATCCCCATAGTAGCCCGTACCAGTTTGCTCTTCCAACATGCCCAAATCTGTTCAGGGTTTTTTGTGTAAAAATCTGCCAATGATGACATCCTTGACATGACCCTTTCTGGGACTTTCTCCGCCTTATCCTGACTAGACTTACTGGTTTTAGCAGGGGGTCCTTGGGATAACAGAAGACTGGGACTTGTATGTCTGTTTATGTGGAGTGGACATTTTTTGAGGTGTGTAAGGAGGCTGAGACTGCTTCCTTTGTTTTTTTCCCCCCTCCCCGTGGGCGGAAGAGTGTTTTCTCTGCCTTTACGCCCCTTCGGAGCCTTCCGACGCCTGGCGTCGAGGTTCGGGGGTAGTGTCCCCATCTTTAGAATGTGGAGGTAGGGACTCGGGAGACGCCGTTGCGCGGTCTGCGGGCGCCGACTCCTAGAGTGCGGTCTGGGGATGGAAGTCGGCTTCGTCTTCCGACGATCGAACTTCCGTTACCTTGGGGAGCGAGGCACTCTTGGCAACAGTGGATGATTGCCTGGAGTCATGCGGCGATCTAGATCGAGAGCGCCCAGAGGACACCGATTTGGACCGCTCTCTATGTGCCTCTTTCCGAGAACTCGACGTACGCATCGAGTCTCGGTTGGACTTCATGTGCTTTGTGGAAGTGCTGTGGGTAACGCTTGTGTTGCCGGGGATCTTCCCCATAGCCGCCCTGCCGGATGACCTTCCGAGGTGGGGGACTTGCGCTCGGCTGTCTCTTGATGCCACGTTGCCCTCGCCGTCTGAAAGCACGGCGTCGCTGCCATCGCTGAAGGCACCCTCCGCTGCCATGGCCTCCTGACGCCTGGCGTGGTGGGCCCAACGCTTGATCGAACGGTCCTTAAGTGTTTTCGGTTTAAACCTACTACACGCTCTGCAGTTCGCCTCGGAGTGGCCCCTCGGCAAGCAGAGATTGCACGTGGCGTGTCTGTCAACCCAAGGGTACTTGCTGTTGCACTTGGGGCAGAATTGGAAAGGGGTACCCTCCATAGGCACCTTGTGGCAGCGGGCTGTTAAGTGTAGGAATATATAAGAATGTACCTATATACCAAAAGAGTGTAGAGTATGTCCACCCCCCACTCTCCCTACTTGCAGGGCTGAGGCCAGAGGCCTTCCGAGGCCTGGGCCGAGGCCAGAGACCTTCCGAGGCCCAAATCCGTCATGCAGCTGTCGACGGTCGATTTCTTCTCCGGGCCGGCGTCGAGTGTGGAAGTTCGGTGACTCGACGTTGGGGTGGAGAATGGGGAAAATATAACGATATTTTGCAAAAGTATGGCTAAGGCCAGGGAACTCCGCAAAATGCTTCCGACCAGTATGGTGGAAAAAAACAATCTGAGGGACCTACACGCGTGAGGGATACTGGGTAAAGTGGACGTCACACTAGGGATAGTATTACTGGCACGCCCTGTGTCGACGCCCATTTTCGAGTTTCAAAAACAAACTGTAATACTCTGCAGCTTCCACTAGATGTCGGCCTACGCACAGCATGTGATCTAAGCAGATTCCACAAGCCTCAGAAATTTTGATTCTTCCCTTCTTTTTATGTAATACATGTTTTTAGGTGATTTACCTTTAACACTATGTCGAACTGAAGACATGAAGTTGTTTACTTCAGCTGTTTCTGTAACTGGTCTAGGGAAAACAAAGCGGCATTTGGTGTAGTATTTACCTTTGCTTTTGTATTTGCGGCGACAATATTTGCCACATGTGTCTTTGAAATTGTAAAATCTGCCCATGCAGCTCACTATGTGTCTGTTGTGAAGGGATTTCACATGTGACATATTTTTGGATAAACTGCAAAACAGTGCTATCACTGTCGTACCCAAATTTCGGTGCACCTTTGATCCATAACAGCATGTGACTATGTGGTACTCCTCTCGCTTGATATTCTTTTCTCCAAAAGAAGTGCTGCACTTCTCCAAGGGGAGGAACAGTTTTATTGCAAATAAAGTGTAGCATGGCAATGAAACGATGATGGAAATATCTTGAGACATTAACTGGATCTAGAGAGCAAAGTTCTCCAGGTGTTAATATATCTATGTTGTTTTTGTTGCTGTTTGCTATGCATAGCAACTCATGTAAATCTTCACATGCATATTCTGCACAACTTAGCGTAACAAACCAAGTCCGTGGTCCAAGCTTTCTGATCATGCAACGCACGTCTCAGTGCCGTCTGAACCAGTAGTCCTTTGTACCACGCATGTTTGCAAACAAATTTGTTATACTCGATTGTAAAACCTCATTTTATTCCTGTACTTTTTGTATTAACTGCATAGCTGACATATTTTGAAAGTGGGTTCCAGATTTAAGAATGTGTGCAACTCCATAACATAGTGTTGCTAATTCACTTTCATAGAGTAGGTGTAATATGTATTCCACATTTTGTCTAAATCTGGGATCTTGCGAATACATTCGTAATGAGCGGTATTCTGATGCCCCAATCTCTGTGGGTCTATCATCATATCTTCCACCTTTGCCAGTAGGAAATAGCAGTGGAAAAGCACGTGCTTCTATACTTTTTTCCCCAAATACTCATTGGTGACCCTTTGGTTTGTCGCATTTGGTAATTTTCTAGTGCATCATCTATGCTTCCATTGGAATGCAATCGATGAATTGTGTAATGGTCCAAAAGAGTGGATACTGTAGCTGGATCCAGAACTTCGAATTGTCCAGTTTCTGATGGCTCTTGAATTATTTCAGTTGTTTCCCTTAAACTTTCATCAATATGTATTTCCTTGTAGTAGTACTCATTATTGTCTTTTAGATATTGCAATGCTTGTCTAACTTTGTGCAAGTCCACTAATTGTTGCCAATTTTTTTTGTCCATTGTTGGTACTCCATTTACCAAGACTATTAAAGAATGCTCTATTGAACGTTCTACTCCTAGAGTCTGTACATTTTCCGTTAGATCTAATGGCAAATAAACTACTTTGCCACGAATGCCTTTCACCAATTCAGAGGAAGGCAATTTTGCTGTTTTTGGATGAAGGCGTATAATTGCTTGAAATGGGTGAACTGTTTGAATTATTATGCTCTCATACAAATTGAGCTGTTGCAGGATTTTTGGTAATGGAAACAATTCCAAATTATTTGTAATAGCACGTGAAGGAGTGTGGTTGTTGTCTAATTTTGCAGTACAGTAACTGTAACATATTAGGCGTTCAGTTAGTTCATATTTGTTTTCAGCTAAAAGGTACAAAGCTAATTCAAACCATTTAGAGTCTTCATTGTCTTCTATTTTGTATGATATGTCCACATTTTTTGTGTTCCTTTTGTAAAACGTTATGCGGCAACACACACACACACACACACATGGTTTGGTACTTCAGCCGATGACCTTTTCAATTTTACTATTTCTTTTCTGTATGTGTGTAATAGAAGGTTGCTATGTGCAGAATTGTTGCTACTATGTTCAAAAACTGTTGCATTTTGTAAGTGGCTCTCACTTCCAATATACTTTTTCTGAATACGGTCAATTTCTTCTTGTAAGTATTTGGGTGTACCATGCAGAAGAGTGGTATTTAAAATGCCTAATTCTGAAGCTGGACTTGTTGCATAGTATACTTTATACACTAAATTTCTTACATTGGAATGATGTATTGATATTCTTTTGATATCATGGAAGGTACTTTTGCAAATAGGCCCAGAAATGCAGGCTAATTAATGTCCTTTTAGTCCTGTGTCTTTCCGCACTGGACAAATATCCATATTTTGCAGCACTTTCATTTTACTTTTATCTTTACCTTTTACATATTGATTGAGGAACTGACGTAAAGATTTGAAAGCTTTGTTCGGAATGGCACACATTGATGTGCACGGCCATTTGTATACTGGACGGTGTGGTTCTGCTGAATTCTGAGTTTTCAGGGGATAGTTTTGTAAGCAGTGTTTCTTGTTCCATAATGGTAGTATTGATTTTCTCATACCCTCGTCCACTGCTATGGATGGCAATTGTGTTTGTTTGATTTTGTTTGTATGCTTCTTCATTAAAATATGGCTCTGTGGTTGTTGTGCGACTCCATTCACCACCACAAACATGTAAGAAATGATTTTTGTCCACATTCCGTTCATTGCTGAGTTTCTTTTGTAGTTTGGTACTTACTTTTGTTAGTGCTTTCATCCTATTTAACACTAATATGAACAACTACCTTTTGAGAAGGATTGCACTGTCCACGAGAGCTTATAGTATTAACTTTCTACGGTAGGTTTTAAGGGGGTGAGGATGATTTCAGTCCTCTTCTTAGTAGATTCTGAAGGACTCTGTGATGAAACATTTTTGCTGAAATACTTTTTTTACTATGGGTTCTTTTTACACTGTCAGGATTATTAGGAACATTGTAAGCTGTACTGGAAGGCGGTTTCTTGACAACATTTTTGTGTTTTGTGACACTTTTTGATGGAGGAGGTACAGTTTCGGTAGTTGAGACTTCCTTTAATTTGTTACCCAACTGCATTAGCTGGTTTGTACCAGCATTCTGTACAAACTGTACAACAGGTAGATGCTTACATTGGGCACCTTTATTTTTATTTGTTCTACTTCTGAGTTCCTTTCTACAGAGTTGCTTTTTGGTAGGCATTCTTTGGTGTCTGTTGACAAAAAAATATATACTTTGGTCTGTTGTCCAATGTATGTGTGCAGTGTGCATGTGTGCATGAATCTGATGAGGAAGCTCTTTGTCATGGTGTGTCAATGTGCATTGAACTCCTGCAATGATTTGGTAAGGCTACTTTACTGTTTGTATACTTCTACAATGTGCTTCAGATGAGAGTGCAAAGTGGCCTACTTGTGACGAGAACCATTATTAATAACCGAAATGCCCAAAACTTGCTACAGCAATTTCTTTTCACAATCTAACCTAAGGATAACGTATGTTGAGTACCAAACACACAGGGATTGGTCAGCCATTCTGCCTGTTATTCTTTGTTCAATCAATTTATTCAATTTGTTCAAATTGATTTTTGTAGGTAGAATGGTTTACAAATCAATGCTTGCTTTGGTGCCCAAAAAAAACAAATAACACACGCAGCCTCTTTCAGGAGTAGTTACAATATAAAGGTTGTACTGTACTTATTTTTTTGTGCAAGATGAGCAGGTTTCTTCGGATATGTCGTCTTCACTGTAGATGCGGTTGATTCTCAGGAGAATAGTCTTCACTGCGATTCAAAAAGAGAAACTCAATTACTTTGTGTGTTTGCAGCAGTGATGATACTGCACACATTAATTGTGCTTCTTTCGTCAGAGCATTCAACTTTCATATTTCAACCCAGTGCATGTGTACATTTCACTTCACTCTGTGCAGTCTTTGCATGGTACTTGCAATATGGTACTTGAAAGTCCTTCAAAATAGCTAAAACATTTAAGGGTATGGAAATGCCTTGTTGTTTACAAAGTGTACTATGCATAGGAGAGAGGTTTGTAAGCGATAGGGCATAGTACTAGATGGGGAAACATTTTCTAATTGTCACCACCGCAATCGGGAGCGCTTTCTATTCTGATACGATCACATTGCAAGTAGCATTACTGTAGGCCGTACAGAGTACACAACTCCGACATTTTCACATACAAAATTGAGTTCTGCCCTAAAAAGGCATGCTTGCAACGTATGTACATGTTATGTGGACGACAGTAAGCAGTCGTGCGATTTGTGAATGACAAATCGGACATCTTGCACTTTAAAGGGGGAGCGTTGTTATGTATTCCCTATGGAGATTTAGCGGCATCATGTTGTCCAAATTAAATCATAAGGGTTCTACATGTTCTCTGATTAAAATATACATACCTGTTCTCTATACTCATACATGTGCACATGCATGGAGCTGTACGTAGAAATTTGTAATATTTGAACAGTAGCTTGATTGTGCGACTGCTTAGTTGTGTCCAATGAGGGACTCGCTTTGGTACCGCTGTAGAAAGGGTGGAAGGACTGGGTAAGAGTTACGTGCCGCACGTAGGCAACGCTCGTCCGCTGGTAGGGCGTGTCACATGCGGGTTTCTGCAGCAAATCCTGCATGGAAAGGCGACTGTAGGCATCAGCCAATCAGATGTTCACATTACTCTTTTGTATCGAAAGACGGTGCGCACAATGAAGATGGCAGAGGTGGAGAGGGTCAGGGTTTTGATGCTTGGAGACATTTTTCTGCAAGGCTTACAACACTATGCCGAGAGTAGGCATGTGGCACACCATTTCAATGTGAGAGGAGTGGAGGTGGTGTGTAGCGCTGACACTGTTGCCAATGCTGCGGCAATTCTGCAAGTTTGTAGAGACATGTGTACAATGATCACTCCTCATGTGGTAATTTTGCACTACGGTGCTTGCCATTTGAGATACATGACTTCACGTACTTTGTTGGCAGATTTGGCACAGTTGGTTGAAGCACTCATGACCATCTTCCCAACAACGAAAGTCATTTTTTCTGCTTTACTCCCTAGAGTACAATGGAGCAAAAATTCTGTTTTCTGTCCAGATCAAAGCATCGGGAGGTGTATCATCAATCGCGGCATGCGTGCATTCATGCTACGAGCTCATATGTTTTTTTGCTGCCATGATAACATTGCTCCAAGTGATGCAGGTTACTTTGAAGGAGATGATGTTGCGCTATCTTCTTTGGGAAATGCGATGTTCTTTTGGAACGTAAGGCTTGCTTTAGAGAAGGTTCTGTAATGTTTGCAAGAGTAAAGCAAGGACAAAAAATACAAGAAAATACATAAAAAACCAGATCTCTGTACGTATCTGGCCAGAAATTTAAAAAACGGCTCTTTACAGAGCCTACCTTAAAGGGGAAAAGGGGAATAGTACTTTAATGTACCGTCGTCACGCTCTGATCCTCTACATGTCCGCGAACATGGCGGTAGTTTGCAGCCAGCACATATCACCAACGGGGATTCAGGGGTGGAGACGTATGTAAATGAGAATGAGCGGAGCTAGGGATTGGTCCATAAAGTTCAGTAGGTGTGTTCTGACCGACGTACTTTAGTAAGACCGTCTTCTCCCTCACAGGAGACCACACAGCCATGGCTTTCCATGCTTGAAAACAGATTATCTGGATTTTGGGAGACTCATGGATACATTGGTTGAAGGTGCATGCAGAAAGCTGCAGTTTATCTACAAATCTCGGATTTCCTCATGTGGAAGTGCACTGGCATGGCGTGCGTGGCATGAGATGGCTGGACTTGTTACCTCTCTGTATTACTTTACTGACAGAGCGTCCTCCAGATATACTGATCATTCATTGCGGAGGAAACAGTTTAGGCCATGTATCTGAAATTTCTTTGCAATTTGCAATGAAGGAAGGACTCGCGAAGCTCATGGACATGTTTCCAAATTGTCAAATACTTTTTTCCCGTATTGCCCAAAGACAAATATGGCTGCGTTCTTCTGCGTTTGGTCCACAAATGGAGAAAGCGAGACGGAATGTGAATAAGGCTGTGTGTGCATTTTTAACAGATGTTGGCATGTCCTCTTTCCACAATGAAAACATTTTGTTGCGCAGCACTTTCATTTTCCGCAGAGATTGAGTCCACCTCACATATGTTGGCAATCAGATTTTTCTTTGCAATGTACAAAATGCATTGCAACCTCTTTTGCAATCACACTAACATATCTGATATTCCATTTTCACCAATCCACAGTTTTTGACCCACACAACACACCACCAAAAGGCTCTTTTCAGAGCCGCCACTTACTCCCAGCGTATACTTCATTGTATTTGCTCTGCTTGCACCCTCCCTTTTTCCCCTACGACTGTCCGCAAACTTTTTCATAACTCCGCGGGGGTCTACGTCCGTAACTTCATAGTTCTATTGTTATACTGAGAAAGGCGGCTCTGAAAAGAGCCTTTTCTGTAATTTTGGTTGTTTTCCCCTTTATTGCTTAACAGCACACGGCACACTAGGAGAAGAGGCCAAAGGAGGGTAAGGAAGGGACACCAGCCACGGGGATAAGGAAGGGAAAATGAACAGCGAAAGATTTAGGCTGAGCTTTATTTAGGTAAGGAGCAGATCTTCTGGCGCTCTGTGACTGCAGCCTCAAAAGCACTTCGAAAACTCTCCCCCCTGCAAGAGTACTGCGTCACAATACGTGCACACTACTGTCACCTTTGAAAGGTAAGGGTCAACAGCATTGCGAATGGCTTGTGAGGCAGCTGGAGGGAGGCGCTCCCCCACAGGAGTGTCTCTTATGGTGGGAGGATTAGACACGAGGATGCTGTGGAGGAACTCAATCGACTACGCTCTTCACATGGCACCACCTTGCGAATGTCTGCAGTGTGGAACGAAGTGAGGTGTCGCTTCATGGTTGTCGTACCAAAACTGTATGCACCAAATCTCCCGCGACTCGGCACCACCTCACACTGGTTACACTTCACCAGGTTCGCATGTGTTTTTGGTACGTTCCCATAAACGGAAAACAACCGCCTCAGCCACGACTCCCGCCGAGTGCTCCTGGTGCGGAGTTCCTCCACTTCATTCTCTTCCTCCTCTTCTTCCTCGCTCTCTACATCCTCACCCATATATCTCTCTGCAGGCCCTTGGGGAGGTGGTGGTGGTGGCGGGTTTGGGGGTGGTGCAGAGGCTAATGATCAAACAGCAGCCATGGAAGCCATACCGATTACTTTCCTTTTGGTCACTACAGCAGTAAAGGTAGTACACCTTAATCTGCTATAGCTAGAAGGACAATGAAGATGCGCTCGGGGGTGTGGCCATTTGTAGGGGTGGAGGGGTGTGCCTCGTGACCGTCTTCATCCCTACACAGCGGTACAAAAACTTTACACAGCAAGTCCTGAGGTCAGCTATTGTCTGGGATACGTGAAATTACATTTTTACACTCTACAATACTTTGCCTTGTGTCTACAAGTTCTTTTGTACTGTTGCGGAAGCACACCAACCGCGCAAATTAGTCCCCACGCTCAACGTGGGTGCGGTCACATGATGACGTCCTCAACACATCCGCGCCAGTAATGAAAGTCCCCTGGACAGCAAATGCAAAGAATTAAACGTGCGCATGCGCGCAAGTGTCCTGCGGACAGTGTTCAGGTTCTCAAAGTAATTCAAAGTGCCACACAAGTGAGACGGAGAGTTACGGACAGGCGCGATGTTCACTATACTTACGTTTGTACTGCGCATGTGCACGCATGCTATGTTCACTGTACGGACAGTTCCAGTGTCCTTAGGACAACTCCATTTTGTTTGCCTATGAACTTGCCACCCACCATGCCTGTTCTACGGAAGTCACCATTTTGGCTGCGCCCGATACGGACAGCTATACTGTCCTTCTCACACTCCCATTTTGCTCATTTACACCCATTCCGGACATTTGGTGTGTTCTACGAACATGTATCATCTCGCTTCCAAGCGGTACGGCGAGGTATAATATCCTTTAGACACCCCTTTCTGTTTATGTAGCGCACAATTTCAACAGATGGTGCAGTCAAACATCAATTCCATCTTACTTGACATTAGTAAGGGTTGGTGTACTGCCTTTACAGCACCCACATTCCATTCCTTGCAGATAGGCTGAACAGGCTCTGCTTGCGAACATTTGACATCTTTTTAAAAACATTTTTTAACACAAACTCTTTCTCTACAACTACTGTACAAAAACATTTAAAACACACACACATCATTCTAAAGAAATAGCGGGGGAAGCGGACACAAACAAATATGGGGGAATTAGGATTCAACACGGGCTTGTTATCAGGAGAAGATTTGTGAGGGGAAGAAGGGATGGATATTTCGTCAAAACGTCTATTTTCCTCTTGAAGTTTTGGGGATGGGTCACTAGGGAATGGAGAAGCAGGTCAGGTGCAGGTGGGGCAATGGTAACAAACTTTTCCTCTCACACAGTCCTCCACAAACTCCCGTAAACTTTTAAAATTCTCGTTCAATATGTCCATTTTCTGCTCTATCCTTTTTATCCA
The DNA here is from genome assembly GCF_040938575.1 of Ambystoma mexicanum. Taxonomy (NCBI): domain Eukaryota; kingdom Metazoa; phylum Chordata; class Amphibia; order Caudata; family Ambystomatidae; genus Ambystoma; species Ambystoma mexicanum. The sequence continues at coordinate 1,068,787,765 of NC_090936.1, forward strand.
GTCTTCTTCTGTCTCGCTTGTTGCCCTTTCCTCTTTTTTTTCCCTGGTCTGTTGAAAAAAAATACATAAGTTAAATGCCTATAAAATACTGGTCACTATTTTCCATATGCAGAGCAGTGTGTACCATTATTGTCGCTGTCTTCAGACATTTCCCCATGCGGAAAATACTCCTCCAGCCACTCCAAAGTACTAGCCATTTCTGAGTCAAAACAACAGAAAGAAATTATTACTTCTACACCACATACCAAAAAAAAAAACCACACCCATATGAAAAAACGGACCTACACTCACTCTTTTGCTGTAATCTCCCTTCGTCCTACTGCGTCCGTCCACTGTCGTTCCAGGCTGCCGAGTTTCTGTGAAGTGATTATGCTGGAGGCATCCTTTTTCATTTTTATGGTACCATCCTCTTCATTCTACATGGTTATTAAATGTATCATTTTCTTTACCCAGCTTCCATAATTATTTATTACTACTTATAATATCTTTATGTCCTTCTTCTACGTTGCACACTTTTTGTGTAAGACAATAGTACATTTTCAGCTACCCACCGCCTCTTTGGGTAATGTTGATCCTGTCCGCCCCCGTCTGCAAACAGGCACTCAATCCGTCCCTTTCCAATATCAATAGCGAGGGGGTTCTGTATGTTCTATGTTAAATGTATGTCAAGTACATTCCTTCCCTGCTGCTCTCTGGCCGGCCTCTCTGGGCCCTCTTCCTACTCCTACCTGCAAGGCAAAAAACCTTGGGGTCATCTTCGACTCCACACTCTCCTTCTCTCCTCACATATCCGACGTATCTAAGAAGTCACACTACCAGCTACACCTCCTCAGAGGTATCCTTCCTTTCCTCTCCTTCCCCCAGAAGCTCACTGTCTCTAGAGCCCTGGTTCTCTCTAAGCTGGACTACTGTAACAGCCTCTATCTTAATCTGCCCGCCTCTACTCTCCACCCTTTGCAACTCATCCAGAACAGGACTGCAAGACTTGTCCTTGGCCTCAAGCCCAGGGACCGTATCTCTCCAGGACTGAAATCACTACACTGGCTCCCAGTGACTGCGAGGATCAAGTTCAAAACCCTCTGCATTGTCCACAAGGCCGTCTGGGGCCTTGGGCCAAAATACCTTCAACTCTCTCTTCCTAAATATCTTCCTTCTCGAGCTCTTCGCTCATCCGCCTCCAACTCCCTCAGGGTCAGCCGCTTCTCCAAACAACGAGTTGGGGGCAGATCTCTTTCCACTGCAGGGGCCTCCCTCTGGAACAGCCTTCCTACCTCCCTGAAACTTGAGGAGAACCACCTCCGGTTCCGGAAGCACCTCAAAACCTTCCTCTTTGCCTCCGCTTTCTCTCCCCCTCTCCCCTGCTAATACTACTGAAACTGCCCTGAATCTGCAACTGGGCCATTCACGGTTCTCGGCCCAGCCACTCTCCCCTGCACTGCCTCCACGGCAACCCCTGCACTACGGGACTGTGTCTGTATCCATACAGCCCCCCCTTCCCAGCACTTGTTTGCACTTACCTCGCACTTGTCACCAGCTGGCCCTTGTTATTTATCCTGTATGCTGTATGCTTATAACCCTGTACTGCACTTTCCCCTCTCCCTTTCCCCCATGCACTTTTCCCTTCCCCTCTACCCTTGCACTTGCGCGATCTGAATGACACCTGGCCTAGTAAGATCGTTATCTGTCTCCCCTTGTTCCCCCCCTGCCTCGTCGCGCCTTGAAACACTTGTGTATAGGCGCGTTACAAATGCCATATCATATCATATCAAGTACGTACATTAAACTACATATCTCTCAAAATCGTATGATTACAGTGTATATTCTGCACAACAACTTCATTGCCACAATGTCATCCCTAAGTTCGACCTTCCAAAAACCTGTACAATTCCCTACAAAAAAAAACTTTGTTAAAGGGAAATTATGGCTAAGTTGCCCTCCCAAAAACCAGTAAAATTCACTACAAAAAAAGCTTTGAGGGGACGTTATGGTTAAGTTGCCCTAACAAAAACCTGTACACTTTACTACAAAAATACTTTCCACCTCCCCTTTACGCTTCAAATTAAAACCGAAAAACCCCTGAAATTCGACAGTTATGGTAAACTAAGCCCCCATCAGTGATGTCATCAATGATATTTGTGATCTCATCTTTGATGTCCTGGGTGTTAGTCTTAGCAATGCACTTAGGTGGCGCGAGTTATGGTTGCTTAGCTTACTATAATGGGGGAATGTGCAGTGGTGTTTGGTTGCACTGTGAAGTATAACATTCCTTTAGTGACATTTTTTTACTGAATGTACATATATATGTATGGCAGGGAAGGAAAAGAAAGGGGCTAAATAAGTGATGTCGTCATTGATGTCATCATTGACATTTGAGATGACATCTTTCATGGTCTGGGTGTTAGTGTTAGCAGTGCACAGAGGCGGTGGCAGGGTTGGGGGCTTAGTTTACCATAACTGTCGAATTTCAGGGGTTTTTCGGTTATAAAGGGGAGGTGGAAAGTATTTTTGTAGTAAAGTGTACAGGTTTTTGTTAGGGCAACTTAACCATAACGTCCCCTCAACAAAGTTTTTTTTGTAGTATATATGGGATACATTACTCACCGTAATCGTATTTCTGATGCTTGTATCTGCTTAGATTCACATGCTGTGCATAGGCCAACATCTAGTGGAAGCTGCGGAGTATTACAGTTTGTTTTTCGAAACTCGAAAATGGGCGTCGACACAGGGCGTGCCAGTAATACTATCCCTAGTGTGACGTCCACTGTACCCAAGATCCCTCACGCGTCTAGGATCCTCAGATTGTATTTTTTCTGACATGAGGTAGCATGAGGAGTAGCACGAGTACAGATAATCCAAGCAGATAGACAGAAAGGTAAGACTACAAGCAATCATGCGCCTTCTCTCAGAGGGGAGGAAGGGTGGTTTGCATGTGAATCTAAGCAGATACAAGCATCAGAAATACGATTACGGTGAGTAATGTATCCCTTCTGAGGCTTGTGGAATCTGCTTAGATCACATGCTGTGCATAGATTAGCGAGCAGTACCTGAAGAAGGAGGTGGGATGTGAGAAGGGTCATGAGCAAATAAGTGTCTTAGAACCGCTTGTCCCACTTGTGTATCTGCCTTGGAATGGGTGTCAATGCAGTAATGCTGAGTAAAAGTGTGAATAGAGCTCCAAGTAGCTGCTTTGCAAATGGTGTCAAGGGGTACATTTGCAATGAAAGCCAGAGTGGCCCCAATGCCTCTAGTAGAGTGGCCTCTTGACGTGAAAGGCAGAGTTCTTTCAGAGAGTGAGTAACACAGCTGGATACAGTTAATAATCCACTTCGAGATGGCACCTTTAGAGACGCGATCCCCCTCTCTGCCTGTAGCTACGGAGACAAACAGTTGATCTGTTTTTCTTAGCGGTCTGGTTTTATTTACATAGTAGAGGACCGCCCTACGCACATCTAGGGTGTGTAGTTTCACCTCAGCCGAGCTTTGCGGGTTCTGGCAGAAAGCCGGAAGCTCGATGGACTGGTTTACATGGAATTTTGATATAAATTTAGATGAGAACCTAGGGTGTGTGCGTAAAACCAGTTTGTCTTTATGGACAGTAAAGAAGGGATCCTGCACTGACAGAGCCTGAATTTCACTGACCCTTCTTATAAAAGTAATAGCTACTAAGAAGGCCGTTTTATAAGTCAGGTGTTTGAGACTGCTTTTATGCATGGGTTCGAAAGGGGGGCCCATGAGCTTGGCTAGCACCACATTAAGGTCCCACGCTGGTGGTGGGTTTGAAATAGGAGGGTGAAGTCTCTTTACTCCTTCCATGAAGGCTTTAACTACTGGTACTTTCCACCACGAAACCTTGCTATGGGAAGTGGTGTAAGCCGACAGGGCTGCCAGGTGTACTTTCAGTGAGTTAAAAACCAATCCTGCATCTAGCAGGTGGAGTATGTATGTAACAATAGTGGAAGGAGTGCAATCAACCGGGTTGATTTGTCTACTCTGGCACCAGATAACAAACCTCTTCCACTTGTCAAAGTAACAGTGCCTTGTGTTTGGTTTCCTAGATTCCTTTAGGATGTCCATACACCTCTGTGGCAAATTGAGATGTCCAAACTTTATGACCTCAGGAGCCATGCTGCCAGATTCATTGAGTTGGGTTGCTGGTGCACTGTTTGACCTTGGTGCTGGGACAGTAGGTTGTACCAGGTTGGAAGTTTGATGGGCTCGCACACCGCCATCCTGCGTAGGTGTGGGAACCACGGTTGTCTTGCCCACATGGGAGCAACTAGGACGAGCGTCATTGACTCTCTGTTCATCTTGTTCACCACTTTCCTGATGAGAGGAGTTGGTGGAAAAGCGTACGCAAACATCCCTGACCAGCTCATCCACAGGGCGTTCCCCTGGGAGTCTGGTTGGGGGAACCTGGATGCAAATCCTGGGCATTGTCTGTTTTCGCTTGTGGCGAATAAGTCTATAGTGGGGAAACCCCACTGAGAGAAGATATCTTCTACGACCTCTCTGTGTAGAACCCATTTGTGTACCTCTGGGAGGGAGTCTCTGCTCAGAGCATCCGCTAGGGAATTGAGCTCCCCTGGAACATGTTGTGATGACAGGAAGATGTTCCGTCTGAGTGCCCATATCCAGATTTTTTGGGCAAGCCTGGACAGATTTGGCGAGCGAGTCCCTCCTTGCTTGTTCAGGTAGAACATGGCTGTTGTGCTGTCCGTCCGGATTTGCACTGACAGGTTTAGTAGGTGGGGCTCGAACGCCTGAAGCGCTCTGAATACTGCCAGAAGCTCTAGCAGGTTGATGTGGTTCTTGGCCACTGAGTGAGACCAGAGACCCTGAGCTGTGTGGTGGAGATGGTGAGCTCCCCACCCCGTCAGGCATGCATCTGTAGTGACTATTGCCTGTACTTCGGGATCGTAAAAGGGTTTCCCCTGTGCGAGATTCTCTCTTGTCCACCAGTGAAGGCTTTGTACCATTGTTGGCGAAACGACCACTAGATCGTCCCACTGACCACTTGCCTGAGACCACTGTTTCGCCAACCATTCCTGCATGGGACGCATGCGCAGGCGCGCGTGGGGGACCAGGTAAATACATGACGCCATCATGCCCAGTAAACACATTGCTTTGCGTACCGTTATTTGTTGACCGGACTTGATAATGCGGAATTTGCAGTAGTATATTCCGAATTCTTTCTTCTGAAGGAAAGGTCAACCCCTCTTGAGTATCTAGGATTGCTCCTAGGAATTGTTTGGAGGTGCTTGGCACCAGGCTTGACTTTTTCTCGTTGATTGAGAAGCCTAACTCGTGGAGGAGGTCGATCGTCCTTTGAATGTTTATCCTGCAAATTCCTGGGGTTTCCCCCGTTATGAGCCAGTCGTCCAGATAAGGGTACACTGGGATTGCCTCCCTGCGTAGGTGTGCAGCCGCCACCGCCAGTACCTTGGTGAATACCCTTGGTGCTGAAGCTATCCCGAAGGGCAGTACCTTGAATTGGTAGTGTCGACTGTCCACCTTAAAGCCCTGCGCTGGGAACATGGAAATATGAAAATAAGCATCTTTCATATCCAAGGTTGCCATGTAATCCCCCTTTTTTAGGAGGGGGATTACCTCTTGTAGCGTGGTCATACGAAATTTTTGGGGCTTTACATACTTGTCGGCAGGCCGTAAGTCCAATACTGGGCGCATTGTCAATTCTTTCTTTGGCACAAGGAAGTAAGTTGAATAAATACCCTTGTTTACCTGGTGTCCCGGGACGAGTTGTATCGCGTCCTTTTCTAGCAGAATGGCGATCTCCTCGAGGAGAATCTTCTGATGTTCTAAAGAGTGTACTCTTTGTCGTGGAGGATGGTTCCGGGGACACTGCAGTAGTTCTATACAATATCCTGTGGATACTGTTGACAGCACCCATCTGTCTGATGTGATCCCTTCCCAAGCCTGGGTGAAGTTGGAAATGTGTCCCCCTACTGGGGTTGCGTGAGAAGGGACCCTGAACTGAGCGTCACTGCTTTGGTGGAGGCGTGCCGCCTCCCTTGTTGGGGCTGCCTCTGCCTCTACCACAACCTCTCCTATTACCCCTGCCGTAACCCTGGGTAGACTGTTGGTTGTTGTTCCACTGTGTACCCTGCCCTTGGGAATAGGTAGATCCTCTCTGGGAATTTTGGCCGTGTGGGCGACGAAAATTACTATTCCCTCTCTGGTTAAGGGGTTTATTGGTTAACTGGCCAAGGGACTTGAGTGTTTCGTATTCGTCCTTGGGATTCTTCAGTGCGTCTTCGACCGCCTTACCAAACAACAGATCGGTTTCCACCGGTTTGTCCAACAATGATGCCTGGGTTTCTGCCTTAAAACCAGACTGCCGTAACCACGCATGTCTCTTGATAACAGTGTCTTCTGCTATCAATCTGCCTGCGTTGTCCGCGGCGTCGAAGGTTGCTTTCAAAATGCAACCAGACACGGCTCTACCTTCTGTGGAAATCCGAGCTAACTGGCCCTTTAAAGGTTCAGGAGCAGAGGCTATGAGTGCCGCGACTTCTTCCCACTGATGGCAGTTGTAGCTGGCCAACAGGGTGGTGGAGTTTGCAATCCTTGCTTGATAGGCGGACGTTGAGGCTACTTTCCTGCCGAAACCGTATAGTCTTTTGCTCTCCTTGTCGGGAGGAGCTTCGGACGATGACAAGGGTGTTCCAGCCCTCTTACGAGTGTTGGTGACAACTAGGGAGTCTGGCTTCAGATGTCCTCTTATATAGAGAGGGTCAGACTGGGCCGCCCTGAAAAGTTTTTCAACCCTGGGATTGACTGCTCTGGTGAGGTTCGGGTTCACCAGGGACGGATCTATTCTCCGCTGAATGGACTTAAGGATAGGGATGGTCTGGTGGTCTGGGCAACAGGCCTCCTTTCTCCCACTAACTCTTCTGCAAAGTCCCTTTCCTCCTGGACACCGTGGGTGTCAATGTGGAAATGTTCTGCTGCGCGTGCGAGAACCTCGTTTAGGAGGGGTTGGTTATCGACCGGGGAGTCGGTAACCGGGGCTTCGTTCTCTACCGGGGAATCTACTCTGTATGTTTCCGGGTCCTCCTCTTCCTGGTCCTCATCATCCCCATAGTAGCCCGTCCCCGTTTGCTCTTCTATCATACCAAATTCTTGGTCCTCACAAAAGGAAGCCTCTCCTTGATACAGTGAGTATGGTCTTGCGTATGGTTGTACCTCAAAGGGTTCTAACCTCATCGGAGTTTCAAACCGGGGCTTTTTACTCGGGGGGGATAGGATCAGTAGAGCCTGAGGGTGTCGCCCCCTGTGGATCATACGAGAGGAAATGTTCTGGATTTTTGTCATAAAAATCTGCCAAAGAAGACATTCTTGACATGACCCTACCTATGTCTTCACGGGACCATTTTTTGGAACTGGGGATGACTCTCTCAGCAAGTCTATGGGATTTATCTTGAGTAGCTTTGCTGGTTTTAGCCATATCAGCAGACCTGGTTTTGTCTGTCTGTTTAGGGGGAGTGGTGTGTTTCACAGGTGTGGAAGAGTGCAAAGGTTGTTTCTTCTGCTGTTTTCCCCCCTCCCCGTGAGTGGAAAAATGTTTTCCCTGTCCTTTAGTGGCTCTGGAGGTTTTCGACGCCTGGCGTCGAGGATCGGGGGTGGTGTCCTTGTCCTTCGAGCGTGGGGCCTCGCTGGTTTTAACTGCGGGCTCCGACTCCTGGAGCGCGGCCTGGGGGCGGAAGTCGTCTTCGTCTTCTGACGATCGAACTTCTGTTAGCCTAGGGAGCGAGGCACTCTTGGCAAGTGTGGATGATTGCCTGGAGTCATGCGGCGATCTTGATCGAGAGCGCCCAGAGGACACCGAATCGGACCGTTCTGTTTGTGCCTCTTTCCGAGAACTCGACATCGTCGAGTCTCGGTTGCACTTAGTGTGTTTAGTGTGTGTAGTATGTGAAGTGCTTGTGTCGCCGGGGGTCTTCCCCATAGCCGCCCTGCCGGACGACCTTCCGAGGTCAGGGACCTGCGCTCGGCTGTCTTTCGACGCCGTAATGCCCTCGCCGTCCGAAAGTACGGCGTCGCTGAAGGCGCCCTCCGCTGCTATGGCCGCCTGCCTGGCGTGGTGGGCCCAACGCTTCGTCGAACGGTCCTTAAGTGTCTTAGGTTTAAACCTACTACACGCTCTGCAGTTTGCTTCGGGGTGGTCCCTCGGCAAGCAGAGATTGCACGTGGCGTGCCTGTCGACCCAAGGGTATTTGCGATTGCACTTGGGGCAGAATTGAAAAGGGGTACCCTCCATACGCACCTTGAGGCAGCGGGCTGTTAAGTGTAGAAAATGTATAAGGTGTACCTATATACCAAGAGTGTAGAGTATATACCAACCCCCACTCTCCCTACTTGCAGGGCCGAGGCCAGAGGCCTTCCAAGGCCCGGGCCGAGGCCAGCGGCCTTCCGAGGACCAAATCTGTCGTGCAGCAGCCGACGGTCGATTTCTTCTCCAGCCGGCGTTGAGTGTTGAAGTTCGACGTTGGGGTGGGGAAGGATGTCAATAGATTATTATTTAAAATTTTTAGCAAAAGTATGGCTAAGGCCAGGGGACTCCGCAAAATGCTTCCGACCAGTATGGCGGAAAAAAACAATCTGAGGATCCTAGACGCGTGAGGGATCTTGGGTACAGCGGACGTCACACTAGGAATAGTATTACTGGCACGCCCTGTGTCGACGCCCATTTTCGAGTTTCGAAAAACAAACTGTAATACTCCGCAGCTTCCGCTAGATGTCGGCCTATGCACAGCATGTGATCTAAGCAGATTCCACAAGCCTCAGAAATATATATACATACATACAATTACTGTGTAATTGTCTTTCTGTGGCTTGTATCTGCTTTGAATTACATGCTTTGCATGGGCCGATATCTAGTGTTTGGTGTGGAACATTACATGAGGTTTTGTCTTTTAAATTGAAAATGGGCGGTGACAGGTGTATAATTATTTTAACTGTTCTTTTATAACGTGCTTACTACCAACGAGTGGTTTCTAAGCGCGGGATTGGGATTGGAACCCGTGTTGTCCTGCATTGTCTTGCTTCCAAGAAAAATGTGTTGCCCCCAAGCTATCCTTATACTGCGACACATCCTTCTCTTATGTATACAGGTGATGAGTAGGAATTTAAAACCGATCCTTGATATCAGGCATCAAAGGAAACTGTAGGCAGCAACTACCTCTGTGGTACATGTAGACATACAGCACAAACAAAAACATTTCCATGTGAGACGCGAAGTACAACTTAATTCCCGTGCATCATCTGTGGTTAGCTTCCTGGTAGCTCCAAAACCAGATTACAACTCACAGAAAGCTCTCCAGACACTCGTCACTCTGCTGCATCTTGTTCCTGGGCCGGCAGCGTGTCCTTGGGGAAAATGCATTAATGGAACGCCAGAGCCGAAAGCTATTCACTTGACAATGCTGGAAAGTTCCTTCTGTGTCTAACCTGTGTTTTTGGTTATGCCCTGGCATTCCTGCATACTCACTGCTGACCTCTGCCACTTTTTTTCTCCTTGCTCTTATTTAACACTTGGTTTAGTTGTGTGACCTGATTTTTTCGAACAGGGACTGTGCTCATATCTAACCATGATCATCCCTGGTACTACCTCTTGGTCCTTCTCCTGGTTGACCTTGTGTCCTGCCACTTGGGTTTGCTTATGGATTATCCTGCTTGGCTTGTTGTCTTGAAATCTGCCTGTTATGAAGGGGAGCTGCCTACCTCGCACTGGCACTCCAAAGGTGGGACTCCCCTCCAGGACTCCTTTCTGCAATACCTGTAGTGGAACTTTACGACTCCTGGAACGCTCTTGTTAACACTTACCTCTGGAATTGTGCATTAGTTGCGTGCTAGTTCCGTCCAGGTAGACGTTTGCAGACTATTTATGTTGCTATTTTTATAATCTCATGCCATCCAAGGATGTTTGCCTGGTGTATGGATTTGTAGAAATCCATGTACCCCCCCCCCAATCCCCCACCCCTGGACCTTGTACTCTTGTTCTTCCTTTTTGGGACACCCTCTCTGCTACCTGGTCAGTATGCCTACATCATATGAGGGTTGAGAGAAAGAAGGGGAGGTTCACCATCCTATTGTGGTCTAATCAACTGTCTGTTGTTCATTTTCATGCTGTACAGAAGAATACAGGTGTCTGACAAATCCCTCCATCTTTTAGGTTGCTGCTCTTTCAGGTTTATTTTCAGTAGCCAGACAAGAGTGCTCTCTGGGGAGGACTGTCAGGGCTCACGTCACAGACACATTTCACCTGGTTCACGACACCCAGGGAGTCGAAAGTAGCTCCTGGTAGCAGTGTGCATCATCCATACCCGGCACTTTTAAGCTACAACCAGCAGTTAAGCTTTAAGTAATTTTGAACTCCATATGTATAGATTTTATTTGTCCTGGTGTGCTCCAGCACCTTGAAGCGTCTTATGTGCTAGAAGGAATTACTAATACAATTCCCAGAACCAAATAACTGGACGGACTCAAACAATTTGGCAAAATACTACTTTATTCTTAGCATAAAATAAAGTAGGGCAATCTGGCGAACAACAGGCTGTAGTTGACACACTCCCACAAATTTGGTTATACAAAGGTTTTACACCTCAAAATACACCCGCTATGACATCATCCTACTTGGCAAACTTTAAAACCTGTTGAAGGGAAGGATTGGTTAAGGGAGCATTTTTGCCTATAGTATAGATACATGTCAGGGACACCAGCGGCTGCCTCTTATCCGTTAGGCACACCTCAAACTACCTCTAAATATGTATAATACTGATTATAGAAGAAGAATCTCAGCTGGTTGGCCTTTGCAAAATTGTATAGCATGTTGCTACATAGACCCTCTCATTGGTTGGCATGCTTTCCCAACCTTGGACATTCGGCTAGTTAGCAGCACGTTGGCAAAATGGACTCCAGGTGCTGAGAGCAACGTCAGACTATTGCCCGCTTCCACAATTAGTCCATCATCTCTCATCGTGCCGGCCCTAAGCCAAGGCTTCTCCTTTGTAGTTGAACTTTGACCTTGCAGTCTGTTCTTTACTCTGGGAATTTTAATGGAGTGTATATACACCATTATCTTCATCTGGAGCTTAATGAATAGCCTTGTTTTCAATTTCTGAATCATGTGTGAGGAATCTAGGTTATCACTGCATGTTACACTTCAGGCTTCCTCGCGGGCCTCCTTGCAGGGTACGACTTCTTTACAAGCTCCTCTATGGACCAGATACAGGCTACCATGGCGTCATTACAAACTTCGACGGACTCCGGGTCAGCTGACCCTTGTACGTGGAAGACGTATGGCAAGACACGCCCCTCCTACGACTATAAAACCACTGTCTTCCAAGGGGCTCGTTGCTGCTAATTAGCGTTATCAGCTACTCGCGGTTTTATCCGTTTCCTCTTCGTGTCTTCATACACACGATTCCTCATCTGAAATCCTGGTGTTGACATTTTGCCTGACTACTGGATTGCCTCGTCTCCACCCTCATCTGGTTGTTTTGACTCGGAACGTTACTGGATCCGGCTCCCTTCTGCGGCACTTCATTCCTGGTTGCCGCCTCTGCACTCGGAACCAAATTACTGTCTACTATCCGGATCTCATCTACAGCTACTCGGGATACATGTGTGCTCAGGTACAGACTTAATTGGCTATCCCCATTTCCACAACTGTTTATCTCCACAATTTGTCTGGATATTAGTCTTCTGTTGGATTCTGGGACATTGAGTGACTTTCATGTGAGATTGCCCCGAAGTGCATATAAACGCTCTCCTGAAAACTGCACCAACCCGGCACTAGTGCAACCCTTGTGCCGTCCGGGGCTACTTCCCTATACTAACATCCCTGTTTGTTATTTTCTCCTGTTGTTGTCCTCTGTTCCAGGATCCCTTTCCTCATTATATCCTTATTCAGGCTAGTTGTTATAGATTCTATATATATAGTTGGGACCGATATTGAATTAGACCCTTTCCACTCATTTTTGTGTTATTCCTTGTAGATCCACCCCGGGGAAGTTCCACTCCAATGTCTATCTAGGTAGTTCCCCATTTAATTCAACTGTTCTAAACACTTGCATTTACCTCAACTCCGTCTAATATCTTTGTATTCCTTTGCAGCATTGGTATTGGGCGGTGTGTGTTCTCCCCGCTCTTTTATTCAACTGACACCTCTGTCTGTCCCAACTGAAACAGCAGAGAGGTACATTGTGGAAAAGAGCCCCTCTTTGAGGAAGCCCGAGTCTTGTACTCAGGGGAGTTGGGATGGAAGGCTGAATATCGATTCTTGTACCACCATCATCTCCAAGGTCACTTCTCTGCATCTTCGGCCTATTTCGGAGTGGTGAGTAACACTGCAACGCCGAAAATGTCACCTATAAAACTGCTGACATTCAATGTGACACAATGATAACAGAAACACTATTGTATAGGCGCGTTATAAATGCCATATCATATCGGATTCCTAAAGTGTTCAAGGCAATTATTCAAAAAATCACACAAAGTCAGAAGAAACCTTTAAATATAATCATTAAAGTGTTAACATTTAACTAGAAATAAGTACAGAAGGTCCCATCTGCAGCAGTTGAAATCAATTACATCCGTAAGACATGCTGAAAGGAATGTATTTTTATTTTTTGTTTGTCGTCTCCGCACTCACCAAAATAGTAAAATAATATTTATGCCCATATACAAACAATGAAATGATGGGTTATGCGAGTTTGATAACCAAAAGAATAATCGAAATAGTCGTCTTTAAGAATAGCAATGAATCACAGAAAATAGTCATATCAGGAGTTGAGGTGACTTTGGAGAAAGGTGACCACAGAGCCTACAAACACAAGAAGAAATAAATACATTTAAATCAAGCAAATTGTAAATAAATTCAATGAGTGCTCCAATTTGCCCGACCGCATTGTACATAAAAATAACAGCAGTGTCTTCACATACTTTGTTATGACCCACTGCATTGTACATGAAGGGAAACATTTTGCCTGAACGCATTGAACGTAAGGAGAACATCCAGCCATCTCGGCGAAAACGTAAGTTTATGTGTCCGCATTGTGCAGAAACATGAGATCTGGATGCCGAAGTGGATGCATTATCTCTAATCACTGCGTAATAAGTGGAATTGCGGAAAAGCCAGAGAGAGCAGGTGCTGGGGGTTTATTTAAATAAGTCGTTATTACGATCGCAAAGTGCAAGCCTTTACAGGGGCATGCAAGGGTCACAGTCGCAGTAAGCCGGCATTTTGAAATGCCTTGAATGTACAGTGATGCAATTGTCGAATTTCTGTGGGTGACATTTTAGTACATATACCATGCGAGGAGACCACAAATGTGTCCATCCAACCTTTTCTTTACTATTTGATTCAATTGTACTGAGTGTAATTACTCCTCTCGGCCTCTAGAGACTTGCTCACTCCACCTTGCATAGGCTTTCCGTAGCTTTAATTGTCCAATACTTGGCTCTTGCAGATATTTTCCTCATTGCTTAATCTAAGAAAAATGTGACTTGCGTACATGGCTTATCCTTTTGACTCCCCTTGTGCCTTGCAATTATTCATTAAAATAGCATCCTCGATCCTGGGCCAATAGACTCCTCTTTATTCTTCACAAACAGCTGTTTTTCCAGCGTCTCCCGACTCTGCAGCCCTGGTCTATCTCCGAGGTAGATTTATTGGTTTTAATACAAGTCAGGCGTCCATCTTTCCATCATGGCTGCCCTAGCCACGTTATGTTTTCCTCTACAGCCTCATCTACCTTGCTTTCTGCGTATGTACATTATTAGTCAACAGGTTACTTTATCCTCTTTGCATATATGATTTATTCATATTTGATTACATGTTTCTCTTCTTCAGTGACATCTTTATTCTTCAGTATTTGCATATCGTTTCTGTGCATCTTTGTATCTTCTCTTCATGACGTCACTCTGCCCTTGTCAGAATTCACTTATAGCTCTATGATGTCCAATGGCGTGTGCCATCATCCTTCCACCCTTTCAGTACGAGCGTACATTCGGTATGGTTGTCTGAGTGCATATCGTCTCTCATACACTCAATGTGGTATTGGGATGATACCTGGTGTCCCACATAGGGCTCTTCATCTGCTGTTCCAGTACGATGGATGGGAGGGGGAGAGAGCTAAGTATGACATCTCCACCTGATCCTCTACATTTGCACAAAAGAATAGTACATCTAACACAACATCATGTATTTGGAATGGGGACTTTTATGTTATATCGCACAAGGAGCCATTTGCAAAGTTTCACCAACAACGCAAAGCATGCTTTTACCTACTTTATTCTCCATTTTTAGAGCGCCACCCACAGGATGACCCCCCTCCTGCTTTTTCACTCCCCTGCAACAGAGAATGCCTGCCCTCAAAAGAGTAGCACTGCAAATGTTCCAGCACATGTCACGATACCTCTAGACCAGTGGAATTCAAACCTTTTCATGCCAAGCACACCTGGAGTAAAAATATTGTTTCTGGGCTCTCCCCCCACCTAGGGATTGGCCACCTTAAAGGACCCAAAGGATGTCCAGGTGGGCCTAGGTTCTTTGCCTAGGATTAAGGTGATTGCTTTTATATCAAATATAAGCTGTATGTATCCCGTGGCTCGGTTAGTGTGGCTACATGCTTGTCCCCTGAGGGAACACCTACAAATAAAGAAGCAGACACCAGAGTAATAAAAGGTATTTATTGAAAGTGTGGTGTGTGATTTTTGTATTTATGTGTCCTGAGTGTATGCATTTTGGCTAAACCATCCAGCCAACCACGGGGATGGATGAAATGTTTAAAAAGAAAAGAAAGGAACAATAGAATTGAACTCCCCTGTCCAGGAATGGGCTGGGTTGGGGAGAGAAAAGAATCCAGAGAGGATCTGAAAAGAACGACGGTTAGAAAAGGGCAAATGGAGAAGGGAGAGAGAAAGACGAGAAGGAGAAGTACTTACAAGGGGACAGAAGGGGCTGGGGGGATTGCTGCCTCGAGTGGTCCCCCAGGGCTTGAATCCTTAATATGGTTGCATGGGGAGCCCCCAACCGTGAGGCTGAAACAGGGGCAAGTTGCTGATGCAAGGGGCAAGTTGCTGATGCAAGGGGCAGCTCAGCTGCCCCGGTGCTGTGGCACCTATGGGACAGACTGGACGGGCCCAGCAATATCCAAGGCCCAGGCAGCGTGCCAAGTATTGACTGGGCTAATAAAGAGCAGCCCAGCCTGGGACATGTTCGGGGATCGGCCCACATCAGGTTACCCAGCCGTGCCCCAGACGGCCCGCCACGTGATCAGCGAGGCAGGTCCATTAAGAAAAGTCCTCATGGCTGCATATTCCAGGCACAGCCCAGGAGGTGAAGAGCTGAGTGTGGCGAAGCCGGCTCTAAAGTTCTGGGTTGGCCGCCGCCAACCCGGGTGAAGAGGAAGGAGGAGGAGGAAGTCATGGGCTGCCCAGTTGAGCAGCCAGGTTGAAGTTTGCAGCCCGCCCCCTGCATCTAACAACGCACTGCTGAGGGGCCGGGCCAGAAGAAGGCTGCAGCACGCTGCCCCGATCACAGAGGCATTCCCATGGAAGGGGGAATGCTGCCTGATTCAAAGATAGCAGCGCAGGCTACGCTATGACTGTGGTGGCTCGGGGGAAATGGAGCTGCTCCGAAGATTTGCAACATGCTGCGACTGCAGCAGTGACATTGGGTGGGCCCCCCACCCAATGGGGCCCATCCTGAAGATAATAAAGGGCTGCAGGGTGCAGCTGGGAGCATGGCAGACCCCTACTCACTCAGGGGACCATTAAGGACTTTGTACAGAGAGCAGTGATCATGGGTTGCCCCATGTGGTGGACAGAACAACCCTGAAGAATAAACAGTGGGGCCAGGACCCAGCCATTTTGCCACATGACGACAGGGCCCGAGACAAATTCTGCCAGCCCACAATCCAGCATTGCCTGCAGCCAGCCCACCATCCAGCATTGCTTGCAGCCAACGTCAAAGCCAGCACAGAGCCAGAGCCACCAAGGACAGACCCATGAAGGTACTGCGAAGGGGGTGACTTATTGCAGCAGTCAACCCATTGTGACATAGTGTTTTATGTAGTATATATGTTGTAAGTCAATGTATATACGTATGTGTAGTTATATGCATATATTTGTTCAAGCACTGTTCTGTAGGGTAATTGTTATGCAGGGAAAGGGTAGAGATGGGGTAGGGGTTATGTGAAGTTGAGCCAAAAGTTAAGTAGGGGTAGGACGTTCTATAAATATATAGGGGTAGATGGGAGGTACTCTGGTGTGAGGTAGTGGGATAGTGTGGCAGCCTGCCTGAAGCCGCCTAGCGAGATGGGACCACCCAGAGAGGCCATCCTCTGGCCTCACACTCCATGTGGGTGGTACCTGAGTTTAGGTAGGAGGTCTGTTGCATCCGACTCACTTAAAGGGTACCCAAGACCCTTCCAAGGAAGGGTGAGTTGATGTGATGGAGCTCATGCCAGGTGAATCCTAGGGGAAAGATATACAAAGTATAAGTGGTTTTCGTAAATAAAGAGGGGTCCCCGTTTAGATCCCTATAAAATTCACTCTGATGTCTGTGTCCCTTAGTGTTCGAAGAACTTCCTGTTATCAGCAATTTTATTTCAGAGATGCAGCGCCCCTCCCAAGCCAGCGGGTTGGTAGGGTGGTATCCATGGGAACTGTCCCTGCTCTGGGAAGGTGGAGGGTACACCCTTGCATGGACCAGGGTTCAGCAACAAGTATAACATCTGCTTATATTTTATATGAAAACCAGTAACCTTAATCTTTAAGGGTCTTCATCACCCCCAGACACCCTTTGGAGACTACAGTGGGTCAGCCCCTTCAGTATGAAGACCACTGCTCTAGACTCTTAAGAGTGAACGCTATTAGAAGAAATGAGGAGACCATGATACTCTTATTTCTAAGCGGCACGTTTCAGCAATTACAAACTAGCAAAGCACTTCACCAGGCCTCCTTTCTGAAGGCAGATGGATTCAAAGAAAAAGAGGTTCACTGAGGGGGAAAACACAGAATAATCATTACTTAAAACAACTTTTTTTTCTTTTTACAAAAATTACACAAATAGGAGAGAAAAGCTGCATGCCTTTTGAAACTTCTGAGCACAGAGAAGCCTGGCCATTGGAGTGCTGTTAATACGTGTCTCCGTTTAAATGCTAATGCTCACCCCTGACCCACAACTACAAAGGTAATTTGCGCAGAACGGCAAAGAGAATTCAAAATTAAAGACTCATTTCTCCAAGGCAGGCTTCAGATCTACTTAACAGAGACACCGCTGGACTTATTATTGCTCATTCTGGAATATCATTTTGATTAAAAGGACAGAAAGGGAATAAGCATTGGCCCTGCCAGTATGTACATCACGTCACAATGTGGATAGAGCGGGTGGAAGGTCACTTCTGGGGGTGGGGAAGACGACTCTCCCCCACTTACTCTGTACAGAAGTAAACATCTAACACACACTGTCACGCCTGTGACAATCTGCTCTTTATTCGTACCTTGGATTATAACAGATAGAGAAGGAACGAGGGAATTAAAGAGCATAAATGATCCGGAAAGGGAATAAATTAAGTTAGAAAGCTGATGAAAAAGAAAGTAAACATGTAAGAGTGGACAGGCAACCAAAAAAAAGAAATCAAGGGAAATCAGGAGAGCAAGAAGGAAGTGAACGGGGAATAAAGGAACAAACATAAAAATACATCTCGAAAGGGAAAATCAGAAAGAAAACAAGGAGAAAGAAATCAAGGAAGACAATTATTATAGAATGAAACGAAAAACGTGTAAAAAAAAAAAAGAATTAGAAGGTGAGGAAGACTAACCAAGATATAAAGAAATGCTGGAAATATATCATGACACATCTACAACACATAACAGACCAAAGGGAAAAGGAAGCATACAGGACAGAAAGAATGAGATTTGTCAAAATTGTTTGGCCTATAATATAGTGAATAGTGTTTTCAGACGGGGGGGGGAGAGAGAGAGAGAGAGAGAGAGAGAGAGAGAGAGAGAGAGAGAGAGAGAGAGAGAGAGAGAGAGAGAGAGAGAGAGAGAGAGAGAGAGATTTCAATAAGTCAATGACAATGTTATGACCGTTCATTCCTGTCCTTGGATTCTCAGGGTATGATGGGGGAAGGCTGTGAATATTGGCTAACAGAAAAGCGAGGAGCACCGTTCACATCTGTAATACTGGGGCATAAACCTACAGCATGATTCTAAGACTGGCGCATGCCTCTTCCCCGACACTTAAATGATGAATGCCCCTGTTGTTTAGACATGCATGCATGATAGGCTAATGTAGAATTGAAGGGGATCTTGATCACTTCATTGCCATGTATGCATACAATGCCAGCAATCCTTCGGGTGGAGATGGGTCTGCTCGATGTGGGTGGTTACTATATGGATATACCTGCTTGTTAAATTGGAGGGGGGGTAGGGTTGGCATCTTTGTCACCATGAAATGTAGTATGAATCATGCCCGGTTTCTCTTAAGGATATTATTGGTACTGGAAGAGGGGTGCTGTGGAGTGACCCAGATTGCAACAGGCATAAATTGTCATACCACTGTGTGTCTTCTTTCTAATGTGTGTGTGTGTGGAAAAAGTGTTCTTTGATTACCGTGCAGGAGGTCAAAATAATTGGGGCACTTGTCACATGGATCCTGTGATCCGTTTTCATGTTTGCATTGGGAAATAATGGGAGTGAGTTGACAACTAGTGAAGGATGGATGGATGCTTGATGGGATCTATGCCAATCAAGCCATATCATATGCGAGCCTGTGACTGCGTTATTATTGAACTGTGCGGGGACTTGGTAGCCCCTAAAAAATAAAAAAGATACTTGATCATGTAGCAAAGAATAAAGCCAGTGTAGTCATGCTAGAGGAAACCCATTTATTGTAGGAAAATAAGGATCACATGTTGAATAGAACATTTAAGTTTGCACCATCAAGCTGTAATTTATCTAAGGCAAAAGGTGTAAACATTATGTTTCACAAGAGCCCGAGATATTCAGTGGGGAGGGTAGTTTATTTGTGTTGATTGTACTGAAAACACACTTCATACTGTGGGAAGTAATTATAACCCGTAATGCGAGTGCCAATTCCTTTTTTTGTAGATATCCTGACATATGTGCGGTTATGAAAGGGTAGGCTTGCTTTGGGAGGGGACTTTAATGAAGTCTAGGACAGCAGGGCTAAGAGTTGGGTCAATCCACATGATAATGGACAGACTGCTGAAATGGCATTGAGTGACGATTTGGATGCCACCGCAAATCAGCGGATTAAACCTTTTATCCATTGGTTAAAAACACACACACACACAATTCTGTTTGCCGCTATTGTGCCGCTATTGCCGCTATTGGTCAGATAGTAGTTTTTGATCAGAGAGAGAAACTGTTCATGGGGCTAACGGAGAGAGAGAAAGTGGAACAGAAAACTAGAATTATAGCTGCTGAAAGAGGATACATTGGTGGGAGAGATAGTTTTATTCTTAGCTTAAATCAAGGGCACGGTAGTGAACTCCTTTGTGGTCTGGGATGTGGTGAAAGCCACGCTGAGAGGGAAGATCATTGCCTATGCTTTGAGTAAAAGGGGGGAACTGGACATTAGCATAGAAGTACTGAAAGGGAGGCTGAAACGTTGTTTGCCAGCTCTCAACTGGACCCATATCTGTGAGCACTGGAACAGTTTGTATCTGAGCTGGCAGAAGAACTTGACAGACAAGAGGCTGAAGAGGTGTTTTATACAAGACACATTTTTGGGGACAGCGTGAAAGATGGGTCAACTGTTAGGCAATACAGTGAAAAATCTGTGCTCAAATAGTACAACCAATTCTTTTAGATTCAGTACCATGAAGTGCTTGTAGACGACAACAGCAGCATTAACAGGCTGTTTCAAAAGTATTATGAAGACCATTTTATGGTGCACCCAGACACGTCCTAACAGGATCTTGATTCTTTTTATTCCACTGTTGTCTTACAGCACCTGAATGCTGAGGGCAGTGTTCATTTAGAAATACTTGAGACAGAGGAAAAGTGCTTTGCTGGTAAACTGGTACTCTTGCCATGTGATCTATTTAAGGTAGCCATAAATAAAGACCTGTCCGTGTGTACAACCTTAATCAGTTTAATACCGAAACAGGATAAAGGGTGCACTGAATGTGCTAGTTATAGATCTGCCCAATTTACTTTTGCAGTTACAAGCTACAAACATAGCTACTCCTACCCTCCAACCTCCTCTAACTAGTCCTCCTGGAATACCTTGCCCTAGCACATGCTGGTGTGCCGCTTATCTAGGGTTAGGTGACAGAGAAAAAGACCAGCCCTAAGCTTTTAAGAAGCCAAATTCTGGAACTAATCCATTGGCTGTACTGCTAACTATTACAAACATATGATAAAAATCGAGAAAAGGCCAGAATGGGAGCACAGAAGGAAGTCGAACAATTTTATTTCTCCCTACTCATCTGCTCACTGGAATTTAAAACCAGTAATTTCACTAAGGAGTCTAATCACTAATTAGACATCCCTCACATCTATGGTCGACCGGTTTCAGTGAGTTTTATACGCTATTTTACTTATGCCAAGAGTAACTTGCAGGCTTCATGGAGCTCAAATTACACACCTCTCCCCTCGTGGTTTACCTGTAAATCAACAGGGGAAAAAGCAGAAAGAGAAAAGGAGAAAAGGGAGGGTGCAAGTTCCCCATTTTGACTCTGTTTTCCAAAAACTGCTGCACAACAAACGCTGTAAATGATTTAACACTCACCAACTCATTAATATTAATATGGTCTCCTTTATGTGGGACTAATGGTCATGTCATTCTATGGCTACTTGATTTTCCTAGAATAAACCGCCATAATCGGAGTTGGTAAGGAATACATTCACCATCTTAATCTATGAGCAACAGGTTCATCAGAGCTCAGAAATTATAAATTACCCGCCGTAGTGATTAACATACTCTTAGCCTAGTCCCCTTTCCTCCATACTGCATGGGCGTCCCTTCCAAGGGACGGGAGACGGAACCTTTTTCACCAGAAAAAACCCTGCTTCCCCTTTAAATTTAGAGGCATGCAGGGGTGCAGGCCTGAGAGCATGTGCTCCCTAATTCCACCCTCTGGCGCCACACCTCAGTCCCCATAGACGCGTCGACAATAGATTAACATTCCCTAAAGACACCAGTATAATTATGGGGGAGGGGAGGATGGTGGGACGTATGGAGGAAAGGGGACTAAGGACTAAGAATATGTTAGTCACTATGCTGAGTAACTTATAATTACTCTTACGTCCCGTCCCCTTTCCTCCATACAGTATGGACGATTACAACTGAATGTTGACCCAGGCTTGAGAGGAGAACCTCCTTAAACAAATAGGTTCCTGAGAACTGCCTGTCTGAAAGCCGCATCAGATCTAGAGCTGGCATCCAAACACTAATGCTTGCAGAAAGCCGAGGTAGTGGCCCATGTGGCCACCCTGCTTATGACTTGCCAAGGGACATGGCGCTGGAATGCGATGGCCGTTGCCTTGGCCTTGACTGCATGGGCATGCATGTTTGCCGGGAGAGGCTTGTGCTGACCCTCGTACACTTCCTTGATGGTTGAGACCATCCAGCAGGATATGGAGGCTTTGCAGGCCCGATAGCCTGGTTTTGCATTTCCAAAAGTGACAAATAGGGTGTCGGATCTGCGGAAGCCCTTGGTTCTGTCCAGGTAGAATTTCAGGGCATGCTTGGCATCCAGGCAATGCAGAACTCTCTGTGCCTCATGCTTAGGATCGGCAAAAAACATAGGAAGGACTATTTCCTCATTTAAATGGAAAGCAGATGGCACTTTAGGGAGAAATGCTGGTTGTGTCCGCAGTACTACTTTGTCCTTGGTTCTGAGGCGACCAGCGCCTGGATTTCGCCGACTCTGCTGGCCGAGTTGAGGCAGTCTTAATGGTGACCAGCTTGATGTCTGCGGACGCCACTGGCTCGAATTGTTTGTGCGCCAGGGCGACCAAGACCATGTTCAGATCCCACACGGAGTGTGGCCTCTTGGTGGGCAGGTAGAGTCTTGCGAGACTAGTCAAATGTTTCTTGACAATCGGATTAGAGGAGGAGAAGAACCCCCACTCCGGGTTCCTGTACGCTCCGATGGCTGTGAGATAAGTGCGGCAGGTGTCCACCTGAACGCCTGAGTGGGAGAGGAGCGCCGAGAAGGAGAGCACGTCGTCCAGAGTACATGCCAGGGGGTCAATTTCCTTGGAGGCTGCCCCGTGGCAGAAACTGGTCCATTAACTTTTATACTGGGCCCTGGTAGCCTTGCTCCTTGTGCCCTGTATGATCTCCAGTTTAGCCTGGGAGAGGCTGAGGTGCCTTAGCGTCACCTGTTCAGGAACCACACTGTGAGGGCTAGCTTCTGTGGCGCGGGGTGGATGGCCCTGTCCCCCTGCTGCGCCAGAAGATGTGCCGGGCCAGTCGGAAGGTGAATCGATGGCATCTCAGAGAGGCTGAGCAGCTCCGAGAACCATGGCCTGGCTGTCCACCATGGAGCTATTAGAATGATGTTGAGTCGGTAAAACTCCTTGATCTTGTAAATCACTCTGTGAATCAGCGTAGTGGCGGGAAGGTGTAAGCTATCATACCGTTCCACTGAATCAGAAATGTGTCACTCAGGGAGCCGGGGCCCAGTCCCTGCCAGGAGGCGAACTGGGGGCACTTCTTGTTGTGCTAGGTGTTAAAGGGATCCACCTAGGGACGACCGCATCTGCTGAAGATCTGAGTAACTAGGTTGTTTAGCTGCCACTCGTAGTTGTCCGCTCCCAACCTGCTGAGCCTGTCCGCCTCCAGGTTGGACTCCCACGGAAGGTGGACTGCCGTGAGGTAGATGTAGTTTTCCAGGGCCCACTACCACATGCTGATTGACAGTCTGCACAGTGGAGGGGATCTGGTGCCTCCCTGCTTGTTATCATAGTATATAATGGTCGAGTTGTCTGTCTGGATGAGGACAACTTTGCCCCTGATAAGTGGGAGGGAGGAATGCTCTGAGTGCTAGCCAGATGGTATTCAGCTCCAACCAACTGATGTGGTACTCCTGCTCATGTCGGGTCCAGCTGCTGTGGACCGAGAGATCATCCAGCGTGGCTCCCCATCCCTCCAGAGAGGAGTCCGTGGTGATGGTGACCTGCAGGGTGGGAGGCCGGAAGGGCTTCCTCGTCCGTAGGTTGCAGTCTATGGACCACCATGTGAGGTCCTGGTGGAGAGATGGAGGAACGTTGAACATCTCGGATTGAGAGCCCCGCTCCTGGTTCCATGATGCAAAGTGCAGCTGTTTCCTCCTCATCCTGAGTCTCATGTGGGGGACGGCTAATAGGACCGCTGCCAAGAGACCCAGGTGGTGCTGGTACCACCAGGCCGAGGTCACCTCCCTGCTGAGGAAGTGAGTAATGGCCCTCTTGATGGCTGTGATCTTGTCCTCTAACAGAAACACCTTCTCGGAGCACGTGCCCAGATGAGGCCCAAAAATGTCAGAATCTGCGTGGGTTGCAGCTGTGACTTCTTGAGATTGAGCGAAAAGCCCAGATCGTGCAGTGTGTTCATAAAAGCCTGGGAAGTGTGGTGAACTGCTCCCGGTGATGTAGCCCTGATGAGCCATTCGTCGAGGTATGGGTAGATGTTGAGGGCAGCCACGGTATTCATGAGTCTGGTAAAGACCCTGGAGGCCTAGTTGAGGCCAAACGCAAGGACCTTGTATTGGAAATGGTAGCCCATGATCCTGAACCGTAGGAAAGAACAATGGGGCTGCCATATTGGGACGTGTAGATATGCGTCCTTCAGATCCAGGGATCCCATCCAGTCTCCCTTGCACAATGTCTCCGCTATAAAAGCTGGCGTAACCATCTTGAAGTTTTGTAGAGTTAATGAGAGGTTGAGGGTGGAAATGTCAAGCACAACTCTCAGGCCCGACTGGTTCTTTTTCTGAATGGCGAAAATCCTGGAGTAGAAGCCCAGGCCTCGCTGGGAGGCTGGGACTTCCTCAACGGCCTGGCTCTCTACGAGCAATTGGATCTCCACCAGAAGAGTTGCTGTCCCAACTTGAGGGAGTGGAGGGGAGGAGTGAGGAGAGGCTGGGATGGGTAGGTGGTACCCCGTGGATACTATGGAGAGGATCTAGGGGTCCGTGAAATTCTGGCGCCAGATATGTGCATGGAGAGCAAGCGTGCCACCCACTGGAGACACGTGGACCCAGAGGGGCGTGTCATGCCTTCTTTCCCTCAGAGGCTGTTGCGGAGGAGGGGGACTGGAAAAAACCCTTACTCCCCCACCCTCTTTTTGTTGCTTGTGCCGATGTAGAGTCAGCGAGTGGTCCGGCTGCATGGACCTCCGTTCTTGGAAGCCGCGGAACCCTCCATATGTATGCCCCTTGTCGGAGCGCTGCTGTGACTGGGTGTACAATTTGGGTGTGGTCTTTGTCAGGATGGATAGAGACTTGGCCGTTTGTGAGCTATTTTTCTTTTTGTCCAACTAGTCGTCTGTGGTGGAGTGGAAGGTCACTCCCCTCGAACGGCAGGTCTAATATGCGTTCCTGGACGTCCGGGTTAAATTTAGTTGCACAGAGTCAGGCTGTTCTTCTCATGTCCATGGCGATGCATATGGCCCAGCAATTTCCCGCCACAACCTCTGTTAGCGGCTGCCAGCATGGCATAAGCATTGGCCTGACGAAGATGCAAGGACACGTTGGAATAGAGTTTCTTCCAGTACGCCTCCAAGATCATCTCCTCCTTGCCTAGCAGCGCCGCAGAGGAGGCGGCCGAGAACGACTGACGCTTGGAGTATAGTGATGCTGCAGCGATCACTGAGGAGTGTGGCTGAGGATGGGCCGATAGCAAGAGTGTATCCCCCTCCATCTGCCTGTACTTGGCGTCCAGGCGTCAATTGACTGGCTTGACAGAGTGGGGCTTGAGCCAACCATTCTTGGCCAGAGTGACTACATCGGCCTGCAGTGGAATTACTGTTTGCGAAGATCCCCTCTGTTGGTTGCTCAACCTCAGGTTGAGGAAGGCCCAGGTACTCAGCCAGCCCTGCAAGATGTTCATGGAAGGCCTTGGCTGACGATGGTGTGTCGGGGTCCTCCTCATCCCCCGTGTCTGCCTGGGGGTCAGGAGGATCCTGCACCGGTGGTGGAGTGGCAGGAGCCGGAGGCCTGGGTATTGGGACCGAAGCCAGAGGCGAGGCGGATGCTGGTACGGGACCGCCTGAGGAATCGGTTGGGGGGCCAGAGCCTGTGGCAAATGCTGCGCAGGGGCCGGGGTCACTGGAAGCATTGGCGGGAGAACCACCCTGATAGCATCCCTGAGGATCACCCCCATCCAAGTAACCTCTCAAAGAACCTGTCCTCAGGAGCTGGTGGGATGGTAGGGGATATAGACTGAGTAGCGGGCGGCTGCTGGAGGCGCTGCATACCCAGCTCATATGGACGTAGCGGGAACCTGCCCTGCTCAAATGAAGGATAGGCTGTAGGCCACATACCTGGTTGACACCAGTCCCACCTTGACACTCGTTCTTCGCCGAATTCCCGTTCCTGGTGCGGCATCGGACGGGTGCTGATGTCTGGCACGGCGGCCATCTTGTCGAGCTGCCTTCCATGTGCTGGCGTCATGTTGCTCAGCTCGCTGGGCCAAGCCTCCTCCAGGACTCTTGAGTGTGGATCATGAGGCCTAACCTTTACCAGGCCTCGGCCTGAGGAGCAGGAAACACCCTCGGCCCGGGGGGCGGTGGAGCTGCATCTAGGCACCCCCTCGGCCATATTTCTGCTACTAGGGCGTAGCCCCTTGGACATATTGCCGGTACAAGGGTGTAGCCCCTCGGGTGAAGACCCGGTAGAAGAACCTTATGGTCCCTCAACACTGTCACCGGGAGGATCCAAGGATCCCTCGACCCGTAGGCCAGTAGTCGGGGAGGCCTCGGTGCATGTGCTGGTAGTAGAACCTGGGCGATCCCTCACACGCGGGTGAGTCCTTGGGAAGGAGTCTCCCTTGCAGGGTGCGATGGAGAACAGAGGCCCTACCTTGGGCCTGGAGCGATGTTTGACGAAATCCTTCAGGTCCTCTGGAGGCTATTTCTGGAAGAGCTCCCTCCACCTGGCTAGCCTGTTCTTCAGAGACCTCGATGACGGGGCATTGCACGCTGTACAAGCTTGCAAACAGTGGTCTGGGCCAAGGCATCGCAGGCAGAGGACGTGGGCGTCTGAAGTTGGGAAGAGCCTGTCGTGGGATGGGCACCTGCTGAACCCTGTGGAAGTCGATATGTGCTGGAGAGGAGCTTGACGCCTGAGGACCGAGTACCTGTATGATAAAAAGATAAAAGACAGAAGAAGAAGTATCTGCACGTGGAATTTCATGGCCTAAGCCAAACCCAGGAGCGCTGGTGAATTCGGCTTGTTCCCGTCAACATGGAAAAGGGACTGAGGTGTGGCGCCGGAGGGCAGAGTCAGGGCAGTGCATGCTCCCAGGGCCGCACCCTTGTGCGCCTCTAAATTTAAAGGGGAAGGTGTTTTTTTTCTGGTGAAAAAGGTTCCATCTCCCGTCCCTTGGAAGGGGCGCCCACGCAGTATGAAGGAAAGGGGACGGGACGTAAGAGTATGGTTACCACTCATACTACAGTAAACACTCACCACAATCATGGTGTCATCATTCACCTGAGGGGTAAAAAATGTGTCAGTCTCTATATCAGCTGCTGACAATCGGCAACTGCTGACTTGATCTGGAAAACAAGTAATGCAGAACACGTGGCTGGAGAAGGCTAGAGGGTAAAACTGTTTACTTAGTTACAATAATGAAGTTACAAGGATTAAATTTGCCAACTCATTCGGAATCTTAGCAGTAGGAACGAGCGTCCAGTCTGGTGAACCCCACCGTATCACTCCAGGGGATACAAAGTTCCATTGCAAGGTCTACAGGGGGCTCGATCGAAAGGTCGGGAGGAATGCCGTCAAGCTCTCTCCCAGGCTGCAAGAGAAGAGCAAGAGAGCTCCTACTATCACCACTAGGTGACAATGAGAAAAACCCCACACCGCCATGTGCCTACCTTAATCTTTGGTTGAAGAGGCCGAAAGCTGGACGCGAGGAAATGCAAAGTATGAGGGAGGAAGGAACCGCACAGTCTGAAGGATGACCCGGGCGGCACAAGGACACAAAGAGGTTAAGAAAAAGGGAATAAGGAAAGTTCCAGGAAGGCAATACGCTCCACTTGAATGTCATAAATCCAAAGGTAAAACTCCTATCGAAGGTTCAAATCCCCAGAGTCACAATACAAGAGTCATAAATCCAAAAATCACAAAATCCAAGGGCACAGAGTCGAAGTACGAGAAGCAGTCCTAGGGTCGAAAACCAGCAGAAGATGTGGAGAACATGTGAAACCATCAGGAACTCAGGGAACGGTCCGAGGTTGAGGCAGAGCACACCCTTGCACAAAGGGCAAAGCAGAATGAAAATGAAAGCACTACTCATGGGTTTACATTCCATAAAGTAGCCGAATTCAAAGTGCAGCCGCCATGCTTCCGGACGACAAGCCTCTATACACGCGACATGGGGAATGCTGGGATGCTTACCCAGAGGACGTTGCCATGGCAACCGGCAGACACACGGATGCTGTAAGCATCTGCGAGATGCCGGCAGCCTGACACCAATAAAGAAGATGCAAAACCATAGTTCCGGTAGAATTCAGGCGTATAAGCACTGCACCAGATAAGACGATCCATAAGACACTTCACAGGTAGTAAAGTGACACCAACATTCTATGATAAACTCACTGAGAAGTGGCACGGGATCAGTTTCTGAATAGCCAGGGGGGGGGGGGGGTTGGAGACCAGTGCATGCTAGACAATGCTGGGCCTGGAGGTTGTATTCAGAGTATCCATCAGGGCATGTACCCCAAGCTTAGCCTTGCATGAGGGGTGGGCAACACCACTTCTTGGCCTAGAAATTGCAGCCATAGCAGCACACGCTGGTGAATGAGGGTCTGTGGGTTTCACAGGCATGATCACAAAGCAGTGGAAGTATATGATACAAAATTAAAAGTTAATCACCGTAGTGACTGTCCACTTTCCTCAATACTGTATGAGCGTCCCTGCATAAGGACGGCACCGGAAACTTTCGTCTCTTTGAAAAAAGCGCTTCCTCTTTAAATTTAAGGCACGTTGAGGTATGTGACTACGATCAGTCAGTCCCACCCTACGGCACCTCCCCTCAGTCCTCCTTAAATGCATCAGCGAAAGGTCTTAGCCTGAACTATTTTAGTAGGGGGGTTGTAGGTGGGTCTTATGGAGGAAAGGGGACTATGGACTAGGAGTACATTAGTCACTATGGCGAGGAACCTTTAACCATTCATATGTCCCGTCCCCTTTCCTCCATACTGTATGGGCAATTACAGCAAATATTGCAGCTACTTTTTATCTAGCAAAGACATTTCTCAAAACTGCTTGGCTGAAAGCTGCATCAGATGTGGCACTAACGTCTAAAGAATAATGTTTGCAAAATTCTAAACGTGAGGACCAAGTAGCCTGGGTACTTGTCTCTGAAACGCAACAGCAGAAGCTTTTGCTCTGATAGCATTCGCGTGAATCTTTGCTGAGCATGGTTTATTCTATAACCTGTAAAATCAGCCACCATCCATCTAACTACTGATGCTTGTGTGCCTGTAGACGTACCATCAAAAGTAACGAGTAAAGCATCTGATTAACGGATTGGCTTAGTTCTTCTGAGATAAATGTGAGGGGTCAGTAATGTGAGGCTCACAACTATGTTTAGTTTTCTCAAGGTTTGACATTTTATTTTAAACAAAAATAGAAAATAAACCCTAACAAAATCTACTCTACCAGGGGATTCCCCACCGAGTTTAGGATCTAAGGGAAAACCTTCTAGCATACACAAAACTAACCCTCACACTAAACAACAGAAACATTCAAAGTGACATATAAACAACATAGATAAAAGGTAAACAAATATCCAGTGTCTTAGAGGACTTCTACTTGTCCTGGGCAGATCTTGCTCCACGGGAATGACTCAAAAGAAAAAGAGTTAAATCAATTCTTGAAAAGTTCCCACAAACAGAAATCCACTGGTAACAGTTCCTTCTTCGCTTGACGAAAAGGTTCCCGTTCCAAGTTCCACAACGAAAATAACAGCACTAATGGTATTCCTGGATAACCACCTTCCAGGAAAGAATGGGTAAAGTTTAAGACAAAAGTACCACTTCTGCTTAACAGCTCTTCTTGTAATTCTGCAGCGTCTTTGAATACAATTGGTCAGGATGCCTCTTCTTAGGGCTTGCTCTCTTTCTAGCAACTCCCTTCAGCCAATGATACTGTGAGAGCAGGCTCCCTTGTCCCAGAGTTTGCTTCTGCTTCTTATGCATTCAAATAATAATGTTCTGAAAAAAGTATCGACAACCACAGTTCTACTGCTGCTACTGCGACTTAGTATTTTAGGCGATTTCAGCTGTTCGACCTCTGCAGGTTGGCAAGGCAGTCTTCTCTCTTGTATGGCAAGAAAGAGCAGCCTCTTTGCCTTTCCTTTCTGTCTTGCAGCTACCAGAAAATCTGTCATTATCTCCCAGACTGCGGCTTCTTAACTTAGTTATTTTAACAAGTACCCAGCTCCCTTGGCCAGCTTCATTGTATGTAAATATGTGCCAGGATAGATCAAGGCTTTGGATAAAGGCACTATATAAATAACACATAATTATCATTATACCTACCTGTCTCCTGTAGTTACTCCAAAACTGTATTGCCACTCTTCCAGCCTTAGATAACCTGGTCACCCTTGTATCAGAGGACTGTGGGGTTAGAACAGCTTCAAAAACTTTAAAACAACGATGTTCAGTTCTTGATTGGGCTGGTTTTACTTTGAAAGGGTTTGGTCTACTGGCTTGAGTACTACTTGTTCTCCGTTTGACTTCAGCAATTTCTACGACTACTACATAATTGTTCAGATTGTTACAAGAACTACGTTTCTCGGTAGAAACAAATTAGATACACGCAATTCTCTTTTTGATGTTAGATGAGCTTGTAACATTGCTGGAAAGCCAGCTTCTACTTCATAAGGTTTACCTGCAACGTTCTCCTCTTTATTAGGAGACACGCGACTGTTCGGCAACAGTTTACATCCAACAATGGGAGAGAAGCTTTCTCTTCACGCGGTTACTTTAGCTTCAGTGATACAATTCCCTTGTTAGAATGACTTCCTACTTCTGTGAACAGTTACCAGAAAAGTATTCCGAATGGTTTGGAGTACGGAGCTTCCTCCATCGACTCCATAATCACAGCGGCTGCGGGATGCTTCGACTTCCAGACGTCCGTTCTTCTGCTGCTACAGGCACTCTTGGGACCCACACCCCTCTGCAACGGGTGTCTCCAATCCGGCCTCATGAACGGAGATTACTCCTTTCTCCAGCTTCCCTTGGCTTGTTTCTGCACACAGGCCTCGGGTGGATCCATGACCAACTCTGCATTCACAGCAATTAGACGCACCTGGAAAGACTGCCCGTTTCTCCCAGTCTCTTCCAATGCTGTCACAAACAAACAGTGTTTGTGAGCACAGGACCAACTCAGAGCCTGCAGGTGAAATCTGCTCTTCCTCTGCTCCGGCGTCCCTTCTGTGGTCGCACTTCCTAGTTTACTGTCAGCTTTGTGCTCTGCTCCTTCTTCTGCTACTGTTGACAAACCTCTAGCTCCTGCTCCAGCTTCTTTCAGTAGCCTGCTGCAGCCTTTTAAGCCCCTCAGGTGGGTCAATTGGCTTCAGGTACAGGCCCTTAGGACTAATTGCCTGACCTTGCTAAAACCTATTAGGCCTGCCTGCCCTTGGCTCCTACAAGCCTCTTCACCCCTCTTCCTCGTCACAGTCCCTGAGGTCTTCTGGGACATGTAGTTCACCTTACAGACATTCAGTTTTCTTACTTCTTGAAAAGATTTAAGGATGATTTTTCCTCCCTTGATGTTATTAAAAGAGGAGTTTTTTTTGCAATATATATATATATTTTTTTTTTAAACTTCTTTTTATTATAAGCGTGGCAGCAAAACACAGGCGAACAGCGCCAGGCAGAAACATTGTAAAAGAACAGTGTACATAACGTAGGTATACAGAAGTTACTACACATATTGGACAATTGAAGAGCAAAATGCAGTAAGATCATGAAGAGGGGCATCAGGGAACTATGACTGGGCTAAGGACCCAAGCTGGCTGGGGGAAGCCGGGAAGGAGGGGGAGGCCTGAGTCTCGACTAGGTCAGAGATATAGGAGCGGAACCTGAGCCAAATATTTCTAGGTCTGGAATGTGTGGGTTGTAGGTGGGACCAGGTTTCTTCCGTATCAGAGGCCCACGTGACCGCTCTCAACCATTGGGCATGTGTGGGAGGGAAGGGGCGAAGCCAACAGAGCAGGATAGAGCGCACCGCAAGGACTAGGCAAAGACCAGCTAATTTCTTGGAGTCTCGGGGGAGGCCTGGGAGATCGTGAAAGAGACATACCAGCGGGGAGAGAGCAATGGGGTGGTCTATCACAGCGGACACCGTCGAGCAGACAGCCTCCCAGAACCGAGCGAGGCGGGGGCAGGACCAAATCATGTGGATATAGTCGGCTTCATCCCGACCGCATCTGGGGCAGTTGGCAGGATAGTCGGCAGACATAGGATGTAGTCTGATCGGGGTATGGTGGAATCTGTGAAGAACTTTGAATTGGATAAGTTTGAACCGAGAATTGAGAGAGACCCGCTGCGTGCGGTCGCATAGGTGGGTCCAACGATCATCAGACATCTCCACACCGAGGTCCGCCTCCCAGGCAAGTTTCAGTTTGGCAAAGTCTGGGATCGATCTGGACTGCAGCATGGTGTATAGCCTAGAGATCTTGCCTCTCCTAGGGGTGGGGGAAGTGAGCTCCTCAATTGCGGGGTCGTCAGGCGGTAATGCAGGGAATGTTTGGTAATGTCGTTTAAGGGTCTTTCGAAGGGATGCGTATTGAAGCCATACGCTCCGGTCTCTTCTCAGGGATAAGGGGAGGTCAGGCCACTCGACAAATATACCCTGGTCAAACACGTCGCGTAGCAGCTCGAAGCCCGAGTCCGCCCATCGGCGCACCGTTACCAATGGGACCCGCGGGACCCCGGGGAGAAAATTCCAAAGTGGGAGATTGCCATGGAAGGCATAGGCAGTCCCCAACAGATTCCACGTTTTTGCTAGTGCAACGGCTGTGCAGGCGACCGGGTTCTGCGAGTTCCGAGCCAAGGGGGCGGGTTGTAGCACCAGGGAGCGGATGTCTCGGTCAACTACTGCGAGCTTTTCAAGTCGGACGTGTGGGGCAGGATCCGTGGTATCAAACCAATAGGAGGTATATTGGATTTGTGACGCCATCCAGTATTTAAGAAAGTTAGGGGCACCGAAGCCCCCGTAAGACATGGGGGTGGAGAGAGTCCCGATTTTAAGGCGGACCGCGCCCGAGTGCCAGAGAAAAGAGTTCACGGTGCGGTCCAGGTCGCGGAAAAAGGCCCCCCCCGGCCATAAGGGAACATTAGCGAACCTATAGAGCAGCTGGGGCAATACCACCATCTTCAGCAGGCCAATTCTGCCAGCCAGAGATATTGGGAGCTTGTCCCAAACCTGAATCTTGGCCGTCAAGTGTGTGAGATACTTCTGGTAGTTTTCATGGAATGTCCGCTCATGTTGGCGAGTCACCACCGTCCCAAGGTAAATAAATATGTCTTGGGCCCATGTGAAGCCGAAGGTGTCGGGAAGGTGAGAGGTACATTCCGTGAGTGGAAAGAGGGTGGATTTCGAACAGTTCACTTTAAGGCCAGAGATCTGGCCAAAACGGCTAATGTCTGCCAGTATAGGGGGTAAGTTGGCCAAAGGAGAGCGCACAAACAGCAACGCGTCATCCGCATAGAGGGACACTATATCCGTATGTCCCGCGGAGCGGAGACCTCTGTGAGCATGGAGTTGGCGGAGCATGTCGGCGAAAGGCTCGATTGCTATCGCAAAGACCAGGGGAGAGAAGGGGCATCCCTGTCTCGTTCCCCTGGCGATCTTGAAAAGGGGAGAATAGCGGTCACCAGTGCTGACCCTGGCAACCGGTTCAGAGTAAAGCAGTCTGACCCAGGAGATAAAAGAGGGGCCGAATTTACAGCACTCGAGGACTCGCCATAGATACCTCCATGAGACCGAGTCAAATGCCTTTTGCATGTCAAGTGCAACAGCCACAGCGTGTGTGTCGGGACTGATTCTATCGATAATGTTGAATAGCCGCCGCAAGTTCAGAGAAGTGGAGCGACCCGGGATAAAGCCGGCCTGGTCTGGATGGATAATAGATGGTAGAAGGGGAGCCAGCCGGAGAGCCAGAGCCTTGGCAAATATTTTGACATCGCAGTTTATGAGAGACAACGGGCGATACGAGCCGCACTGTGAAGGGGGTTTACCGGACTTAAGTAGCACTGCGATCGTGGCTTCACGGAGAGAAGGAGGGAGCACCCCAGCCCCAACGGACTCCTCCCAGAGAGCCAGCAAGTGAGGAAGCAGTTGTGACTTGAAGCGTTTATAGAACTCGACTGGGATACCGTCCGAGCCAGGTGCACGGCCCGAGGATAGGGAGTCAATTGCGGTCGAGAGCTCCTCCCGTGTGAGTGGGGAGTCAAGGGAACCCGCGGCCTCTGGGGACAGAGTAGATAGAGGGAGGGCATCGAGAAAGGAGTCAATCTCCGCCAACGAAACCTCATCAGCGTTGGAATACAGAGATTCGTAGAAGGTGAAGAATTCCCTATTGATCTCTTGTGAAGAGACCGCCATAGAGCCATCAGATCTCTCAACCCCGAGAATGTGCGGGGGCCCCGTCTCATGCCGGATCAACCTAGCTAGAAAGCGGCCGGGGCGCTCCCCCTCTCCATACCTCCTTGCCACGCCAGGGTTATCGAGGAACCTCTGCTCGCGGTCCGCAAGGGAACGGAAATTGTCCAGTTCCTCCCCAATGTTAGCGAGGTTACCAGAAGTAGAATGTAGTGAGCATGTAGCTTCCAGAGATGAAAGTCTAGATTCGCTGGTGGCAAGGTCCCTGCGGATCGACTTAAGGACCCAGTTCTCCTTAGACAGCGCAATCCCTCTAGTGTAAGCCTTGAATGACTCCCATAAGGTGGCGTGGGACGTTACCGAGCCCGTATTGGTCTCGAAGAACTCTTCAATCGACAGCTCGAGTTCGGAGCAAAACTCTGGGTCCAGTAGGGAAAGGGGTTTCAATTTCCAGTATCGGGTGCGGGCGGGATCGGGGCCCCAGTCTACTGTAATGGTGACGGGAGAGTGGTCAGAGAGGGTTCTCGGGAGGATCATTAGTTGTGTTACACTCTTGACTAGTATGTTAGAGATCACCCACCTATCAATACGAGAATAGGAGTCGTGAACCGAGGAGTAAAAAGAGTAGATGCGGGAGTCCGGGTAAAAGAACCTCCACGCGTCCACCATGGCCAAGCGGGGAAGGGAGGACAGTGCCGCATAAGCCGCCCTGGAGAGGTGACGGGGCCTGGAACCCGATCTATCCAGAGCCACATCGAAGATCGCGTTAAAGTCCCCTCCCCAGAGGATTGGAACAAGGGGGAAGCCATCGAGAAGAGAGGTGACCTGCACATAAAATTCCGGGTCATCAAGGTTAGGGCCATAGATGTTCAGGAGGATCACTTCCTTATGGTGCAGCATGGCGTGAAGAAGTACATATCTACCCTGGGGGTCAATTGTCGAGGAGATGAGGGAAAATTGAAGGCTCCTATGAATGAGGGTCATGACTCCTCGGCTCTGGGAAGAATAATCAGTGAAAAACCTGTGAGGACCCCAGGACTTGGCAAAGCGCATGCAGTGTACAGAACGAGCATGAGTCTCCTGAAGGAAGAGAATCTTGGATCGGTGGCGCTCGGCCTGCAGCTGGAGCTGTCTCATCTTCCTATAGTTCCCCAGACCACGCACATTCCAGCTCATAAAGGTCAGGGCACTCTCAATCACAGTATGGCGGTATTAAGAATAAAGCAGAATGTCAGTGACCGAGAGGTCAAATTAACAGTTCCACGGGAACAGATCCAAAATGCCTCAGCGCAGTTCGCCTTCGCTGCCATCGCCACTTTTCCGATAACAAAAACCCAAACAACCCCAACATAGCCCACCCCCACCCACACCCCCCTCCCAATCAGAGGGATGATCAGCCCATCCCCTAGTGAACAAAACCAAAGCAGAGGCCGTAACGCTCCGGGTTGCAGCAGAGCAATAGTACATGGGAGGCCCGTAATGGAAGAGAAATGCAGATTAGACAAAGTACTTGCCAAAGGAATACGGGCGAGCACTGAGGTTTGAACCGAGCAAGCAGGTTGCGGGATAAAGGATTGACATGGACCCGGTTCCGGGAGGGCGAGAGGACCCATGCGCCTCCCGTCGGGGACCAAGGATCACCGCTGTGCCGAGATCAGGGGAAAGGGATCAGCCAGGAAAGTGTTCATCAATGAATTTGGAGGCCTCCTCTGGAATCGTGAAGAACAACACCTGATTGGCGTGCTCTATGCGAAGCTTGGCGGGATAAAGCATAGCATATTTGATGGAGTGATCTCGTAGCCTGCGTTTCACTGCCTGGAAGGTCTTGCGTTCCCGCTGGACCGCGGTCGAGAAGTCGGGGTAAAGATGGATCCTAGCACCGCCCAGAAGTAGTTCACCCTTGAGTCGCGCAGCCCTGAGGAGGGCGTCACGGTCACGGTAGTTTAATACGCGGGCTATGATGGGTCGAGGAGGGGCACCAGGCCTAGGTTTCGCCACCAGGGCGCGATGAGCCCGCTCAATTGCGAAGTGTGGAGAGAGCTCGGGCTCGTCAAGGAGCGACAGAAGTGTGCGTTGAACAAAGTCCTCCATCGGCTCATGAATTTCATCCTCGGGGACCCCGATGATGCGAAGGTTATTGCGCCTCGAGCGAGATTCCAAATCTTCATTTTTCTTTTCCACCTCAGTGACTCGGTTGGAGAGAGCGACGACCTCAGTGCGAAGAGCATCCAGCGCATCCTCAGCGGAGCCAACCCGCGTCTCGACCTCCAATACACGGCTGTCCGTCCTCTCTATGTGGGCCTTAATAGAGGATATGGTACCGTTCATGTCGTCAAGTTTGGAGTGGAGAGCGGTGAAACCCTCACGTATAAAATCCATCATGTTCCGGGGGTCCGGGGATGTGTCGAGGGGGGCAACGGAGGCCGGTTCGGTGGCCTCCTCAGATGGCTTCCCCGCAGCCCTAGCAAACATATTGATGGAGCTCTGCTTCCTCGCACCTCCCTTGGTCATCCTGGCTTTTACGTGTATCAGGTAGAGAGAAGAGGGAGAGATGAGAGCCAGATATTAGAGCCAAAAAGCGTCCTCCGGGATATCGGAGCCAATGCGTGCACCGGGGCAATGTAGGTAAGGAGCAACCAGTGGGCTTACCCCGAGTCCGGGGGGCGAAGAGTAGAAGTTGTGGCCCTTCTAGGGCTGGAGGGTAGATGTCACCAAGGTAGGCGCAGTGGGCACAAGCGCGCACCGGCGATGCGGCACACAGTGGCAGGTGCGCAGTTCAGGGAATCCTGTGGAGGCAGTTACGTGGTGTGTTCACCAGCGCCGCAGCCCATGGCGCAGGCAGCCCGGGGGGAGATGGAGCGCGGCCCAGCGGGTCCCAGTGGCTAGGTCGGCGCAGCCGCCTCCCAGCAGGAGTTAGCGGCGTAGAAAGAGAGGCAGGGGGGCAGAGGGGGGCAGCGGCGCCAGCACAGAGGAGACACCCGCAGGGTATATTAGGTGCGAGCGATCCAGCCAGGACCACAGCGGTCAGGCGCAGTCCCCACCCCGCGCCTCCCCTACCTCTAAGCCGCCACGGAGTCGAAGTGGCCCCTCGGGACACAGACCAAGGGCCCGGAGCCAGTCGGCGCCCGCGAGCCGCGCCAGGCAGGAGAAGAAGCAGACGGTCCGAAGAGGTCTCGGCTGAGCGGTCCACAGGAATGAGGAGAGGCCCGGCTGGCCACAGTAATCCGGCGCGCCTCGCCGGGCGGGCGCCCCTCCCCCAAGCGGCCCGCAGCGCCGCGGCCTCAGGTCAGAAGAGGGCCGACGCCGCCGGAGCCGCGGGGCGGGGAGGGCGGAAGGCTGCAGCCGCAGGAATGGAAGAAAGGCGCAGCCCCGTCCACAGGGCTCGCAGCGGCCCCAGGCCGCGTCCGGTCACGGCAGTAGTGCTCCCGAAGGATCGGGTGAAGGAGGCAGGTCCGCAGGTGGCGTCGGGCAGAGGAAAACAGGATCGAACGCTCTGCTGGCCCGGAGCACGGCGTTTAGGCGGCCATCATGATCGCCACGCAACAGCGCCCCCTTTATTTTATTTTTTAAGGTCAAACAAACACACTACAACTGTTTCAAAACATAGAAAGCATCATATTTCAACACATTTTCAAACTCCCCAACTCCCCCCTCCCCCTTTAAACTAGAGCCGGTTCTCACATATCGTTTACGGGAACATCACTGGGTGGCACACTACCTAGACAGCCATCAACCGGGTCCTCTGTTTCGTTGTCACCCTGTTGAGGGTTTGCCAACGAGGCCACCAATTGCCGCCAGGCCAGCAAGGGCCCTACTTCTTCTTCGCCCCCCCTGGTGACCGCTTCAAACCAGACTACTGATTCAGCTTCCGCCCACCTCAAGAGGTCTGTCCACCATAACTCCACCCTAGGTCTGTGGGCCGCCTTCCAGCCCATGGCGATTCTACGTTTGGCCAAGACATAGGCCAGGTCCTTCATCTTGCTTATGTGTTTCAAATGCCGGGGTCTAGGGAATAGTCCAAGCAAGCATGACCAGGCCGATTCCACATCCAGCACCACCCCCCCGCCAGCCAGTTTTGTCTTGACCTTGTTCCAAAATCTATGCACCTCCGGGCAAGCCCAAAACATGTGTAGCAGTCCCGCGTTCACCTCCCCACACCTGGGGCATTGCTGTATAGCTGATCCCCCAAACTTTGCAATCTTCCCGGGGGTTAAATAAGCCCTGTGGGTAACATACAATTGAAGCTGTTGGAATCTCGCGTTACGGGACACCTTTTTATGGTACCTCTGGGCCCGTTCCCACTGCCCATCCGTCATGGGTCCTCCCACCTACTCCTCCCAATCTTGTCTCAATTGGAGCAACTCCTTCCCTGCCCTTGCTCGCAGGAGCTCATATATCCTCGATATTTCGTGCCCGCCCTCCGATACATCAGACATGGTTTCCAGGGAGGCATCTGGATCCTCCGCGAGCACTGTCTCCGGCCATCTTTCTCTAGTCTTTTTCACCAGCTTGGTGTAGGTTATATATTGGCCACCATGTACTCCCGTCTCTTCCTGCAGCCGCTGAAAGTCCACCGCCTCCCCTTCCTGCCATATGTCCCAGAGGGTGGCTATGCCTACCTGTTCCCAGTATCTGCGGACCGATTCAAGTAGTTGAGAGTCGCTCCCACACAGAGCCGCCAAAGGGGCCTGCTGGGAGTATGGTTCCGAGTCCCCCCCAGTCTTCCATGTCCTGTGCCAGATCTCCCAGCCCAACCTCAGTAACCGCCCCTTGCCCACCAGTTTATCTCTGCCCAACCACACCACTTCCATCAGAAAGTATGGGGCTGTATCTTTGCGCAGGAGCCTGGCTTCCGCCGAATCTTCAGTCGAGAGCCACCTGGCCACGTACTGCAGCTGCCCCGCCAGGTAATAGAGTTCGAAGTTAGGCAGGCCTACCCCCCCCCTGTTGCACGGGTTCTGGAGCTTCCACAGAGCCACCCTATTCCTAGAGCTACCCCACCCAAAACCCCTACACAAGCTGTGAAGTTTCGCGAATAGGCTCCTGGGTATCAGAAACGGGACGTTTATAAAAAAGTGCAAGAGTCTAGCTAGGACCACCATCTTGAGCAAGGCCGCCCTCCCCATCATGGTTAGGGGCAGTCTGGACCAAAATACCATACTGTTCTTAATCCCCTCTATCGCCTTTTCCGTGTTGTGCTTGTGTTCTGTCTCTATCTTGTGGTAAATGTTTATTCCCAAATACCTAAATGTTACGGGCTGCCATGGTATTGGCAAAACAGGCAGCCTCTGCACCGGGACATTCCTATATCTACCCAAAGGGAACAGGCTGGACTTTCCAGGGTTCACCGATATACCGGAGAGGATGGCGTACCGTTCTATCACCTCTAGGACGTACTGTAGGTTTTCTTCTGGGTAGCGTAAATAAAGGAGAATATCATCCGCATATAATGATATCAGATGCTCTCCACTGGCCGTGTTTATGCCCACCTCCCCATATTGTTGGCGCAGGCATATTGCCAGCGGCTCCAATGCCAGTATATATAGCATAGGTGACCAGGGACATCCCTGTCTGGTCCCCCTGCCCAGTTGCCAAGAATCTGAGACCGTGGACCCTGTCTTGACCCTCGCCATCGGGGTGCTGTAAAATAACGGTACCCATCTGAGGTATCCGGGTCCCACTCCATACCCCTTCAGGACCGCTTTCAGCCAGGGCCATCGTACCGAGTCGAAGGCCTTGACCGTGTCTAACGACACTATAGCCAGCTCGCCCGTGTCCTCCTCAGTTTGGTCTATGACATGGTGTAGCCTCCGGTGGTTATCGGTGATGTTCCTGCCCGGAACATATCCCGTCTGATCTGGGTGTATCAGTTTCTTAATCACCCTCTTCAGTCTATTAGCCAGCACCGCTGTGAGTATTTTGCCGTCCTGGTTGAGCATGGACAACGGTCTGTAAGACCCGCGCTCCACGGCCGGCTTACCTGGTTTCAGTAGTGGGATGATTACAGCCTCACAGAGGGACAACGGGAGTTCTCCCTTCTCATAGGCTTCGTTGAAAGTGGCAAGCAGTGGCTGGAGCAACTCTTGCTAGTATGTTTTGTAGAACTCGCTGGGCAGCCCATCCGAACCCGGCGCCTTGCAAGTGGGCAAGTTCCGAATCACTATCTCCAGCTCATCCGAGGTGACGGGTGCGTCCAACTCAGAACGTTCTAGATCATCTAAGGTGGGCAGCTCAATGTCCCCCAATGTGTCTAATATGTCTTGGCCCATATATCCTCCCCCCCGAGTCCTCATACAAGTGTCTGTAAAACTTAAGGAATTCCTCATTTACCTCTTTCTGGGTTTTGCATATGCTACCTCCTTCGCCCTGAATCTCACTAATCACCGAGCAGGGGGTCTCACTCTTATACAGCCAGGCCAACAGTCTGCCTGGCTTGTCGCCCCCTGCGTGTATCCTCTCCGTATATTTCCTGTAGCTGAGTCTGCACAGTCTATCCCAGAGTGCACTACAGGACAACTGTAGCTCCTCTACTTTGGTTCTGTTATCATGAGCGGTGCCCACGCAACGCGTGAGCTCCTCTAGCTCCCTTTCCGCCTCCCGGAGCTCCCTTTCGACCCCTCCCTGTAGCCCCTTAACTTGGGAAATAGCTACCCCACGCACCACCACCTTAAATGCTTCCCACAGTGTGCCCACAGAGCTTACGCTTTCCGTGTTCGTATCAAAATATTCTGCAATGGCGTCCCTCAGGCCCTCCCGAAACCCCTCATCCTGCAGAGCCTAGGTCCTAAGTCTCCATGTAGTGATCTGCGGGCTGGTGTCTCCAGTCTACCACCAAGGGCGAGTGGTCCGACAGCACTCGGACTTTGTATTCTGCTCCTTCTATTTCTCTCACTAACCCGGCTGTTACAAACATGTAGTCTAACCTTGTGTACAAATCATGTGGCGCTGTGTAGTGTGAGTACTGTCTATCCGTGGGATGCAGCCTTCTCCACGCATCCTCTAGGCCTAGGTCTTTCAGTAGCGTACTCAGCGCTTTAGCCGCCGATGCCGTTTTTCCTGCCCTGTCCTTGGACCTATCCATACTGGGGTCTACGGTACAGTTAAAGTCCCCCCCACACTACCGTACCCCCCGCCAGGGGGCCAAGTTTACCGTAGAGGGTCCTAAAGTAAGCCGCTGTATCGTTATTGGGGGCGTACAAATTTATGATGTGTATTTCTCTGTTTTCCAAGAGACCCGTTACCACCACCATTCTACCCTCCGGGTCCACCATAGAATCAAGCACTCGAGACGGCACGTGGGGCGCCACCCAAGTGACAACCCCTCTGGCATATGCTGAGTACGCCGCCCCCACAACAGTGCCCTTCCATTTCCTCCCGACCACCTCGAGCCTTTCCCTAGTGAGGTGGGTCTCTTGCAGCAGGGCTATGTCTACGCGCATCCTCTTTAAATACATCATCACTTTGTTGCGTTTAAGGTAGCTGTTGAGGCCCCGTACATTCCAGGTCACAATTCTGAGATTACCCGATGCCATCTGGTCGGTCTATCTCCGCCCCATCCCTCCCCATAATGTTCCCCATGTAGGGTCGTTTCCTGGCTCCTTCCCTTCTGTTAACGAACCGTGCCCCCCTCCCCCTTCCCCAACCTCACACCACTGCACACAACTCCCCCCCCCTCTCCCCACCAACCCCCAACAATAGCCCAGCTCCATCCCTGGATCTCAGGCCTACCCACGTCTGGACCCGTCTCGTGACCAAGAACAAGGACCCCGTGGGGTGTCACCAATCTAACAGTGACCTAACTAAGTGTACTACTATCGGGTGCAGAGGTTGCTCCCCAGGAGCTCCCAGTCATCTATTTAGGAGAAGTGAATACAACGGGACCCGCCGGCAAATGCCGTGACTTCCCCCACACAAGCAAAATATCAGACTATATTCTAGTCCCAATGTCATAGCTATGGCCTCACGGGTGCCTCTGCAGCGTGCTACTTATCTCCATCCGCTTCTGTCTGGGCATCCGATTCCTGTGGTCCACCTTGCATATCCAGCCATTCCATCGCGTCGCTCGGCGTCTCAAAGAAGAGGGATCTGTTCTTATGAATCACCTTTAACCTAGCGGGGTAAAGCAACATGTAGCGGTGGCCTGCCTCTCTGAGCCTCCTCTTCACCGTTCCAAAGTTCATTCGACTCCGTTGTACAATCAGCGTGTAATCCGGATACGCGGTTATATTCGCTGACCCCCTTTCTATCGTGCCCCCTTTCCGCAAAAATTCGAGAATCTTCTCGCGGTCACGATAGTTCAAGATCTTTGCAATCAACGGCCGCGGGGGGCTCCTGGGGCCGGTCTCCTGGCCAGGGCCCTATGCGCCCTTTCGACCGCGAACCCCTGGGTCAGCTCTCCGCCTGTAATCTCCTGCAAAAGCATGGTTTCAACGAAATCCGTGGGGTTCGATCCTTCCATTCCCTCCGGTACCCCCACTATGCGAATGTTATTGCGCCTGGCGCGCCCCTCCGCCTGCTCTGCTCTGTCCTCCAAATTGCCCACTCGCTGCACGAGGGCATGAAGTTCCTTGGCGTGTGTATTGCACGCCTCCATGGTCGGGGCCAACTCCTCCTCCAGTTCCCCAGTGCGCTCCGCGATCGTTCCCACATCCTGGCGCAACAGGTTCACTTCTTCTCGGACCGCTCGTATCTTGAGGTTTAGGCCCTCTTGCAACTCTTTCATGGCCAGGCCCAGCTTCGTCTCCCAGGCCACCTTCAGGTCAGCAATTGCTGCCAGCACCTCCTGGATGGTACCCGGTGGGTCCGTCGCCGCCGCAGGGATTTCTTTGCTCTTGCCCCCTTCCGCGCCCGAGGGCGACCTAGCATAGGTCTCCATCGTAGGCTGCTTGATCCGGGGTCGCACCACCTTGGAAGACATCCTGTTGCGTCGATTGGGCCCATGCGCCCAGCTGTATCCTCTGCAGTGGGGGCTCGCCCTTATGTTCTTGCTTCCAGCCCGTGGGGCATGCGACCCGACTATCTGGTTGGGCTTGCCCACGTTCCGACCAACCTTGTCTTCCTCAGCTCGTCGGACCTTTTATGGCCCTTTGTCCACGGGCGGCCATCTTGGGTGCTCCCCTTCCTTCGCGCGCCCGCCACCTTCTTCGGGGTCTAGTTCCGTGAATATGCAGTCTTGCCGTTGGAGAGGGCACGCGCCGT
This sequence comes from Ambystoma mexicanum, assembly GCF_040938575.1. Lineage (NCBI taxonomy): Eukaryota > Metazoa > Chordata > Amphibia > Caudata > Ambystomatidae > Ambystoma > Ambystoma mexicanum. Next base: position 1,068,830,793 of record NC_090936.1, read on the forward strand.
ATGCCCCCCACTTTCATACGCCTTTAGATGCACCGTGGGATCGAAAGTCCGCCAAAAACCATCACTTTTTTCCCAGGATCAGGATCGGATCATCGGGCGCTCCTCCAAGGAACATCCTCTCACGTAGCCATCAAGCCACACCCCCTTATTAAAAGAGGTTATGGGTTTAACTTTCTAAGAGCCAGATGGCACAGTAAATGTCACATGTTGGTGGTTCCTTTTGGCATACCTTTGGCACTGTGAAGGATATGGGGATTTAGTGGTATACAAGATTTGTTCTTTGGGTTCAACACCATATTGAGTCACTTTGTTTGAATTTACCTTTCCATCCTTAGCAGGAGGCGGAGATGTATCAAAATGGCAATAAGCCAATTCCTCCTCCACGTCTGTGTTAAGAGTATTCCTCTTCAAAAATAAATACTGTGTCTCACCCTGTAAAATCTCCCCACCGCCCTGGGCCTTGTATCCAACCAGGTGATCCTGCCGCAGTACACTACCCCCAGGATTGGGATCAGGAAGTGTCTTCCCTTTCCTGGCCACCTGGGTGGAGACTTTAGGCAGGGTTTTAGTGGGGGATCTGCAGGATTCTCTACGTAGAATTTAAGAGTTCTGCTTAAGTCCAAACAGTGCTGTGCTTTTTTCAAACCTGATTGAAGATCTTGGAAAAAAATTGGTAAAATAATCTAATTTATATAAAAAGTTGAGAGTTTCTTTTGGTAAGAATTCTGAATGAGTTCAGTGCCTGAATTTCACTAATCCTGCATGCTGAGGTTAGTCACACTAACAATGTTGTTTTAAGAGTCACCCACTTTATATGAGTGGAGGCCATCGGCTCAAATGGCTTATGAATTAAAACTGCTAAAACATTCATGTCCCAAACTGGAGGAGGCCATTTGATGGGAGGATATAGTCTTGATAGACCCTCCAAATGTCGTTTGATGACCGGACTAGGCATTCAGAAGGACCTTGTGCCTGAATTCCTGTAAGATCCTATTGCAGCTAGATGGGTGCAGCATGCCTCCACTTGTACCCCTGATTGCGCCAAGTGTGCTGAGAAGGAGAGTACATGATCTGGCAAGCAATTGACCGGATCCACATCGTTGTCCTTCAGAAGGAAAACCGTGACAATTTGCTCTTGTATTGACTCCTGGTTGAATCCTTTCTTGCCTGTTGGATCATCTCCAAATTTAGATAAGATAGTCACAGATGCCCGAGTGGTAACTGCTCAGGAACCAAGCCTCTAGGCCTAGCACGTCTGGTGCTGGGCAGACCACTGCCCCACTCTGCTGAGTCAGCAGGTCAGGGTCTGAAGAGGGAGACCCAAACGTAGCCCTTGTTCCACCCATCCCACTCTCAGCCAAGCGACAGAGAAATGAGAGATAGAGAAATGAGAGATGTACATTGCTTCTGGGCCCTTCCTCCCCATCATTTATGTATCGCAGGTGTGGGAAGCGCTACTCACTCAGACAACCATTCATACTATACCCTGATGACAGTATTGATGAGATACAGCTGTCATCAATTGAACAAGTTGACTGATTGCAACTTCGAAGAAAGCTGATGATATCACGACTGACATCATGACAGATACGTTAAACATGAAGCACAGACATCCCTGCGCAACGCTACACAAACATTTAGGTTTATTGCTGATAGACACGAAGAACATGCTTATGGACTCACATAGTTAGAGGACTGTCACATGTATACCTTTTCCTACACAGAAATTGCAAGACGCATAAGAATAGATATGAAGTGCTTGCTGACACTTAACTGCAACTAACATGGGTAGCCATGCATATGAAAATTTAAGCCAAAGGTCAATTGGAGTGAATGGAAAAAGCAGGACGAACTCAAGAACACAGAGAAAGGCTGACAGGTTCATCCTGCTGCAGCATGCAGATCAGGGTTCCAGCGCAGACACCGTGCACAGCCTCGCCAAGGACACAGAAGAAAGGTTTCAAGATAAGAGAAGGGATAGGACACCTGCAGGGAATACAAGCCAAAAATACTCACAATTGCAAGCAACATAACTCCATTCGTGGACCCTACACACATGATCTGAATCTACAAGAGAGCCTATTCATTCGAGCCAGACGGAAGTCTGTTTATATCGAACCAAAGGCAGGAGGATACAAAAGTAATGCAGGTTCAAAGTTGAATGTTCTGTCTCAAGGCCTAGGAGATCAGAGACGGTAACTAATTGGGAACATGCAGCACCTTTGGGGTTGTTCCCACTACCTTCCCCCAGAAGTTCACAGTCTCCAGAGCTCTGGTTCTCTCTAGGTTGGACTACTGCAACAGCCTCTTTTTCAATCTTTCGAACTCTATTCTTCACCCTCTTCCACTAATCCAGAATAAGACTGCAAGACTTATCCTTGGCCTCAAGCCCCGGGACCGCATCTCTCCAGCTCTGAAATCTCTCCAGTGGTTCCGAGTGGCCACGAGGATCACGTTCATGACCCTCTGCATCATCCACAAGGCTTTCTGGGGCAGTGACTCAACACTCTATTCTTAGGTACCTTTCTCTGCGGGTCAGTCTCTTCAAACAGAGGGTGGGGGTAGATCTCTCTCCTCCTCTCCAGGTTCCTCCCTCTGGAATGGCCTCCCTGCCACTTTCAGACTCGAGCGGGATCGCTTGAAGTGCCGGCAACTGTTCAAGACCTTCCTCTTCTCTTCTTCCTTCTCTCTCCTCCTCTCCTAATCTACCTGATTTGGTATTTATAACGCGCCTTTACGCAAGTATTTATAGGCGCCACAAGACAAGTAGGGGAGACAGAGGGATGAACAAGACACACGATCTTAGTAGGCCTTGTGACATTCAGATCGTGCAAGTGCAGGGGAGAGGGTGAGTTGAGAAGTGCAGGGAAGGGGTAAAGGGGAAGTGCAGTCAGGGCAGCAGGGCAGAGAGAGAAAGGGAGAGAAAGAGAGAGGAAGAGAGAAAGAGAAAGTGAAAGGGAGAGAAAGAGAGAGAAAGAGAAAGAGAGAGAGCGAGATAGATCGAAAGAGCGAAAGAGAGCAAAAGAGAGCGAATGAGAAAGAAAGAGAAAGAAAGAGAAAGAGAGACAGAGAGACAGAGAGAAAGAGAAAGAGAGGGGAAGAGGGGAAGAGAGAAAGTGAGAAAGAGATAAAGAGAGAAAGAGAGAAAGAGAGAGAGCGAGCTCCACCCCCCACTCTCTGCCTGGAGAAACGTCTGACCATCAGAGAGTTGGAGGTGGTCGAGCGAAGGGCTCGAGAAGGAAGGTATTTTGGGAGAGAGTTGGATATAGTGCGGGCCCCGGTCCCAGACAGCCTTTTGGACAATGCAGAGGGTCTTGAGCATTATTCCTTGCAGCCACCGGGAGCCAGTAGAGGGATTTCAGGGCTGCAGAGATACGATCTCGGGGCTTCAGGCCAAGGACAAGTCTTGCAGTCCTGTCGGGATTAGTTGCAGAGGGCGGAGAGTAGAGGAAGGCAGATTGAGAAAGAAAGAGGCTGTTGCAGTTGTCCAGCCTAGAGATAACAAGGGCTGTGGAGACCGTGAGCTTCTGGGGTAAAGTGAGAAAAAGAAGAATACCTCTGCGGAAGTGTAGCTGGTAGTGGGCTTTCTTGACAAGTTTTGTGATGTGAGGAGAGAAGGAGATAGTGGAGCTGAAGATGACACCAAAGTTTTTTGCCTCACAGGAAGAAGGAAGAGCACCACATGATGTTCCATGAGATGTGGAACGCATCCCCTAGAGTTTGACTATCTGAGCCCATCCACAAAGCAAGGTGGTGACATTTCGAGTTCTCCTTCATGGCAAAAAGGTCCACCATAGGATGAGCCAAAGATTAAAACAGTGGCAAAAAGGCATCTGGACATATTTCCCATTTCTAATTCTCCACTGCTAGCCTGCTCAGCGTGTCTACATCCAAATTGTTCCCGCCCTGAATATTAAAGGCAGACAAATGAATGTTGCAGGCAAGAGCTCAATCCCAAATCTGTATAGCTAATCCACATAGAGCAGGAGACCGAGTAGTGCCCTGCTTGTTCACATGCAACACGGGCTTGCAACTATCCGTTCTGATGAGGACCGCCTTGTTCCTGATGAGTGGTAGGAAGGCTTTAAGCACCAGCCCTAGGGAATTGTGCTCTAGGAAGTTGATGAGTTGCCACATGTCTTGTGTAGACCATATTCCATGGCCCGAGAAGCTGTCCAGGGTGTCTGTTGCGATGATAACAGAGGCTTCTGACTGAAAAAATATTTTTTAGGATACCCCCTTCTTGATTACATGAGCTTGCTAAATGCAACTGAAATCTCCTAATTCTGATTCTGGTATGGGGCACTGCAAGAATACATGCAGCAATGAGCCCCTGCAAATGTGGGTGCCACCAGAGCGAAGTTGTCTGTCTGTTGAGGAAGTGATCAACTGTTTTCCAAATTACCCAAACTCTCTCCCATGTCAGAAAAATCTTTTGTCTCCCTGTGTCCCATCTGATTTCCAGGAAAATTAAAGACTGGGACAGGATGAGATCTGATTTGTTAAGGTTAATTGAAAACCCCACATCGAAGAGTGTGTTTGTGAGATACTGCAATGTCTCCTGTGCTTCCTTTGGGGAGGTGGCCCTGACAGGCAAGTCGTCTAGATAGGGATAGACATGGTGACCATTGGCCCGGAGAACTGCTGCCAATGCATTCTTGATTTTCTTGAATACATGAGGAGCTGAGTTTAGGCCAAACGGTAGGACTTTGTAATGAAAGTTGAGTCCCATCACCGTTATTCATAAAAACTGTCTGTGTGGTTGCCATATGGGGACATGCAAATATGCGTCATTCAGGTCCAAGGATCACATCCAGTCTCCTGCACAGAGAGCTTCTGCAGTCTGCACATGCATCACCATCTTGAACTTTTCAAATGGGCGGAAAAGGTGGAGGAATGATAGGTCGAACACTACTCCCAAGCCATCCTGGCTTTTCTTCTGAATGGCAAGGATTCTGTAGTAAAACCCTGAGCCCTTTTGTGAGAAGGGTACTTGCTCTACCGCTTGGTTCTGTACAAGGCCAGCCAATAGTGTTGTTAAGCCTATCTGAAGGGGAGGAGGTGAAGAGGGAGGGTGTGGAGTTACTGGGAGATGAAAACATGTGCAAACTACGGATAGGATCCAAGAGTCTTTGAAGATTTGATGGCAATGTTGACTGTGGAGGGACAGTCTGCCCTCAACCAGGGAGCTCTGTACTTGCAAGCTGCCCTCATTTTTTCTTTGCCTCGGAGGGTGGTGCTGAGGAGGGAGATGGGGAGTTGTGCGCTGCTGTTTGCGCCTTATGAGGCTGGAGACCTCTGTTTGCCTAGTCCTTCTCTCCCGGAAGCCTCTAAAACCCCTGAAGGACTTTGGTCTTTAGTCTGTTCTGCTATGCACCTGCCCAAAACTCTTGAGAGTAGGTTTAGCTAAAATAGGTAATGACTTGGCCGTCTGTGAACTTGCCTTCTTTTTAGTAAGTTCTTCATCTGTAAATGAGTGGAACAAATTTGCTCCTTCAAACGTTAAGTCCAGTATGCAGTCTTGTACGTCTGCATTGGATTGAGTAGCATGCATCCATGCAGTGCAATGTATGTTTGTTACTGTACATACACCTCTGCTTGCAGCGTCTATGTGTGCCACAGAAGATTCTGTGAGGTCCTTGGCTATTACCCTTGCTTCCGATAGGCCCGCTTTGAAGGCAGCTTGTCTGTGGGTAGTAAGATCTAGTAAAAATTCTGATATCTCCCCCCCATAATTTCTGGTTAGTGGCGGACAACATTGCATTTGCCTTGTCTTGTCGTAAATGTTAGCCAGCTTTAAGGTAAACCTTTTTACCGAAGGATTCTAAGACTTTGTCCCCCTTTGAGAGGAGTGCTGCTCGGAGTAATCATACGATGTTGCAGCTGAAGCCGATTTAGCATACAAAAAGGCTGCTGCCATCACGGAAGAATGAGGCTGCAAGTGGGCAGATAGGAAGATGGTTTCTCCTTCTGTCCGTCTGTATTTAGCATCTAAACTCTTGTTGACGGGATGCGCAGAATGAGGTTCTAGCCAACCCTTTTTTTGCAAACATTGTCACATCCTTTTGTAGAGTGATACCATATTTACTGGAAGCCCTCAATGTTAAGATTTCGACCAGAACTCCAGTTTCTGGCTATTCTTGATGAGGAGGAGGGACACCTAGAAATTCTGCACGTCCTTCCATCCTATCATGTAATGACTTGGCAGATGCTAACACTTCCAGATCATCTTCCTCATCTGTGTCCACCTGTTTGTCACACCCCGTTGGTTGTAAATCATGCCTCAGTGTAGGAGTTCATGATGAGGGATTGAGACGTGGCAACTGGCATCACCGGGGCTGCTGGTACTGCAGGCGGTATGCTAGAAGCAGGGGCTGCTGGTACTGTTGTTGGAACACTACAAGTAGCTAACGGCAACACTGATATAGGGGCTATTGTTATCTGCTGAACCGGGAGAGTGTTAATCATCGGTGCAGTAGGCACCAGAGGTGTCAATGGCTGCTCAGGTTACATTGGCATCTGTGGTATCACATCTTTTATTACATTTTTTAAAATTGGCATCTTCTGTTGGGATTTCATTAACCCCATGAAATGCTCAAAACATCTTTCCTCGGAGGCTGCCTGTGATGAGGCTTGAGCGGCCGCCGTTGGCGTCTATGAAGCAGTTGGAGGCCTGCCTGAGCCTGGCCTTGGCTGCACATACCCTGCCTGTGAGTTATAACGCAGATGATGTGGGGTAGGTTGTGCACTATGGTGTCTGGGCTGTGGACCATTCGACCCTGGGGATGAATTCTTACCTTGGCCTGGCCGTGCCATTTCAGACAGTGAGGATTCACATGAAGAATGTGTCGCTTCCACCTGTCTGGCCGAGCCATCTCGGCTAGGCGCCATCTTCTCCCCTGAGAAAAACCAGAAACTTTGGTCTGGTGTACAGCCTCATGCAATAGGCCCCTGGGGATCTCAGGCATGGGCCCAGAAGACTTAGTGCGTGCTGGCGCCCCCTCAATCTTGGGTCCAGTAGTAGAGCATTGCTGTCCCTCAGGACTTACCCTGGTGTTAGAGCTGTGAAGCCCCTCGGTCCTGGATCTGGTAGGGCACGGGCATCCCTCAGACTGTGGGCCAGCAGCACTAGGAGCCTCGGAAGGACAACCGATAACAGTATCTGTTAGACCCCTCTCGCTCTGTGAACTCCTCGAAAAGAAGTCCCCCTTACGGGGTGCTTTGGTGAACACAGTACTTACCTTCTCAGGTTTTGATTTTCAATGAATGAAGTCCTTCAGGTGGTCCAGAGGCAACCTCGAAAAGATCTCTCTGCATCTGGCCAATCGATTCTTGGGCGACTGCAGAGTTAAGGCATTGCACGCTACGCAGCTGTCCCACTGGTGGTCGGAGCCCAGGCACTGCAGAGAGAGTGTGGGGATCCGAGACTGGAAAGGAGCCATCGCAGGATGTGCACCTGCTGAATCGTGCTGCACCCGACATGCACCAGGTAAGGGAGGCACTGCAGGCCGGTGAAGTGAATAAAAGCAGAAAAGATTGGGAAAAGCAAAAGCGCTATGGAACAACAAAAATAAAATTCCATGAGTGCAATCGAGAAAGGGCCAGTCCCGGCAGCATGGTGGAAAAGAGGTCTGGGGTAAGGCGAATGTAGTGCTAGCTGTGCATAGCCATGTCCAGGGGGCATGCCTTACATTTAAAGGGGAAATGCGCTTCTTTAAGAGAAAAACGGTTCCAGTCCCTACCCTATGCAGGGACGTACTTTACTTTACAATATTTATACGCATGCAACACAAGGCCCAGAGGCATACAGGTGAAGGAGAAAACTCCCCAGGATGGAATGGATGAATAACCGAGACAAGTCCTGCTAATCGTCCATACCCACCAGTTCGATCTTACCTAAACAGAAAGGTTTTCAGTTTCTTTTTAAAGATGTCTAAGGATTCACATATTCTCAAGTCCGGCGGCATGGCGTTCCTGCTTTCTGGAGCCACCACCCAGAGCGCACTTTCTTTCACCAACACCACCAGTTTTGCTCTTGGCCCTTCAAGTAGGTTAGAAGTACTTAATCTCAAATTCTTAGCTTCTTTTTTCTTTATAAGCCTGGTATCCTGGATATGACCTCTCCAGGAATGTATAAGTGATTGTAAGAAGGCAAAACTTAATTCTTGCATCTAAAAGGTAACCAATGAAGGCTCCTCCTCACTTCCGAAACATGCTCAAATTCCCTCAGACCAACTATAGCATGAATCATACTATTGTGCACAACTTGCAATCTGGCCAAATCTCCTTTCTCAATCCCAATCAGTAAGCTGCTACAATTATCTATTTTAGAACCAATAATCACTCTTGCTATAGTTTCACAGAATTCTGTGAAAAGTAAGGGCGAATATGCGAGAGGAGTCCGATGTCTGATCTAGTAGGCCGATGAGGAAACCAGACTGCTAACCGGAGCCTTCATATTGAGATTTTGGTCCAAGATAACTCCCAGCGCCTTGATCTTGTTCTTTGTTGCTGTTTTACAATCCGCAATATGGACATTTTTAAAATGTGCACTAAGACTTTCGAGTGTGGGGCTGGTGCAGATGACCATGGGTTCTGTTTTGGCAGAATTCAGCACCACCCACTGTCCTGCATCCAGGCCTGGATGAAACTGTAGATCTTATTAACAGTTTTCACGGGTCATCAGCATAGTTCGAAAAGCATATCTTCCTCTCTTCTAGTATCTGGAATAGTGGAGCTATAAAGATGTTATACAAGGCAGCGACAAGCACGTGTCCTGAGAAACTACATAAGGCAATGGGGCTGGGCTGGCCTCTGCAATACCACTACACACCATAATGGTTCTGTGTTCCAGAAATTATTGTAACCAGGATACCGCCTGATTGCTAAAATGAGCCACTTCCTGTAGTCTTTTTAGGAGTAGGGGGTGTTCAACTAAATTGAACGCGGCCGAAAGGTCCAACACCACGAGTAACGTGGTTTGGCCTTCACTTATCTTTTTCATCATATTGTACTTCAGATCAAGAAGTGCTGATTCTGTGCTGAATTCTGGCCTGAAGCCCGATTACCGGTTAATAAGGATGCCATAATTCTTCAGGTGGTCCAACCCTTGCTCATAGGCTACTCTATCCAGTATTCTGAAAGGGAAAGGTGAGCTAGTTATTGCTCTATAGTTAGTTGGAATACTGGGATCAAGACCATGTTTTTTTTAGCCGAGGGGCGATCCGTGCTCCCTTCACACACATGGGCACATAACCTTCAATCAGAGAGGTAGTGACGACTTTCGTAATAATACTTCTCATTAGTTGTGAGCAGAATTTGACCACACTAGCTGGGCATACATCTCCTTTACAGGCTGACAGTTTAAGTTGTTTTACTATAACCCTCAGCTGATCCTCTCTAATGCTCCTAAAATTCAAAATTGGGACCCCATGGGGGTCCCCGGCTCCATAGCGGCCCTAGGCCGACACTTATCCTTAGAATCCTGAAAATCTTTTAAGGCTGTCGTTTTATGAATATTAGTTTTAATCCTGACCATCTGGTCTACCATGGATTCCTGAATTAAGGTGCACCAATCTGTATCCTTACATACAGTATGGAGGAAAAGGGATAAGGTGTAGGAGTAAGACATGGTCCACAAAGGGTACCACAAGCACACAAGATGACAACCTAGCTAAAGAAGAACAGTGGAGTAGTATGAGCGGAGAGAGGCTGAGCAGCAAGGCATCCAATACTACCATTGCCATGACAAGGCTGCCTGTCTACAAAATGTCAAGTCCTCTTGCATGGCTTTGGCTCAGGGAGCCGTAGGCCACCCAGCAGTCTTCCAGAGATTAGCAGTTGCATAGTTGATGGTGGGAGGCAGATCAAGCACCCAATCCAGACAGATCTGTGAATGCTAAGAAATGTGAGGGGTAAGTAATGTGTTTTTCAAAATATGCCATTTTAGAACAGAAAAACATATGAAAACAAAGCCTTGCTTGCCCTATTCTGAGAAAGTCCCTGCATAGTCTATAAGCAAAGGAGACATTTGCTAGCATGGGGTAACTGGCCCTGACACTAAATAACAAACACATTAAGAAAATATATGGCAACACAATATCATAAACAATATTAACACAATGTCTGAATGGCTTTCTCCTGCCCTCAGTAAGGTCCCTTCCCCAGGATTCAAAGACAACTCACAAAGGTTTTGAACTAGCTCTTTATAGTGCCATCATAAAAAAATCCACTTGTGGCAAATCTCTGTTCATGCATGAAAGATTCCTTCCCAACTCCCAGAAAAGAAATAGCACCAATGGTGATCCTAGTTAGGATAAATTGTCTTCTTCCAGATAGTTTGCCACAGTTCAAAAGAAGGTGTAATATTCCCCATTGTTAACAATACACAATTATTTAGGACTTCTTTAGTTACAACTTTACATTATCGGGATGTTTTCTTTGTGCTGCTGCTTCCACTTCAACAACCAGGGAGGATAGCTCAGCGGCAACGTGTTCACCTTGGAAGCAAGACGACACGAAGCAGCACAGGTTCGATCCCCAGGTCCGCGCTTAAAAACCTCTGGGTATTTAAGCGCATTATAAAAACGCAACTAAGACAAAAAACAAAAAAACAATTATGCAAGAAAACAAACCATTCTGTAACAGCGCCTCGATGCCCGTGGGCTGTGTGAACGCTTTAAAATTGCAAATTAATTAAACCACACTTCTACTGTTGGTACTATGAGAGCAGTCACCTTTGTCGAACAGTACATTACTGGTTCAGACCACCTAAATGATGCATCTGCTGAAAACATAGTATAACACCACAGTTTAAGTATTATTACAACAGATCAGTACTTAGAATTGTTAAACAGACTTCGACAAGACAGTTCAACTTCTTCAGGTAGGTAAGGCACTCTTCCTCTTAAGGACTTTCTCAAAGGAGCTACCCTTCTGCCTCTCCTGCCTGTCTGTCACAATAACAACCTGGTTCTGCAACAAGACACTTCTCTCTGGTTTCCGCAATCTTTGGTACCATAGGTTGTATCTACTTCAGAATATTATTCACAAGCAATTAGCCCCCCTTCCCCAGCCCCAGCTTTACTCGCACCTTTCTGCCAGAAGTCTTGGTGCCCCCTCTCTCAACTTCAGGCAATACTGGCATAATTGTATCTTGGGCCACTTGAGTGTTAACAGCTTCACAGTGTAGCTGGATGGCTCTTTAACTCTTGGAAAGGCTGGTTTCACTATAAAAACGGGGTGCCTCTTAGCTTCAATAATGTGTGTTCTCTTTGATAGTTTTGACTCTTTACTTCGTAGAAATGAAAAGAAAAAAGAATGTCACTTCTAGATAAAGTATAAGAGTCCGTCTTTCAGTTGAAACCACAATTAGGCACACACGGCCTCTCTTTAAGGTTTTAAAGATGAATCGAGATTTGCATTCCTGTCTAAAAGGCAAAGGATACTTCTGACTTCCTTCTTCTCTCCTGAAGCCAGAAGCCTTGGAGTCATCTTCGACTCCTCTCTCTTCTTCCTCCCTCATATCCTGAACCTTGCCAAGAAGGGTCACTTTCAACTCCACCTCCTCAGAGGTATTTTTCCTTTCTTCACTTTTCCCCCAAAAGCTCAATGTATCTAGAGCTTTGGTACTCTCCAGGTTGGAATGCTGCAACAGCCTCTTCCTTTATCTGCCCTCTTCCTCTCTCCGCCCCCTCCAGCTTACCCAGAATAGGACTGCAAGATTTATCCTTAGCCCCAAGCCCACAGACTGTATCTTTCCAGCCCTAAAATCTCACCACTGGCTTCTGGTTTCTGCAAGGATCAAATTCGAATACCTCTGCATCATCCATAAGGCTTTTGGGGCCTGGGACCACATTATCTTCAACTTGTTCTCATCAAATACTCTCCCTTACATCTTTACGTTCTTCCGGCTCCAACTCCTTGTGTGTCAAGTGCTTTGCTAAGCAGCAAGCTGGTGGCCGATCTCCTTCCTCTGGAACAGCCTCCCCCTTTCTCTCGGTCTCAAGCCACATCTCCTCAAATTCCAGAAACTACTCAAGACTTTCCTCTTCACCTCCTCCTTCATTCCTCTCCCGTGCTAAAACCCAAAATCTCTGAGATTGGTGGCATGAGCCCTTATGTGTCCTCCTGAGTCTTGGCCTTCCAACCAAGCTTCACAGCCTCCGCCCTCCCCCAGCATTTGCCTTTAGGCACCCACTAGCCTGCGTTACCCTACATGTCTGCACTTGTGACCACCCTCCAAATTATCTCTACCAGACACTTACTGTTGCTTGCAAAGGACTCTGTAGCACTCCATCCTCTGTGGAACCCCAGCACTTACCCTCTTTCCTTGTCCCTTCTCTCTGTCTGCACTTGCATGATCCAAATGCTCACAAGGCCTAGTAGGACCGTCTGTGTCTTTGTTCATCAGTGTTATTTGCCTTTTTTCCCAGTCCCGTCCCCCCCGCCCTGTGGGCACTTTGAAACACAATTTCTTGATTTATATGCGCCTTACAAATGCACAATAAATACCTAAAATAAAATAAATAAATCACAATTAGGCACACGCGACCTCTTACTTTTGTAGTTTGAGACTATATAAATTGTAACTCGTATACTGTCAAGGTGCAGTATTCGGAAATGGTTATATCAGCGTTCCTTCTCCTTAATAAAAGACTCGCGACCACTCCATTAGTCAGCAACTGTATTTTAATATGGGAACAATGAATTTCAGCAGCTTTAACTTCTCACACGAATAACAGAACTTTCACGGTATACACAAGTGCTATATTTCCATTGTTAGCAATACTTTGAGTACAACGAACAATAAAGTCAAACATGAATTAATAAGGAGTTGAATAGTTACCGGCAAGATTTTCCAAAGTGTTAGAATGCTGTGCTTCACTCGCCGGCTTCTTAGACACTTGCTTTGCGGGTTGCACTGCTTTCCAGACTTCCACTACTACTTATACTGCTTCTGGCTTGCTGGGGACCCACACCCTTCCACCAGAGCGAGTGTCTGCGGATCGGCCACTCGGATTGGGAGATTCTTTTTCTCCAGACACCCTCGGCTTGCCTCTTGCTTCTGGCCTTAGTCTCCTGCACGTTCATAGCTCTGCAATCACGGCAATCAGGCTCACACGGGGAAAACATCTTTACGATGACAATAAGCCATGACCTCTATAGGCACATTGGGAAGAATCTTCCTGTCAGATGAAAAATATGGTGTCTCATCCCACAGAATCTCCTCACCACCCTGCGCTCTGTCTCCTCCCACATGGGAGGAGATTTTAGGCAGGGTTTCAGTGAGCGATCTGCAGGATTCTTCACAGAACATGCAGGTGTTTCCAATGTGTTAACTATCCGTCTGATTATAAGGAGAGCCTAAATATAAAACGTTCTCGTCCCAATCAAAAGACTAGGATTTAGACAACTGATCAAAGAAAGTGCTGATAGATTGTGAGGAGAGGTGAGAAGTACAAAAGGAAGAGAAGGGGAACGATTGGTGGCAAAGAGGAGAAAGAGAACATCAGGAAAGAGGAGGGCAGAAAGAGAGGAGGTAAAGCACAGAAACGAAAACCCCTGGAAGAAGAAAGCATCTTAGATTAAGAAAAGGACAGAGTGGCAGCAGGAACAGAACAGCAGATGACAGAGGAGAGACAGGAGGAGGAGGCAACTGGGAGAAAGAGAACACCTTGAAGGTGGAAGTAGGCAAGAGAAAGGAAATGAAGTACCAGGAGAAAAAGGTAAAAGTGGAGTAAGGGGGTGCATGTGATACTCTGAGTTAAGCGCTATGGGGGAGTTAGACCAATCAGACTACCTAGAGGCACTAGCATTAGATCCAGGAGGATCAACAACATTGTAATCCACACATGGTTGTGGGAGACTCTAAACCACCACAGAGTGCATGTGACTGCATCTCCGTAGGTTGAAACTGGCCTAATCTAGAGATTGGGACGGACTCGGGACGAGAGTTTTTTAGAAGCTCAAACCTAACAATTAATGTTAAACAATGCCCCGAAGGCTCTTTTGATCAGAGAACCCTCCTGTTAATTTCTCTTGTGTAGGGAGCCCTGTAGACCTTATTAACCACCAATACATTTCGTAAAGCCTAATAATGAAAAAAAAAGTGAAGTAATAATCTGTCTCAAGTCGCATGCTAATCCCATTTCAATTCCCATATCGAAATTGGATGACCACATAAATGGCCACCACTTTTAGTAAACAACAGAATTTGGCCCAAAACACGAACAATGCCAGAACAGCGCTTTTCCTCAAATGTGCCAAGTTCAGAATCAGACTATGGCACCATGCTTCAGCAAGCTCGGTCTGACTGTTTGTTCACCTCAAGATTCTTGAAACTCTGATATCCTGCAGCGCGCAGGATACAATTCATTCAATTCCCAGTTCCAAAATAAAAGAGTAGAGCCGAAAACAAACTCAGTGGGGGTGAGCAAATGGAGAAAGTGCACAACAGGTGATGTGAAAGTGGCAAACCACGAGAAGGCGTCCTTTGAAGTAGAGAGGTTCTCACCCTAGTCGAACAAAGCGCTGAGTGAGTCATATCATGCTTGAACATGGAGATACAGAGGAAGGCTCAAAGGAGCCGAGATTTGATGCAGCCATTAAGTGCGGCTTAATCAGGACCGTGAAAGACCACCGGCTATGACGGGTGCTGTTTTACAGACTCCCTTGAACTGTACTCAAGGACTTCCATTTTCATCTGCGAATGGAAATATGCAGGGTATTAAAGGAGCCCCCTCAGCACTTAACAAAATCTTTAATTAGTTCTATAATATACTGATGATATCAAGGATAATTAAATTCATATAGATAAAGAGCAGTGAAATTATAACCAGCTGAGCCATAAAGCATATATTAGACAGTAAATGTAATGGCTTGGTCCGATAAGTGCATTTTGTCCTACACAAAAAATAATTACATTTACATGTTTTATTTAAATTGATTTTGAGCGTCTGGAATTTTGTTTGTCAAAAAAACCCCCATCTTTTTTTGATTCCCATCGGGGGAAACAACTCGTGCTAGCTGTTTTTAAAAAAAAAAACAATTTTATATCTACCCTCCTAAATAAAGCAGCCACATTTGCATATTTAGTGCAGTCATTTTTTTCTGCATCTCATTCGCATGTCCGTTTATAAGGAATATTAAGCGATTCCTCTGTGCCTGCCCCGCTCCAGCCATCCCGCATGAATTAAGGGTTCGCTGGAATTAAACACAGGCGAAATGAAAGAGAGAGAGTCAGCAATTTGGCCTTAAGTATTATAAAAGCTGCTGATATCAGCACAAAATATACAAGTGCGATGCTGGATGGCATGCCCCCTGGGATCGTCCGTTAGCCTGGCACAGCATTCACATCCGTATGGAACTGGGCAGTAACCGTATGCTGCAAGAAAGGAGCTTCCAGCAGCGTGCGCCCAGCAGAGCATGGCAGCAGGCCTTCTGCAAGGACAGGAGCCGTACGACACACAGCATGCTCTGCTGACAATATGTAGAGCAAACTGGGATAATTCCCCCTCCTCCCCCCCCAAGTGCACATGTAGTGCAAAACTGAACGGCCCCAGTACAAATCATACATAATACGGGCCTTGTGATATAACCACTAGATAATCAAAACAGCCAGAGAACCATCTCTTCAGCTCTATGCATGCTCAGTGCTCAAGCAATCTTGAATGGAGCGACACAGTCATATTAAATGCACTATATGAGGAGTGGTCATGGGCTCTGGGGGCCAGGGATGTCCATAAGCAGTGCGAGGAGCTACCTGGAGGTGGTAAAAGGAGTATAGCCCAGGGTCACTCTCCTCTGGCCAACCTCCAACTGTTCCCAGGCTAAGTCTACTAAGATTCTTGTGCGATTTAAAATTCACAATCACAATCACAACCTCTGCCCCCACCCCCCCTCCTAGAGTGAGGACTCGGAGACATATGGCCAACCCAGGTCAGAAAAGCTTGCTGGCAGGGAACACCCACCACAATCCAGCCTTTCTATTTTAACATTGGGCCACATTTCAGACCTAGGTGTTGGGGTGGCGGGGTCTGCTCACCGCTACATAGCCAGAATGGAGTGAGTATGTCATGCCTGGTTATGTTACAGTGTTCTGACTACCGTGACGAATCTGGACAATTCAGAGGGAAGTCACTCCTTTTGAGGCTAGGGAGTTGAGCCTCTATGCAAGACCCTCCCTAGGGGTCTGGGCAAGTGGGACCTCAATGGGAATTACTCCTTTCTTGGGGACAAGGACTCCCATTCCAACATGAAACTCCCAGTCAACCCTACCCTTTTTGCATATATGGATGTATAAATGTTGCATTCCCTGTTACAACTATAAATCACAGACCCTATTGGCTTCAGGTAACGGTTAATCTCGCCTGAGTGCCATAATCATAGAAGATGGACATCATTTCATTCATTCTAATGATGTGTATAAGACCTAAGTGTTTTGTGAATGGAGAGGGTACTCCCACTGTGGGAGGAGACCAAGTGCTACGCAGAGGTGAGCACCTATGTCCTGGAGGGGCAGAGCTACATCGAGCAGCTGAGCCAGTGAGAATGAGAAACCCGCCAGCTGGAGACTGGACGGCGGGTGCCTTAACCGAGCAAGAGGCTCTGGTTAAAGCGAGAGAGAGGACGGTAAGACAACCGTGTTCCCGTGTAGCGAGACCTTTCAAGAGCAGTGCTGGGCCTAAAAGAGGAGCCCGAGGTCCCGAGCTCCCGCTGACAAGCGTCTTTTCCGCCACAAGAGGCACCGAATGAGAAAGAGATGGTACAGACCTGTGGAGGCGAGTGAGATACATCACTGCGGGTTTCCAGGAGCACAGAAACCGACGCAGGTATGAAACCCAGAACAAATGTGCTGGGCACATGGCCCTATTGAATCAGACAGCAAACAATTCGAACATTGTACTGAAAGGCTGGAGTAGCCGCCAATACCACAAACAGTCAAGAGAACATAACAGGCACCCAGCCACTCTAATCCATGGGGACAAGCCGACAAGGGATACAAACAATGTAATAGAAAGCTAGAATAGCCCACAAAGTAATCCAAGTTAAAAGAGTGAGATGGGCAAGATACAGACACTGTACATCAAGGTAGAAGTAACCGCCAAGAGTGTCTAAGAAGCACAGACAAAGGTTCCATGTTGCGACAGAGTTTAACAGAAATCTTTAGAACACGGACAGAATAGTGCATAAATCACAGGGAGCAGGGTTATTCAACAGTTCAAGAACCCCAAGTTATATGGTATACTGAGAGATACAAGACTTTACCACAGAGCTAACCGACTTTTGTGAAGTCCCAACGCTATGAAGCTGGAAAAGATCGTCCTGGAAAGATTGGAACATTTAAAAAAAAAACGGTTTCCTTATCAGAGAGAGTGGGAAACCCTTACAGAAGCTAGTTGTTGATTTTCCGAAAGGATTTGGTACTAAAATTGTTAAGACAATCTACAAGAAAGTTTAAAGACTGAGAACAAGTCAAATACAATTGGGCCAGGCAGAAGTCCATACAGAGGCTATTGAAGACGACTTATTAATTGGACTTGACAAGAACCCTTAGTTTTAATTCTTTTAGGTAGGTAACTTCTCTCATAGCAATAGGGTTAGTTAAGCGTTTTGGTTTTTATTGAAATAAAACTTGTGAATCATAACCAGATGTAGTTGGAGTCCTTCTTCTGGTTCACCAGACTACCATCACTTTACAGGCAATAGATCCACACACGATCGCCAAGAGGGAGGCTCTGGGGTTTGCACCCATTCTACTGCTGATCACACTAAGTGAAATCCTTCACCAGATACCATCCCTGAAGTTGGGGGCAGGGTATGGAGCCATGCATTGTTGTGTGCAGGTCAGCCTGACCTCAAACGGCCACTACAAGGCTTTAGGCCTTTGGTCCTTGTTAGAGAGAGCAATTGAGCAATTAATAGGAACGAGGAAGAGAAAAAGACGACACCTAAGAACGCCAACAAGGAGACTGAAACACATGTGAAGGTGTTGAGAAGAGAGTTCTAACCAATACCGTGACCTGAAGGAGGCAACCTGCCCAACCAATCCACCACATTATTAGATAATCTAAGCTGCGCGAAGCCCTATAAAAAAGGCACAGTTAACTCCTGGGTGTGGCACACTTGAGACAGTGGTCCAGCGAAGTGGAGATGCAGTTGTAACGCCAGCACAAAAGACACCATAGCCACCAGCTAAGGGCTATAAATCAGCTGATGGGAAACCCATACACCAGGAAACAGAAGGGCAATACCCTGCAGTAGGTTATACGACAGATCCTGGTCAGTGTCTGAAAGCAAGGACGAGACTTTGTGACAAGTTTATTCAGAGCTTATTCTCAAAACCTGGTTGGGGCCTGGTGCCTGTAACCCCACATAATACCATCACTTCAACTCAATTTCCATCCACTTCAATGACAAAACCCTATGGACAAAAAGGATATTGCACCAACGTCCAACCATGGAAAGGAACGAACACGTAAAGAAGCATCTACAGTGTTCTGCTCATTTTCTAAATCTCACAGCCAATTCTCCACATGAGCACAGTGAATACTAACAAGCCAGCAGGACGATCTGTGTCAGCCCAACATCTACAAAGCTATACTGCAAAAAATTGACTCCGCCCTCTTCTAATCTCTCTTCAATTCATCAAAACAACACAGCACTGTTCCGTAAGCCCTCAAAATAGCATGTGTCAAATATTTATTAAAATAAAAGAAACTGCAAACCGGACGACCTTGTGCACGACAGTCCTATGCCCAAAAATATATACACAGCAAAAGTCCTAGCAAAGTTCATGTACCAACAACATTGGGATCAACTGGAAACCAATGGCATGCACGGGTCGCAACATAAATTCAGACAAATTACCTTTTAAACAGGCTTGTGAGACAGAATGGAGCTCTCTCAGGAATCTGGTCGCTGTACCCCCAACCCAAAAGGATAAACCCAGCCAGCTGAAGGGACAACACAGTGTAGGGAACATAGGCATGGGTGTAGCGGATTAGAGGAAAAGACCCTTTAGTGTTGAGACGCCACGTTGCATTTCTGTACGGAACAAAACAGTGCAGATTGAAATACAGAGTTATTTACCGTCCACGTTGGTTGGAACCAAGTCGCCAGGGAAGGAGGCAAGTTTTCTGATAGTAATCTGGATACCTATAGGAGGTTTTGCGGGGATCACCAATCCGAGTTCCTAACATGACCCAACCCACTGGTATTTTCCTCTGCCTTCCTTTCAGTGCATACACAAATAATGCATACTGCAGCCCAATGTCTGCTAGCACCACCACAGTAACCGCTGCAGAGCCATTGTGTGCGCTCTCTCTAAGACTACGAAACACTTCTACCCCACCACACATACACCTCAGCCTCTAGTCCAGTGGGACTCCTGGTACACCGGTGCTGGTAGCTAATCTATTTTGGGTTCGCCCCTCTGGATAAAAAGGCACCCATGTGTCAATGCTGCAAGCAACCTACAAAAACATAGGCACACAGGAACCAGGTACTTCAAGATTGACCCCATTATCATGACTCACACCTGCCTCTCCTTCCAGTTACCTTTTTCAGCTCCCACCCTTCATTTCCAGAACAATGCACAGAGGCCACCAAAATGGTTGAAGTTGCATATGAGACCACTTTATATTACATCATAAATGCAAGATTTCTAACATGGTCTTACAGAAGTATGGGTTTATAAAGAACAAGATGTAATAAAGGAATGGATAACGGTTGAGATCACTAAGACTAAGCACCAAACTAGATTAGATAAACTATGTTCTATCAGCGTTATGTTGGGCAGACACCAAGCTGGTGCAGAAAGAACACAACAAAGATGTAACCATTTTATTAAACCAAGGTGAGTACTGCAGAGTACTTACTGTTGGTCTGCTGTTCTGCCTGAGCTTGAGTGTTCTATTGCTGTTTGAGGAGTGCTTTCCGCACAGACAGTGTTTGATGTTTGAAGTTACACACCGACCTTTAAAAACCTTGGAGCTGTGCAGTGGAGTACTGCAGAGTACTTGTATAAAGAGGTCTGGGAAACCCTCTACCGGTACGAACACGGCCCATTGACCTGTTCTCAGAGAGACACAGCTCCACCTCACTGAGGCCCAACAAGGCTGAAACACGTGTATGGGGTTGTTGTTGGTACTCTTGTTCAGAAGGGAATTGCCATAGCATTTCGGTGCTGGACTGCCCATGTGGGCGGGACAGAGAACGAAATGCAAATGGATATTTCCCAGCTGTGAAAGGTACAGTGAGCTAAAGTGTGGCTGCGGACTCTCGAGTGAGTACCTTCCCAAAGAACAGGTCGATGGGTCGTGTTCGTTCTCGCAGAGGGGAGCCTATGGACTATTTTTTGACTGCAGACTACTGTTGGTCAGCTGGGGAAAGGAAAAACTACCCCCAAAGACTGCGTGAGTGACAAAATTGAACACCTGAACAACGAGAAGCAGACTGCAGGTGTGACATCGTTTGTGAGGAAGTGCAGTGGTCGCTGCTCGTAGCTTTGAAAGGTGCACACCAGGTGCCTATTGTGGAGACTTGCACTCAGTCTCCTGGATGTCAAGTGGTGAGCATGTGAACTTTTCAAATAAGTTCTAATAACAGTGTTGCATGTGTGAGTAACTTTGTCTCCGTCTGGTTGAGAAAAACGATGTGTGGGACTGCTCCCTGAAATTATTACTGTTTTAATACAGGGGCTTACGTGCACTGAATATGAGCACTGAACACACAGCTTGTTCCCTTATACTCATGATTATGTACACCCTAAGAGGTTTATCCACGCCATCTGACTAAACAATTGCAGAGGAAATGTTTGAGATGGCGCGTAACTTACTCCTGCCGCTATCTCCTCATCAAGGTTCAGGCAACATAGAGGTATTAAAGGGTCTGGGCGGTGACATGCTGATGCTGGCTGTAAAGGAGGCAAACAAAATCTCAACCTACTTTAAAGTGGTGGGAAAAGAAACAGCTTCAGTCTCTGACCCAAGAGCATCGATGCCTTTGACCATCACGGATGAGGAAATTCTGGCAATTCAAGAGGGCTCAAGGGAGGTCAAGTTTAACTTGTCCTCAATCTTCTCGAGCCATAGCTCAGGTGATGAAAGTTTTTTTTATTTCATCATATGCTTCTACTCCTCATCTGGGGAGGCACAACCAATCTTTGCCCCCCAAAACAGCCTTAAATGTAGAGAATGGTATAAATGCTTAAACTGCTCTAGTAGCATTCAATTTTATCCTGTCCTCTTTTGTTTCATTTTATAGCAGGATAAAGTTTGAGGTTAGAACACACCATTATCCTTAATTCCATTTTGTCCAAGCTGGAAAATTCTGCCAAAGAAGCCGAGTGGCGTGAATTTTTAAACTTGGACCAAAACTCAAAGCGAT
The DNA here is from genome assembly GCF_040938575.1 of Ambystoma mexicanum. Taxonomy (NCBI): domain Eukaryota; kingdom Metazoa; phylum Chordata; class Amphibia; order Caudata; family Ambystomatidae; genus Ambystoma; species Ambystoma mexicanum. The sequence continues at coordinate 1,068,852,183 of NC_090936.1, forward strand.
CTGATCTTTCCCAAGCAGTTTCCAACCTGCAAAATGCTACTAGCCAACAAATGGATATGATCAGGATAATCTTAACTGTCGGCAGTTCATGAAGATGTTATAGTTGTATCGTGAAAACCAGCATACTTGGCGGGTTGAGGAGAGAATTAAAATGTTGTCTCTTGACATACGAAAAGAGGACAGTACTCCCATTGGCAGAAAGGTGACACAAAAAAGGAAACATATTGTACCAATGCAGGCGCAAAAAAAAAAAAAAGCCAAAGGGAGGAATGATAACAAGACCTCCTCTCGTAAATGTATGCACAATCTCACAATTCAATAAGTGCACACTAAACCAAAGGTTTTGACTACAATCCCCTCCCCACCCCCCACTTCTGGGCCCACGAGAAAAGTTATTATGGACAGCTTCCCAGAAAGCGATCATAGCTTTTTAGAAGCTGCTGCCTCAAAGAGCTCCCTTCAACTGTGCAACAGCAACTCTTGGTTAGCCCTGAACAGAGAGAGGACCACCTCGGCATCATGGTTGGCTAATAACTTTATTTTTGTGCCAAAGGCTACTAAAACTGAATTTGGAGGTACAAACAAATCTTAACCCAATGAGAGTAGAAACAAGCCCCTTTTGGGTCGATTTGTTCAGCTCCCGGGGGAGAAGGGAATAACATCCTCTGGAGCACTTGATTTCAAAACTCCGATTAACATGGAAACACAAACAGAGGCATCAGTAAATTGGATGGAATCTCTTCTGGGTGTAATGACACCCTGTCACGAAAATAGGTGGACTCCACTAGGGAAGCATACAGAGGCCCAGGAAGTCCCCGATAAGTGGAAGCTTGTTAAAAATTTAAGTCACAAGCCAAAAGGTATGTGGGAGCTTTAAGACTGACATTAAAAATAAGGGTGGAGATAATTCCACCGACAGTATCCCGAGAGGTACTAACAACAAGACCCCCCTCAGCTAGAAGGACAGAAAACGCCCCTCACCCAAAACATACAAGGCGAAAGAGGGTATTCACCCGGTTATGAAGCAGCCTTTGCAGGATCAAATGGGTTCACTTAAAATCATTGTGGAGAGCCTCTTTAACGATCAGTGCATATTGATAAACAGAGATTCCCAAGCTGTGCTTAATTTTGATAAAGGACATTGAGAGGGTGGCTTTTTATGATAAAGAGCAAACAGATAGAGTTGTTTTACACTTTAAATCTAGAATTGTGTTAGAAATTTTTATGCAAGAAGTTCAGTCATTGAGGCAATTGGGCTTTGTTTTCAGGGAATATGGCCTAATGTTCAATGAATGTGGGGAAAAGTATAATTGAGAGGACGCCACAGCCAAAGATATACCGGTATCAGTGAATAACGATGGCTCCAAAGGGAGGAGGGTACATTTTGTTTTGGAGAAGGGCAATCCCTCTATGGAATCCAAGAATGGTTGTGGTTGGCAGGGGCTCTCCATGACAAGAGGACCCCATGCGGCCCTAGGAACCTCTAGCCATGAAAGGAGATATGTCCATTGTTTCCTGGAATTCGAAGGGTCACCTTCAACTAATTTCAAATGCAGAGGTATCCAACACATTGAGACAGTTTGATAAGATATCGATCCAGGAAATGTGGTTGATGTCGTGCCCATGGTTGGACGGTTACACTTCTCACTTTCAGGCATCCCATAAATGTAGTGAGGGACGCCCAGCAGGTGGTCTGGTCACTTTGATTAAATTGGGGGAGGTGCCTGTCAGGTGTTCTTGTTGTGGAATTTGTTATAAATGACCGTGGGAAATCATATAGCTTCCTAGTAATTAACATTTACTGGCATATGGGAGGTTCCCTGTTGGATGGGTTCTTGGATGGATTAACATCATTCCTCGACAACTGGATTGGAAAAAATATTATGTGTTATGTGGTTGTATTCAGAGACTTACTCCATGTGCCCTGATAAAGAGGCAATGGCCGATGGTAACACGCATCTGCCCGTAGGCAGAAGGATCAAGAGGAAAGACAAACATGGTATTAAAATGGTCCTCTTCTCTGCAATCCGTAAACCTGGTTATGTTGAACGGTGCGGTTAAGGGTGACATACCTGGCCAACCAACATGGCAGCAAGGTTTGAGTATGTCCACCTTGGATTACATATTCCCAGACAATGACCTGTTTAGTAAAGCTATTGCGATGCAGGCAGTGAACAACATGTCGAGTGATTAAAGCGTGTTGCAATGTCGATTTGTTTTGCGACCCCTTCTAGATTGGCCCAGATGGACTTAGAAGTGAATACGAGCAGGAGTACATGATCATGGAACCCTAGTGCCATGAAGAAATTCAATGATAAAATGACTCATTATGAGCTCCACTGATTTTCTTTGGAAATAGGACACGTTTACGTTTGACCTCTTTGAAAGCTTTATTGGTGACAAAATAGAGTACTCTTTCCCAGGGAAAATGCCTTCTGGTACCTCGAAAAATAATTTTAAGAGTCAGATTATTTAGAATTGGCCATTATGACAGGGGATATGAGGGCCGAAATATGGCATCTCGGGGAAAAGAACTTGGATACAGGGGACTATAGGAGTTTGACTCAAAGGCTGAGGTTGAAGTATAAGAATTGGACTCAACAGCACCGTGCAAAGTTATAGCAATGAGATGCGAAGACAAGCTTGAATTTCTGGGGTCTCGTAATGTTGCCAATCTCTGGAACATAATCAAAGATGCGTATTGTGGTCAGCATCCAACACAGTTAAGTACTGTTTCTGAGGAGGACTGGGCTATTCACAGCCCTTCCGATAAGGGGTGTATCAGCCACTTTTACTCCCTTAATCATAGGCAAATACTACTAAAAAATAAAAAGGAGGAGTAAAAATACTCCCATCAAAAAAATGGGAAACACACACATGACCTTGTGCCGCTTCTTTCACCCACACAGCTCCATGAATATGTTTGGACCAGTAGTGCACGTAGCACCACAGGTAGAAATTGCTATTATTATTGCCAGATCTTAAGAAGTAAACGTATATGTTTTAATGTGCATGAATCACTAAGTGCAAAGAAATAATTATTACAGAAACATTTCCGTTTCCCAGTTAAAACATATTTTTACTCGCTTATCAAATACTCCCATTAGGAATAGCACTTACATTTATTACTCCCTAAAAAAATAATTTTACTCCCAACTTTAAAAAATAGGGAGTAAAATACTCCAACTTCAAAATCTTATCTGGAGTACTGGTTATTCATATACAAAATCTATACTGCCTGTCAAAACCTGATAGTAGTTACCTTTTTGTGGAGTCTGCCACTCCTCTTGATGCTGGTAAAATTGCATTTACCCCCCAAGAATGTGTATGACGCCCTGAGAAGTGCCAGCAGGTCTACGGCCCCCAGGCAAAATAATCTTTCCAACAGCCTCTTCAGGGCGAATCTGTTTACTTGGGCAGTGACCTTATTTTTCCTGTTTAATGAAATATTGTGGGAGGGGCATTTCCTCTCCCCTCTTAGAATACTGTTTATATTATCCTAGAATAAAAGAAAGGTCCTAGATCAGTTCCTAAATATAATCGTCCCATTTCTATACTGGACGCAGACAGCAAGATATTTGCGTCTCGCCTTCTTGGTCATCTGGAGAACTGGGCAGGTGGTATTATCGGTCGCCTAAAACCAACCCAGACATGGTTAGGAAAACATCAAGGCACTAACAATCGGATTCGTCTTGAGATGCTGTCATCACCTTGCATGGTCAAATAATTCATTCCCAATAGAAAACCTCAGCCTTTGACTTAGTTTCTAGAAATGTACTATGGCATAAACTTCAAAAATGGGGTATCCCTGAAGATCTGCTCAGGTTAATAATTGGTATTCATAAAAATTAAAACATCCAGGTACGACTAAACCTAGGAGGCAAACTAACCAGGAAGATTTGAACTGAAAATGGCTTGAGACAGAGGTGCACTTTGGCCCCCTGTCTTTTTAAATTTGTATGTATCCGATATTGGGGATTTCATTGAACAAGCCTCATTTGTTTTGCCTCGATTGGGTGCTTGGCAACCGATATGGTTGGCATATGCTGACGATTTTATAATGTTAGATTCCTTCAACACCTTCAAGAATAAAACCAAATCTTGGCTCTTTGACCAGCAATAGTTTTGTTAGACATCTGTCCTAGTTACTCAGCCCGCCTGTTCCCCTGCACGATTTCCTGTCTGCTACCTTCCCAACTACCTCAGGGATACTTCCTCTGCGGAGCCTAGGGAGACTGTACCATGTGTAATATATGTAATTATTAGGATTGTTATTATGCTGTATTGGTATACTTTTATTGTAATCTATCTGCCTGTATGTTCTTTTCTTGCAACCCTGTACAAATTGCGCCCTGATGCCCCCGGGCCTGATGGTCTGCGCGTTATAAATAAACAAAAACAAATACAAATACAAATACAAATAGATTGTACCATGGTTGGCTTACAGCGTATCCTAAGTGCTTTTCATGAATACACCAACTAAACACCTAAAAATGAATACAGCAAAAACAAATATGTTGACCCTCTCAAAATCTAAGAAGAACAATGTAGGATTTCAGTGGCATCTTGAAGTAATATCATTTACCTTAGTTTCTTGATTGTTGGATGTCCTTACCTAAGACAAATAGCTATTGCTCTCGCCCAGCAGATGAGATTAAGAACACATACTGTAAATTCTCATATGCCTCCCTGATTAAGTTCTACAGAGAAAAGGTCATCACAAAGTTGATTTACAGTATAGACGTCCTGGAGCTGAGGGTGTTGGAATTTCTGAGCAAACTTGAGAACCTTCTCTGGCGTTGTTTAGAACATTCCTAATGCTGTTTCTGCACTTGCAATCCGTTACAGGTTAGGGTTGAGTTTACGTTTCTTGACCATTTGAAAACGTCTGGCCTTTTATTTTACAAGATCTTAAGCCTTCTACCTAATACGCTGTTTGACAAGTTTAATAGGATGGTGTCTTCTTGTATTGTCAGGGCTATGAATGTGCTTAAGGAATTTTGCATGAAGGTACTAGAGGATATTGAACTAACCTTAGCTGATCTGAGGGAATTTCCACAAAATATAAAAGTGGAACTGTTTAAAAGGGATTGGTGAGTCACAGTGGATGGCTTCCACAATTCAACCTCTATGAAACAACTGTTGTAAGAACATAAACAGTTAGGGGTAGTGCTACCTCATTTTCGCCTTTTCCCTTACCCAAAGGCCAGGCTTAACCTCAGTAGGCTAAGATGGAACGTATTACCCAGTAAGGAGGTACTGTTGAGGTACAAATACATTCTTCCACAGGGGGCATCGTGGAGGTTCTGCAAGAATGTAGAAGATTTGACTCTGCAGCATATTGTTACATTGTGACCTGCCCTGTCCAAAATAAGGGCACTTCATCTGGGACAACATCTTTATAACATAGAGGTGTCTGACCCCGTGCTCTTTTGGAGGGCCGGTTTGGGAGTGGAATACACTTCACTCGCTTTGGCTGTTCTGCGTTTTAATAACTGTTTGAACTTAGAAGAAATGTAATGCAACATAATGATGTGATTATTCCAACTGATACATTTTTTGGAAACAGTTTTAAGCCATTTGGCATTTGAAATAATGTTTTGGTGATTGATTTGTTTTTTGGTCTTATTATCTTTTTTATTCTTTTTGTGGAAATTGTGGAAATGTCCTTTTCTTATCTTTTTATACGATGAAGCGTATGATGCGTTTTACTTTCTCTTTATTATGAGTTTTTTAAGGTTAAATATTTTTGTTTATCCAATAAACAATAAAAAACATTTTAAAAACCAACTTGACTATGGTTTTGTTCAATAAATACCTCTCTCTTATCTCATTACAGAAACTCAAACAGAAAAACTAGGCAAAATATCAAATTGAAGAGCACATGTCAATCAACTCAAGGTACTAAATAGTGATACTGTAAAAGTGACAGAATCCAATGTTTTCGAGGAACAAGTGACCAAATTTTGTTTTTAAACTTTTTTTTATCAAAAAAACCTTTTCAATAGGTCTATAAAATATATATAAAATATATGTGGGGTGGAGTAACGGATATTAATAAAGGAAGGGGAAAGGATGCGAGGCTGTGGGGGTCGTGTCCCCCACAATAAAAAAAATAATTAAATCACTTCAATTTCGAAAAAACATGGATTCGGTCAAATCTACCCCATCCACTAAATAGATGTACAATTTAAATTGTGTAGCAGTGAGACAATTGGGAGGCCAACGACCTACCCCCAACCCCTGCCAGCGTCCGTATGACCCTGAAGTCATGTCAAAGTAAATCCATCGATCAGGCCAGACGCTCCTCTGGTGCTGGCTTCCTAATCACCTGCCCGCTCAGCTTAACAGGTGAGTAAAGTGAGCATACGAGTTTATATACAGGGCCAGACTTCCCTTAATCCGAAATATGGAACTAATTGTCTCTCTAGACCCTGCAAAATCCAAAAGCCCATGCCTTAACGATCATACAACACAACCTGAAGAGATCACCTTTTCCAAGGGTTTGAATACTAACTTCCAACACCAGAAGCACTCCACTTGGGATAGTAGTTTGTTTTGTTTTGAATTTAAGTACAACAAAGTGTGATTAACGTTAGGTGGCTGCAGATCAGTAACAAGTGTGTAACTGACCGTGGCTATTGTGAGTGGGTATGTACTTAAGAGGTGAGACTGCTGGGCGATTAGAAATGTGAGTGGGGCATACAGCTGCATGCTACATGCAACAACGATTACAAGCATTTGAATGCATCATGCATTTTCTTTCAACGTGTTTCTTTTCAGTACCTTTGCTAAATCCTTTTAAAGATAAATTACTTTGCATGCTGGTACTGTATCCTTCCATTCAGGATGGGAAAACAATCACACACACTCTTGTTGCTCAATAAATGTACTGTCATGATTAATATATTGACACGTTGGTTTATTCTGTGTTTTGTCCATGGTTCAAGTCATCTCCACAAAACAGAGTTATTTTAGCCCTTTTTACAGCTCTACATCTTGCCTGAACAGACTCCTTTCCTCGCCTGCCCCCATCGCTCTGGCCACTCGCCTCTCTGGGGTTGGGCCCCCAGAGTCGTTTTTTTCCCCATTTCCATCAGTGGTTGCAGGACTTCTGGAATGGCGAATTTTAGGGTTTAGAGCTTTTCGCTTCGTTTTTTTGTTGTTAAACTATGTAACGTTACTGAATACATTGTTTCTGCTTAATGACTTGAAATAACGAGGTCTCCTGTTCCCTTTGTTAATGCTCCAGTGAATGCAGAAGCGTTTTGCAATATTCCAGGAAAGTCCCTGCCACGGTCACACTCTTTCTTACACTATCCACCGGAACTCACGCGATTTATCTGCTCTAAAACCCTTGCGGGAAAAGAACAGAGCAGCTAAAAAGGCAAGTCCCCTTTCTCAGTTTCCTCACAGGAATAGGAACATGTTTCTTAGGACAAGTATTAGTTCCAGTCAATTTAGAATAGAAGGGAAGGAGAATACTGCCAAGCAAAGACAGCAGGTTGTTTGGCGATCGAAAGACCTCAAAGAAAGACTCTCTGGACCAATATGCTAGGCACACTGCTATGGCATGTGGTACAGACTGGACGGTGTGAGCCTGTTTCATGTGGCCGAGTAGCACACGTGGAAATTAAGTTGATGACAAAGTAAAGCTGGCATGAACCGGAGGGAGGAAAGCAGGGTTACACAGAAGTGGCTCAACTATATATCCAATCAGAGTCTGGTTCATTGGACTGTGTCAAATGCAGACATATCTAGGATGGTCACTGCGCATTCCCTAGATACCTACAACACTGCCTTATTCTTCAACTACAAGCGCTGACAAAGCCAGCACTACACAACAGGTGTGGCTTTTGTACATTCAAAATTGTTTCCGATTTACTCTGCATTGCCATCACATGCTTAGGTACTACCAATGTTTGTCAGGTATTGCCATTGGATCATGATATGCTCACATACGTACACAAGAACGTTTTTGCCATCACTAAACAAGGTATTGCCATCATATGACCAGGATCTCACAGCATCGCAAGGTTTTGCATTATTCATTTAAGCACTTGGAATATTGCCAGTGTTTGCAGCCGGACATCGAGCTACAAGGGACCTCGGATATGCCCAAGTTCTGAGGGTTCATGGGGAGGCGAAAGAAAGCGGGGGGATCTCATCAATGACAAAGCCTGCACCAAGTAAAGTCAAACTGTCACAGGTCTGAGCACCGCCACCTTTAGGCCTGCAAACATCTATATTTTTAGATTTTCCTCTACACAAACAAAAAAGCGATGGCACTCCAATGAGTTGCCATTTGTTTACGTATTGTACAACCTATTAGGATACATTTAGACAAATGCTCATGTTTCACACTGTTTTGTAAACATCAAGAGTCAGTACAGACGGCTCTCATATTAACTGTTAACTGAGAATAACTAGATGCCAAAACATCAAGTGGCAATTATGACAAGGAACATAAAAAATGGTTTTTAAGATGAAGTTCACTGCCTCAATATAGACAACAGAAGAATGTGTTTTGGATTTGGGACTTGCAGAAAGAGGAGAGGTCTGATGGAGCCAAAAGAAAAGCGGTAGAAGTCCAAACAAGAGCCACGCAATGGGAATACAAGAATCAAATTTAATAGCTAATACACTTTTGAGAGATCAGTTTGAGGGTAGGATGGTCAGACATTCTGCCAAAATCAACTCTAGAAGTTCACCTTTCTTACAGTTGTGGATTAAAAGGAAAAAAAGAGGCGCCTTCCGGCTTCCCACCTTGGCTTGTACAAGATGATTCAGAAGAACCTCCTGGGAACGTTTTTAGCGGAACTGGAGCACAGCATGGTTAGAAACCAAGCAGGCGCATTCTCGGGAATGCAGTTTCAACACGAGCACAGTTGCAGATTCACCGACAAATGAATCCAGACAGAGTCTGCCTTTTCCTCCCTACCCCTTATTCCTTCTCTATGTCCTTCCAAGTGTAAACTTACTATTCGATCCGGGAAACATAATATTTAGGCAATAAGGCCCTCGCCTGCGGGCCATTACTGTCTAAGGTAATGCCCTCGGGGCCCATAGTTACAGGCTTGAGCGTTCCGAGGGCCTTAACTAAGACCCCAGGGGCATTACCTTATATGGTAATGGCCCGCAGGCAAGGGGCTTTTTGCCTTAAGTATGCCGGCCCGTTAGACCGGGGTACTATAGGCTTTTATTTCTGTTTCAAAAAGCTCCAGCATTTCGGAACAGAAAAAAAAAGTCAAAAAAATGGTGCATTAACTCGCTACGCTAGGGTGAACAATCTGTTAATTAATTCTTCTAAAACTAAAACTATGGTGTTTGGAAACCGAGGAAAAAGATCAGGCTCCTTTACTTGGAAGCTCAGTGATATAAAGCTTGAACTCAGCAACCATTACACGTATCTAGGAATACCGATTAATGTGGCACCTAAGATCTCATATTTGGGGATTATGTTACTCCCCGCATTTTAAAGAAATGGTACCTATTAAAATGGTACCTTGCTAGTGTGGGTGGAAAAAACATGAAAGTTGCTATAAAAATCTACCATTGCAGCATTGTCCCTGCTCCGTTATACTGAATAGAACGCCTCTCGGCCAGATATGTAACTTTTTTGGATAAGCCGGAAGGGAAAAGCCTTAAAACTATGTCCCAAAAGGAACTCAGATAGAAGCAGTACGATGTGAGATGGGCCTACGATCTCTTAAGGCACATTAGTTATTAAAGCGTTGCAAGCTGTATTGCTCTCTTGTGACCTGAACAGAAGAGGATAATACGCTAATGGTGCTAGTGTCTAAAAGACTACAAGTACAACCCTTGAACCCTTTTCTCAGTTCCTTACATAAGGAGGTATGTGAACATTGTGACAATATAAACTTCCCCTTAGAGGAGATATCAGAGATACCCGATTATGAGAGGCAGCTCAAAGACCTGGGCATGCGATTGAGCTGAATGGATGCAAAAACTTTCCAAGAACAGACGATATTTGGAATATACCCAACAGGGTTTTGTGGTGGATAGGCCGGCCTCCTACCTGCAGAAACCATGTAATGCAAAAATTAGGGCATATATAATCTTTCTTCATTTAAATATTCTAACATATGAATATACAGGCAGTTGGACAGGTGTCCCTATGAAGATCGTAGGGTCAGATTGTGCCAAAATTCTGTAAATCCGCCCAGCATATTTTGACGCAATGCCCCAAGCTAAAGTCACAATATAAAAAGGCTTATGCCTCCATGAAAACAGAGATTGGTAACATAGACGGAAATCAATTTTGGAGCACCCCATTTGGTGCAGCGTCACTGATTATAACAGATTCAGGCTTCTATGTATGGATTGAGGCGGTACAATTGCTCCGGAATAGTTTAGTAGAGAGTATATGAGAGGCCTACCAAGTCTAGTGTCATAATTTAATGTAGTGGGAGATAGAATGAGATATTTAAAATTGATTTAAATAGTGCATTCTCTGGATGAAATTTGATTGCCATGTTGTCCCTTTTAAAGACGGAAACATATGTTGCTGATGCATTAGTATTTTATTATGTTATTGTACGTTTTGACCGCATGCAAAGGTTTGCATGGACAAAAAGTCCTAAAAATGCTACCACCAAAGGTTCGAACCTTTGGTGGTAGCATTATAGGTAAGTATATATTAAAAAAAAGACTGTCGGGACTGCGGGGGTGTCCCCCGCAACACCCCGCTCACTATACTTTACAGTACAGCGAGCGGGAGAAACCCCTGCAGCCCCTGTAAAAAAAAATAAAAAAAGAAATGAACCCTGTGTCGCTGGTTCCCGATCACGGGAGTGAAAGGGAACTGGCGCCGCAGGGACTCAGCGTGAAGAAAAAGGTAAGTAGGGTACGTTTATGTTGGGGGTGTGGGTGGGGATGTGGGTAAGGGGTGTGTCGTGGGTGTGTGTGGGGGGTATGGGTATGTAGGTGCTGTGTACGTGTGTTCACATGAGAAATGTGCGAACTTTTGGTGGTTCGCACATTTCTCATGCAAACTTTCTGGCCATGGGAAAATCAGCCACGGTCGGATCACGTAGATCCTTTTATTATTACCATATTTAAGGATTGTCTACATTTTAAATGTTTTTGTATTAAAAAAGGTGTGCTTAATGTTCTTATCTTTGTAAGCAAATGCACAATAAAAAAAATGTAAAACAAATTGTTTTGCCTGTGGGTCGTCATGACTTTGTGGGTGCACAGATTTTTATTGCTTCCCATGCCGTAAAAAATTATGCAACACTTGACCACATTTTTTGGACGTAGGTATACACCTTAAAAGCACTCAAATGGTTACGTGTTCAGCTGGTCAGTCACAAAGATTTATTGTAGAATCTTGCTGGCGAAATATCATTTTTGACCAGTTGAGCAGAAATGAAGCATTGGAGGTTGTATGGTGGGCGAATACAAGATTACAAAAAGGTTGAAATAAGATGACCCGTTATGAGGGGTATCAGTAATCATGTGTAATATCATATTGTTTTGATTATTTATATAGCGCTCTTTCCCCATTTGTATGGCCTCAACGCGCTTTGTGGTTGGAACGTCCTCAGTGACCGCAGTCAATGTGCAGGAGGTGCTAAGAGTTTGATTAAGATATGCTTGTGTGCATTTTCGCCGGCTTAGGACTTAGGTGGCTGGCTAGGCTTCAGTAAGCATGAGATGAATGTGAGCATATGATGTGAATGTTTTTCTATGGAGCAATTTTTAGAAGACCTTAATTTTCAAATAAAACATTCAGCAAATGTGACCAAATCAGGCATCTGGCCAAACTTTATATTTGGTGATTTTTTGGAACTGAAAATGTGCTGTGACTTTCCCGCTAATCTGATACCATCCTATGTATGCTTCTATATGTATACAAATACGTTTCTTCGAAACATCTCTAAGCGGACAAGGTAGGTGGTCGCCCAAAAACAAGGTCCTAGGCATTTGTTACCATCTTGCCATGGGTCTCCTAGCACTTCACAGAGCTCTCTGTGCTTTCTTAAAGCTGCCCCTCTACAATGCACACTTACCTGATGTAAGATTATGCATACAAATTGATTTAATAGTTATCGCAAAAGTTAAAACCTGGATTGGCAACATCACCGTAGTGGCTGTTATGTAATCAAAAATATCATTTAAATGAAAGGATTAGCATTTTTATGTGACTCACAAATTGATTTGTGCTTAAATATTACTCTCATAATAAACAGGATTGCAAACCAATATCACTCAAAATGGGTGCAAATATTTCATCCTTTTGTGTAATACGCAATTTGATTCGAGATCTTTAGAATACGCCTATCTCTTAAGCAAGATAGTCAATTCAAGCTAACTGGTAAAATTCACTTTTTAAAATTTTTGAAAATCTATATAATTCGGGCTTGCACAAGAGAGCCAAATACAAACAGACATGCAGTAATGAATAACACACATGCCCTGTGATATAATGCCTTACAGCTTTCATGGAGCAATATCATGCCTAGTTTCCGTTTTCCATGGTGACCCTCAGCTGACCTGGGCAGCAGCCAGAAAGATAAGCCATGGGAAAGGGGACTGCAGAAGTTGAAACACTGTTTAACTGTGCCAGAGTGTGAGAGATGACGAACTGCAAAGGGTGCAGGGCGGGTCGGTGAAGAGGGAAAGAGAAGAGGACGTAAAGTGGGGGATCTGCAAATGTCTGTACCTGATAGAGATTATCAGACAAACCCTTGAAGATGTGGAGAAGACCAGGGTGGTTCAGAGACAAAACGAGAGCAGAGTGATGCAATCAAAGGAGATTGAGGGACAAAAGATGAGATGAGAACGAGAAGCCGATAATTGGACATGATGCGGACACCCTTGGACCTAGATGCGGACACCCTTGAACCTAGTACACCAGAGCATAGACATAGGAAAGGCTCAGACTCTGTACAGCAGGAGTAGATGCCTGCCCCTAATGCTACAAGAATCTCAGCGTAAAAAAGCAATATGCTGGAACTGTGAGGAATCTGAAGCCGTCCTCACTTCTTATCCCAACATATCATTCTCCTGGGTGACCAGGGAAAGGCCATCGCTCTTGGAAAGTGACCTTACGGGTGGTTAGTTGAGGGAGGATCACCTGGGTGGAGGAAACATCCCTTTCATAACGAATACTTTATAGGCTATTGTCAGTCCTTTCACTGTTCTTCCCTTAAAACATTACCCAAGAAACACCAGTTAGGTACTGGGACGAGGAGGAGACCAACTAGAGAGAAACTTCCTCCTTTTATTAACACACACAGACATAAGTTGTGTACTGAGACGAGGAGGAGGCCAGCAAGAGTAATGCAGGACTACCGTTTCGACAGGGAGCGTTCTAGTCCTTTTTGGACCAATCATGGTGGCAGGAACTTTAAAAGTAGGAAGTACTGTGGAAATTGAGTCAGCTGTGGAAGCAGAGCTATTGACAGCTGGGTGAAAGCACACCTCTCCAGATAAGCAGCGTGGTAAGTGGAGCACTCGAGACCCTTTGGAAGATGCCGTGTGTATGCAGGGGGAAGCGAAGTTGAAGGGCGCTGGAGGCAGGTGGTGGACCGCGAGAGGAAGACCGGTGTGACCAGGCAAAGCAGTCGCTTGAATCCCAAGCTACAGGAGAAGCATCACTGGTTCAGCAAAGCCACAGTGAGCCTGTCAGAGACAAGAGGAGGCACCCTACGAGAAAGGGAACTCGTGGCGGCACAAGACCTGGCAAGACCTATATGAGAGAACAAGTACAGGAAAAAGCTAAGAGAATACAAGAAACTGTATGATATGAGAAAACAAGCAATTGCTTTTTTGAGGCACCTTTATAATAAAAGGTATTTCCAAGTGCCACAATACAAAAGGGGGAGGGAACAGAGGAAAAACAACAATAACGGTCCTAACTAGGCCTTGTTACATTTGGATCGTGCAAGTGCAGTAACGAGGAGTGTGAAAAAAGGGATGGGAGGGGGGACTACATACAATGCAGAGGGGGGTAAGGAGTGCCCAGGGGCTGGACAAGTGCTGAGGGTAGCCCAGGGGGGTGTAAGTGCCTGGGGGTGGATTTTAGGAAGGAGGGGGGTAGGAATGGGGTCAGTAGGAGAGGCAGTAGGATGAGTTTTAGTTAGAAGGAGGGTAACTTCAGATTGAGTGACAGGAACACATGAGGACATGGAAGAGGGTGGGAGAGGAGGAGGTGGAGAAGAAGAGTAAGAACGGGGAGGAGAGGATAGTATGACAGAGATTGATGACTTTTTTAGAAAAGAAGGAGGCAAGATCAGAAGCAGAGAGAGGAGAGGCAATGGAAGGATCAGGGGTAGATGGAGAGAGAAGTCGGGATAAGGCTTGAAAGTTGCGGCGAAGCTGTGAGGACTGAGTCTGGAGAAGGTCAGAGAAGTAGGTGCGTTTAGTGGAGTTGAAGCAGGAGTCGTAGAGGGTAATGTAGGAGAAGTATGCTGCTTGGTTGGAGGGGGTGGGGTGTTTGAGCCAGAGACGTTCAAGGTGCCTGAGAAGGCGGCGCATTGAGGAGAGATGAGAGCCAAGGTTGAGCAAGTCTGCGAGAAGAGCGGAATGAGGGGATGGGGTAAAGAAGATCAAGAGTAGAAGTAAGAGAGGAAGTTAAGGTGGAAGAGGCATCGATGCCTGAGAGAGAAGAGAAGTGGGAGGGGGGGAAGAGGAGCAGGATGCAAGGAATAGAGACGGGTTGAAGTTGCGTAGGTCACGCAGGGAGAAGAGGGTGGGGGATGGAGGGAGGGAGGAGAAGGGGAGTGGGGTGAGGGGAAAAAGAGAGTAAGGAATGGTCGGATAGATAGTTGGGTGGAGTAGAAAAAGGAGAAGCGGTGAAAGAGGACGTTGAGATGAGGTTAATAGTGGAGCCAGATTGATGAGTAGGAGGGGAAGGGAGGTGGGAGAGAAGGTAGGAGTCAAGGATGGATAAGAGAGGAGAGGAGGGAAGTTCAGTAGAGAGATGGAGATTGAAGTCACCAAGTACAAGTAGTGGAGTGGGGCTCGGGGCAATGAGGCTGAGGAGATGGTCAATGTCCTCATAGAAGGACCCGACAGGGCCGGTAGATGATGAGGAATGAAATAGCGTGAGGACAATTACAGATTTTGTACATAAATTTAAAGGAAGGAAGAGTAGGTAGAGAAGTAGGAGAGGGAGAGGAGGTAAAGTGTGGACGAAAGAGAAGGCCTAAGCCACCTCCACGACCTGAGGAGCGAGGGACATGTTCAAAAGAAGATGAGGATGAGGTGAGGGAAGCAGGAACGGAGGTGTTGTGGGGCGGGATCTAGGTTTCTGTGATACAGAGACATTGGCGGTTGAGGCATAAGAAAAGGTCAAGAACAGGCGTGGTTTTGTTACAAATCGATCTGGTGTTCCAGAGGGCAACGTCAAAGGCATTGGAGGTATTCGTGATTTGAGGGTAGATGAGGTTGTAGGGTTGGAATGAGATGTTAGGGAGCTGGGCTGAGTGGGAATGGGGGGAGAAGGGGAGGTTGAGAGAGGAGATGGCCATGATGAAAAGGCAGAACATTTTGAGCGGGGAAGGGGAATGGGGGAGAGGGGACGGAAGGGAAGAGGAGTGGGCGGGACTGAACAAAGGAACAGAGCATAACAGGGAGCAAAAGGCAGCGAGGAAATGAACAGTTGGTCGTGAGGCTGCCTGTGGGAGTATTCCTGAGAGGGAAGGAGGCTGGTAGGTGGTGGAGGGGACCAGAGGTACCAAAGGAGTAAATGGTAATAAGGCGGAGCACTCTTAAGGCCAGGAGGCTACCAGGTCCAGGGTAGACACTTGCAGACTTTAGACAGGTGGAGGGGGTGGCCTGAGAATGTAGGAGGAACTGGTGGTGGGCAGGCGGTGCAGCCAGATAGGCAGACAAAGATAGATGATGGGATCAGAGTAAGTAGTGGAATGAGGATGGGTGAGGGGCACGAAGTACCAAGTGCTGAGAGGAGGGGCCAAGGTTGGGGAAGCAGGCTCAGCAGTCGGTAGCACACATGGGTGATAGGTGCAAGGGGCTGGTGGGAGGACAAAGATCAGAGGTCGTGTAGATCAGGCTTCACAGACTGTGGGACAGCGAGGCAGGAAGTCGAACGTGCTGGAGGAGGGAGATGGAGAGGACGCCGAAGCTCGGGTGGTAAGGCACTGTTGATCGGAGCACTCAGGAAGAATTAGTCTAAGGCGCTGGTGTAAGGAACTGGAGAGGGAGCAGAGGGTCGGGTGGATCAGGTTCCACTGTCCAGAGTACAAAGGATGGAGGAAGGCCTCCCAGGAAGCCGTAGAAGGAAGAGACTGCAGAGTTGGAAAGAGCGGCAAGGGGCATCCACGTCCAGGATGGGCTGGTGAGGGAGGACAGTCAGAGACAGCTGGGGAGGACGCTCAGGAGTGGCCGATGGAGGGAGGGCCCGGCCACCGGTAAGAAAGAGGAGCTGGATGAAGACAGCAGGAGCTCACCCGATGCAGAGGGCGGGCAAGGGCAAAGCAGTCTGTTGCAGTGGGCTCTGTATCTCGATGTAGGTGGACAGAGCCACTGAGGTAGGATGCCGGTTGGTGATCAGAGGGAGCAGGATCCTGAGGTAAGTATGAGAGGTGTATTGGTAGAACATGCAGTGCAGTCAAAAGCGCCCAGGAAGGAGGTTGCACCCCCAGCAGGAGCCATGGAGAAGATCGAGGTTGCAGTGTAGAATCAGTAATAGCCAAAGTTGCAGGATGGAGGCCGGACTCCCGGGCAGGACCACTGAGGAGACAGATGCAGGGCCGATAAATGCATTAAAGAGCAGCCACGACCAGGAGGGTCGTTGAGGAAAAAAATGCTCAACCAGCAGGAGCATTGGTGGAGACAGTGACAGCGAGAAAGCTGGATGGAGGCCGCGCCCCCTGCTAGGACCTCAAGCAGACAGCTGCTGGGCAGGGGAATGCAGCACGGAGCAGCAGCAACCGCGATGGGGCATCAGGGGAAAGACACACCCCCAGCAGGAGCAGAAGTGAAAACAGGGGCAGAGGCATCGAGAGGCAACGCAGGAAGGAGGCCGCTCATCCAGCCAGGACAGAAGGGGAGAAAGCAGCAGGACCATGGAACGCTGCACGGAGCAGCAACAATGAAGAAGGGCCACCTGGAGAAGGCCAGGATGCGACAGCAGAGCCAGCCGCCCTAGGAGCGGGCCAGAGGAGGGAGGGTCCAGCCAAAGGCAGCGATCTGGCGTAAGGGCCAAGGGCAGCAGGATCAGCCCACACAGTCCTGGGTTGGCAGCAAGAGCCGCGAGAGACAGTCATGGAGGGCAGCCCACACAGTCCTGGGTTGGCGGCAAGAGCCGCGAGACACAGCCGTGGAGGGCAGCAGATTGGAGCACAGGCCGAGGGTGGTAGGATCAGCCTAGCCGAAGGCAGCGATCTGGAGTAAGGGCCAAGGGCAGCAGGATCAGCCCACACAGTCCTGGGTGGGCGGCGAGAGCCTCGACAGACAGATGTGGAGGGCAGCCCGTGTAGTCCTGGGTGGGGGGCAAGAGTCGCGGCTGCCCGCACCGTCCTGGTTGGGCGGCGAGTGCCGCGGCAGATAGTGGTGGAGGGCTGCCGCAGCTCAGAGCAGGAGCTACTCCAGGAGAGGATGTCGGGGGAAGCAGTCTCCAGGAGTACAGGTGAGAGGGGATCCAGCGAGGCTCAAGGGAAACAGGACGAGGTCGCCATGTTGCCGCCTGCGGGCGGGAGGAGTGTGAAAGAGGCGATCTGGTGGAAAAGGGTTATCAGGAAATGAGGTAATCCAGAGAAGTATGAGGCTTTAGAAAATTAAGTATGCAGCTTTGCAATTTGAAAATGTTGATTATTCAGCTTTCAGAAGGGATGATTCAGCCTGATGAAGGGAGACGTCAGATCAGGCATCATCAGATGATTGTGCGCCCCCTGGTGGTCTAATGGGAATAGGCCCACGTTTGTGGGGAGATGCATGGTTTAGGGGGTGGTGGTCAAAGGGTAACAGCAGTCGGGTCACTAGAGATTAAGGTACATGATAACTGGGTCAATAGTGATCAAAGTACAGGATTACAAGGTTGCTAATGCTCACAAACCACCCTGGAAGAAACTTCATTTAACTTACTAACAATAATCAGAGTTGGCGACATATCATTTTTAGATATCTTCATGCAATTCTGTCCTCAGGGGCCAAAGCAGACTTGATAACTTTGCTCCACTTCCCCTATAATGCATGACACTTCATGAAACTTTCTAAAAACAATTAAAGCGGGCTGTATATGTATTTTGGAAATTGACATGCAATTGTGTCCACAGATGTGAAATTTGTAAAAATCCCAAAATTGCTGTTCTGTATGTCCCCAAGTCATTGAAAAGTGTGTTGGGAGAAGCACAAATGTTCAGTGCCCCCTTAGCCTCTGTGGTCCACGTGCTACACCAAAGTCTATGAACCTGCTGGCCAAACTAATCTTTCTTTCGTAAAAAGGCATATTCCACACACTGGACATGCTACATTCAAGTGTCAAATGTTTATGCAGTGCTCTCTGTCACTTTGCCCCTGTTCCTACTCTCTTGCTGTATTCTCTGTTCCACTCTTTACTCTTCCTTGCCTTCTTTGACCCTTTGGGCACCTTCCTTTTCCCCCCAAACACAAATCTCTGAATACCCATCAGCTCTTCCAGCATCTTTCTGCTTCTGGCACCTTCTTCTTTGCAATCAACTTTCTCCATGTCTTTTCTATCTTGGCCACCTTTTCGCCGCTTTCGGCACCTCCTGTTTTCTTAATATCCCCTCCAAGTCACAGCTGTTTCCTGTAGCTCCTTCACCCATCTCTTAATAGATCTGCTCTGGCTCACTGCTGTCCCTCACACCTTCAGCCTCTATGCACCTCAGCTCTTCTCAATGATGTTCTCCGACTAACAACTATTTTGTGCACCTTTTTCACTCCTCTGTGCACCATCCTCTCTCAGGTCACCATCACTATCTTTGACAACAACTCCCTTGCGACTTACCAACAGCCCCAATTCTCTTGGCTCCTCAATTTGGTCTCTTGAGTTTCCCTCCAGTTCCCAGGCTCTAATAAGACCCTGCCTTCTTTCTGGAACTCATGTCCAGCCTCCTGGGCTCTGCTCCCCTTCTATGTCCACCAGGGGTCTGTCCTCCATCCTCCTCAAAAACAGCCCCCGTCTTCAGTCTCATCTGGTCTCAGCTCCTGCTCCAACCACTTCCAATTTCAGATTGAGCTCTTGGCTTTTTAGAGGGCTTTAGCTCTGTCTCCCAGCCTCCCTCTGATGGGATGGACTGTCAGGCACGCAGCCTTGGCGTGGGACCTGCGATTGCCTCACCCCTCACATTGGGTGATCCCCTTTCTGCAGGCCACACCTCTCTGGCTTCCAGCCACTCTCTGGGTTGAAGAAATTCAGCTGTGCAGAATTGGCATAAGGAACTTTGGAGATGTAGTTCTCTGCACACGGGCTGGTCTCTATTGAACATTTCACTGAAGCTTCAATGATCCCAACTACCATCTTGAAGTTCTTAAATCCCTCTTCCTTTTTAGATCGCTGGTATAGGGACTGGCTGTTGGGCCCCACATTTGAAGAAGCCTTCCAGTTCTTAGGTTGGACATGGTGCTTGCTAGTCCCTCCGTTGGGTGGTCATCTGTCTGGTTGTCACCCACTGGCTCTGACCAAGGGGTGGACTTCCCCACCTATCGGTTTCCAACTGTGAGTGTTGAAGCCTTGTATGAGGACTGGATTAGTGCCTCTGGGATTCTATAGCCTAGCTCAGGTCCCCTTCTTTCTCAAGTAGATTTGGGAGTGGTTTCTGATCCTGCACGCGGGGAGCCAGGAGTGCAGGCACTGCTGGTTCCATGGCACAAATGCTCCATGATTCCCTCAAAGGTACAGGAGCAGCTATGGTAAGCTACAGAGTTAGCTTGAATGAAAGCAAAGATCCTGTGCTGTGTGTTTGGGAAGAGCCCGATTTCCCTGATCCCATACAGACTCTTCACTCCCTGGTGTATAGGCTGTGCTCGTAAAAAATATCCTGTCCCTAGTTGGCACCATGCAACTGTGCCCTGCCTTGAAATGGGTACTAAGGGACCTGACCATGGTATCCTCCCTATACTGTTCCTGGGCCCATCATTTGCGAGCTTGAAGAGGCACCCAAACCCCTTGGTCACCCACTGAGGTTCCACAGGGCGAGGCAGGGGAAACTTTGTAACAATATATATATATTTATATATATATATATATATATATATATATATATCAAACGTGCAGCGTTGTCTGCCCAGCCTGCATTGTGTAACTCCAGGCAGCTGTGAAGGAAAACGCCAAAAAATGGATCCGGGCACTCGTGTGTATGGGTAAAAAAGGTACAGCAAATGATGTTTATTTAAACACTTAGAAAGATAAGCATTATCTAAAAGAGTGAAGTCCCATATCTCTCATCCCAAAATATGGCGGGTAACTGAGTACACGGGGCAGGTGCTCGAATTTCCCACTAAATCTATTAACACAGTCTAGAGGTATTGACTGCAGGCCAGTGATTACTTTTCAAATTCGACCCAACATTAAATAACATAACACATTCCTCAGATACACGTTTTCATTATATCATTGAGTGATAATATTCATATCATGATTATATAAAGTGCAAGTGCCTAATCCTTCCTAGAACGTTCCCGGGCCCATCATTTGTGACCTTGAGGAGGCACCCAGTCCCCTCAGTCATCCACTGAGGTTCCACAGGGCGATACAGGGGAAACTTTGTAACAACATATGAACATATATCTATATATATCAACTATTGCCTACAGTTAAGGTACATTGGCTACATCTGAGGAACAAGACAGTGAGGTTGCATACCTCTGATTATGTACACACACACACACACACACAGTGTATTTAGAACACAGCCAATACTTCATTTATTAAACTTCTTTCATCATTCAAGAAAAAAAATCTAACAAGTGCAGCACTTTCCCGCATTATGGCCGACACCCCTGCCTCTCATTTGAGCTATTAATAGTGATGAAGTATAAAACTGGACTTAGCAAAAATACAATTTGATGGAATGTGACCATGAATCATAGGCAACACAACTCCAGAGGTTTCACAAGTACATAGAGGAGTTGCTCCACAGCTCGTGAGCGTTGTCACAGTGGTAGGTTGCATTAGTGTGGCCATAATATAGTGACACTTATTATTGCGGTGCCGAAAATATCTCCGATTAGAAAAAATATCATTTACGGGGAGGCCTCACTTTGTGGTGTATGGACAAGGAGTGTAGAAAGAGGGTCCGGGCGCCTGCAGCATAAAATAAAAGGCAGCGGCCCACCAATGGTGCAAGGGCAAACAATATTGAAACCAGGATTTTTAGTGGTACGATATTCTGAGCCAAGTTATTGTGACTTTGGAACCCGATTTCAGAGACCGCAACACTTCTCACAGCAGCGAGTTGCCTCCATTTCATCTTGAATTAAAATCTCCAATTATACAGGTTGTGTTCGGTTCCAGGATGTAGGCCTTGGAGAAAACGGCTTTCAGCAAAGGAATCTGGACTTCCAGAGAATGCATCTGTGAATGCTGGACACAGCAGAGTCTACATATAGGTGCCCGCTAGCCCTGTGTAATATCAGACAATCCTGCCTTTTGGTTGAACAGCACTTGGCATGAAGGGTATGACTGTAGAGACCCACTACTACAAACGCCAGCATGCAAAGTGTTTGAAATGCTCGGACCAGACGATGACGATCACCGACCTTACGCGAGCGAGTTTGGCATCGACACACAAACATCCACGCACATTGCTATATATGGCCCGGCTGGCTGATTTCAAGCAATCAGATTGTCGCTGGGCCGTCTGCAATCAGCGTGGCTGGAATCGATCAACATCTGTGGAGTGCTGTTCTAGCGCACCACGGCCAAATCATCCCCTCACCCTTTAATTACCATTACGCAGTCCAGCAGCAGGGACCGGGAAATCGCCGACAGGGAGAGGGTGCTCATTAATTGACACTTGCGCACAAACATTCGAATCGGTGATGCCTTTCCAGAAAGCGCACATCAGCGAAGCAGCTGCACCGAAGGGAGAGTCTGGGAACTGGGCTGTAATTCATTTTGTGTAGAATAATCCTGGCAGCCGTCGATAAAACGCACATTGTGGGCTGCCAAAGGCAGAATTGTCTCTTCAGCGGCTTTCAAGGAACAGGGGTATGTCTGGGGGCAGATTGGATGGCAATGGGGTACAAGGAAGGCAGGATAGTCTAAATGTCAATAACGAACAGCGCAGATTTTAGGGTTCAGGCCCCAGGGTTAATGGATGAAGGGGGAAAGGCGCAGCTGCCATCTTACTTATTATCCTATTTACATGGATAACAAACACATACAGGAAGAAAATAAGTTATTTGGCCGATTTATTCATTGGCCGACTTGCAGTTCATGCTGATGGGGCTGTATTACTGCTTTAGTGATCACAGATATTTGAAAACAAAAAATGGAAAAGCGGAAGTAAAGAACAAATGACTTAACTATGGGTAATGTTCTTTCCGAAGATGTCTCTCCCATGGTTTCTCATCTATTATATCTCTATCCCAGCGCATCTGTTCCTCAGAAAGGTTCCCGGCGCCAGGGGGTGAAGTGTGGCTCAGTACGATGCCTCTACGAGCCCAACATGACCTCAGGGCCAGTATGTATAGCAGCGCCGCGTGACCTCGGTTCCACCCTTTTTTCCTAGCACTCTGAAGCTGAGGGACCACAGAACCAATGGTGTACTATCAAAGAGGCCCAGGTATGGAGGGCAATGAGGAATCCATGGGAGGAACATCCATCAGAAAAAACATTACCGAAACGTAGGTAATTTGTCCTTCTTCCTCCCACAGATTCCTCATCTATTATAGACTCCCAGACCAGTCTGTAAATGTAGAGGAGGGAGGAAGCAAGGACAGAGAGGAGGGTGTAGCAGGTAGATGAGGACTTGTAGGGGTCATGTGGAGCATTTGACGAGAGTGAAGGTAAGGGGTTGGGACCGAGGGAGTGGTACCAATTTGGCAGTTTGTGAGAGAGAGACTGATGATAATTTAAAGGCAAAGCAGGAGGGAGGTTGAGAGTAGAAGTGTGATGATGAGTGTGAGAGAGGGAAGTCAGAGGTAGGATGGTGTAATAGAGGGAGGGGTAGTGGTAGGGGAAGTGAGAGATCAGTAGGGAGCTTGAGGATTGCAAGAGGATGAGAGGTAGAAAGTGATTAGGCAACATTTAGATAGAGAGAGGGTGGAGAGGGAAGATGACAGACATAGGGAGAGGAGAGCGAGGAAAAGGTTGTGAGATGGTCAGCTAGAGGAAAAGCATGCCAGGGAGGTCAGATTACAGCTAGGTCACCACGGAATTCACTGTGCAAGACAGAGAGATAGGGCTGCCTTCTTTAGGGCCTCCCCTGCACATGGATAGACCAGACAGTAGGAATACCTGGCTATAGTGAATCAACGCTTCAATATTAACTGATGGGGGTAAGGAGGTGGTAGCCCTCTGTGTCGAACCAGGAGGAGGACTCGGAGTACAGTGGATCATGTCTCAAAGGAAACTGTATAACTGACCTTATCAATATCAGAGAAGTTCCCGGCCTTCTAAACCCAAAAACTAAGGGTGTTCGTCCGAATCCAAATCAAAATAACTAACTGGCTCTACCACTTTAGAAACTCTAACTAAAAGGAAAAAGGGAGGCTTGTACAACAGCTTAGGTGTGAGCTTCTCCCTGACCCAACTCGTAATTGACTTATCCTCAGTCTCAAAGTTCCTTGAAATATATGCTCAGTGTTCACAATTTTCTTATAGGCCTTGTCAGTTAAAAACGCAAAATGCCCTCTGCCTTGTTTTCTCCTCCCACCCCCGACCCTTTGGAAAAAAATAATTCTATTTTTATTTTTCTCATAGTTTACCAGTGGTCAAATCCATTCCTGATTCTTTTAGAACACACTTCTCTGTGTCCCACATTGTGGCACAGGGGGACTCCCCAAAGTCCTGTGACTCTTCAGTAGGTATATTGGGTCTCAGTCCAATAAATAAACATTGGGCACATGCCTGGCCACTATTCTTAGGTTGTCACACGGTTGGCGGCTTCCCCAGACTTGACATATAATGTTCTCATCCATTTCACTTTGCTTTACCCTTCGTTGGGTTTCCCAGCCTTGGTATGAAGCATATGTATTTCTTTCACTCCTCTTTACATAGGGGCGTTGTGCTCGTTAAGTACACCTAGATTCTCGTATTCTTGGCGGCTTCAATATGGCTGTTAACTTCAGCCCTCTTGACAGGCAGAGTTCGTAGAGCTCACGGCGTCCTCATGTTGAGAGCAATTGTTTCCCTCTGGGATCTCATCAGCAAACACTTGCCGCATGGAGCTTGGGGACCCGAGCCCCGCTCCCCCTCCTGGTCTCGGGATTGGTTGCTGGGCGGTGAGTCGACCACTGCTTTCTAGTGCTCACGCCAACAGAGGAGCTGGTTCTTTTCCAATCTCTGTTTCTCTCCCGAATGGAGCAGCTTGCTCAGTCAGACTGACCTCGCAGGCTTCAGCTAGTGGATCTTGCTGCCTGCATTTGACCGCTGGCTCCTGAGTCGCACCACCGCTTCAGAACGACGTCTCCACAAAGACTCACCGCCTCCATAGGAGTGTCTCCTCCATTTGCAGCCCGCGCTACTCTTATGTACGTCATTATAACACACAGAATTGAGTCCGTCTTCTTTGATTCTAGCCTTCAGATGAGGTTCAGCATTACCTCAAGCCAATAGATTGAAAGAAGAGTCTTTGTTGTTTATAGGTGTAAAAGGAGATCCCAAAGTCTTTCCCATACCCATATAGGCAGAAAGGGTGGTTTGGACTGGGAGTTCCTTAATGGAATAGGAGCCCTTGTCCCCAAGAGTGGAGTCACTCGCAGTGAGGTCCCCACGTGCCCAGACACATAGGGAGGGTCTTGCAGAGCGGGCTCACCACTCTAGCCTCAAAGGGGGTGGCTCCACTCGAGGGAGAAGAGATGAATTGTCCAGATTCATCACACCCCACAAAGGTTGAGGGAACCCCACCTAGACTGCAAGCTCCAAATACCTGTTTTTGTAACACAATTTGTGTAACAACACTTGAAAACATATTTGACTTGTGACTCATTTATAACCTTGTCACATGGTGCAGATCACCCCGTTCCTCACAGGTAAAACAGAAACCACTATCTTTGGCCTTACATGTTCCAGCCTCACCCACTTATCTGCAGAGTACCCCAAAGATCCAAACTCTCACCTTCTACATGATGCCTTCTACTAGATCACATTAACAGATCTTCTATTTCCTGCTACAACTATGTAGAGGAAACACAAATAATCCACACATTTGCGAACCACCGTCACTAAATGTTACACACTTTAAAAACTGCCTTGGACAGGTGGACGCATGGGTGACAGCAAAAAAACAAATTCAACCCTAGTAAAACAGAAATAATGCTCTGCACATCCTCACGTTTTAACTCCAACACAATCCCCTGGAGTGATGAGATGGGATCCTCCCCAATCCCACTAGCCACATTAAGGAATCTTGGAACCACAATGGACAAAAGTCTCACCTTTGATCCGCAGATCTAAGCCATTGTCAGAAGCTATTTATCCCAGCTGTGCCTGCTACGCAGCAATTTACCTTACTGAATACTCACCCATAGGGCCATGGCCATAATTTCTCAAATACTATCCAAACTAGGCTATGCAAACAGCCTCCATCTAAGACTCCCAGATTACAGAACATGTAAAATACAAAGTGTTCAAAATGCAGCGGCAATGCTACTTCTCACAATGAAGTTAATTGAACATATCACACCAGCATTACATATTCTTCACTTGCTACCCATCAAAAAAGGGTTCATTTTAAAATGCGCATCGCCCATCGCTCGTACCAAGGAAGGGGCCCTCTCTCCTCCAGAAAGAGGTTTCAACACTACACTCTGTCCAGAACACTTCAGTCCATAAATTATGCACCAATTTCAATAAGAAATGGCAAGGAGAATCCTATTTCTCAGTCTAGCCAAACCTCTGCATCCGGAAGTGAACCAACTGACTTTCAGAAAACCGCTCAAGACTTGGATTTTCAAACAACCACTTTGAAATAAATTAAAGATAACAGCAACCGACTAAAAACTGTGCACCAGAAACTGCTGCTTTAAGGCAAGCAATTCCGAAATGCTTCGCACTACCATCTGTGGGAAATTAATTTGATTTTTGGATCCTCTTCTGCGAGACACTGGTCTGCACCAGAATCTCAGTGAAATCTACAACCAAAAGCCAGGAAATGACAACACCCAACTCCCCACCCATTCTCCATCCCACCCTCACCCCTCAATGAATGCCTCACTACTAAAATCATACACTCCTTCAGACAACTTCTATCCACAACCCCTCGGTTAATTTCTGCACTTCACAGTAAGAGGGCTGAATGTACGGGTAACCTGTCCAGTCCCTACCAAACACAAACAGATATTTTCATATTGGCACACACTTAACTGGTACCTCCAACCTACATCCATCAACACCACATTTCTGCATCTGCCTTTCTGCTATCCTATTGACACACCTGCCCTCTTTGCCATGCACATGTTGGTCATCTGGCCAACATCATTCACAGAAGGACACTATATAAAACCACTTAATATTATTTTAAAACCTGAAATAGGGGAATAAAAAGCAAACTCTGCCCGTGCACCATAGGTAGCCGGGCTTCTCGGGACTATGTAGCGTAGTCTATTTTCAGAAGTTTACAGCAGATGAGGAAGCCCCCTCCCTGACTGTGCGTACCACCAGGATAGTGGCTCGGGAGGCCAAGTGCCTCCTGAGCCACTGGATGATGGTCCCGGGGGAAGAATGTGCAGGATCCCTGGTTTGTTTCACAGGGGACCATCACATTAGGAAAAAAAGAACAAAACAACACTGCACTTCTAAAGTAGTTATTTTCTAAAAATAATTTCTTTTAAGGGTTATAATGTTTGGTAAATATTTTTGGGTGCAGGGGAGGTAAGGAGCTACCCTGGATCCTTGCACACCAAACAATACTGGGTCAACCAGTCAATTCACAACCAGATCAAAACTTCTTTAGAAAATTATATATTAAAATAGACAAGAACCATAGAGAACAATGTTTGTGAATCTTATGTGCATCCATAAGTGATATGTTTAAACAAGAAGTAATATTCTAGCTCTATGCATTTTGGGAAACCAATCCCTTCATCAGGAGCAATTTCTTAACTCTAATGATAATATAAAGACAATCACTGGAAAAAACATTAATATATTGTAAGAAGTTCATAATAATTAATGAAAAAGATAAACAAGTTGAAAACTAAAGTTAGAGATGCATCCAATTATAAAAGAACATAGTCATAAAGTCCACTACTACAAAAGTAGAATTACTAGATACCTCATGGGGTAAATGACGGTTGTTGCAAAATATTTATGGTATTATCTACTTGGAATTCAAGTCTCATGGAGAAATAGTCATCTAGGAATAGGAAAGAAGACATGAGAGAAAATGTTGGTACAAGTTCCAAATATGCTGTAACAATAGGGGCAAAGGAAACATCGATTTACGTCCAGTTGAAAGATTTTCGGTATGCAAACCAGTAATCTGGAACAATTGACGGACAGTGTTTGAGATAGGGTACAGGTATGGAGCGGACAGGTTTTAAGATATCGAACCAATTATGATAGGCTACGGTAACAGATTAACTTACATGTAACCTCAGATCCAAGTAGATCACCTCGATCTCATGGATTACCGTTTTCTAGGTGTTGAGTTTCCTAGTATCTCAAAAGATATTCGGTGTATAAATGTGCAAAAAAGATGCGCGTGCGTGATGATTTGATTATGTGATCACGTAACAACGTTATGTCAGAATGATGTAATAACGTATGATACTGAAAGAAAGACAGGAAAAACTAACTTCGGAACATAGAGAGTAGATATTGAAAAAATAATATATAAAAAGTGTGTGCAGTTGGAAATACGAAAACAAAATGTAGAAAATATATATAATGCGAGCATATAGCATTTAGAAGGCTAAGGAAACCAAAATGAAAAACTTGTAGTGAAATAGGGGAAGAAGAGGTGTAACAAAAAAAGCAGCACCAGATTATTAAAACTAAAGTGTGGTTAGAAAAACATGAGAACCATAATAAAAAGGTAAAGAGGCCATGATTTAAGAAAAACCTTCATCAAACCCATTTACAAACTTTCAATGGTGTATTCTTAATGTTATGTTTAGGTGTACAATGACAGTCATGCTTAGTGTACAATGAAATATGTGTAAATAGTTAGATGTATATTCTAATACAACAGAACAATTAGATGAAACAATTGAGAGGGCACATTGAATCCAATCGGTCAATCCAATACAATTCACATTGGTACAATTCCATTTGAATATCCTTAACAACTTCATCAATCACAAATTAGATCTGTGAGATATTATGCCCTCTGTCAACAAAATATTGTGTTATTGGGAACTTTAAATTTCTAGTTCTGATGCTGGACTTCTGTCCAGCTCATCTCTCTCGTGCTTTGCGTGTGGATAGATCTACACAGAATTGTCCACATGGACAGAAAATACCATATATGATATTCTTGGTGTTACAAGTAGCATAGCGGTGTTTCGGTTTAATCTTTTTGCCTGAGTAGGGGTGCGATATGTAGTTTCCCCCCATTATATCATTGTAATTATTAAAACTGAGACAAGAAGATTTCCCCGTCTTTTTTTCTGTGTAGTTTTGTGAGGGGACAAGTTTCTTTCTCTTTAACCAAGAGATCTTTGAGGTTTCTTCCACGTTTAAAAACCACCATATGAGGTTTTGGGAATAAGCATTAAAGTTGTGCATCGAAGTGTAGAAATGTCCAAATCTATTGAATGATTCTGGATAAGTGTCCACTTGGTTAAAATATGTAGTAATGTGTACTAACGAGGTGGATTAGTCTTTCACGCTGATCCTTAGAAAGTCCCCTCTTCTCTAGGTTCAAAACCTTAGTGCTGGCTTTTTTCATGATTTCTTTAGGTTATCACCCGAGCCTGAAGCATTCTTCTAATGTGTCACATTCCCTTTCAAATGTAGAGGGATTAGATATGATTTTTTTGAGGGGGTTTGGCTTAGCGCCGTAGCGGATGGCTGCTTAATTTCTGAACTCCTGACCCGGCTCTTCATTATAAGTATTTCCGCGCTTACTGGTGGCATTGTCTCATGCTGCTGCAGTGTATCAGGAGCCAGCGACCGTGTAGGAAGAAGTTTGGAGGAGTGGTGTTGTGAGGAGGTGCTGCCTATGAAGCAGGGGAGTCGCGCTGCAGTTTGAAGCCGCACGCCTTGTCAGCTGATCGGCGTTCGTGGCTTGGAGGTCCTGTAGTCGCTGGAAAGCACGTTTGCTTCACAACACGGGTAAACCTCTATAAAAACACTGTTTTCCTACACAAAGAAGCAGGGCTAACATATAACATGACTCCCTCAAATAAATAGAGTTATTTAATAACTCCATTATACAGTGTGGGCTCTTCAAGGAAATTAAAGGCTATGGACAATATTTCAATCATCCCAACGGGAGATTAATCAGTATACAATTGTAATGTATTGGTGAAAAAGGGCTTCAAGAAAGCTAACAAGGAGCTTAGATACCTCATTGATATTGTTTGTGAGGTAGCTGATGCACACATGTGACAGACAACACTCATATCTATTAAGCACTGGTCCACATAGTATCAGTTAATGCAATTAACAAAAGCAGGTTTGCAATGGAATAAATTAACTTCTTGGAAGGCTTTTCTCTACAAATGTAATACATATAACCTGGAGTCATTATAACAAAACTGCCAAAGTAAAACTTGCTCTGCCCATTTGCTGCCCAGCCTGGCCTGAGAGTTCAAGTGGATACTAGGCTATAAGATCTAACCTCTACTATCAACACGGAAATCAAAGACTGCCTCATTGTGTTTGCTCAAACCTAGTTTTTCCAAGTATGTATATCTGCTGAATACTGTGTCCTATTACAAAGCGTACTCTTTTCATTGCTGTGCAAGCATTCTATTCACCTAAGAGCATCTATCCTGCCTTAACATGTCTGCTAAAAAGGGGCAATACAAAGGAACAATTTCCACGTCTAGCAGTAATGCCCCCAAACAACAGAAGCGTGACTCTCCCACACTCAAGGAGGATTCAAGCGATCCAGTCATGAATGCCATCCTAATGGAAATCAAGTAACTTAACCCTTTGTGGAAGCCACAACGGCCAAACTAAAAATGCTGGATGACAGTGGTCCACATTTGAATCCAGAATATTTGAAGTTGATGCCGAGGATGTTGCTGGTAAGTGCGGTCTCTGGAAATTTCAGTTCTATCTTTGCACAAGCAGGCTGAGAACTTAGAAAACAGAAACAGGAGGAACAACATACGTATAGTTGGTCTTCCCGAAAACATTGAAAATGATGATTGTAGCCAGTTTTTGTACCACATGCTCCCTACTCTCCTGGATCTTTCTTCACCTCCACAGTTCAATATCCAGAGAGCTCATCGTATTGGACCCAGGAATCCCTCTTGCAACGCACCAAGAACCTTAGTTTTCGCCCTATTGGATTACACCCATGTAACACTCACAAAGGAAAGAGTTAAAACGAAGAAAACTCTTACCCAGGATGTGTCAAATATCACAGCAGCAAGAAGGAAAGACCTATTAACTTTTAGACCAGCGTTGCAGCAGCTCAACGCTAGATATGGGATCATACATCCTGGATCCCTAAAAGTCACCCTTAATGGCCAGATGTACACATTTCAAGAACCATTAGACTTACGCAATTTCTACTTCTAGACCACATAATTGAATAATGGTTCAGCGTAGAAGGAGTCAGTCTACAAATGACTTCTATGCAGGAAAGGAGCACAGAGAGGTACATCCGTATTAGGTGCTCCACCCCCTCCTATTATTGACTCTACTTTTAACATTGTTTGGAGTGGCTGTATTCAGTTAGCCACTACTGTTTCATCTACAAGTTTGTTTTTATGTATTTTGCAAAACACCATGTTTTTCATATTTGTCCTCCCCCTTCTCTTGTTTCACTCCCTTAAGTGTTTTAGATCATGTGTACATGACTAGAATGACTACTTTGCACATAACCCTTTTATTGTAACTTCATGGATCTGAAAATTGTAACATGGAATGAGTTACACAATCCAGGGAAACAACAAAAAATTCTTTCACATCTCAATAGGACGAATCCAGCCATAGCTTGCATACAAAAATCCCATCTCTCACACGATGAGGCAGCCAAACTGAAAAGATTATGGGTAGGCCACGTATTTTCAAGTGCAGCAGATGGGAAGAAGAATGGAGTGATCACTCTTATTAATAAACACCTTCAATGCAAAATATTATCTACAGAGAGATAATGTTGGAAGATGGGTCTTAGTCAAAATCCTCATTGATTCCATACAATACTCTATTCTCAATGTTTATGGCCCCTCTATTGCTGACCCAGGCTTCTGGACCAATTTAAGAAACCGTATATACAAATCATATCCCAATAATTTAATTGTATGCAGAGATATCAATGAAATTATGGATCCAATACGCGATAAAAAATCTAATGTGCGATTCAGAATCACCAAGTCCCACCTTCAATTTGCTAATTTTGTGTCAGATTTAGGCCTCGTCGATTCATGGAACATTATTCATCCCTCAGATTTAGATCATACAGTTTTTTCCCCTCCACACAACTCGCTCTCAAGGATAGATTACACTTTCATATCTAAATCTCTGATGAATGATCTAAAAGAGGCAAAAATAGAACCTATTGTCTTATCTAATCACGCGTTGGTCCAGATCAAATTATCCACTGCTCAAAATTCACAAAAATTCAACAGATGGCGATTCAATTCTGCCCTCTTCAAGGATGAAGATTTTGTGAAATTCATTCATCAACAACATTCCTTCTTTTTTGCAGAAAACTCTCTTACTGATACTTCGATTCATAATAATTGGGACCGCTTTAAAGCAACAATGAGAGGACACATTATATCCTATATGGCAGCCAAAAATAAAAGACTTAAAAAAATGGAATACAGTCTCAAACAAATTAAAATCTTACAATCACAGAATATTCATACAAACTCTGCCCCAATGCATAAAAAAAAATCAAACTCCGAATACAATATAATAATCTAACCGCTGAATACTAGTGTGCGAATCTTTTGAAATATAAATCTAAGATTAATCCGTTTTCGGATAAATCAGGCAAAACATTGACATCCTATCTCATAATCAAAAAAACGAAAGCAAGAATCATGGTGATTAAAGATCAAAATGGAAACACAGTCCTGTCAGACAAAGACATTATACAAGCCTTCTCAAAATGTTATCAAAAGAACAAGTTACTTTCTTACCTGGTAACGTTCTTTCGATGGGATGGTCCGACGACGTATTCCATATCTATGACATGTAATCACCACAGCTGTGCTGCTTCGGAAACTTCGACGTCCGACGTCATCCGATGTGATAAGTAGGACGCACGACGCCCGTAGCCTCAGTTGTAGTTTTTTCCCCCAGAACGTGTGACATTAGTCAACTGCCAGTCAGACACAAAGCCTTGCGGAACATAAGCTGCAATCGCAAAAGAAATTCTGCAGCGGGGAAGGCAGGGAGGGAGCGATATGGAATACGTCGTCGGACCATCCCATCAAAAGAACGTTACCAGGTAAGAAAGTAACTTGTTCTTCGAGGGGATTGGGTCCTCCGACGTATTCCATATCTATGACAGACTCCCAAAGCAGTACCAGAGCAAGGAGGAGGGAAAGAATTTAGAATCAAAATTTAGAATTGCCAATCAAATAGCAGAGCAAAGGACCGCCTTGCCAAAGGCCAGATCCTGTCCTCGGATGGAATCGAGGGAATAGTGCCGTACAAATGTATGTACTGAAGCCCAGGTGGCTGCATCACAGATGTTGTGAATAGGAACACCCCTCTGCAGATCAGTAGATGCAGCCATAACCCTGGTAGAATGGGCCTGCAAGCCAGCCGGTGGGTCCTTACCCGCCAAGCGGTAACACTCCGAGATGGCCAAAATAATCCAGCGAGACAAAGTCTGTTTCGTCACAGCTTGCCCCAAACGCTTTCCAGCGTAACCAATAAAGAGTTGATCAACCACTCTGACCCGGGACATGCGTGAAACATAAAAGCTTAAAGCTCTCCTAGGATCAAGCCTATGGAGCCTCTCCTCTTCCTTACCAGGATGCAGAGGAGGATAGAATGCTGGAAGAACAACCTTCTGGGCCAAATGAAATTCCATCACTACCTTCGGAAGAAAAGAAGGATGTACTCTAAGGACAACCCTGTCCTTGTGAAATACAGTGAAGGGTGGCTTAACTGAAAGTGCCTGTAACTCACTCACTCACTCTGCGAGCGGAAGTAACCGCAACTAAAAACACAGTTTTCAGAGTTAACAGCCTCAAAGGGCAAGAATCTAAAGGCTCAAACGGAGCACCCATAAGAAACTTAAGAACAAGGTTTAAATCCCAACCGGGCACCAGGAAAGGTGACAGAGGGAACACATTAGTGAGCCCTTTCAGAAACTGTGAAATTAAAGGGATTTTAAAGTAAGAACACTCTTCAGACGAGCGATTAAAGATGGACAGCGCCGTCAGGTAACCTTTAATGGTACCCACTTGCAAGCCCCTGTGGGCCAAAGAAAGTAAAAAGGATAGAACCATGGGGATGTCACATGCAAAAGGATCCACATTGTGAACTCTGCACCAGTCGCAGAACTTACACCAACGGCAACGGTACAGAGACTTTGTTGCTGGCCTTCGGGCCGAAAGCAACACCTCCATCACGTCTTCAGGGAGGTCCCAATCTTTATACCTCAACCTTTCAGAAGCCAAGCGTGAAGGTTGAGGGATCTGACCTCTGGATGGAGAACCTGACCCCCCTCCAGTGAGAGCAGATCGTCTCGGTAGGGAAGACGACGTGGAGGGCAGATGGACAAGTCGAGAAGGTCCGGGTACCACGTCCTCCGAGCCCACGCCGGAGCAATGAGGATCATCCGGGAACCGAACTTCCGTAACCTCCGCAGCACTTGCGGGATGACAGGCACTGGAGGAAACGCGTACAGCAGCGGGAATGACCACTCCACCACGAACGTGTCTCCTAAGGCTCCTTTTGGAGGAAATTCCCGCGAGCAAAACCTTTCGCACTTCCGGTTGACACTGGAGGTGAAGAGATCCACTTGAGGGGTCCCCCAAAGGGCGAAGATCTCCAGGAGAATCTCCTGAGCCAACTCCCACTCGTGAGAGATCGTGCTCTGCCTGCTCAGAGCGTCCGCCGTCACGTTTCTGTCTCCGGCCAGATGAACTGCCGAGATCGAAACTTACTGCTGGATGGCCCAGAACTCGAGCTGCATCGCCTCCCTGTACAGAGGAAGTGACCCTGCCCCCCCTTTTTGTTGAGGTAGTGCATGGCCACTGTGTTGTCCGTCAGGATCAGGACACTCTTTCCTCGCACAGTCGGCAAAAAAGCCTTCAGGGCTAGCCTGACGGCCCTCAGCTCCAACAGATTGATATGGAGTCTGGACTCCGACGGAGACCAACGACTGCTGACTGTCAGCCCGTTGGCATGAGCTCCCCATCCCATGAGGGATGCATCCGTCACGATCGTCACCTCCGGCCAGGGAAGCCAAAATGAAGCCCCCTTCATCAAGTTGCCTTCGACGGCCCACCACAGAAGGTCCCGGGCGACCGAGGGCGGCACCTGAACCGGGTCCGACATCCTGCCGGAGGACTGCGACCATTGCATCTTGAGTGCCCACTGCAAAGATCTCATCCGCAGGCGAGCCTCTGGCACCAGAAGAATGCAGGATGCCATGAGGCCGAGCAACCTCAAGAACTCGAATGCTGGGAGTGTCTGGGCATGCTGAAACTTGTGCACCATCTGCTGAATGTGAAGAGCCCTCACCTGGGGAGGAAAACACTGCCCCAGGGAAGTGTCGAGCACTGCTCCGATGTACTGAAGCCGCTGTGTTGGCGTCAAATTGGACTTCTTAAAATTTAGGGAGAAGCCCAGCCTGTGAAGGGAGTGGCAGGTGACAGACAGATGATCCAGGACCTGCTCGGGAGAGCTCCCCTGATCAACCAATCGTCCAGGTAGGGGTAGACGTGAATCCCCCCTTGCCTGAGATGCGCTGCCACCACCACCATGAGCTTGGTGAAAACCCTTGGGGCGGAGGTCAATCAGAACGGCAGGACCCGAAACTGAAAGTGCGAGTCACCAACCGCGAACCTCAGGTACTTCTTGTGCTTGGGATGGATCGGCACATGGAAGTAAGCATCCTTGAGGTCGAGAGACACCAACCAGTCCTGAAGCTGAAGGGCCTGGAGGACTTGAGAGAGAGTAACCATCTTGAACTTGTCCTTCCTTAGGAGTTTGTTCAAACCGCGCAAGTCCATGATGGGTCTCAATCCCCCGTCTTTCTTCGAAATCAAAAAATAAGGGGAATACCATCCCTTGTTCCTCTGCGCTACAGGCACCAATTCTATGGCGCCTTTCTCCAGCAGGGCTTGAATTTCCTGCGCAAGGAGCGGATCCGGACTCTGCAAAGAGAGGTTCCCCGGTGGATTGTCGCGAGGCCTGTGCTGAAAGGGAAGACAGTAGCTGTCGGTTATGATCTCCAGAACCCACACATCTGAAGTAATGGCACGCCACTCTACAAGATGCTGCGCCAGCCTTCCCCCAACCGGCGAACCATGGGGCATGGCCTCATGACTGAGTGGTAGCGGCTGCGGCGTTACCTGAGGGCAAAGAGGCAACTGCCCGAGCGGCCTTGGCACCACGGGTACCCTGTCGTCCACCTCTGGTACCCCTGCGTTGGCCTCTTTGACAGCCAGCTCCTCTCGCTTTACTGAAGGACGAGTAATAGCGAAAGGAACCACCCCTCCATTGCTGTCCCCTAGGACGAAAAGGCGGAGGTTGGCGAACTGCAGCGCCCAACGACTTTGCTGCAGCCTTTGAGGTCTGCAACCTCTCAAGGCTCTCATCAGCCTTGCTGGCAAAAAGGTGTTCACCGTCAAAGGGCATGTTGAGGAGCCGGGACTGCACATCAGGAGCAAACCCCGACTTCCGCAACCACGCAAACCTGCATATAACGGTGCTCGCCGCCATGGACCTGCTGATGCATTCAGCCAAGTCCAAACCCGACTGAACGGACTTACACATGGCATCCTTACCATCCTGGACCATAGCAAGGAAACCATCCCGTTCGTCCCCTTCGGGAATATGTTCAGCCGCTAACGCAACACAGTTCCACAGAGTGTGTGTGAAACGAAACAAGGCACAAATGGAGTTGGCCGCCTGAAGCGCCATACCACCAGAAGAAAACACTTTCTTCGCCCAGCCATCAAAACGTTTGTCGTCCCTATCAGGAGGGATGGTAGGGTACGACGCCTGCTTTGCCGGGGCCGTGGCCGCCTGCACCACCAAACTCTCCGGAGTGGGGTGCCTGGTCAAGTAGCAGGGGTCGCTACTGGCTGGATGGTATTTTCGCGACAAGGACCTGCCCACCGCCGGGAGACTCTCCGGAGCAGTCCAAGCCGCCGCCACCCTTCTCTGGAAAGCCATATGGAACGGCAGTACCGGGTCAGTTGGGGGACCAACATCAAGGATGTCTGTGAGATCATGCTGCACAAACCATCCCAAGTACTCAGAAACCCTAGCCATAAGGCGTCGGTACGAGGAATCGGCATGAGAGCCAGGCTCAGGCCTACAAAACTCCACCTCCGGAGAGGCGTCCAGTCCACTGGCATCATGCAGTGACTGCCTCAAATCGTCAAACTGACTATGGCCCGAGACAATTTCATCTGGAACCTGACCAGGAACCAGGCCATCAGAATCCCCATCCGCCTCTGAAATATATTCCAGGTGGCGAAAAGAAGGCACCCGAGAGTGCTTGCTCTTAACCAGAGCCTTCCTAGGGGGTTCCCCCGTGCCACGGGGTACCTCGATACGAAAGGCGTCGAGTGAATCGGCGCCGGCGTCGAGAGAACAGGCATCGGCGCCGAGAGGATCGGTGTCGACGACGAGTAATTCGGCGTTGACGTCCGATGCAGCGCCGCCAGCATCGGCGGCGTCGACACAGTCCTCGAAGCCGGAGCTCCGAGCGTGTCCTTCGATGACCTGGGCATCGACAGCTTTGACGACTTCCTCGGAGCCGGAGCCTCGAGAAAGCCTGTTGATGCCCTTGACGCCTCAGACGTCGATGTCTTCCTCGAAGACATCACAGGTGCACACGGTCTGAAACGCTTCGAGGACCGGGACCTGGAACGGTTACGTCGAGAACGAGTCCCCTTGTCCGAACGGGACCTCTCCCGTAACTCGTGCCGACCACTCTTGCGAGCGGTGTCTCTCGACCTCTCACGACCGACCCCACTCGGGGGCGCGGATGGCTTAGTACCCTGCGACTTGAGAATCGCCAGCATTTTCTTCCCGAAGGAAGCCCATTCCTCCGGCGTCGCACGGCTGGTGGGGTAAGCGACGTGCCAGGCAGAGTCCTCCGAAGAGGACCTGGAAGACGACCGGTGTCGGCGCTTCCGAGAATGCCTCGAAGAGGCTGAGGAGTGGCGAGACCGACTCCTAGAAGGAGACCCACGAGACTTCCGACGATGACGCGGAGAGTCTCCTCTCGAATCATCCGTCGAAAGCCCCGCAGACTTCGACTTCCGGGGCTTGGACACCCGACCTACCGACAAGTTCTTCTTACGTTCACGTAAGGCTTTGGACGTCAGCGACTGGCAGTCGATACAGTTATCCGTGTCGTGGGCCTCCCCGAGGCACCAGAGGCAGGCGTCGTACGAGTCCGTCACAGACATCTTGGACCCACACTCCCCGCACTTCATGAACCCCGGACGCGGGGTCGAAGACGAAGTAGAAGACATCTTCACACAAAGGATTTTCACAAAAACGAACAGGTTCAAAGAACCAAGAAGAACAGAACTCCAAAGAGTCAAGGTGTTAACTGAGATTCACGAAGCAACACGTTTGCGGAAAAAACGGAACTGAGGCTACGGGCGTCGTGCGTCCTACTTATCACATTGGATGACGTCGGAGGAGGTCCTCGACGACGGTGCATCGACGTCATCGACGCAGGACGCAGAAAAAAGTTTCCGAAGCAGCACAGCTGTGGTGATTACATGTCATAGATATGGAATACGTCGGAGGACCCAATCCCCTCGAAATTATATTCTTCGGAAACGTCACCAGAGAATACCCATTTCTCTGATTTCCTTAATAATATCCATCGTAATGCTGATACTACTTCAAATTTCAAGTCTTTGAATGATCCCATATCATTGAGTGAAAAGTATAATGCCATTAAGAATCTCAAAAAGGGCAAGGCTCCAGGCCCAGATGGGTTTTCAATTGATTATTTTGCCCACTTTAAAGACACAAATTCACAAGCTTAATGGATTATTCAAATATTTCATTACTAATAAAAAAAGCCTTTGATTCCTTTTCAGAAGCTATGCAGATAGTTTTCCCTAAAACTAATAAAGACCCTAAACTAGCCCAAAATTATAGACCCATTTCCCTAATAAATACGGATTGCAAAATATTTGCAAAAACTTTAGCCAACAGACTCAGCCCCCTTCTTCCTAATTTGATTAAGAATGACCAGGTGGGGTATGTGAAGGGAGGGTTTTCCTCTGCAAATATTAGATTATTCACTAATATCATTAGCATCATTCAAAACTCCCCAAATCCCTACATGGCAATAGCACTAGGTGCAGGGAAGGCATTTGATAGGGTCGAATGGGACTATATGTTTAAAGCTCTGGCTTGGCATGAAAGCCCTGATTCGTTAATATCTATGGTTCGAGTGTTATATTCTAAACCCACAACTTCAATTTATGATGCGCGTGCGTGATGATTTGATTATGTGATCACGTAACAACGTTATGTCAGAATGATGTAATAACGTATGATACTGAAAGAAAGACAGGAAAAACTAACTTCGGAACATAGAGAGTAGATATTGAAAAAATAATATATAAAAAGTGTGTGCAGTTGGAAATACGAAAACAAAATGTAGAAAATATATATAATGCGAGCATATAGCATTTAGAAGGCTAAGGAAACCAAAATGAAAAACTTGTAGTGAAATAGGGGAAGAAGAGGTGTAACAAAAAAAGCAGCACCAGATTATTAAAACTAAAGTGTGGTTAGAAAAACATGAGAACCATAATAAAAAGGTAAAGAGGCCATGATTTAAGAAAAACCTTCATCAAACCCATTTACAAACTTTCAATGGTGTATTCTTAATGTTATGTTTAGGTGTACAATGACAGTCATGCTTAGTGTACAATGAAATATGTGTAAATAGTTAGATGTATATTCTAATACAACAGAACAATTAGATGAAACAATTGAGAGGGCACATTGAATCCAATCGGTCAATCCAATACAATTCACATTGGTACAATTCCATTTGAATATCCTTAACAACTTCATCAATCACAAATTAGATCTGTGAGATATTATGCCCTCTGTCAACAAAATATTGTGTTATTGGGAACTTTAAATTTCTAGTTCTGATGCTGGACTTCTGTCCAGCTCATCTCTCTCGTGCTTTGCGTGTGGATAGATCTACACAGAATTGTCCACATGGACAGAAAATACCATATATGATATTCTTGGTGTTACAAGTAGCATAGCGGTGTTTCGGTTTAATCTTTTTGCCTGAGTAGGGGTGCGATATGTAGTTTCCCCCCATTATATCATTGTAATTATTAAAACTGAGACAAGAAGATTTCCCCGTCTTTTTTTCTGTGTAGTTTTGTGAGGGGACAAGTTTCTTTCTCTTTAACCAAGAGATCTTTGAGGTTTCTTCCACGTTTAAAAACCACCATATGAGGTTTTGGGAATAAGCATTAAAGTTGTGCATCGAAGTGTAGAAATGTCCAAATCTATTGAATGATTCTGGATAAGTGTCCACTTGGTTAAAATATGTAGTAATGTGTACTAACGAGGTGGATTAGTCTTTCACGCTGATCCTTAGAAAGTCCCCTCTTCTCTAGGTTCAAAACCTTAGTGCTGGCTTTTTTCATGATTTCTTTAGGTTATCACCCGAGCCTGAAGCATTCTTCTAATGTGTCACATTCCCTTTCAAATGTAGAGGGATTAGATATGATTTTTTTGAGGGGGTTTGGCTTAGCGCCGTAGCGGATGGCTGCTTAATTTCTGAACTCCTGACCCGGCTCTTCATTATAAGTATTTCCGCGCTTACTGGTGGCATTGTCTCATGCTGCTGCAGTGTATCAGGAGCCAGCGACCGTGTAGGAAGAAGTTTGGAGGAGTGGTGTTGTGAGGAGGTGCTGCCTATGAAGCAGGGGAGTCGCGCTGCAGTTTGAAGCCGCACGCCTTGTCAGCTGATCGGCGTTCGTGGCTTGGAGGTCCTGTAGTCGCTGGAAAGCACGTTTGCTTCACAACACGGGTAAACCTCTATAAAAACACTGTTTTCCTACACAAAGAAGCAGGGCTAACATATAACATGACTCCCTCAAATAAATAGAGTTATTTAATAACTCCATTATACAGTGTGGGCTCTTCAAGGAAATTAAAGGCTATGGACAATATTTCAATCATCCCAACGGGAGATTAATCAGTATACAATTGTAATGTATTGGTGAAAAAGGGCTTCAAGAAAGCTAACAAGGAGCTTAGATACCTCATTGATATTGTTTGTGAGGTAGCTGATGCACACATGTGACAGACAACACTCATATCTATTAAGCACTGGTCCACATAGTATCAGTTAATGCAATTAACAAAAGCAGGTTTGCAATGGAATAAATTAACTTCTTGGAAGGCTTTTCTCTACAAATGTAATACATATAACCTGGAGTCATTATAACAAAACTGCCAAAGTAAAACTTGCTCTGCCCATTTGCTGCCCAGCCTGGCCTGAGAGTTCAAGTGGATACTAGGCTATAAGATCTAACCTCTACTATCAACACGGAAATCAAAGACTGCCTCATTGTGTTTGCTCAAACCTAGTTTTTCCAAGTATGTATATCTGCTGAATACTGTGTCCTATTACAAAGCGTACTCTTTTCATTGCTGTGCAAGCATTCTATTCACCTAAGAGCATCTATCCTGCCTTAACATGTCTGCTAAAAAGGGGCAATACAAAGGAACAATTTCCACGTCTAGCAGTAATGCCCCCAAACAACAGAAGCGTGACTCTCCCACACTCAAGGAGGATTCAAGCGATCCAGTCATGAATGCCATCCTAATGGAAATCAAGTAACTTAACCCTTTGTGGAAGCCACAACGGCCAAACTAAAAATGCTGGATGACAGTGGTCCACATTTGAATCCAGAATATTTGAAGTTGATGCCGAGGATGTTGCTGGTAAGTGCGGTCTCTGGAAATTTCAGTTCTATCTTTGCACAAGCAGGCTGAGAACTTAGAAAACAGAAACAGGAGGAACAACATACGTATAGTTGGTCTTCCCGAAAACATTGAAAATGATGATTGTAGCCAGTTTTTGTACCACATGCTCCCTACTCTCCTGGATCTTTCTTCACCTCCACAGTTCAATATCCAGAGAGCTCATCGTATTGGACCCAGGAATCCCTCTTGCAACGCACCAAGAACCTTAGTTTTCGCCCTATTGGATTACACCCATGTAACACTCACAAAGGAAAGAGTTAAAACGAAGAAAACTCTTACCCAGGATGTGTCAAATATCACAGCAGCAAGAAGGAAAGACCTATTAACTTTTAGACCAGCGTTGCAGCAGCTCAACGCTAGATATGGGATCATACATCCTGGATCCCTAAAAGTCACCCTTAATGGCCAGATGTACACATTTCAAGAACCATTAGACTTACGCAATTTCTACTTCTAGACCACATAATTGAATAATGGTTCAGCGTAGAAGGAGTCAGTCTACAAATGACTTCTATGCAGGAAAGGAGCACAGAGAGGTACATCCGTATTAGGTGCTCCACCCCCTCCTATTATTGACTCTACTTTTAACATTGTTTGGAGTGGCTGTATTCAGTTAGCCACTACTGTTTCATCTACAAGTTTGTTTTTATGTATTTTGCAAAACACCATGTTTTTCATATTTGTCCTCCCCCTTCTCTTGTTTCACTCCCTTAAGTGTTTTAGATCATGTGTACATGACTAGAATGACTACTTTGCACATAACCCTTTTATTGTAACTTCATGGATCTGAAAATTGTAACATGGAATGAGTTACACAATCCAGGGAAACAACAAAAAATTCTTTCACATCTCAATAGGACGAATCCAGCCATAGCTTGCATACAAAAATCCCATCTCTCACACGATGAGGCAGCCAAACTGAAAAGATTATGGGTAGGCCACGTATTTTCAAGTGCAGCAGATGGGAAGAAGAATGGAGTGATCACTCTTATTAATAAACACCTTCAATGCAAAATATTATCTACAGAGAGATAATGTTGGAAGATGGGTCTTAGTCAAAATCCTCATTGATTCCATACAATACTCTATTCTCAATGTTTATGGCCCCTCTATTGCTGACCCAGGCTTCTGGACCAATTTAAGAAACCGTATATACAAATCATATCCCAATAATTTAATTGTATGCAGAGATATCAATGAAATTATGGATCCAATACGCGATAAAAAATCTAATGTGCGATTCAGAATCACCAAGTCCCACCTTCAATTTGCTAATTTTGTGTCAGAT
Source organism: Ambystoma mexicanum (assembly GCF_040938575.1). Lineage (NCBI taxonomy): Eukaryota > Metazoa > Chordata > Amphibia > Caudata > Ambystomatidae > Ambystoma > Ambystoma mexicanum. The sequence continues at coordinate 1,068,894,911 of NC_090936.1, forward strand.
TTAGGCCTCGTCGATTCATGGAACATTATTCATCCCTCAGATTTAGATCATACAGTTTTTTCCCCTCCACACAACTCGCTCTCAAGGATAGATTACACTTTCATATCTAAATCTCTGATGAATGATCTAAAAGAGGCAAAAATAGAACCTATTGTCTTATCTAATCACGCGTTGGTCCAGATCAAATTATCCACTGCTCAAAATTCACAAAAATTCAACAGATGGCGATTCAATTCTGCCCTCTTCAAGGATGAAGATTTTGTGAAATTCATTCATCAACAACATTCCTTCTTTTTTGCAGAAAACTCTCTTACTGATACTTCGATTCATAATAATTGGGACCGCTTTAAAGCAACAATGAGAGGACACATTATATCCTATATGGCAGCCAAAAATAAAAGACTTAAAAAAATGGAATACAGTCTCAAACAAATTAAAATCTTACAATCACAGAATATTCATACAAACTCTGCCCCAATGCATAAAAAAAAATCAAACTCCGAATACAATATAATAATCTAACCGCTGAATACTAGTGTGCGAATCTTTTGAAATATAAATCTAAGATTAATCCGTTTTCGGATAAATCAGGCAAAACATTGACATCCTATCTCATAATCAAAAAAACGAAAGCAAGAATCATGGTGATTAAAGATCAAAATGGAAACACAGTCCTGTCAGACAAAGACATTATACAAGCCTTCTCAAAATGTTATCAAAAGAACAAGTTACTTTCTTACCTGGTAACGTTCTTTCGATGGGATGGTCCGACGACGTATTCCATATCTATGACATGTAATCACCACAGCTGTGCTGCTTCGGAAACTTCGACGTCCGACGTCATCCGATGTGATAAGTAGGACGCACGACGCCCGTAGCCTCAGTTGTAGTTTTTTCCCCCAGAACGTGTGACATTAGTCAACTGCCAGTCAGACACAAAGCCTTGCGGAACATAAGCTGCAATCGCAAAAGAAATTCTGCAGCGGGGAAGGCAGGGAGGGAGCGATATGGAATACGTCGTCGGACCATCCCATCAAAAGAACGTTACCAGGTAAGAAAGTAACTTGTTCTTCGAGGGGATTGGGTCCTCCGACGTATTCCATATCTATGACAGACTCCCAAAGCAGTACCAGAGCAAGGAGGAGGGAAAGAATTTAGAATCAAAATTTAGAATTGCCAATCAAATAGCAGAGCAAAGGACCGCCTTGCCAAAGGCCAGATCCTGTCCTCGGATGGAATCGAGGGAATAGTGCCGTACAAATGTATGTACTGAAGCCCAGGTGGCTGCATCACAGATGTTGTGAATAGGAACACCCCTCTGCAGATCAGTAGATGCAGCCATAACCCTGGTAGAATGGGCCTGCAAGCCAGCCGGTGGGTCCTTACCCGCCAAGCGGTAACACTCCGAGATGGCCAAAATAATCCAGCGAGACAAAGTCTGTTTCGTCACAGCTTGCCCCAAACGCTTTCCAGCGTAACCAATAAAGAGTTGATCAACCACTCTGACCCGGGACATGCGTGAAACATAAAAGCTTAAAGCTCTCCTAGGATCAAGCCTATGGAGCCTCTCCTCTTCCTTACCAGGATGCAGAGGAGGATAGAATGCTGGAAGAACAACCTTCTGGGCCAAATGAAATTCCATCACTACCTTCGGAAGAAAAGAAGGATGTACTCTAAGGACAACCCTGTCCTTGTGAAATACAGTGAAGGGTGGCTTAACTGAAAGTGCCTGTAACTCACTCACTCACTCTGCGAGCGGAAGTAACCGCAACTAAAAACACAGTTTTCAGAGTTAACAGCCTCAAAGGGCAAGAATCTAAAGGCTCAAACGGAGCACCCATAAGAAACTTAAGAACAAGGTTTAAATCCCAACCGGGCACCAGGAAAGGTGACAGAGGGAACACATTAGTGAGCCCTTTCAGAAACTGTGAAATTAAAGGGATTTTAAAGTAAGAACACTCTTCAGACGAGCGATTAAAGATGGACAGCGCCGTCAGGTAACCTTTAATGGTACCCACTTGCAAGCCCCTGTGGGCCAAAGAAAGTAAAAAGGATAGAACCATGGGGATGTCACATGCAAAAGGATCCACATTGTGAACTCTGCACCAGTCGCAGAACTTACACCAACGGCAACGGTACAGAGACTTTGTTGCTGGCCTTCGGGCCGAAAGCAACACCTCCATCACGTCTTCAGGGAGGTCCCAATCTTTATACCTCAACCTTTCAGAAGCCAAGCGTGAAGGTTGAGGGATCTGACCTCTGGATGGAGAACCTGACCCCCCTCCAGTGAGAGCAGATCGTCTCGGTAGGGAAGACGACGTGGAGGGCAGATGGACAAGTCGAGAAGGTCCGGGTACCACGTCCTCCGAGCCCACGCCGGAGCAATGAGGATCATCCGGGAACCGAACTTCCGTAACCTCCGCAGCACTTGCGGGATGACAGGCACTGGAGGAAACGCGTACAGCAGCGGGAATGACCACTCCACCACGAACGTGTCTCCTAAGGCTCCTTTTGGAGGAAATTCCCGCGAGCAAAACCTTTCGCACTTCCGGTTGACACTGGAGGTGAAGAGATCCACTTGAGGGGTCCCCCAAAGGGCGAAGATCTCCAGGAGAATCTCCTGAGCCAACTCCCACTCGTGAGAGATCGTGCTCTGCCTGCTCAGAGCGTCCGCCGTCACGTTTCTGTCTCCGGCCAGATGAACTGCCGAGATCGAAACTTACTGCTGGATGGCCCAGAACTCGAGCTGCATCGCCTCCCTGTACAGAGGAAGTGACCCTGCCCCCCCTTTTTGTTGAGGTAGTGCATGGCCACTGTGTTGTCCGTCAGGATCAGGACACTCTTTCCTCGCACAGTCGGCAAAAAAGCCTTCAGGGCTAGCCTGACGGCCCTCAGCTCCAACAGATTGATATGGAGTCTGGACTCCGACGGAGACCAACGACTGCTGACTGTCAGCCCGTTGGCATGAGCTCCCCATCCCGTGAGGGATGCATCCGTCACGATCGTCACCTCCGGCCAGGGAAGCCAAAATGAAGCCCCCTTCATCAAGTTGCCTTCGACGGCCCACCACAGAAGGTCCCGGGCGACCGAGGGCGGCACCTGAACCGGGTCCGACATCCTGCCGGAGGACTGCGACCATTGCATCTTGAGTGCCCACTGCAAAGATCTCATCCGCAGGCGAGCCTCTGGCACCAGAAGAATGCAGGATGCCATGAGGCCGAGCAACCTCAAGAACTCGAATGCTGGGAGTGTCTGGGCATGCTGAAACTTGTGCACCATCTGCTGAATGTGAAGAGCCCTCACCTGGGGAGGAAAACACTGCCCCAGGGAAGTGTCGAGCACTGCTCCGATGTACTGAAGCCGCTGTGTTGGCGTCAAATTGGACTTCTTAAAATTTAGGGAGAAGCCCAGCCTGTGAAGGGAGTGGCAGGTGACAGACAGATGATCCAGGACCTGCTCGGGAGAGCTCCCCTGATCAACCAATCGTCCAGGTAGGGGTAGACGTGAATCCCCCCTTGCCTGAGATGCGCTGCCACCACCACCATGAGCTTGGTGAAAACCCTTGGGGCGGAGGTCAATCAGAACGGCAGGACCCGAAACTGAAAGTGCGAGTCACCAACCGCGAACCTCAGGTACTTCTTGTGCTTGGGATGGATCGGCACATGGAAGTAAGCATCCTTGAGGTCGAGAGACACCAACCAGTCCTGAAGCTGAAGGGCCTGGAGGACTTGAGAGAGAGTAACCATCTTGAACTTGTCCTTCCTTAGGAGTTTGTTCAAACCGCGCAAGTCCATGATGGGTCTCAATCCCCCGTCTTTCTTCGAAATCAAAAAATAAGGGGAATACCATCCCTTGTTCCTCTGCGCTACAGGCACCAATTCTATGGCGCCTTTCTCCAGCAGGGCTTGAATTTCCTGCGCAAGGAGCGGATCCGGACTCTGCAAAGAGAGGTTCCCCGGTGGATTGTCGCGAGGCCTGTGCTGAAAGGGAAGACAGTAGCTGTCGGTTATGATCTCCAGAACCCACACATCTGAAGTAATGGCACGCCACTCTACAAGATGCTGCGCCAGCCTTCCCCCAACCGGCGAACCATGGGGCATGGCCTCATGACTGAGTGGTAGCGGCTGCGGCGTTACCTGAGGGCAAAGAGGCAACTGCCCGAGCGGCCTTGGCACCACGGGTACCCTGTCGTCCACCTCTGGTACCCCTGCGTTGGCCTCTTTGACAGCCAGCTCCTCTCGCTTTACTGAAGGACGAGTAATAGCGAAAGGAACCACCCCTCCATTGCTGTCCCCTAGGACGAAAAGGCGGAGGTTGGCGAACTGCAGCGCCCAACGACTTTGCTGCAGCCTTTGAGGTCTGCAACCTCTCAAGGCTCTCATCAGCCTTGCTGGCAAAAAGGTGTTCACCGTCAAAGGGCATGTTGAGGAGCCGGGACTGCACATCAGGAGCAAACCCCGACTTCCGCAACCACGCAAACCTGCATATAACGGTGCTCGCCGCCATGGACCTGCTGATGCATTCAGCCAAGTCCAAACCCGACTGAACGGACTTACACATGGCATCCTTACCATCCTGGACCATAGCAAGGAAACCATCCCGTTCGTCCCCTTCGGGAATATGTTCAGCCGCTAACGCAACACAGTTCCACAGAGTGTGTGTGAAACGAAACAAGGCACAAATGGAGTTGGCCGCCTGAAGCGCCATACCACCAGAAGAAAACACTTTCTTCGCCCAGCCATCAAAACGTTTGTCGTCCCTATCAGGAGGGATGGTAGGGTACGACGCCTGCTTTGCCGGGGCCGTGGCCGCCTGCACCACCAAACTCTCCGGAGTGGGGTGCCTGGTCAAGTAGCAGGGGTCGCTACTGGCTGGATGGTATTTTCGCGACAAGGACCTGCCCACCGCCGGGAGACTCTCCGGAGCAGTCCAAGCCGCCGCCACCCTTCTCTGGAAAGCCATATGGAACGGCAGTACCGGGTCAGTTGGGGGACCAACATCAAGGATGTCTGTGAGATCATGCTGCACAAACCATCCCAAGTACTCAGAAACCCTAGCCATAAGGCGTCGGTACGAGGAATCGGCATGAGAGCCAGGCTCAGGCCTACAAAACTCCACCTCCGGAGAGGCGTCCAGTCCACTGGCATCATGCAGTGACTGCCTCAAATCGTCAAACTGACTATGGCCCGAGACAATTTCATCTGGAACCTGACCAGGAACCAGGCCATCAGAATCCCCATCCGCCTCTGAAATATATTCCAGGTGGCGAAAAGAAGGCACCCGAGAGTGCTTGCTCTTAACCAGAGCCTTCCTAGGGGGTTCCCCCGTGCCACGGGGTACCTCGATACGAAAGGCGTCGAGTGAATCGGCGCCGGCGTCGAGAGAACAGGCATCGGCGCCGAGAGGATCGGTGTCGACGACGAGTAATTCGGCGTTGACGTCCGATGCAGCGCCGCCAGCATCGGCGGCGTCGACACAGTCCTCGAAGCCGGAGCTCCGAGCGTGTCCTTCGATGACCTGGGCATCGACAGCTTTGACGACTTCCTCGGAGCCGGAGCCTCGAGAAAGCCTGTTGATGCCCTTGACGCCTCAGACGTCGATGTCTTCCTCGAAGACATCACAGGTGCACACGGTCTGAAACGCTTCGAGGACCGGGACCTGGAACGGTTACGTCGAGAACGAGTCCCCTTGTCCGAACGGGACCTCTCCCGTAACTCGTGCCGACCACTCTTGCGAGCGGTGTCTCTCGACCTCTCACGACCGACCCCACTCGGGGGCGCGGATGGCTTAGTACCCTGCGACTTGAGAATCGCCAGCATTTTCTTCCCGAAGGAAGCCCATTCCTCCGGCGTCGCACGGCTGGTGGGGTAAGCGACGTGCCAGGCAGAGTCCTCCGAAGAGGACCTGGAAGACGACCGGTGTCGGCGCTTCCGAGAATGCCTCGAAGAGGCTGAGGAGTGGCGAGACCGACTCCTAGAAGGAGACCCACGAGACTTCCGACGATGACGCGGAGAGTCTCCTCTCGAATCATCCGTCGAAAGCCCCGCAGACTTCGACTTCCGGGGCTTGGACACCCGACCTACCGACAAGTTCTTCTTACGTTCACGTAAGGCTTTGGACGTCAGCGACTGGCAGTCGATACAGTTATCCGTGTCGTGGGCCTCCCCGAGGCACCAGAGGCAGGCGTCGTACGAGTCCGTCACAGACATCTTGGACCCACACTCCCCGCACTTCATGAACCCCGGACGCGGGGTCGAAGACGAAGTAGAAGACATCTTCACACAAAGGATTTTCACAAAAACGAACAGGTTCAAAGAACCAAGAAGAACAGAACTCCAAAGAGTCAAGGTGTTAACTGAGATTCACGAAGCAACACGTTTGCGGAAAAAACGGAACTGAGGCTACGGGCGTCGTGCGTCCTACTTATCACATTGGATGACGTCGGAGGAGGTCCTCGACGACGGTGCATCGACGTCATCGACGCAGGACGCAGAAAAAAGTTTCCGAAGCAGCACAGCTGTGGTGATTACATGTCATAGATATGGAATACGTCGGAGGACCCAATCCCCTCGAAATTATATTCTTCGGAAACGTCACCAGAGAATACCCATTTCTCTGATTTCCTTAATAATATCCATCGTAATGCTGATACTACTTCAAATTTCAAGTCTTTGAATGATCCCATATCATTGAGTGAAAAGTATAATGCCATTAAGAATCTCAAAAAGGGCAAGGCTCCAGGCCCAGATGGGTTTTCAATTGATTATTTTGCCCACTTTAAAGACACAAATTCACAAGCTTAATGGATTATTCAAATATTTCATTACTAATAAAAAAAGCCTTTGATTCCTTTTCAGAAGCTATGCAGATAGTTTTCCCTAAAACTAATAAAGACCCTAAACTAGCCCAAAATTATAGACCCATTTCCCTAATAAATACGGATTGCAAAATATTTGCAAAAACTTTAGCCAACAGACTCAGCCCCCTTCTTCCTAATTTGATTAAGAATGACCAGGTGGGGTATGTGAAGGGAGGGTTTTCCTCTGCAAATATTAGATTATTCACTAATATCATTAGCATCATTCAAAACTCCCCAAATCCCTACATGGCAATAGCACTAGGTGCAGGGAAGGCATTTGATAGGGTCGAATGGGACTATATGTTTAAAGCTCTGGCTTGGCATGAAAGCCCTGATTCGTTAATATCTATGGTTCGAGTGTTATATTCTAAACCCACAACTTCAATTTATGTAAATAGCCAAATGTCCCCATCATTCCCTTTACATAGAGGTACCCGTCACGGCTGTCCTCTTTCCCCAATTTTGTTTATAATAGCATTAGAACCATTCCTAGAAGCAATCAGACAAGAAGATAACATAGTTGGCATACCATTTAAAGACATTAAGATCAAAACAGCAGTCTATGCGGATGATGTGTTACTTCTATTAAGAACTTCTTATATGTGCATATAACACTTAAATTGTATCATCTCACGTTTTTCCCCTCGCATCAGGAACAAACCTAATACGGACAAGTCTGAAATATTACCTCTTACTGTACAAGTCATTATTGCTCTAGTCTTAGAATGAAATGGTGCCCAACAGATATTAAGTACATAGGCATCCAAATCTCTTCCTCAATTAAGCAAATCATCAAACTAAAAACAGCCAATATCATCACCAAAGTGAAGGAACTAACAAATACATGGTCACCGCTCTATATTCCCTGGTGGGGGAGATTGGAAACGGTTAAAATGATGTCACACATTATATCATATTTTCTTGATATGCTTCCTCTGCCTATTTCTATATCTTTAACTCTTTAGACTCTTGTATCCTCAAATTCCTATGGGGTAAGAAGAAAAGAAGGATTTTGTTGTTTAAACTTAAAAAACCTACCTTATTTACATGGAAACCCAACCCATGACTGTGGCACATAAAGTGTCAGTTTTTTGTATAACTTTTTCCATTGGAGGTCCATTTGACAGAGTCATGGGATAAGTAGAGACTTACTTGGTCTGAAGAGCTGGGTATAGTTATTTCAATAGAGGAATGGGACAGTCTGTGGAGGGTTCCTGTCAGGGTGAGAATTGACTTAAATCTGCATTACATTCATCAGAAGATTTTGGGGTGCCTTTATTGGACACCAGTTCGGATGCGTAGATTAGGACTGGTAGAAGATGAAAGTTGTTGGTTGCAAGAAAGAGAGAGGTACTTTGTTGCATATGATGTGGAATTGTTATAGAGTAAGGGATTTTGGAATGACGTATTAGATAGGATTGAGATGATATGGAATATTGCTTTTCCAAAAACTCAGTCTGCAGTACTTCTGAAATCTCCTAAAGATTGTAGATTTGTTAGTTATATAACTTTGAATTGGATTAACAAAGTTCTCTTGGTTGCAACCAGACAAATATTAAGAGTCTGGAAAACCAGGAAAAAAACGTATGTGGCAGAATTGCTTGTCAATTTACAAGTTCTCTCAAGCTTTGAAAAGATAACATTTGATAAACAGCACAGAGAAGATTCTTATAAGGAACAGCGGGGACCGTTTAATGAATTTTATGAATAATGATTAAATAGAGTGCATAAGTCGTTATTCAATATTGTTTTGTGGGGTGGGTATTTGTTTCGTGTTAGTCTGGGTTTTGTCATGTCTTATGTTTTGTGTTTTTCTTGGATTTGTTGTATCACTTAATGTTATACCATTGATCAATTATTAATTGGGGACATTTGTTTTTTGTTTTATATGTAATATTGTACCAGAATTGTTCACTGTTTCTTATTAATTGATGGTTTTGTGCTGCTATGCTATGTCACTCATGTAATGCCTGGTTCTTTGTTATCGTGTTTTCTTGTTTTGCCTTGAAAAGTTTTTAGTATAAAAAAACATTAACATTTTTTTTAAACCTAAATCCGAGGGGGGAGTGGGATTTTCAGATTACAGAAAATAGCACTGTGCCTTCTTGTTAAAACAGACTCAGATATACCAAACTGGTTGTTCATAGAGAAAGCTATGGTCTTATCACATGCTCTCTTAGACTCTCCTTATATTAATAATTATAAGAGATGCTTTTCTAGTACCAGTATTAATATTTCTATTAAGTACTTGCGTTCATATCTATTTCTGCCTCAAACAAACAATCCTCAGTTTATATCCCAGTATATATGGATGAATCCCCTAATTAAAATGAACAAGAGAGCTATCTGTTGATGACCATGGCTTGATCTCGGAATCGGGTATATAGGACCATTATTTATTTAAGGAACCATATTAACTTTTGATGAATTTACAATTACATTTCAAACCCCAAGGATCTTTCTCCAGAAATATATTAGTTTAATGAATGCGATTATGGAAAATTATGAATTGTTAGTATCTAATTCTAATAACTATCAACCTCAAAGATTACTCTATTTATCCAATCCTAATGTTACAGCGTCTATTTTTTTTTATAAGGCATGCTCCTCTATGTCAACTGATGAAGTTCTGTTTACATGTCAAGAAGCTTGGAATCAAGACTGCCTCCTCAGCATCACACAATCTAGATGGCCTCGTATATGGACAAATATTTCTAAGGTAATTGTCTCAGCTAGCCTGTTTAAGAGTGTAATTTCTCAAAATAACAAGTGTTGGAGCTGTTTAAGATCTCAAGGATCCTTTAGGCATATGATCTTTGAATGTTACTATGTTAATGCCTTTTGGAAAAAGACTGGGGAAATTCTTGGAAACATCTTTCAAATACAGTTCAGTATGTCCCTTGAAGTTGTATATCTGGGTAGTGAAATAATCCAACCTGCTATTTGTAAAAATGATGGTTGTTTGTTTGACTTATTTGTTGCTAAAGCCATCCAGACGATTACGTCAAATTGGAAAAATCTCAAAGGTGTACACTTTAAGTTCTGGTGGAATTTAGTCTGTAATCTTCACAGGATGGAAAAAATGTAACACTGCATCCCTAGCCTTGATGCAAAAATATCTATTGAAATGGAAATCCTTTGTAGAGTATTTAAACAATGTGATACTCAATCAAGGATTATGGTTGAATAGTATTAGTCCTTCTCTTATATATATATATATGGAACCCCTCCCCTCCCCTCCTGATGTCTGTGTGTTAGTCTAGTGTGTCATGTATGTCCATATATTGTTTTTCTTACAAGTTATAGAACTATTAGCTTATTTAAACTGCATTGCATGCATTAGAATAGAATATACATATAGTATATAAGGTTGCATTGTTGTTGTATTGATAATTAATTGATATATTATAGCCCTGTGAGGCTTTTACAAGTTTCTATATGCTGCATTATTTAATATATAAATGCCATGTACTTAATGTTCTTAATAAAAAAAATATTTAAACAGGAAGAAAAAAGACACGGTTCTTTTTAATCTTATGAACTGGCTAAGAGGTGAGCTCTTAACCATTGATCTTGGGTGGAAACTACTATAATGGAGTATGTTATTCACCTCTGTAGATTTGCGTAATAATTGAGGTTTGAAATGTCCCTATAGAAATAGTTATGGCAACATCCAAGAAGTGTAGTGTTGGATTACTGGCATCCATGGTAAACTGAATTCTGGGATGTAGAGCATTAAGATATTCAAGAAATGCATTTTGTTCTGTGACAGTTCCATTCCATACACCAAAGATGTAATCTATACATTTACCCACCCACAATCTTAGTTGACTTATTCGGATTGTTAAGGATAAATGTATTTTCAAAATATTACATGAAAACATTTGCATAACAAGGAGCTGTGGTGAACCCATTGATGCTCTGAGAATCTGAAGGTAGTATTTGCCTTAGTATCTCAAAAAGCAGTTATGTAAAATAATGAGCATGAGCTCAATAATGAACTGTTTATTAGCAGGAAATGTGTCTGTGCATAGTAGAGCCCATTCTAGTGACTCAATACCTTCATCATGTAGGATAGATGTATAGAGGCTCTGGATATCCATTGTAAATATGATGGCATTGTCTGGGATAGCTCTTATGTCATCTAAACAGGAAAGAAAGGGTCAGTTATCTTATAGTAAGCAGATGTATCTTGTAAAATTGGTTGGAATAAAAAGTCCAAATGTATAGCTAGAGGGACAAAGAGGCTATCTGGCCCGGCAACAATTGGTCTAACCAGGTTTTGTGCTATGCCACGAGCTATGGGTAAGGCATAAAAAAATAAAAATAAAAATTATGGGCCACTTGTTTATCAAAAATTCTTTGCTTTTACTGGTAATCCAGTGTACGCATTCAGCTTTTTCTAAGATCTGTTTAATAAGGGTGCTTATGTCTTGTGGAGGAGTTGTGTGTATGTTGTTGTGTCATTCAACAGGATAAGACCGCCTTTATAACAGAATGACTAATCCATAATAACAATGGCACCCCTTTTGGCTGCTGGTTTCACAATAAGTGAAAGATCTTTAGACAGGTTTTCAATGATGGAGTTGTCTCGAACATCACATTAGGACCACCCAACATCTTTCCCTCGTGTGCCTGCTCACATAACCCCACCCCTGTACACACAACCTCAAAACAAACAGGCTAGCAGTCTCTTTGGTCTTGTGTCTCCACGAATATGCCTCTCGTGGGACCCCTCCACAAAGTTTGTGAACTCGCTCGCAAAGCCTGCAAACCCACAAACACACCAAACAAACAGTATGGGAAACAAGAAAATAATAGAAGCATGCAAGGCACAGGTTGTGGCTGGTGGTTGGAGGTGTTTGGTGCACGATACCTGGACTGTGGAGGAGTGGAACCTGTTGGAGGTAAGGGAGAAGCCAGCCAGGAGCAGGTGGGCAAGAGTGCATAGAAAGGGGTAACATCACAAGGAGGTGGTAGTGTTAGAAGGTGGTGGTGGGTCTTGTGTGGTGGGTAACATCTGGAGAAAGTGGGATAGAGTTAGAGAGTTGGTGTATCAGGTGGAGGTGGTGAAGTCTTGAAGGGGTGGTGATGTCAGTAGCATTTGATAAGGGACTGAGGAAAAGGTAACATCAGGTGAAAATGAAGGACTGGAGAAGGTGGTAACCGTAAGCAAAGGTGCCAAGGTATGGAGGAGGTGGCAAAGAGAGCAAGAGTAGGAAGGAATGAGAATGCAAGTTAGACCAAAGGGGTGGGAGGAGGTACAAAATCCAGGTTAAAATCTCAGAGCAGCATGGAAAATAAAAGAAATGAACACCCGGGTTTTCTACCTGAAAGGTGGAGAAGGGGCCTGGGTGGTAGCTATGACTTAGCTCCAACTCAAACCTCTGCAGAATCTAGGGTTATACTCACAATTGTTGGTGGTGCGGCAGAGAATTACCAGTGAGGATCCCAAAAAAAGTGGTGCCCGACCTGGACCTCTGGAGGAGTTTTGTGTTAGCTAGCATTGAGAACGGGACGCAGGAAAGCCTGCATCTAGATAGTGATTAATGAGCATTGATTAGCCAAAGGACAGGATTCCTGAGGGCAGACTTTGTACAGCTCCTCCAAGACGTTTTCTGTTGATTATATGGACTTCATTATATTGACCCGACAAGTCATTTGTGTCCCCCACTTGGCCCTCCGTAATAGTGGTATGCATGACTTTAATCACCAAGTCAGAAATGGTGGAGAACCCATACGTGATCCCAGGTATAACTCAGAGTACCACATCACAATACATCTGGCCTCATTCAGACTTTGGCAGTATTAATTGTGGTAATAAAGCCAAATGGAATTACCTTTACCAGTAATTGCTTTGAGTATATTCAAGTAGTCATTAATGCCCTCCAGTGACTTGATGGCATATAAAGGTATCTAAGCTGCTTTTGGAAGGAAGTATTGCGTCCCAGTGAAGCCTACATTTTGGTGGCAAAGCTCATCAATATTTACTGATTTACTGGTGGTTCAGCCATGCTAGCATGCTACAGTCGATTATTGTACCACAAGGCTACAGGGCTGGAAGAGTTGGTGCTTAGGTTGGTTGTCATGAAGCTTTCAGATCTAAGAAATTGATCCTTTGCAGTTAACCCAATAAGAACATTGGAGTTAAAGCTCGTAGTTAGTGCTTTTACTCTTGCACATCTTTTTTGGAATGAGACTGCCTTCATGGGGATCCTAAACCGGTAGTAATCCATTTCCAGGCGGTGGTACCCTGCCCAACAAGTGCTGGGTTCATAACTCTTTGCTGCAAAGCGTGATCCAACACTGGGGCACAGCTTGCATTCTTAATCTATCCTTTACATAAGGCTGCTGCAGTTACCCAAGCATCCATGTGTTAGGCCTATGAAGCTTGGACCTGGCCACCTTGTGGTAAGTCATGTGTTTAAACCTTTGGCTCTCCAGATTTGATTTTGTAGGCTACATCTCCTGTACATCTGTCTGCATACCACAATAAAATATATTTTTGACATAAAGACATTGAGTACATCAAATCGTACATCATCTCTGGTTGTGATCATTTTACTTTCCAGATGTTCAAAAAGTCTATATTACTTTGGGCAACGTTTCTTCTTTGGTGAAATGCATATTTTGCCGTTCTTTCTGCCAAGTCTGTTATTAGTCTGAGGGTGAGCTGCTTTTATCATGTTTCTTTTAAAAATATGCTTACTCGCACAAATGTGGGGAGATGTGTCCAAAATGTCTTTGTATGCAGGATGAAGCAGAGCTGTCTCAGTATCTACTTCTTCCATGCCACACAGTTGACACTGCACTCCTTGGGCGTCTTGTTTGAGCTGTTGGTCAGTCTATTTCCAGCTTGTGGTCACTGTCTATATTTGTTCAGTGTTTGCCTGGTTTGAGGGTTTTTGAGCCTTGTCAGTTGAGTTCATGGAAGACATGAACAAATGTCTAGAGAGCCACAGGCTGCAGACCCCCATGGCTAGCTGTGCGTCACACCTACCAGAACTTGTTTTCCTACAGAAATATAATTGTATAGCGCAAACAAATAAAAATAAATAACCTAGCTCGGGAGCAACTTTGTCATAAGGTCGTAGAATGACAAGTCCTCAAGTAAACATTAGTAATTATCACAGTGCAATATGCATATCAGGGTGTGCACAAGATAGTTGAAATTTAGGATTTGCACCAGGGTGGTGTTGGACGAGCCAGGCTTCAGTCGTCTCCTAAATTGAGAGATTTGGAACAGTCTGGATTACCACGGGAGAACATGGTTTCCCAAGTTCTTATGGTTGTCTTACTATGAGAGGACCAGGTGACACCCATGGTTTCAGTTTGTCCGTCGGGTAGGCTGGCATACCGGCAGTGGTTGCCTTGTAAGTAAGGCTTGTGTTTTTGAACCAGCTTCCACCTCGGATGTGAAGCCAGTGTAATTTGCACAAGGTGGGGCTGATGTTGTCAGATTTCTTAGGGCCAGTAATGAGGCAAGCTGTGGTGTGGTCGGCTGCAGGAGAACAGCCAGAGAGGAGAGTGCTACTCTCGATGTGCGATCACTCATGCCTGTGCCACTGTTTAGGGTGGGAGGAAGGGCTTTATATTAGTGTACAGAGATCTGAAACTAAGCAAGTTTAAGTCTTTTTCGATGTGTGCGGTTGGAAGGTGTGAGACAGACATGGTATCAAAAGAAAGATAGACTCAAAGAGAAGTTTTCAAAACCTTTATTTCTAAATGTTCCTGGGTTGGTGTAAAGCCGTAACACTAAAGGAATGTTTCCCTTAACTGATGTTCTAAGGGCCGTTGAAGTCTAGAAGTCCAAAATAACAATCCGTCTGTGTCTAAACCTATGCTTGCCCTCACTCTTTAACAAAAATGTGTTGGGAAGTCTTTCAAAAACAAAGTAGTGGTCCAACAAAACTAGTAAACCAGGACTGGTTTCAGGTGGTCTTCCCACCAAATGTAGGTGGATCAGCTTCAAAAGGATGAGTTCAATCAAAAAGGGACTGTTCATTGGACCCTCTCCATAGTTCAAACAATGTCAATGTCTTTCATGCCTTGGGGTTCCCTTCCCTAAGCTTCAGTTCCTTCAGTAATACAACATAATCAAGATTCCCCTTTGATAGGATAGGCCTCTTAGGGTCCCCTTCCCCCAAGCTCAGGCCTCTCAAGTTCAAACACAAATTAAGCTTTTAGGCCTCTCACAGTTCCTTTCCCCCAAGATGAGGCCCTGCTTCAGCTAAAAACGAAAACATGAGTTCAGTTTGTCAGGATGTACCTTCTTCATGCATCAGAGGCTTTTGAAAATGCCCGGTTATTTGCTCCTCCTAAGCACGACCACTCTGAGCTTTAACCCCTCTCTTGTGTTTCCTGCTCTTAACATTTACTTTCAAGGGCGTTCTGCACCCATTCTTGTTCCCCTATGTTTTCTTGGCCTTCTTTTGTGTGCCCACTGGCACCTTTCGTTCCTTCAGGTGTACACTTGCACTCTTCCCTTCCTGCCTACTGGCACCTTCCTTCTTGCTTTCCCGTCCACACTCGCTTTACCTTTTCATGCTCACTGGCACCTTTTGCACTCTGCCGGGTCGCTTGCACCTTTCTCTCCCATTTTGGGTCGCTTGCGCCTTTTTTACTACAGCCCTTTTCCATTGCGTCCCTTGCACGCTCTGCTTTCCGACTTTCTCTAAATTTCTCTCAACCCATCACTTTTCTTTCAATCTGTTTTACTAGTTTCCTTTTCGCTCCTCTTTTCTGCTCCATGCAGCTTTTATGCCTTTTCTTTCGCCTGCTCCGCTTTAGTCAGTCGCATGCTCCCGAGTCTCTCTCTCTCTCTCTCTTACTTCACGAGACCCACCCGTGCACCAGCTCAGCGACAAGCGGTCCCTCCTGGTTACGCAGGCCTGAGGTCAGGGTCTCACCACCTGCCCCTCAGACACCCCCTTGGGGCTGTCACAGGTCCGAAGGGAACAAGCAAAGTGTCACCAGCCAACAGAAGCCTGCAAGATGCTTCGCTCCGGCTCTCTGGAGACACGGTTCCCTAGCCACGCTGCAGCCCCTCAAAAACTGGGCCAGCGTTTCGGCATGCAGTTCTTCCCTGAGCCGTTGATCCTGCTGCTCTCTGCTCCTTGGCTTCTCCGGTCCAAACAAAGTCCCCAGCTCGCTCATTCAGCTGTGCAGAACTACACTTTTTATAGTTGGAAAAGCAGTCAAGTGGAGTCCGGTGCGAGTGATAATTAGTGCATGCCTGACTCTTCCCGACGCTATCAATGGGACAATTTAAGTTCTTTCTAGGCCTGGTTTGCCTTACACTTCCCCTGTTTATTCCTATGCAAAATCTTCAGTACTCGCTGTTTGCCTCTTCCTCGTCCCAGTATTTGTTGGAAATGGGCAGGGGGTGATGGTATGGGTTTGGAAAAGCCGCATGAAAGCGGAGGGAAAGGGGATTGATGTGGAATGGGAAAAGGGGGAATACCATGTCTCGCCCTTGGATGTTCTCCTCCCAATCCCCTGTGCCCCCGCCCCCCCCAATCAGGTGATCCTCCCTCGCTTGTTCACCCCCAGGGTCGGGATCCAAAAGTGATTTCCCTTCCCTGGCCACCTGACTAGAGGATCACGGGGGAGTAGGTGGGAAAACATTGTCCGGTTTCTCACAAAGGATAGATTGCTATCCACAACGAATCCTATGAGTTTTGCAGAGTGTTTGAGGTGAGTGTTGAACCTTGTCAGAGCACATTTGTTGAGCTACCTTTGTGGGTTTCTGCTGAAAGGCCGGGCAGAGGAGCATGAATCTGGTCTTGGTAGAGTAAAGTTTTAAGTAGGCACTTGTTTGAATCATTGCAAGGCAAAACCGAGCAATAGCTTGTGGGCCCTTGACTTTTAGGTACAACCGTGTTAGCCCACATGAGAATAGCAGTGTTGCCTGGGCGTCAAGAAATGGCGCAGTGAGTCATGCTATTTAGCACGCTCACCGCGCCATGATGAAAATCGGGCCCTAGGTGCATTTATATTGCCAATGTGTAGAACTTAGCCACGCTTTGGATTCACCCCCTTCAAGCTGCATCTATGCAACCAAGAAGCCAGCCAGGACACATGGTTACATATCTCACTCCATGCTTATGGAAACTAGCTGAAGGCATGGCTATCAATCCGCATGCATCTGCTATCACACACTACTCTAAGATACATTGCACAACACCTCTGCCATAAGAATGCAGCTATCCCCCACGATAAAAAAGTCGGTCTATCTGCATACATAATGTTTCTCTTGCTCTGCATACTGTCCAGACTACCTCTGAACACCCATCCACATGCCAGCTTGACATGGGTGGCTAGCAGGGACTTGGCCATCCTTACCTACCTTCGTACTGGCTAAAAAGCACACACACATTCTAAACCTCTGTGACTAATTTCCCATTCCGGGACTTCTGTCCCCCGAAGGCGTTCAACCTATTGCGCGTTGAGACCATCTCAATGGTCAAAGAAGCTATATGATATGATATGGTATTTATAACGCGCCTATACACAAGTGTTTCAAGGCGAACGAGGCAGGGGAGGGAAAACAGTGGAGAGACAGACAACGATCCTACTAGGCCAAGTGTCATACAGATCGCGCAAGTGCAAGGGTAGGGAGAGAGGGAAAAGTGCCTGGGGGAAGGGAGAGGGGGAAGTGCAGTACATGTACAAATATAAAGCTAAAATAACATAACAGCATAGAGGAATAAATACGATGGTAAAGCGACCTGTTGGTGGCAAGTGCAGAGTAGAGCAGACAAGTGCTGGTGCGGGGGGGAGGCTGTGGGGATACAGAAACAGTCCCTAACTGCAGGGGTTTCCAGGGAGGCAGGGCAGAGCCAAAGGGTGGGACCTGGCACCAAGGTCAGAAGGGTGTCCAGGTAACCAGTGCAGATTCGGCAGGGAATTTCAGCAGGGGAGAGAGGCAGAGAAAGCAGAAGCAAAGAGGAAGGTTTTGAGGTGTTTCCGGAACCGGAGATGGTTCTCCTCAAGTTTCAGGGAGGCAGGAAGGCTGTTCCAGAGGGAGGCCCCTGCTGAAGAGAGAGATCGACCACCAACTCATTGCTTGGAGAAGCGGCTGACCATGAGGTAGTTGGAGGCACATGAGCGAAGAGCCCGAGAAGGAAGGTATTTAGGAAGAGAGAGTTGAAGGTAAAGCGGCCCCAGGCCCCAGAAGGCCTTGTGGATAATGCAGAGGGTTTTGAACTTAATCCTTGCAGCCACTGGGAGCCAGTGCAGAGATTTCAGTCCTGGAGAGATACTATCCCAGGGCTTGAGGCCAAGGACAAGTCTCGCAGTCCTGTTTTGGATAAGTTGCAGAGGGCGGAGAGTAGAGGCAGGCAAGTTTAGATAGAGGCTGTTGCAGTAGTCCAGCTTAGAGAGAACCAGGGCTCTAGAGACGGTGAGCTTCTGGAGGAAGGAGAGGAGAGGAAGAATACCTCTAAGGAGGTGCAGCTGGTAGTGTGACTTCTTAGAGATGTCAGAGATGTGAGGAGAGAAAGAGTGTGGAGTCGAAGATGACCCCAAGATTTTTAGCCTTGCAGGTAGGAGCAGAAAGAGGGCCAAGAGAGGCCGGCCAGAGAGCTGCAGGGAAGGAGGGAGGGGGTGTGCCGATGAGTAGAATCTCGGTCTTACTGGCATTAAGGCAGAGGCCATTTGCAGCACACTACTCCTGGATAGCAGACAGACAGTCAGCGATGAGGGAAGGAGAGGAGGAGTCCGAGGGTAGCCCAAGGATGAGCTGGGTATCATCCGCATAGCACTGAAAGTAGGGGCAGAGAGCAGCGATGCGGTGGGCAAGGAGTGGCAGGTATTGGTTGAACAGCCAAGGAGAGAGGTTAGACCCCTGGGGGACACCACAGGTAGAGAAAAGATATCAGAGAGGAAGGACCCAAGTTGGACCTGGGAGGGTCGGTCGGAGAGGAAAGAAGTGAGCCACGCCAGAGCCTGTCCTGTGATACCCAGGTTATCACAGAGAGGGTTGAGCAGGTTGGCGTGGTTGACAGTGTCAAAGGCAGAGGAGAGATCAAGCAAGATGAGGACACACAGGGTGTTGGAATCAAGGTTGGAGAGCAGACCTTCACGGATGTTCAGGAGAGCAGTTTCCGTGCTTCTGGCAGCTCTGAAGCCAGACTGATGGCCATGAAGACAACCAACAGATTTGGTGTGGAGATTAAGATGGGAGATGGCCAGTTTCTCCAGGAGTTTGCCCAGGAAGGGAGTGATGGAGATTGGGTGATAGTTAGCCGGGCAGGAGGGGTCGGCAGAGGGTTTCTTAAGAAGAGGGTGCACAAGGAAGTGCTTCAGGGGGGATGGGAAGACTCCAGTGGCGACGGAGTGATTGCAGAAATCAGCCAGGGCAGGAGCCAGGGAGTCGTTGTGGTCCTTGATAGTTTTGGAGGAGCAGGGGTGAACCTGTTTTGACGAGAAACCTTGTCTGCTTAGAAAAGGGGAAAGGCAGAGAGGGAGGGAGTGGGTGGAGGGGTGCCAGCAGCGGGGTCAGAGGAAAAGCAGGAGATAGAGGGAGGGAGGCGAGAAGAGGAGAGTGAGGACAAGATGTCCTGGGTCTTAGAAATGAAATGCGAAGCCAGTGCCGTGCAGAGGGCTTGGGAGGGGAGAGGAGAGGTAGAGACAGCAGCAGGATTGGCTAGTTCCTTGCAGATTTTAAAGAGTTCACTAGAGTTGTTAGATGCCGCAGAGATCCGGGCTTGGATATGGGCTCTCTTCTTGGTGAGAACAGAGATATTGCTGTTGCAGCAAACGGCAGGCCAGTTTGTCAGAGGATGAACATGAAGCATGCCATTTCCTCTCGGCCACCCTGCACTTGCGTTTTAGGGTGACGAGATCGGAATCATACCAGGAGTTACACTTGGCTTTGGGCTTCAGGCGGATTCTCATGACAGGGGCAAGGATATCAAGAGCATCAGATATAGAAGAGTGGAGCATGGAGAGGGCTGTGTCAGGGTGGGAGTCAGCCAAAGGGGGAGAAGGGGGTCAGAAGGTGGCAGAAAAAGCCTCAACTGACACGCGCTTCATGGGACGGATGACCGTGAAGGTGGGTGGCAGTGATGAAGGTGGCTTGGCCTGAGGGGTAGGGAGGGTGAGGTGGGAGGATAGGAGAAAGTAAAAGTATACAATTGACAATTACAATATGTACATGCGGTAAGCAAGTGGTAACATTAATACCGCCAAATGGAAATGCAGTTACTGCAAGCTATAACTTGGGGAAATATATTACTGCATGTGATATTACCCCACAATTTTACTGCATGGGCTAATACATGAAACCATGCAGTTTTTTTTTTAGTTTTGCATCTCGTGAAAAAGGAATATAATTAATAATCGGTTTCTAAGTGTATTATATAATTGGCGGGAGGAATCTGAGTTCTTGGACCTCTTGTACACAAACACTCTAATGGCGGCAGTATGCTTGTGAGCCTGAGAACAGTGCGCCAAGTGTGCATTGCCTTTGCTATGGAAGCAATTACTGACCAGGCCAATGTGAAGTGGGCAGGATAACTGGCACATGTCTGTTTAATGTGCGTTTGATTACTGGCACAGTACCCGTCTCGTGTGGGCAGAAGGACTGGAACAATACATGCCTGATGTCGCTGTGAGTTGTGGTACAGTGCCGCTCCATCTGAATATATACATACACAGACATCCAAGAGGGTGATCCGAGTCCCTCATCTTTTGTGCACATAGGTATTTACTGTCTGGGGTTTGTGAACACGGAAGAGGGGCGGAGTGGAATCTTGAGGCGATTGTGCTGGAAAGATGTCAGCATGTTGCTAATGGGACGGTCGGCCAATGGCGGGCCAGTGTTGTTGAGAATCAGTTACTTAAAGACATGTTTTCCAAACTCTTTCCCTTCCCTTCGAAGGCTATATATCATTTGCATCATTTCAATCAAAACCCTTGTCTCATGAGGGCATGAATATAGGCAGAATACCAGTCACTTGTTGATATAAAGAATGGCACAATAATGAGGGCTGGAAGAACACAAGTCCGGTATTGCCATGATTACTAGTACAATGCCAGTCTGTTGTGGGTATTCTTGCTAGCACACATGATTATGGGACACTACTTGTCCGAAGTGAGCCTTGGCAGAATATATGCCTGAAACAGCCAGACTGCATCAGAGGCCATGGAACGCCATGTGAACACCAAATACCCGGAAACAACGGAGGGGCCCGCGGGAAGCAGTGAGGCCGACACTGGAAAAACAAAACTCGAACCTGAAGGTACAAGCCGAAAGGAGAGCGCGGAAGACACTGAAGGAAGCAGTCAATTGTGGTAAGAGGCAGACCTGGGTGCCATCCGCAAATTGTGTTGTCTGAATACGGATAGCGGGACCCCTTACGCACGGCCGGTAGCGGGGTTGAGAAATGACGAGGAACCTACGGGTAAGGAACGCGGTAACCACGACACAGGCGATGAGACGGAACAAGGGTCTGCCAGAGTGTGCTGCGTGTTCCGCAGTACGAACGACCAACGGGGAGAGGTTGTTGAGCCAAAACGGCACAAACGGGGAACGGAACAAAGAGAAGCAAAAGAACCGTATAACCTCACACTCATAAAACAGAGACACGAGAACAAAAAGAAGGATATTAGAAAGTCTTTATCCTTACCAAAGCCAGGGTCTTCTGACTATAAAAATCCTCACTTCGGGGCACATGGTGGAGGGACATCATGGCGACCGGGAGCACGGAAGGAAGGGGTCAGGGCTTGGGAGGGTTTTTATATCCTCGGACAGAATGAGAGTCCTGATTGGGTCAAGAGTGGCCAGCCCCTATATAAAGTAAAGAGAGATAAAGGACTGAGGGGGAGTTCTCTTTCTCATTTCAGAATCGGTTTGGAAGCGAGGAGTCCACAAGTCCTATACTTGTGTATAGGTGCGCTACAAATGCCATATCATATCATACCAGTGGGCTTACGAAGACTAAACGGAGATTTCAGCCTTACACTCACGGAAACCCGATCAGAGTTATCTCGGCTGGAAAGAGAACTGATACTTGAATGAATATTTTTTCCTTTTCATTTTCTTAAATTAGTCAATAAAGACTGATTTTTGTTAAACGTATCTACCTGGTCTGTGTGGTCTGTCACAATGCCCAAAAGGCACATGTTGCGGTTGCAGAGGCTTTTGTGGGTACTGTGTTCAAAGGATTCATAGGGTAAGTTGAGCTGGTTAAGGGAAATGGGGGGGGGGGCTAACATGTCTATTCCGCGTCCTGGTTTAAAGAGCCTGTTGTGGCAGATTATGGTGAAGTTCTCAGTGGTCAGAGCATCAATGAGTTTTGCACTTTGTTGAGTGAACCCAGCTACTGCCCACAGTAAGGTCTTGTATCCAACCTGAGCTTAGCAGTTACTTGCTGGCAGCAAATCTTGCGCTGATTAACGCGATTGAGGCTGTTCCCTCTGCAGCATGCACAATATAAATGTTAGCACTCAACCACATACAAATTACGCAGCTGTGCACATGACTAGTACCTCATAAGTCCTTACCTTCACTGTGAACATCATTACTTATTTTATTATTTTTACAATTTGTATACAGCGCGAACTTGACAAACAAAAGTATCAGAGTGATTTACATATTTTATACCAATTTCAATACAAAATTATCTAACAAAGATCACTAAAAGATAGTTACAATCAAACACATATACTAAAAAATACCATAATTCATATCTCTCAATTCAAAGCATGAAAATCCTAAAAGAAGTAATTTTACCATTGAAGCGTAGTTAAACAAAAAATTCCAGAGCCATGCTTTCACCGATTTACAACATTTTAAGTAATCCAATGTCATTCTTAAATCCCTGAAAAGTGCATTCGAGCATTGTGCTGCTGCCTCTGAGAACGAACCATCCATGGTACTCCACTGTGCACCTTTAGGAACTTTCATTTTAAGGATGCGTGACTTCGTAGGATCTCTCCCCTCTGGAGATTTTCAGTTCTTCTAAATGAAAAGGAGTAGCATAAGGTCATTTGTGCGTTATAGTAAGAAATTTAAATTCAATCATCTGTTCAGTAGGTGACCAATTTGGAGAATGTTCTTGCCCCCACAATTAACCGGGCCGCAACATTGAAAACCGCTTTCAGTGGGTCTGATGTAGTTCTAGAAAGACCCATTAATAATGAACTCCTGAAGTCTAACGGGACATTCCCAAGGATTGAACTAGAATGGAAGAAATGCATGTCGGCGATGAAAGGTTTCACAGCTCTTCATTTGAAAAGATGAAAGTTCACAACCTGTGCCGTTATATAAAGATAGTTTGGAAATTTATAAAAAGCCTAACGATTTTGTCAAGTCTGTAAATTCAATCGCCTGAGGTCCCAGCACCCTCAAATCCAAAAACCAATCCAGAATTGGGGGATTTGGTAGTTTATGTGAGAGTTACGGGATTTAGCTTCAGAAAGTGTGCTGCATCCATTAAACAATCTTCTTCAGACAGTCTCTCAATTGTAGGACTGTTGATTTAGAAGAGACATTGATATATAGCTCAGTTTTGTCAGCCTACTGATGTATATGCAGTAAGCGTTTCCTTGTAATCTCCCCTAGTGGTTTCATACACATATTAAACAAAACTGGTGACAAAATGGACCCTTGTGGTACGCCATAGAGTGCCATAGTCGTCTCAGGACATTCTTGGCCAATAACGGTCTGCAAACGATTAGTGAGAAAGGACCGAGACCAGTCTAATACCTGCCCATCAATCCCCATCACTTAGAGGATTCGGCTTAGTGTGCATCTTCCCCGTCGTCAGGCTGGGAATCCTCAGTAAAGAAAAAAATCAGTTTCAGTTTCGTTTCTGAACTGTCTTTCTCCTAATAGCCAATCACTGGTCACTGGGTCCTACTGCCCCCAGCCAATGACTGCCCTCTACCTAAGCCCCTCCTCTGGCAGCCATCTTCAGATGTGGTAGCACGAAAAGTGGCAGTAGGACCAAGTGAAGAGCCGCAGAGGGGAAGGCAGGAGGGTTCGCATGTGAATCCATGCCGGACCCATGCTGGAGAACAACAGTTACAGGTAAGTAACTTGTTCCTTCTCCAGCATGGGGTCAGCATGGATTCACATGCTCATGAATACAAGAATACATAGCAGTACACGCATGCAAAACCACGGGAGGTGGCAAGGATCAACATTAAGAATTGCTTTCCTCCTCACCAGGCCCACCTTCAGGCGAACAGGTTGCGCAGTACTGCCTGGCCGACTCTGGACTCCTCCCTGGAATCCCGGTCGACGCAGTAGACTCTCGTGAAGGTGTGCGTCGACCTCCACGTAGCAGCCCTGCAGATGTCCAGCAGGGGCACACCAGATAGGAACGCTGTGGTAGCAGCGATCGCTCTGGTCGAATGGGCTCTCAGTCGGCCGGGCAACGGTCGGTTTGCCAACCGGTGACAGTGCATGATGCAGCCGGAGAGCCGTCTGGAAATGGAAGCCTTCGAGAGGGCCTTCCGTTGGTTCACAGGTCCAAAGTTCACAAACAGCTGTGATGTCTTCCGAAAACTCTTCGTGCGGTCCACGTAGAACTTCAGCGCTCTAGCTACATCCAGCAAGTGCAAAGTCCTCTCGGCCGGCGACAAAGGCGACGGGAAGAAAAGAGGTAACACAAAGGGCTCGTTGAGGTGGAAGTCCGACGGCACCTTGGGCATGAAGGAGGGGTGTGCCCTCAGAACCACCCTCGTCTCGTGGAAAGTCAGGTATGGGGGCTTACAAGAGAGGGCCTGGATATCTCCCACTCGTCGTGCGGAGGTGATGGTGTCATGATGCCTGCCCCCGGGAAACCAGACCAGGCCCAGCAACCCCAGAAGCAGGCATCATGCCATTTGGAGCAAGCCCAAAAACCCCAGCTAGGGGTTGTTTGGGTGCAGTCCTGGCGCCTATGGCGCCATGCTCATAGTAGAAAACCTACCTGATGCAGACCATGCTGCAAACTTACCTGATGCAGACCATGCTGCAAGAAGCCACAAGCCAAATGAGGCTTAGGAGGGACTATTTTACCTTAGGGACTACTTTTTATTCGGGTGGGGCTGTGGAAGAATACTTACCTGGGACTACTTCCAAGGCTATTTAAACCACGCCCGGACAGGAGCACACGCTTCGCGTTATTCTGCATCCAGCAGCGTAACGCTCACCGTGCCTGCAGCAGCTTCCAGTCTTCAGCCACGCCCGCCTCGAGTCCGGAGCTCCTGGAAACAAGAAGAAAGAAGGAGGAAAGGTCAGAACAGGAGTTTACCTTTAATCCTTACCTGAATCCTGATCCATCACGCCACGGAGCTGGAGAAGAAGTCATTAAAAATGCCTTACTTCGCATCCTGCAGCGCCGCACCGTACTCACCTGCCTTGCAGCACTTCAACATACCATCACGCTCTTCTCCATCTCGCGGCCGCTCTCCGACACCTAAGGAGACAAAAACAGCAAGGTGAGCCAAGGGGATACTCTAAGACTGTACAAGCTACCCCCCAAGACTTACCTGATTTACCACAGGGTGTACTTACCTCATTTCGGGTCGGCACAGCCTCCGCTGCATCTCCGCCGTGCCCCGGCCCCTATGGGGAAACAACAGAACAGCAAGGCGCAATAAGGGGAAACCGATTTTTTCCCAATAGACTTACCTGTTTTTTCCGCTGGAGGCATCAATCCCCAAGACCTCATACCACATCAGCGCCTGAATGGGGGAAAAGCCACATGTTTTACATTGACACCATTGTATCGAACTGAGCCGGATAATAAAAACCCTTACCTGCATCTTACCGGTTGCCACATGGAACTCTTCATAAGGGCAATACAGCAACCTAAAAGGAATTGGACAGAGTGAAGGTCAGACGTGTTTTGAACTCTTACAAACTACAGAGTTACGGCGTCTTGCCGGCATTCTTTGAGTCAATACCGTTCTGGAACTCCCCAACTCCTCCACGCCAGTGAAGAAACTGGTCATCTACGCGCCCCTGCGCTCGAAGTAGGATGGAGAGCTCATCTTTCCAAACCATCAGGTGAGAGCATAGAGGGAATCCAAAAGTGACTTGTGGGAAGAACTACGGGAGAGGGGAAGGTGGGGTTAGCGCTCGAACTCCACAGGTAGTTAATTCCCTTTCTCCATTACAGAAGGATATTCCTAAGAGTTAAACAAACGAAGCTGGGTGGGCCAATCCAGTCCATCATCTCGGCACTATGCGTCTCACTGGTGGAAACAACAGCTGGCCAGTTCAGATCGACGCCCCCGTGGGAACCAGGTGAGCGTAACAGATGGCCACAAAAAACGCTGTCTTCCACGACAGGAACTTCAACGGTGCTGAATGCAGAGGGATTAATGGCAGCCCCATGAGCCTGGTCAGCACCACGATGAGTTCCCACGCCGGGGCCGGAGCCTTCACCGGCGGGAAGGATTGGAACAGTCCCTTCATGAACTCCTTCACCAGGTGATGGGACCACAGGGGTGAGCGCCCCGGAATTATGGTGTAGCGGGAGATGGCCGCCAGATGGATCTTGATGGAGGCATGGGCCTGCCCCGCCTTGGCCAGCAATAGCAAGTACGGCAGCACTTGAGGGGCCGTAATCCGCAGAGGGTTAATCTTCTGTGCACGGCCCCAGACAGAGAACCTCTTCCATTTGTGTCCGTAGCATTTCAGAGTGGAGGACGCCCTGGCCTTTGCAAGCACCTCCTTGCAGTACGCCGGGATATCATACCCTCAAAACTCTAGTGCTGCAGGAGCCAGGCCTGCAAGTTCAGCGACCCCAGGTTGTGGTGGAGGATGGCACCTTCTTCTCTGGAGAGGACATCCGCGTCCGTCGGCAGTTTGACTGGGGGGTGACGCTGACATGTCCAGAAGGTCCGGGAACCATATCTGTCTCGGCCACGCCTTTGCGATGAGGTTCAATCTGGGGATTGCCCCATCGTTGGAATAGCAGATCCACTCGAACCTGCCGCAGTTTCCACTCGTGGCACGAGCGTAGCTCCCTGCTGAGTGAGTCGCGATGGTGTTCTTTATTCCTGCCAGGTGGAAGGGTACCAGAAACATCCCTTGGGTGACGGCCCAATGCCACAGAACCTGGGCCTCCTTGGATAGGGCTGGGGATCTGGTGCCTCCCTGCTTCCGGATGGAGAACATCGTGGTGGTGTTGTCGGTGAAGATCCTCACCACTTTGGCCTTGAGGGACGGAAGGAACGACCTGAGGGCCCAGAACACGGCTTGGAGCTCTAGGACGTTGATGTGCAGCGACTTCTGCTCCGGGAGCCAAAAGCCTCTCGTGTGGAGATCTCCGGTGTGCGCTCCCCATCTCTCCAGGGAGGCATCCATCATCACCGTCTCCTGGTGTGCGGGGGTCTGGAAGTCCATCCCTGCCGCGAGATGCAAGCGGGTGCCCCACCACCAGATCGCTTGGCCGAAGGTCTCGTTGAGCAAGATTCTGTCTTCGAAGCTGCCCGCAGCTTGCACCTTGCCCAGGATGGCCTTCGTACTTTCCTCAGATGGAGAGGCCAATCGTGCCACTGTGTCGAGCCTGGCTCCCAGAAACAGTGAGACTTGTGACGGGACCAGGTGGGATTTTGCGTAGTTGATGGAAAATCCCAGATTTTTGAGCAGCTGGACGGTCTTCGCTTAATGACAACATCCCGTGGCATTCATTGGCCCCGATTATGTGATGGTCCTCTTATTACATCTTTATTCTTTGAATTTCTGAGTGAGTCTTCACATCCCCCCAGGGTTTCGCTTTAGTCATTTTCTGACCTATCCTTGGTTTGCCCCATCATTGACACTCCTTGGCCCACTCTGTCTCTGGCCATACCCTTATGATACCTATCCAATGGCTATAGACACCCAGGCACTCCTCCCTGGTCCCATTATTACTCCTAAATGAGGGTACCTTGTGTGTGTCTTGGCAATCATAACTAACTTGCTTGTCTCATCACAGAGATCCTTCCCACATGTCTGTAAGCTCCGCCTGACTTCCTAGTCAGGCGCCTCGAGGTGCCGACGCAATTCTATTTCCCTACATGCTTTGGCCCCATCTACTCCGTGTTTCAGACACAGGCCTATGACCATCAGGGTTCCAACTGAACCTGCGGGTCGTTATTTAACTTTTGGGCACCACAGGCATTCGTTCTGTCACTACTGCCTGACTTCGCGGGGACTCGGTCATAGGGACTAATGGGCTCGCCTGACTTCCGGCCCAGGCGTCTCTCCCCGCTCACGTGACTGATGCTACGTCACGTGAGCCGTCTTTGAATACACACAGCCAGAAGTCAGTATTCCAGATGCGTTACTGACGGCGGCTGGAATCGGATTTCACTGCGCGTACCTTGCATTTCCATAGTAAGTGCTTGTTTAATTATGCTTGGCACCCTTTGGATTCAGCTCTGTTTGCTGACGCAGACAAGAGCCTTGGGCCTGTATTTTTGAGCTATTGAAAATCGCCACGGCAGCAGGCTCGGGGAGCCAGCACACAAGTGTCTAGCTACTCTCTGTAACTACATGCTAGCCTTCCCACTCCTCACAAGAACACAGGTCTCTTTCCTCTTAGAATCCCTGGGGCTTGGATCCATGTGGTCCACACGACTGTGGATATACGTTTTACTCCACACAACTACATCGTGGACAGGGATCACCTAATCTAAGGTATGTGTATCTGGGAGACTGTGCATCTGGTGAGATGCTACCCCCTCTTTTGTGCCAACCATACCTTTAGCCCTACTGTGTCAATTGTGTTTTGTGGCCTTAGGTGGCTACTCCCCTTCATACCACCACGACTGATTCCACCTCCACCTGTCAGAGGGCCTTATGGTATGTTAAGATGGCTTTCTAGTGCTTTTGAATGAGAATGCAACAAACCATGTAAAACCTAGGTGTGTGCCTTCACAATTTCTAAAGTGGGAGCAGACACATACTGAGTACCCACTCCCTTTATCATTTGTACCATTAGTACTAGCAGCGTTGTTTTTGTTAATGACATTCAATTGCGTGTGATTCACATTCAATTTAGTTAAAGTTACTAGCTCAGAGGTGAATGTGGTTACATATACTTTGTTTCCTTTAGGTTCCCTCTCAATCTGATCCAACCTCACGGCACTGACGACGTGGGGGTAAAGTATATTACATTTCCAATTGTCATACCATTACTCTCTCAACATGGCCAGCTTTTTCTTATCTTGACTGGTCCGTTTGATGGGAGTAGAAGACTGTCCTGAATAAAGTGGCCTTACCTACATGTTTGCCACTGAAACCGGTTGACGGTGGTTGCTACACACGAGAAGGCATAAATTGGGCTTATCTTGTAGTCTGAGCATACCTTTTACCATTTCCCGCAACACACAACACTAACACTACTTTAATACAGATAGTGGGACGTGGGGTCTTCTTTGTTTGGATGTTCTGTTGAACATTGTTTGTCCCGGTGTCTGTGTCGTTTTTAGACCTCAGTCCACCATGGCCAAGCAGACAATGTAGTGGGCAATAAACTGATCAATACCCCACTGGATGCCTCTTCAATTGACCATTGGAGTTCTTTTTTAAACTACCATTGAGCACTTCTCTTCCCACACACTTTTCATAAAGTGGAAGAGAGTGGAACAGGACCAACAAGGCTGAAAGCATTACCTACGTAGAAGTGGCTAGTTTATCTCTTTTTCTATCCACTGTTTGTAAGCGGCCCAGCACTGTTACCTAGTGGAGATATCACACTTAGGCAGGGATAGTTAGATATTCACTCTATCCCTTTTCTGTCCTCCTACCACAGCCTTGTTAGCATTTATACCCTCCCCTGGGGTACTATTGCATTGGTCCCTGTCCACTGAGGCTTTGGGATTTTTATTAGCTATAACCAAGTAATTCTACAGTGGTCTGTGGCCTCCTTTTTGGTTTAAGAGTAATACACCTTTTGAAAGGGCACTGCGAATTGGCTGCGAGGTGCCATTGTATCCCTGCACAGATATCTACTGCTGGGATAGACACATAATACATAATAGAGTGCGATCCAAAATACTGGGGCTGTGGACCCGCGCAAAGCTCGAAAAGAATACTGGGAAAAAGCAATCAAGCCTGGGAGGATTTTAATTTTCTTCAATTGGCATTTTCTGCTCATGCTGTAAAAACACTAATTGAAACTACGGTATGTTGCGAGAATGCCTCCACTTTGAGAATTGCAATGAAAGCACCAGATAAATAAATATATATATATATATATGTATATTTTTTTATTTTTTATTTTTTTTTGTAACTAATGACGTGGTACCATTTTACCCAGTGCTGACTTTACATAGCTTTATCACCATCATGCAGTTTAACTAACACCATATCACAAGCCAAAGGGTTTTTCGTTTTTCTTTTTTATTGTTAACTATCTCTTTTCCGAATTCACTTAACTTCCTCTTATCTCTGCATCCCACATCCTCTTTCTCCATCCCCTTTGTGTTCTTTCTTTACTTGGGCTGCTGCTTCAGATCACAGTTCGTGACCGCGCTCCCAGCAAGGTGCACATGTCACTTAACTTTCACCTTCTCACTCCAGCACTGAGAAAAACAAACTACAACGCAAGAGGAACCTCTGTCCCGTACCAAAGCCAGCTCAAACATCAGTAACCCTTTTTAGACTTCTTCACAACCTCACTTGCACAAGCACCCGGACCTTGCAGACATCTGCAGCACAGCCCTTTGAGTAAGTTCCCAAAAGACTACCAACTGTTCCAACATTGTCAGATGCCCTTGCTCCCCCAGCAGAGCAACACCATAGAAGTGGGAGAGATTAAAGCATGTGCTTACCATAATTTCTGAATTTCGGCCTCAGTGAGCTGCCGCACCACAGCGACCACGGCTCTCTGCAGATCCTGGCCATGACTTATGGAAAATCCAAAATTGCAGAGCAACCATTTAAAGACTTGGCTCATCCCTTCATTCAATTAGTTAGACCAGGTTATCCTTTGGATCACAGCTAATTCCACTTCCTGGCGACTTGGGCAACACAGGTACAAACCCTAGCAGATCTTATTTTTCTCAAGGGGAGGGCTTACAAGGCTATATAAATCCAGGCTCTCAGTCAGACATTGTCAATTTTTGGAGAATATTGTGGCACGTGGTTGTGTGAGATGGCGAGGTTGTGTAAGAAACTCATGGCGGCAACAGTAAAGACAGACAAGTGATCACAGTTCAAGGGTGTTTATTAAACAGTAAAGGTAGGTTGGAAAAATTCTTAATCTAAACCAAAATCTAAGATGGCAGCAAGCGTCGACTACCAAACAATAATAAGGCAGTCCTTGTGGCATCTTGTCAAAATAAAGTGCCTATACTAAGAAAAACCTATTGCCAATCCTTATGCTAAATTCAAAACAAGTGTGGGATAATGTTCATAAGAAGGACGTTTTCTCAAATAATAAGTCAGATGCGGTAGTCGGGGTCTCCCTTCCCCATGTTTTAAGCATGGGACAAGGTAGGATTTGGAGCACAACACACGCTTGAGCTTTCCCAGCACGAGCTAACAGTTCCTTATTCAGCAATCAGGGCTTGTGGTGGTTAAGTCTCTTTTCTGGTAAAAAGTCTCTTGTCGCAGTAGGCCTGATGTATTTAAATAATAAACAAAGAGTTCCTTTTCACATAAGCATTGGATGAGGTATTTCCCCACTGGATCCCCCCTCTTCCGGGCGCAGATCCCTAGAAAGTTCCTTAATGAGACCAGGACCTCTGATAGTTATATGCACTAGAGTTCGAGGGCCTGTGGTTCCAAGTATCAAGACAAAAGTTTAACAAAACTTCTAAAGCTCTTCTCTGGCTTTATTTGGGTGATAGTTCTTCACCCCTGGGTTTTCCCCCTCCTCCGGGCTCAGATCTGACTCGACAGTTCACCTCCCTCTATCGAGTTTACTAAGCCTTTCAATGCAATTTAGCTGGTAACTTTCACAAATCTTAATGTCTTTTTGTACAGTTCACTGTGGACATCCCTCGGCCGTGTTTACTCTTGTGAACATACTGTATTTTGGGACTTTTGACTTAACCTCCTTTTGTCGGCATCCCTCGTTTGGGTTCACCTTTGCAAATCTTGTGAGTTACACAGTTACTACTTCAACTTTTACGATGCAGGATTCACGTCCCTTAACTTCAACTTAATTACTAACTTTAACTACAACTGTGTGTAGCTGAAAGACTTTTCGACTGTACATAGGATTTTACAAGATCCCTGAATGACCACTTTGACCCCCTTCTTGTCTTTACACCAAGGCCTTCTGGTTCAGGTAGTTTCTAGCTTCTGGTAATTGCCCAGAGTTTCTTGAGTGAGCACCCACGTGGTGCCAGACTCCTCTGCTGCTGGTTTTCCCCCCTTCAATAATAACAGTTCTTTGTTTGCTCAAAGTTCAATTATCCACTTGCTACTTTTTGTTCAACACAGTTCAGTTTCTTAACGGTTCTCCCCTCGACTCAGTGGCTGTGATGAACTTTTTGGCTTTTCTTTTCTCTAGAGTCAAGGTCGGTACATCTGAGGCAAGTGTCTCTCCCCGGCTTGGTTATCAGCTGAGGAGGGCCTCGCGTACCGTTGACATCTGCTACAACACACGCAGGCTATTGTTCGTGGTTTTATGCTTCCTTCTGCTGAGGTTTCGCGGGCCTGTCTCGGAAAGGGCAAATTTGCTTCTCTCCATGTCACCCTCTCGCTTTGCGCCGTCTTTCTCCTCCTCTTGAACTGCTGTGCTGAGTTAGCCCTCATGTTGTGCGGTCTGCCTTGCTCGTACTGTGCTGTCGTGCTCCACCTTTTATCCCAGTAGGGAAGGGAAAGGTCCGTCAGGTGTGTGTAATTCCAGTCAATTGCCTGACCCTTGTGTTGGGGAGATGGCTTGGGTGTTTGCCAATCGTCTTTCGTGGTGAGCAAAAGTGTTTGCGTTAGAAAAGGGTTGGGGTAAAGAGGCTGAATGTCCTATATAGTAGGAAGGGGTAGAGGGGTTGACAGAAGAGGAATACGGCGTCTTACCAGTCGGAGTTCCCGTTCTACTCCCTGCAGCCCCTCACCCCCTCCAGGTGATCCTCCTAACTGGTCCACCCCCGGGAACTGGATCCAATAGCAATGGCTGTGTTCTGGCTACCTGGATGACAGATCCCCAGGGACTAGATTGGGAGACACCTTCAGGTTTCTCACAGTTGGAAAGAGGTACTGACAGGAGTTTGGTGAGGAGGTTAGAGGGGAAAAGGAAGTGGAGAAAGGGAATCAAGAGGAGGTGGCAGTGGAAAAGAAGGAGCGGGCTGGTATGGCTGGTGAACATCAGAAGAAGGTGGCAGGAGAAGATAAGGAAGTGGTTGGTGAACATCAGGAGGGGAGGCGAAGAACAGGAGAAAGTTTACCAACATCAGCAGCATGCAGGCAGACAACATAGGACGGTTGCAGGCCAATTGAACCCAAGGCAGAGGGGTAGGGGAAAGACCCCCTATGTGAAGGTGATGGACACACAGTGGAAGGAACAAGCATGTGGTGGAAAGTCAAGGAAGGACCGGAACATTTTAAGTTCAGGGAGGCAATGAGACACTGAGTGTGAAGAATCCTGCAGATCCCTCACTGAAACCCTGCCTAAAGTCGCCTCCTAGGTGACCAGTGGAAGGCAGGCACTTTCTGATCCCAACCCTGGGGGTGGTGTACTAGGGGAGGATCACCTGGTTGGAGACAGGGCCCAGGGTAGTGAGGAGATTCGGTGGGATGAGACACTGTATTTTGCCTCTAATAGGGAGAGACTCTTACCACTATGCCAGAAGAGGTTATGGCTTACTGCCATTTCAATGGCTCTCAACCTTCTATTAAATCTAAGGTGGTAAAGCCTAAGGTTGTAACACCAAAGGCTATTATACCAAAAGAAAGAATATTTTTGGTTGCTAAAATCAAATGCCCTCCTCAATACCAAGGCTACACTACAAGGAATATTGAAGATACTGTAATATCTAAAACATCTTCCACTAGCAAAGTTAAAACCTACAGCCACTCTGATAAAATTACTAAGGGAATTAAATCTACTCTTAAAAATATTCAAGAAGTGGAAATATCTAACTTTGATGAAGTAGACTACATGTCCCAGAATCCTAGAGGGACTGAGACGAAGAAGAGGGCTGACGAGGCATGTAGATGTAGTAGTCAGGCAATTAGGCCTAACAGCCTATTGCAAGGGTCAGGCAATTGAAACTAATGGCTCACAAAGCTAATTGCCAAACATGTTGTGCTTAAAAGGCTGCAGCAAGAGAAGAGAGGAAGGAGCTGGAGCAGGAGTTGAAAGGCTTGCAGTAGAAGTAGTAGTAGTAGAAGAGCATGAGGCTGGCAATT
The DNA here is from genome assembly GCF_040938575.1 of Ambystoma mexicanum. Classification (NCBI taxonomy): domain Eukaryota; kingdom Metazoa; phylum Chordata; class Amphibia; order Caudata; family Ambystomatidae; genus Ambystoma; species Ambystoma mexicanum. The sequence goes on from NC_090936.1 coordinate 1,068,929,062, forward strand.
CACAAGGCAGTGTGATCACCGAAAGGATGCTAGAACATGGGCACAGCAGATTTCACCTGCAAGTTCTGAGAGGGCTCTGTGTTCTCAAAACCTGCATTGCTGCGGCTGCACCAAAGAAGACTTCATGAGAGTGGAATTTCCCCATGTGCGCGAGTGTCTGTGATTGAGGATCCGTGACCGAGGATCCGTGACCGTGCTGAAGCCCGAGGCCCATAGCAGAAGGCAAGCAGAGGGACTGCAGAGTGAAGGAGACTGCCAATTGGCATAGCCGGACCAAAGACACCCATGCTGAAGAAGGGTGTTGGGCCCAAGTGTGCCTGAAGCAGCAGTAACAGTTGAAGTCGGGAAGGTGAAGCAGCCAGCAACCACAGTGTTCCTGGAGCCGGTGAGTGGAGCTCAGCGTTCAGGTTCACTCTGATAGCCTTACTGGTAACTGGTACCAGCTTTAAAGTAACTTGCATTCGTTTAAAAGCGAGAATAAGCTGTTCGTCATTGTAGAAATCCTTTATAACAATGGACATGTAACACGTCCACTAATACTGAAAACCGTAGTGTTCGCGTAAGAGGAAAAGCAATTTATTCCCATTGTTGAACAATCTACTGTTGAACGGAGTGGTCGTGTGTCTCTAAAGGGGAACACCTACTAGACCATTCTGAACAAACTAACATTGACTTTCACAAGAGTTACAAGCGAATGAAGCATCAAAGGAAGGTCACGTTTGGCCAATTGTATTTTCCAAAAAGAGTTTGAAGTCATCTCCGTGATATTATATGGAAATACAATCAGTTGCAACCCTTTAACGTTAAAGACCTATCTTAAAGAGTGGTCGTGTGTGACTCGATCTGATTTTCCTGCACCTTATAGAATTCGGAACAAATTTTTCTTTAAGTTCAGAAGAGGTTATACTGTCGAGGATAACAAGCATTACCAAAGCCAAGAGACAAACGCTTTCCGTAGTGAAACAAGTCCTATTTAGATCTATCCACCTGATCTGCGAGTTTGTTAAAGCTTCAGTGTCCTCTGATACAAGGGAGGCATTGTTATCTGAAGCTGGAAGAGTGGAACATAGCTTCTGGGTAGTTACTGGATCCAAGAAGGTGTGAATAAAGCTGGGTGCTTGTAACTAAGATTAAGAAAATAATCTGTAATGCTGAATACTGCTGAAGTTGAAAGAGTCAGTGTTGGGGCAAAGGCAGGTTTACTTGTGGCAGTAAAGCAGACATAAGAGGCAAATAGGCTGCCCTTTTCTTGGAACATAGGAATAAAAGGTGTGCTGCCTACATGTAGAGGTCCAAGTGTCTTGTCTTCATATGCCTATTAATTCTGAAGTCTAAAGTTGAAGCAGAAGTACCTGAACTGCGGTGGTGTAAACTGTCAGTGGATGTCACACTGAAGTTGTCTGAAATAGTGGCATACTGTGGAACAAATGAAACTGATCTCACGGAAAAAGTAGTAGATGAGCGGTTGTCAAGAGGAAAGCAACAACCCAAAAAGAAGCATTCAGACAATTACACACAATGTACTGCAGAGGTCAAACAATTGTAAAGTTGTAGAAGGAGAAGTTGAAGTTATTAACCTATTCTTTGAACTGTGGCAAATAATCTTGGAAAGAGGATATTCAGGATTACTATTGGTGCTAGTTTCTTGATTGGAATTGGAAGGGGATCTTTTCAACTGAAATCTGAAGAATTGTTACTAGTGGACTTTTGTTTGATTAACTTTTATTTTGACTTAGAACTTACAAGCACTGGTTTAAGACTTTTCATTCCTTTTGAACATTTTGAAGAACTGATAACTGGATCAAGACTTTTCTTTTCCTTTGAACATTTGGGAAGTGGACTTTGGAAAACCCTGGGGAAGGGATTTACCCAGGACAGGTGAAGGCCATCCAAACATTGTTCAATTATTGTTTATCATCTTGTGTTATTTTATTCTTTGCCTTGACTATTTTGTTGTTTAGTGTGAGGGCCAGTTTGCCTTTGTTAGGAGTTGTTCTCTCAGCCTATAGACCAGATAGGCCATTCCCTGATAGAGGAGGACAAGCAAGACTTTATTTGCAAACATGGTCTTTAATAAAATGTCTACCGCTATAAGTGATCAAAGTGACAGAGAAGGAGGATGCGGGAACCACTCTGGCTAGTTTGACAAGATTCTCAATTAGTCATGTGATGAAAGGAATAGGTTTTTCACTTTTATCATAAAAAATATATACAAAGAAAGCCAATTGAGGGTCCGGGTATCGGGCAGTCCCTATATCCTTTCCCTAGCCCTGGAGGAGGCTCCTAATACCTAGCCCAGAATCCCTACTCAAAACTGGCATAGAGACGGTACAGATTCCCTCTATAGCCAGGTAACCTCTACTGTCTATGCTAGCCCTACTATATGGATGCCTAGAGGTCATAGCCTCTTCTAAGTCTCTCAGGGACTTCCAATGTGGAGTAGTTGGATTATTCGGACGTCCTTCCTCCAGATGGCTTTCTCAGTCGTTTCCTGTCTTCTCTCTCTCACACACTATTCCCATCTCCTGGTTTTCCCTCTCTTTTCACCCTCCTGCCCTTACTTTCCAGCGTCTTCCTGATCTTATCTGCTTCTATTCTAATCTGACTCCTCCTCACACTACCCCTGCCTCCAACTCTCCTCCACTCTCCTCTCCTCTCCTCCACCCTGCTATTTGTTGCTCCCTTCTGATCTCTTCTCTTTCTTGTTGTCACTCTTACTCTCAACCCCCCCCTGCTCTCCCTGCAAAGTTATCTTTAATTCCTCTCTCAGTCAGGCATACACAACCAACCAAGTGTGTGCACCCTTTCAATCCCAATACCTTACCTTCACTCTCTCCAACCGTCTCCTCCAGGATCTTTTGGTCTTCCTCCAAAATCACCCAAACACTTGTCACTGCAGACTGACTCTGACTTTCTTATAGCCCACCCATTTCTGTCTAGGTTTTCTTCACTCCCCTCAGCTGTTTCCACAGGCTACTCTGTGTTTAAGCTAGTATCAAGTATGCTCATCGCCTTCCCATTGTGAGCAGAAATGTCTCCAGGAATGCTTCATAAGGGCCCTTAGCTGCATACCCTTTTCAGTCTCCATTTCCTTCAACCCAGCCATATAGTCTGTGTAGGTGTTTGCTCTCTGGCGCTGTCTTGTATAAAGTAAATTAATTTCCTCAAATGCTTTTGAGTGGGTTCCCTGGTGGGATGTGTTCACGTTGGTTCGCACCCTGCAGCTGCTATTCACTGGGCAGTCTATATTGTGGGTTTGGTCTCCCATTCGACTCCTGAATGTGGAAGCCTATCCCATTCCCATTTGGGTAACTAGTCCACTCCTCCGGTTCCAGACTGGGTCTCGTCTGTAGGGCCCAGGTGCATTGTGGTAGTTTATTTGTGGGTGGTGCTGCTTCCATGGGAACATTATCCATCACAGGAGTCTGAGATGTCTGGTGCATGCTGGTAATTGTAATCTTTTGGAAAGCACCCAAAAGAGAAGAGAGAAAGAGCTACCAATATAAGTGCATGGCTCCATGCAGACTGGGGAGCCAGGTCAACTCTGCAACACCACATCAGGGTCCTTGACCGCCGCCCCCTCTTTTGACAATGTCCTACCCATGACCCTGCCACAACAGGTACAGAGAGACTAGAAGGACAGGAGGGTGCAGGGAGCTCTTTCGCCCGCGAGTGACCTGACATTATAAATCGAGGTTGGACTGTTTGGGGGTGAGTGGAAGTGACTTTCAAATAAACGGGTTAAAAATCATTGTGGCGTCTGTGTCATACCCCACTCAGTTATTTTGACAGATGCATTATAAACACATATAGTACAAAATGGAAGCATTCCTGTGAGTACTTAAAGCAATTAGTATCTTTATTTTTTATTTGCGTTTTGGTTTACATGAAACCTTACACACAAAACTATTTTATGGACATAGAAGTCATCTATACACATGACAGGATTAAGCATCATGACAACAACTCATATGATTTACAATATACCCAAAGAAATAAAAACAGAGAAAGAAAATCAGTTTCTTTCAAATAAAGCATTAATGTGTACTAAAGTCCATTGTTTTTGCTTCCTACTCTATACAAACAAGATCAATTTCATTCAGGAAGCGTACCAATGCAATGATTAGGGAAATGTTCTACCCCCACATCAGTCTCGCCCATAAATATTCCTGGACATAATCAGTTTTGAAGCTTTCCCGTTCTTTTGAAAAGGAAACTGTCCGAATTGTACTTGTGGCAGTACTTAAAACTATTAACCAGCATGCATATAAATGAATGCCCAGAATCATTGGTATTGGCATAGTTCATGCCTACTCCGATTTGACGGCATCTTTTTGGTTGAATTCGGTAGGTCAAATGCTATATTTTAATGAGAAAATAGTTGTGGGGTGGGGTAAGGGAATAGGTTGAGGGGAGGTTGGGGGCAGGGGATTTCGGGGGTCAACCGCAGCATTAGAGGGTGTTGCTGGAGGATATCCCTCTGCAGTAGGTCAAAACAAATTTGACGGAAAAAAATTCGGTCAAATCGGCAGTAGGTCAAGTTTTTTAGGCCAAACAACCCATATCCCAAACAATAGTCATGAAGAAATTCTAGTTGCATAATTGATGTCGTGGAGTGCTAGCATGTATCTTATATTATAACAAACAAAAAAATCTACCAGAAAAAAACACCAAAACACAAAGCAAAATAAAAATCTAAGCTATCACCAGGCGCACCATTCAGAAAAGCAACAGACTTAATTATATATTAAATTAGCCAGTTAAAAGCCGCACTCTCCTGCATTTGGCTCCTATGGGAACACATTTTACAGTTGATTTTCCCACTATCTGGTTTGCTTTCAAGATTAACAAACGCGGACTCTCAATATAATGCAGCAATAATAGACTTGACTCTTTCATGCAAGCCAGATCAATGTTTGCTACGTTGCTTCGAGAGTCCTGTGGCCTAAATCTTCTGTTGACAACAAATCGACATTGGCAAAACCCAACGATACAACGTCCTTACGCAAAAACTAAATTAGGAAAAGTCATTTTATAGTCATTTAAGTATGTTGATGTACTATAAAGGGTGCAGCAGAATGTTTAAATGTTTTTCTGAAAATGGACATGGGATTGATCCTTTAACTGTTTTGTCGATGTTGAAGACAGGCATGTTTTCTCCGAATTGGGCCAAAGTGTAGGGAAGGACCCTGAACCATTTTAATCCATAATTCTTTTTAAAAATGGTCTTGAATTGTGCCTTTTTACAGCATGCATTTCAGAAAATATTTGCAAAAAATCCCCAAACACTACAATCCGTTATGTAGTCGCGCCTGCGTTGCGTATCTGAGACCTTCCTTTGATCCGCTGTGACGCGTTCTGGCTGTGACGTCGAGAAGAGCAGAGAATTGTCCAGATCCCCCCCAAGAAGGTGAAAACCTGATGTCGCCTCCGACTCACCACCCACTTCGAAGCTTACCAACATTAAAGTGATGTGAGGATTGTGCGAACACCGACAGGGCAAAGCATAGGTGATCAGTAACAGCTTGCTGGGTAATGTAGACCGAAACCATAGGACTCACTGAATGGATATCCAGACTGGAGTGTAAGGCTGCTCAAAGAATTTGAGTGCCAGTCTGGGCGTGCTTAGTACAGATCTGAGTATGTGAGTGCCATGACAGTAGGGAAAACCAACTTGCAGGGAAAGGCAGGCTGGGAAGCTGGAACAAGAAGCGAGGACTGAATCAGAAGGAGTGAACAGGTAATTCCAGAGACAAAAACAGGCAAAGGGCAGGAGCAAGCACAAAAGACAAGGCAGGAGGAAAAGTCAGCAAAACCAACAGAATACTGACTGAGCACAATAAAAGACACCCAGTGATTGAGAGTGAGGTTCTGTTCACATAACGTAGTTGCCAATCCAACCGGAGCATGACGTTGAGAACCATGCATGTACAATCTAAAGGACATGGCAGCACCAATGGGAAGCCGCTCCCTCCCCCACACATCCTGGTCCATCTGGCACCAAAGAGCCAACGCAGTTACAGGTATGATTGGATGCATGCATGTCAGTGTACCTGTGTTGGTTTAGTGTTGTCTGGTCTTGGGCACGTGGCGCAAGTGGTAAAAGGGTGTGATACATAGATGCCAGGTCATAAACAGCACACAGGACCATTTTGCAAAACATTTCTATGCTGGTTGTATCCAAATAAAAACCATGAGGCTCGTCACAATAATATAAACCAGCACTGCCTATACAAATATATTTGTGCTGCCTGTGCCCAAAACTGATCATGAGACTTGCGTGACGAAAGGACCACCAGAACACATAAAATAGATATCAACCTTAAGACCTTGATGAATAAAACACAGCAGGCTAGAAAGATGGAGGATCTAGTTGGAACCAAAACAGCCAAGGCTATCTGGGCTCAACTAACAAAATAGTATTTAAGATGTGGTTGTAGTATATGGTTTTGTATTTCCTTAATCTGAGCAGTGCCCAGTGTTTCCTGGCCTCTCTGGACAAATGACCAATTACTACAGCAAGTCGCCTCGCCTGTCCGTAGGCTCCTAGATACTATTAGGTACAGGAGAGCACAGGATGAACGGCTGGAGGAACTAGGATATCCAACTATTAACTTAATGGAGACCACAAATCTCAAAGTTATCAGGATGGCTTGCTCAAAAGAGTACCTTTCTAACTTTTCATTTTAAGGATTTTCTAATCCAATCTAATACACATAGTTTCAGGATTATCTCAACTCTTTTCTGGATTTATCGCTTCCAGGGATTTAGCTCGCCAGCACGCTTCTGGACATCGCCGTCCCAGGGATTTAGTTCCCCAGTATGTTTGACTTCATAGTGCAAATGTTTAGCTCCCAAGCAAGCTTCTTGACTTCACAGTGCCAGGGATTTAGCTTCCCAGCAGGCTTCTTGATTTCTCAGTCCCAGGGATTTAGCCTCCCAGCAAGATGGACTTCTCGGTCCTAGGGATTTAGCTTCCCAGGATGCTTCTTGAATTCGGTCCCAAGGATTTAGCTTCCCAGCACTCTTGACTTCACAGTGCACCAAGACGATCTTTGGCACAGTTATTCTTACCCACTAGCAGATGGCTGCTTTCCTAGGCTTCTTGATGTGGTTCAAAACATCCATATCACAAGTATTTCACCCCCTTCGGTCACCCCCTTCAGCTTTAGCATATTACCAGGACTCATTCCTAACACAAGCATAGGGTCATCCTCCTGGGAAAATCCATTCAGTCAACTGACTAACACTCATTGTGTCTCTCTCCAAACCACAGAAAGAGTTGCATCCGCTGGTCTGGTGACTTCTCTCCTTGGTCGGCTCTGGACCACCATCTAAGACTGGAGGACAACTCACTGTCCTTCCATCCTTCGGTCTCTTGGTTGCTCCAGAAACTGAGATATAGCCTACAACGAGCACTCAGCTCCCCCCCCCCCTGGTAGCCAGGTTCAGAGTAATACTCCTCAGCAGAGATTCTTACTTGCCCTACACATGGTATCTGTGAGGGTGCTGGATCTAGCCTCCAGCAAGCTCCTGGTTTCCTTGCCAAGGGTTGTCTACGCCGGTGCCTGGAATATATCTTCAGCAGATTTGTAGCTTCTTCTCCTTTTTCAGGAGCCTGGTCTATGGCACGTAACTGCAGTGAGTCTGGGCTTAGTATAGGGTTGCTGATTACTTTAATCAATCCCTATTATCCCGGAATGGTGTATACGGTGTCCCTATGCCTGGCCTTATGTTATAGGTCCTGCCTGTCTATTTGAAGGTTCTCCAGATAGGTAGGGTTCAACATGGATGACAGTCAGCTGTTCTCTGTTGCCCACTCCTCCTCTTGACTGTACGCAACTTCACCAGGCTATGCAGCGGCCAAGGATTTAAAGAACAATACCACCACCTTAGGACCAGGTGGAAGTACTTGGTTCTCTGCACAGTTGCACATATGCTTCTTGCAGCAGCTTTCCCGGGACTGCTGCTTGAGGAGGTAATGGATCAATCACTTTACCGGTGAGTCAGCTCAGGAATGGATCGGTAGCCCGCTGGAGAGAGAGTGCATCCCCATGCCAGTGTTTGCCATCTACACCTTTCTCCTGACTTACTGAAAGTGCTGGGTCCACTGTTGTGCAAAGAAAAGCTATTTCTCCAGCATTGAGAAGCAGGCTCCAACAGATGACGTGTCTTGGGTGAGAGGACCTGGCTCTTGGGCCTCCACATTTGGTTTGTCTACATGGGGACAGGAGCAGGTGCCCCTGACGGAGATCCCTTTGTTTCCGCTGACAAGTTTATGAACATGGAACAAATACCATCTGGCCAGATCATCCGTTCCTACCATGCATGAGGGCTTGGACAGTAGAAATAGTCCGCCATGAACACCCACTGCACCTCAGTTGTCAAGCTCATGACCCCTCCTGCTGAGCGTGTCCCTGGGCAAAGGTAAGGTCTGTTGAGCCCTCCAGTGGGCCCGCCAAGGGCAGAGGAGCTCTGAAGATGCAGCAGAAATGAAACTTCATTACACACACAATAATAATAATAATAATAATAATTTAGCATTTATATAGCACTACGAACCCTCAAGCATCTGAGCGCTGCTTATTATTACCCACGGTGTGTGGTACTCACATCAACACAATTTATCAGTGCCATATTACTTGCTTACTGCCAACCCAGTGCACAGCAGTATATGCCAGCACTAACATGTAAATAACATGCTGTGTTTGCCCAATACATGCTACCATTATGCTGTACTGGCTGTGCCCAATATATGCCGGCATGCTACAGTAAAAACACGTTAGCATTGCTCTGAAAAACATAATAAAATCATGCTGTAATGCAAATGAAGTCAAGGTTTGCAGGATTCTTTCAGTGGTTTAGAGGTAGAAATGTGCTTCTTTGTTACAATTGCCATATGCAGACCGTTCTCCAAAAAAACAAATACCACAATGGGGTCCATTAGAACCAGTTTGATAACGGGGAACCAAACTTCCACCAAAATTACAAGAAAGATGGAACATCCCTGTAAGGCAATGCCAGTCTGAACAATCTAAATGACAGTGTGCTGTGCAGTTGCTAGATTTAAAATGCATAATTGTTTACAAATTAAATGCCACATACTGCCACATGTTGCTTCACAGATTAAATTAAAATCCCTCTGTATCATCCAAAAGGCTGTCTGGGGCCGGGGACCACACTATCTGCAACTCTCTCTTACTAAATATTCCTCCTCTAGACCTCTGCACTCCTCTGGCACCAACTCCTTGTGTGTAATGCGTTTCGCTAAACAGAGGACAGGAGGTCAATCGCTTTCCTTAGCTGGCTTCCTTCTTTGGAACCGCCTCCCCCTCCCTCTTCGTCTTGAGCAGGACTTTCTTACATTCCAAAAGATCCTCAAGACCCTCCTTTGATATGTTATGTTAAGATTTCTTATAAAGCACATGGTCGCCCAAAGGTATCATGGCGCTGGAGAGGAAAGAGACAGGACCTGAAAAGAAAGCCAACCACCAACAACCACTAAGTTAAAAAAGATGGGTTTAAGAGCCTTCCCGGAGGCCAAATGGTTGGATGTTTTTTTCAATGTTACAGGCAGTTTATTCCATAGCTGCGCCGCAGCAATAGAGAAAGCACGTCCCCCAATCCGGGAACGGTGAAAAGGTGGCACACAGAGCAAGCCAGCCGACTCAGAGCTCAGAGAGCGCTTCGGAAGATACGCTTCGGAAGATACCGTACAAATTTGACATGAAGATACTCTGCCCCCTGATCGTGGAGAGCTTGATGCAGAGTGCCTTGAATTTGATACTTTGGGCAACCGGCCGCCAATGCAAACGGGGCAAAACTGGTGAAATATGGATACCATAGTTTGATCCTGTAGCCACCAGCGCCTCAAAATTCTGAAAGCGTTGTGTTCGAAGGACCAAGCCCTTAGGCTGTACAAGATAAAGAGATTTGCAATAGTCCAGTCGGCTGGATACCATCGCAGCCACAACCGGCAGATGCAGGGAAGGCGGTATCATATGGAGTACTTTTTCTTTTAGAATTTTCAGGTGGAAAAACCCAGTCTAACAGACAGATGATACCTGTGCATCCATGGACAGAGTGGCAGTCATGATTACTCCCAGATTCTTAACCTTCGCCATAGGGACAGGAAGAGAGCCTAGAGAAGTAGGCCAAAAAGACCCAATCCAAAGTGAGGGCTCAGGAGGAGAACCCACCACCAGCATCTCCGTTTTGTCCCCATTCAGCTTCAGCCAGTTTCGGCCCATCCACTCCCCCAAGGCCGTCAGATACTGATGAATGTTCAACGACACCCTGTCCCGATCAACATCTAAACTGATCAGGATATGGGTTTCGTCAGCGTACGAATAGCATCTGACGCCGAAAGAGCGGATGAGGCACACTAAGATGTAAATATTGAAGAGAATAGGGGACAAAGCTGCGCCTTGAGGGACACCACAGCTAAGGTGACAAGATTTAGAGGAAAAAGAGGAAAGTAGAAGAGATTGATATTTAGCCACCAGAAAAGAAGAGAACCAAGCTAAAGCTTGACCAGATATACCAATTTGGGCCCGGCGGATAGCAGGGTAGGATGATCCACCATGTCGAAGGCCGCTGACAGATCCAATACTATCAGGGCTCCGACACCTCCTGCATCCACTAGCCTGACCATGACATCCTGAACAGAGACCAGGACGCTCTCAGTGCACCTGCCTGGCTGAAAACCAGACTGGGCTGGGTCAAGACTGTCAGATAGTTCAATAAAGGAGGACAGAAGAGGAGAAACAAGTGATTCCAAAGGTTTCCTGAGAGCAGGTAGAAGAGAGATAGGCTGAAAATTAGATGGCAAGGAAGAGTCCAGTGAAGTTTCTTTTAGAAGAGGAATTACCATTGCGGCCTTTTGCTCCGGCGGTATAAGTCCCGATTGAAATGAGGCATCTGTAATCACCCCTCAGAGGTCAGGTGAAATCTCCTTCAGGACTCTTAATGGCACCACATCAGAAGGACCACAGGATTTAATCTGCTGAATGGCCTTAGAAACCGACTCTTCAGAGAAGAGAGGGAAGGAAGACCATCCGGGACATGTGGTGTCCATGACGGAGTCAGGGGGACTATTGCCGGTGATAGAAGTAATGGCAGCTGACGCAGTATTCACTGAAATATTTAGTCTCAATCTTTCTAATGAAGAATTGAGAAAAGGAATCGCACAACTCCTGGGTCGGCTTGACAGTGGGTGTACAATTTACTGTGGAAGACAGAGATTTAACTAATACAAATAAGGCCTTAGCCTGACACAGAGAGGTTTCAATTCTCTGGGTGAAATAGGATTTTTTAGCCTCTGAAATAGCAGCTGAATAGGCTGTAGAACTGGCCCTATACAAGATCTTAGAATGCGGATCATAATCAATATGCCATTTGCGTTCCGCTTGTCTGAGTTTCAATCTTGCGGACCTCAATTGCTCTGAAAACCACGGCTCGTAGGGAAGCCTGTGAGTTTGAATAAGCCGAAGCGTAGCTACTTCATCAGCTGCTGCCAGAAAGGAGGCCGACAGAAGCGATAAGGAGGGAACCGTAGCAACTGCTTCCTCCTCCTTCCCTCCCTCCCTCCCTCCCTCCCTCTCTTCTCTGCTAATCTCACAGTTGCTTGTTTGGTGTTCAGGGCCCTTATGCATTCTCGGGGCCCTCGCATCCCACACCAAATTGCCTCAGCTTCTGTCTATCCTCAGCACTTGCCACAGCTCACCCTTGGAGGCCTGCACTTACCTTACATTGCACTTCACCTGTTGCGCACCCATGAGCACCCCAGCACCTATCCCATTCCCTCTCCCTTCTGCACTTGCATGTTCTAAAAACTCACAAGGCATAGTAGGTTTGTCCTCCCCACCCCCAATGTATTTAATTTTTGTTATGTATTTTAATTGTTTCACATCCCTTGTCCTCTCCCTGTTGCTCCGTGAGCGCTTTGAAACAGTATTTACTTCCTGTGTAATCGACTAACAAGCAAACAATAAATAAATATTGTGATTTTGTGCCACTTTTGTGGTGGTGCTATGGACTAAATGTTCTCCAGTGCAACCCTGAATACAGGGGAACACGTCCACCTGTGGGGGCCAACTATGAGCAGAACCGTTAAATACGTTTGTGCCTATCTAGCATTGTGTAAAGAAGCAGAAGTGTCTGCCACGTTTCTTTTCGACTGAGATAGGTAGGTGCAATTGTAGGTTGACCATCATGCAGAAGGGTTATCAAACGGACACCTTCCATCAGGTCTGCAAGAAGACAGTGCTGCATTCTCAGCACTGGAAGAACAGGTCAGTAATTTGCACCTGTAGCCAAGTGGGCAACAGAGTTTTTAAACTCATGAAAAAAGGGGGATGGTCATTATTGGTAGGTTATCTGTGTAGTCAAACTTTGTGTTGATCAGCCTCAGTGGTCTCATCAGGGTTTGAACATTGTAGCATGCAAAGGGGGACAACTACCTTTACTTCTTAAATGACTGTCATTGGGTAATTCCCCCCTCCATGAATAGTTAGCATGAAGGGTGGAAAAAAGGGAACCCAATTTTTCACCTGCTTATTTACAGGCGTTGGAAGACAACCAATGGCCCGTCTTCTTGGAAAGTGCTCAAATAAATCGTGGACAGTTACCTAAAGAAAAAAGGAAAATGGGTCTGCTTACAAGTGACACATTAATATAAAGGTATCCTCCAACACTTCCCAGCATGTGGTATAATTAAAGGGTGTTCTCTCAATCTACAGTTACTCTGCATGCAGAGATCGATTCGATTATTCAACAAGACGCACAGGATGTAGGAGAAGAGAAAGCATTTGGATAGATGGTTCAAGACTGCAGCCTTTACCTCTGACATGGGGCAAGCCAGCACTGCAAGTTCCATTCCCAGCAGGGCCGACTCAGCACATTGGGTAATAACATCCAAAATCTGAGTGATTAGAAGCAGGATGATTCAGAAATTAAAAACACTAAATGAAAATGTGAAACCATCAACAATATGCTGCATTGAGAGTTTTTGATTTCTAACCAAGCTTCTAGGGCAGAGGTCTTCAAACTGTGGGGTGCGAGAGACCAGCATGAAACGTAAAAAAAAAAAAAAAAAAAGCCACAATGTTTTCATTGGAGAAAATGGAAAATGGGCAGGGGTGGTTACTGTCTAAGGCACCAATGAAAAAGTGGCCCACAGCTGCAAATGGATATTCATTCCTTTAGTGATAAGACTGTTTGAATAGTAGCCAAGGTTTTTTTTGTTCAAATGCAAGAAATTGTGATATTTAAACAATATCTATTCAGCAACAACGGTCAAAACTACTAGCTGCATAGTGAAGTAACTCATCAAACTGGCCCAAATTGGCCAAAAAAGTGGCCCATTTTGACTGGCCCACACTAGCATTTTTGGTACAGGCATTGCCCTATTGGCCTATAGGCCAGTCCAAGCCTGGCGGCTCATCCATAATGAACGAGGTGGCGTCCACCCAGTGGCACCCTCACCCATTACGGAGGAGCCGAGGAGCCAGCCCAGTGAAACACTCAGCACTCCCTAAGCTGCTTTTTACAGCTGAAGGAGCGCTCCTGGGTTGGCTGAACTGTCAAAGGGAAAGAAACACTGTTTCTCTTCGACAGTCCAGGTCAGTTCGCTAGCCGCACATGCTCACTCAGCCATTCAAGGCTGGGGGCATTTTGCTTCGCCAGCCTTGCACAGTTCATTGGAAATTCTGGCTGGGGCACTGCATGTCTATGTGCGAGAGGGAGCTCTTTGCCTCCTCGCACATACGAACAGAGCAGCCTGGAGCGGAGCGTTTCAGCACCCATGCACAGGCCCCAGCAGGTTCATTTATTTTTTATTTAAATGTGTATGGATGCGTGTATGCTCGTGTGAATGAAAGAGTGATTGGGGTGTGTGTGTATGCTCGTGTGAATGAAAGAGTGATTGGTGTGTGTGTGTGAATGAAAGAGTGATTGGTGTGTGTGTGAATGAAAGAGTGATTGGTGTGTGTGTGAATGAAAGAGTGATTGGTGTGTGTGTGAATGAAAGAGTGATTGGGGTGTGTGTGTATGCTCGTGTGAATGAAAGAGTGATTGGTGTGTGTGTGAATGAAAGAGTGATTGGTGTGTTTGTGAATGAAAGAGTGATTGGTGTGTGTGTGTGAATGAAAGAGTGATTGGTGTGTGTGTGAATGAAAGAGTGATTGGTGTGTGTGTATGAAAGAGTGATTGGTGTGTGTGTGTGAATGAAAGAGTGATTGGTGTGTGTGTGTGTGTATGAAAGTGATTGTGTGAGTGTGTGTGAATGAAAGTGATTGGTGTGGGTGTGTGTGTGAAATGAAAGTGATTGGTGTGTGTGTGTGAATGAAAGAGTGATTGGTGTGTGTGAGCGTGTGCATGTGTGTTTTGGTCCATTGAGCTGATTTTGGCGAATGGGTGGTAGAGCGGGGAAGAAGGGTTGTACAACAAAGGCATTTTAAAAATGCCTTTTGAGCATATGGCCCTTTGTGTACTGTGCACGCAATGGATGGGGATGCAGAATAACTCTGACACCAAATAATTGAACCAACTCGGGAAGATGGCAAAGGTTGCTGTTTTATTAACACTTATCAAAAACATGGAGTTACAATGGACATCAATGGACGTTTGCTCGAGCTCTCAATGCATTTCACATAAAAACAGCCTTATATGTTAAAAAGACATCAGAAGTGACCCCATACTACGTGGCAAATGAGAAAAACCTAAGAGGGATTGTGATACATTCAAGCGGAATATCTAAGTATACTTTTTGTAAGGGGTGGGATTGTGATTGGCTGTCTACTGTCAGGTGGACAACTTATGCCAACCTTTAAAAAACATGTTATCTTCAACACTATTAAGTACATGGTATATCATTGGTCTTCAAACTATAAGGTCCTTCGTTATACAGCCCCCTATAATTGGTTGGCAGGCTTGTGCCACGTCTGGAACATTTGTTTCACTTAGTAGCACGCAAGCTCAGACCCAGGTGCCAGGAGGTAGACTTGACTTTACCTCCCCACCCAATTAGCCCATCATCTCTCTTCACCCAGGCCTTCTGCGTCTTTGAACTTGGCCTTGCAAAGTATCCTTGTCTCTGGGAATATACGAGAGTGTGAGCACGCACTATTGTTGCTCTAGAAATTCACGCTGAACTATTTCCATCCTTGGCTCACGTGACAGAAGACCACGATTCAGACCATTATGCAGCATTTAAATGTCTTAAATGAATAAAACTTGGCACTCTTGGTGTTCTTTCTTTGCATTTTAACAAGTGATTATTCAGCTACAAACGTTCACTGCCTCCAAGAGTAGATAACCAGTATTGGCTGCTTCAGCTTTGACACCAGGCCAAACAGCTTCGCCATTTGTTTCCACAATGTCAGCCTATTCTTGCTGTGACACAGTTCTCAGCCTTTCCTCTCCTTACTATATTCATGACACCGATGTCCAGTTTCTATACAATGGCGGCCTCGCCTGCAGGACTGTTTAAGGGTTACTTGTCCTAAGAGACTAACTAGATCCAGAGACTCAGTTCGCTTGGTAACCCCTAGCAGCAAGCATGTGAAGGGCCTGGGAAGATCATTTCAGGCACAGCCGGCACTTCGGTGGAATAAACTTCCAAAGGACCTACCTGCAGAAAGAAATCACTTATCCTTTAAAAAAACGATTAAGAACAGTCTTTTTCGATCAGTCTCTCTTTCCGGCCATTTTTCTCTGCTCTTCTTTTGCGCCCTGATGCCGGCGGCCTTCCGGTGCATTATAAATATAAACAAACAGTCTATTCACTACATATAGCCAGCTTCTAAGATTACTTAATCTACTTGTGTTTCAGCATTTGTACAGTTATTGAACGGCTTGCATTTTCTGCAGTGCTTCGCACACATTCAATCTCCTTTTCGCATATGAATGTTTACTCGATTCTTAACTTCGCTATCAGTTTCTGTAAGATCCATGCATTCTCTTCAGAACGTATTCTCAGTGCATCACGCTTGTCTCTTGTGAAGTCAGTGGCTCCTCTTTCACTCTTTTTCATATTCCTTCAGGGAGGTCCTACCTCAGATTGTCGTCTCATCGGGGATACATTTGCTAGGGTTTTCTCAGTGGGTACCTTCTTACAAACACTCGTGGTATTGTCACAACAGCTGGTGTCAAGCATGGCACAATCTCAGGCTCCCAACATATAGGAGGTATGGGTGCAGGATTTCCTGCAGAGGCATGCAGCTGCTCCTCTACACTTTGTTGCACAATCCCCTTACCCTCCAACCAAAATCAGTTCTCCTTCTGAGGCGCTGTGGAGCCCAGGGGACAGGGATGGTATTATTTTTTTACTGGATATCTATCAGATGTCCAGTCAAAAATACCATACTTTCCCTCTTGGCCCCCTAGCGCCTTGAATACACAGATAATCATGTTGATTGTGTTAGGCAATGTGGGGCCCAGGGGACAGGCATGATATCTTGTTACTGGACATCTATCAGATGTCCAGTAAAAAATGGCACATCTGCCTCCTGGCCCCCAGCGCCAATTGCAAACTGTTTGGCTTTTTACCCATTTTCTATTAAAGGGATGCCCTAAAATGCAACATTTTAACCCATTATATAAAAAATAATTCACCCCCTCGATTGGTTCGGACTCCCTCGCTGAGCTTGGTCTCTATGGCATATCTGAGGGAAACATTTATAACCCTTCACTTAAAAAAATAACCAGCCACCACTGGCCCTGGGACTGTGAGCCGGGTGTGTGTGCCCATGGACTGTGGTGGGAGCAGGATGGGCGGGAGCCATGGGATAGTGGTGGGACCAGGGTGTGGAGAGACCAGGGTCTGTGGTGGGGTGGGGACAGCACAGGAATTGTGCTAGGAGTGGGATGAGTGAGGCCAGAGACTGTGATGGGAGCAGGTGGGGGGAGTCCTGGGACTATACTGGGAGTAGGGTGCAGTGACGGCACGCAATAGTTCATAGCCATTTGGATTTACTGTCCATTTGGCAGTTTTGGGGGGGCCCAGCCTGCCCACATTTTGCTCGGGGCGGGGGGAAGTCTAAAACGTTTGAAGACCACTGTTCTAGAGTGACATCTGGGTTCAAAGACGATTTCTATGTCGCAGCTGAGGCACAATGCAAGAGACAGATGTCTTCAAAATGTTTGGCAATTACTAAAAACGTGATCAAAGTGCTAAATCTTAATCCATTCTATTATATGTAACTTTTGGCCTCATGCACAAAGTATGCAATCTAGCAGGTTGTGATAGAATCCCCATTTCAGGGTGGAACTAATACCAATTTTATGATGATTTTCCACCTTTCCAGCAGTGTAGCAAGTTGAAAACAAAACAATTGCCAGTGGGGGCGATTATTTGAAAGGGTTTCCACCCACCACTCTTTATCGTATCGGTTGTGCCATTGCAAGAGTTGATCAGGCACATAACAACTTATTACCATGTTGTAGTGGTTACCACAGTTAATGCAGATACATGGAACTGCAAACAACAGGGGCTAGTGTGACCCAATTTAAAGGTACACCAGAAGAATCCAAAGCGGAAACATCCTTGCCACATACCAGACCTGCAGGATGAGCACAGCAACAGCGAGTGCGTAACTGATCAGCTATCTGGCCAGCTGTAATGTCAAATTAAAGTCAGTGTGACATGCTTAAAGTGCTGGTCTACAGCTATCCAGAGGTCTGCAACCGTTGGCTCTCTGGATTTTATGGACTACAACTTCCATCAGCATAGCCTAGCCAGCAGTCAAATGGGAAGGATTATAGGATTCTTAGTTAAAACATCCGGAGAAGTTACAGACCCTGTAGTAAGCCTTAAAGTGTGATGCTGTAAGTGAATGCTTCAGCTTGGATCCAGAGAGAATTTCCTATAGTAGGTTTTCTACTTTGTTCTTTGGCCAAAACATGTGCGGTGTCAAAAACAAAAAATAAATGTTATTGAAATGATCCATGATCCTTCTTTAATCAGGGATGATGATCCTCATAAATGACAAAAACATTGAAATGTCATAGATTGTTGTGGCGGCTTGTAGCTCATCAGCTACACAAATACCTGTTGCAAATCTTAGGTCCACAGTGCGTCTCTAAATCATTTTTCAGAGCAAATCATATTGGGGTACATCTGACGAAGCTGATGAATCTGCCTTTCTTAATGCACCCCTTTGTTCCAATCCAAACATTTCTGACTGGATTGTTTGGAAGCAGGAAGGTTGCAGTCTGTATTTTGGCGATCAGCAGTCGCCCCAGATTAATGGACATAAAGAGCAGTCACTCCGGCCAGCCTGCCTCATTGGGTGGACAGAACAAACTAGGATCTGATCCAAGTGGCAAACGTGTTTGTGATCAGGTTTCTCCTTCCCACATCTCATCCAGGGCTGCATTTAGTACCTGGGTGCTCATATCGTGTTGTGACTTTAATTATGCATTTGTGATACATACCACCCCTTGAATTAATCAAATAATCCCAAATGACCAAATATTGTAAAAGGTTCACTTCCAGGAGACAGTGCTAGGCGTATCCGCTAGCTGTGTAAGTAGCTGTACTTCGTGGCCGGCTCAGTGATGGGAAACTGTACATGTTTTGTAAGGTATATCCATTTGGTAATTGCTTGCTGCAAAGATAAAGCTCCAGGCGCTGTCAATCTTCTGTGCCCCACAGTTGGAGCCCAACCACTTACTGTTTCCTAACGTGGAGCCTCATCACCTACCAGCCTCATCACCTACCCGTTTACTGAGGGCAGGCGAACGATCCGCAGAACCAAAAAGACAAAGGCAGCCTATGAACGTCTTCGATTAATGGATGGCTTTCTATACTATAAAGAATACACGGGTTCAGTTCTTGTTTATAGGCTCCAATTAATGGAATGAGCAAAAAGCTCTGTGCTGCTTGTCAAAACGGTGTAAAACGCATAGTTGTCATAGCCTTCTCTATCAAGATCTCATTTTGATACTCTGTTGACAAGTGACAGTTTAATTCAACCCCCAAATACTTAAATGAATTAACATAATCAATAGGCGGATAATCGAGCTTCTCAAATACATGGCAACTGCATTTTCTTGTTAGAGAAACATATCACTTTAGATTCTCAATATGTATATTAAGATCATCTGCCAGAGCATACTTATCTAATAGACCCATGCTTTTCTGCAATCCTTTTGCAGTATGACCTAGTAAAGCAAGGTCATCTGCATATGCTACATAAGTAAAATGATACATTCCCCCTTTTCTTTTGTACATTGGCCCTGTCACAAAGCATCACCCACATCCGAAATATAAAGGACAATCATGTAATCCTGTAGCAGTCCTTGCCTTGAAGAAATGGGGTTTGTACATGACACGTTTTGGTTCAGTCTTAACTCGAAGGTAGACATCGGTATACAATCGTACCAATAATTTCAAAATGCTGCGGTCAAGACCCGACACGCTCCGCTTTTGCCATAAAAAGATGACTATTAACGCTATTGAAAGCAGCATAGAAGTCTGTAAATCTGTATGTAATGATGAAATTCCTGCTTTATTTGCTCTACTGGCCAATGATGATAGGATAAATATTATATGGGGTAGACATCCCTGGTCTGAATCCTGTCTGTTCAAAGGGGAGAAGATTTGTCTCTCTTATCCAGTCTTTTAGATCTTGCAAATACGTAAAGACCTTAGTGGTGCCATCCAGTAAAGCTATTAGTCTATAATTACTAGGGTTTTCTCTATTACCCATCGTACGGATGGGGAGCAGCTACACCTCTTTCCAAGTAGGCAGACATTTATTCTTTTCTACAACTTCTTGAAATATCCTGGATGGCGACTGCCTACCTCAAACTAATTCCATCCAAGACTGAATTCGTCCTCATAGGGACCGTCCACTAAAAAACAACTTGCCCTACAACGGCTCAATGATATGCGCCTAGAAGGATTTGATCCACAACTCTCAGACGCTGCAAAATCCTTAGGTTCACCACTGACGGCAATCTGTCCTTCAGAAACACATAGCCAAGAAGGCCCAAATAGCCCTGTTCAGAAGTTCTGCTCCTCGAAAAATCAAACCCTTCATTCGGTGGCAGGACCTCCGGACCAGAGTGCAGGCTTTTGTGGTTTCGCACATCGAGGGGGGAAATGCACTCCTGAGAGGGGTCCCAGCTAGTTATTTGGCTCACCTAAAAGAAGTCCACCACGCTGCAGCACGTCTTATTACAGGAGCACAGAAATTTGACCGAATAATCCCCATCCTATACAACTACATTGGCTTCCACTCCAAGCCAGGATACTGTTCAGAACTGCATGTATCACCTACAAAGCAGTCACAAGTAGCACACCAGCGTAGCTGGCGGCTCAGCTCCACATATCTGGTGGCACACGCTCCTCACAAAGCAAATCGACCAAGCAGATTGAATCACAACTCATCTGCAAAGAGAGGACCCACAAACGATCCTTCTCGTTATGCACCCACCCTCTGGAACTAAATCCTGGTGTCGGCTCAGAATGCCCCCACAATTTTCCAACTTTGCAAACCTCTCAAAACACGGCTCTTTCAACAACACCTGAACAAGGACTAATTCCAATGGATGCACATACCGATGCAGACCTCAAAGTACTGCGCTACTGTTAAAAGATGCCAACCCAAATGCTGGCTACCCACACTCTGTACAGCGCTCCTCTGCTCTCAAGCTAGGTCAGCGCTTTAAACAATAAAATTATTAAAAAATATATATTTGTCCAAAAATTGGGAATGATTTTAAAAACATGTTTGCAACTCCTCCTGGGCAAGAGGCTTCTGAGGATTTTTGCCTAGATGTAACCTTTCTGATCTTCAATATAGTAAAAGGAAAAACGTAGGCACTTTCCTCTCGAAAGTATGAGGAGAATGTGTGCCAGAAAAAGCGGATTCAATAAAGGATTTCCAGACACAAATCAAAATCGGGTTTAATAGTGCACATCTAGACTGCCTCTTCAGTCGTATACCAAAGACAAAATTTAATACGGTCATTTGTCCCAGTTATATGTTACCATTTCTTTTGGTCAGGTGAGTCATTCTATACCACTTTAAACAATTCTTGAATATTAGCCTCTTTTTCTTTAGCCTATAAACTTTATTATCCCAGTCAAAACTAGGATCTCCCATCACGTTCCGATTATCATTTCTCAATTATCTTTTACGTGTCTATATTAGCAGAACAAATATTATAAAGCTATTATTGGCAACACTTGCAGTACCTACAGTCATTCTTTCTGCCCACCTGGTCGATAATTGCAATGACCAATCAGAAAATGTATCAACATTAATACCTGCCCTCATAAAGGCATGGGTAGTGTTCCAGGTAGTACACAGAAACACGGCTACCACCCTAACATTTTTTGGAGACCACACAATTCAATTTCCTGCAGTTGTGACCTATGTGAGGAACCCGAGGGCATCCTCATTTCTTCTTTTTCCCCGGAATCATCCTCTCGGGAGGCCAGGGAAAAACCATTGCTTTTGGATCCAGATCCTAGGGGTGGAGATGAAAGGTAGGATCACCTGTGTGGGGGGAACTTGAGGAGTGGGGAGAGGACGTCCTTAGGTGAGACATGGTATTCCCATTCCCTTTCCAGAATGAAACCTCTATCCCTCAAGCCTTTATAGGCTGTTAGTGCTTTCCCTTTTCTTCCCTCCAAAATGTTCCCCAGAAACACCACCTCGATACTGGGACGAAGAAGAGACCAACTAGGAGGACACATCCTCATTTGAGTGAGAGAAGCACATAACCACCTTATATTGTTAATTCAGACACATATCTGTATGGGTACCAAGACGAGGAGGAGACAATCTAGAGTTATACACACTTCCTTTATTAATTCAAATAGCCCCAATCACCACTTTGGTACTGGGCCAAAGAAGAGGGCTAAGGAGGTGTACTGTGAAACAGCCAGGCACGTCCAGCTAATGGGTTCACCACAGTCAGGCAATTGAACTTAATGACCAACACCTGTGGTCATTTAACAATCCCAATGGGTATAAAAATGCTGACAGAGAAGCAGGCTGGAAAAAAAGGAGCAGGAGACAGGAGCTGTGTCGAGCTGGAAAAAGGGACGCCGAGGCCAAGGCCAGCCACGAGAGGGTCTGGAAGTCCTGCCACCCTCCTTGTCCCCATGCACGCTGTGGAGTGCCGAAGCAGTCCAGGTGCTGCTGGACAACAAAAGAGCGAGCTGTGCTCTCTGTGCCTGTGGCAAGGGACGAGCAGAGCTAGTGGAAGCTGGAAAGCCGAACAAGGATTGAAAAGAAACCAAAGCAGGGTTCGAAATTGAGGGAAGCTAGGAGCTATTTAGCTCCTGCTTCTAGCATAGTAAAGCCTGGTTAGCTTGAAACAGCTACAGGAGCTAGTTTTTACTCCTACAGCCAACTGGTGTCTTCCAGACATGTTTGACATTAACTTTGAGTATTTGAGAATGTTAATAAAGAATTAGAACACATCTAACACAAATTTAAACACAATAGTTCATACAAAATGGACAAAGCGTTAAAGGAGCATTTATGGTAGCTCCTGGTTCCCCTGCGGTAGCTCCTGCCTCCAGGGTGATGCCGACATCCAGGAGCTGGTTTTAGCTCCTGCTCATTCAATCTCAATTTCGAGCCCTGCAAACGGAGCTGCTGTATTCAACCGGTGAGTGGAATCAGGGAAACACTCCTACCGGAGCGCTCCGGGAACTGGAAACAAAGAGTATATACATACAACTTGAATATCGAACAAACAAAGATGTTATGAGTACTTGTGACTGCTGGAACAAGTACCTTTGAACACAGAACAAATTGAAAGACATTTAAAGCACTTTCTTAATGCTGCACAGACACAAATCAGGTTTTGAGCACTCATGAGTGGTGTGAAAGAAAGGTGGTGCATGCAGCAGATACCACAGAATGAATTGTCAGATACAAATGTTGGTAAAGCCAAGAGAACCCAAGAAGGGTATGAATTGAGAAACCAAGTATTGCTGAAGCTGAAGAGTTCAAGGAACTGCACGTTAAGAGGAAACCTCTATTGGCAAGATCTAGAAGAATACAGAAAGTGTAAGAAAGTGCATGATAGCCAATCAAGCCATGGTAGAGTTTTAGAAGAGTGCGACACAGGTGAATTGAAGCACTGGCACATTGTTGATTGAAAGCAGTCCAGAGGGGTATTGTTTGCGTGACCTGTAATTGGTGGACTGTGTGTCCTTAAAACTGCGCCTAGACCGAGGGCTCCCCCCTCCCCCCCTTTTATGGAAAAGCTAATGAAAGTATCCATTAAGAAGCTTGTGTTTTGCAATAGCCACTTGTGTGATTTTGAAGTTAAGGAACAGAACTACTTACGTGAACCAGTGAAAAGTACTGATGTTAAAAGAGCTGGGAAGTGTGCCAAGGAACTGTATTGTTTTGAAATGCTGGAAGATGTGAACTCTTTGGGAAGGGAATCCTGATATCTTGTGAACTGTTTTGAACTTGTGGAAGGGGAAGGTGATTATAAACCAAGAGCTGGAAGAAAATCAGAACTTTATGTTGAACACCATTCATGATGATGCTGACATCCCTACATATTATATACAGTTAGTTGTGAGGGCAAGTATAGGTTTTGGACACAGTCATTTGATTTGGACTTCCTACAAACTATCCTTAGTGTTCCTAAGGTAGGAAAATCCTACCTTAGCATAGGGCAAGTTAGGCCTTATTCCATCCTGCCTTTTAAGTTAATAAAACTATTGAGAACCAACATTGAACCTGTTGCCTGTGTCTACTTCATGATGCCTTCACACCTCCAAGGCACCCCCACTCAGAGTGGGGAGCGGGAAGGGACCTGAGATTCATGGCCTGCTAGAAATGCATGATCACTTAATAAATTCGGCAGCACAAAATATTTATTTTGCCAAATAAAATGTTTAATTGGAAATAAGACCAATCTATCTGTACCTGCCAGGATTTTCACCAGCTACTCTTCCATTTAGCATAACCAAACCCCACGACTTTAGAATTTCATGCCAGTACGTACCATTTTTACTTGAGGAATGGCGGGGGTGCCTTAGTAAATCCACCAGGTATGGGAAACTAAATCCCAACACATACCTTAGCAGGAGAAAATACATTCTGTAGGATTTTTACATTGAACTCTTTATAAATGTTAATATTGGATATATAAATATTCCAATATTGTAGCATTTCATTGATGACACCGAATCTCACAAGTATATGAATGGGATGAGGGATTGTATACATTGACGAATAAAAATTACTGTAGGTTGCCGTCCCCTTTTTTTAGAATGTTCAGACCTTGTACAAACACTGAATGAGTTTTCAAAGAAATGTTTTCAACAAATAATGTGTTTTATACACCTGTAAACAGTTTAAATAAACAACAAAGCCATCTAAGAAGGTATTTTCAGCTAACTAGACCTCCAGCAAGAACATGGCATCATAGCTTTGTAATAATGAATGTGCCGGTAACCTCCAGTGTTCCAAGAAATTATATTAATGCTGTCCAGCCCATTACGAGGAACAAGAGGGTGCACCACTTCCAGCTTTCAGGGCTCTGGCAAGCCAATTCAAACTTTGGAGAACTGTATTCTAAGCCTTAATGAACGGTTCTCAAATGTTTTTCGTTTTTTCCCCAGGTACATGGTGGACAATATGTAAATTGCTGGCGTCCAATAAATGTGGGAATTTTGTTCAGCCTTTTCTCATGATGCAATCCCAGTAGGGAATCTGAAGGCGGAGATTTCTCGTTTATAGTAAGGTTATTGGCTTTGCATATAGGAGTTAAATGAATATCAAAGCCAAGAGACAAAGAGGACTTATTTTCTTTAACAATCATCTTGGCAAGACAGTTCTCTATCGTACAGTGCAGATTTATCATGGATATGTTTTTAAAATCCGGAAATAGTACCCTATCCATATCCGAGGAGGATACTTCTCTTAAGACTGGGATTTCATGAAGCAACAAAGCTTCAATCAAAATAGAGAAAACATTCCTTGCATAGGTATCGGTTTTCATAAAACCAGCATAACTAATCACCCATGACAATTTAGAAGGCTCAATGATTTTTTCTGAGGGAGTGTTACAAATGGTCTGCGGTTAAGTAGTTAAGTTAATATCTGCATTACAGTTGAGCAAAGAGTGACAAACACCGACAAACACCAGACTGGTTCTTTCCCGTTTTGGCCCGTCAATGTGTTCCATTACTAAAGAGGGAAACATGGAGGTATTTAGTTCCACATAACCCTGAGGTTGTTTTTTGCCTTCCTGTTCTTCCATGTGTTCTTCTGTTTGCTGGTTTGAGCCTTTTTCTTTAACTGATGATCATACACTCAACTCTTCCTCTCAATGTTAAACTAGGCAATTATAAGTTGGACCCCTGACAGTTTTTCTTTCTGAATCTCCCTCTGTTTGTCGACAGTCCTTCAAATTTTTACTGACTTTTGCGATCCTTGACAAACGCAGTTTATCAGCAGAATGTATTAATGAAACGCTTACATATCCAATAACCAGAATATTTCTAAGTTGCATAGATGATGTTTCCTTTGTGCACCCAGATTGGATGTCCGAGGTTATAGAAGGGTTATTCCTCTGTCAGACGAATTTGGCACAATTGGGACAGCACACAAATGTGCACTTGCCCACTCTTTAAAGGTTTGCTGCATAAGTTTTTATCAATATTTGTACAACACTCTGGTTTATCGTGCCTACATATATTGAGTGTGCCTTGACTTCTGTTGCCAGCTTGTTAGACAGTTTACGAGTGTTCACTACACCATGTGCAATGCCCTAAGAGAAGAGGGATCCAGGATTCCTCCTGCCATAACAAAATAAAAGAAAACAAAAAAAGAAGAAATCACCCTCAGTAATTATATTTAATTATATTTGACTGTAAGCCTCTATTTTCTAAGCTGAGAAAAAATGTCCATCATTCATCGCTTATAACTGAAAAAGGAGACCTCTCCCCACAACTCACTTCCACATTGCTCCAGTACAGCAATCTCTTCTTTGAGACTTCTACAAACCCCCATAATGGAACAAGACTGTCCAGTACACAAACGTTCTCAGAGTTTTCCATTGAATCTACTTGTAGTCTGCTCAACATTGGGGTAAAGAAGGAAGAGTTTGATGGAGTTTGAGACAGGAAGCGAGAACAGGATTTCATATCGCCATGAAATAGGCTGCAATGTTCTCGTTATGTTTGTTTTTTCATCCAGAGGCTGTCCATTTGACAATTCAGCTGCCATTTTCAGGTCACACGCTAGAACGGTACTTTGAGCAAGTGCGATTCCTCAGTAACACGCCCCCACCCCAATTGGCAGGGAGCTCACCATCCATAACACCATTGACCTTTTTTTTTTCTTCTGATGTTGTATAGAACAAACCCAGAGGAAGCTACTAAAACACAAATTAAAGCTTACCTCAAAGTATAACCTACGGATCCACTTCCAAAGGTATCACCAGCTAACAAGCAGGGTTGCACAATGCACACTTGCCTTACTGCCAAACTGCTTGGCCACTTGCCCACACTTCTTCAGAGACTAAAGAGCTGCACAGTTTGCAATGCGTGCTTGTCGATGCAGACAAAAGGTCACAGGCGGGAAGATGGAGGGCCAGAGGGTTAAGCATAAAACAGGCCAGTTGCTTCCCCGGGGTCGGGAGGGCAGCAGGTTGGTGCCCTCTCCCAGTCCCCCATGGCAACCAACAGGTTGCAGGGGCAGAAAACAAAAGGAAAGTCCAAAGGGCAGGGGCGGTTGCCAAGCCAGGGAGTAAGGAAAAGAAGAAGGTGCAAAATGAGCAGCAGGGGGGCAGGCAGAGACTCAGCCCCCCAGGCAGAGACAAAGGAATGCAATGGGTAGGGGCCCACATATAGAAAGGCAGCTGCAGCAGAGTGAACACTTCATTGAACAAGCACATCATTAAGCGTGAATTTGGTACCCACCCGGATAGGGGCCGCAACATTCACATGGTCCGGGGGTCTGGGACTCATTTAATGCTGCACGCTCTCCCCTGCAGGCAACGGCCCTTACAAATCAGCGTGGACTATAGGCCATGTAACGGACAAGGACATGGATAGAAGTAGTAAAGCAAGGGCTGCATTTCTGAAAGGCAATAACTTCCTGGTGACGGACACCAGGTATGCGATGGGAAGGCATTCACGAGAGGCTATCCGACCTGATAGGTTTCAGGGACCCACCGGAATACCTGGTGATAGACCTAGGGGGAAACTATTTCACAAGCATGGGGAGAGGTCAATTGCAGAGGGGCATAGGCAAATCTCTGAGCAGCATATCGCACTGCCGGAGGAATACTGAGATATTCATGGCAGAGGTGGTTCCCAGGAAAGAAATGGCATGGGGCAGAATAGCAGTGGAAACATCTAGGAGGAAACTAAATAAGGCGCTGGAAAGGTTTGAGTGCCTGCCAAGTAGTTCAGAGGAGCGATACAGTGCTTCCGATGAGAAAGGGGGAGAAGGAACTTTCCATGTGTGCGCAATTGTGCGTGAGCACATCTGGACATGTAGCTTGATATATGTTACTTTCATTGCTGTGCCTGTTCTGTATATGCCAGGCGGCGGCGGCGGCGGCGGTGGTGGTGGTGGTGGTGTGTGTGTGTTCCCCCTCCCCCTGCAGAGTCAAACCTCTGCGGAAGAGTCATTCTGGAGAGGCGGAGCCACACAAGACCACGGAGACAGTGGTAGTGCGGGCAGTGTAGGGGAGGCATGGTATCACAAGTATGACACTGACACAATGGGTACAATTTGTAAAACCTTTATTGAACTTGTTGGGGTTGGAGAAACTCCTATTCTGCCATATAACTAAGATGGGAGTAGTGACGACCATTAAATAATAAAGAACGCAGTCCTAGTGGAGTCTGTCAAATCAAAATGGCCTATACTAACAAAACCTAATGCCTGCCCTATCTCTTGAACAAAAAAGTGTAAAAAGAAGAAATGTACGCAATAGGAAACATCAGTGTTCAAATGAAAATGTATTTAAATCAGATCTCTTCCACACATTAGGCCTCACAGAGTAAGGCTGTCCCTGTAGGCAGGATGACACACACTGGCTCGGCTTCCAATACAATGAACAATTCCAGAACGTGGATTGAGGCCCGCTGGTCTTCCACGTTTAAGTCTCTTTTCTCAACTTCTAAATAAAGTTTCAACCAAAAAGTTCACAAAGGTCCCCCCTCTGTCGGGCTCAGACCTTTCACCACACAGTTCTCATAGCTCCCCTTCAGCCGGTTTCAGACCTCTTGAAGTTCAACACAAACTTGCCAGTGGGGCTCCCTTCCTCAAGCTCATTTAATTTCGGGTCTCCCTCTGTTGGGCTTGGACCACTTTCGGATGTCGAAGACTTTCAAATGTATGAGGTTTACTTTTCAGACCACTGCAGGACCCCTTCGACTCACAGTTTTGCAGTTCAACTTTCACTCTCCCCTTCTCTAGGAGTTAAACCTCGTTATTTCACTTTTGCTGTTCTTTTGCTTTATCGCTTCGAACAATTTACTGACACTTTTGAGTGGGCTACTTCCTTTCGCCAGACCACTCCGTTACTTAGTATCACTGATTTTGCAGCTGTGCTTTACTTCAAAGTTCATTCACCGGTCTGCTTTTCCTCGCGTCTCACTCTCACGCGTGCAGCATTCACTTGTGATAAAACGTTGCTATTTCAAACTTAAGTACATGCCGGTCTTTCACGTCGCTCGCCAGCCAACTCACCGGATGGGTGCGTCTTTTTCTTGGTTTTACGAAATTCAATTCACAAGTCAAGGTCAGTACCACAGGCGTGGCCTCGCCTTCGCAACTCTGCCGTTTACCCGGGAAGGTCGCTGGCATCCTTGAAACACTATGCAGTTTTCACTTGTGGGATCTGGCCTTCTCCATGTGTTTTCCCACGGCCTGTCAGAGGTACCGACTTCCCGTAGTGAATTCTTGGGGTTTTCAACTTGCTGCTCTCGCCCCTCGGTCTGTTGCTCTGCTCCAGTGGGTTTGCCTTCGTCCCAGAAGTTCTGCTCGTACTCGTGTTCCGCCTTGCTCCAAGTGTGTCTTTGGGTTCTGCCTTTTATTCGTGTGAGGAGACCCAATTGGTATCAGATGTATGCACTTAGAATCAAGTGCCTGACTTTGCCTGACCCGATCAGCGGTACATGTCCAGTACGATGTGTGAAAGTTAATGTTGTTACTCTCATTCACCCTCTTCCTCGGCCCACTGTTTGTTTAAAAAGGGGGGAGATGGGACCTTGGAGCATCCAAAAACATAGGATGGGTTGGATACACCAAATAAGGGGGGAATACAGTGTCTCACCATCAGCTGTCTCACCCACACTCCCCGTAAAGCACTCAGCCAGGTGATCTTCCCGCAGTGGTCCACCCCCAGGGTCTGGATCCAAAGGCGATGGTTGTGCCCTGGTCACCTGAGAGAGAGATCCAACAGGGACTAGTGGGTGAGACACCCTCTGGTTTCTTACAGCAGCGAGCCGAACTGTGAAAATCTGGTGTCCCATCTGACTGAGAAACCAGGGTCAGAGGGGGAGGCGGAGATGGGGAAGCACCAGTTTCCTCTGGTGGTGCAACCACAATTAAGCCGTGGTAGGCGGGAGGAACTAGCATCAGAGGCCAATATCAGATTTCCGGGAAGAACATGAACCTCTGAGCTCTAAATCCGACGGACGTTAAGTGCAGAGAGACGCAGTAGCAGGGAAGAAAACACTCCCACAGAGAGAATACTATTGAGAGGTTTGAATACCATAGCCAAGTCAGTAAGAGGCTAATAGGTTATGGGTGCCCGAGAAGCCTGAACAGGCACACACCCTTGTGAATCTGATTGACAGAGAACCAAACTCTTTGCATATAAGCAGGGAAAACCAATAAGGTTATGGCAGCCTGAGACACTTGAAGGGCCAAGCGCCCACTGTGAACCAAACTGAGTTGAATATGAAAATGTTGCATCCAAGCTGGGTAAACCAGCTAAGTTACGGAAACCTGGTTGCCTGAGTGAACAAACACCCTATTTAAAAGTTTATACCTGAGAGTGAAAAAGTCTCCCGGAGAGCTATACAACTTTGGGGAGTCCAGGAGCCACGGGCTTGTTCTCACGCGGCTTGGTGTAAGCAAAAACGTATTGAAGATCCTTTCTTTTGAATTAATGTCTGAACTGTTGTCGAACTTTATGAACTATTGAGAACACTCAAGTGTTGGGCCAGGCAGAAGTCTAATCCAGACATTGCGTCCTGGCTGGCTCCTTTTTTGTTTGATTTTCTAAAGTGGTAGGGTCAGTTAGCAATTAGGATTTGAACAGAAGACTTATTTTGGACTTTGACCCATAGTTTTAATTTCAATAGGTAGGGAACTTCACTCATAGAAAAAGGACAAGTTAGGAGTTTTCCTTTTATTTTAATAAAACCAATTTTGACCATGTCATTCAGTCGTTCGACTCCTTCAGGTTCGCCACACCAGATACAGATGTCCCTTTTCCTCTTGGGGATAGACTTATAGGCTGTCTTTTGTGACAGACTACACTGGTTGGCCAGCAGAGCTGGGGATCAGTCTTCTCCCAACACAATAATACAGCTTTATGTTATAGTTTCTCTGTGTACCTGTCTCACTTGTCCGTCTAACCTCTTCTGCTGAGAGTGAATAACTTAATTGCAGTCGAGGTCACATTAAGGCCACCTGTGATGCAC
Organism: Ambystoma mexicanum; assembly: GCF_040938575.1. Lineage (NCBI taxonomy): Eukaryota > Metazoa > Chordata > Amphibia > Caudata > Ambystomatidae > Ambystoma > Ambystoma mexicanum. The sequence goes on from NC_090936.1 coordinate 1,068,959,723, forward strand.
ATATTACTCTCATCTTCTGGCCAGTATCATGCAGAGTTTGGTTTTTAAACATGTTTGAACCTGTCTAAGAATAAAATCACAGAACGCTTGAAATAAAAACTGCCTTATTAATCTAAAAAAGAAAATAAAAAAAAAGAAATGCGTGAAAGGACACAAAGATATTGTTTTCTCAAGGATTGCCATTTATTAAATGGAAAAGGGTGAGATAAATGCCAATCTTTCACTATCCTAACAAGGATGCCCCTACCTAGCAAAGTAAACTAAAGAAAGATGACCTAGTGTCCAAAAGTCTCTGACCCTCACACTAATGCATACAACAAAATAACACATGGAACATTTGGCTGTTTTCAATTCAACACAATAGAATAAGAGTTCAAACATATAGGTTTTTTAAAGTACTCCTTGTGAACAGGGTTAGATTCCTTTCCCTTTGGATCAATGCAAGAATCCCTTTGGAGAAGTTCTGATTCAACAAAGTTCTGTTCAGTTCTACACAAAAGATCTTTTCCTTCAAATGAGACCATCCACTTGTTAAAGTACATGCTTCTTTCATAAACACTTGTTCCACAAATCACAGCAATGGGTGTCTTTCCCAAAAACCTTGGTAAAACAACAAAGTCTTTCTCCCAAAACATAAGTTCATAAATCAAAGCAATTATCAGCATATCACATTTGTTCTATAAACTGAATACTTTTGTTGGGATAACAACTACTTCTGCTAATGCCACACTTGTACTTCAAATGAAATACCTTTACCAAGTAATTTTCATTACAATACTTTGCCACAAAAACATCATCTTTCCTGGTCCACTCGGCTGCCAGGACCAACAACTATTGATCCCTATCCTGTTTTACTTGCCTGCCAGGATGTAAACTGCTACAACTACAATTTTTTTTAAAAACTCTTTATTGTTGTACAACATTAACCAACAACACACATAACAAACTAGCACTCATTTGTGGATTCTGCTCTGCTCATCTTCCAATGTGGAATGATTCTGTGGCTATGCTACCCAGTTCAGTGGCCTCGTATCCCGACGAGTCTCTGGTCTGAATCCCTTATCTTTCCTCTTGTCGGGGGTACCCTGCTCGTATGCCAGTTCTCTTTTAATGTTCTTCCACTCCTCCAGGGCCGTTTGTGCTGCTCTCATCCCTTTGTCCAAATAAGTCTTGTATCAGAGAGTTCCCTGCAAGAATCTTATGTCCACTTTCCCCCTCCCCCTCTGCACCACCCTTGTCCACACTGCCGTCTCTGCTACTGACCATTTCTGCAGGTCAGCCCACCTCAGACTCATGTCTGTGCTCGGGCCGGAGGTGGAGTTCCAAGCTATTGCGAGGTGGTGCTTTCCCAGAATGCCCACCAATCTTGGCCAGATGAGTACTCTGTCTCCTCTAGGAAAGAGGCCCAATAGATAAGACTCTGGTGTCCACGCCTGCATGTGAATTCCACCACCCTCCACCCTCTCCTTGATTCCCTCCCAAACAAAACTTTATCACTGGGCAGGTCCAAAACATGTGTAGCATGTCAGCTTCCTCTGCAGCACGATGTGGGCAGTTCCGGGGTTCTCCCACCCCCATCGCGGACATTCTCCTAGGTGTGAGCTATGCTCTATGCATGAGGTAATGCTGTGCTTGTCTAAATCTTGCATTTGTTGACACTTTCTTAGGGTATCGCAGGACTCTGGACCATTCCTGGTCGGTGAAGGGCCTCTGGAGCTCCCCTTCCCAACGTCCTCTCGTTTGCAGATCCCGCTCATTGTTATTTCTCAGTAGCTGTTCATACAGTCTAGAGACCCCCTTCCGATACATCGTACCATGCATCCAATAACCACTTTGGATCATCATCCTCTGGGAATTCTGTCCCTCTCTTCTTAATTGTCTGTACCATGCTGTTGTGCAGTATGAACTGGCCATAGTGTATGTCATGCTCCTCTATTAAGGTTTGGAATTCCACCCATTTTCCTTCTTTCTTCAGGTCCCCAATCTGAGGTACACTTTTGGCTTCCCAATGGGTCCGATAAGTTGTGAGGGTCCCCGTGTTCGGGCTGGCAAACCCTGCAAGGGGGATCTGCATGGAGTAGGTGTCCTGCACCCTCTGGATTTTACATGCTTTTTTCCCCACAGGATCAGGCCCAGTTTGACCATATTGGGTAGGCTACTGGTCAGGGACTTGTCGATCCACACCATTTCCCTCCAATAGTATTGTCTCAATACTGGCTGGAAGAGTAGTGAGTCTACTGATGTTTCAATGTTTCATACCTCAGTCATCTCACCACGAATTGCAATTGCCCTGCAAGGTAATATCGTTCAAAGTCTGGCAATCTGATGCCCCTGCTTTGTAATCTCTTTGCAGAGTGTTCAGCGCAATCCTGTTCCTCCCCCCGGCCCACAGGAATTCTTGCGTCATTGTTTTCAGCTGTGTAAAGAATGCCTTAGGTATATGATGTGGGATGTTTGTAAAGTACTATAGTATGCGTGGTAATACTGTAATTTTCAGCAGGGCCGCCCTCCCTATCATTCCTAGCGGGAGTGTCTTCCAGAAGGCCATGGCTTTGTGTGTCTTATCAAGGCCTACCCTTGTATTGAATATATGTTTATAACAAGGGGGGGTCCTGGGAGACTCTCTGCCAGACATGAGTCCTGGTTTACAAGAGCCTTGCCCAGAGTCTTTAGCTCACTATCTTTCACAAAGGAGAAATATCCTAAACATATCAGTCTTTGTCCTGCCCTGGGGCAGTCCAGCACCAAAATGCTAGGCAATTCTCCTCTGAACAAGAGTACCAACAGCAACCCCAGATACATGTTTCGGTCTGGTTGAACCTCATCAGTAGGGTGTAGCTGTGCCTCTCTAAGAATAGTGAGCAAGGGGGTCCACGTCTGGATTTCCCTAGTAACTTAGGGTGTAACCCGAAGTTACTTAAAATATGCAAATAACAAGGGGGTTTCTGGGAGACTCTCTGCCAGACATGAGTCCTGGTTTACAACAGCCTTGCCCAGAGTCTTTAGCTCACTATCTTTCACAGAGGAGAAATATCTTAAACATATCAGTCTTTGTCCTGTCCTTGATGGGACACCACATTTGAACGCTACATTTTTTTAATAATGCACAGTTTGAAGCACTGAAGCACGTGTGAGAAATGTTCAGCTTGAATCAATCCCCTCTTCAGTATGTCTGCCGGACAAGACCCACAGATCCCAGCAGCTACTTGGCCGCGTGAAGGCTACACAAGATGCTTTCTTTACTGCTAATGTCTACACCAACATTGACGTGGACTGTTTCCACAGATTTATATTCCTAGGTGTGAAGTAATCATGTAACTATGTAAGTCGTACCTTGGCTTTGTTGTCCTATGTACTGTTCCTTACACTTAAAGTGCCTTTTAGCTTCTGGGATGTATTATGTTTATTCCGTACAAAAAGAACACCCACATTCAACTATAATGAGCACATTTCTTACTATCATTTAAAACCACAGTGCACAGTTTGGTGGGGCAACATGAAAACTGTGGACGGAGACAGATGTGCCCACAAAGAAATTCGGAGAGTCACATATAGCGCTGCACTGAATGTCTTGTAACACGGCTACTTCTTAATGGTGGAAAAGCCTGGTGCTCTGTGCGTAATCAGTCCTATGTAAAGTGAAAGCTGACCTAAAATCTGGCTGGCAATGCCTCTGATTTACCAGACATTCAATGCCAGTTGACCTGATAAATGACAAGTTGGTCCTTCCACAGACCCTAAGAGCATGCCAGAAGTGCCCACATAGCATATTACTTGCTGTGCCCTAATCATACCAGCCCCAGACATTTAGAGGCACCTGTCTGTGGCCTGACATATGATGGGCCATTCCCTAGCCTATGCATTGAAGCATAGGGAGCTGTGGAAGTGTTGAGTCTCTGGGCTTCAGGACGGTATTTATGGCTGATGTGAACTTGGCAGCATATCATTAAATCTGCGTCCACCCCTCTGATTACTAAACCAACCCACTATACAATTGCACAAAACCGTCATGACAACAGCATCAACATGTCACACGTCAAAAATGAATGCATTGCATGCCAGGAAAGTGATTGGTGAGCTCTTCTGCATGAATAAGGACAGACAGCAGGACAGCTCTGCTGTGAGGTTCACTCACCTTGAGCCTAGCGACTGACTGCTCAGGGTCAGGATGCTGGACTGGACCCACTCCCAACTCAGTTTCCAAAACAGAGACGAAGGAGGAAGGACCGAAAAACAGTCTTGCTTTTATACCACTGGGCCTCTGCTGACTCCTGCCTGCCTGTCTGTACAAAGCCAGGGTGTTATGTGAGAAACCGGAGGGTATTCTCCTAAGCAGATCTTGAGAATCCCTTATTCAGGTGGCCAGGGAATGGCTGGCACTCTCAGATCCCAACCCTGGGGGCAGACGAGCGAGGGAGGATCACCTGGGTGGGGGAACCCGGGGTTATGCTCTGGAAAATAAAATACCCCAGGTGAGATGCGGGATTACACCAGGGAAGAGGAGAAAGTCCTTGAGGCCTTTATAGGTTATTCCAAAATAAACCCCTTTTCCCACAGTCAGTCTCCCATATCAAAATCCAACAACCCCCTTTTGTCTGGGAAACCAATTAGGAACCTGAACAATGTGGGTAACTACATCTCCCAGAGTCCCGATTTTCCAGTTACCTACCCGAGTACTCCCAGTCATTCTTCTCCCCGGCCCTCAGATTATCATTTTCCTAACACCCATTCGACTGTGACAAAAAACTATAGTTCCCACAATCCCTCCTACTCATTTCACAAAACCCACCCTTCCGAGCTCACCACAAACCCTAGAACGAGATATATACTTTCCTATGACACTTTTTCCCCATCCTGCTCAGCAGGATATTTAGAACCTCTATCCCCCACACCCTCTTTTCCAACACAAACACTTTCCTGTACCGTGAAAAACAACAGACTAACAGAGCCGTTTAACTAACATTTCCCAACACAAGGGTTAGGCAGAGTCAGGCAATTAATAATAATACAACCTGATGGCCCTTTCCTTTTCCCACAGGGATAAAAGGCAGAGCACGAGAGCACACTCCGAGCAAGGCTGAACGCACGAGGAAGCAGCCATATCGAACAGGCAGTTCAAGAGAAGGAAAAAGGCAGAACGATTTGAAAGAACGACCAGAAGCGAATTGCCCTTCACCTTTTCAACTCAGACCCACAAAGCCTGAAAGAGAATGTAAGATTGGGAGTCGCCACTGGCGACTGGCTTATCGGAGGCCCGGGGTACAAGGATAACAGGAACCCTCCCATACTTATTGTCAGGGCGGGGAGAGACTGTTCTTATCGTGGTACCGTCTTTGACTCCAGTGACAAAAGGAAATGCCAACAAGGTCAACCCAGGCGGCGAGTCGGAAGCCAGTGATAGTGAACCGGACTGTGTTGAGCCCAGGTTTGCAGTGGACACTGTATATACCGAAAGAGGATAATAGACAGAGGTCTTTTGTGAGTGAAGTTGGAACCAGACAGTGGTCAGGCACCACGTGGGTGTTCATTCGAAGGACTCTATATGGTATTCCATTGCTAAAAGAAAGAAAGTATTGAACTGAGAACATGATTTGCTAACGAAACTACAAAGACCAAGGGGCCTTAAGAGAGGCAGAGAGTAGTGTCAAAGTGGTCATACAAGGGTCAAGTAAAATCCCTCGTACAGTCGAAAGTCTTTGACACATAGTGAATACCAAGCGAGTTGTGAAAACTGTGGCAAGTGTAAACCAGACAGAGGGATGCCACGTGAAAGCTAGGGGAAGGGAACCCCGCGCTCTGATGAAATTGTGTACATTGTGAATCAAGGCAAGTGTGAACCCGACGGAGGGATGCCGAAAGAAAGCTAGGGGAATGGAAACCCCACTTTCTGATGAGAATGAACAAATCATGAACTGTATAAAAATGACTATGAGAACCAGACTGAGGGATGCCCAGAGAAAACCAAGGGAAGTGAATCCCACATGGTGTTGAAACTAAGTAAACTGTGATATATTTGGCAAACGTGAACCGGACTGAGGGATGCCCGCGAATCAAGGTGAATAAGAACGCACCCATGAACATTGTGTCGACAAGCGTAAACCTGAGGGATGTCCATAGTGAATGGTTGTCTAAAAAACATTAAGACTCTTGAATGTTACCAGGTGGTGATATGGTGAATGAAAGGCCGTAGTGAAACTGACAAAGGGAGGCTAACACTGAGAAGGATCGAAGCCGGCTAAGGAAGATCCAAAGAGAAGATTAATCACCCAACGCAAAGATTCGTTGAAAGGAACTTTGGTTTGTTAATTACAGACAGGGAAGTCATTTAGGGGTCGCAACTGTGACCGCTGAGGTCCCAACCTCAACAAAAAAAAGAATAAAGAAAAATATTTTATTTTTTTCTATTTTATTGCAAGCTCCTGGGCTGTGGCCAGCACCATGTGGCTCTTTACTTCTGGAGTGGCTGGCTTTCTTTTTCAGGCCCCTTAAAAGAAATAAGAAAAATAAGAACAGGAGTGCCACAAGTCTAACACTTTCAGCACTGACCCTAAATAAGAAAAAATAGGAATATCAAATAATGTGTCTTTCTGGAATTCTATACAATATTTGCTAGACTCATTAAAGGTTTATTTCAGGCACACTTCAGGGGGTGAGTCAATGATTTAGTCTATTCTTAAACGCCTCAACTCAGCCTTTCATTCGGAGGTCGATGAGTAGCAACACAGGGTGTATATTTTTTCTTAATAAAGCGCTTTATCGTTAGTGCTATATAATAACACATCATTATCATTTGGTCATGGATGTCTGCTTGCATTCACAGTCATCTGGTAATATGGGCCTATACACACTGATCTTAACGATAGAAATGGCGATCCATTCCTGTATGAAATGTACATCACATAGTGATATCGTAACCATATTTTTCATTGTGTACAATGCTATGTGATGCCACTTCCTGTTTTGTCAACAGGTGAAAGGTCGTGTTCAATCGCTTCCCACGATATCACTCTAGGGTGGGGTCAAATGACATCACTTCCTGTGATGTTATCAGGGGTCAAGGGTCATGTGATGTCACTTCCGCTACCCCTGGCATTTTGGTGAAATGACGTCCCCGACTACAGTACTGAAAGAAGGGTCGGAGCCCGGCATAGGGGGAGCCTACTGTGAAGAGAAACTATCCGTTGTACTGAAGGTACTTTTGTTATTTTGTTTAAATACCCTAGGCCCTCTGAACCGAGAGACTTTTTGTTTGAAAGAGTATGGGGCATAGAAGGAACTGTGAGCTTGTGCTCGCGAGGCCCAGGAGTGTGCTGTGCTCAAAGGTCCTGCTTTGTCCCGTGCTAAAAACATGGGGAACATCCTGACTTATCATTTGTGAACACTTCTTTCTTTTCTTGTGAACATTATCCCACAGTCTTTTGAAATTAGCAGTAAGGATTGGCAATAATTTTTTCTTTTAGTATAGGCCCTTTTATTTGACAAGACGACACTAGGACTGCTTTATTATTATTTGATGGTCGTAGCTTGCTCCCATCTTAGATTTAGAGTATGCGTTCATCTCACCCATTTTACAGTTTAATACTTGAGTCTGTCTATTCTTGATACCATGCCTTCCATTCAGTGTCTACGACGCACTGAGTGTGCGCCTGGGCCCTGCTTGGCTGGCACGCATAAGTTTAAGCTCAAAAACAAATGCACGTCACGTCGGCATCCCCGGGTCAGGCTGGCAGTGGCAAGGATGCTGCCAGCAAGAAAAAAAAGTAAGAAGCTGATGCGTGCAGCGTCGCAGCGCCTGCATAAACCTTGTTGGCCGAGCCCCTGCTGCAAATCCGCAATGTGAAGAAGAGGCTCACGCTGCGCAGACACTGAGCATTTTATTGCTGCCTCCTGCCCACTGTGTGCTTGATCTTGGTTTTGGCGGTGGTCGGTGTGGGTAGCCAGCCACACAGATGGGGCAGAGGCGTGGATCAGACTGTGGGCCGCGCGGCATCATGAATGATGAATCATGCAGATGAGTGATGTTTCGGATCTTCATGTCATCAGTCAATAGTGATGAGTCCATGACATGAGGATCCGGGGGAAAAAAATGTTAACGGGGCACACAGCGCGCCAAAGCCTCTGCATTGCTGCTGCTGGCCTGCTCAGCTTCTGAGCTCAGTGCCAGTGCCGAAAAACGAGTGCTGGTGTTTAGCCCCGGCAAACACTGGCACAAATGAAGCACTGCTCAATCCAAAGGAGTTACCCTTATCTTACGAAAGGCAGCAGATGATGAGAAGAAATGTTTAGGGAAGCCCGTGTAGCAGCCCCCCCCACACCCCTCCCCACATGGAGGTGATCTAAATCCCTGAAGAGGCAACTGCGCCGCAGACCAGTCTAAAGACATTGTGACCCTAGGGCAACAACTCTATTCACATATGACACGTTTGAACCCTCCCCTGTCATCACTGAAACACTAGTAGGCTGGCAAAAGGGGGAGGACCTATCGCGACAAAGCAAAACACTCCTATGGACATCGAACAGATTCAAAGACGACTCCTCAGGCGCCAGGAAACAGCTGGAAGAATGCCCTGCACCCTATGAAAGGAGGTGGAAACCCAGCTCAGCGTGATGAGCAAAGGCTTTTACCTCAACTATCAAGAACCCTTTACCACACAAGAGAGTCCCCCCTCCCATGTGCCAATTCTCCTGGTTGAAATAATGATCACCAAAAACATAGCCTTTAGAATCGAACTTCATGGCCACTGAATCTAAAAGCTTGAAAAAGACTGTACAGCACCAGCGATAGTTCCCAGGTGAGGGTTAGGTGTCCAAGTGACAGTCTGAGTTAAAAAAAAAAAACATTAGAAGGCAGGATACTGTAGGTAGCCTCCTCCAAGTTACCCCAAAAAACACTCAACTGAACGTTCTGCACAGTGCTTGACCTCTGGCCCCAACCATGTAAGTCGCCCATAACATATTGCCAGATTTCTCGTTTACAATACTTGCAGTGTAATGATTGTACATTCGTGCTCGGTTTCTTGTGGAATCCAGGCTCCAGCCACTGGTAAAAGCCTGTAATCATGGAATGCTTCTCTTTTGTTCTTCTCACTGTTTACAGCTCCCGAACCAATCATCAAAGTTAGGGTGCTGGGGGAGGGGGGCGTAGAGGGGTTAGGCGGGGAGGCTCCTAGTGCCTTTTAAAGGCTGCATTCCAAAGCGCCCTTTTAAATCTTCTCTGCTGACATTAGTCCCGTCAGAGGCCCGTATTCTTTTAGTACAGACTCCGCCATGCACCACTAGATGGCAGTATGTTCTTGCTAAACTACTCATAGAACAGCTAATATATATGACTATTTCTGTAAATATGTGGCAAAAAAAGACGAAAAGAGAAAGTTAAGTTGGAGCATCATGGACCGTCTGTCGTCCTCTGTGGGATTCAAAAACTTGATATAAGTACAACCAAGGCTGCCTGACTCCGTGCGGAAGGTCGCAAGCATTCACTAGGGTTTAGGTATTCTCACGGTGTCACACTTTTTATGGAAAACGCTGGGTGTTGGGCATTATTGTGAGGCCGTGATGCTTCCTGTGAGCAGAAACCCAGGAAGCCCAAGGAAGAGAGACACAGAGGTGCTCGTGGTTCGGGCCCCGCTCGTTCTCAGTGGGTCGTCCCTTTAATTAACAGCGCAGAGATACGTCCCTGCTGTGTTACCCCTTAAAGGGACCTCACCCCACTCCTCCTCATCCATAAGGTCAACATAACATTTTTACAACGTTAACATTTGAAAACCTTCCCAAACTTCATCCCCCTTATCAGAAGCATGACGACATCTTTTCCCATCCATCACATAGTCCTGCAAAAGAGCGGGCCGCCTTCTTCATTCCCTTTGGCGGTGCGGTGCCCTCTCACTACCACCTGCTCAGGGATACTGTCTCCTGACGGTCCTGGATCATCCGGTACCTCGGGTACCACTCATCATTCCCAGGGAACTCTCCAACACTGACATCATGCAGCTGGGAGGAGCAGTTGCTGTTCCCCTCTTGCGTGAGGCCTCATACATCCAACGTCTTGAAAAAACGTGCCTTTCTGGTGACAATCCTAGCCATCAGCCGCTGTGAGCATGGACCCTTTTTATGTCTACCACCTCCATTGGAAGAGGCCCATAAGTCAATGACAGCTTGCCTTCTGGGTGACGTGCTCTCGCTCACCAGCACTAGACCTCTTCGGATGTTTTCATTCTCATTTCTCTCCCTCCGTCTCCAAGGACTCTGTCAATCTCGGGCCCACAGCTGATAGTAGCCCACAGGGGCATCTCTTGAACAAAGCTTCTGCTGATGGTACCCCTTCCGGACAATGGGGTGTAGAGCGATGCTCCCGCAAAAACTGATATAGTGCCCTCTTCAAACATTGATTCTATCCGTTGGCAATCCTGAAGACGTTAATGTTCTCATGAACCTCTCCACCAAGCAGTTTACCCTCAGCCAGATTGAAGATATTTTCCCAGGCCTGATCTCGCAGTCCTGCAAGTAGCTGGCGAATCCCTCCCCTTGAAACGGCGGCCCATTGTCGGGGCCCACTTCATCTGGGAAGCCATGCAATGCAATGCGAATATCTTCTCCAAGATTGGCACAATGTCCACCAGTGACGCCGAGGCCATAAACTCAACCTCCACGTACTTTGATCATTGATCTATCAGTACCAAAAAGTGTGGTTCCCTGCACATGGATCGAAAATCCATGGGCACAGTTTTCCATAGACGACAAGGCTGAGGCATGGATTCAATATGCAGTTCACGTTGCACTGGCGCTGATGCTTGCCACCAGATGCAGTTCTTTACAAAGTCATCCACTCGGCCCTCTAGTCCCGTAAACCAAACCTTCATCCGTGGATGTGATTTGGTCTTAGCAGAGCCTTGGTGACCCTGGTGAGTTAACACAATTACCTGAGAGACGAGTGTGGAAGGGACCGCCACTTTCTGACCCCTCCGCAGCAATCGATCCTCTGTGAATATGAGCTCACTTCAGACCCACCAGAGCTGCTGCAGGGACATGTGGGCCACCTGCGCGTGCTTGTCGAGACCCATTAGTGCCGACTTCCAGGCCCTTTTCGTCAGTGCCTCCCGCAACAACCTGAACCACTCGTACAGCTTCGAAGGCATCCCTTCACTGACATGAGTTAGGCACTTGAGGAGACGGATGAATTCTTCTGGGTGTGCGCAGACTCTCCCAAGGGTTATGGGGGGTGGCAGGCGGTGCCTGGGTAGGTAATGAGCGGCATTATCAGTGCCAGGGCAATACATCAGGCAGATTTCATATTCTAACAGCACCAGCATCCATTTTTCAATCCTTGCTGTGGCTTGGATGAGGACCCCCGCCATAATCGGCACTAGGGGCTTATGGTCTGTGACTACAGTTACTGTTCGTCCGCAGATGTACAGGTGAAAATGCCTACAGCCCCACAGAACGGCGAGTGCTTCCCGCTCTATTTGCGAGTATCGATGTTCTGTAGCCAATAAAGCCCTGCTTGCAAAGGTTACTGGCCTCACGTTTCCGCTGGTGTCAACCTGAATAAGCACAGCCCCTAGTCCAAAACTTCTGATGCTCTTGCTGAGTCAAAAGAACACCATAGTGCTGTTGGCAGTGAGAGCCTCCTTAATCTCATCAAACACTGATTGTTCCAGAGGCGTCCATTTCCACAGAGTGTCCTTGTTTAGACTGCACAACAGTTCAGAAATCGTGGCAAGGTTTTGATAAAGCATCTGCAGTAAGTTACCATGTCTAGGAAACTGCGAACCTCAGATGTTTTCAGGGGGTTTTACCTCTTTAATGTCCTTCACTTTGCTGGGTCCACCTTCTGGAGCATAAACACAAAAAACTCGATTCTTCTCCGCACAAATCACATTTTTCCTTGTGAAGCGTGAGCTGCAGTGATCAAAGTCTCTCTATTGCTTTTCCAAGTATCTCATTTCGCGAATACCAAAATATCTTTGCTGATATTTACTACCCCTATAAGATGAGCCATTTGCCCCTTATGGTGTTCTGAAATACCTTTGCCGCAGAGGAGACCCCAAAACTGAGTCTCTTACAATGGTACAACTCCATGTGTGTCGTGAATGTCGAGGTGTACCTTGATTTCGGGTGCAGGACGAGCTGATAGTACCCCGCTCTTGAGTCCAGTTTCGAAATAAATACAGCGTCTTGTAGGTCTGCGATAACGTCATCTATTATTGGAGTGATGTGTCCCTCTTCTAATGGCCTGTTTAGGGAGGTGCATATCGACATAGATGCGGACTGAGTCCGGCTGCTTTCATTTGCGAGCGCCACCACAGTGGGGGAGTTCGAAGGGGTTAGCCCGTCCACGTGGCCCTATGATGTCCAGTTGGACAAGGTGGTCCAGTTCTCTTTCTACCTGTTCCCTCAGATGGCAAGAGATTCATCTGTGTTTCAAAGCCACTGGTTGTATCAAATCATCTATGTACACATCGATGTGTAACCTTATAGGTACCCCTTTTCGTTTTCCAATGCCGGCAAACACATCTCACAATGTTGTCATCAGGGAATCTACATCCTCACATAAACCCCCTTATGCAAAACTCACAATCACCAGTGCTTCAGCACAACTCAATAACATGCCCTGGCTGACATTGGTGACAAAGAACCTCGCCTTTATTGTCCTGTCCTAGTGAGCGACCTTCGATACAAACTTCCCTTTCAGCGGTAAAGGTGTGTTCCTGCCAAATGTGAATATGCAAATTTGAACTTACTCCGTGCTGGAGGGCCAGGTAGGGTGTTGTAATGCTTCTGAGCCTGCACGTTTACCGATGCTCCTGTGTCAATTTAATACAGGGACCCGAGGCTCATTGATGTAGAGGACACACCTCGGTTGACGTCTTTTCTTAAGTTTGCTCACACTTGATATAAAGAACACATCCTCCTCATCTTCAGCACCTGGTTCCGACTGATCTTCATTTTGTTGCACGCCTGCCACCTTCTGTGGTTGTCTGAGGGTGAATGGTCTTGGTCTTGCAGGGCCTTTGGATGTTGTAGCTTGTACAGGGGCTTGGCACACCCTTGCAAAGTGGTTGGTAATGCCACATCCTCCACACGGGTGCTCTTTCACTGGCCATTCAGTTGAATGTGGAAGGTCATACACACACTGCTGGCACGATGGTGCCACTTCAGATGCCTGTTCCTTCCTCGGTCACATGCTCTTCCTGACTGGCCTGAACCCTTGCTGTCTTCCCAAAGCACACATCATCCAGCTTCAAAGTTTTCATGGTGGCATCAATTTTGGACGCTCTTCTGTCGGCAAGCACATGAGTGTGGCGCAGTTCGAGAATGGAGGCCAATGTGATTCTCGGTTCACTCACAATCGGTTTTCTCATTTTACCTGAGGATTATGACATATTTTTATTTATATTGCGCCATAAACAAGTGTTTAAAGGCGCGACAGGCAAGGGAGTGGTACAAGGCAGGACAAAACAACGATCTTACTAGGCCAAGTGACATTGAGAATGATCAAGTGGGGGGTAGAGGAAAGGGGGAAGTGCAACGGGCAGGGGAGGAGTGGGAAGTGCTGAACACGTGATCAAAACAACAACATGTAGTGCGGCCTACAAGAGGCAAGTGCAAGAATTAAGCGCAAACAACGAGTGTCTAATAAGTGCGGGTAAGGGACTGTAAGGTTGCAGATACTGACCCAAGTGCAAAGGGTAGCCAGGAGGCAGTGAGGGTATGTAGCTGGGTGGGCAGGGATCTGGGCCCGAAGTCAGAGGATCGCTAGGTGCCCAGTGCAGACACAGACCGAGATCAGCAGGGGAGAGGAAGAGAGAAGGCAGAAGCAAAGAGTAAGATCTTGAGGTGATTCCGGAACCGAAGATGCCTCTCCTCAAGTTTGAGGGAGGCTGTTCCAGAGGGAAGCCCCAGCCGAAGAAAGAGATCTACCACCAACACGTTGCTTGGAGAAGCGACTGACCCTGAGGGAGTTGGAGGTAGAGGAGCAAATAGCTTTTATTACTTGTTGACGCACAACTTTGCTTCATTATTCAATCACACAATGTAGCTAGCTGCCGCAGCCTGCACCCAGTGATTCATCATCCTTTTGTTTTGCTGAGCACCTTACAAATCTTTCACAGTATAGATTTATCATCGGTGTAAAGTAATCCCTGAGTGCACACTTGGCAGCCATGTAGGAGTTATCCACTGGGCGTAATGTTTAGCAGGCCCGGTAGAGTATAGGAGCATCAACTTCATGGCATGGTCATTGACCTCGGCCATTGCATCAAACTATTCCTCAAGTCTCTATATCCACAAATTCCACCTCGGGCCCAGGCTGGATGGGGTCCCAGCCACATCTAATTCCGTCAAAGGGGCTAGAGACCCTCGTTATAAGGCATCTGTTCAACCACAGAGCTGCTCCTGCATCGTCAACCATCGTATGGCTGTTATACTATTCCTGTCAACAACAGCGCAGCATAGCGCTTTCACTTGGATACAGCTCACTGAGCGCACAAGCATCCCCTTTTGGGAGTTGGAACTTATGAGCGTGGACACTCTATGGTGTGCCTCCTCTGTGGGCCAGCCAAAGTTTTTGATCCTTGGATGGGAGACACATACAGGTCTAATCCCCTTCCCCCTAGCTTCCTCAAGCACAGAGGAAAATGCCTTCTCTTTTAATTTCCAACTTGAACGTTTATTTTTCTTCAGAGGCACACGTGCACTCCAAAATTGAGCCACCACCTCAATGAGGACAGTCCAGGGTGATCCTCACCTTCGACGTTGCTCCTCCTCGTAGCCGCACTGCAAGAAGATCACCAGACCTTGACTGGAACAGTCAGAGCGCACAATCAATCATTGCTGCGTGCCCCGTTCGCTCAGTGGTTGTCACAGACATCGCAGGTTCTTTGACGCGAGTTGGCCGTCTTGCGTCAAAGTGATCTCCTCGTTGCCATTATTATGAGGGTCTGAAGCCTCCTGTGAACTGGAACCCAGGGTGCCCAGGGAAGAGAGACAGACGTTTTCGTTGTTCGGATCTCCTCTTGCACTGTAGAATATGATCATTAGCCTCCGTCACATCTAGATAGGATTGTGAATGTTAACAAGTACCACATTTAGAAAGAACTGTGAACATTAGCCTACGCCGGACCCAGATAGAATTGTGAACGTTGGCAAACATCACAGTTAGATAAAATTGTGGAATGTTAACAAGTATTACATTTAGATAGAGTTGTGAACATTAGCCTGCGTCGCATCCAGATAGGATTGTGAATGTGAGTACTCACTGTGCCACACTTAGATAGAATTGTGAACACTAGCCTGCATCACATCTAGACAGGATGATAAATGTCGGCAAGTGCACCATTTAGATAGAAGAGTAAATATTATCATTAACATCAACCTCGAAATTGCTCCTGCTGCATCGGTTCATAAATCCACGCAAACAATCACCCCATATCATTATGCTTACTCTCTATTCTACACCATCACACAATTAGAATGCAGCTATACCCCACGATCAATTCGGCCTACATGTTCACATTACCCCATGAACACCTCATCACTCTAATAAAATGCAGCTATACCCCATGACAAACTGGCCTAGCTGCACAAATAAGCGTTCTACATGCCTAACGCAGCCACAACCCAGTCCTGGTGTCCACCCGCCAGACTGCACACATTCAAACCAACATCAATACCACCACACCTGTTAGGATTCAGCTACCATCAGGCAAATACAACAGCTGCACACATAACCGGTGCAACCAAGCACCCTATAACACCCTACTTTCTCAACTGACCAGGACTACGGTCCCGAGGGCGTTCAACCTACTCGCGCTTTGAGGTCATACCAATGATATATAGAACGCTCTATAAATGCCAAATAACATAACAACTACTGTGCGCCAGAGGGACGCCCCTTTTATTTACAGTGCAGAGTTACTCCACTCCGCTGTTAGCCCTTAAAGGGACCTCACCACACTCCCCTCACGGATCTTGAAGTAACTAACATGTGTTTGTGGACCAACTATTTTAATTGGAAGAACGCATCGGGAAAAACAAAACACGACAATTCCCTACTTTTTTATATCATTTGTAAATGCCTATTATGAAAAGTAAACAGGCGGAGACAGAGTGGATTTTTGAAGGTTATTGGTGGTTTGTATGGAGCCCATCGCAGATAAGCTGCTGCATGGCACCCGGAGGGATGGCTGGGAAATAGGGTTCAGGGAAAAGGGGCCCATCTTCTTCAATCATTCACAGCAATATTAATTGCACTCCACATTATGAGTGCCGAGAGGCCTTCCACATCACAGACCATTGAGGATGAAGCTTTTAATGATCGCATACAGGAAAGGACCAGGTTTATCAATTTAAGTCCATGATGGCATATTGCCTGCAGGTGCATGAGGAATCATCCCACAATGGCCAGCCACATGGTTTGCTGCACTTTTAGCAGATGGTCTGGTCGATCAATCGCTCTTTGAATCCTGTCTTGGATATCGTGTGGTTTCTCCAGATTTGGGGGATCAGTATTGCTAGTGTCCTTCCACCGAGTAGAATTCTTTTGAATGGGAGAGCGGTCAATTGAACTTCTGAAAGTAATAGGGGGATTCCTCTTTGTGATATATTTGGTGATTTTGAGGGATGGAAGTTTGGGGGTATTTTATTGCAGTAGGCAAGTATGTATGATATTTGTAAGGCAACTCTGTGCATGAGGTGAGCTGTATGGTAATGATGTTATCTCACTCAGGACGGCGAGATATGTCTACATTTTTGATGCTGCGATCTGTTGGGCTGTGACGTGATGTATAATGTGAGACGTGCGAGGGCTGAGGCTGGGTGCCAGAAAGTGGAGTGTTTCCATCATCAAAAGTAACGTAGTACCAAGGATTGCACAGCTGTCCTGAACTCAGGTGGTGGTAACAAGATGGTTTTTATTGTAGGCATGGTGGATTAGGCACAGATGAACTTAGCTTCAGTAATGTTCTTTCTGATCAACGTTCCTCCCACGGATGCCTCATCTATAATATCTATCTTCCAGCGCCAGCTGCACTTAGGAAACCTTTCTGCCACCAGGGGGTTCAGCGTGGCTTAGACAGATCTATGTCAGCCCATGCACCCCGAACCGGACATGGTGTTGGGGCCAGTATATATAGAGGTGCCTCGCCCCATGACCTCAGTTCCACCCTTTTTCTCTTGCACGCGGACGATGAGGGACCACAGAACTAAGGTGTACTAGCTACCCCAAGAGGGGCAGCTAGGGAGTGCGATGAAGAATCTATGGGAGGTACGTTCATCAGAAAGAACATTACAGAAGGTAAGTAATTTGTTCTTCTAATGGATTCCTTCCTTCCATTAATCCCTCATCTATGATAGACTCCCAGAGCGGTGCAATGCCTGGAGGAGGGAGGGTAGCAAAGACACCACCTAAACCCGAATATTCTGAAGGACAGCCCTGCCAAAATGAGCGTTCTGACAAGACATAGAATCCAAGCAGTAATGTTTAGCAAACGTGTAACAAGGAAACCCGCATAGCTGCCTGGCAAATATCCTGAACAGGAACTCTGCATTGCAGAGCCAAGGTGCCGAACAACCTTCTAGTGGAGTGAGCCCCGAGACCCTTAGAGGACTCCTTGCCGGCTAGATCGTAGCATTCCAAGATGCAAAGAATGACCCTTTCGAGACAGGGTCTGCTTCGTAACAGCCCTGCTAAGTCTAGCACCCGCATAACCAAGGAAAGGTTGGTCATCAATTCTGTTCTCCTTTGTCCGAGAGACATACAACTTGAGTCCCCGGACTGGATCTAGCTGATGGAAACGCTGCTAGGCCTTGCAAGGGTGAGGTGGAGGAAAGAAGATGGGTAGCTGGATCTTTTAAGAGAGATGGAAATCAAAGACCACCATCGAAAGGAAGCAGGGACTAATTCTCCTACAGAGGAAGTGGAGAAATTAAAGGGCCAACACATCCCTCTCCCGGTCCCAAGCTTAAAACCTCTACCACATGCTGGCATAAATGGACTTGGTGATGGATCTTCTAGCAGACAGAAGTATGTTGAGACCGTCCTCTGACAAATCCCACTCCCTATATACCCCAGTCTTTCAGTTGCCAGGCATGAAGGTTCAGGCTGCAGAAATGTGGATGCAGGACCCTCCCATCCGAGTGGAAGAAGAGCTCCGTCCTCAACAGAAGACACCAGGGAGGGCCATGGCCATGTCCAGCAATTACAGATGCCACTCATTGTGGACCCAAACAGACGCAATCTCCTGAGAACCAGTGGATTGATCGGGAGGGACCGCATAGTGCAGCTCATAGTCCCATTGGACCATCAAGGCGTCACCCCAGAGCTCCCTGACATGACAATTTCCGGTAATTCCTGTTGACACTGAAAGCAACAAGGTCCACCTGGGGAGTACCTCAGAGGAAGAAAATCTTCTCCAGGACATCCTGACAGAACTTGTGGGAGGCCGATGACTGCCTTCTCTGTGCGTCCGCTAGAGTGTTTTCCTTACTGGCCAGATGGACCACAGTCAGAGATCTGATGTTCTCCAGAACACAGAACCACAATCGCATTGCTTCTGTGCACAGAGCCGAGGAGCCCACGCCACCCCTCTTGTTGAGGTAATGCATGGCTAGTGTTACACCTTTCCAACGGTGGCAGTTAAAACGACAATGGTCGTTGTGTGGATCCGCACTTCACGGGAATTTTGATGATGGCTGGGAATCACCAGCACGGGAGAAATGACGGTCTAGTTGTTGCACGTCTTTCACTCACGCGATCGAGCGATCACGTGACTGCATTTAAAGACCGGAAGCCTTCCCTCCAGTGCGTCGCTTCTGCTTTGTACGACGCTTCGTAAGTTTGCTATACTCATTTTGAAATATTCCTGTGGATATTCAAGGACCTTACCTTATTCCCTTTCTGCCTTCCTTCCCATACTGCAATCCTGCGCTTACCATCTCTCCCGCGATAGTTTCTCTCCCGAACTTCCGGGTTCACAAATCTTTTCCCGCTCAGGTTTCGCCTTCCCGTGCAGAATCCTTTTTTGGGCCAACCTTCCCTCTTGAGACAGTGAGTTTCTTCCTCTCAGCAACTAATATTCCTCCCTCTTCCTCCTCTATTTCTACAACTAACCCTCTTATTCTCATTCGGAATCTCCAGGTAACACACAGAGCCAAAGCTCTCGACACCAGCCTCCTCCTAACGATTTAAATCCGTTTAAAGTCTAAGTCAGTAAGTGGGGTCACCTTGCAACAGACTTTCTTATTCTGACGCTCCCTCTTTTTCCATTACTCACCTTTTAATCCTTGTTCTGTAGGAAACTCCTCTCCTGCATCCGCATCCTTGAACCAAAGAAGAGTCAACTCCTCCAAAGCACTTGTCAAGATCGCCCAGGGTTTTCTTCCCCAGAGTATTTCCCTGAGGCTCCTGTCTCTCCCTCTCTGGCTTTCATACCACCCGGGACTCGGGAGGGGCAGGGGTCTCCGGGAGATTCTTGTATTCTCCCTTGCTGCTCCAGGAGATTGCCATCAGAACAGGTTAGTGACCATAATTTATTGACCCGTCTTTAACAGCCAGAGTATTGACAGTAAGGACCAGTACCGTCTTGTCCATCACAGAAGGGAGGAAAGCGACCAGAGCCAACCTGATCGCCTTCAGCTCCAGCAGATTGATGTGCTCCAGGCACTCCGATGGGGACCACATTCCACTCACCGTAAGATCCCAGAGGTGAGTGCCCAAGCCCTGCAGACACGCATCCATGACTAGAGTCACTTGTGGCCATGGTGGAATTGGTGGAATTAAACATCTTGGAGATTCAGGGAGACTAGCCAGCCGTTCATGTCCAGGGCCTGGGAAACTGGCTCAGAGTGATTATTTTGAACGTGTTCTTGGTGCAAGTACAAGTTCAGAAGCTGCACAACCAGGATAGGTCTGACACCAGAAAGTATATTGAGTACCAACCCCTGCCTCATTCCATACAAGATACCATCTTCTATGGCCCCTTTGTCCAGAAGCTGATGCATCTCCTCTAGCAGGAGAGGTTCCAGAAGCATGAGTTGGTGACATAGTGGTGGTCTGGAGGGGGAAAAGGCAAAAGGAAGGCAGTATCCCTGCTGGATGAACTGCAAGGCCCAGGTGTCCGAGGTGGAATTTCTCCATTCCTCTCCAAACAGGGATATACTGCACCCACAGGAGATAGCCTTCTTTAGATGCCACTGTCCAGTCGAACTTTCGTCCAATATCTCTTTTACCTTTCTTCATGAAGCTGCTTAAATCATCCCCCCCTTGCTCAGTGCGTTTGAGGATTCCCCTTCTTTTGGACCAGTTTCCTTCAGGAGAGTGTGCTGGTCTCAGTGGGGGATGACCCCGACTGGCTGCGATCAGGGTGGACTGGGCTCGCTGTTTTTACTAGATCTATCAGTGGCGTTTGATACTGTTGACCACTCCATCCTGTTTGACCGGTTGACCAGGCCCGGACCATCTGGCCTAGTATTAGCCTGGTTTAAATCATTTTTGACTGATCAAGACCAATCTCTCTCTCTTTTGTGTTTTCATTCTCAGTCTGTCCCTCTGTCTTGTGGGGTCCCCCAGGGCTCTGCCCTGTCTCCCATTCTAGTTAATGTTTATATCCAACTATTGTTTGTGCTCATCCACTCACTCGTATGGCCTCTTTTCTTACTCCTATGCTGATGACACACAGATTATTGTGTGGCTAAATCTTTCTCAGCCTAACACTGCATTTCAGCTTAGGGGATACTTGGAATCTGTTGGATGAGCGATAATTGGCTCAAACTGAATGAGGACAAGACATAGGTGCTGGTTATCGGCCCCCCTTCTGCGGAATCATGTTTTGGCCCTCAGTTTTTTGCTTCCTTGTCGACTTACTCATTCCCCTTTTGGAATTCATATTTCTCCCGTTCTCCGAACTTTGCACTGGCTTCTAGTATTGAAACGTATTCAGTTTAAATCTTTGTGTATAGTCCACAGTGCCTTTTAAGGCCATGGTGCAGAATACCTTCAATCTAAATTTCAGCCTTACATCCCGGGCATGCACTTCACTAGCAGAATGATTTTCCTATCCAATTACAGTACCTCCAACCAGAGGTCAAGCATTTTCAGTAGCCCCCGATAATCTTTGGAACTCAATGCCCCAGTCACTTCGGGCTACAGAGAACTTTCTCGTGTTTCGGTGTTCTCTCAAATCATACCACTTTTAGTCATAGACCGTTAGCATGGTTTTGCCTTTTCTGCAAGGATTTAGCACCAAGATGCCCATGGGCGTAAATTGTGCTTTACAAATAAGGTTAACAAATAACATACCATAAGATGGCAGATATCCGCCTCACAGAGGCTTCACATCGGAGGTGGCGGAAAGCACCATGGAGGTGGAAGCGCCTCCTCTAGGTGCCAAGGCCCTTACCCCTGTAGGGAGGACAGTGTCCTTGCCTGCTTGAGGGAGCCTGACCTCTACCCATCTGGGCATAAGAGGTGAAACCACCTCCCCCTGCCAAATGCCCTGTTGCTGTACCACTAGCCTAGTGACCTTGTGGTCATCTTAGAAGCTTGAAACTTCTGGAGCAACTCGTTAGCCTTGGTGCCAAACAGGTTCATGACATCAAAGGACATGACCTAGATCGCAGCAGCTTATCCTGGACATCAGTGACGACCCCCAGCGTCCTCAGCCAAGAATAATGTTTCAAGACTGTGCTGGTGGGAATCGTCCCTGCAATAAAATCTTTTGTATCCAGGCCAGACTGAAAATCTGTTGGAAGGCTCCTTTGCCTTCTTTAATAAGGGCCTCAAAGCACTCCCACATCACTCCTTCCGGAATGTGCTCAGCCGCCTCTGCATTCACTTACCACAGGCCAAAGGAAAATGTGGCCATAGAGCAAGAAGCGATGACGCACCAGTGAATCAAGCATGAAGAGAACAAATCCTATTGCCCCATGCTCCCAATCATTTGCTCTCCCAATCCAGGGGCAACAATGGAAATGAGGTGGTCTTGAGGTTCACCATAGCGGCCTGTGCCACCAAACTCTCCAGTGAAGCGTGGGCAGAGAGAAATAAGGGGCTCCAAAGGGCTGGCCCGTGCTTCTTGGCCAGGTTGCAGTCCACTGTGGTACTGATGCCAGTTTGGCCCACAGTTCCATCACAGCCTCCTCCACTTGCTGATTGAAAGGCAGCAAAGTCTCCTTTTTAGGACCCTCGTCCAAGATGTCGGTCAAGTCATACTGCACCTTAGGACGCGAGGGGGCCGGAAGCCATTAGGTGTCAACCGCCATCGCCATCAGGTGGTAGAAAGCTGGCTGTGGCTTGCCAGGGTTGGCAGCAGGCATCATGTCGACCTTTGGTGAGGTGTCCAGGCCACTTGTCTCCTCCAACTCAACGGCCATGTCCACAAAGTTATCTGGTTCCCCATAAAGCTCCGCTGGGAAGTCTCCCACCCCTCATCATAAAAGTCCACTATCTGGAACGTATATGCCTTTCTCTGGAGGAGATGGAACTCGTTTGCGACTCTGGCGTTGTCAGCGCCGCTGATATTGGATCATAGGTAAGGGGGCTCGACATCCGGATATAGGAACTGTGTTTTCCTTCATCGTGATCTTGTTGCCTCTCACTGGGGATTCCCTGCCGACTCTTCCAAGCGCAGTGGGATCCGTCGACTTGGCTGATGCATGGCCGCTGGCGTCAGGTTTGGGGCCGTGGAGAAGATGTCTAGCATCTTCAACAAGAAAGCCTCCCATTCCTCTGGGGCAGACGATTTGGTAGGAAAAGGTACTTGCTGGGCTTCTTCCTTACCGCACTCCTTCGAGTGGTGGTTCCTCTTCTTCCAAGATGAAGATGAGTGGTCCTGTGGGCAGCTAATCTGTGCTTCGATCTGTGTCTGGTGACACAGAGTGGGTCCACTGATCACCTTTCTCCTTGTTGAGGAAGGTGACCAGTTTCGTTTCACATTCTTGAAGCGGCTTTGGTGTATCGATTGGCACGATGCTCAGTCCTGCGCATCATGGCCTTCACCAAGGCAGTTAAGGAAAATGCAGTGCAGGACAGATACAGAAATCTGATGCCCGCAATCCACGCAGGGTTTGAACCCAGAAGACTGTCAGATTTGGCATCATGGCACTCGAGAGAAGAAACAACACATTTGGTAATATGAATATTGGTCAGAGCAGTGTTCCTAGTAGCGAGCAAAATGCATGCAAAAAAGGAACAGAGGTAACAGAACATGGTGTCTCTATAGATACTGGTCCGACATACTGTACGGTGCGGAGCATCTAAAGACATCTGACAGAGCCAACGCAGAGCCGAGCTGCGCCCCCCTGGTGGCAGAGAAGTTTCCAAAGAGCAGTTGGTGCTGAAGGATAGATATCGTAGATGAAGAATCCGTGGGAGGAAGGAGTCCATTAGAATTTAAATGTTATTCTTTGATTGACAAAACTATACAAGGGTTTTCCTAGAGAGATATGGCCTTAGACCAAGGTTTTCGGGCCAGTCTGTTAAGGATACCGCTGCTGGTACGTTATCGAGCATAGGCCAAAATAGAGGCTATTGCAGTAATAAATTCAAGCAAGGAACATACTCTTTCAATCCCCACTGCGTGGTACGTGTCCAGCAGTGATGGAATACATCTAAGTAAATGTGTTTTGCAGGTGACCATGTATGTCTGTTGAAGAAAGGTCAGCTGCTAAAAATGTACCCTACTTGGCCGAGATAAGGAGGCGCTCCCTATATCCTCTGGACACTTGTAAGTAAAGATCATGGGTGTAACTTTATCTTTGTTAATAATTTGGGTCTAAAATGCCTTAAGATCGGCTCATCTATCGTCCAATCTTGGCTGCGTGGGTTAGAGGGGAGTTATATACTGTATCTTTTGTTCAGTTAAACACTATTCTGAGATTGTCCTCTTATAGATTATAACCGTGTCGGTCTGGTTTATCCAATTCAAGGATTCAAACGGTAATACAGTCAGACTGCTACAGACCCCAACCAAGGTCAGTACTAATCAAGGCTACAAAATGAAATACAGGAACTAACAGTAGGTGAATAAGGCCATTGATGACGTACACTGTGTGCATGCAATTCAGGAATTCCATTCAAAAGATTGCACTTGCAAACCATCTGCTCTGCTTTAAGGGCACAGCAGCGTCTTCCAAGCCTCTGGCACTGCCCGGTTTTTGAGGCCATAAGAACTTTGAGTAGCACTCTGACGGATGACCGATAGTTTTTTCCCAAGGCACACATATGGGTACACCTCAAAACACCATCCTAATGCACTAGGAAGAACCAGTCCTGCACTATTGATATCTGGTGACATTTTACAATGTCTAGTCTCAATTATTACCCAAGTATTTGTGTTAGCGACTGAGCGTGGTGAGGTAGCCCAAACCACCATTGAAGGATCCGTGGTGGTTCTCCTCAGGGAAAAACTTTTCAAATAATGAGATAAAATGGTGCATATTTTTCTAAAATTGGGTAAAATGCTATGCAATTTGCAATCAGTTCTGTAGAGTAACGCAAGAAAAAAAATGGCAGGTCACCAACGGTACAAAGGAGCATTTTTTAAAACACATTTTTACAATGCCTGTCTAGAATTATGCTAGCACTGCCACTGTAAAGCACGCTAGTGAAGCCTATGCCCGCAATATGTTATTATTGCTTTTGTAAAATACTTTCCAGGTGCTGCTGTTCACAATAAAAGTCATCATTGCTTCTGTAAAAGTCTTTCATGATGCTGGTGCCCATAGTAGATGCCATCGCAGCCACTTTACAATGCAGTCACGATGCTGGTGCCACCAATATATATCAGCATTCCTACTCTAAACACTCATGATATAGGGACCCACAAAGAATTGTTCTTCAGCAGGGCACCCTTCACCCCAACCACCTGCGCACAGGTACACACACTCTTGCAGGATGCGGGGGGAGAGAGGTGAGCACCACCTTCCGTTAATCGAATGTTTTTCTAATTAGTTAGTTGTACTTCTGGAGCAGCCGGACTGATATAGGGTCCTCTGACACCATGACCCTGTGTCGACACAATATACAAGATGAAGTTAGATAAGAATATCCAACTAAGTATGGCGTTCTCAGTAAGGCTCGTGATAAGCTGTGCTGAAGTTTGTCCGATTGCAGAAAACTTCAAAATCTACAAATATTTCTTGAGTTGTGCTTAGGTTAAAAGTACGTTGAAAATTAGTGGTTGGCAGTCTACCAGGTAAAAACCAAGAAGCAAAACCGGTGAGATTGGGGAGCAGTTAATTTAATGCCAATGCATTTCAGAGTGAAACTCATTCTTCAGGGCGTTAACCACACTATTGTATTTCAAAATGCATACAGGTAGACAAATCAGGAATATAGTAAATTGCATAAAGGAAAACATATCGGAAATGAAATACATTATTTAGCACATAATGCATTTAAATTATATAGATTTGCAGATAAACATAATTAAAGCGAGCCGGCATATAAATAAATAGTAAGTGTTTGTGTACGTACCCATTACCAATGGTAATTGATTGTTTGAAGTATTGGATGAAAAATAAAAATAAAACGAAAAAACGGAAAAAACAGAGAGAATGTTGGGTGGGTTTTGTGCGCTATGAACCATTAGAGCTAACCTTACTCTGTGCATCGAGTGCAGCGTTTCTCTGTTTCATTTCAAGTACCTTAATAATTTTTCATGGAGATGAGCCCTGCTTCCTTATGAGAACATCTTTCTCAAATAGATGTGCTGTGAAAAAACGAGTAAAATGTAAGCTTAGTAACGTCATGGCGTGTGTGGTACTTGCAACGGGTACAGTGAATGCTAGAGTAGAGGCTTACCCATGGGTGCTTCTGTCTTGAATCGCTGTGCTGCGAGAAATAAAGTGATGCGATCTTAGTGTGATATTTGTAATTGAGATTGTAGCAAGTGCAATAGGTAAACGGGTGAAAGCTTAACGTTGCGTACTGCAGATGGTGGCAGCGAAAAGAACGTTTGTCAGCATATGCGCGCGCCGTTCTAATGGGGTTGGTAATGTTGTGTTCAGTTCCCTTGGCAACCCAGCGTGGCGTAACGGAACAGCAGCGAACGTGCTGGCGTTCCGACACCTCGTGCCCCGCATCCCCATGGAAACGGGACGAGCGGGGTGCTCAAGTACTGCTACAAACTATTAGCTGTTGTGGGAGTACAATGGTGCGTTCAAGTTGATGAATTGTGAATGTAAGTATAGAGGTGATAGTGAAAAACCAATGGTAAGTAGCGGAAATGGAATTTGCATGTAACGTGTAGATACAGATTATTGCAATTGTGTCGCAAAGAGTCTGGCAGGGAGCTGTGTCTGTATCTTTAAGAGCTTAGTGTGGTGCAACATAGTATGTATCCTACATGTATATATATTTACGAGGATTACACACTGTGTGGCGGGAGAACATGCCTCTAACTGCCAGTGTGGAATCGAGGTGACGGGTAGATCAAGTTACTGGTGCTACAATGGGAATATGCAAATTGTACTTTGTTACATTGTGTCAATCCTACTTTGATGTGCATTCAGGTGTTTTGCACTGTGCAGTGAGAGCATGTCTCAATCTGCTCATGTAGATTCAAGGTAACGTTTATAACTATCGAGTTGCTGATACAGCTGTAAACATATACCGTAATGTACATTATGACATTGTATGAACACTACATTAATATACATTACAAGGGTTTCACATTGTGCAAATAGAAAAACATATCTAAAACCACTCGTAAATAATCAAAGTAACAGATAGATCCATCAAGTTGCTAGTGCAGCTGTAAACATATATAATATCTAATATCATGTGTGAAATGAAAATTGTACCATGCATAAATTCTGCACATGTAGATTGTGGAGAATCTTCTTTGGAAAACCTGGTTGGATATGCTCTAAGAAACATGCCCAGTTGATCATTCAATCCACAGAGAGCCAGAGTCCCCAAATGTTCAATCCAAAAACATTCCCTTCTGTCGAGTTTAATCTGAATGTTTTCATGTGGCTCGTTTTTCTGGACCACCTCTAGTATTAGGAAACAAATTTGCGCCAAATTATGTCTCTTATTGAGCCAGTGTCTTGCAACGACTGAATTCAAGTTTTTGTTACGTATACAGGAGCGGTGTTCGTTCCAACGAAGTTTGGCTTTTCTTTGTGACTGTCCAACATAATATTGTCCACATGGACACTTGATTGCATATATAATATTGGGTGTATCGCATGTAACACAGTCCACACACTCTTGCACACATACATAGACAAGCTCACATCGCACACACATATAGCAACTTCCAAATAGTTTGTCCCACTCGCTCTGCTGCTCCACCTTCAGGATCCTGTCCAGCTGTGCCTCTGACACCAGGAAGCGTTGGTGTGCCACATTCCATAGCCCCAGTAAATAAAGAGTTCTAGGGTGACAGGTTATTTCACCAAGCTTAACAGCCCATATAAATCATAAACCACACCCCGTCTGTCCTTTCTACTATATTTACCATATCTTTTCATTCCTTAATGCATATCTAGATTCATCCTGTTGGCCACTCTTTTCCCCTCACCTGGTGGTAAAAGATATCTGCCTGAAATGCCATTTCCAGGTTTTTTGTGCATTTACTGGCTCAATAGGAGATGTCTTTGAGTTTATGTAAGAATACGTCCAACATAATATAAATGTTTATAAAAAAAACTGATTTACATTCGTAAATCGAGTTGAATGAAACTTTGAATCTAATATTCTTTGAAATTAAGTCCTAATAATGTTGTAAAAGACATTATCATAACATATGACAGGCTTTATCTATATTATTTTGCGCTATGAAGACCTGCAGCATGCTATCTCAAAGCTGGAGGCAACTGATTAAACCAATAAACTGAAGTCCAATCCAAAACCTGACCAAAACCTTGGGCACCTGCCTACTTCAAGCCAATATAAAAGGAATCGAAGCTCTGGGCCCAATTCTGGATATTTTGCTTCAAGAAGATTCTTTGCTATTGCCTCCCTGATCATCTCCAGTTCTTTTACATGCCACCTGCCTTTTTGTTCTCTTGCTGCCTGCTTAGAGGAGTTCCCTGATGTTAGTTGCTCCCAGTATTCAGCCTCAGTCTTTCTGATTAGCCAATCCTTCAACCATGTAATATTCGAATCCTGCTTCCCATTATTGCCATTATCAGCCAATTAACTCAGCAAGTCCAATATTCTTTTGGTTCATTGGCATCTTCACCCACTGAGAAGGTTTTTTCCCCTCAAGTGATTATGCCCTTTCTTGATGGTACACAGTTATTTTTGAGAAAAGCAAGATTATCTTTGGGAACAGGAAGGCACCATCTCTTTCAGAAAGCAAAAAACACAGTTTACAGTTGGAAGAACAAGTTACTCTCTTACCTGGTACCGTTCTTTCGATGGGATGGTCCGACGACATATTCCATATCTATGACAGTAATCACCACAGCTGTGCTGGTTCGGAAAATCTTCCGGCGTCTGCGTCCTGCGTCGATGACGTCGATACCCTGTCCTCGATGGCCTCAGTCGTGCCGACGTCACCGGATGTTATAAGTAGGACGCACGACGCCCGTAGCCTCAGTTGTAGTATTTTCCCAGAACGTGTGGCACCAAACCACTGCCAGTATGACCACAGAAAGCCTTGCGGAAACGTAAGCTGCAATCGCATAAGAAATTCTGTAGTGGGGCAGGTAGGGAGGGAGCGATATGGAATACGTCTTCGGACCATCCCATCGAAAGAACGTTACCAGGTAAGAGAGTAACTTGTTCTTCGAGGGGAGTGTGTCCTCCGACGTAGTCCATATCTATGACAGACTCCCAAAGCAGTACCTACGTATGGAGGAGGGAAAATAATTTAGAATATAGAAATTTAGAATGCCCAATCAAATTACAGAGTAAAGGACCACCTTGCCAAAGGCCAGATCCTGCCAATGGATAGAATCGAGGGAGTAGTGACATACAAAAGTATGGACCGAAGCCCAAGTGGCTGCATCACAGATGTTACAAATAGGAACACCCCTCTGCAGGGCAGTAGAGGCAGCCATACCCCTAGTAGAATGGGCCCGTAAGCCTACTGGAGGGGCCTTACCCGCCAAGCGGTAACATTCAGAAATTGCCAAGATAATCCATCTAGACAAAGTCTGCTTAGTCACAGCTTGTCCCAAGCGCCTTCCAGAGCTGATCGTCCACTCTGACCGGGACATGCGAGAAATGTAGAAACGTAAACCTCTCCTAGGATCCAACCTATGGAGCCTCTCCTCTTCTTTACCAGGATGTGGAGGAGGATAAAATGCCGGAAGAACAACCTTCTGGCTCAAATGAAATTCCGACACCACCTTCGAAAGAAAGGAAGGACGAGGGTGGCTTAACTGAAAGTGCCTGCAACTCTCTCACTCTGCGAGTTGAAGTGACCGCAACTAAAAACACAGTTTTAAGGGTTAACAGCCTTAAAGGACAGGAATGTAAAGGCTCAAACGGAGCACCCATAAAGAATTTCAGAACAAGGTTCAAATCCAAACCAGGCACCTGGAAAGGTGCCGGCGAAACACATTAGTGAGTCCTTTGAGAAACTGAGAAATTAAAAATGTTAAAATAAGAACCCTCCTCAGACCAGTGCTTAAATATAGACAGCGCCGCCAGGTAACCTTTAACAGTACCCACTTGCAGGCCCCTGTGGGCCAACAAACGCAAAAAAGACAGAACTACAGGAATGTCACATGAAAAAGGATCCACATTCTTAACCCTGCACCAGTCGTAGAACTTTCTCCAACGGAAACGGTACAGGGACTTTGTTGCCAGCCATCTGGCTGAAAGTAACACCTCCATCATGTCTTCAGGGAAGTCCCAATCCTTATACCTCAACCTTTCAGAAGCCAAGCGTGAAGGTTGAGGGATCTGACCTCTGGATGTAGAACCTGACCCCCCCTCCCATGAGAGTAGCTTGTCTCGGTAGGGAAGACGACGTGGAGGGCAGATGGACAAGTCGAGACGGTCCGGGTACCACATCCTCCGAGCCCAAGCTGGAGCAATGAGGATCATCCGGGAACCGAACCTCCGTAACCTCCGCAGCACTTGCGGGATGACGGGGACTGGAGGAAACGCGTACAACAGTGGGAAGGACCACTCCACCACGAATGCGTCTCCTAAGGTTCCTTTTGGAGGAAATTCCCGCGAGCAGAACCTCTCGCACTTCCGGTTGATACTGGAGGCGAAGAGATCCACCTGAGGGGTCCCCCAAAGGGCGAAGATCTCCAGGAGAATCTCCTGAGCCAGCTCCCACTCGTGAGAGATCGCGCTCTGCCTGCTCAGCACGTCCGCCGTCTCGTTTTCGTCCCCCGCCAGATGAACCGCAGAGATCGAAACTTCCTGCTGGATGGCCCAGAACCAGAGCTGTATCGCCTTCCTGCACAGAGGAAGTGACCCTGCTCCCCCCCCCTTTTTATTGAGGTAGTGCATGGCCAATGTGTTGTCTGTCAGAATCAGGACATTCCTTCCTCGCACTGTCGGCAGAAAAGCCTTCAGGGCAAGCCTGACGGCCCACAGCTCCAACAGATTGATATGGAGTCTGGACTCTGACGGAGACCAACGACCGCCGACTGTCAACTCGTTGGCATGAGCTCCCCACCCCGTGAGGGATGCATCCATCACAATCGTCACCTCCAGCCAGGGTAGCCAAAACGGAGCCCCCTTCATCAGATTGCCTTCGACGGCCCACCACAGAAGGTCCTGGGCGACCGAAGGTGGCACCTGAACGGAGTCCGACATCCTGCCGGAGGACTGTGACCACTGCATCTTAAGGGCCCATTGCAGAGATCTCATCCGCAACCTGGCCTCTGGCACCAGAAGAATGCAGGATGCCATGAGGCCGAGCAACCTCAAGAACTCGAACGCCGGGAGACCCTGGGCGTGTTGAAATTTGTGCACCATCTGCTGAATGTGATGAGCCCTCACCGGGGGAGGATAACACTGCCCCAGGGATGTGTTGAGCACTGCTACGGTGTACTGGAGCCACTGGGTTGACGTCAAATGGGACTTCTTTAAGTTGAGGGAGAAGCACATCTTGTGAAGGGAGTGGCAGGTGACGGACAGATGATCCAGGACTTGCTCGGGAGAGCGCACCCTGATCAACCAATCGTATCCTGAGATACGCTGCCACCACCACCATGAGTTTGGTGAAGACCCTCAGGCAGAGGTCAATCCGAACGGCAGAACCTGAAACTGAACGTGCAAGTCTCCAACCGCGAACCTCAGGTACTTCTTGTGCTTGGGATGAATTGGCACATGAAAGTAAGTGTCCTAGAGTTCGAGAGACACCAACCAGTCCTGAAGTTGAAGGGCCTGGAGGACTTGAGAAAGAGTAACCATCTTGAACTTGTCCTTCCTGAGGAGCTTGTTCCAACCGCGCAAGTCCATGATGGGTCTCAATCCCCGTCTTTCTTTGAAATCAAAAAATAAGGGAAATACCATCCCTTGTTCCTCTCCGCTACAGGCACCAGTTCTACGGTGCCTTTCTCCAGCAGGGACTGAATTTTCTGCGCAAGGAGCGGATACGGACACTTCAAAGAGAGATTCCCTGGTGGACTGTCGTGAGGCCTCTGCCGGAAAGGAAGACAGTAGCCGTGGGCTATGATCTCCAGAACCCACACATCTGAAGTAATGGCACGCCACTCTACAAGATGCTGCACCAGCTTTCCCCCAACCGGCGAACCATGGGACATGGCCTCATGACTGAGCTGAAGCGGCTGCGGCAGTGCCTGAGGGCAAAGAGGCAACTGCCCTAGCGGCCTAGGCACCTCGAGTACCCCGTTTTCCACCTCTGGCACTCCTACGGTGGCCCCTTTGACTTGCAGCTCCTCTCGATTTACTAAAGGATGAGTAATATCGAAAGGAACCTCCCCTCCATTGCTCTCCCCTAGGACAAAAAGGCGGAGGTTGGCGAACTGCAGCACTCAATGACTTTGCTGCAGCTTTTGAGGTCTGCAACCTCTCAAGGCTCTCGTCAGCCTTGCTGCCAAAATGATGTTCACCATCAAAGGGCATGTTGAAACCCCGACTTCCGCAGCCACGCAAACCTGCGTATTACGGTGCTCGCCACCATGGACCGGCTGACACAATCCGCCATGTCCAGACCCGACTGAACGGACTCACACATAGCATCCTTTCCACCCTGTACAATAGCAAGAAAACCATCCCGTCCCTCCCCTTCGGGAATATGTTCAGCCGCCAATGAAATACAGTTCCACAGAGTGTGCGTGAAACGTGACAAGGAACACATGGAATTGGCTGCCTGTAAAGCCATACCCCCTGAAGAAAACCCTTTCTTTGCCCAGCCATCAAAACACTTGTTGTCCCTATCAGGAGGGATGGTAGAGTACGATGCCTGCTTTGCTGGGGCCGTGGCCGCCTGCACCACCAAACTCTCCGGAGTGGGGTGCGTGGTCAAGTAGCAGAGGTCACTACTGGCTGGACAGTATTTTTGCGGCAAAGACTTGCTCACTGCCGGGAGACTCTCTGGAGCAGTCCAAGCTGCAGCCACCCTTCATTGCAAAGCCATATGGAATGGCAGTTCCGGGTCAGTTGGAGGACCTTGGTCAATGATGTCCGTTAGGTCATCCTGCAGAAAATCCACAGGTAGCACAGACCACCCCAAGTATTCCGTGACCCTCGACATAAGGCGCCGGTATGAGGACTCGGCATGGGTGCCAGGCTCAGGCCGACAGAACTCCACCTCCGGAGAGGTGTCCAGACCACTGGCGTTGTAAAGTGACTGACGCAGGTCTTCAATCTGGCTGTGACCAGACAAAATCTCGTCAGGTACCTCCTCAGGCACCAAACCTTCCTCAGATCCCTTATCCTTGTCAGAAATAAAATCCAGGGTTCGGAAAGAGGGCACAGAAAAAGGGACAAAGACTTTCTTAGCCTTGGCCAGAGCCTTTCTGGGGGGTTCCACTGTGCCACGGGGTACCTGTGACAAAGCAGCCTCGAAAGGCATCGACGGAATTGGCGTTGACGGCGAGCGAGGTGCCGACAACTTCGACAGCGTCGACACAGGCCTTGAGGGCAGAGCCCTGAGCGTGTCCTTCGACAGTCTGGGCGCCGATGGAGTCGACGACTTCCTCGGAGGCGGAGCCTCGAGAGAGTCCCTCCATGACCTCGGCGCCGCAAGCGTCGATATCTTCCTCGAAGACTTCACAGGCTCACACGGTCTCAAGGGTGTCGAGGACCGGGAACTGGAACTGGCATGTCTAGAGCGGCCATCCTTGTCCAACCGGGACCTCGAATGCGCCCGGTGGTCGCGACGACCGCTCGAGCCCGAAGGCGTACGACCGGTGTCTCTAGCACAGTCACGGCCGGCGTCCTTTCGACGGCGCGGACTGACCGGAGCCCTGCGATTGAAAATCACCATCATCTCCTTTTGGAAGGAATCCCATTCCTCAGGGGTGGAATGCTTGTTGGGACAAGCAACCCACCGACGGGCGGAGTCCTCAGATAAGGACGGGGAAGGAGACCTTTGACAGCGTTTCCGTGAGTGCCTCGAAGAGGCAGAGTAATGGCGAGACCGACTCCTGGACCTAGACCCCCCCGGACTCACGACGACGATGCAGAGAGTCGCCCCTCAAATCATCTGTCGAAAGTCCACTGGATCGCGGCTTCCGGGGCTTGGCCACCTTACCCACCGACAGCTTCTTGTTACGCTCCCGCAAGGCCGTCGATGTAAGCGTCTGGCAGTCGACACATTAATTCGTATCGTGGTCCTCCCCGAGGCACCAGAGGCAAGCGTTGTGCGTGTCCGTCAACGACATCTTGGACCCGCACACCCAACATTTCTTAAAACCCGACCGTGGGGTGGAAGAAGCCGAAGACATCATTTCAATACACAAACGAACAGGTTCGAAGGACCGAAAGAACAGGATTCAGTAGAACAGAGGCGTGCCGAAATCTCTGAAGCGAACACGTTCGCGGAAAAAACGGAACTGAGGCTACGGGCGTCGTGCGTCCTACTTATAACATCCGGTGATGTCGGCTCGACGGAGGCCCTCGAGGACAGCGCATCGACGTCATCGACGCAGGACGCAGAAAGATTTTCCGAAGCAGCACAGCTGTGATGATTACTGTCATAGATGTGGAATACGTCAGAGGACCCAATCCCCTCAAACCTGCTTCTAAAGGAATGGATCAGTATTGGGAGTGCGAATATAACCGGAGGATAGCTCAGGGCCCCCATGTTTAGATGCTTGACTCTGGCATGAAGCGCAAAATAAAAGCCATATCATTCCTCATGGCATAGAACTGCATAGGGAAATTCTATATTGCACCATCAGTAAAGTAGAATAATTTATGTGTTTTTTAGGCTACACAGGATCTGTAGGGTCAACAGGACACCCAACTGGCACCTAAGGGATATGCCAGAGTTGGCAAAGTAAGCCCCCACGACTTTGGCAATATGGAGAAAGCTGCTGTTGTAGTCCAAACTGAACAAGTACAGATATCAAATTAATGCTAATGCCTGACTGCTATATAGGTCTTACCTTACTCCATTTAATATTTTATTCAATCTGCCTTTTCTCCAAGCCACCAAGTTCCACCAGCACCATTCCCCATTCCAGTACATCTCCTATGCTACTATTACACTACTACAACAAACAACAGCTGCCTCCAGAGCTTACACTAGCAGGTTACCAAAGCACTCAAATGGAGGTGAACAGGATCATTGTCACTCCTGCTCACCAACAAGACAAACAATGGATGGAACATAGTTGAGGAATTGTTAACTGGCTGTAGTCTAACGTGTATGATTTTTCATCCATTAGAGCTATGCCACTTCATTACCAATGGGTAACAGCATTCAAACAAAATTGGCACAGGCAACACTTTTCATTTTGAACTGTTGCATCTCCTGTATGCTCTGGAATGGACATGTAGATTCACCATACAAAAAGCCCCTTTTCCTTGTACCTTTATAAAAATGAAAAAGGTACTTTGTGGTTTAAACATTCTCCTTCAAGCACTTTTTACTGAGCCGCCCTTCACAATGCTAAGAAAAAGCTACAAGTGCCCCCCACTTAGCTACGACGATATGAAAGCTCTCCATTCCAGAGCAATCAATAAACGACACAACTGATTGAACACCCTGTCCTTCTTTCAAGTGCAATCGGGTGGTAATTTTTAGGGGCCGTCTCAAGTTTATATGTTGTGTGGTTCCATACGTACACATTACTTCTTGACCTTCTTATGACCAACAGCTTGTTCCTAGAACCCTTGTCCTGTATTTTATATCAAGTGTATGGGTATGCTCAGTTTGGCTGCGCTTAGTCTAGTCTGTCCAACTTGTTGCGGAATGCTGCTCTTAGATAGTGCCTTTTAAGGTATACACATATCTTGAACTTAGAAAACAAAGAATTATACTTAACAAATAGTTACTTCACAGTTAGGCTTGTTTATTAGTTTTATTCTTCACTCAAAGAACCAATTTGCACTTCCCATTATGCCGACACGTGTTTCAACCAATACTTTCTCTAGGCTGGGTTCATTATCATGCAATTAGTGTCATTCTTTAGTTAATAGTACAACACAGGTTGTGTGTATTAACAGAAATACAATTAGTAATTACATGATTAGGCTTACCAAATAACACAATAATTAATCAAAATTGGACAGAGGAATAGACGGGGTTGGCATGGGAGGATTATCATGGGGTGAGATAAAAGAAAAAATAATAAAAATGAGAAAAAGAAAAAGGCAAAAGCAATATGGTCACATTTGATTTCCAAGGAACTGTTAAATCAGTTTGTTTAAGCATTTTTCATCTCATATCATCTTAACCATTATCCGGTATCTACCAAGTGACAGTCCAGCAAATTCTTATAAATCACTACTGCGTTCCCTGGTCGTGTCACTATTGATCTTGTGTTTCTTTAATTATAAACCTTAAATAATCAGTACACTAGAATTATGAAGATAGCTAGATCCACTATATAGTGCCTCTATTATCAAAGTGAACCAGTGCTTTGTCCACCTTATCAATTATATCCATCCATATATGCGTGTCAAAGCAGGCAGTTCCCACCAGAGGAATTGTTGCGCCTCACCATAGTAATAGCCACAGTGATTATATTATCATAGTTCTCATCAGAAAATGAAGTCCTTTTTTCCTGGTTTTTAGGTCAATTGCATATAACTATCTTTAATACATTGTCTTAGATGAAACATTGAAAAAGCCTGTAATCCAAATTCCCAAATGTCCATCAAAATATTATAGGCCCTCATCCATGTTAAGTCAAACATACGTGTTGGTTCTTCTTGCCAATATCCTGAGTCCCCATGTTACCAAAGGCCTCTGTCGTGCTCCGCTTAGGCCAGTATGCAGGCACCATCTTACCTGGTGTGTTTAAAGTTTTAAATCATGACGTCCTGAGCGTGCAATGTCACACGTTGCCTAATGATTATATACGTTAGTGCTTTATTTTTTGATTTTGTAGGTAAGTACCTGTATCACTAAAAGTAAAGTAACCCCTATCTTTTCTACATGCTAGATTCCTTCTGTGATTAATCCTATTGGGAGGGATTCAGTATCTTACCTGGCTCTTTAACATGCTAATCTTTACATAACACCGCATTCGTTTTAAAGGAGTTCCCATAATCATCTCCTTACATGGTCCATTAATGTACCTGACTGACAGATACAATGTATAATGCATTGCCAGTCTTTAACTAAGAATAGTTATTTTGCGACTGTTCCTCTTATTTATCCAACGTACTATGTATATGTCAACCTGAGCATGACTCATGTGTGCCATTACCTTTAATTATAGTGCACCCCTTGCTCTGGTTAGCCTCCATGTCTGCCCCGGTTAGTGATCAATAATGCATTGTCTCAGCTGCTTAGTGTGAGTGCGTAGCATTCCCCGCTAGTTGCATAATTTATGACGTGATGCTAGTCTATAGCTGAAAATATTTGTTTGCAATTACTAATCCTATTTTAGAAATGTACTATGTGTATAACAGTCTATGTACTACTCTTGTGTGCCAATACCTTCGGATCTGATATATTCCATTCTGTGAGCAGTAACCTTATCTGCTTCGGTTGGTGGTAAGTACATCAATGTCTCAAAAGCTCACTAAGGGTGAGTAGCAATCCCTGGCTGGTTGCATATGTACCTATCACGAATGTGCACTATATTTGACAAAAGGTTAGACATTAGTCAAGTCTGGTCCAAACAATGAAGGCGTCAGGCAGAGCCAAGCAATCATAATTGAGTTGAGATTTTATTCCGAAATGTTATACAGACCGTTAATGTTCTGGAAGAGACCAGCCATTGCATAATAGGAACGTATTGTGATCATAAGACGACCCCCATCTCATGATCACTGTTGAGACCAATTTCGGTTGTCCGCATCTTGCAAATTACTTTTGCTTTGATCCGTCTTAAAGAACGCTCCTCGTCACCTCTTCTTTTACCCAAGGTGATTTTCTGTAGCCCTATGAACTTGAGACCCTTCTTGTTCTCCATTTGATGCAAGGTCTTTGAGAGTGATTGAGAGTGGAAATCTGGGGTCTTGACTGCCAATGATTGCCATATGTTATGATATGGTATTTATAACGCACCTATACACAAGTGTTTCAAGGCACGACGAGGCAAGGTAGGGGAATAGAGGGAAGACGGACAACAATCCTACTAGTTCAGGTGACATTGAGATTGTGCAAGTGCAGGGGAGGGCAGTAGGGGAAAGAGGGCTTGGGGGGGAGTGAAGTACATAGGATAAACAGAAAATAAATAAAAACAATAAATAAGGAGTGCGGACGGCTGGTGGCAGGTGCATGGGTAAGTGCAGACACCAGGAGTCAAGTGCTGGTAGGGGGCTGTAGGGATACGGAAACAGCACCAGAGTGCAAGGGCTGCCAGGAGGTCAGTGCTGGTGTGCAACTGGCGGGGAGGGACGTGGGCCCTAGAACAGAGGGTTAGTAGTCAGGTGACCAATGCAGTTTCAGTTTCAGCCAGGAGTACAGCAGGGGAGAGGAGAGAAAGCAGAGGCAAAGAGGAAGGTCTTGAGGTACTTCGGGAACCGGAGATGGTTTTCCTCAATTTTCAGAGAGGCAGGGAGGTTGTTCCTGAGGGAGGCCCCAGCCGAAGAAAGATCTACCACCAACACGTTGCATGGAGAAGCGACTGACCCTGAGAGAGTTGGACGCGGATGTGCGAAGAGCTTGAGAAGGAAGATATTTAGGAAGAGAGAGTTGAAGGTATTGAGGCCCCAGGCCCCATAAGGCCTTGTGGATAATGCAGAGGGTTTTGAACTTAATCCTCACAGCCACAGGGAGCCAGTGCAGGGATTTCAATCCTGGAAAGATACGATCCCTGGGCTTGAGGCCAAGGACACGTCTCGCAGTCCTGTTTTCGATGAGTTGCAGTGGGCGTAGAGTAAAAGCAAGCAGATTTAGAAAGAGGCTGTTGCAGTAATCCAGCCTAGAGCGAACCAGAGCTCTGGAGACAGTGAGCCTCTGGGGGAAGGAAAGGAAAGGAAGAATACCTCTGAGAAGGTGCAGCTGGTAGTATGCCTTCTTAGAGACGTCAGAGATGTGAGGAGAGAAGGAGAGTGTGGAGTCGAAGATGACCCCGAGGTTTTTAGCCCCATAGGTGGGAGCAGGAAGAGGGCCAAGAGAGGCCAGCCAGAGAGTGACAGGAAATCCTAGTTCTCAGTTCCCATATAGTGCTGCCTATATAAATCTTGGCACAGATACATACAATGGCATAAACTACACATTGTGTCCTGCAATTGATCATATCGTGGATCTTTATTTTGGTGCCATGCTCACTGGAAAATTCCTGTAAGCATACCTGCATGTTGTGCATGATCCACACTTCAAGAATCCCACCACTCTTGCTGACTGTAGCCAGAAGATCCCAGCATTTTCTTGTTTAGCAGGTAAGCAGGATAGGCTCAGTTTATTCCTCAATCTCGGTGCTCTAGTTAAGACTAGTGTTGGTGTTTTCCCAGATGGTGAGTAAGGTCCTTATCTAGATGTAGTAGGTGCCAGTGCCTATACAATATTTGAAAAATCTGCTGATAATCTTTACAATATCTGGTAGTGAATTTGGTAACGTGCGTTTTGTTCAGTTCTTGCCTTAGGCAATAGAGAATCACATCTATCCATGGCTTGTGCTCTGTGCTGTGCTCTCTTGATACAGTCTTGTTGATATCCTCTCTGTTGAAATCTCTCCTTAATTAGTTACCATTCATCTTCAAACGTGGCCTGGTCGTGGCAACTGCACGTGCTCTGATAAACTCCCCCACAGGGATATTGTCAATTACAATCAGTTTGTCCTTTATTTTATGCTGTTATCCACAAGTCATTAGTTTGCACCAATAAAGAAGGGACCCGGTGGTGTCAACTTCTCCGCAGGCCACTTTATCATGTGAACCAGCTACTACAAAATGACAGATCATGCTTTTGAAGATGCAAATTGCTGAATATAAAACATTTTTCCTGGTTTGCAGGATACCTTCAGTACACTGGTCAAGGGGAACAGTTTCCTATTTGGTATGGGAGAAGGCTTAACTCACTCTGTGATGTCTCAGGTGGCCAGAATGAAAAGGATTTCATCAGGATAGATCGGTCAAAGAACACACTTATGTTGTGGCAGTTTTGAAGGTACCCACGTAGTCATGACATAACAAAAAGTATAGGGTGTGATGGGTGCAACTAACCGAACAAGTCTTGGGAGCCATTCACCTAGACCCCAATCTACAGGACAGACACCTGCAAGAAAACCTGCAGAACAAAAGCATACACAGTGATGCAAAAACAAGTTAGAACTACTACTATGCCCTGAAAAGTGTTACAAGAAAGGGCAACTGCTCCCTGATCTGGACAGGATACTGGAAGGAAGTAATTTCATACAGTCTGTGTCAACAGAACAGCGTTAAATTAGGGTGGACTCAGGCAGGGTACAAGAGGAGGTAAGGACACATCAGTGAGAAGCACATGCAGACTTAGCCTTACTCTATTTTAGCTTCAGCAGAGTTTCCAGTACCAGCCACCAAATGACCATGTTAAAATATGCTTGTAACAAAAAGTGAAGGGTTTAAGAGTGAAAACAAGGTTCAGCTACCCGGAGCACCACACCTTCAGAACACAGAGATGCCGGAAACAGTGCAGACACAGGCTGCCAAAATAAGGAACAGTTCCAGAAAGCTTGTTTTTAAAGATTGGGGATCGATAACCCAAACGTAGACAAATTAAGACACAACAGGAGCAGTCAAGAACCACAAACATCCCCAAATAAGCACAATTCCAGAAGAACATTTTGTATGGTAGAAATGTACTCCTAGAACTGGCAGTGACGACACAAGACTTGAAGTGGGAGAGGAGAGTATTCTGTAATAGAACAGGCAGCGAAGTGAAAATAAAAAAGTTATTAAAAGAACAAACATTGGAAAGAAAAGAGCAAACTTGGACATCAAGCAGGATCGGTGGGGTTCAGGACAAGCAGGGAATGGGTTACATTGTTGGGATCTAGCAAGCTTAATTGGCTGTCATGCTCCGACCTTTCAGTCTGATGAACCGAAAACATTTGGCGTTAAAAAGGTTTATCCTCAAATACCAGTGTTTGTGGCATGGGTGCCAACTTTAGATTTTCACTACATGGGCAGAAATTCCACCGTTCCAGATAGAAGCAAGGAACCAAGCGAATCGTGGGAGACCAACCCGAAGCTAGAACAAAATGGTGCATTTTATAGCACTTTTATAGCAAATATTTCAAAAGGAATCGGGGGCGGGGGGAAAGCCCAAGAATCTACAGGCAGCACTGAACATATAACATCTTGGCAATAGGTACTCAACCGGCTACGCTACCTTTACAGCTTTATGGTTAGCAGTTATCGCAACATTAAAATAACTCAGGCTATGGCCCCCGGATACTGCTCAAAATGCAGTTCATGTACATAGCAGTAAAGCCAATAGTCTTATCTCTAAGAACATTGACACTGCACACAGATCACTTAGCATGGATGGCCATAACCTGAACACTTTAGCTCTATGCGGCAAAAAGTGAGGTTCCTGCCCCATTGCAACAAAGTTAAGAGGGCAGATTACCCCCTCCCTGCCCCGATGTACTCTGTACCTATTTGTGTGCTCCAAGGCCATGCCTTTATCAACATTTATAGCACGGTCTATTTTTTGCATCTGTGCATGCTTAATCTTAAGTGGGGTAAAATGACCTGCCCACTGAGTCATGCTCGCTCGCTGGATAGGACGTTTCCTATTTTCCCCACAAAACATGAAAAGCATTTTTTTCATAGGGATATGCTACAGAACCATGTATACCTAAATATATTTTTCTTTTATTTATGTGTATTGGCTAAAACAAAACCTTTCACAATGTCCCTTAAATTACAAAATTCGGGGTCAAAACATACGTCACACACATTCGAATGAGATTGTTAAAAAAAATGTATAGACCATTTGACATACATCCTTGTAAAAAAAAATGTACACATTCGGACAATTACTTTCGTTTAGGCAATAATTCATCTCTCTCATAAAAGTTTATAAAAATAAATAAAAAATTGTATTACCCGAGATTTGTGAGCACATTAAGGCCCAAAATGCATCCAACGAAATTAAAAAATTTGTTTTTTTACATTTAGTGTCAATTTGGTTAGAATTAAACCTCACACAAAGAAAAAAGTAAAGCTTTCACAAAAAATAAAAGGAATGCATACATAGAGCTACATTCCCTTACAAACAATGCATCGAGTAACCGTGTAATATGATAAACCTTGAAAAATTAAAAGAGTAGTTCATTGAAAGATCACATCGTCGAATCAACATTAGACTTATAGCTTGGGACATAAATTCTGCCAGAATCGAGCCCAGGCCAGTATCAAAGCTAATTGGTGACCAATCCTGCAACGCGCCCGTAAAAACTTCAATGTGCCAACACCATGAACAAATTAGCCAAGGAAAATGATTATGTTAGATTTTATAGCTGAACAGTTAGGGCAAATGCCTGATTGTTTCTTTTTCAGATTGTTTCTTATAAAGTTTGCAAGTGTGCATTGCCTTTTTTTCCAAATTTTAGGACCCGTCACCTCTGAATCCAGCAGATTTAACTAAAGTTTAAAAAATATATGGCATAAGATTTTATTCAGAAAAAAACATATGGCCGTAACTAGTTACATACACCAGGTAGTACTGTAATCTGGGTCTATTTTGAATTGTAGACCAATTGTTTAACCAGTCCCACTGTTTTGTTTTAGTTTTTAGATTGATTATGTTCCATTCCAAAGAGTTTTCTGTGTTATACGCAAAGTCAACTGTTTAAGGAACTGTAGGAGGGCCCAAGGACAGCCCGCACTCCAACTGTCCATTTTGAAGTACCAGGAACGTTCATACCCAAATATGCAACGTGTGATGAGCAAATAAACCAGCAGAGAGCCGCAGTGGGGCTCTGTCCAGTACCTATCAGAAGAACAGCATCTATTGAAGTACCTATACTTGAGAAAACATAGACAGTAAGGGTACCCATTGAGAAAACCATATCAACAAATTAAACAAAACGAAGATCGTCTAAGTACAGTGCCTGAAGAAACCAAAATGGTCTTAATGGAAGACGAATGGTGACGACACAAGAACCCGGACTAACTCGCATATAGAAGCGATGACGACCAGAGAATGACGTAAAAAGACGGAAATGACATGAATAAGGGACATGGTGGACCAAAAGTGAAAGGACTATGTCAAATGTAAGAAGCTTACGCTGTAAGCATGATGAAGATATTCAACCAGTTTATGCATGTACATATGCTTGGAGCCGCAAGAAAGCTAAGAAAATTGTGCGGCTTGCTATGCTTAGTAGAAGACAGACTGCGGCAAGCGCCACCTATACATATGTATCTCAAAAGAAGCACGTTATATAAGTATACTTCCACTTTGCACAAGAAGCAGAATCAACGCAAAGGTTAAGGCCACACGAGGAGAACTTCATATTTAGCAAAATTAAGAATAAGCAGCAGAAACGAAACTCAGCAGAGGCAAAGCGTGCCAGGAAAACCAAGGTCATATCAGTTAAAATGGACGAACAGTAGCTACAATTAATTGAAGCAAAGAACAGAATATCCTGCTCTGAAAGGTCGAGATAAGAAACCAAAGGCAGGTGGTGGGTGAAATGAAAATCAAATACACAAATGACATGAAGAAGAGTCAAATTCACGGTGTCTGAATCACGTGACCAGCTGAGCGAGAAGAAGTGAGACTTTCACACCTACGCATAGCAGTGGGCCAGGCGAAGATATCAGAACTTTTCCAGACAGGAGATTCAGTCTCGAGGCCAACCACAGTGAAATAATTGACACATGGCCACTAAAGTGATGATTGATTGTAACAATAATTGGAGGAAGGCCGGGGGGGACCTAGGGGGCTCCCTGCACCTGGCCGACCATTCTGCGTGCTGCTAGGCAAAGTGGAAAAGTATGAGTGGGGTTGGTGCCAACCCAATCATAATGGACCAAGTAATCTAGGGTCTTATAGTTAGTAGAACCAATAGGACGTCGTACTTTTAGTGACATCTACAGTAGCCATTTTGAAGGAAGGGCTTAGATGCCCCACCTGACAGTGTTTACCCAATTCCCTTACACCGTTACCACACACAGATATAGTACCTATATCAAAGTTACCTTTCCTGAACCAATAGAATTGCATGCAAACTTTTAAGCATTACACGTCAGTGATGATGAGTTTTTAGTATAAATGATGTGTTTTCTATGAAGTTCGTTGGAGTTGTGAAGCGAGAGAGATCACGCATCCGCTGATATTCATGAGACTCCCCGTTTTTTCTACTTGTCATTAAACAGACTCCCTTTGCCAAACCGTTGAGTTGTCATTATTGATTTGGTGTTGGAGTATTAATCTGCAACCCCATCCATCTCACGGGTGCTGCTATATTATCTTAAAGTACTACTGGGCAAACCCTAGCTCTATGGGACAGTTGGGGAGTCCCAGTGTACAGAACTTATATTAAAATATGTCAACCCCCTTACACACGACAACACCCATAGAATAGCCCATCTGATTGAAAAATTAGACAATCCACACCCCCCACCCTGTTAATTGCGCTGGACGCGGAGTAAGTGTTCGACAGAGTAGAGTGGCGCTTTCTAAGAAATGTCATGGAAGAGATGGGCTTTGGGGAGACCTTCCTGAAGAAAACGTTTGCCAACTACTGCAATCCTTCCTTGCAGTAGTTGGCAAACTACCAGTCAAAGGGGAACTCTGAGCCCCGGTAAGAGTCTCTAGGGGAACCAAACAGGGATGCCCCGTCCCCCCCGCTTCTCTACACAATCCATCTAGAACCTCTGCTAAAGAAAATAAGAGATACAAAAGAAATAGAGGGTATCCCGATTGGCAAGAAAGAACAAAGTCGCAGCATTCGCGGACGTTAGGTTGCTAACGTAAACGAACCCGGAGACATCCCTTAAAGCCATAGATGAGACACTGGCGCTCTTCGGTGAGGTAGCAGGCCTGAAAATGAATAGAAGTAAATCAGAGATCCTGAACCT
The DNA here is from genome assembly GCF_040938575.1 of Ambystoma mexicanum. NCBI lineage: Eukaryota > Metazoa > Chordata > Amphibia > Caudata > Ambystomatidae > Ambystoma > Ambystoma mexicanum. Next base: position 1,069,004,247 of record NC_090936.1, read on the forward strand.
CTTAATCCCAAAGGAGAGAGAAACAGTCCTGATGGGGACGTTCCCATACACCTGGGCATCCAACAGCATAAAATATTTGGGAATAAGAATCACCAGAAGATTAGATCAGCACTTTGCAGCCAAATACCACCCCCTCTACTGGCTACCATTAAGAGTTTGTTAGCTTCCTGGGGCCCTTTGTCGATATCATGGATGGGAAAAGTCAATGTTCAGAAAATGTCTGTACTGCCAAAACTATTATACACATTCAGGGTCCTGCCTATAAAAATCCCCATGTCACACTTCAAAGCCTTTCGTAACACCAATAAATTCATCTGGGCACAAAAGAAGCCTAGATTGGCGGGCACAATTATGAGGACGCCGAGACTTAAGGGACGAATGGGAGAAAAAGAAATACAAATGGCAACATGAAGGACATTTCATAATGTTTCAACAATTTAAGAGCATGTCGTCAAATAAAGGAGTAGATCTTGGGAATAGTTTTTCAGTTTAGTAGATCACATCTCCAAACATCTTCGGTTTCCGACCGGTTTCAACGTGTTGGAATTATTTAATCCAGTTTCCATCAGGGAATACAAATTTTGTATACCAATTGTCCAGCCGTTGGTTCCATGGACATAAAAATTGTATCTGCAAAGGAGTGTCTTGTAGGAGTAAGTCTGCAGACTCACAACTTTGTAGGGGTCGTGTCTCACTCGCATTAAGTATTGTCATAAATATTTATTTAGCCTGAAGTGGCGATGCTGGCCCAAGATGAGGCTCATGGGAGTAGTGCAAGTTCAAATTTCCCTGCACCTTAACCAAATCACGTGTGATTTACGTATCTTCATGAAACGAAAGGTATCCTTCGTCGTGGCGGTCTTGATTCTGTCTCGAGCCATGATTTGGCTAAGATGCAGGGAAATTTTCACCTCTCACGCTGATTTCCTACTCTGCTCCTGCTACTTTTCTTCTTCCAACTCCATTCACCTCCTCTCCGCACTTCCTGCTTCTGAATCGACGGTCCATCTCTCTCTTCCTCTCTTTTTTCTACATCCAAGCGCCGTTGTTACTCCCTTCAACTATCTCTTACCACTCTCCCCTCCACACCCCACTACCACGCTTTCATCTCCACATCACTACCACTTCCCCCACCCTACCAATACTCTCTCCTCTCCACACCACACCACTAGTACTCCACACCACCTTCTACTCAGTCGCTTTTTCACTGAAGTCCAATGGCATATGGAATAACAAATAAAAACTGATATTGCTGGCAGTTTTCGGTTATAGTCCATTCAACAATGGCCCCACAATTATAAAAACCTGTAATATAGAAGCAATCAGTGTCTTATGGTCACCTGTGACCGTCACTGCATATAGTTTGAAGTTTTAACTAGGTTTTGGTTAAGAGCATTATTGAGCAAACTTGCCAGTGATCACGTGAAAAAAGGCTTTTATATGGAGGCACAGCATGATTTTCTTGCTCAAACTTTATTCAGAAACAAGTAGCTTAATAGAGGTTGACGTTTGGAGCACTGGGTAAGGTCAACGCTAATATTTATAGCGGTGGTGGGTGCATTTAAATAAGAACATTTTCAGCACAAAGATGACACATACAAAGTGCCTACACACACCTCCTCACCATCCCCAAATACAAAGTACAGAAAGCAGGCGGCAATAGTTTCCCAGTGCTAGCTGCTAAACACTGGAACACCCTTCCATCATCACTAAGGTCAGAAGCCTCCTCCTGGTCATTCCGCAAACATCTGAACACCCGACTATTCACTCAAGAACAGAATATTCTACCTAACCATTTATCAGAACCCTTGCTTTAAGCTTACAGCCCACCTTCAATTCTTACTGGCATCTGTATTGGCAAGCTCCCCATTCCGTTGTACCCAAAAATGATAAGCTATGCTGCTGCCGACCTGCACTGCCAACTTGTACTGTACCTCTAAAATATATCCATTACTATTGCTTATGCCTAATTTGGATGCAACTCTACAACATGTATATTAATTCAACTGCTGCCGAGAACATGTACATAACATTCAAGAATCCAGTGCCCGGATGCCTCAGGGTTAGGTGCGCTCTACAAATGCCAAAATAAATAAAAGTGAATTGTGTCATAATCACTGACTAAACACTGCAGAAACCAGGAGTAGGCTGTTAAGAAACATTGGTTATTTCTGGGATGGTACATGAGTGGCCACCTTTGAATAGAAATAGTGAAAGAATAGAACACCAGGTCAAAACATGTTCCATAGGGTTTCCAAGTACCATTGGATACAAAAACCATCAACATTTCCATTCAGAAGTTGGAGACATTGGCTTAGCAGGGTTTCCAACAGCCGTACCAAGGACAATCCCTAGTGACACCACATAACAAAAAAACAGATACAGAAAGAAATGTGAACATTCTGGGATTGAACAGCAATATATGTGCTTGCCCTACACATCTGCATTTAGCCCCCGGGACAGAAAGTTCAGGCGCAGCCCATCATCCTTGCAAGAACAGTACATTGAGTAACATAACACTGGTTAATATTAACATCTATTTTTATAGTACTTTGAAGCAGGGAGAACCAAGCATGAAACAATATAAAAACATAACATTTTCTAATGGATCAAGATCCTGAATGTTTTTAATGGACCAGCAGGCAGAGATGTCTTAGAAGACTACGAGGTAAACGTCAATGTATCTCCCTCCCCATCTTTTCTAACCCATAAGCATGCCTGACTTGTCATTTGGGTGGCTGCTTAAGAAACACCAGAGTTGCAATATAGAGATCACTGACCCTGTGTCTTAAGAAGAAGTGGTCCTTGACACTCCATGATCAGTCATGCGGCCTTGCTAAAGGAATATGGTACATGTGCTATTCAGATGCAATCTGATCGTTCCACCCCGCATGCACTATTGCAGTCTGTCAATGTTGAAGGGCCCCTAAACAGGCCAATCCCATTTGTTCTTTGTGAATGGGAATAGACCAATATGGGTGGCAGATTTCCATCCTACTAACTTGATGACCAGAAGCGTTCCGTGAAAAGGGGATGTCTTCAGCGTACATTTTTCCCAAACCTGCCAGTTCTTCCCCATCCATCAAACACAGACATGTCAAAGACTGACATTGGTGATCCTTACTACCCAGGGTCTATCGTGTGTTTTGATGCAAGAAATGCATAAGTATTCATAGGGTGTGGTCCTTCATTTATATAGGAGCACTGCCTTCTATGACCAAAGCAGAGCAACAAATGCAGGTTGCGGATCTTTTTGTGTGTAATCAGCCCAATTATTGTGACCATAATCACTAATCTTACCCATAACCTGTTCTAAAGAACCACTCTAGTGCTGATCATGAATGCAGCTTTAATGGATGCCGGTCTAGAGTTAATGCAGTGTATCTACTGCTCCCAAGGATGATAATCTACGGAGAGAATGCCTCCTCCTTGGCTACCAACTCTGCCATTTAAATAAGTCCTCTTCGACTCTCCCTTTGCAACACGTTCAGTCTCAGTGTGCTTCAAGTTTTCAATTCAGACGAGTTGGAAAGATCTGTAGAATGCGTCATTAACACAACCTTCTCTGCTCTGAATCTCGTGCCCACGTTTGAGAACACAAGTGGATACAAACGAAAAGTGTGAGAAATTAAAAAGGAATAAAGAGATGAAATATGAAAATAAAATCAGACACACCCAATCAGAATCAGGGCCAGGATTCGGGAATTATGCCACCCAACGCACCCCATCTCCCTCGTATAATGGAGTCAGATTTGATGTTTTTAGTGCTAAATTGCTACCATGGTGCACCTCCACTGGTAGAAGCCCATACACCTGCCTTTAATGGTCTTTTTGTAACTCCTGTGGCAAATCTGGAGTCTTCACCCCTTCTTTCCTTGGCTAGGGAAGTGAGCAAGCTCAGTAAAATCATCCATAGGGATTTTGAAAGGCTGGACCTCACTGGTAGTGACTCACCCCTCAGGGGACAAAAACTCCCATTCTTGTGGGGAACTCCCTATACCAAAAGTACTTTCTGCATACATGGGGGTAAGAGAGGCTAATTTTACATCTGCCCAAAACAACACTAACATTACCTCTAGATCGTTGGCTCATGGTAATGTTGTACACTCCACATGCTTGACAGGTGACGGTGACTCAAACGCCCTTTTGAAGACACGGACCAAGAATAAAGGGGCAACAACCCTTGAATGGAGGCAGAGAAACGATACGCAGAGGCAAGTCTGTGATGAGAGAACATCAGAGAGTGGCAGAGTCGCTCTGTACCATAGAGCGGGCTGAAGTGCAGAGGGAAGCAGATGCTGCAGGGAGACGCCGCAGACCAGAGCCAGCAAAGCGCGGGGCCTGGAAGTCCTAAGCCACGCAAAGCAAGCCTCACCTGGCGATGCGAACACACACCGGGCGTGGTGGGCTCGGAGTCCGCAAACAGGCGCAGGGACCATGAACCAAGGGAGGAGTGAATCCTCTGCTTTCAACCCGAGAGCCCACGAGTGAGCAAATGCAGAGATGATCCTAACGCAACCACTGCTCCAGAATGGAAGAAGGAAAAGCCATTGAGAGCATCACCGCTGCCGAGGAGAAAGACCCTTGCTGGCGCAAACCCTGCAAGACAGAAGGTACTTTGGCTGCCCAGGTCAGAGGGAGGCAGAGAGAGGAAAGAGCGAAAGGGCAAGAAAGAATGCTTGCCCGATCCCCTTACAAGGGTCAAAGAGGCCCTAAGAAAGAGAGAACAAGATAAGAAGGGTGTCAGGAACCTAGAAACATGAGGAGTACAAACCTCCAGAAGGGTCACAGGGACTCACAAGAGTTAAGAGTCTCTTTCGGAAAGAGGGGTTACTGATACCCCAGGGAAATAAATGAGATATTGGGAGAGAGGAACCCAACAGGCCAGAGAGGCCCAATAAACCAAGTGAAGAACAAATAAAAGGGAAGCACAGAGGCACTGAACACGCGAATCAAGTGGGAAGAGGCCCACCCAACTGGTAGCAAGGGATCAGGATCATATCGCTCCACCTAAAGAGATGTGGACATTTTGTTTTTGCAGGAACGTGAGACTTTTTTATTGAACTTGGGGAAACATTTTATGAACTTGTATAGACTGCCAAGAACTGACAAGTGAGGAAAAAATTATTAACAACAGATTAACTATTAGATCCAGAGCCAGGAGGGATTTCCTGGGACACACACTTGAAAGAGTTAGTGCTGAATCATTCAGAGTGCAAAGCACTCTACCTATATTATTTTTACATTCTTTTCTAAGGGGTAGGGGCAGTTTAGTGGATAGGTTTGGACCGAGGACAATTTTTACTTTTGGATGATTGACAAACACCTTAGTTTAGTTTGATAGGAAGGGAACTCCCCTGTAGTAGTAGGGTTAGATAGGTGTTTTCATCTAGTTAAATAAAGTGTGTGTGAAAACCTGTCGTTTGGTCGGATTTCTCCTTCTGACTTGCCACACTCCCTAACGGGAGTAGCTCTCTAATGGGATAAAAGAGGACTTCTATTTAGGGGCCTTTTTGTGAAATGTAATGACAACCAGTTGTGCATAATGTACTAATCATTAAAGAACAGTTATCTGCACATGGCGGTGTCTAACAAGAAGGATACTATGTATGTATGTAATCATCTGAACTTGACAGTATTGATTGGAAGTTGACATAAATTTAGCTAAATACTGGGACACAAGATGGTTTCTGAGAAGGTTCTATCACTATATCAGGATGATATGAAAGTTGAACACCAAGTCAGGAATGTATTATAATGAAGCAGTACCACCCCTGGAAAAGTCTTGAAAATTCAAAACATGCTGACACACACACACATATATATATATATATAAGACTATAGATAGCTATTTTCCCAGTAAGCGATTTATCAGCATCATTCTTGTTTACACCGAATATTGTAATGAAATAAAATCCAAGAATCCATCCTTCATTACTTAGTCAAGTTCGTTTTATATGGATTGATAGAAATATAAAGTTTACAACGTATCACACAGGTTAAATAACCTGTTAAAATCCACCTGAAAGCAAACACATGGGATCTCTAGAAGAGATTTGTCTCACCAATAGTGATTATATGAGATTTTCATTCTTTACTTCTATATGACTGAGCAATGGGTGATAGAATAAACATGCAGCTTTGGATAACACTGTACAATCGGTGGCTTATCTGCATCATTCTTGTCTAGAATGGATATTGATAATATACAAAAGTGAGGGTTCATCCTCCATCTCTAGGTCATGTCTTTTAAATTAATTTAAACTGGATTAATAGCAAGATAGGTTTGCAACGTAATGCACTGGCTAAACAACTTGGTAAAATTCACATGATGAGATAATAAATGGGATTCCAAGAAAAGAACTGATCTCACCATTAATGAAAACATGAGACCTTCACTTAGCTAATTTTAGTATCATATTAGCAAACTTCATTCTTGTTTTTATATGACTGAGGAATGTACAATGGATTAAGATATGCTAACAACATAATGACTTTCGCGTCTTTTGCGGGTAAATAAATGTGACATCATTACGTTATAATGTGATGTCACACTTTAAATAGCAGGCATTTTGAAAACGGACAAAAAACATTCTGTTATAGGGGGTTCACGCATCTGGGTGCACTGTGGAGGTAAGGAACTGTCCTCCAACAGTAGATTGGCATATTTTAAAATAATGGCAGCTAGACTAAGCATAAGATATTTATTTCACCAACATGTCTACACAAAAGACCTGCTATTGAAATATTTTTATTTGGAACCCATCATCAAAGTGGAGATGTACACATACCACATGGGAATTATTATCCTTCATATGGGTAAGATCTATATAAACTTTACACCCTACATATATGAATTAATGGCTCAGTCATAATATGTTGGACGTAGGCTCCACCAGTAGATCTAACAGAAAGATTTTGACCAGTTACACTTAGATTCATCAACCTTCAAGGGTGAAAATATTGGGACAGGTACTCATGTTGATAGACATTACAGAAAGATCCAGCTACTGTAAAAGACTGGATATTCTCCACTTAAGATGAGATCAATACTGGGACTAGACTACAGACTTAAGGTAGCATTAGGTAGCCATAAATATTTGAAACATTTTTTTAAATCATTAGGCATTGCTGGTTCATCGGATACAACTAAATGCTCTAGTGTCACAGAACACAATTCACCCAGTTTTGACTGTGTTAGCCAGACTGACACCAGGTGAATATTAATGAAAAAGATCATGATAGATATCTGTTTTTTATGTCAATACTAAATATGGCTCTAGATTATATCACTAAATAAGCATACTCTCAATGTTTTAAGTTTTGTAGATCAGTGTGCTATTGGATGCATGAAAAGTATGTACAATAGCTCCCAAGGAAGGAAATCGATTTCCCGAAACGAATGCAGGATATGATTCATGGATTGTTGATTTAAGAATCATGGTCATTGTCCTGTTGAAAATATATTTTTTTAAAACATTATGCATACCTTATTATATAAACAATCGAGATTGTCTATATGAAATAACAGTAAAAATAATCTGAGTAGAAAATTGATGACTATAATTAATTGCTTATAAGATCTTAAATGTTGATTGGATTACATTAAATATAGGTGTGCAGGGGACGGGAGTGTTCCACAAGTCTGTGGACACCTGTTTGTTTGGCACACTCCCTAAACAAGAATAGTCGGTCTCTGTTTTGGTGAAAGGGTGTGTGTCACAGGCATGTATTTTGGTATTTGGGGAGAGAGGTGGTTTCTAGACTGTAGCAGCATTAGGAAAGTAAGCAAAGTAAGGTAAGTGATAGTTAAGAGAATGGGTTAATGGTTCAAACAAAACATTGTGTCATCATTTAAGCCCGCCTTGCCAATCAATACCTTGCAAAGTCCAGGTCAGCCTCCCGCGACATAGTGATGTTGGTTAGATTCTGCTGCAGCACAAAGATATTTCGGCACATCTTCTTGATGCCAGAGTCGCTGATACGTTTGAAATACTGGGCGCCATTGATGAGAATGCAGGAAATCAAGTGTCCCAAACCTGTAAAGAGGAACAGAGCTTGGAGCATTAAACAATGAAAAGTGAATCACCAGGACACTTAATGTGCAGATAACAGTTTACATTAACAAGAAATCCTCTATTGTGATCAGCATTTAATGAACTGAAGTACAGTGAAAATCGTTAATCATGGTATTAAACACTAACATGTAAGGACAGGCAACAATCACATCATAGAGAAAGGCCCAAGTCCATCGTAGATTGGAGCAAACTGGAAGTAAGGATCATATTGGGGCTGTAGAACAGTCCAGAAGAGCACATGCAAGGGTTTCACAGTTATCAGTAACATGGTACCCTTTGTGGTCAGTCTCAGTAGAACAACCTACAATTACATGTACAAGTTGTATGAACTGCCTCAATGCTGGCCAGGGCATGTTGCCAGGAGCACAGTTGGATATGTGATCAGTAAGCTCAAGGATGGCTTTCCCCTTTTCAAGCATTTTCAGCCAGGCACTTACACAACTGCGCTAACGTGGCTAGGTCTGTCTTTGGCCTAACGAAAGGACCTACTGGCCTTCACATATTACACTTTGCAGAGAGATTGAGCTGGTGATTGTTAGGAGCCCTTCTCCACGTCAAAGCATTGCAGCCATCATCGAAATATAACTTTTACTTTCACAAGCAGCTGTGCAATATAAGTCTGATAACTTTAGGAGCACTACGGACAGGTCTGCCATGTCCATAATAAAAAGGATGCTCAATTTTGGTCAAACCCACCAGATCCCCAGAGAAAAGTGTCAAAATCTGGTAAAGCTGGCCGTCAGTGTGTGACTGGCAATCCCTGGGAAAAGGCTTTTCTCTTAAACATTATGGGTAAGCCAAAATCCTTTAATGTGCATGATCTCTACCATGACAACGCCTAGCACGATGACTTACACTAACATTCTCCTATACCTTGCCTAAGATTCATGCCAGCGCCCCTGACTGCTAATTTGTAGAATTAGAGAATAATACTAGAGGCTGTAAAACGTGTCACATCACCATTACCCTTTGCATTTTACTGCTTTGCCCTCCCCTAGACACCATCAACCAAACAATGTGTGCTGTGCTGATAGATGGGGTGGGGAAGGAACAAGTTACATACCTGTAACTCTTGCTCTCCGGCGTGGGTCTTACATTGATTCACATGCTATGCATATTCCCCATCGTCAGGCTGGGAATCCTTGGTAATATAAAGCAGTTTACTTTTAAGCTACAAACTGCATGTCACTTGTATAGTCTATTACTGTCACTTTGGGTCATAGTGCCCCATCTAATTACATCTGTCCTCATCTCCACCCCTGGTGGCTATCTTCAGATTTGGTTGCCCATGTAAACTGGCAGTAGGAACCAAGAAGGGCCAAGAGGGGAAGGAGGGATGGGGGAGGAGGGGATGTGAATCCATGCAAGACCCACACTGGAGAACAAGAGTTATAGTTAAGTAACTTGTTCCTTCTCCAGCATGGGGTTTTACATGGATTCACATGCTCATGAAAAGGATTACACAGCAGTACAATAACGCAACCACGGGAGGTCGCAAGGCTTAACAGATGCTATCGATTTATCCCTGGAATAGACTCACCTCATGCAAAAAGGTTGCGAAGCACCCCTTGTTTGGTACAAGACTCCTCCATGGAATCCCTGTCGACACAGTAGAATCTCGTGAAGGTGTGGGTAGACCTCCATGTAGCCGCCCTGCAGATATCCAGTAGGGGAACACCAGGGAGGAACGCTGTCATCAATACGACAGCTCTGGTTGAGTGGGCTCTCGACCGGCCTGGCAATTAATTGCCTGTTGGCCATCTGATGGCAATGCATTGTACAACCGGAGAGCCACCTGGAGATTGAAGCCTTTGGACAGGGCCTTCGCATGCCGCACAGGTCCAAAACTGATGAAAATTTGAAGTCTTTTGAAAGTTCTTTGTCCGTGCAACATAGAACTTCAAGGCACGTTCAACGTCCATTGAATGCAAAGATCTTTCAGCAGGTGAAGAAGGGTTTGCAAAGAAAACTGGCAGCACCAAGGGCTAGTTTAAATGAAAGTTCGACGGGACCTTTGGCATAAAAGAAGGGCGAGTATGTAGAACCACTTTAGCTGAGTGGAACGAAAAATATGGAGGCTTTTATGAGAGAGCCTGTATTTCCCCAACTCGCCTGGATAGCCACCAGGAAGGCGGTCTTCCAGAAAGGAACTTGAAGGTGGCCTGATGGATAGGTTCAAACTGGACTCCCATCGGAACCACATTGAACTCCTAGGGAGGGCCAAGAGCCTTCACCGGAGGGAACGTTCTGAAGAGGCCCTTGAGGAACACCTCAACAAGCCTGTGCGACCACAGGGAGAGCTTTCCTGGGCTGGATATGGCAGCCAGGTGTACCATGATAGATGCATGAGCAATGCCAGACTTAGCCAGCGAGAGCAAGTAAGGAAGTGACCGTCATAACACTGTAAAGCACTTCCACTTGTGTTTATAGCAGGCAAGTGTAGATGGAGTCGTGGCTATAGCTAGAATGTCCTTGCATTCTGAAGAAAGTGAGTAGTGTTCATATTCTAGGGTTGAAGGAGCCAGGCCGCCAGGCTCAGAGACGCTGGGCCATGGTGCAGGATTGACCCTCCTTCCCTGGAGAACAGGTCTGGAAGAGGAGGCAGTTTGATGGCTGCAACCACTGACAGATGGAGAAGGTCCGAGTACCAGATCTGGCTGGGCCACACCGGCGCAATGAGGATCATCGTGCAGCTATATCATCCGAGTGTGTTGCTCACTCGTAGCAACAGAGGAATTGGTGGGAGCAAAAAGGCCCTCCCAAGGGAATGAGAAGGCATTCCCCAGACTCCTGGCCTGAGGATAGCTACAGGCAACCCTCAGGCACATTGTGCTGGCCACTGTCGCAAAGAGGTTGATTTGAGGGTGACCCACTCTTTGAAGAGACGTGACAATTGTCCTTGCTGGAGCTCCCACTCGTGGCAGGCCTGCAGCTCCCTGCTGAGAAAGTCTGCAATGGTGTTTTGAACACCTGACATGTGAAATGGGATGAGAAACATGTTGAGCTATGGCCCAGTGCCACAGATTCTGCGCCTCCAGAGAGAGAACGGGGGAGCATGTCCTACCCTGCTTCCTGATGTAAAACATGGTGGCAGTGTCATCCATGAAGAATCTTACAACAACCTTCCCTGGAGCTGAGGCTGAAAAGACTTGAGAGCCCGGAAGACTGGCCGTAGTTCCAGGACTTTGATGTACAACCCCTTTTCAACCAGAGGCCTCTGGCAAAGGATTGGCCCATGTGGGCCCCAACCTTCCAGAGTGGCGTCGATAGTGACTGTCCCTGATATGCAGGGATCTAAAAGGGGAGCACCATGCGAGAGATGAGGGTGAATGGCCCACCAGCGGAGGGCCTGACAGAATGCCAGATTGAGGGCGATCTTGTTGGTCCATGAGCCTGTGACCAGTTTCCATCTGGCGTCCAGGAATTCCTTTGGTGGTCTCACCTGAAAACAGTTGGAGAAAACATCAGGCACAACAAGTGTTATACATCTGAACTCGCAACTCAAAAAGAAAAGAGACTTGCCGAGTGTAAATGGCAAAAACACCCCACTGATACTAACAAAGAAACCTGGAAGAAACTAGAACACTCTTAGGCTGGCTGTACTTGAGACAAAACAGAATGACATCAACAAGCAAATAAATGGAGCTAACAACAACTCAAAAAAGCTCTTTGAAATTTTAAAGTTACTTTGGAAACCCAAAGCACAAGCACTATCCATCTCCCTGACTAACCAAGACTGTGCCATGGTTCAGCAAGCCTTTGTTGACAAAATTACCATGGCCCGGGACAAGATCAAAAAAGACTTGGTCATCAACAGGCCCTATGCACTAGATGCCTCTGCACCGAACTTACTTAACACTACAAATAAACTACCACCTAAACAAAACCATCTAAAGTTCTACTTTAAAACCATCACAATATTGGACATGGAAAGAAACTTGCCCAGAAAGCACCCCACTTCCTGTTTGGGTGACATTATGCCCACCAAGTTTAACTTGGACAACAAAGGAATTTTCTCAATCTTTCTTACCAGATTTGTGAATGTGTCCTTCCTTCACAATCTTGTTCCAGACATTATTAAAGAAGTCACTGTCACCCCCTTAGTGAAGAAAGCGGGCCTGGACCCTAAATTTGCCGGAATCCAGAGTCTGTAACGTCTAGGGCAATGGCGATAACATGCTTGGAGGCCACTTCTCCCTCATGGAAGATGGCTAGAGCCTCTGCCTTGTTGTCATCCAGGGGGAATTCAAGGAAGAGGCCCAGCATGTACCAACGCTCTCCGTAGGAAGAGGAGAGAATAGCTAAGGCGTTGGCGGACCGGATAGTGGCCGCGCCAATTTTAGTGATGTGCTTCCCAGCAGTTTCTAACTTCTTCCTCTTCTGGTCAGCCAGGACTATAGAAGACGAAGACGGGTCTGCCAACCTTTTTCTTGCTGCTGCAGAGACCACACAGTCTGGTGTGGGATGGGTTCTGAGGCATTTGGGTGCCGTGTCAGGGACGCTGTACTTCTTTTCCAAACACTCCTTTTTGGGAGGACCAAAGTAAGAGTTTCTCATCACCACCAGGCTGTCATCTCAGATGTCATTCAGTAGAGAAAGTCTTCAACAAGGACTTGTAAAACAAAGTCTTATATTTCGTCAACAAGTGTCTTGCTGGTCGACGGTACCTGACCAGTCGACGGTGAAGATGTTGACGAATGTCGGGTCCTCGGATGAAGGGATCGTCTTCGTAGTTGTAGATGACCTGGTTGACAGTGACCTGGTTGACGCACCGTGGCGCTCGTCGACAGAGAAGTCGGAGAGTGGAGCGACTTTGCCTTTTTCAGTATCTTCCCCTTCGAAGGGTCCTGAGAGGACCTCAACCTCTTATCAGAGGGAGTACGCTCTTTGGGTCTGCAGGCCCTGGCAGAGGCATGACTATGTACAGACGGCGAGTCAGAGACCCTACCCTCGTCGTTCCATTTCATCAACCTTCTGCGGCAGTCTCTCTGCATCTTAAATCGGGGTCCAGAAGGCAGTAGATGCACTTTTGATGGAGATCTTCCACAAAGATGTTTTTCAGTGCTCAGTTAGAACAGGCCCTAAAGAGGCTCTTCTTTGATGCATCTGCCATTCCACGTGAAGTAGGCCCAAGTCAACTGCTACATACGATTCTGAGATCCAACAATACACGACATCGCTACTGGCAACGGATCCTCATTCCCGCAAGTCACATGGTGACTGGATTTTTTAAAAATCTAAATAGGCAAAATTCAACAAGAATTTCAAGGAGCATAACTCAAGGACTCCTGATATGAGAGCATGCAGTAACAAAATCTGAAGATGGCCACCATAGGTGGAGCTAAGGAGGACCGATGTCATTTAATGGGGCAGTATGGTCCAAAGTGACAGCAATAGGCTATACAAGCGACATTCAGTTTTTAGCTTAAAGCTAAACTTCTTTATACGACTGAGAATTCCCGGCCTGATGACAGGGAATATTCATGAGCATGTGAATCCAGGTAAGACACCATGCTGGAGAAGAGTGATGAAAGGACAAGAGGTTACATTTACTCACTAAAAATATAAACATACTTCCTCCCCACAATAAATCCAGACAATAGCTGTTATCCTATTTGTGTTAAATGACTAGGGTGAGGGTGTACAAGAGATGTATGGTTTAATTCAAGACAATAAGCACCAGTTAAGCGCTTACATCAGTTTTGCCCGGTATTCTGGCATCTGTGGGTCACTCTTGTCATTAAAATATCTACAGGCGGCATAAGCAAAATAAGTGAGAAGAGGTTAACCTTCGAAGATATACTGGAACTTGTGTTGCTGGATGCTGGCACCCATGCCCTCCTCAATGGCACTGATATCCTTGTTCAGCCGCACTACCAGAGGGTCATAGTCCATGCTTTCCACGTTGGCCACAATGGCATAGTTTCCCTGCTTCGCCAGTGGGATGAGATAATGGAAGCAGTGAACTCTATGAGAATGAGAGAGAGAGCGAGATAACAGAAAACAGATAATGTTACGCCTTGGGATACAAATGCATGCATTTTCCAGTATTACTTTCAGATACCCAAGAGTCTGCTTCAAATGCTTGTTTTACTAGCTTTGCAAATGAAACCCAAAGTAGCGCCCCCAACAGCGATAATAACTTCAGGCTTTAGCGATGTACCTACCATTACCTTAGTCTACTGCTAAGTGCATTGAAAGTCAATTTCATAGGGCCCCTCAAGGCCAATACAATATGATTTTGCCTACTGGCCATCTGTAGGAGGTGGTTTCCCTTGTGCACATCAGGGCGGAATAGCTTTATATTCTCAGGATTTCATGCCAAAAGGTTGCTGCCAAGCTGCAGGGACTTGTTTCCCTCTGGGAACTGTCTCTCTCACTACACCCCCTTTTTATGTGCTTGGAAGGCCAGAGGATTTACACACTAGAGTAATCACCCGGAAGTATGTGTTGTAATCACATTTTTACACCATTTATTTGTAATCTATGTGGCAATTCGTGGCATCCAAAAGGGTATTGTGAGCTGGTACTTGCAACACAAAATGAAATACATCAATCTTCACTATGAGATTACACCTTGCCTAGGACATCATAGTGTCATTAATTAGGAGATGCAGAGATATGGCGACAGTGACACAAACATATGAATAAACAAAAAGATCAATGGCAGTTTGAAATCAGGAACCAAGCTGATGTGTTGCTTGGATCAATTCTGCCTCACAATTAAACAGCTGATAGAGACATAGTAAACATTGTGGGGGTGTTTTGGATACACCCACTTACATGTAGACCAGTGGTCTTCAATCTGTGGGGTTGCTCCCCCCTAGCGGGTTCAGAAGCATGCCCAAGGAGTAGAGGGCACATTGCCTTTATAAAGGGGAATATGGGTATTGCTTTTCATAGAAAATATAAGCAATTATTGGATTTGTGCAGCAAGGCAACAATATTATAACACGAGTGGGGGGGGGGGGTCTGCACAGAAACGTTTGGATAGCACTTGTGTAAATCAACATGTAAACAGTCCACGCTGTGCAACATGGTTTGCACGTTTAGATGTAAGTTATGCATGGAAATCAAGCCAGTCATGGGTTTATATGAAAACAACCATAAATACCACCCACAATGTGGACGCAAGGCGGGCAGCTTTGACACGGAATTATGTGGTATCCGTCTGCCTTTTGTAGATTAATAAAAGACGTGCTTTTTAGACGAAACCAAGGCATCTCGTCCTGAATGAACATTCAATGCATGTATAGATGCTGTTGGATTTGTCTCATTGAGTGGAATGGCAATGACAGAATCGATATTTTCCCATCTGTACCTGCACTTCATGAAACAAATCAAAAAATTAAAATCACACAGTGCATGGCATGTATGCTTAAAATATGTTTTATGTGTTTTTAACACACCATGTGCCGGATCTACCCACTGGCAAGTGACCCCTGCCTAGCTACTTTATATGCATGAACTCCCATGTTACGGCATGTCCAGCTTTGATTAGACCTGGGCTCATAAAAGTGAGTATCTGACATCAAACTGTTGGTGGGATAGGCAATTAATTAAAACAGACGTTAAAAAGCTGGCATCAAGGATATTAATGTAGTGAAAGACTTCAATTTACATAATAAATTAAAAATAAAAAGTGGTGATAAACAAGTGGGGCAAATGGTGAAGGCGCTCAACTCGAGGTAAATGATATAGTCTCTGGTGGATGGCTTCAACTAAAAGGTGTTTGGAAGAGTATGAACAGGTCTTTGTAATAGAGATGATGGATGTGCGCTCTGCTCAGTGCATGATACAGCCAGAGAGCCACCTGGATATGGAAGCCTTAGACAACACACTGGTCCAAAATTGACAAACAGCTGAGATGTCTTCTGAAAATCCTTTGTGAGTGCCACATAAAACTTCAAGGCATGAGCAACATCCAGCGAATGCAATGCCTTTCAGCAGGCGTAGACGAATTCGGTAAGCACACTGGTAGAACCAAAGGCTCATTGAGATGGAACTCTGAAGGAACCTTTGGCATAAAGGTGGCATGGGTCCGCAGTACCACCTTTGTAGCATGGAAGGTCAAGTACGGCTACTTGCATGAGAGGACCTGGATCTATCCGACTCGCTTGGACGAGGTGATGCCCACCAGGAAAGCAGTCTTCCACGAGAGAAAATTCAGAGCGGCCGGTTGCATTGGTTCAAATGGAGGCCCCATGAGCTTAGTAAAAATCACATTGAGCTCCCAAGCCGAGGCAGGATCCTTCTCCGGCGCAAAGGTCCTGAAGAGGCCTTTGAGGAACTCCTTGATGAGCCTGTGCGACCACAGAGAGAGCTTGCCTGGCACCAAGGTGTACCGGGATATGGCAGCTAGAAGAACCTTGATGGAGGCGTGAGCCAGCTGAGCTTTGGCCAGCGAAAGAAGGCACAGGAGGAGCTGCGGAGCCGTTATCTGCGGAGGTGTAATCCTGCACCATACTGTGAAGCGTTTCCATTTGTGACTAACACGACAACGTAGAGGACGCTATGGCCTTGGCCAGGCTCTTCTTGCACTCCAGCAGCAGGGAATACTGCCTAAACTGTAGGGCAGCAGGAGCCTGGCTGTGAGGCTGAGCGACACTGGGTCATGGCGTAGTATTATTCAGTTTTCTCTAGAAAGATAGGGAAGTGGCGGCAGCCGGATGGACGGAGCGACTGACAGATGTAGCAGGTCCAGGTACCAGAACTGTCGTGACCACGCCAGCGCAATGAGGATCACTCTAAAATGGCAATGTCTGAGTGTGTTGATCACACGTAGCAGGAGCGAAATTAGTGAGAAGGCGCACAGAGAGAGACAGTCCCAAGGAACGAGAACGCGTCCCCCAGGCTCCTCGGCTGAGCATACCTGCTGGCAAACCTACGGTACTTAGAGTTGGCCACCGTCGCGAACAGATCGATTTGGGGGATAACCCCACTTGCTGAAGAGATGGGATAGATGCGCCGCCACCGACAAGCCCTTCATGACCCCTGTTGTAGCAGATTTTAGTCTGAAGGGAAGGGCCTTGAAATGGTAGGGCCGTCTCTGGACCACAAAATGCAGGAACTCCCAATGTTTTCGATGAATGGGGACGTGAAAGTATGTGTCCTCCAGGTCCAGAGTTGTCAGAAGGAACAAGTTACTTACCTGTAACTGTTGTTCTCCAGCATGGGTCTGGCATGGATTCACATGCTCATGAATATTCCCCGTCGTCAGGCTGGGAATCCTCGGTAAAGAAAAAACCAGTATCAGTTTCGTTTCTGATCTGTCTTTCGTAGTAATAACCAATCACTGGTCTCTGCGTCATACTGACCACAGCCAATGACTGCCCTCTACCTAAGCACCGCCTCTGGCAGCCATCTTCAGATTTGGAAGCACGTGAAGTGGCAGTATGACCAAGTGAAGAGCCGCAGAGGGGTAGGCGGGAGGGTTCGCATGTGAATCCATGCCAGACCCATGCTGGAGAACAACAGTTACAGGTAAGTAACTTGTTCCTTCTCCAGCATGGGGTCTGGCATGGATTCACATGCTCATGAATAAAGAATACATAGCAGTACACACATGCACAACCACGGGAGGTGGCAAAGGCTCAACATTAAGCATCACATCAACTCAACATTAAGCATCTTACCTCCTCACCAGGCTCACCTCAGGCGAACAGGTTGCGCAGCACTGCTTGGCCGACCCTGGACTCCTCCCTGGAATCCCGGTCGACGCAGTAGAATTTCGTGAAGGTGTCCGTCGACCTCCACGTAGCAGCCCTGCATATGTCCAGCAGGGGCACACCAGATAGGAACGCCGTGGTAGCTGCGATCGCTCTGGTGGAATGGGCTCTCGGACGGCCAGGCAGCGGTCGGTTTGCCAACCGGTGACAGCACATGATACAGCCGGAGAGCCATCTGGAGATGGAAGCCTTCGAGAGAGCCTTCCCCTGATTGACAGGTCCAAAGTTCACAAAGAGTTGTGACGTCTTCCGAAAACCCTTCGTGCGGTCCACGTAGAACTTCAGCGCTCTAGCTACATCCAGCGAGTGCAAAGTCCTCTCAGCCGGCGACGAAGGCGACGGGAAGAACACAGGTAACACCAAGGGTTCGTTGAGATGGAAGTCCGACGGTACCTTGGGCATGAAGGAGGGGTGCGTCCTGAGCACTACCCTCGTCTCGTGGAAAGTCAAGTACGGGGCCTTGCAGGAAAGGGCCTGGATCTCTCCCACTCGTCGTGCGGAGGTGATGGCCACAAGAAAAGCTGTTTTCCACGATAGAAACTTCAACGGGGCCGAGTGCAGAGGCTCGAACGGAGGTCCCATGAGCTTGGTCAGCACCACGTTGAGCTCCCACGCCGGGGCCGGAGCCTTCACCGGCGGGAACGATCTGAACAGTCCCTTCATGAACTCTTTCACCAGACGATGAGACCACAAGGACGTCCGGCCCGTGGTTCTGGTGTATCGGGAGATCGCAGCAAGATGAATCTTGATGGACGCGTGTGCCAGACCAGCTTTGGCCAGCGTCAGCAGGTACGGCAGTACTTGGGGAGCCGTAATCCATAGAGGGTTAATCTTCTGTGCGTGGCACCAGACAGAGAACCTCTTCCATTTGTGTCCGTAGCATTTAAGAGTCGAGGACGCCCTGGCCTTTGCAAGAACCTCTCTGCAATCGGCCGGTATGTCGTATCCTCCAAACTCTAGCGCTGCAGGAGCCAGGCCTGCAAGTTCAGCGACTTCGGGTCGTGGTGGAGGATGGCGCCTCCTTCCCTGGAGAGTAGATCCGCGTCCGCCGGCAGCTTGATCGGCGGGGACGCTGACAAGTCCAGAAGGTCCGGGAACCATATCTGCCTCGGCCACGCAGGTGCGACGAGGATCATCCTGCACCGTGACCTCTTGAGCTGGTTGACGAGCCGGATTAGCAGAGGCAAGGGAGGGAACGCGTAGAGGAACAGGCCCTCCCAGGGGAACGAGAAAGCATCGCCCATGCTCCTCGTCTGGGGAAACCTGCTGGCGAACCTCCGGCACTTGGTGTTCGTCGCCGTCGCGAACAGGTCGATCTGGGGTGTGCCCCACCGTCGGAAGAGGCGATCCACCAGATCCTGCCGTAGTTCCCACTCGTGGCACGAGCGCAGCTCCCTGCTGAGTGAGTCGGCGATGGTGTTTTTTATCCCTGCCAGATGAAACGGCACCAGAAAAATCCCTTGGGCGACGGCCCAATGCCACAGGTCCTGCGCCTCCTTGGACAGCGCTGGGGACCTGGTTCCGCCCTGTTTCCTGATGTAAAACATGGTGGTGGTGTTGTCGGTGAAGATCCTCACCACCTTGCCCTTGAGGGACGGAAGGAAGGACCTGAGGGCCCAAAACACTGCACGGAGCTCCAGGACGTTGATATGTAGGGACTTCTCCGTCGGGAGCCAGAGTCCCCTTGCGTGCAGATTTTCGGTGTGCGCTCCCCACCCTTCCAGGGAGGCATCCGTGGTCACAGTCTCCTGGTGGGCTGGGGTCTGGAAGTCCATGCCCGCCGTCAGAAGCGCGCGGGTGCCCCACCACCGTATCGCTCGTCGGAAACTCTCGTCGAGCTTGATCCTTTCCTCGAAGCTGCCCGTCGTCTGGATCCAGCGCGCATCCAGGAATTCTTGCAACGGGCGCATCCGGAGCCTGCACCTGGGAATGAGGTAGATGCAGGAAGACATCATCCCGAGGAGGGACTTGATGGACCTCACTTAGGCCGCGTCGGCCACCAACATCCGTTGCACCTTGCCCAAGATGGTCCTGGTCCTCTCCTCCGACGGGGAGGCCAGAAGGGACACTGTGTCGAGCCTCGCTCCCAGAAACAGTGCGACTTGCGCGGGCACCAGGTGGGATTTGGCGTAGTTCACGGAGAATCCCAGGTCCGTGAGGAGTTGGACGGTCCTTGCCGTGTGAACCACGGCGAGCTCCCTCGTCTTGGCGCGGATGAGCCAGTCGTCCAGGTAGGGGTAGACGTGAATCCCCTCGCGGCGCAGCTGCGCCTCCACCGGTGCAAGGCACTTGGTGAATACCCTGGGTGCCGACCGTAGTCCGAAGGGAAGGGCTTTGAACTGGTAATGACGCCCTTGGACCACGAATCTGAGGAATTTGCGGTGCCCCTTTAGGATGGGAATGTGGAAGTAGGCATCCTCCAAATCCAACGACGATAGGAAGTCTCCTTCCTCCAGCTGACCCAGGAAGAGCTGGAGGGTGACCATCCGGAACTTCTGCGCCTTGATGAAGACGTGAAGTTCTTTCCTGGCCACGGGGGGGACGCGCGGGCACCTTCTTTGAAACTCGAGCGCGTGGCCCCGGGCCAGGGCGTCCAGCACCCAACGGTCGGTGGAGATGGACTCCCACACGCTGACGAAGCCCGCCAGCCGGCCTCCCACCGGGGTGCTTCGGTGGGGGCCCGACCCCACGGCCGGTTCAATCCTGCTTGGACGCGGCCTTGCCGCCTTGACCTCCTTGGCGACGACGGCGGGGTCCGCTAGACTTGCCTCGTCCTCTGTAGGCCTCTTGCGACGACGAGCGGGCCGCTTGACGGTAGGAAGCGAAACCGCCGCCGGAACCTTTGGAGGTGCCCTTGCCTCCGCCGCTCCGAAAGGGCGTCCGTCGTTGCAGGACTCCAAGGGCCCGGGCCGTCTCCGTATCCGCCTTGATGGCCTGAAGGGAATCGTCCACCGTCTTCCCAAACAGGTTGTTCCCATCGAAGGGCATGTCCAGGACTCTGGTCTGGACGTCCTGCCGGAAGTCCGTAGCTTTGAGCCATCCACGACGTCGAAGGCAAACGCCGTTGCCCAGCTGGCGGAACCCAGTGTCGGCGATGTCCGTCGCCACGGTGATGGCGTGGTCCGAGGCCACCTCACCTTCCTGCAGGATCTCAAGGGCCTCCGCCCTCTTGTCGTCCGGCAGAAAATCCAGCAGGGGAGCCATCTTGTACCAGAGCTCCCTGTCGTAGCGGGCCACGATAGCCAAGGCGTTGGCCGCTTTAATCGTCGTCGCTGCCGACGAGATGACTCTACGCCCCATAGTATCCAATTTCTTTCCCTCGCCGTCCGGCGGGGAAGTCGATGTGGAGGCCGCACCCCCCCCCGCTTTCTTCCTGGCTGCCGCGGAGACGACGGAGTCCGGGGTAGGCTGCGCCCGGAGGCATAGGGGGGCCGTGTCCGGGACCCGGTACTTTTTCTCGTACCGGTCTCTTCTAGCTGGCGTCGTGGAAGGGTTCTTGAGGAGGGAAAGGCCCTCATCCCAAATGTCGTCCAACAGAGGCACTGCGAGGACCGTCTTCCTCTTGGCCTCGCGCCGCTGATAAAGGAAGCCTTCCTTTTTCTTCTCCTCAGGGCAGAGTTGGAAAAGCTCGGAAGCCCTGGAGATCATGGAGTGGAAAGATCCGATCTCGTCGGGCGGAGAGGCCCTGGTGGGAGGCGACGACGGAAAATCCTCGTCGTATGCCTCGTCGTCCGTACCCGTCGCTGCCGTGTCAGTCCCCGTATCATCCCCTCGGGTGGACGGGGAGGAGGGCTGGAAGGGGCGCGACGGTTGAAAAGGAGGTGGTGGATGGATCCTTCTTTTCTTGGTAGGGGGAACACCAGAAGGTCCCGGTTCTGGATCCCCCGACGGGAGAGGTTCCTCCGTCGGTAACGGTAGCCTCGTCCTTATCTCGGAGCATAAGGACTGTATGGCCAACAAAATGGCCGCCGAGTTGTCTTGCGGCGCTGGCAGAGGGGAATCCGACGGGCGAGCAGGGGCCCCGTCGGTATCCTCGACGATGTCGTCGTCGTCACCTGCGTCGGGGTCCATTCCGACGGGCTGGCCTTCTTCCACGCATAGGCCGTGGCTTAAGACCTCGATCAGCTCCTCTTCTGAGGTTGAGGCCGACTCTACGACGACGCCCTGCCCCCCCCTTCTTCTTCCCCACGGAGGGTTTCACGGGGGTCCTATCGATGGGCACAAAGGAAGACTCCCTCCGAGGAGGCAGGGAGATTCTGGGCCCTGAGGTCGCCACCACTGGTACAGCCACCACAGGCTGAGCCAGGGCCGCCGCGACCGTTTCGATAGAGGGCTTGGTCGGATGGATCAAGGCCTTCACCACCTTAGGTGCGCTCACCGCCTTATCCTTGAGGGAGGGGGCACTGCCACGCTCCTCCTCTGCCTTAGAGCTCGACCGGGGCCTCTCCAGGAGCTTCGCCGGGTGCTCGGCCTTCCTCTTACCCGACCCAGAGCGTTGGCTCGTGGTTGATGGTGCCGGGGAGGGTGCGCCCTGCCTGGCGCCCGTAGAGCCCGACCGTTCGGCGCTCCCGGTGCCAGCGGACTCGCGGTGCTTGGCCTTATGTTGGGCCCCCGTCGCCGGGGCGCCCTCAAAGGTCTTAGAAGACCGCTCGGATTTCTTCTTCTTCTCGCCAGACGGGCTCTTACCCTCCAGCCAGTTGGCGAGACGTTGATGGCGGTCCTTCATGGTCCGTTCCGACATGTTGCCGCAAAACGCACAGTCCTTCTCCACGTGCGTCTTGTCCTCATGAAGGCAGTAAAGGCAGAAAGAGTGTTCGTCCTCCTTGAAGACGTTCTGCAGCTGGCATCCAGGGCAGACCCTGAACAGCTTTCCGGGCGTCGAGCTTCCCTTCTCCTGGGCCATCTCCGAGACCGGGCCTGAGAAGCTTCTGGAGTCCTCCGAAGTGTAGCTCGACGAAATCTTCACCCTTGAGGGGCACAGATGAATCCGACACGGGTCCCCGTTGATCGGATGTAGGATCGGTGGAGCTTGAGGCTCTTTTGACCGAAAGAATCGAGTTTTTTGTAAAAAGCGCGAAAAAATAGCACTAACGCTCGAGAGCAATAGCACGAGGATCCCAACACATGAACGTGCGGTAAAAATCTGAAGATGGCTGCCAGAGGCGGTGCTTAGGTAGAGGGCAGTCATTGGCTGTGGTCAGTATGACGCAGAGACCAGTGATTGGTTATTACTACGAAAGACAGATCAGAAACGAAACTGATACTGGTTTTTTCTTTACCGAGGATTCCCAGCCTGACGACGGGGAATATTCATGAGCATGTGAATCCATGCCAGACCCCATGCTGGAGAAAATCCCCTTCCTCCAGCTGGTATAGCACGTGCTGCAACGTGACCATCCTGAACTTTTGCAACTTTAAGTACTTATTGCAGCGTCTTAAATCTAGGATTGGATGCAACCCTCCTGTGTTCCTCAATACCAGAAAGTATCTGTAGTACACTTCGGAGCTCCGGACTCGCTGAGAGACAGGTTCTATGGCCCCTTCTCTTAACATGGCTCGAACTTCCTGCAACAGTTGAGCCATGTGAAGTTCTTGACACGCTACAGGAGGAATGTGAGGGCACTTGCTGAAGAACGTCCAGCACCCATTTGTCCGTGGTGTAGTGTCTCCACTGTTCGACAAAGTTCAATAGCCTGCCTCCCACAGTGGTGCGACAGTGGGGGCTCGGATCTGCAACCGGTTTAGGCCTGCTTGGACATCTGCATCCTGGCCTGCGCACAACAATGCTGGCCTATGCTGCCATAGGCCTGGGGCAATCCCTGTAGGCTTCCTGGGTGGTGGAGCAGGAGGGCTGACGATAGGGGGGGGAAGTGTACCACTTGGAGGACCTGGAGACCCTTCCTCTTGGGGAATGAAATGACGACTTCCTTTGCTGCCGGGTCCCCAGAGTACATGCTCTCTCTGTGTCAGGCTTGATAGCCTGGAGCGTCTCATCCACTGCCTTCCCAAACAGGTTTTCCCCATCAAAAGGAATGTCCACAACCTTGGACTGCATGTCTGCTCGGAGGTTCGCAGCCTTCAGCCATTCCTGGCCTCGAAGGGCCACTCCATTACCCATCAGAAAAGAACCCGGAGTACGCCATGTCCAGCGCCACTGTGAAGGTATGATCTGAAGCCACCTCACCCTCCTCGAACAGGGCCAGGGCCTCAGCTTTCTTGTCGCCTGGCTGGAAACCCAATATCAGCTCGATCTTATACCAAAGCTCACTGTTGTAACACGATTGGATAGCAAGGGCATTGGCGGCCTTGACGGTGAAAGCTGCAATGTAGATGATGCGTTTGCCAACCGCATCTAGCTTCTTGCCCATCTGGTCTGGGGGCACAATGGAAGAGGACGAGGGATTGGATGAGCGCTTCCTGGCAGCGGCCACACCACTGGGTCCAGAGAAGGCTGTGACCTGAGACACCTGGGAGCGGAGTCCGGGACCCTGTATTTCTTCTCAAGCCTGTCCCTCTTGGAGGGCGTGGTACTTGGCATCTTCATTAGGGCCAATCCTTCCTCCCAGATGTCGTCCAACAACGGAACAGACATAACGGTCTTCCTCGAGGACTCACATTGCTGAAAGAGAAACCCCTCCTTCTCCTACAGCACCAGACTGAAGAGTTTGGATGCCTTTGAGCTCATTTTGTGGAAGGATCCGATTTCGTCCGGTGGCAAAGCCCTGGTGGGCTCATCAGTACCCAGAGGCAATTCGTCAGCAGGGACATAAATCTTCATACTCATTCTTGTGAGTAGCCGTGGTATCTGGTTCAGTGCCATTGTCTGTGCATGGTGGCTCTTCCTCCACTGGGGTCAATGCCCTATGGGGAGGGGTCGGATGACACTTTGGCCTGAAGGAACCGGTCTGACATTTCGGCCTGGGAGAACTTGGCCTGAAGCAACTCCTGGTCAGAGGCCTAGGAGGACATACTAGCCGGCCCAGGTGCAGGAGCAGCAGCCACCCTCTGTTGAATTTCCACCACCAAGGTGGGCAGGGTGGTGAGGACATACAATGAAATATCCCTGGGTGCGAACGGTGCAGCCGGGAATGGAGTTGGGCTCAAGGCCCTTGGGGGTGTCAAACGGCTGGCATGGAGATCCTCCTGGAACATGGGTCCCTGGCCCCCTACATCGTAAGAGTAGATATCATCAGGCCAGTCTTCCTCCAAACTACTATAGATGTGACGGGATTTCCTCGAAGACCACACAGGAGCTGAAGGAGACACCCTCACAGGTCTTTGAAGGAAGTCTGATGAAGGCAGCAACTCCCTCACCCAACCCGAATCCCTTGGGAAGGAGACGATGAGGGGGATTTGCAAAATTGGCGCCGCCAAAGTCGTGGTCGGTATCACTGACTGAGGCTGTGGAGGCAAATACACCCTCAGCGTTGTAAATGTGTAAATGACTGTCGCTGCTGAACTTCATCGAGGAAAGCGGAGCGAATGTCAGAAGGGGTCGTCAACGAGATGGTAGCCGATGGGGTGGTCGTCGACAGTGCCGTGGTAGTGAACGAAGGGGCCGTTGATGAGGTGGTCTTGGCAGGCAAAGTCGTCGTTGACAAAGCTGTGGTCCTGTGAGACAGTAACACAAATCTACCTTTGGTCTACCCATAGTGGGCGACCATGCCTCAGTCTTAAGACAATCTCCTCAGTGGGGTGTGGATCACTATGCCCCCCGCTCTTATATCTCAGGGCCTTTGTGCGCTGTGTTACTCCTAGATTACTCCCATCTTACTCCAATGGACACATTAACATAAAACACAAAGAAAACACATGAATCGATTCAAAAATAGAAACACTTTTATTCATACATAGCAATTCATGTTGCAAACACTACTATAATGCAAATCTCGAATTTGCACCTTTTATGCTTTTGGTGCAAATCTACCAGCAATGCAATGACTATAAACCTTACAGGCTTCTAATGCAAGCAATCTAATAAGAACACCATTCCTCTCCATTCCAAACCATACTTCACACTCTCTCTCCAAGACAAACCCTGTCTGATTACCCCATCTATAGCTCTGTGCGAGTGTTCTAATTCACCATGCATGTGTCTTATACAGCAATACTCCCCTTTTTCTCTTGTTTTGCTCTCTCTCTAT
This sequence comes from Ambystoma mexicanum, assembly GCF_040938575.1. NCBI lineage: Eukaryota > Metazoa > Chordata > Amphibia > Caudata > Ambystomatidae > Ambystoma > Ambystoma mexicanum. The sequence goes on from NC_090936.1 coordinate 1,069,030,197, forward strand.
TCTCCTGCTAACTCTGCAACCAGCCTGGTCACTCGAACTGCCTCAATGCCTCGGCCAAGCTCTCGAACTCTGCTCTCATCAGAATGCTTCCACAAGCTTCCTATATCTCAGCTCAATCTCTCAGAGAGCAGCTCCATCCAAAATTCCATCTCCAACAACTAGAACGCCCAAAAGTCATTGGATTCTGCTGCACCAAAAACACTTCTCCCTCAATGGCAACTTCCTTTAATTCACCTCTCGATCTCATGCCAACCAAAACGTCTCTCTCCAAGTCAACTCCATCTAAAAACTACAATCTCCTCACCTCTGGTTATACTATTCAATGACGTACATAAATCTCTATGGTTACACTTGTTCTCTCTAAGCTAAAATGCATCTCTTTCTGTCAGCAATTCAAAATCTGAGCAGTGCCTAAATATCTGTGATGCATGTCTGTACTTTTCAATCACTGCGTGTTCTGGTCAATGTAACATTTTCTACATATCTATCTTCTGTCTGCCTTACCAAACACCATCTTCTCATATTTCTCCATTCAAATCCCTCTATCCTCCTGCCTGCAAAGCTCTCCCTCTCTCCATGGCGCTGCCCCCACCTTCCTCTCTGTCTGCGAAGCACCAGCCTAGGCCCTGATAAGGCACAATGCCTTCTCCCTCTCGGACAAAGGTTGTGTTATCGGTCTCTGCCAAGCAACTGTTTACGAATACTTGTACACTGTAACTCATAACAATCTCTCCCCACTCTGCAGCGCTTCTGTGTGTCTCATTCAGTGGAATGGCTTCATGCTTTCTCTATTCTCGAGTGTAGTGCCTAACACATTCATTTATACCAAGGACTATACTTAAAGCTCAATGCATATTCTAAATGCACACTCAATGCAGTCTCTCTACAATGCATACATAACATGCATACATAACACATAACATATCTCTACAAATATCACGTGTCTCTACATGGCACTTCAAATATAACAGGCCTCATTCTATTGCAAATGGCTACATATATGTGGCAGAATAATGTGGATAGTCTAATGATGTCACTACTTCATGTAACTACTAATAAGTACTAATCAGAATGTACGATGGATAACTGGATCCCTAAATGGGTAATGATTCTCTAACAATGGGTAATGATTTTCTAACAATAGGTAATGATTCCATAATAATGACAACAAACCAGGCTTCTCCATACTATCAGGTTTCACAGTCCTGGCAGACAAAATTATTGTCGACTGGGACCTTGGGGCCGACGAAGACTAAGATGAGGGAGCCGCTTACGGTCCTCCCGCAGGTCTCACCTTCAATGACTTGCCCATGGAAGAAGACTGGTAAGCTGTCGACGGTGTTGGTGACGGGGAGCGACCCCTCCCAGAACCAGATCCTGCATCAGCGGCAACCTTCGTGGCAGCAGATGAGTGATATTTCCTCTCTTTTTGGATTCCGTCAGAAGGAGCATCCTCAAAAGACCTCTTTTGCTCAGAGGGAGCACGCTCATGGATCGTGCCGGTCCTTGACGAGGCGTGTCTGCGCTCGGAGGCCATGTCAGAGGCGTTCTGCTGGTTGATCCAAGCTACCAACCTCCGATAGACATCCCTCTTGGTCTATGCCATCTTGGTCTTGTCTGGGGAGGATAGCTCAGGGGCAACGTGCTTGCCTTGGAAGCAAGACGACACAGAGCAACACAGGCTCAATCCCCGGGTCTGCGCTTAGAAACCTTTGGGTATTAAGCACGTTAAAAATAACCTATGATATCATATGCCGGGAAGCCACAGCAGATCTTGCACCCGTCTTCATCATGGTCTGGGTAGAGACAAAGGCACTTGAGGTGTTGATCCTCGATATAAACGTTCTTCAGGCCACATATAGCTTCAGAAAAGTAGTTCCCAGGTAAAGTAGTCCCAGCAACCATGCCCAAGTAAATAGCTCCCTAGGCAAGTAGTCCCTTCAGCCTGCCTCAGATTTGCCCACACGTGCTTTACCTTGTTTGAAACTTGCCATGTTGGTAATGACGAAGTCCAGGAGGCCCCTGAGAGACTCTTTGGGGCCTTAAAGGCCCTCATGGAAGTCGAAGTCCTGGGCAGGTTGGTCTGCACCTGATGTGTGGGGAAATGGACCGTGACAGTGAGAGTACTCCCAACACTGAAACGTGCAGTAAAAATCTGAAGATGGCCACCTGGGGTGGAGCTTAGGACGAGTGTCATTGGCTGGGGGCAGTATGATCCAAAGGACAGTGATTTGTTATAGAAGAGATGGGGAATATTCATGAGCATGTGAATACATGCAAACCCCATGCTGGAAAATAAATCCATCTATCATCCTGCCACAGCATAGAGTGGGTCAAATTAAGAATCCACTGGTCATCCCCAAATCGGAGCAAAACTCAGAAAACCTGAATGTAGAGCAGGCAGGAGTGGATCTGCCGATGTTTTATTTAAAATGTCTTGTCCGTTACAACTTACAGCCTAGCTAATATCTGACTGCACAAATGCAGCAGTGACCCCTCTAAAACAAACTATGTGGTCAATGAACAGATCCTGCAGACGTAGGGTTTTGTCCAAGTTTTCTCTATGGCAATCAGCTTGGAGGTATACAGATACATTGTATGCATTAGTCCAAGTCTGTCTTAGTTTGGAGAGCAGGTGACAAGCGAAAAGAGGCGTGACTATTTCTTGTTCAATCCATCACCCAAAGGTTTAGTGAAAGAAAGAATATATTTATTTATTTATTTAATTACAGGGCCTGCGGTAGCGGCCCTGTAGTTATGGTTGAGTTGCTCAACTCATAGGGGTGGTCCCAAAATGTGTGGGTTTCCTTATAGACACAATGAAAAAGAAAGGTGCTCACATCTACAGCCCAAACCGCTGCACAGATTTTCACTAAATTTGCAACAGGAGAGACGGCTTGGTACCAAAAGCGTGCTTTTGTTAATCTGGTGTAAATCCATCTAGTCGTTTTTTAAATGGTCAAAAGGTAGGTAAAACAAAGTAGTGATATCTGGTTTCGATCTGCATACCTACTTCCCTATTAAGTCCACGGACAGGCCTGTGAAGTGTCCAGGGGCTGCCGTGATGTCCGCGGACATCAGACGCGCTCTCTGATTGGATGGTGAAAAGCATGAGGAGCTTCATATTTTTTTAAACTGTCGCCAAGTTGGATTCACGTACAGCTGCTGCTGGGCAAGGATATCACTGTAAAACATATTAAAAAACACAACATTGCACTTGTCAAACTAATGAATAAATCTCTGGGAAGGTGAGGGGTGATGAGGATGTGATGGGACCTGGCCATAAAAAGCCGAAAAATTGGTGTTTTTCATCTCCAAAGTCCTCGATAGTCTGGATGTTTGGGGGTAGCCCTGTAATGTTCAAGAACATTTTAGATGTCCGGGGACATCCATACATATTTCTGCATTTGAGGGCTAGTTAAAAGCAGTTTTTTGATGGCTTATAAATTTGGCGGCACTCAATGAAACTGCATGAAATTTTACAATGTCATGTTGGACCTGACCCTGAATAGTCCTGCAAAGTTTGATATTATTTTGCCCAGATGGAGCACAATTAGAGGGCGCGGGTAAGGGGTCCCAAAATATTTGGTCAAGGCTTATATATTTGGTGCCATCTGCACAAAAGTTTGCAAAAAGATTTTAGACCCAGATTTGAATGTTTTTTCAAGGTGTGGTGGGATTTTGTCAAGAGAGGACACAATTAGAGGGGGGATTCTCAACATTTTTAAATGGCTTATAACTTTGTTGCCATTTGACGTATATGCAGAAAAGCTAGCAGAAAGATTATAGACCCAACCATGAATGTTTGTGCAAAGTCTGAATGGATTTTGTCAAAATATGGCTAAGTTATATGAATATTTTTTTATTGTATATTTTTTTTCTTTTTTCTTTTTTAAATGGATGGATTTGCAGCAAACTTGTGCAAGAAGCATTGCCAAGGATCCAAAAGCATGGTTTTGCAAATGTGTCTCTGTTTTATTTTTTTAAAGTGTTATAACGCAGGTACAAAAAATAGCGATATACCTTTGGTCACTGAGGTATAGCCCGTGGCCAGATTGTCTGGGTCATGGCTGAAGGCCTGACCCAGACAATCTGACTAGTGGCCATGACCACGAGGGACTAGGTATGGGGTTAACGTGGGCAGGGCCACCAGGGACTGGCTATGTGGTAACGTTTTTCAAAATCGGAATAGGTTTGAATGGGAAAAAAATAATCTGCTCATGGGTACAGGTTGAAGTGCTGGATAGGAGTGCAGCAAATATGCACGAGGAGAATAAGCAAGAACATCAAAGCATGGTTTTAGAAATATGTCCAGTGTTTTATTTTTTTTGCAAGTGTGAAAATGTAAGTACACAACACAGTGATATAACTTTGGTGACTGGACAATGGGCCTGGTCGTCAGCAAAGTGAAATGTGTACTGTAATTGACTTTTTGGGGCATGCGACATGGCTAAAGCAGGTGGTTTGAATGGGAAAAATATTCTGCTAGCGGGTATAGCCTTAAATGGTGGACTAAATTACAACAAACCTGCGCAATGAGCATCAGCATGAACTTGAAGGCATTTTTTTGAAAAAAGTCTTGCGTTTTATTTTTCAAAAGTGTAAGAATGCAAGTACAAAAACTAGCGTTATAAATTTGGTGTCTGGGTAGTGGGCCTTGCCCTCGGCAAATGCAAATGTGTACTCTGATTTGCTTATTGGGGAATGCGGCATGGCTGAAGACCATGCCCCATGGATTTGGAGACTGGCCATGGTTGCAAGCTATGAGCACTGGCCATTGGATACATTATAAGGGTATAGTGCTCTCTGAGCTAGGATGCAGGGTAGGTGCAGTGAATAAAAGGGATGGTTTGGTGGGGCTGGGGTCATGGTCAAACCTTATGTTGTAGGCAATTGAACAATGATTTACATTCGCAGCATGCACTGCTGATAACGACAGACAATTAAGTATGTATTGCAAATAATATGGTTCTTAAAGGAGGTTTATAGTTCTTTGATACATATGAAAAGAGGAATTATTAATAACTTGTACACAGTGATGCAACATCATGAAACATTTTCACTTATAAAAACCTATTAAATAGACAGAAAAAAACGTTGTTAAATGGACGCTACGTTTAAGATGCATCCCACCCTTGGGGCTCCTCTGCTCCAGTAGTTCGCTTGTGACGTCCCACCTTGGCATCGCTTGGCACTTCCCACCTGGGTTCTCATGAGCACTTGCCTATCCGTACTGCCACTTCTATTTATGCACTTCTCTCACTGCACAATGCATATGTGAATTTATTGGAGCACTGTGTACAAATCTTTTGTATAAGTAAGTGAAATGCAGATGGAAAAGATTTGTAGACAATTGTTAAGTGGCAGTTGGTGTTTGAAAGCTTAATATGTTCATAGGGTTATACAGATAGTTTTGGAAGTGATTGCTGGATGGATGTGTGACTGTTTGAAAGCAGGCATTGAGGCAGTGTTACAAATATAAAATTAAAAAGGGTAAAATGGCTGCCATGTGCGATGGTGTGCACATTCCATCCGAGTCTTTTAATGATCCATGGACTGGAAAGGGGACTGTGGAGACCGCAAACAGTTACAAAGGTCAATCGATTATGGTCCTTATTGTATGTTAGAGAAAAGTATTTGGGACAGAAAATTGTTTGTCCTTTTATATTTTTCTCTAGTATACTATTGTCTGTTATTTCTATTAGCATAATACAAAATGCTAAAAGAAATGTTGGAGAATCTTATTGATTCTAACTACTTTACTGAGAAATGTAAAGTAGATGGAGTCTATAAGATTATTATTTTGTTCTATTTTTTTAACTGTGAAAGGTGGTTCCTAAATGAACCTTTATTTATTTATTTTTTAATTTTTTTGCAGGAGAGGTCAAAAGTAAGGTGGGGAGGGAAATGGGTGAAGAGGCACCAACCACAAATATGGAGGGGCAGGTGGACAGAGGAAGATGTTGCGTGTGTGTTACATCTAAGGTAGGGGGCAGTTTTTCTCATGCTCCTGGATTACAGCTTCAAAAACACTTTGAAATTGCCCCCCCTGCAGAGTGGTGTGTTGCAGTATACACGGAGTACTGTTGTCTTCGAAAGATATGGATCAACAGCCACTTTTATCATTTGCAAGGTAGCTGGTGGGATTTTGTGTCCCACAGAAGTAGGCTGTGTGGTTACAGTATTGGTTGAGGAAGACGAGGTAAAGGAAGACAGCATACTACTTCCTAAGAAAGGAACAGCCTTTCTTAAAGCACTGCTGTAGTTGGATTTGGTGTGATGGCCCTTGGAGGTTGTCCCGTAGGAGTACTGCCCAGGTAGTCGGTGACTGAGTACACTCATTTAATTTCACTTGGTTAGCCTTAGCCGTTGGCACATACCCAACAGTGGTAAAGAACTGCCACACCATGATTCTCTCTGGATGCTAAGGTAGGCACTTCCTCTACCTCATCTTCTTGGTCGTCTTCATTGTGCTTTGAAGTATTGCGCTTCTTTTGTTGTGTAGGTCCTCCAGTTGGTGGTGGTGGCGGCGCTTGGGGAGGAGGGATGGCAATAGCTGATGCCATTTTTCAGATTAATAGCAGTTTTGCTAATATAGTTTCAAGTATGTTCTGTATGCTAGATTGTTAATGGATGAGTAAGAATAAGTATAGGAGCTGTGCAAGGTACATTCTAGCTTAAAAGTTCCTAGATCAGCTGAAAATTCAGTTCCGAACTGTTTGCGAAGCATAGGCCCTTTCGTGAAGTGCAGAGACTTTCGCAAACACTTCATCATGCTGTGCGTGTGGTCACGTGACACTGTCCAGAAAGTCTGCGATTACATCAGACGTTCGCAAACATCGACGAACAGAAAAGCAGTGGAAAAAGTTGCAAAAAGTGAATAGTATTAAAAATGATGCTGGAAGGTGATGAATGGCAGAGCTTTAAGGTTAAACTTTGTAAATTGGCCAAAAATGTTGCTACCCTGCAGTACCTTCTCACTGCACTTATGAGCTACCTGTTGGCTGCACTTATTGATTAGCCTGCACTTCTCTCCCCCCCCCCCCCCCGGCACTTCTCCCCTTCCGTCTTCCCCGCACTTGCATTATCTGAATGACAAGGCCTAGTAAGATTGTTTCTGGTCTTCCTTTTGCCTCCTTGTCTTGTCGTGCCTAGAAACACTTCTTTACAGGCACAATATAAATGCCATATCAGATCATATTTATATTGGGGTAAGTATATTAGTAAGTTGTGGGGAAATTAGGGTGCACTGGTAAAAACCCATGAAATTCACTGAAAAAACGTTGTTAAAAGGGACGTTATGGTTACAAGGAAAATCGAAAACTCCCAAAAATGTGCCAGTTATGGTAAGCTAAGCAACCATAACTTGAGCGCCAAAACTAACGCGCAAGAAATGAAAGATGACATCACAAATGGCATTGATGACATCACTGTGCCTTTACCATATATAACCCTTGTATTTGTAGGGCGTGGCTTAACCACTTTCTACACTGGTCCCGCTCTTGAACCTTCATGTGAGGATCCAGAGTATGCATCCCTATTCGATGCAAGTGCAGGGCACTCTCGTTGTTATAAATGAAGCACATGCAGTGCAACTTGCTGGTCTAGAGCGTGTGTGTTGATGGGGTGGATTCTAGAGTCTGAGTGCCATGAAGGTCCTAATGCCCATTCTCTTCATCTTCCTTATAGATTGCCTAATACAATTACGGATGGGTTTACTAGGACAGAAAATCATTACATGCATAACTGCCCATTCTTTTCTTGCATAATACAAATTACTGGTGAATATGATTACTTGAATTCCACATATCTATCAACGCCCAAGTCCTATACATATAGTGACATACAATGCGCATTAAAAAGTGCCGTATGCTCAAGCGGAACTGAGATAATGTACAATGTGTTCTGTGCGTAGATCGAATGTTACACAAATGAATGCATACACATGCTGACATTGGTACAATTATGCAGTTAATCATAGATGGGATCTTAAAGCATACTGGTAACCATAAACTATGTAAAACAATGTCTACATGTCACATTGGGATAAATAACATACACTAGGTTACAAGACGGTGCCCTTCGCACACGATGTTGGTAAAGAGAAGCTATACGGGTCAATGAAAGGGATAAGGGAGTAAAACCCAGGTATATCTACGGCCTCAGTATGGATATGGTGTTTACTCTGACCAGAAGGGGAGAAATGCGTTAGATAAATGCCCTTCACATACAATGTTGGTAAAAAGAAGCCATATGGGTCATAGTACAGACCCTACAGTAGGATGTCTTGATCTATACAAACATGAGTGGGACAGAGACAACTTACATTAGAATGTTTCCATTCACAGGCGTGACTCTACAAGTGAGGGTATGTCATCACAGGGCTGCAAGACACTGAACGGGTGGTAATTGCAGACTACACAACACTTTTCAAAGTGAAGACCTTTTCTTAAGACCCCTCAGGTAATTCAAATTTTAAACTAGAACCCTTTGTTACATCAGATCTAAATGCTATTGATATATATTTTTTGATTTTTTAGGGAGACTAACATACCAGTTCATATGAATGAAATAGGAGGAAGAAGTCTTGTAATTAATACCTGGTAGAGATATGTACAGGTGAATACAATACAGAATCATGACAGATCACTTATGAAATTGTGAACATAAGAATTATTGATTTCTTTTATTACTGATTATCTATTGTAGATATGAAAAAGAATCAGAATATTGGGTAAGCAACTCTTGAAGAAGGGAGACTACAGACCCCGAAACACGTAGAGAAACACACAAGGATTGAACACATTACATAATATTGAGTTTTTTCCAATTTGGTAATATGTGTTGATTGTCTGAAATCCATTGTGGTAAATTGGCAACCTGTAATCAGAAAATAAGAAGTCTTTTCTTTGAGAGTAAAATGATTCAATTTATGCTGTAAACTCAATAAAATTGCAAATTGAGTAAAGTGTTATATGATCAAATTGTGAAGAAATTACATTTTGAGGTAAAACAATTGATTTATTTTATCAAAAATGTTTTGTGTGCAAATGCTATTATTGAACACAATTTGTAAATAACCGAACGACTGATTGTGTATACAATACAAATTGTGTGTACAGGGGATGGGAAAAGTTCCACAAGAGGGTGGACTTCTGCTGTTTTTCCAAAAATCCCCGATGTGCCAAACCTGCCGACAACCGAAAACCATGAAGGCGGGAATTCAGTGTCTAGATCTGTGCATGTACCGTTCAACATGCTCAAACCACAACTCCAACCTCAACCCAGCTCCTGGGGATTGCACAAAGTACTATCAAGCTCACCCAAACTAGAATTATCGCCCAGACCCTTCGCTTCGGCATGTTCCAACAACCAGCACCCACCCCTTGGGGGTTTCGGTAAACCAGGGCCAAACTCTTTGCCATATTCCTGCCGTTGTGCCACCTGTCAAAATGCTCAGAGACCAGTTATTTTCCTAACTTCTGCCTTGCAATGAAGATGCTGCCAGATAGCAGCTGGAGCCCTAAAGTCGCACCCCTACTTGCAGAGGAACTGTGGCCTTGTAGCAATGACATCAGTGTAATCCTCATTTGATAAATCGGGTACACATTCTTTTCTTTTTTACAAAGTAGGAAAAGTAGGATGCCCACTCACAAGATTCAGCCCTGGGTGGGTATTGAAGTCCAACTGTGGAGCTCATAGTCCAATGCTTTAACCATTGTGCTATGCAGATTCTACCAATACAGTAGCCGAATAGCGACATGGACATTTTCCTCCAATTCCAATGTAATTAAACAAATGCTTTTCACAGAAACAAGACCTTTACACATTAATGTTTCCATCACAGACGTGTATTCCTTCCTAAATAAGCCAAGCCTAAAAGCTACATAATCTGTTGGCAGTCAGACAGATTACCGCAAGCAGGAAAATGTAACATAGAACAGGCTTGGGCACTCCACACCTGAATGTGATTCAAACTGCAGAGCTGCCTGTAGGCAGGCCATTTCACTAATTACTTTCAGAGGCGGGTGTTTGCAAGGTTACCATAGCAACCAGTGAAAACATTCACAAAAACAGGCAGAAACGAAGAGACTCCTCGTTTGCAAAGAATCTCCTTCTAAAGGCATGGTGCTCTGATGAGAACCTCCACGATCTTCCTTTTTCTATCCAGATCAAGCTGTGACTGCCAGGAAAGTTCTATACGTACAACAGGGGAGTGAAGGCGGGAGAGAGGGAAGCTTTCAGGTAAGCCCACCTGCCAAAACTTTGCACAATATATTTTTTCTTTTTGACTGTTTCACAGGGTGAGGTGGCAGGAGAAAGGGTCTTACCTCCATGCTGGCAGTCCCCCATTTTTCTTAACAGCCAGAATAATGCTCATCCCAAAGGCCACCTGCTACTGCTTCAACAGGGGACAGCACCCAAATATGTTGCCACATTCAGCATAAGGGAAGCCCAGTAGACTCTAAAAATGCCATGCCTGCGAACCTGAGAATGGGGAACCATCAAACCTCAAACACAGACTACAGGCAGCATATATGAGACATAATGAGAAACAGTGACAGTGGTGCTATGCTCCCCTACTCATTGTGACCTTAAGATTCCTTGGAAGTGCATCTGCAGTCCACACATCCCCATGCAGCGTCTTTCCATCAATTTGAGGGGCGGGCAGAGACAGGGTTATGCCAGCAGCACCAGTAACCTATCAACTGTGTGGTGGGAGGAATCACCGGAAAGGCAGTCCCCCCCTAGGCCATTCACAAGCTGCCAATGGCGCAACATGGGCCACTACCACCAAGGAGACTTGGAAGACCAGGAGAAACTGCAAGAATCCATGTTTGCAGACTTAAGAGTGGGGAATCACCAATCGACATGCACAGAATAGTGACCATGTACACTAGATCAGCAGAATAACAGCATAGCCGCAGTTCAATTATCTACTACTCACTGCAACCTCAATGCTCCTAGGGGGGGTGTCTGCGATCCACACATCCTCATTCGGCCCTCCATCCTCCATTGACTTCTGCCACTCAATCCCAGTGCCCTAGCATTTGAGGGCCCAGGGAAAGGCATCTGCATCCACCCACAAGCCTAGGCACCCCTGGGGCTTAACCCAGCAGAGTGTCCCAGGGTTCCCCATAATCACTGGGCCTGGGACTACTCCCCGCCCCCTCCTGAAGTCCAAGCCTAGCAGGGAATGACGGAGAAACCACAAACAGCAGACTAAAACACCCTGAAGCCCAGCAGCAGGGTCAAAGTTTCTGGAAGGAAGAGGCCAGCCGTTCGGCTTGCTGCAGCCACCCTCAAGCCTGTTCCCCCTCAACCCCCCAGATGGATTCTCTGCCCAACAGAGACTTCAGGGTGCCCCATACGCATCAGGCCTCGGGCTGCCTTCCCCTCCCAAAGTCAAAGGCCAGCAAGGACTGAAGGGGAACCACAAACAGCATCCGTAGACCTACAAAGCCAAGCAGCAGGGTCAAAATCTTCAGGGAAATAAGAGACCAGGCCAGCAGCCCACTTTCAGGTTCACTGTCCAGAAAGACAGAAAGAAAAACAGGTTGATTACGGGACGGTTCAGGTGCTTTATACCCTGGGCTATGAGCGGCAGGGGCCAAAGAAAAGTTAAAGAAGAATTTGGGGAAAAGGTTCTGGTGGAAGGCGGATGGCCTTCATAGAGTAAGTACTGGGACGAAGAGAGAACATGGTGGTCTTGTCCGTTTATGACAGAATTGAAAAATAAGTTTCTAGCGCTCAGAGAATTGCAGGGAGAAGAGGGGTGCACATCTGTACAGCACAATTTAGACTTTCAGTGAGTGGTCTAATGGGGATCCATGAAGAAAGGGGTTAGAGGGCCGCTGAGAATCCAAGCATCCATAGACCTGTAGAGAGAGGCCTTAGCCAAACTTGGGGTTCCCACTATAGTGACCCCCGAAGCCCCACCCCCACACAACTCTGAGCTGCAGGAATTTCCTTAAATCCCTGCTTTAAGTTATGATGGGGAAGTACGCTTTTGGTGCCAGACCGATTATGCTGCAAGGGGGTAGGATGTAGATTGCGCTTATAGAACAATCCCGCCTGCTGCCATTGGCCAGCGACACAGATCAACACTAAACATACTTTTGCGTTTCTAATCCAGGGTATAAAATATCAGCCAGAATGATACTAGTGGTCGATGTGGAAGAGGAGAGGAAGGTGAGGGGCAAAGTTGGGGTTGCTTTTATCTGCTGCAAAATGTAATTCACTGAAAGAAAAAGAAGCCAATAACTTTTTTCAACGTTTTCACAAATGCATGTAAGTGAAGGAACATTTGTACTTAAACAAAAAATAACAGAATTTCTCAAATTATGCAGGCACAATTAATTATCGGGACCACGGAGCACCTGTGGAAGAGAGGCGCCCCTTCTAGCGTTTCTCTTCACGCATGGCAACTGATGAGAAAACCGTTTTGCTCTCAGAAATGTGACGGCTGTTACACACGTTTTACCTGCTGAGGACTTCAGCAAGGTGGCTTGGAAAGGAGACGCTCTCCTCCACTCTCACATCCAGGCAACATTAATAGTGCAACATAGAAACCATTCCCCGGGCAGGCCAGGCACCCAAAGATCAAGCTTTTAAACACTCTCCTCTTGGTATGTCGGCATGGACGCGGGAACGGAGCCTGCGTGATTACATTGCGACCCCGGGTTAGGTGTAAAATGTCAGACGCCTCTGGGCGGGGGCGGTCCGTACGCGTGTCAACAGGCCCCTTCCCGCCATTGGACCTCGCAGGCACCGGGGCCAATGTTACATCGAACTAATGAAGATCAGGGCACGAGAATGCGCGCCTGCTCCCAGCCTTGGCCCTTTTCCCTGGCGCATGTGATTGGCTGCGCTAAAGCCTTTCTCTGCCCCTCACAGGCTCCGCGCTGTGTTCAGGGGTGAGAGCTACAGACCACCGTGTCGTTCATGGCTGCCCTCGACTTGTCTTATTATAATTAATTATAATGAAAACGACTTTGCATTCTAAAACACTTTCAACTAGTTGGAACACGAGACATCACATACCATTTTTAAATTACGAGGACACTTCCGCACGAGACCAAATAATGGAGGCTGGGATTTAACCCGTGAATTAGATACCAAATACAAAAGGAATATACATTCGAATAAGCACCATTGGCCCTGATTTGAGAAAGACGGATACCGTCACGTGTAATCACAAAGGGCACTGTGAAATGCGCAACATTATTTTTGAAAAAATCAGAACAATTAAAACCAAAAAATAACATTGGAACACTGAGAAAGGGGTCATTTGTCTTTTTACTCGGTAAAACGTGGGCGCATGGGCAACATGTTAATGTAACCGCATGAACTTGTCTTTCAATTAAACAGAGTCCAGGAACCAGATACTACGTTGTTACTCTTCCATGCGACCCTGAATAATGAAATCACCAAGCATACACAAGGGCGCTGAGGTCCAATTATAGGAAAACCCCCTTAAAAGGTTCCTCAATATTGTTTCAATTTTAAATTACAGATGAACTGTTTCGCTACACTGTACCAAGGCTGTGGAAAAAAAAAATGAACATATTTGTCCAATAAGCTTTATTATCAAACTCGATAGAGAAGATGAACAATGTAATTGTGGAGAATCCTTGGATGTCGTCCATTCTCTCCTAGGGTGATCGCCTTCCCATGAGGCCAGGGAGGTGAGGCTGCTAACCGATAGTCCCCACAGAGGTGGTACTCAGTGGGTGGATCTCATGGGGAGCCCTCACCCCCGCAATAGACTAGGGATGACTGTCTGGGAAGAACGCGGTACACAAAACACATATCCCCACCTCCCTCATCCTCCCATCCTGTAGAGTCCCATAATTCCACACACTTTCATGTATCTTTGTAGGGTAGATGACATGACCTCTCTAGAAAGTACTGGGATGTGAAAGAGTCGGGATCACATCTGTGAATCATCTACAGAAACTGGGACGAAAAAGAACGCCAGAAATACAATGGAGAGTAGGAACATCAATACTGAGACGAAGAGGAGGGGTGTAGCAATGCGGAGTGCCCCGTGGAACCAAAATGAGTGGTCCAGACAATGTGAAACAAACAAATACACGCAGAGGATGAAAAGGGAACGACTTTGCGACCTGGCAGATCCTTCCTGGAGGAGTCTGGAACGCAGCCGAAGCAAGGGAGGAGCCAGGAGTGCAGAGGCTGAGACACTTGAGGCGTCCCTGGTAACTCCACTGTGGTCCGAGCAGTGAAGAAGGCACAAGGCAGGACAACCAGCCAACGAGGAGAGCTGGTGTGCACAGAGAAATGGAAGCGCACTGTCCAGTAGCAAAGAAACGTGGCAAGGATGCTGTGGTTCGCGGAGAGACCACGAGAAGTCAGAGTGGGGAAAAGCCCAAAGACCACCAGAGGTCACCGGGAAGAAGCATGGAGACGTCCAGGTAGCTGGGATGGTTGGTTGGAACACAGAGGGATAGAGGTCGCAAGGAGCAGGCCTGGGACCCGCAACAAATACACTGCCTCCAACGCCATCTTCAACGCCATCTTCATAGTCTCAGTACCAATAGTAAACCAGGTCTGCGACAGAGAAGAGAAAATCACATTGGTTTGGAACCCGCACCCTGCTGTGAAGAGTAGCCCAAGTCATCTTCACAGTCACAGTACCTGGCAGGGGAGTGAACCAGGTGGGCTGAGAGAGAAAAGCTAGGGGAAGAGGAGCATGTACACTGGCATTGTGAACTGAGGATGGTCCGGGGGACAAAGCATAACCCCCCACACAGACATTGTGATAAAGTTTGTGAAGATTGCCAATGCCAAGAGAAGCGAGACATTCTTTGATGAATGACTCCCTTCTATTGGCATTACAAAAAATCCTAATAAAGGCCAGGGGAAGAGAGTCATACCCCATGGTGCTTGGGAACATTGTACTAAAGTTTGTGAATATTGTGACGAGGCCAAGAGAAGGGTGTCATTCTCTAGCCATAACAAGAATAAAAGAAGTCTAAGAGAGGCCAGGGGAAGAGGGCATACCCCCTGGTACATGGGAACATTGTGCTCACATTTTTGAAGATTGTGACGAATGCCAAGAGAGGGGAATCATTCTCTTAACATTACAAAAGGCATGAGAAAGGACAGGGGAATAGAGTATGTCCCTTCGCATTCTGAATTATGCAAGCCTGAAAGAGGCCAGGGGAAGAAACATATCCCGGGGCATTGTGCACCATGCAAGTCTGAGAAGGACAGGGGAAGAAAAGCATACCACCCTGCTGTTTGCGAACATTGTGAGGAGTATATGAAAGGCCAGGGGAAGAGACATTCCCCCAGGTATTTGTGAATATTGTGAAAAGCCTAGGAAAGACCAAGGCAAGATAGACATTCTCTTGGTACCAAGATTTTGAGTTGGAACTTTGCTTTAATTTGGAAATCACAAGTTACTCACTGTAGTGACTAACTTCCTCCGAGTCCATAGTCCCCTTTCCTCCATCCTGTATGAACGTCCCTCGCTGGGGACGGGAATGGAACCATTTTCACCAGAAAAAAATGTCTTTCCCATTAAATTTATTTGCACGCAGTGGCGCAGCCCAGGCAGCATGCGATCCCATGACCCCATACACTGGCGCCCCTCCTCGGTCCCCTTTGACGCATTGGCTGTATTAATCCGCCTATGGACGCTACTTATTATTTTTAGGGGGAAGGATGGTGAGACGTATGGAGGAAAGGGTACTATGGACTAGGAGTACGTTAGTCACTACGGTGAGTAACTTTTAATTACTCCTACGTTCCGTTATCTTTCTTCCATCCTGTATGTGCGATTGACATTTAACACAGATTGAAGCCCTGGGGAGGGGTGTTGCTTTAATTTCAGACAAAAAGGTTTTGCAGCAAATCCTGGCCGAAGACCTTGTCAGCCCACGCACTGGCATCCAAGCTGTAAGGCTTGCAGAAGGCTGATGAGGGGGCCCATGTGGCCGCCCTACTAATGGTTTGCCATGGTACGTGTCTATGGTAAGCGACTGATGTTGCCTTGGCTCTGACATTGAGAGTGTATGTAATTTGGTAACTCCTTACACTGCACTCTATAAGCTTCTTGAATGGCTGGGAGCATCCATTGAGCTATTGAAGTCTTGGAAGCCTGTCCTACCGGCTTTGAGCCGCCAAAGATGACGAACAGGGCATTGGAATTGCGAAATGAGGTTGAGGTGGAATGATGAGACAACCGCTGGAAGAAAAGTAGGATGAGTGTGCAGCACTACTTTGCCTTGATGAAATGTTGTGTACGGCTGTGTAGCCACTAGAGCCTGGATCTCACAATCCTGCGTGCAGAATTGAGACCCACTAGAAGCGGCGTCTTCATTGTGACTTATTTGATATCTATGCCTGCCATGGGCTCGAAAGGCTTATTTGCAAGGGCGCTGAGGACTATATTGAGGTCCCAGACAGGTGGGTACATCCTTGTCAGCCCCACCAGATGTTTTTTCATCACTGGATCACTGGGTTCGGGGTTGGAAGTAGAGAACAAATTCCTTTCCGAGTTTCTGAAGGCGTCGATGGCTACCAGGTATGTCTGACATGTATCCACCTGTACCCCTGATTTAGCTAGGTATGCTGAGAAGGAGAGCATGTGATCTAGAGAGCACGATAGGGGATCGGCTCCTGTCACCGTGGCCCAGGAGCAGAATCTGGTCCATCAGTTTTTGTATTGCCTGCAGGTAGCACTGCCTCTAGCGCCTTGGATGATTTTTAGAATTTCCCCGAGATAGATTGAGGTGGTTTAGCGTTATTTGCACAGGGACCGGGCTGCTAGGGCTAACCTCCCCACTGAGGGGTCAACCACTGTTCCCCCATGCTGCATCAGGAAAGGTTCCATTCCAACTGGTGGGGTAACCGGAGGTTGATCCGCCATTTGCAGGAGGTCCGAGTACCAATGTCTGGTCTGCCACTGCGGCACTATCAGTATATTTCGCAGTTGGTCTGTCTCTTCGATTTTGCTGATGACCCTGTGAAGGAGAAGGGTCGGAGGGAATGCGTAGGCCCACATTCCGTCCCACTGTATCTACAGTGCATCCCACATTGAGCCTAGGCCCCGGCCGCCCAGGACGCAAACTGCTGACATGTCCGGTTGAGCTACCTTGCAACTAGGTCTATGTGAGGGTGACCCCCACCTGCTGAAGATGTCCCGAAGGACCTTATTGTTCAGCTACCACTTGTAATTGTTAGTGCCCCGCCTGCAGAGTCTGTCAGCCTCTAGGTTCGACTCCCCAGGAGATGGATTGCTGAAATCCATATGTTCTGTGTCATATCCCACTCCCATATGCTGAATGCAAGCTTGAACAGAAAGGGGGACCTGGTCCCCCCGTTTGTTGAGGTAGTACATGCAAGTGGAGTTGTCTGTCTGAATACAGACCAAACTGTTTTGAACATAGTAAGGAAAGGGTTCCATGTGATTTTAATGATTCCACCAATAACGAAAACTTGCATAACGAATTTAAAACAATGACAAAATTTCGATTTTCTTTTTCAATCTGGGCAGGTCCCCCCAAAACTCATGTTTCACCAGCTTTATTACCTCACCCCAACACCCCCCACCTGTTTTAATCCCTTACCCCCACACCTCCACATATACCTTTAACTAAAGATTCAAAAAAATTTCTTTATTTTGTATTCATTTTAAGAGTTATTCGTTTTCAATTAGTTAAAATCACTGTATACCAAAGGAAAGCCCAGAGTGCGAGCCAGGTGGCCATCAGCTCCAAGCAGTTGATCTGCTTCTGCTGTTCCATCTTGGATCACAGACCATGCACTGTGCAGCTGCCCAGAGTGGCTCCCCACCCCTGGAGGGAGGAGTCTGTTGTAGTGGTATATTCAGGTTTGGGCTGTCTGAATGGTCTGCCTGCCATGAGGTTGGTTTCCTGCCTCCACCACCCAATATCCTGGTGAAGGTGATCTGGTATGGTAACTGCTGCCAATTGAGCTCCAGTCTCTTGTCTCCATGAGGAAGAAACATGCAGCTGCAGTCCCCTCATTTTCAGCCTGGTGTGAGGCATCACGAGGAGACATGTGGTCATTATCCCTAACAGGTGCTGTAATTGTAACCATGCCATGGTTACACTTCTGCTAAAGAAGTGTCCTGTGGCCGCAGTGATTGCCGCTGCTTTTTCCTTTGTGGGGAATATCCTCTGCCTCTGCGTGTCCCACAAGAGTACTAAGAAAACTAGGGTATGTGTAGGCTGTAGATGTGACTTCTGGGAGTTGATTGTGAAGCCCAGGTCATACAGTGTGCTCATTAGTTTGGAGGTTGTGCTCCTGGCTTGCTCTGGTGACTGTACTCTGACTAGCCAATCGTCGAGGTATAGGTAAACGTAGTGGCCATCTGCCCTAAGCAGAACAGTCGCTGGGTTCATAAGCCTTGTGAAAACCCTCAGTGCTGAGTTGAGGCCAAAGGGTAGTACTTTGTATTGAAAGTGCATTGCCATGATCCGAAATCTGAGGAACGAATGATGACGCTGCCAAATTGGTACATGTAAGTAAGCATCTTTAAGAAGGATGGATCTAGGACTAGTCGCAGGCCTGTCTGGTGCTGACTGGTGTGGTCGATTGCGGGAGTGGTGTGCTTCTGCTTGGAGCTGAACTGGTGCTGGTTGTGGGGAGGGGGGGGAGCATGGTAGGTATCATGTCTTGTATGATAACCTTAAGGATGCTTCCAATTTGTGGGGGCCACTTAAGTGTTAGGAATTTGTCAAAAAAGTGTTAGGAATTTGTCAAAAAAGTGCTCCTTGCAGGCTGGATGAGCTTGTTCCTGTACTGGTGCCTGCGTAAGCGGATTTATGTATGCCTGTTGTCAGCCCCAGCTGTGTCAGTCGTAAGCGTACAGCGCCTCTCTGTACCACATTTGTCCCGCAGTGGTCGGATAGGAGGTGCAACATGTGACCTGTGGCATGGACATTTGGAACCATTCCGCCCTGGCATTGGTTTCCCGCCTTTGGGATTCTGTGGATGGGCGCGCAACTAGTCTGGGCGACATTTTGGTTGCGTGGGACGCCATTTTGTCCGACGCCGCTCCATGTGCATCTGTGGCTGTACTGGGCCTAGGGTCGGCCTGCTTGCTTGTACGCATAGGCTCAGCCCCTCCCTGCACCTCAGGCGGAGGCCTTGTAGGCTGTTAGCCCTTGGCCATGGAGCTGGTAGTGCTGTCTGCAGAGTGTACAGGCGCCCCCACAGGCCTAGTCCTGATAATAGAGCAGTGCGCCTTGGGACGTGTCGTGGTGTTTGAGCCATTAGGCTCCTTGACGATGAGACTGGGAGGATTTTTAGATCCCTCAGCCATTAGGCTGGTAGCTATCTGAGCTTCGGTACCCTTGTCGCCTGGAGTAGAGCTGTATTGGCCATGTCCCACTAGCGGGTTTCCCCGTGAAGCAGTCGCCCTTAGGAATGACTCCCTTTGCTTGGCTCGTTTCCCAATGTGCAACACCACCAGGGAGAATGCCTCCCTTCGCCTGGCCTCTTCGTATTGGTTTCTTTCTCTTGGGTCCCATGCTCGTAGTTCTTCCGCTGTGTAGTTGGGCAGACATGACTCACCAACCCACCAGGTACCATGAGCGTGAAGATGCCTGGAGATGCTGCTTGTTATCGAGTATGGGTCTCTGACCCATTGACTATGGCTTCTTGGCTTTTAGTGGGTTCCATCAACTATACCAGCAGCCCAGTTACCCGAGAGAGGCTTGCCGGTGATCTCCAGTAGGTTGCAGGCTTCCCTTTCTTCTTGTTCCATTCTCCCCTGGCTTGTCCCCTCCTGTGGCATCTCCACAGCATTTCTCATTCTGCGGCTTGCAGTCACCCGGGCTGCACGAACCAACTCTCTTGCTCAGCTGGACGCCTGCTTCTTCTGTGGCTATGTTGGTTCATGCTTGGCGGAACCCTTCCATGACGGCTCTTCCTCCTGGTAAGCGTCCCGTTCTCTGCTTTCTGACCAACTCTCGCTCTCCGGCTGCCTCTGAATCTCCCAGTTCCTCCAAGGAGGATCTCTCACACGTTTTTCTCACACTCTTCTCTTTTGAATGGGTTCTGCCCTATCAGAAGTTGGAAAAGACTAGACCGCTCACTCAGGTTTTTATTAGTGCGCTCTATGCTTATGTACTGCTTCCTCGTCCCAGTGCTGATCTTGAGGACTCCCAGTGAGCCAGTTGGTCTCTCCCTCATCTGAGTAAATAAGGGATATTGATCCCTTCCTTGTCCCAGTACATTCTACCTGAGGCCTATGGGCGTGTGGCTCTTTGAAGAATTACAAATAAGGAACAAGTTACTTACCTGTAACTGTTGTTCTGCAGCATGGGTCTGGCATGGATTCACATGCTCATGAATATTCCCCATCAGTAAAAGAAAAAAATCAGTTTCAGTTTCGTTTCTGAACTGTCTTTCTCCTAACAACCAATCACTGGTCTCTGGGTCATACTGCCCCCAGCCAATGACTGCCCTCTACCTAAGCCCCTCCTCAGGCAGCCATCTTCAGATTTGGTAGCATGTAAAGTGGCATTAGTACCAAGAGAAGAGCCGCAGAGGGGTAGGCAGGAGGGTTCGCATGTTAATCCATGCCAGACCCATGCTGGAGAATAACAGTTACAGGTAAGTAACTTGTTCCTTCTCCAGCATGGGGTCTGGCATGGATTCACATGCTTATGAATACAAGAATACATAGTAGTAAACATGCACAACCATGGGAGGTGGCAAGGCTCAACATTAAGCATTTCAACAACTCAACATTAAGCATCTCTTACCTCCTCATAAGGCTCACCTTCAAGCAAACAGGTTGCGCAGCACTGCTTGGCCGACTCTGGACTCCCCCCTGGAATCCCAGTCGACGCAGAAGAATCTCATGAAGGTGTGCGTCGACCTTCACGTAGCAGCCCTGCAGATGTCCAGCAGGGGTACATAGTTGCAGCATTCCCTCTGGCGATGCAGCCGGAGAGCCACCTGGAAATGGAAGCCTTGGAGAGGGCCTTCCCTTAGTTCACAGGGCCAAAGTTCACTGCAACCGCAGAGACCACGGAGTCCACAGACGGCAGAGCTCTAAGTCACATTGGTGCCGAGTCTGGGACCCAGTACTTCTTCTCGTACCGGTCTCTCTTCACTGGGGCCGAGGATGGGTTCTTCAGGAGGGCCAGCTGCTCATCCCAGATGTCGTCCAACAGCGGGACCGAGAGCACGGTCTTCCTCTTGACCTCTCGTCACTGATAAAGGAAACTCTCCTTCTGCTCCTCGGGGCATAGCTGAAAAAGCCCTAGTGATCATGGCGTGAAACGAGCAATTTCGTCGGGAGAAGAAGCCGGGGGTGAGGGCGATTCGAGATCTGTTCTGTCGTCATCCGTCCCAGTCATTGCCGTCTCAGTCTCGTCCCTCGGAGGAGGTGAAGGATGAAAGGGCGGGGGTAGATGGAACCGCCTCCGCTTGAGTGGATGGCTCCCCGACGGTCCAGGCGCCGCTGGATCGTCCGCCAGAAGCAAAGGCATCTTTGTTCTTATTTCTGAACACAGGGTGTGCAGGGCTAGCAGGATGTCCTCCGACCTGTCTGTCGGTGGTTGCAGCGGTAGCAACGGGAGTGCCGGCAGTGGCGTGGTGTCCTCCGGTTCCTCGTCGATCTGCCGTTCCTCATCTGCTTCCCCCATCGCTCTCCACGTCCGCCTTGTCGGGGTCCTTCCCGTAGGACCTGACCACAACAAATCTCTTGTCCAAGACTGACTTGAGGCCCGCCAGCTCATCCTCGGAGGAGATTTCTGAGTCCGGTAGGACTATTGCACGCCGCACCCTTCTTCTCTGCGAGGGGTTCCACGGGGGTCTTTTCGATGGGCACGAAAGACGATTCCCTCTGGGAGGGCAGGGAAACTCTTGGCTTTGAGGTCGTCTCTACTGGGGCCGCATCTGCGGGTTTCACCAGAAAGGTTGCCACTTCCACAATTGAAGCCTTATCCAGGTGAATCTGGGCCTTTGCGACCTTTGCCGCGTCTGAGGCCTTCACTGTGGGGGGAGCGTCACTGCCTCGCTCCCCCCTTGGTTTTCTACGTCGGTGTCAACCAGGGCTTTTCCTAAAGCTTACCAGGGTTTTCCGACTTCGTCTTCATCGAGCCGAAGCGTTGACTCGCGTTTGACGTCGTTGGCGATGCTGCGCCCAGCCTGGAAGCCGAGGAGCCCGTACCAACGGCGCTCCCGGTGCCCACAGACTCGCCCTGCTTTGCCTTATGTTGGGCCCCCGGTCGCAGGAGCGCCCTCAAAGGTCTTAGAAGACCGCTCAGACTTCTTCGTGGGCTTTTCGTCTCCAGCCAATCAGCGAGCCCTTAACGATGGTCCTGCATGGTACGGGCGGACATGTCCGTGCAGAACGCACAGTCCTCCTCTACGTGCAACTTGTCGGAGTGCAGGCCGTAGAGGCATCGGGAGTGCTCATCCTCCTTGAAGACGTTCTGTAGTCCACATCCTGGGCAAATCCTAAACAACTTGGATCCAACGTCTCCTATGTGTTCGGCCATGTCCACGCGGGGTAGGCTTCAAAGATCTTCCAGAATCCTCGAAGAAGTGAAATTCGACAAAAATGCACCCTTGAGGGGTGCAGAGATTTCCGAAACGAGTCCCCGTTAATCAGAAGAAGAATCGGTGGAGCTTGAGGCTCGATTTGACCGAAAAAATAAGAATAAACTCTTTGAAAAAATGCAATACGCAGTAAAAGCTTGAGAGCTAAGCATGAGGACTCCAAACACTTGAACGTGCGGTAAAAATCTAAAGATTGCTGCCTGAGGAGTGCTTAGGTAGAGGGCAGTCATTGGCTAGGGACAGTATGACCCATAGACCAGCGATTGGTTGTTAGGAGAAAGACAGTTCAGAAACGAAACTGAAACTGATTTTTTCTTTTACAGAGGATTCTCAGACGGGGAATATTCATGAGCATGTGAATCCATGCCAGACCCCATGCTGGAGAAATAAATAACTACCTTGCCGGTTTTAAGGAAACCGGTAGGAACACGGAGGGTGGTGTTGTAGGGGTTTGGTGAGGAAGGTTGGTTAAGGTAATGTGGGCCATGGGGATCTCCCCAGGTCGTTACATATCCCATAAGGGGCTTCCTTCCCCATGAGATCCACCCACTACTTAACACCCCCCAGGGGGAGCACCAGGTAGCCTCATGGGAAGGGGCTCCCCCTAGGGGAGGAATGATGACATCCAGGGATTCGTCAGAGAAAGAGTTGTAGCTCACTGTTTTTCATCACAGTTTACTACGGGGATTCCCCATTTAAGCTGATTAGAGGCAGGAAACCCAACACTAAGTTGTACTCACCCTGGCTACAGAGGGTATGTAGGGTCTATGCATTTATCCAAACCTTGAGGGTTGAAAGGGTCTTCCACAGCTTTGTCCAAACCAGTGATGAGCATGTGTGGAATTTGGTTAGGGTAATCTCGTCCTCACAGAGAAAGCCTATACAATTTACAAAGGGGCCCGTCTCTGGCGTAGGGAGAGAATGTAGACAGTTCTTCTTTTCCAGATAGCCAGGCAATGGTCTGCAGTATCTCTAGGACTACATCATTCAAGTTATCAATACTTCCGCTGGATTAAAGCAAGTATGTTGGATCCCCATAGGGAGTGTAAGAAACCAGAAGGTGTCTCCCTGGCTAGTGCCCGGGGATCTGTCATCCAGGTGGCCAGGACACTGCCATCGCTATTGGATCCAGTTCCTAGGGTGGGCTAGTGCGGGAGGATCACCTGAATGAGGGATCATTGGGGAGTAGGAGTGGGACACTGACGGGTGAGATTCGGTATTCCCCTGCTCTCAACACCTTTTCCGCATCCTACCACGCCGGATATTCCAAAACACTGCCCCCTCGCCTTTTCCGATACAAACACTTTCACACAACCAGGAAGACAGTAGACTAACACCAGAGCCGTTTACCTGACATGTCCCAATACAAGGGTCAGGCAATTTGCCGACAGCCCTTTCCCATCCTTACAAGGATAAAAGCTGGAGCACAAAAGCACAGTACGAGAGAGCCAGACGACGAGACAGCTATCCAGACCCAGCAGTTTAAAGGAGGAGAAAGGCAGCAAATATTGAGAGGCTGACAGGAGAGACGCGACCTTGCCCTTTTTGACTCAGACCCACGAAACCTCTGCATAGGGAATTGTAAGGGAGTGGACAATAGCACAAGTGTCTTGCAACAATATAAGTTGGAGGGAGTGAAAATCCTGCTACTGTGGTACCGGCCTTGACTCCAGATCTAAGGAAAGCCAAGCGGTTCATCACAGTCAGTGAGTCGAAGGGAGAACCTATAAGAACCAGGTTGTGTTGCACGAAAGTCACAAAGTGGCATATGAAGAGGAGTATCGGTGTTTAGGGAAGGCCAGCTGCAGAGGGAACTGGCACCACGTGGGTGCTGACTCAAGAAACCCTGGTCGATCCCATGTCAAATACGACTACAGATACCAGAAGGCCATAGGAGAGCCCCCAAGATAGGTCCGAGTGGTCATACAGGAGGTCGAGCAAAATCCCTGTACAATCCAAAGTCTTTGACCGACAAACTGTTGAAAAAGCTACGGGAAGTGAATCCCGCAAGATGAACATTAATACAGAAACTGCATCCCGTAAAGATTGGCAAGAGAGAACCCAGTAGAGGGATGCTGATGAGAGGCGGCGAAGTCTAAAATCCTGCGAAACAGTGTATTGACAAAAATGAACCCGCCAGAGGGATGCCCACGAGAATTGTTTGAAAAGACATTAATACTGCTGAAAGTTAAAAGGGTGTACTGTCTTTGTGCACAGCCATAGTGAACCCGGAAGAGGGCGGCCGAGAACCGAGACAAATATCCGAAAGGGGTCTGCGCCCGGAAGAGGGGAGCCGGTGGTGACGAATCCTACCCTCAAGTACAAAAAAAAGCAATAAGTATTGCAAGACAAGGGGAAGGAAATGTCCCCCTTGTCATTTGGGATCCGAGCCCGGCAGATGGAGATCCCGAGGTGGAAAGTTATTACCTAAATGACACTGAGAAGGGAACTGTCTTGTGAATTTGTTGAATATGATAGTGTGAAGGGTCTGCGTCCGGAAGAGGGGGACCCAGGGTTGAAGCGGGTACATGATACAGAACTTTTTTTTTATTTGTTGAATACATCAGGCCTCGAAGGAAAGACTTTTATTGAAAAGAGACTTTACCATCGAAGAACCTGATAGCTGGAACGGAACTGTCAGCTTGTGCTTGGAAGGCTCGAGTGTGTGCTGTTCTCCAAAGTCCCACCCTTGTGCCGTGCCAAAAACGTGGGGAGGGGGACCTCAAGGCAATCACATCCGGACCTATTATTTGAACACTAATTCCTTTATTTTGATACCCTATCCCACGCTCTTTCTGTAATTAGTTGTAAGGGATTGGCAATAGGTTTTTCTTAGTATAGGCCCTTTTATTTTAACACAACGCCATTAGGACTGCCTTATTTTTCATTTGATGGTCGCCACTTGCTCCCATCTTAGATTTAATTTAGTTTAGGTGTTTTTCCACCTTGCATTTATTGTGCAATAAACACCCTTGAACTGTGATCACTTGTGTCTGTCTTTACTGTTGCCACCATGAGTTCCTTACAGGAAGCATCTCCCAAACTCATCAAGTCTCCACAGTACCTCAAAGACTACATCACTCAGATATGGGGGAGGTGCGTCACATGTGGCTACTTCAGACTGTGCGTCCTCGTGAAGCATGCAGCAGAAGGATGCACCGAGGAGGGTGGGGGCTTAGCATGCGACTATGCTTTTATGATTAAAGAAATACTAGCGTACCTAGTGTCATTTCGGAGCGCTATATAATTGTTGTTAATCTGGTGGTTTTGCAAAACCTAACGAAGATCTTTGACTGCTCTCAGAGTACTTAAATTCACACAGCCACCTTTAAAATTGCTATGGTCGCACCATTGCTGAAGACGCTCTCCCAGAACCCCTCTGATCTCAGTATCCTTTGCACACTTTCCAGTCTGCTGTGCTCTGCAATGATTCTGGTGCAGGCAGTCTATGAGTTGCAGGAACTCACCAAGCAGCAGCATACAGTCTTGTGCTCAGCAGAGGAAAGGAGTTCACTTCTAGACCAGGGGATAACTCCATGATGATATCTATTCTGGATGATCTCTGAATAGAACTAGGGAGGGTCCTAAGGCCCGGATTCTATCACAGCCATAAACAACTTTCAACATAATTCAATATCAAATACCCATCAACAGCCCAAAAGCAATAACACTTTAGCAGACAAGTACTGGCATTGACCGCTCTCATCACGAGGTAATCCAAGCATCATAACAAACCCCATAAAGCTACAATTAGGATCTGGTGTGAAGTTCCCACAGCGGTCTATTTTGTGCCAATCTCATTTTAATCTTCTTTATCAAAAACATAAAAGGCATCATCAAAGACCTCAGATTTTAATTATACAAGGAACTGGTGACCCCACAATTATAATAAGATTCATTACCACAAAAAATCTGTACGCTCACTTTGGTTAAAGTGCATCAAATGTACAATTTTCATGGCACTTATGACCTCTGATCATACAATACAACTCTCTCAGATCGACCTTGAGGATAATACGTTTTCCTCCCTGCCAGGACTCGGCAGAGTGATCACTTCAGTAGAAATGTAGAAGGGTATGCCACTGTTGAAAGCCTCATGCTGCTCATCACCAGGAACAACAAACTTAGGAATCATTATTTCATTTGAGAGAAGAACAATTACAAAGTGCCAATTCAATCACCTTGCCTAAGCAGCAGTCTCAGACAGGTCAGTACAAAGATACCATATCCCAGAACTCCTTCAAGTACACTTATTTTCAGAAATATAACAAAATAACCATATGTATCGTCTTTAATTTTCTCTGGCACTGTGCTTGGTTTCTTCTTTTGTGTTCTGTTCAATGTTTCTTTCAGATCTCCATAGATTAGTAGTCACCACTGGGAATTGAAAGCAGGTTCATACTTTAAGTTAGTGCCCGAAACAAACCTCTTTCTACCTACTTCCTTTACTTAAATTAACCAAATTATCCCTTGCAGATATCTAAGGCAATATGGTCAGATCAACACACTGAGAATCCAGTGATCTACATTGTTGTGCCAATACCACAGCCACCTTTGATTTCTGAATGTGCCTTTGACCTGGGTGGTATCATCTCTAAATCCTAGCAATGTCGGTTTCCACGTTCTAGTCCCTGAATTTAGGTCTGGTTACTGATGCATTTCTTAATTGTTCATGTTTGGAGACCTTGCCTTTTACTCCCAAGCACAGGCCATACTTTGAGGCTCTATTAAATGTATATATATATATATATATATATATATATATATATATATATATATATATATATATATATATATATATATATATATATATATATATATATATATATATGTTTTAAATGCACTATATCTGGGTACAAAACCGATCAGAGCAAGTGTGCTGCCTGCTCAGAGGTGCTCATTTGACACGAAGGTTATATTCTTCAGCTCTTTTAATGCTTGTCTTTACTTTTTAGGCGGACGCTCATTCCGTCACCCGCTGCTCAGCTTTTGTCGGAGCTGTATTTGTGAAGCATGTTTATTATTCTATGTCTAATCATGAGTCAATTATCAAAGGGGTATATCTGTCATAGATGCTTGGCAAGAATGGCGTTTTGACTGACAAAAGCCATTATATGTACTATAGGCCATGCCAGCTGCTGTATGTCATTGGGCTTGGCTTGAGTGTTCAAGCTGTCTACACCGTATACGGTTTGAACACTGATGTTCAAGTGCCGCCTGCCCTTTCTCCCCCAATTCAGAGATGAGGGGCAAGTCTTCATGGCGTGGGCCATTGCAAGGGGAGTGTACACGGGGTACACAACTGTAAAATAGAAAAAAAGGGAATGCTGCCACTGGCATTAATACAGCCACCTACAGAGGACATATGTGATGCTACATAAAACTCGGACATGTTAAGCCCATCTAATTCCCTGACCACTTCATGCTTGCTAACACTGCTAGTCTGTCCATCGTTACATCCTCCCACTGGAATGTTGAAGCAGTCAGCAAAGAAGAAGCTTGCAGGGTTCCACCTGGAACCAAGAAGGATGCAAAGACTGTATATCAGTTTGTTTGTCCGTGAGAAAATCGAATAGAAAATACTGAAGCAGAAAATGCCAATTTCTTTTTATTCGAATTTTCGGTTCGAAACGCAGGGGGAAAATCGCGGCAGCCCGCGTCAACATTCCCCCTAATGTAATATATCACCTTACCCCACTCCCCATCTATTAATTTGCTAAAAAGTAGAAACACTCTAATAAAGAAATTCTGCATTTTATGCCTCAGGTTTTTTTTCATTCTAATTTTCTGTAGATAGCTTTCAGTTTTACTACCTTTACGCAGGGGTAGTTACAAGACTGCCCAAAATCAAAATAAAATGGGATCTTTCCAAGGAAACAAAAAGGTCCCTTTCCTCACCACCTTCCTTTCATTCTCCGAATGTTATTTCGTCAGTCTCCTCTGTACCATTCTTAGAACCACTATCACTTAGAGAGGTCACCCCTTAGCCTCTTGAAGTACTTTCTCTCCTCCAATGTTACTTTATCTGCGTCACTACCGATCTCTGATGTTGCCACCGCCTTCTCCTGCGGCCTCTCAACTTCCTCCTGCACTGTTGCCCTCCAGCATCCTGGCTCCTACAATCTCCTCTTGACTTTCCCTCCCTTGGCTTGAGGTTATCGTCTCCTCCTGCCACGGACGTGCTGTTACCACTTCCTCTTTTTATTAATACTCATCTCCTCCTACCCTGCTGCTCTTTTTTCCTCTGTTATCATTTCCCATCTGGTCGCCATCTTAGCTTACACCACCTCCTGATGATCGCTCGCACACTCTCATGTTTATTTCAAAACGTATAAAGTGCAATCAGGCCAATAGGTGTCAAAGCACTGAACAACAATAATACTTATAATCAATAAAAAACAGCTCAGGAAAAACATCAAAAAGACAGTTGAAAAAATAATAAACTGAAATATGTATGTATAGGATTAATCAAATAAGTGGGTGAAAGTCTATGAGGCAAGTCAGACAATAAACGGAAACGGGTTAAGAATTCCAAGCACAAGGGGGGCGTTGTTGCACGTGCATCGAGCATGGCTGCCTAGGGGCAGAGCTCCGGCTCGGAAGCAATCCTGGTACAAAAAATATCCTTTCAGAACCGTCCCAGACACATCAAGAAGCTAGAATCCGATGGCGGAAGGCAAATGACGCGACCTGAAAAAAAAAAATGTAAATCCGTGGCTGCATCGGCGAGATATTGCCTCCGAAAACACCCGGCGGCCAAGAGACTTCCGTGTGGCTGCCTGGAGGCTCCATGAACACATAGGCTGCGAGCCATGCTGGGGGAGGGGCGCCACGTTGCCTGCAATATCCTGAGGCTAAAGGAGGATGCCAAGTGGCCATCCCGCCCTGAGGCGACTGCAGCGGCGCCAGTAAACACCCCTCGCGACCCGTAGAAGGTAACGGGAGAAGGAGGAAGCGGGGGAGAGGAACCCGGAGGCCGTGTACTGCTACCGCCGAGGGCGCGGCTGGGGGCGCTGTGACTGCTGTGCAGACCTGCGCGGGCCAGAGTCGAGGATACATGGGGAGGGCCCCCCCCCCGCACCAAGTAAGTTATACCGGGCTGGGGTGGAGGCCCTCTTGGCGCTCTAGGCGCCCGTGAGGTGGACTTTTTTCCAGCATACGACCCACGGAGATATCCGCCAAGGAGGGGGGGGTCCCATGGAGAAACAAGTGGAAAACCTGTTGAAAGACATCCTAGGAGCCGACTCCTTTTCGGAAACACTTTCTAATTGAGAGGGCCCACCGTACTCTAGCACCACACCCAAAACCAGGAGCTCCCCTTCGCACCATAATTGCACAGCTCCTTAACTACAGGGACAGAGACACCATACTTTGATTATGAAGAGAGAAAGGAACTTTGCACCACGACCAAAACAGAATTCACATATACCTGAACTTCTCAGCCAATGTAGAAACGCAAAGGAGATCCTATGAAGGGGTGAAAAGGCAGCTGCGGATGCGCAATGTACCCTATGCCCTTATCTTCCCAGCAAAAATGAGACTACAACACGGGGGGAGAGCTCACTTCTTCGAGAACCCCACGAAAGCCATGAAGCTTCCATTCCGTTGCCTCCTGGAAATCGAGCGGTGGACCAAAATGCGAGACCACAACTGAGAGATGAGAGGCGAGACCCCACAGACTGAAAGGGAGAATCCCAGTCAGCTAGCTACCGCCAGAAGAAAGGACAGCTCCGTAACATGGACGGCCTGAACGAAGACCTATGATTAACCGAGCCGTGAGCCTCCGTTGGGGCATGCCAGATGACTGCAACGGGCAGTAAAGGAAAGCTCAGGAAAGCTCCAACAGTTGAAGGGAATGAAAATTGCAGGGCAGCATCATCAAGTTGGGGGACCAAAGTATCACAAGATGTTTAGCTCTGTTGAGCAGTGTGGGAATGGGCGGCAGGTGTTGAGGTTCTGGGACTCAGTTGGAGGAGTCCCACAAGTTAAAAATCGTGGTGACATTGCAACACATGGAACTCTCCTGAGTGACAGCAAAACAAGAGACATAACGAGGGTGTACAGATATGGCTCATCTTGATATGGCAGCCCGAGGGCTGAGACTAAATCTTCTCACATGGATTGTCCGTGGGCTGAACATCCGAGCCAAATTGAACAAGGTGGGGACCTATGTCACCCGACACCATCCCCAGATAATCATGTTGCAAGAAACTCATGCACTTCAGAAGGTCAACACTGAACTCTTGAAAGGGTGGGGTCAGCATAGATTTTATACCAAATACTCTTCACAGGCAAGAGGAGTACTCATCCTGATCCACCCCTCCGTTGGTTTTTAATTTGGAAAAAGTAAAATAGACCCTCTGGGTCGCTATGTTATAGTGTGGGGCAGCATCGCTGGGGAAGAACTAATATTAGTGAATACTTATGGTCCGAATTTGGACGACCCTGATTTTTATACAAATGTAATGCAAGAGATGGGCTTCTCTCGAATATTATGGGGGGGGGGGGATTTCAACACCATCTTTGATGATACCCTAGACAGCTCCACCTCTAAACACAGGACTCCCACAAAAACAGCGGTTAACAATGTTGGACGCCTGGAGAACACTACACCCCCATAAAAGACAGTACTCATTTTACTCCTCGGTGCACAACACCGAGTTTCGCATAGATTACTGGATGCTGTCCGCATCTCTTATAAACCAAATCGACAATAGTGAAATCCTTCCCCGTACCCTATCGGATCACTCCCCTATCCTTTTAGACATGACACTAGGAAATCCAAAACTCCAGGTCAGAAGATGGAGGATGCCATCTGACATCCTTAAGGACCCTACAGTGGCAGAGGCACTACATACAGAAGTAGAATTCTTCCTTGAAACAAATAAAGACTCAGTCAACAGATACGCAACCCTATGGGAGGCATTTAAGGTTTGGGTGAGGGGGGTCCTGATCTCCAAATCCACGGGGCTGTTAAGGTCTGTCAGGGGGGAACTGGCGGAAACAGAGAAACGGTTGGGTGAGTTGGAGATGCGATATACAGCTGTACATGAAGACAACATCCTGGCGGACATCAATAGTAACCTGCAAGAGTTCAATAGACTAGCTACCAGGGAACTGCTGTATATGGCAACTCCAGTCAGAGCACGCTGGTATGGCGAGGGGAACAGGGCGGGTCACACCCTGGCCAACCTGTTGAAGGCCGAGAGACACCATACAATGATCTCTAACATAACAGCGGGGGACGGCACAATAACCACAAGTGGGGAGGGCACAAATCGAGAATTCACCCATTTCTACACAGAACTGTACGCCAATCATGACCTGAAAACACCCACTGACATTAGAGAATATTTAGACAACATCTCGCTCCCGACATTGCCAATAGAGCATAGACTGCTGCTGGACCAGCCCCTAACAGTCGATGAGATAAAGGAAGCAATAAAATCACTGGCTAACAGAAAGACACCCGGCTCAGACGGACTGGGGGCCGAGTTATACAAGGAGCTCAATGAGGAGCTGGCCCTGGTACTGCTGTCCGTGTGGGAGGAGGCCATGGAGTTGGGGACACTTCCAGCATCCATGAGGGAGGCCATAATAATGGTGCTCCTCAAGCCCAGGCGCCCGCCGAATGAGATGTCCTCGTACCGGCCCCTATCCCTTATAAACTGTGACGTAAAAATATTTGCAAAGATCCTGGCCACGAGACTCCTACCCAACATGCCCGCGCTGGTGCATCGGACCAATGCAGATTTATCCCCACCAGGTCGACGGCACTAAATCTTCATAGGTTGTTTGGTGTCATGGCCCAGATTAAACCAAAAGCCCAGGCGGTGGCCGTATCTCTAGATGCCGAAAAGGCGTTTGATTCAGTGTCATGGACATACTTGTTCATGGTGCTTGAGAAATTTGGACTAGGCTCATACTTCCTAAAATGCGTTAAGTTATTATATACTAACCCGGGAGCTAGTGTATTGACTAATCGCACCATGTCTGAATGGTTTGATCTGGGAAGGGGGTACGAGACAGGGTTGCCCGTTCTCCCCCATACTGTTGGCCCTTACAATGGAACCAGTCGCAGCAGCAATTAGGGAACACCAGGGACAGAGGGCTATAAAGATGTCGGGCTTGACCCAATCAATATCACTATACGCAGATGACACTCTGTTATACGTCCGAGAGCCAGACACACCTGGGGCCAGCAATGGAAACCATGCATGAGTTTGCAGAATACTCAGGATACAAAACCAACCGCTCCAAATCTGAAATCTTCCCCCTAACACCTGCCACGAGATGCCCAAACACCACGCATGGCCTACAATGGTCCCCTATCAAGATAAGATACCAGGGTGTTATTGTGTCGGGAGACAAAGCATCCCTACTCTCGAACAACAATGACTCCTTATTAAATACGATTTCAACTAAAAACTGCTTCTGGGCCAAACTTCCAATTTCACTTATCGGCCGGGTCGCTATACTGAAAATGGTTATTCTAGCCAAGCTACTATATATTCACTAATATCCTGATATGGCCTGGTAGACGGTTCTTTGATAGTCTTAGATCCATGGCTGTAGAGTTTGTCTGGTGCGGGGGGGCGACCAGAATGAAATGGAAAAAAATGGTGGAACCCTATAACAAAGGTGGCATAGCAGCTCCAGACTTTGAATTTACCTAGTGGCATAGGCCCAGTTTGTTAAACACTGGTATGATGAACAGGATACCTCACCCCACATCTGTTTAGAGAAACATGCAGCACGCCCGACCGACTTAAGGTCAGTCATCTTTAAAGAAAAACACAAGGATGAATGTCCATTCGATCCGGTCAGTACAACAGTGTATGCATTGTCCAAGATTTACCGTAGGCTCGGGTTGGAGACACCATATTACTCAGAGGCCCCATTCTGGAACTTCCCCGGTATAGCACCCACATACGATTCAGATGTGCAAAAGACATGGGACCCGGAGGGAGAATTTAAAATCAAGGACATATTCCGCAACGGCAAATTTATAACATTAGAAGAGTTCAAAACAGGGATGGGGAGAGACCAGCTGATGATATTACAATATCACAGAATGAGAATGGCATTTAAGGCTAGATGGCCACTGTTCCCAGATGAGCCCCCACCACACCCGTGCCTGGAGACTTTGTCCACCGGGTCGGGAACCAGTGTCTCGGGACTTTACACGGCTGTACAAGCGAACACTCCAACAATAAATATGATAAAGACCTCCTGGGAAACGGATCTGGGCACTACCATAACGGATAGATCCTGGGAGAAATACTGTGAACTGACCAAGAAGGTATCCATGAACGCGGGCCTCCGGCTGATCCAATTTAAGGTGTTGAACAAGTTACACTATACCCCCCCCAAAAAATTGCGAAATTCACACAAAACAGTCCCAACAGGTGTCGGAAATGCGGGGCTGATCAGGCTGACTCGTTCCACATGTACTGGGTGTGCCCACCCATATGTGTATTCTAGGGGGAGGTGGCGAAAATCCTGGAAGTCGTCACGCAGATACCAGCAGACCTCACACCACAAAAATACCTGTTCGGGGATATAGGAAAGCGATCTGAAGTAATCAGGAGGCTCTTTAACATTGCATGCGCAGTGGCCAAAAAGTGCATTCTGCAAAAGTGGAAGAGTGCACAGGCATCACAAGTGAAGCATTTTCTTAAGGAGCTGATGTATGTTAATGAATGCGAGGAACACTATGTAAGGTCGCTCCCGAACTCATGTAAACCAAAGGACATCTGGGCCTCGTTCAGAGTATATCTATGCGAAATGGATTCGATCAGTGGTAGCCCGGCAGGGCCTAGTAATACCTCTACTCTGTAATACCGCACAATATGTAATGTAACTGAACTGAACATCCCTGATATCGAAATGTATGGAATGTCGTGTTGTTGCAATGTTGTGTACCACAATCATTTAATAAAGCTTTTTTTTAAAAAAAGAATTCCAAGCACAAGGTGCAGCTGCCAAGAAGACTTGAAGGTATTAGCAATTTTGTTTTAAACAGGGAATGGTTCGTTCTTAAAAAATGTTCTGACCACGAGTAGCTCTTGTTGCACCAGAGATGGATAACTTGGCAGCCAGATAAGAAAGCTGGCCCAAATTCACAGCTTTATAAGGTGCGAGTCAGATCATAAACTGTGCATGAAAGTGAATGGGTAACCAGTGATGATACGCTAGCAAATCCTCTTTCCCATCTTGCACCGCCACCACCAACTTTTCCCTCTACCATTCTGATATTGCCACATTTTCTTTGACCCCACCAATCTCCAATTCCTACAGCTCACAATGGATCACTGGAGCGGGGTGCTTTTATAGCGAGTTCCCGCATTCCCATGAGTGGGTCTTCTAGTATGGGTGGGGGTGTGATTAGGGTCCTCCCTATGAAGGCCTGCTTTGGGCTGAAGAGGCTGAGCAGAGGCTATAATTGGCTTGTCTGCTATCCTGAGTGTTAATCTTTCCCCTCTGACCCCCCACCCCCTGTTGCTGCCTCTGTTGTGCTGACCTATTCTGTGTTTTCAGCTGTGATCTTAAAGCTGTAAATATACTGTGTATGATTTTGGAACATTTTGTTTCACTGAGCGTATGGGGGAATTGGCAACATTGCATCCTCAGCAGGAGAGTTTCTTCCCACAGAATAATGGCACTGAGACCTTTCTTCACGCACTGAGTTCTCAGCATTTGGGGAGCCACAAACTCACAACATTGTATCTGCAGGTCCGCAAAGCACAATACGGCTCTTGTAAACTCCCAGGGAGTTCTTTAATATACAGAGGAACTTTCTATCTGAGCACTCACTAATTTTCACAAATTCAGAGAAATCCTATACCTTAAATGGAAAGCTCTCCTTTCACGGTTATAGGTTTGGGACTACTCTGGGAGAGTTTCAGGCTCTCGCAGTTGGGTATGGGTCATACAAATGTTTTCCTGCAAGGTCTTGAAAGGGGTTGGTTTAGGACAGAACTGCCATGCCTGGGCTGCCCTACCGGAACACTAGGGTAGGCTAGGTATAGGGTCTCTAGGCTGGCCTGGGGTGCAGCATGGATTTTCCCCCATATCACATAAAAAGGAGCCAATGACGGGTGACGCTGCAAATCCTTCCCATACCACAACCTGCACAAACATCCACTGGCTTGGGATGGTACTGGCTCCATCTCAGTCACCATCTTGT
Organism: Ambystoma mexicanum; assembly: GCF_040938575.1. Taxonomy (NCBI): domain Eukaryota; kingdom Metazoa; phylum Chordata; class Amphibia; order Caudata; family Ambystomatidae; genus Ambystoma; species Ambystoma mexicanum. Next base: position 1,069,065,958 of record NC_090936.1, read on the forward strand.
CGGTCCCCAGAACCGGTAGTATAATGTAGCAAGGAAAGACGTGGTGGAATGATATTGAGCTAGAGGAGGGAGAGTGTGAGTGGAAAGTAGGCCAGAGAAAGAGAATATGGCAGAAATGAAATGTGTATTACACCATTCAGATCTAGAGGAGTATGGAACAGGGAATTGCAACATTTCAATGCTTACTATAGTTATTCTTTAATGTGTCAATTCATTCATTCGCTCAGAGGGAAGGAAGCACACCCCTTACAGCCATGCAGGCACTTAGGAACAAGGCTCAGTCTGTTTCCCACTTCGTTTTGAGGAAAGAAGAGTCTACTAGTTAAACCGTGATGGGAATGATGGTGATATTCAGTGCTCATTTCACTGGAACATTTTGGTCCCCAATGCCGCAAAGCATGTCTCTGCTAAATCCAAGGTCCCATTAGGCCACAAAAGGTTCTTAAGATCAAGGACAAGAGCATACATGTGCATGTTTGTTTTGTAGATCGCCAGTCTCAATTTTGGGAAGAAGACCTACCTAGAATTGGCCATTTCTTGTACTGTAAATCCTCCCTACAGTCAGAATTAACCCTCTTAGAGCAGAGTTAAAACCAAGATATTGCCTCAAACAGACCAGGGCATCTAGAAGGCTAGTGGATCCTAAAATGGGACTGACCTTTCGGAAAAGCTAGTGACACCACACCGTTGCCCCACAGGTTAGCCTGCCTTTGTGTAGTCCACTTCCTAACCCCAGATCCCACTGAGCATCATTCCATCAATTCTAGCTACATACATTTTTCTGAATACCTAAATCAGTAACTAGTGTCATGGCAACAGTACCTGACTTCTAAGTGCAGCACCAGCAGGCAGCGGTCTGCCATCTCCTGGAAGGATCTGGCCAGCTCAACGAGGGTCTGCATGATCTGCTCCGAGACTGGTTGTAGTTCCATGTTTGAGTGATTGTCAGAGCCAGGCGAAAGAGCAGCTGCACATAGAAGAAGCAGACAGAAACATGTGTCACAAAAGGTCATCAAACAACAGACGTTGCTCTCTTGTGTATACAAACAGTGGTAATTTCTTTTAAAATATTATAGGGGTGCACTCGTAGTATGCCCCTGGCTTCAGAACATAATATATACAGTAATTAAAAAAAAAGGGATAACACACCCATTTTTTTTTTTTAAAGTAAACTCGACTCATTTTATTACTGAATTTTTCACAGCACTTATGATGGGAACCCAATAGTTCTTTTACATCTTGCATCATCGGTTACCATAACTTTGCAGGATCACTCCTGGACAGGAAAAGGTGCGGGAGGACCACAGCGGGAAAGCTAGAGGAGCATTCCAGGGGCAGTCCCACTTATATACCTGGCCCCCGCCCGCCCAGATACAGGTAAGGACTGGACGCCCCCATTGCTGATCCCCTGCCTCCCCATCCACCCGGAAGTCCCACTGAATGCATGAGCCGCCGCCATGGCCGACGAGACAGCCCCTAATGGCGGTGCGCCTACAGGGCCATTGTGGCGCCTCCAGTTTTCATGGCCAAATCCATTAAAGAGTGATTTTCAAATACATTGTCAAATTGAGATTAGAAGATCCAGCATCTCCCACTAAAAAAGGATCAAGTGGAGTCTCAAGAGCAGAACAGTATCATATTGATAGAGGAAGGGTAAAGATCTTTTCTATGCTTTTCTACTGCGGGGGGTTTCTCCTTGTTTGTGCAAAATGCAATAAAATGTATTAAAATAACATGATGTAGCTATACATTTGTACATGATTATAAGATTGTAAACGTAGTGCCTTTCCAGACAGACAATGGGAAGTCAAATCCCTAATTGAACTAGTCACTGATCCAGAATTCAAGGTACTATATGTTATATTGACCATAATTGAATGTTTGCTACTGGCCAGGCCATATAAGGGTTTGGTTTGTAGGCAAAAGCTATAATTTGCTCAGTCATCAAGCTTTCTGTAGTTGCCTGTTCAATGGAGCAAAGTGGGAACTGGAGTAAATCCTTTGACCGTTTTGCGCTTTGGCACTCCTGCTACGCTATTTGTCCTGGGTGCAAGTTCCTGACGGAAGCCAGGTTTCATGGCTGCTCTCTCTGTCACATCATTTGAAGAGACCTGTAAAGCGAAGGGGCTATATGTGGCAAGGAGAGCACCTTGATGTGGCAGGGAAACACTGGTTACTTATGATAGCAGAGATCAGACTATGGGCACGGGAGCGCATGCAGAGCAGTGGGAAAGTAAAAGGTTGGGGAGGAATTGGAGGACTCTGGAAGAAGCGTGTTGTTGAAGTGCAAGAGAAGTAGAAGGTTACGCGAGGAAGAAAAGCCCGACAGTTGGGGGATTGGAAGGGCATCACTGCGCATTACCAACATTTGCTAGTTGCCAATAATGGCTGTTAAATTGCACAACCACATATTACCCGACCTTTGTTTGGATCAGGCCAGTAATGCCTGGATGGCCAATTAAGAGCTGTTATAGGCAGCAACGGTACAGACAATCTCAGACTTTTTTCTCTGGATGTAAAAAAAGGACTATTGCAAAATAAGGCATTTCTAAATGTATTATATTCTAGGCTTTACACCATACACATTTTAAATATCACAACTCTGCCTAGACATACTGATCAGCCCCTCCCCCCCGTGAACCTTCGCCCAATACCTTTTGGGCATCCACCACATGGACAGGACTCTGTAAACTTCCAAAACGTTGCTCTTTTTCTTCCCCATTACTGCATCTTACCTTTCTCCCTGCCTGTATCCCCCCCATCATCTCTGTGTCTGGTACTAACCGAGTAACGGCAATCCCACACAACATTCCTAACAGTGATCTCACAACTTAACCTGCAAACCTATCTCTGAACCCTTCCGGCTCAGGCTTTGCACTGAGCAACCATACCATCATTTGAAACAACCTACCGAGGAATGCACAAACCTGCTCGGCCACACACTGTCTGGCCCTCCAAGTTTATTATTTATTAGAAGTGTTTTCCCAGTGCAGGCCCTACCCAGAGCGTTTCGGAGCACCTTATAAAGTTCAAAAGGGAGTAGATGAGAAAGAAGTTACCATTTTTTAAGGACAGGAAGCTCAAGAGATACAGTGGATGGCAAATTTTGCTACAGGGGTGTGTCAGGGTTGCCGGTGTGCGGTAAACAGTTTAATTCAGTGTCCATAAATCTCACTGCAACTCTCTCTCTTGGGTCGGGTAGTTTGTATTCTGTCTCAGGGGGTTCTGGGATGTGTAGTCCTGGATAGGAAGAGTGAGAACACTGGTGAGAATGGAATTGATAGTGGAACCTTCCACTTGTAACGAGGCACATAAAGGGGGGCAGACACTGGAGCCCTCACCCCTTTTCTGAGACAGGGCTGGCTCTAGTAAAAACCCTGGGAGGCTGCCTGTTCCAAACAGAAAGGGGTCCCTACACCCTCTCCCCCCCACAGGGACAAGCACCTGACCCTGTCACATGGGTTTAACTTTGTCAAGGTAGGGTTCAGTTTTAAGTTGGTTTTGTAGATGATGCAGAGTGCTTTAAAATTATTTCTCTGGGGTATGGTCAGCAAGTGGAGCTGGGAGAGAGCTGGGGTGATTGTGGGCGTTTGGTTAGGTGCAGGATGAGTCTTGCTGATGTGTTCTGTATTGCTTGCAGTAGGGCAAGGGTGTTGCTTGGGAGTTCAGTGAAGATAGAGTTTCTGTAATCCAGCATGAACAGAACTAGTACTTGGACTGCAGTGCAGAAGTTGTCAGTGGCAACAATGTGACTTATCTTGCGGAGGAGGTGCAGTTGTAGGTTGCATGTTTTGGTGATGGAAGCTATGTGGTGTGTGAAGGACAGGTGGGGTTGATGGTAAAGCCTCAGGATTTGGCAGGTTTAGAGAGGGGTATGCACAAACAAGGGTGGTCCTAGGAGTGTCTCTCTACCGGCCTATATCCCGGGTTGGAGTCTCAACTAGAGTCTTTAGCTCACCATCCTTTCACAGAAGAGAAATGTCCACTACATGTCAGTCTTTTGGGCAGTACAGCACCGAAATCCCAGACAATTCTCTTCTGAACAAGAGTACCACTAGCAACCTCTGACTCCCAGAACCCCCCTGTTTGCATATAAGAGAGGGGTATGTCAGTGGCGAGTTCATTAATCCAGGTGTGTGAGATGAGCAGGTATTCAATTTTGTATGGATTTGGTGTGAGGAAGTAAGTTGTCCTCCAGGTGCTGATGGTGAAGAGAGCTTTTGAGGGTGAGGGGGACGAGATCTGGAAGTACATTTGTGTATTGTCTGCATATTGGTGAAAAATGACACTGTTTGCTAAGGGTCTGAATGAGGGATGCAACATTTGGTTGAAGAGGAGGGGTCATAGGGAAGATCCTTGTGGAACCCCATACTTGACTGTGGTGGATTCAGATCTTTAGGGGGGCATGGAGAACATGTGTGTCCTGTTAGTGAGGGTGGAGGTGAACAAGCTGAGCAGTGCCTTAGAGTTTCAAACTGATGGATATGATGTTTAGGTGAATGGTGTGGTTAACTGTGTTGAAGGCTGCCAGGCGATCCAGGAGTACGAGGTGGACTGTGTCTCCTTTGTCAGAGATGTTGCGGAGGTCATCCAGAACGTAAAGAGTAGCAGTCTTGGTGCTGTAGCAGGGGTGAAAGCCTGATGGGAAGTGGTTGAAGAGGTTGTGTGTGGTGATGTGCTGTGAGGTTTGGCTTGTGACGAATCAATCCATGATTCTGGAGAGGTATGGCAAGATAGTGATAGGACAGTAATTTTCAGAGTGTGGAGGATGGTTTCCCGAGGAGGGGGGGATTTGCCCTGTTTTGAGTGCAGAGGGATTGTATCATGTGAGAGACAAGAGTTGAAGATGTTAACCCAGGGTGGTAATAATAATCCTAATAAACATTCTGAGAAAGGTGGAAGAAAGAATGTCTTTGAGGGGCATTGGAAGGGCAAAATGGTACCCCCCTCCCCCACCCCTGGCCTGGCTGCCCCAATTGCCCAAACCCTATGAAACCTAGCTGGGACAGTGAAATGTTGGAGTAGAGGACACAGGCCATCCCATATGCTCTCAGCAGCTCCAAACATCAGAGAATTGACCTACCCTTCTCCCCGGCAGGATCAGGTTAAGCAGCAGAGAGGAAGACTGACTTTCCAGCACTATGACCCTTCAGAGACATTTGGAGCTGGGAAACATGACGCTGTAGGAAGAGAGATCTGAAGTGAGGGAGAGACAGTGAATGTGATAGTGTGTGTCATTGTAAGAGAAAATAAAGCTGGAAAAGGAGTGGAAGAAGACAAGTGGTGGGGCGGCAAAGGAGCTGGAGAGAGATGAGATAGATGGGCGCATGAAGCCAGAGGCGTTGGAGAGAGAGAGAGAAGGAAGAAAGGGCAGTCATAGCCCAGGTAGAATGGGCACACTGAATCGAGGGGAATGCAGACCATAAGCTTGGCAACCAGGGAGAGCGAGAGTAGGAATCATCTGCTAATAGTTTTACTGCCACCTTGGTTTGGGGATTCTCACGAGACAGCCCCTTTATATGAAACTTCCCCTGTCGGGAAGGCTCATAAATTAGGTGCAATCACTTAATACAATACAATGCCTAACTGGCATTGTGGTAACACAAGGCAGGAACGCGTATGGGAAACACTAATACTAAAGCAAGCAAGCCTGAAGTAGTTGAGCTGTGGTAAGAGTAATTAGTGCAAGATAATTGCCATCCCCTTACCACCACGTTTGCTTTTCTGGGGAAGCACAATTATTCCAAGTGATAATGATTTCTTCCAAAGTCTAGGAGGCTTTTAACACATTGCTATTCCTCATAATCAGCAGTGGGCTGGCAAGGGGGCAATTCCCTCCCAGGCTGGCCAACTGAAAAAGAAAAATCTTAAGAATCCAGCCTGCCACAAAGGAGCCAAGTGCTGCAAGGTCGGCAAAACCTCTGTGTAGATGGGGTGACGCACTTTTCCCGATTTCAGCTGTGAAGCAGATATGCCTGGCTGGTCCCTGCACATGGGCCTCCGAAGTGAATGAGAAGAGCATATTGCGCAGGTACATATCCATGCCGCCCAGTGGCAATGCATGCATTTAAATGACAGGTTCTGTGACACTGCATAGCAACACTGTGCTCCATACACTATTGGTCTGTCACAATCCTCAGCAGCTTATCATGACTCTTAATTGCCAAAGAAGCAAGAGTTTTTATCTTATTAATTTTATTCTGCAATAATGTTTCCCCTACGTTCAGGTGAATTTCCCGATCACTAGTGAGTTCATCACAAAAATAGTTTACTGGCACCGTGAGCAACACCCCTGGATGTTACTACATGATGGTTATAGAAATAGCCATTGGATTGTTTGTGCCACTCACTTTTGGGCACAAATGGAAAAAACCCAATGATGTAACATACCGTTATCAATTATTAGTAGACTATAAACTAAGGGGTGTCATTCGGGGCTGGTGTATTTTCTTTTTATGCAATACTGCTGGATCAAGTTATTACCTGAGCAGGGGGTATTTCTGAATAGCTGCCAAATTCAGAGCTCATCATAGACGGAGGTGGTGTTTCTGGAATACCTACAGAGGTATTTCAGAAATACCACCTTTGCCTGTGGTAACGTAAAAAGCTATTTTCACAATCAATGTGAAGGTGGAAATGGGTTAAGTACAGTAGTGACTCAGCATTCCTTGAAGAGCAGGGTCTTGAGCTCCTTTCTGAATTCTAGAAGAGAAAACGATCAAAATTGTAGACACGAGACCCAATCCCCCCCTCCCCCCGCAGTTGAGAAAGCTCTCTGCCCGCGACTGCCTTTAGTCTCCCGAACGCTGTGTCTTGTGCAGTAGAGCCTGATTTAAGTGCCAAGTTATAATAAAGTTTGTGTCACTATCTATATATAAATATAGAAGTTAACATTTTTGTTCGTTTGTGGCGGGATTTGTGGCGAAGCGTTGTTTCATATACAATTATACACTGTTTCACCAATCAGCACCAGATTTTGCATAGTTACCCATTAGGACCCTTTGGACTTCACTGGCTACATAACATTTGGACACCCCACCCCTTTCCCCCGATTTCTGCACTTTCAGACATGAAACGATTTCCTGAAATCAGCTAAACATCAATGTGGTCGAAGAAGGACCGGTTCAGACACGAGGAACAAAACTCGAGGTCCAGACCCTAGGATGCACTGTTTCCAAGATATTTGCACTGCAACTAACTGCACCACGCCAGGGTGAGGCAACAGGTGGGGAGAGCGCACAGCAAGTCTCTGTATGCAGCAGCAGACCATCTCTCACCTCCCCCGCAATGTATGCTTCGGGGTATGCCAGTCAACAAACCGCGCCAATTCTCAGTGCAGCAAAGCACATCAAGCGATAAGCGAATCGGAACAGCCACCAACAGGATGGGTGTTATCATCATTCAGAGAACGGGTGCTTCTATGCAAGTAATTTATATTATTCCATTATTATCGTTTCATGTGGGACATGTAGTTAAGACCAATTGAAGGGATGGTGAAGCAGGATGGAGACATATGGTGGATGTTGACTGTGTAGCAAAAAACAGTCGAACATTTATAAATCGCTTCTGTTGCTTCCAGCTGTGGGGTATGGATTGTTGGCAATGTAGTGAACTGCTCCAGAGGTGCAGTGCGATTTCCAAAAATATATATGCCACATCTGGATCCAGTAGGAACCATTTGCAATTGGCCAACTAGAACAGCCAACAGTGGGGTGCTCGCAACTACCACTTGAGCTCAGAGAACGAAGTGCTCACTAGAGAGTTTCATGTGCAACTTGCAGTCAGTTGTGTAAATCCCGCTGGACTGACTCCATCCATCGAAGATCAATACATTCACAACCATTCAATTGCCCAACAATAACCGCTACAATTACAGCACTTAGTCGTGAAAGGTCTCCGGGCGTAAATGCGTGACATTATCACCATGTCACATACTGCACCACAATACCTGTGGCTGAGTAAATTTGACATTCGTTCCAATTCAGACCTGAAATGCTGGAAAGAAAAAAAAACGGTCCAGTACTAAATTCTACATCTCTCTTTCTCGCTTAGAGCCTTTCACCCTACATAGGAGTTCAACTTTAGCTATTAGTACTCGTTCTAGCGGCTTCTTCGTACAGTGAAGCATTCGCAATTAACGGAAAGGCAAACAGAGGCTGACAATGGACGGACTCTCAAACAAACATGATTCCCTAAGGGGAGAGAGAGAGAGAGAGAGAGAGATTAACACAACACTGTCAATTCCACTCCCCGGGTGCTTCTGAATGTAACGGACTACCTTGTTAAACATCTATTTCTTGAGGGCAGGCTCTTTCAACTCGCTCAATTTTCGCATATAATGAAACGGAGGACCTTGTTTGGAAGTGTGAGGAGTAGGCTAGGAGAAACGATATGCCCACCATTGGTTTTTTTGCTAGCATGGTGCTTCCCCCCTTAACATTTGGTCTTTTAAAAATCAAAAACAAAAAACATGTTTTCCTCGTAGACCTGCATTATATAGCCTAGGGGTTGGGAATGATTATTTCCTTCACCCCTTTATGCCATATTGCCGAACTGATGTCAGGTGAGGGGTTGGCAATGCAAATCTGCAGAGACGTAGATACTATGCCCATTAGAAAAGAAATGGTTATTACTTGCATAGTGTTGTCATCTTATGGGTTGGTGATGATATCATGGAACCCTGAGTGTAAGAGAGACTGTGAGGTCAGAGGGGAACGGTGGTGTTGGGTGTGTTCCTAGAGTGACAGTTGGAGAGGAAGCATTGGACTGGAGGGTATTGGTGGATCTATCATATGTATGGAATACGTACATGCAACTCCTGTTCTCCAGCATTGGTACCCTTCATAGATCATTTATTGTCTAAATGGATCTGTATCAGGCTATCGAACCCTCAGTTGAAGGTTTTCTCATTTAGCGCCAGGATACCCTCGGGTGATAGCACGATATAAAGAATTCCTTAACATAACACAACAGATTCACATGCTGTGAACAGATTACAAAGCAGTACCATGTAACCAAACTGGGTAGAGGCAAGCTCCTTGTAGCAACACTTACCACAGCAGACACTGACCGACCATACGCAGACAGGTAACGTAGAACCGCCTGACCGATTCTGAACTCTGCTGCAGAATCCCTAAGTGATGCAGTAAAAACGTGCAAAAGTGTTGACGGACCTCGGGGTCGCCGGCCTGCAGAGGTCTGGCAGAAGGACCCCTGATAGGAACGCTGTTGTAACAGCTACCGCTCTGGTGGAATGTGCCTTAGGCTTACCCGGGAGAGGCATGCCAGCTTGCCGATGACAGAAGGAAATGCAGGAAGAAATCCACCTGGCAATGGCATACTAGGAGGGTCCAAATGCCACACAGTTGAGCCGTCTTTCCGAGCGACTTTGTCCGAGCAACGCAGTACTTTACAGCACGTATGATATCCAGGGAATGTAAAGAACGCTCTGCCAGAGATCCCGGGTATCCGAAGAAAAACAGGGAACACAACTGGTTCATTGAGGTGGGATGCTGAAGGTACCTTGGGCACATAGGATGGATTAGTTTGTAGGACCACCTTGGACTTGTGGAAGGTAAGGTATAGCGTCTTGCAAGACACAGATTGAATTTTGCTAACTCTTCATGCTGATGTGATGGTGACCAGGAAGGTGGATTTCCAAGAATGAAACTTGAGTTAAGCTTTATGTAGTGCCTCAAACGGAGGGCACATGAGTCTTGACAGAGCCATATTCAGTTCCCAAGCCAGTGCTGGGCACTTGGTAGGCAGGAAAGAATGAAAGAGACCTTTAAGGAACTCCTTGACAAGCTAGCTAGACCAAAGAGAAGACATGGAAGAACGGGTGTACCAAGACACCGCTGCGAGATGCACCTTGATGGATGAATGTGCCAACCCCGCCTGTGCCAGAGACAGCAGGTAAGGAAAGTTGTTCTTTGTCTGAACAGTCAAAGGGTCACCCCCTTGTGGTGCACACCACATGGCAAAAAGTTTCCATTTGCTCTTGTAGCAGGCGAGCGTGGAAGGGGCATGCCAGAATGGCTCTGCAGTCCTGGGGTAATGGGGTGCATCCAAATTCCATGAACACAGGAGCGAGGCCGCCAGGTTAATCGAGGCTGGGTTGTGGGGGAGGACAGCACCCCCGTTTCTGGATATCAGTTACTGTCGAGGAGGAAGTCTCATTAGACGGGAAGAGGCTAGAGACAGGAGGTTGGAGTACCAGAACTGTCTTGGCCATGCCAGGCCACTTAGATTAGTTTGCGCTGATGCCATCTAAACATGGATGGCACTTGTGCCACTAAAGGTATGGAGGGAATGCGTATAGGAATTCTCCCCCCTAGGGGAGTGAGAAGGCATCCCCCAGATTCTCTGGATGTGGGAACCTGCTGGCAAAATTTGTGCATCTCTTTTCCTGGAGAATGGCAAAAAGATCTATGTCCAATGGCCCACAGCTATGAAATATCCGGAGAAGCAGAGACTCCAGCACTCATTGCAGCAGCTGAGTTTCCTGCTGAGGGAATCTGCCATGGTGTTCTGAACACCCGGAATGTGCAACGGAATGAAAAAAATGTGGTGTTTCAGTGTCCAGATACACAGGGCTTGCGCATCAGCTGAGCGAGAGAAAGGGATCTGGTTCCTCCCTGCTGCTTGACATAAAACATTGTGGTGGTGTTGTCTGTAAATGTCCACACCACCCACCCGATGATCTGTGGGAGGAACGACTTCAGCGCACAAAAAAAATCAGCATGTAGTTTCAAAAGGTTGATATGAAGTGTTTTCTCCTCTTCCTTCCACAACCCCCTGGCATGAAGGTTTACTGTATGTGCACCCCACCAGCTATGGAGGCATCTATTGTGACAGTGACTTGGTGAGGGTCTAGGTGAAAAAGAGCGCTGTGAACCAGGTGAGAGCGGACCGACTACTATTGCAGTGGCTTCAAATAGAGGTGCATCAGTGAAAATCTTGTCCTTCCAGGAACCTGACACCCGTCACCAGCATGCATCTAGGAACTCTTGCAACGGGTGCATTCAGAGCCTGCAGTGCTGGAGTGTGGGAAAGCAAGAAGACATCATCCACAACAGGGACTTCAGAAAGCGGACAGATGAGGCTGGTAAGCGGGAGAGCTATTGTACTTTGGTGAGAAGAGCTTGGACTCTCTCCTCCGATGGGACATCCCTGCAAGATTTTGTGTGCCTAGGCATGTACCCAAGTGGAGAGCCTTCTGCGATGGGGACAGACAGGATTTTGGATAGTTCACAGAGAACCCAAGAGACTGCAGGCATTGCATGTTGAGTGCTGTACTTGGCTGCCATGTCGAACAATGTCACTCACACCAGCCAGTCGTTCCGATAGGGATAGACATGTTCACCTGATCGGCCCTTGATGAAAACCCTCAGGGCCGGAAAGAGCCTGAAGAGTAGGGCTATGAGTTGGTAGTGGTGACCTGCGACCACTAAATGCAGATAGTGGCAGTTGGATTGGGATGTGGAAATATGCATCCACAAAGTCTAGAGCCGCCAGCAAATCCCCTGCCTGTAACTAAGAGAGTACCTGCTGCAAAGTTCCCATCTTGAAAGCTTGGGTTTTTAAGAACTTGTTTAACAGTCAGAGGTCTTTTATGGGCCTCGAATCCCCTGACTTTTTCCATACGAGGAAATACCTTGGGTAGACTCCCTGTCTCTTGTTGGCTTCATAGCACCTTCTCGATGGCACCTTTGGATAACAGCGCTTGGACCTCCTTTTGTAGCAACAGTATTTGCTTCTCCACCTTTGGCGGCAGAGAGATGGAGGGGGCTGTTTAATTAACTCATGCGTGTAGCCCTGATGGAGAAGGGATAGCACCTACTTGTCTGTGGTGAATCTGTGCCACTCGTGGAGGAACCGAGAAAGCCTTCCCCCCACTGGGGTATGAAAGTAGGGTGGCTGGACCTCAGGTGTGTCAGGTCTGCTTTGCCGGTTGACCCCCCTAGAGTGTGATGAGTCTCGTTGAGTTTGAGAATGTAAGCTGGTGACTTATTCTGTGAGTCACCTGAAGGTGTCTCACTTGCTAATCCCCGGGGATCTGTCATCCAGGTGGCCAGGACACAGCCATCGCTATTGGATCCAGTTCCTGGGGTGTACCAGGTTGGGAGGATAACATGAATGAGAGGTCCTCAGCGAGTGGGTCACCAATGGGTGAGACACAGTACCCTCTTCTTTATAACAACTCTTCCCTATCCTACCAGTAGGATATTCAGAAACTCCCCCCCCCCCCTTTTCTGAAAACAAACACTTTCTTACACCATGAAAAACAACAGACTAACTAGAGCTGCTTATCTGATATATCCCAACACAAGGGTCAGGCAAAGTCAGGTAATTGATAATAACCACACACTCGACGCCCCTTTCTCATAGCATAAAAGGAGGCGCATGAGAGCACACTACGAGCAAGGCAGAATGCATAACGAGTCAGCTATTCAAGGACGGCAGTTCAAGAGGAGGGGAAAGGCGGCTAGAACCAAAAGGAGGACAAGAAGATTAGTTTCCTTGCCCTTTCCGACCCAGACCCGCAAAGCCTTGGTGAAAGTAATCATAAGACCGGGAATAACAGCCAGCGTGTGGTGTAGCAGATGTCAACGGTGCACAGAGCCCTCCTACATTGATAAACAAGGCAGGGAGAGACGCTCGCTACCGTGGTATCGTCCTCGACTCCAGACACAACACAAGAAACGCCAAGTGGTTCAGAGGGAGAACAGATAGTAAAGCAAACTATGTTGAGTGAAGGATGCAGATGATGAATAAGATGAATTAAAGAACAAAGACTGTGTGTGATGCAGAACTGTTAAAACCGCTGGGAAAGACCAGCTACAGAGTGGTTCGGTGACACATGGGCATTCAATTGAAAGACACTGCTTTGTCCCCTTTTTGTTAACACTACAAGTACCAGAGGGCCAGAGGAAAGCCCGTCGTAAGAGGTCAAAGTGGTCATACAAGGGTTGAGTAAAACCCCTTGTACAGTCGACAGTCTGACCCACAACCAAAAGGAAAGCCTGACTTGGGGCTTTAAGGAAAGCCTGACTGGGGGCTTTAAAAGAAAGCCCGATTGGTGGCTAAAATCCAGACTTAAGTAAAGTGAATAAAAGCTAAGGCAAATGTGAACCTGGCTGAGGATTGACTGCAAGGCGGGGTGGCGACCGCGTGAACAGTGTGCTGGCAAGAGTGAACCCCGTTGAGGGAAGCCCAAAGTGAAAGATTTTTTAAAAAGGATATTGAGTCTCGTGAATACAACAGGTGAAATCTTTTGAGTAAAAAAACGTAGTGAACCCGACGGAGGGAGGCTAACATTCGAGAAGGGTCTGAGCCTGGAAGAGGGGGATTCAGGGGTGAAAAGTCATCACCAAACATATATATGGAAAGGAACTTTTATTTTGGTATTTTGAACACATCAGGCCATCGGAGGCAAGAGACTTTGGGTAAGAAGACTTGCCCACCGCAGATCCTGATATCGTTTAGAAGAACAATAGCCTTGTGCTAGAAAAGGCCATTTGTGTGCTGTGCTCAAGAGACCCGCCTTGTCCCGAGCTAAAAATGTGGGGAAGGGAGACCTCGCTATACCATCCTGACTTATTTTTGTGAACACTATCCCGCACTGTTTTTGTAACTTAGCTGTAAGGGACTGGCAATTTTTTTTTTTTAGAATAGGGCCTTTTTATTTGACAAGACGCCACTGGGTCTGCCTTATTATTTTTTGATGGTCGAAGCTTGTGCCCATCTTAGACTTAGGTTTATATTATGCGTTTTTCTCACCCATTTATACATTTTAATAAACACCCTTGAACTGTGATTATTGTGTCTGTCTTTACTGTTGCCACCATGAGTCCCTTACAGTTCCTATACGCGTTTGACGTCGCATAGGTAGGGGACTCGCAAGATGTTGATGGGGACTGGTAGGAAAGTTGATACTCCAATGTAGTTCTTGAGAAATGGGATTTTTATCAGAACTAAAGAACCTCTGCTGCAAAGTGCACAAGGAGCTTGCAGTGTCCGTAACTGTCTTAATAGCCTGCAATGTCTCATCAACCTTCTTGCTGAATTGATCACTGCCATTGAACGGCAGGCCGACAACTTTCGCCTGAACATCAAGCCTGAAGTTGGTATCCTTGAGCCAACCTGGTCTGCGATGTACATCACCATTCCCCAGCTGCTGGAATCCGATGTCCGCAATGTCCACAGAAACGGATATCGCATGATCAGCTGCTGCCTCTCCTTCCCGAAGAAGAGCAGAAGGCCCCCTGCTTTTTGTCATCGGGTAGGAACTCTAGGATGTGGCCCATTTTGAACCAGAGCACCTGGTCGTATCTCAAGAGAATAGCCATGGCATTGGCCGCTGTGAGGATTTTTTTGCCAGCTGTCATAAACGCCCTCTACCTAAATGCATTGGGACGTTCCTCTTCTTTGTCCGGGTGGACTGAGAAAGAATAGGGGTTGCCAGAACGTTTACGAGCCACTGCCAACACCACGGATTCCAGGATTGTGACTTATGGCATTTAGGGGCTGAGTTTGGCAACTTATATTTCTTTTAAAATCTCTCCTTCTTGGAAGGTGCAGGGGAAGGGTTGGTCATTGTTAGCAACGTCCAGCAGGGTTATGGCCACAAAGGACTTCCAGTGGTGTTCACGCTGCTAGTACAGCAAGCTGTCCTTTTTCTGTTCATCTGGTGAAAGGCCGAAAATCTTTGTTGTCTGGATCGCCATCTGCATGTACGATGTCATTAAATTCATCTGTGCCGATATCCATTGTGTATATGGAGGCTTGGTCGTTGTAGACATCATCATCATTTGACTTTGTGCGAGTTGTGCTGCGGGGGGCGGTATTCCCTTGTAGGACGAGGGGGGGGGGGTTGGTAGGCCACTTCCACCATGTTGTGTTTTCTCCTCAGCAGGGCTGGGCAACCTGTATTGCAGCTCTGACACTAGTGATTTCAGAGTGTCCAGAAAATTCAAGATGTCCCTAAGCAGTGCAAAGGGTGTCAGGGGATACCCCATGTGATATAGCCCTACGGAAAGGGGCTAGAGTCGGAGCTGCCCTAGGAAGAGAAGCCTGAGCATGAGCCTGGGCCACTTCAGGTGGAGGCATGCTCCATTTGGAGCTGGAGACGATCTGTAATCATATTTGGTTAGATAATCCAAGTAGTTTTTCAGTGACTTCAGATCTCCATTCCAGATTAGAAGTTTGTCATCTATATAACGTCCCCAAAAAATGATCTGGTCTTCTTCTGTGAATGCTGTGCATCGCCGGGCATGTTCTATTTAATTGTCCATTAAAAGATTTTCGTAGGAGGGGGCATACCTGTTTTTGACAATATATCTGATTGTTGAAAATGAAGATGCTCTTATGAAGAGTGAATTTCAACATTTCCAATAGCATTTCATTCTGTTTATAATACGAAACTGATCTTGTTTTTAAGAAATATTCAGTATTTCTTAAAAATTCAATATCCACCGATTTGCTTTGATTTGCTGAATGACATTTGAGGGCAATCCAAAATGGAGATCAAAAATAGCCTACCGCCGTACATTGCCAAGAAACACATTTAGGAATCACCACCCAGCATCTAAAATTCACGGCGATTGCAACAGTAAAAACATCTAATAGGAGGAGGAAATAAAGTACTCAAACTTCGACAAGAAGAAGCCAAATGGATCCTTTACATGGATAGTTGTGCTTCGAGCTTAAACCAGGAAAACCAACTCTGGTACTTCTTATAATAACAAAAAATGGCTGGATTCATTTTGAGCAACAATGGAATACTATCAAATTACCAATAGATAAATGGAACTTTTTCTGAAAAATGTATGCAACATATGGCAGACTATAGAACCATTTAAGGAATTAAGGAATTCTCAGATGATTTCACATATTGAGTGTAATTAATTGAATATTATGCAAGTAGTGGGACATGTTTGTCCCTGTGGATGTCGATTTATAATTTAACCAAAGGTTCGACTGTACCTTATTTTTTTACATCTTTAGACTTTCACCAAGTCTCACACAGCATCTTATAGCCTCTCTGAAATCCTTGGCATCATTCCGTTAAAGATAATTACATTTTGCATTTAAATTTGGTGTTAAGCCTCTGTCATTTTTTATTTTGCTGTGCACTAATGAATGGACTACAACATTTGGGAGCATTCCATTAAATACAACAATAGACTGTAGCATGACTATTTGAAAAGCACAGTAAAATTAGTTAGCAATATCATTGCGTACCACGTTAACGCAATCTCATATGAAAGTATAAAAACAAAGCAGCCATTTCGAATCGCGGGTAAACCCTGTGGCTGCAGCAAACACTGGACTATCATATCCAGGGCTCTCCTTGAACAACAGAGTTAAACAAATTGAGGTAAGAATTACACCGAAATTCTGTCCAAGATTACTTCTGACAATCTTGGACATATTATCCACTAAAAGTATTGTATGTTTTTGGCTTAGGAACACAGGATTCCTTGCCTATTCAAGCCACATCGATCAAGCTACATAGATTGAAGACAGAAATTACTTTTAAAAAAAACAAATAAGGTAGGAGATCCTACTTTTTCAATAGCAAAAAGTATCATAATGACAGCAATGGGATTCAGTTTAGGCCTCTGGATCTCAAACATGCATAGTATATACTTATGCTTTTGACCTTAAAAGAAATCGGTTTGAATAGTTAAAAGTTAGCAGTTCCTTTTGGTTATAGCAACCAATCTTTTCAGAGTACAAAGAATTAAGTATTTGTCTGATACATCAAGGTGTCCAAAGTTAATATGGTGTTTGGAGTACAGTACATATTATTGTACCTTTACTTAGTTTGAATATGTTTAATGGACCCAATTTTATTTATAACACTTTTTTCAGATATCTAAGGCCTCTTGAAGATCCACTAGAATATGGTGGCGAAACATGTCTAGAGGCATTTAATTTGTCATCAGAGAGGCATTTAATTTGTCATCAAAGAGAACATAACCACTAAAATTGACATCCATTTATAAAACAACAATGCTTGGCGCATCCTTCTATATAATTTCTATAATCATCGGAGGATCCTAACTTCAGGGAAGACAGAGAAGTATAATTGTTAAGGAAGCAACAAGTCACATCACAATCAAAGAACATCACTCTGGGAGAGGATGTAATGCATGCACGCATTTTGAAACAAGATCAATATACTTATGTCTCAGACCCTAAGCAATCAACCTACTTTTGAACACAACATGGATACAGAGTCCTTTGTTGGTTAAGGAACGCACATCATTTCACTGGTGACGAGGTGGTCTTGATTGGAGGGGAACAGGAATACAGCAACCAACGATATTGCTGTGGCGGCGGGAGCAGCCAAGGGGACAGCCATTGTCCCCCAAGGATCCATCCACACCCACAAACAAGAAAGTTGTCACCAAGCAAAATACACCAGTGAAGGAGCTGGCAAGTTTGATATATCTGCAGGGCAGGTGCTGAAAATTGTGCAATGAGCAGTGGGAGCCAGCATGAGGGACCAGTCCTGAGAGTGCACTCTCCACGAAAAATGTGGCAATCCTGAAGAACCGCAGTCCGGGAATGGTGGGGCTGAGTGTCCCTGTTGGAGTTCCCGGATCCATGGTAGTATCTGCCGGTCAGGTTTCCATTGGAGAAGGCGGCGGCAGCAGTTGGCAACGTTGCAGGAGCTGGTAAGGCCCTCTACAGGGATGGGCTACGGTGACCAGGAGCTGCAGCTGCTCCAAGAGGAGTGGCGAAGGAGGGTCTGCCCAGTAGCAAATGGTGGTTGGTGCTATGCTTCGGGGCAACAGAAATGAAGCATCAACACTGGTGTAGGAAGGCCTGTCCACCTTGACGGTCGGCAGCAGAGTGGTGACGTCATGTGGCAAAGGAGCACTGACGACACCGCAGGGCATGGAATGCTATGCTGTATTCTAACACAGCGCAGCTAATTGGAGCATTCTCGGGGGAAGGAAGTGAGAACAAGCTGGTTCCTTACAAGTGGATGTTACGATCAACAGGTTGGCTGGAAGGAGGTTTGAACCACCTGCAGATGAAAATGGCGAAGTAAAAAAGATGGGTGTAGGCCATTTGATGACTGGTAAGAGGGAACACAGAAGAAGGGACAGGCGTGGCTGCTAAAAGACTGTGGAGGTCCAATAGTAGACAAGTGGAGGACATGCCCCAAGAGTGCGGGCATGTAATAGCGGCAGCCTGATCAGAACATGCTTATGGCCATCTTGTGAAAGATTATTGCAAAATCTACAGGAGCTACACCCCAATGTATGGGCTCTATATCAGGACATTAGGAACCTCAGCATTGAGGAAGAGGAAAAGTTGGTTTTGTTTTTGTTGGCGGGAGGTCGGGTTTGTAATAGCGGTTGTCTGTGTTTAGTGCTGTGGCCTCAATGGCAAGGGAAGGGTGCCCATTAGGTTAAGAGGGTTGATGTTTAGGTTTGGAAGTCTGTAATTCAGATCCAGTTGTGTTTATGGTGTGGCCTAATTTGTAGCTTTAAGGTGTTCAGCCCATTGTTATGTGTTCAGGTTGAAGGTGTAGGGTTATGGCATCAGGCCTAAAATGTTATAACTTATGGGTGTGGGGTGGTCCCCATTTTGGAACATGTATTTACGTAGGGTGTGTGCTTTGGATGGTGATCATAATATTCACGGCATGTCAAATCTTCGTGGGGATCTGGGACTTGATGGTCTGGGGTATCAGCATATTAACAAGGGAGCTTGGACTTGATGGATGGTGCGCTGTATTCTTCCAGTAATGTGGGGAACTAGGACTCGAGTGTGCAGGGTCTCTGCACAGAAACATAGTTGCGGCTACAATGGACCAAATATTTGGGAAATGTATTATGATAACAATGTTTGTATTGTATTTGTAATGTAATGTTCTGTGAGTTAGTGTCTAGTTTGTCCACTCTTATGTTTGGGCCCTGAGGAATTGCTGGAGGTGGGGGGAGGGGGGGGGGAGTTATGACTTGTGGCAGCACCATAATTGTGTGTTTTGAACAACGGGTTCCATAGTTTGGTGTGTCGCTGTCCACTGGAATACCGGGCGGGTTATAGGAACTGGTGGGTTGGCAGGTATAGCTAAGTGGCAGGTTAGCCACACATTTATTGTCTTTGTTATGTGGTTGCTTTGGGTGGCGCGCCCCATGGTTGGGATGCCCTTGTCCACTGAAGACGGGGTCCAGGAAGTAAATAATTGGCTGGTTAGCCAGGACGGTGGTTTAATAGGCTGGCAGTCTATGCCCAGGATTGGTGTTGTCAGTTGTGTTAAGACTGGCATGGTCGAAACCAGGTGGAACTGTTGCGGTTTGTAGTCCACTGTCAGGAGGTGCACCATCGTGCATGGGTTTCTGGGGTTTCCAGATTATTTTAGTATTAAGGTGATTTAGAAATGTATGTTGCACAGAGTTGTGGGGCATTATAGTTAATAGTTTAGTAGTGTGCAAATGGCAGGATTTTTTCAATGTTATTATTAAGTGGTGTGGTCTAACAAAATGTGGGTTGTTAATTCATGCCGCAGTAGTTGAGGGTTATGTTCAGGGTGTGTGCTGTTGCTTATTAGGCATGTGACATGAATTTCTTGTGTATTTACTCTGCGTTATCTGCCTATGCAATGCACTTGATGGCTTCTTGTGGTTTGACATGTGGGGATAGTGGTTTTGTTGTCTAGTAGGGGGCGGTAAGTGATTGGCTGGTTCATATGCTGGCTGTGTGTCAACGATTGACGGTGGGTATCTTTGGTTGTGTATTGTAGTGCATGCATTTTAGTTTCCCTCTTTTGGATAATTGTTATTTGGTGTAACGGAGGAAGAGATGTCGTGGTGATGATGTCATGAAACTCTATTCTCGCCACAGGTTCATTTACAATAATTTGTATGGCAGAGAGATGGGGCGGAACGCAACTTGTGTTTACGCCGCCTCCCATCCTCATTTGCGCGAGTACATTTGCATGGCATTTGCACCAGATCAAAACAATGCTCTTGTGCAAATATGTATGGCTTCAATGGATTATTCCATCGAGGCAAATATGCAAAATAGCCCTGCACCCAGGCAGAGTTTCTGATATATGGGAACTGATCTTTGAATGGCCACAAGTTTGTATCTTGTATCGTGGGCGAGCCAGCAAAGCATTCAGTTCTTCAGAGGCTGATAAAAGGAGTAATATTGAGTTGGTCCAGGCACTCTTCATTAGGGAGGGTTGGGGAAGCAGCAAACGGGTCAGCTAATGCTGAAGCCATAAGGCTGCTATTCTGACATCCACCAGAAGCTAACAACTGAAGTAGCAGGAAACACCTACATGATCTGGATGGTGAGAGAGAAGGGAGGAACACTAAAGCAATGTGTGGAAAGAAGCAAGCCAAACGATAAGGCAAGCACCCAGTTCTATAGGATTCCATCAACTACTTTTACTTCGCGGTCTTCAACTTTTTCTAGGTCAATTTTATTTTTGTTTTTCGTTTAAGGGGTGGGGGTCGATCTCATTGCCTCCCTCCCTGCCCGTAGCCCACCACCCATATTACCCCTCGTCACACAAAACCGAAAAATAATCGACATAGAAGAGTCAAAGTATAAGACCAGAAATTGTGGTCGATGGAATCATTGCGTAACAGATCACCCACCAAGTCGATCACAAGTGTGACTCCCCCAGGTCAAAGCCCCTAAGCTGGAGGCGTGGTAAGTGTAAATAAAATCGTGTTCATGGACGCCTGGCTTACACAGTTAAGGCTCGAGCAAGTCCCCTACCAAACCATGCATTGTAGTGATTCATGTACTGCGCTTTCGGTTAGGAGAGAATCATGGTTCACACGCAGGGCTTTAAGTGTTTAAGTTCTCTCCCAGGCTGAGCCCCGGCATTCTTCAAAAAAGCTGCTCCTGACCGGGGACACTGCCACGGCCCCTTCAGTCCCCCACAAAAAGCATCCAACAGGATTATTCAGAGCGCACACAGGCAGCGCGTGCATCATCTCAAGGATTAACAAACTGTGAAAAGGAATACGTGAATGGAAACCAGAAGCTGCTTTCGTTCAAGCAGGACAGCCAATGCCTCATGGCTACATGCCGAGTATATATAGGGTGAGGTTTGCACACACTTTACTATTAGGGGGATTTCACAAACTAAATGAGCAGCAAGGCCAGGGTGTATTATGCTGGCTTGAATCACTTCCACACATATATTTGTCAAATTTAAAAATGTGAGGCAATTCCTATTTTCCTAAAATGTTCTTCAATTATATGCAAAGCACCCATGAAACTACATTTGTGCTATTTGTCTCATTCCTTCCTCACTATGTGTGATTTCTGGGCCGGCCTAAATACATGAAGGCTTGTTGGGGCCCATTTAAAAAATGATGGCTGGAGGGCCCATTAGCCCCTCCCCACATTTCTGCAGCAGCTAGATATAGACAGACAACGATAGCTGTGTTTTCTATTGCAAAATCTAAAGGGTGATTTATCCGTGTTCATCAATGAGGGTGAACAACATACGCCCCACCTTCAATGTCATTCCCCAAGCATGTTACCTGCCCCACACCAGCAAACTGAAAGCAGAGTAAAACATGCGGTTGATAAGTTAACGCCTTTTAAGGAGGTTTGTCTTTGGCAGACATAGGCAAGTGAAATCGCCTTTAGTTTGATAAGACTGGTGCCTCCTTACTTCCCTAGGGATTATGTTCATACTATCAGCCCCACCTTGCTACTTTATTCGGTGGCAAAATCGTATATAAAGCAATGGATGGAGGGCGTTAATAGTTGCAGATTATCACCGAGGAGGTTGATTGGCAGTTGCACAACAGAACAAAGAAAGGCATTCTGCAGGCCAACAACAATCCATTTATTTAGAAGCGGAGTCTGAGAGAGCATTATTTACAGTATGCAGCTTGGATGCAAAGAAGACCACGTGAGATGATGCAGAGTGTACTAAAATACGTGTTTGCTATGTTTCATGATGCACTGCTTGGGGTCAGGTAGCTCTTATCTAAGCCACATGCCCCTCCTTTAGGTCATGCCTCCTTTTTAAATCCTCCCATTGATGTTGCATGCCACTTAAAGCACTGCTCACAATTGCTGTACCATGTACAATGATCAAGCTAAAGGTAAATTCAGTCAGTCATGCAAACTAAATACATGTCTATTATAATACATGGAGAAAACACTGTAGCCTATTAAACCTCGTATAGAGGCTTTTTGTCCATTGCACACATCTCAGAATCACTTCTGCTTATCCCAAGTTTGGCTGCCAAAGAAAGTACCATCCATTTGGGTAGAGGTATTTTTCCAAGGTCACATACATTGGTCAAAGGGGGAAGCCTGGCTGTAAGGCTAGGTTTCCTGGTTGCACAATTTGGAAACGCGTGTACTTCCCACACTATATTCTACTGTTGCACCTTTACCAGTTATGGATATACAGCAGAGATGCTCGACAATTTCTAACTTTTAAGTTCACTCCATTCCGTATTTGTGCCAATTATTTGTAGTTTTTTTTTTGTCGGTATAAAACACAGGATTATAAATAACAAAATGCAATAGAGTCTGAAAGATGGGAATCACTGAGCATTACACATGGACCAACTTGAAATGTCATTGATATGCATTTGATAACATCACCTACCAGTAGTCCTTGTTTGAAACCGCAATGAATTTTATTGGTATGTGTGAATTAATTATAAGTTGAATGCCCACAAAATGAGGAAACCTACAGTAAGTTACTTCAACTGGTGGTAGAAAATGTTTTTACTTTGTAGCAATCGATATTTCAGACAATTTGTAATATCATGTTCAAGCAAAAAGCCATACATGGTCCTTAGAGATTACCATGTACACTTATAAGCAGTCTGCTTAAATTAACAGTGCGACAGAAAGTATGAATTTCACCTTGACTGACAACCCAGCCTTGTCTGCTCTGGTTGGAGTTAAAAACTGCCAGAAGTGGCCAGGACAGACAGAGAAAAGATGAAGGGCTGTTCCAAGCTGCTCCTCACCCTTTAGCACTGAATCGATGCAGGAACCAGGTAAGCATTTACATTCTCTTTATTGAGGATTACATGTAGAGCCCCACCGCCTTCTCTGGCAGCTCACACCTCTTTCTCCAACTGCCTTCTATTCTTCATCTTTCTTAGGCAATGTCACACTACATTTGCATGCTACCTCACAACGAACAAAACCTGCTGTAACACTAAACAAGGCTATAACTACTCGACATGGACCATATCAGGTCTACTCAACATAGTCCCTAAAATCGAAACATCTACCACAGCCTCCTTTGGAACGAGCCCTGGAACAACCTGGCTCCCACATACCCGAGAGATTCTCCTTGCGAGTAATCCTGTTTTCTCCCTTGAAGTTTGCCTTTGTCGAATTCTCACCAGTAGACTTTACACTAACACACCTGCAAACCCCATTGACGTTCCAAACTCTCCCATATGAAGTTTTGACAGCTCCATGCAACATCTCCACAACTTTCACAGGTTCAGACCAGTTCAAACCCCCCACCTTTCCTGCATTAAGGAAGTTTAAGGCGCACCCAGTCCCCTTTCTCGACCACACATTCCTTTGTGGCCTTCCCAAAACCAAAGTGAATCTTATAAACACATCTGCTTCTTATTGATACCCTCCCTAACTGACTACAGATCAATGAACTTTTTGCACGCCCTGCCCAGCCAAGGCGGACAAACTCTAGTATTGAGTTTTCTACCTCTAAGCATCTCAAATGGCAAAACCCCTGTCGTAGAATGAGGAGTAAACCTGTAAGCCACCACTGTGTCTTCAACAACTTTCTTCCAATCTCCACCTTCTGAGATGGCAGATCTAATGCTATTCTTAATGACCCAGTTAAACCTTTTGGACAATACCAATGGTTTCTGAATGATAAATTGAACTGGTTCTGTGCTCTATACCATTCCCCTTCAAAAACATTTCCATTTTCTCTAAAACAAGCTGAACACCATTGTCCGTCAAAATGATAGGATACCCCCTCATATGAATATCCCATCTGAAAATGTGATAATATCGGTGCTACAGATGTTCTGTACCTACGACGTCTCCACCCAATGGGACAACATATCCCATCAGTACAGCACAATACCTCAAAGTTCCTTGACACCTCACTGGCCCTACAATATCTAAACCTACTCGCTCCAAAGACACTGAGGGAATAGGCATCAAAGTCATTGGTTCTACTCTGGCAACACACCCTTTGGCTGCATCCTCACACATTGGGCAATCCCTGAGCAGCCTCTCAACTTGCAAGTCTATACCAGGCCACCAGTAATCCTGTCTTATCAATTGGTTTGTCTTAGTCATGCCCCGATGACCTTCAAGTGCCATTTTCAAAGTTTTCCCTCTCACTCCATCATGAGGAAACAACTTGTCCCACCTCAAAACCAAGTTAATCAAATACATACCTCACAGCATCAGGAATAACTCCTCTCCTAATCTGATTGCCTTTGACACCCCGCTCAAGTCGCTCTTTGACATCTTTCAAAACAACATCTGCCAACATTGCCTCCGGCCATTCCCTCTCCGATACTACTTCTTGGGTAATGCCTAGAACCCGATCCTCTTTATCATCATCTCCTTCATCCGCAACCACATTCAGCGACCTACAAAGACTTCCTCCTTGCGCCCCACACGGAACAGTAGGCAGAAATTGTGACAGATTGTGTATTCCGACGATGCATGCAGTGTGGACCCAAACATTGTTCCAAAAAGGGCGCACACAGATGGGTAGGACCCACAATGTCAATGTGCCAAGTACAGATGTGCAGGGGCCAGCACGGTTATCTGTGCGACGGGATGATGCAAGACCGCAACAATTAAGGGATACCTGCGCTTGAAAGACGCACAAGTTACTCTCCCAACAACGGCAGCTACTCGGTGGGGCCACTGCTTTGTCACTCGTCACCACTGAAAAGATGCAGGAACCAGGTAAAAATTGTAAGTCTTCTTTATTGAGTATTACATGTAGCGCCCCACCGGCTTCTCTGGCAGCTCACAACTCTTCTTGGGTAATTCCACACACTACATTCCACATTCTCATTCCACCACACATAGAATGTCACCCGCACCTGTGCTCCAAGGCTGGTAGGATGAACCGCACCCAATTTTCCCAGGGCGTGAGGAGCATTCCATAGTTTGTGCCACTGGTCTAGAGGTGCTTTCTGATTAGTGAGGGGGGAGGGTGGGGGGTAGGGGAGTCCTTGGATGATGGCCCTCTGGGATAACAGGTACAGGATACTTGGTTTCCATGGCAGGAATAGGTTTGGGGCTCCCAATAGAGGGCAGAAAGGGGAACAGAGATGCATATCAGATACCTGCAGCTTCTTCTGGAACCGCAAGGATACCCGCGACTGAAAGTGAAGACCAACTGGATTCCGGGAGAAATGGACATATGGCTGACAGCATCAACAGCAACCATGGACTAGAAGTCTGTGTGCCAGCCCTGCAAGAGTCCATCAGCATGAACACACAGCATCTTTGCAATGCTGTGTAGATCACAGGCATTCCAACAAAAAATGGAAAAACCACAGTCCATGTTATTCTCTATGTACTGTCCTATATTTTGTCCAGGTTCCTCCTGCCATGTTCACTCGAGACCAAGCCCTAGTAACCATGGGTCCAGCCCTATTAACCCTGGACCAAGTCCGATGTATCAAGGATCCAGCCAGACTCGGTTATCCTTGTCAAGGGAATTCCAACCATCCACACAGCTGAGAGTTTTGTTCAACCACTTCTTGGGTCCCAGCAGTTCCTCACACAAGCACTACCTGAGGTGAGTCAGAGCATCATTGTTCTCATTTCTCCAGACAAAATAGTGAAATGGGAATAATGTACTCCCAATTTATTTTTAAAGTTCGGAGTAAAATTATTTTTAGGAAGTAAAAAAATAAGTCACCTCTCCAAAGGGAGTTTCTTTTAATAAGCAATTAAATATAAAACAGAAATGTTTTTGTAGTAAATATTTCTTTGTAGATTGTTATTAATGCACAATAAAAAAAACATTTTTACCTCTTTGGATCAGGCAGTAATAGTCAATTTTTCCTATTGGCAGTACACGCACTATTCCCTCCAAACACATTGATGGAGCTGTGTGGGTGAAAGCAGAGTGTCAAGCCCGTGTGTGTCACTTTCCTGTTTTTTGTTGGGAGTATATTTCTTTTTAGGGGGTATTTGCCCATTTCTAGGGAGTAGAACTGGCTGATGCACCCCTTATCTGTAGAGCTGATTATTCGCTATGCTACTTAGTGGGCACAACAGGACTAGGCACCACTCGGTTCCTTGTTTTGAAGATCCTGTGCCTGCTGCAGTGTTGCAGGTCTGGCTGCAAGCTCCACTGCCTGAATGATCGACTCTAGGGCTCCCTTTGAATTCTAGAGTCGAGGACAAGCCCTTTGAGCTGTGGGTGCATTCACTTCTCCTAAGAAGCCATATTCCACATCCTAGGAGACGTTGTGGTAATGATGGAAATTAAAAACAGTCAAATTGGGGATCAAAGGATCATCACAAATCATTCAAACTGCTTCTCTAATAGGCAAGAGGAAAGCTACCAAATCCGAGTGTCTGCTAGAAAGCCTCTTTGCACTATGTATCAACACAGGCCGGTTTTTAGGTGAAGGGACCAGTAGTTTCAGTCCTGCCATGTAGATCAATTTTCTGTTTTGCAGGGGTAGTTTCCAATCTGAGGTGAAGATGTCTTACTGAAATTCTTACAGGGAGTGCCTCCCATTATTAGAGACTTGGTATCCTTGTGATGTGCACCTTTCTCTGTCCTGCAGGGAGGGTCAACTCTCAATACTGCAATGGAGGCTTTCGTTCCTGGGTGAGGAACACTTGTGCCAGTCCTGGAAGATTTTCTGTGTCTTTCTGGTACTACAGTGGTGTTACAACGTACTGTGCGAGGCCCACTTTAGTTAGTATTGCAGTAAGAATCACCTTTCAGTTTTACAGTCATGGTGGTATCTTGTGTGAGATCAGTAGTTGAAGTCCTGCAGTGATGGTAACATTTTAGTATTCCGGTGTGTTACTGGCATTTGTAGGGTGAGTAATTGACATTGGTCGGGCCTCATTAGTGGTGGTGTCATTTCATAGTAGAGGTGCACTTGGTTTAGTCCTGAATTCAGTGTTTAAGGTTTGCAATGGTGGTATCCCATCAGGTGTATCGTACACTAGTATCTACTGTAGTAGTCTACTGGTATGTTTTAGATGCTCTTGTTTCAGTCCTGTGTGTACTCTGTGCTACCTTTTCAGTATTGTAGCAATGGCTACTTTTGTGAAGTGGACTAGTTGGAGTTGCCCAATCAGGGTGCTTTCCAGTAATGGAGCGTGGGTGTCCTTATGGACGTACAGTAGTTTCGGTCGAGCATCAATGCTCATTTGCCACATATTTGCTTTTTGTGTCCAGAATGAATGCATTTTTTAAAAGTCCTGCAGCAAGTGTCACTTTCAGAGGTTACAGTGGTGGTGTGTCCTGTTCTGTGGGTGCTTCACTTCTCAGCACTCTAATGAATGTCACAATGTTCTGTTTTACACGGAAAGTCACCCTTCAGCATTGCAGTGGCGATGCCCTGTCTGGTGTGAAATTTTCTTCTCTTGGTCTTGCAGCAAGGGTCACCTTTCAGTACTGGAGGGGGAAGTGTGCTGTCTGATCTAAGATGTACTTCTGTCTGTCCTGAAGTGAGTGTCACCTTTCATTATTACAGTGGTGTTTTGTCTTGTGTGAGGAGTAATGGTTTCAGTCCTATTGTGAAGGTGACCTTTCCGTATCGCAGTAGTAATTTCCCACGACATGGGCACTTTATCGAGTCATGTTGCGAAACTCTTCTTATGAAGGTTGGTGTATCTGGATATATGTTGCCTCTAAAATCACTCTATTGGGCAAATAAGTGATTGCCCCATTGTAACGAAGAGGTGTATTTCATTTGCTGCAGGAATGTCTCCTTTGTGGCCAGTGTACACATCAGATACCCAAAAGGCACGTGGCAAGTGCTGTGTGGCTAAGGCTCTATAAAAGAGTTTCCAAGTAGCACTGACTTGAGAGGAGGGAAAGCGAGCAAGGAGGGACAAGATGAGTAGTAAGTCAATGGCAGAAAGATGTGGTAGTTTCAAGACTATACGTTCATTACCATGCGCCTCATTGCAAGTTTCCCCTTCTAGTTCTTTTGAAAATTCTTCCTTTAGTATTTTCAAAATTCTGCATTATCACAAGCTGGAATAATTCACAATATTTGTACAACCACCCAACGGGTGAAGGTACACAAAAACTGTGGGGTAAACAATCTGGAAACCTCAAAAATACATTTCCCCCACAAATGAAAGGATTGTAATAGAGTAGCATTGGGTTACATATGTGAACAATTGGGCAGTCATGTTCTGATAGGCACACAATAAACAAAGAAGGAATCTATTTCAAAACCATAGCATAGTCAATGACACAGATGAATAAGTCACTACTACTTACTGAAGACACTCATTCTGTCCTTATGCTCCACTGTTGCCACAGGGGTAAGAGACAATAAAAGCTAAAAGCAGGACAGCTTCACCCACGCAAATGTAGTAACAAAACATATTCATCCTCTAGGCATGAAGCAAATATGCACTCACTATGAACAAAATGCACTAGGTCAAATATGCATTTATACATGAAGAATATTAATATTGCAACCATAAAGACATGAACATAACAAAAGCAATATATATATACTAAATGCAACACTAATGCCATGCAAGTATAGCTAACTTACATAAAAATGTGAAAGTAATAGGCAGCCATCTTTTCCAAAAAGCTAGCCGTAGCAAATCTTTCAAATACATAAAAGCCTTAAGACTTTAGAAAGCGCAGAATGCTGAAATTACAGAAAAAAAAGATCTGTGCAGAGCTCGGACAGTAACTGGGAGCCTAAGCCAATCCATGATAGTCACGAAGAACTTAGGGAGGACCTGCATGTTGCAGAGAAAGCACCAGATAAGGATTTCCAGGACGCAAGAAGCACACACCCTAGATTAATTTAGGTCTGGAATAAACTCAACCGACCATTGTGAGTGAGGTACACAGGCTCTGACAGTAACGTGCAATGCAAAATAAGAATGAAATAATAAAAAAATCCAAATCTCATGAATGCCTTGCAGAGTTTGTTTATAACTAGACTTAGTACATAGCAAGCAAAAAGATGGGGACGACTGGTAGGAGTTGTGAGACGAGGTACAGGGAACCAATTGGGAGGACAGAACTGCAAATATATATGATGGCCTTGCTCTCCTTATGTTATCTTCACACACAGGACTGTGCCAGCCAATCATAGCAAGAGTTTTCTGCTGGTCAGCACATGGTGATGTAATTGAGGGGAGGGAGATTTTAAGACTGATGTTAAAAGTGGGCGGCGTGGGTTTTGATTTCAGGAAATGTATTTGCCCAGTTGGAGGACGATAATGCATTGTATCCATAAGGGCCTGCTGAGGCCTCACCAATCAGCTTGTTTGACGTGCCCCAAAATATAACTAATGAGGATTATGCTAATAAGTGTGTCATTGTACTAAAATGAAAGCCTGTCATGGGCATGGTTGAGAACTTTTACAGTCAGTTTGAGTGTGCATGGCTGTTTTGAGATTCTTCTCCCAGCTGAGGGGGTGGAGGGGTTCAATAAAGGTCGTTCTTTCCTGCATGGTGTCTGCTGCTCCATGGTGTATTTTTTCATCAGGTTATATCTGCAATGAGTCCTCCTTTACAGGATACTCTCTAAATCATTTTACTTGCGTGAAAAATTTAAAAATCAAACAGGATTAAAAAAAACAGAGATTCACACATCTTGATGCTCTTTGTCTGCCCTGCGCTTTATTACCGACTACTCCGGCCCTTTCGAACACTGGGACTGCGTCTACTGCTGCTCCATATGCAGCTGAAGCACACAAGTTGTCCTTTGAAAATAAAAGAAAATGTACCAATGACACCAAATAAAAGTTGGTCCTGGAGGTGGATGTCTGTTTACGCTAAAAGGTTTTCAATGGAACACCTTATCCAAGTTGATGAGCTACTGTGGAGATAACACATTTGTATCTCATCATGCTGCATGCACTTGTATAAACAAAAGGAACAATCTTTAAATATCCACAACAGAAGTCTGCTTTGAAAAATTGAAAAATATCTAAGCATAATTCGATGGTCTACAGTAGTAATTAACTGATGCTTCAGAGTTAGGTTTGTGCTTTATAATTGCACTACATACAAACATGCATACAGATCCACCTCTAAATGTACACTACCATTATGTTTTAAATTGAGGGATTTCCATTGTAATGGGAGTTAAGGTTTTATTCGAAACAAGCATGTGGCCATGGGCCTTTGACCTCACATTTCAATAAAACTGTTATGCACTAGGAAGGATGTAACCTTCGTGTCCAGCGATTTCACAAACTACATGTTAAGACAACCATGATCTTTTCCTGGCCCATCTACTGATGAAGGCTAACTCCCTATTATGCTCCATCAGACCCTTAAGCTCTTCAGCTAGTCAAGCCTATTGCCACTTTAGTGACCTCTCACCTTGCTGAACTCTTCAACCTGTCGTTGCTTTCCCTCTATTCTCAAAACAGCCACGGTCAACCCTCATAAAAAAGCAAGGGGCTGACCCAAACTTACCGACTGTGTTTCACCCTGTATCTCTCCTTATGCACTACTCTAAAGTACTGTAAAGGGTTGTGTTCAACAATCTTATCAATTTCTTAGACATGCACTACCTTCAAGACTCCTACAAGCAGGTTTACACTCTGGTCACTCTGCAGAAACCGCTCTCATGAATGTCACCAACTTCATTGCCTTTGATATGCACCCAAATGTATCCTCTATCCCAATTCTTGTTGACCTGTCCGCTGCCTTTGACACTGGCAAAGACTCTGATCTCCTAAATACAGTCTTTCGTCTTGGAATTCACGATCAAGCCCTTGCCTGGATTGAATCCTGCCTGGCTCCTCACCAATTGTCTGTCTCCTGGAGCAACAACACCTCTCAACTCACTCCTCTAACTGTTGGTGTTCCACACGGCTCGGTCTTAGGTCCTCTCCTCTTTACTATACACCTCTGCACTTGGAGCACTAATTTCCTCCTTTGGATTCACATGCCAACTCTTTGAGGACGGCACCCAAATCATCTTCTCTTTTCCTGAACTCTCCTCTGATATCTCTATAAACATTTCCAACCGTCTCTCTGCCATTAAATATTGGATGGCTTTGCATTCTCTGATGTTAAACTCTACAAAAACATAGGTACTCTTCTTCCCTGCCAAATACTCGCATCCCTTCACCTGCCTACTCAGTTCCCACCTGACACACTCCACAACCCTTCCTCAGCTAGAAACCTCATCATCATCTATGACCCTTCTCACACCTTCTTTACTTTCCTCGCCAAAATGGCGGCACACATCAACCTCCTAAATATTCAGAAAATCAGGCCTCTACATCTCTTCAACACTGCCAAGAATTTATTAAACACTCTTCTCTAAACTGGACTACTCTGCCAGCATCCTCCTTGGCTCCCCAACTATGCTTTCTGTTCTCTTGAGAAGATCATTAAATTCACTAGCAGGACTCCCTTACTTCACACCTACTTCCTCGTACTGTCAGGCTGGATGGTTGACGGTGCAAAATAGGGCCAGATTTAAATGTCTTCTCCTGGTTCACAAATGTATCCACGGGAAGGCACGACAGTATCCATCCTCCATTCAACTCTACAAGCCTTCTGGTAATCTCTGCTCGGACTCCTCGACTGCCCTTGTGGCACCTCACCCGCCCTGTGCTTCCTCTCACTTCCACTCTTTCTCTCTTCTGGCTCCACTTGCATGTATTCTCTTCCCCTGGTAATCCAAGCAACAGTCCACACAGTTTTGTTCAAAACCAAACTAAAGGCCTACCTCCTTGCCTCAGAGTTAACCTCTCATCTGCCTTCTAGGTAACATTTTCCCCTCGCCTCTAACCTGCCTATGTCCCTCTCTTTCTCTGCATCACTTTTTTCACCCAGGCATCGGCCCAGGTGAGTGTGCTACCCTTGACCCTCTTGGGCCTAGAATCCATATTTAAAATAGTTTGCGAACCCTCCCTTTCCCCGCCGTCCCTGCTTGCTTCCCCTTTCCTTTCCGCTTCCATCTCCCTCCCTCCTCCCAGCCTGCTCACCTGGCTACAATCAACGGACCTCCTCAGGGCAGCCATCTGCCCGGAAGCCCCTGCGGCTAAGGGCCCCTAGGCAAAGGGCGGCTCCTACAGAGGCGGCTCCTGACTGTGTCTGCAGGTGTCAGCAGCGGAAGCCAGTGGCCAGCAGTCAACAAGCAGCGACTAAGTAAGGTAGGAGTGGCCTGGATTAGGAATAGAGCCTTCACTCTACCCTGAACATCTGGCCACATAGCATATTCTCAGACCTGTTTGTTTTCCGCCATTGTTTTTCTTTGCACTGGAGAGTATTTAAAATTGCATTGTGAAACCTAGGCCTTTTCCCCACTACACAGGACTCTCAGACTTAGGTGTGTTTTCCTCTGTTATTTAAATTGCATTGTGAAGTAGTGCCGATCTGTAGTTTCACTGCCTATCAAAGCATTCATCTAGCAGCCTTTCTACCATTATGTAAGATGCTGTCGTCTTGTCCAATCTCTACTATTGTCTTGTCTCTCTCGTCCTCGTCTGCTTGCACCCCTCCCTGTGTCCTTCCCTAGTGTTCTCCCCACCCTCTCCCTTTAGCCCCTCCCACAACCTTACTCTTCTGTTACACTCACCTGGCTCCCACAGAGGCGTCGATCTGGACTGGACTGCTGCGGTCTCCACCAATGTGACGCGTAGGGCCGAGATGACGGACTGGACTGGCCCACCTAACTTCGTTTGCTTGGCCCGTAGGAATATTCTTCTGCAAGTGGAGGAAGGGAATTAACCACCCGTGGAGTTGAGCGTAAATCCCCTCACCCCGTTGTTCTCCCCACTGATCACCTTGGATGTCGCCTCTTATAGTCTCACCTGATGATTTGAAAAGATGAGCTCTCCATCCTGCATTGAGCGCAGGGGCGCGTAGATAACCAGTTGCTTCACTGGCTCGAAGGAATTGGTGAGTTCCAGGACAATATTGACTCCGATATTCTCGGCAAGACGCCGTAAGTATATAGTTCGTAAGAGTTCAAATGCCTGACTTTAACTCTTGTCCGATTCCTTGCAGTTTGCAGCTTGACCCTACTGAAGAGTTCCTCGTGGCAACCGGTAATATTCTGGTAAGGATTTGTATTATCCAACACAGTTCGATAAAATAATGTCCATATGTAACCTGTTGCTTTCTCCCTTATTCAGGCGCTGAGAGAAAGTATGAAGTCTCGGGGAATAATGCCTCCGGCGGGGAAATCAGGTAAGTCTTTTGTGGTGAGGAGGGTTCCCCTTGTTAGTCCCTTTGTTTCACCTTGCTGTCCTTTTGTTTCCCCTTAGGGGCCGGGGTTCGGCTAGGATGCAGTGGAAGCTGCGCCGTCCCGTGAAGAGGAATAGTACCCCCGGTGGTAAAATCAGGTAAGTCTATGGGGGGGTATTCCTCTGTGTATTCCCTTGGCTCACCTTGCTGTTCTTGTCTTCGCCTTAGGTGCCGGAGTGCGGCGGGAACATGCAGGAGGATGCGGTGAAATGTGAAGATGCTGCGAAGGCCGGTGAGTTCAGCGCGGCGCTGCAGCAGGCGAGGCGACGCGCATAAAATAACTTCTTTCTTCCAGCTCGAAGGCGCGATGGATCGGGAATTCAGGTAAGGATCAAAGGTATTGCTCTTGTTCTAACCTTTTCTCCTTCTTTCTCCCTTTTTCTAGGAGCTCATAACTCGAGGCGGGCGTGGCAGAAGACTGGATGCAGACTTGCAGGCACGGTGAGCGTTACGCTGCTGGATGCAGAATAACACGAAGCGTGGCCTGCTCTTCGGGCGTGGTTTAAATAGCCTCCAAAGTAGTTCCAGGTAAGTATTCCTCCCAGCCCCACGCGGGTAAAAAATAGCCCCTAGGTAAAATAGTCCCTTCCAAGCCTCTTTTGGCTTGGAGCTCTTGCAGCATGGTCTGCATCAGGTATGTTTGCAGCATGGTCTGCATCAGGTAAGTTTGCAGCATGGTCTGCATCAGGTAAGTTTTAATCTATGAGCCTGGCACCTATGGCACCAGGACTGACTCTCCATATGAGCCTGGCGCCATAGGCACCAGGACTGCACCCAAATAGCCCCTAGCAGGGGTTGTTGGGCTTGCTTGGGGTAGCTTGATGCCTGCTTCCAGGGTTGCTGGACTTGGTCTGGGTCCCCGGGGGTAGGCAACATGACATCTTCTCTCCTCTCCCTACCTACTCTATGGTGCTCTCTGTCTCTCCTATCTTTTCTAACTGCTTCTCTTTCAACTATCCTGCTTTCCTCAATAAATCTGGAAGGAAGAAGTTTAAAAAGGACATACTGGACTCCAACCGAGGCCTCCCTATCGCTGATACCTTTACCAGTGCCTCCTCCAGGCAAACCCTTGCTGACATCCTCTTCATCGTTCCCTCACCAGACCGATGGACTCTACATATGGTCTCTGTGCTCTCTCCTTTCTCTTCTTCTCCCATTAATGGTGGCACCCAGTGGGAGGCCCTCCTGGCCTCCTTCCACTCCTCTAAGATCATCATTAATGTTTACTTCAATAGTACTGTCTTGGTCCAAGGCCCTCAAGCCAACCTTCTCCTCTTTGATCGACGCTTCCCGCTCCTCGTCCATTTCCTTTCTTCTCCTGCTGTCCCCACTTTCCCCACCACGGCTTCCTCGCCTCCCCCTGCTGTCTCCTCCTTGGCTCCCTTGCCCTCTCCTCCTTCCTACTCTGCCCACCTTGGGCTTCTACACATCTGCAGGGCGTACCCCTGATTTTTACCCCTCAATGGAAGTCTTTCAAGGACGGCAACCTTCTCCATATTGCCACTCTAAACTCTCGCTCAGCAGTCAAACACTCCTCTGACATCTGCCACCTGGAGGAACTTATGATATATGATATGATATGGCATTTGTAACGCGCCTATACACAAGTGTTTCAAGGCGCGACGAGGCAGGGAGGGGGGGGAACAAGGGGAAGACAGACAACAATGCTACTAGGCCAGGTGTCATTCAGACCGTGCAAGTGCAGGGGTAGGGGGAAGGGAAAAAGTGCAAGGGGAAGGGGGAGGGGGGGAGTGCAGTACAAATAAGTAGAATAGAAATAAAATAATATATAAATAGGGCCAGCTGGTGGCAAGTGCAAAGGTAAGTGCAGACAAGTGCTGGGGGGGGGGGGCTGTAGTTATACAGAGACAGTCCCGCAGTGCAGGGGTTGCCAGGGAGGCAGTGCAAGTGAAGAGTGACTGGGCCCAGGACCGAGGTCGGTGAGAGTGGCCCAGTTGCAGAATCAGTGCAGTTTTGGTGAAGAATTCAGCAGGGGAGAGGGAGAGAGAAAGCAGAAGTGAAGAGGAAGGTTTTGAGGTGCTTCCGGAACCAGAGATGGTTCTCCTCAAGTTTCAGGGAGGCAGGAAGGCTGTTCCAGAGGGAGGCCCCTGCCGCGGAGAGAGATCTACCCCCAGCTTGTTGCTTCGAGAAGCAGCTGACCCTGAGGGAGTTGGAGACGGATGAGCGTAGGGCTCGGGAAGGAAGATATTTAGGAAGAGAGAGTTGAAGGTATTTAGGCCCCAGGCCCCAGAAGGCCTTGTGGACAATGCAGAGGGTTTTGAACTTAATCCTCGCTTGACCTCGATATCATCAGTCTCATCAAAACATACTTCACAGCCAGCTCTGTCACGA
The DNA here is from genome assembly GCF_040938575.1 of Ambystoma mexicanum. Classification (NCBI taxonomy): domain Eukaryota; kingdom Metazoa; phylum Chordata; class Amphibia; order Caudata; family Ambystomatidae; genus Ambystoma; species Ambystoma mexicanum. The sequence continues at coordinate 1,069,101,740 of NC_090936.1, forward strand.
GCTTTGACACTCTCCTCCATGATGGCTAAAAGATCGTCTCCGTGCCCAGATCCAACCGTTCCGCAGGGGGAGTAGCCGAGTGTATTCTTGCCTCAGTCATTCCTACGCAGGCCTACTCATCTTTCGAATGCCTCCTCTGCAGGCTCTCTCTCTCTCTCATGGCCATTTCCTTAATGTGGCTACCATCTATTGGCCACCTGGTCAGATCTCCTCCTTCCTCACTCAGTCGGCGGACCTCTCCTCTTCCCTCCTGGTCTCGACCCCTCAACTCCTCCTTCTTGGAGACTTTAACATCCACTTGGATGCTTCCTGTGCTTCCGCTGGACTCTTTTGCGACCTCTGCGACTCTCTCTCACTCTCTAATCTCCCCTGTGGCCCGACTCACTCCGCAGGGCACACTCTGGATGTTCTGATCTCCCCACACCTTCCCCTTTCGATCCCTCTCACCACTCCTCTCTCCTGGAGTGATCACTTTCTCCTTTCCTCTGAGCTCACCCTCTCTACCCCCTCAGGCCAAGCCAACGCCAGCACTGCCGTCTACCTTCTCGGTTATCCAGACCATGAAGCGTGTGTCACTTGAGGCTATCGCTGCAACCTTCTCGCCCCCCCCCCATGCTCTTGACTGACTCACACCCTGGCACAGCCCTTTCCATGCTCCAATCTGCTATATCTGACACTCTCAATGTTCTTGCCCCTGTCATGAGGATCCCCTTGAAGCCAAGTGCAACTCTTGGTATGACTCGGACCTCGTCACCCGTAAACGCAAGTGCAGGGTGGCTGAGGGGAAATGGCGTGCTTCCTGTACACCCCCTGACAAACTGGCTTGCCGCCTGCTCCAAAGGCAATACTGGCTCTCTGTCCGCCCCAAGAAGAGAGCCCACATCCAAGCCTGCGTCTCTGCGGCATCTAACAACTTGGCCTAACTCTTTAAAATCTGCAAGGAGCTGGCCAACCCTGCTGCAGTCCCTACCTCTCCTGTCCTCTCGCAGGCCCTCTGCGCGGCCCGGGCTTCTCATTTCATTTAAAAAACTCAGGACATCCTGCCCTCTCTCACTTCCTCTCCCCCTCGTCCCTCTACTGCATGCTCTGACCCTTCTACGGCCACCTCTCCTCCTTCCTTCTTTGCCTTTCCCCTATTTTCCCCAGACGAGGTTTCTAGACAAGTCCGATCTATGAAAGTCTCTTCAAAACAGGTTCAACCCTACTCCTCCAAAACCATCAAGGACCACACACTGACACCCTGGCTCCTGCTCTGGCTGACTTTTGCAACCACTCCTATGCCACTGGAGTCTTCCCTTCACCCATGAAGCACTCCCTTTTGCACCCTCTTCTTAAGAAACCCTCTGCCGATCCTTCCTGCCCGGCTAACTATCCCCTGATCTCCATCACTCCTTTCCTGGGCAAACTCCTGGAAAAGCTGGCCATCTCCCAGCTTAATCTACACACTGAATCTGTTGGTTGGCTCCATGACCATCAGTCTGACTTCAGAGCTGCCAGAAGCACGGAAACTGTTCTCCTGAACATCCGTGAAGACCTGCTCTCCAACCTAGATTCCAACACACCCTGTGTCCTCATCTTACTTGATCTCTCTTCTGCCTTTGACACGGTCAACCACGCCATCCTGCTCAACCGTCTCTGTGATAACCTGGGTATCACCGATCAGGCCCTGGCTTGGCTGACTTCTTTCCTCTCCGATCGACCCTCCAAGATCCAACCTGGGTCCTTCCTCTCCTCTTTCTCTACCTGTGGTGTTCCACAGGGGTCTTACCTCTCTCCCTGGCTTTTCAACCAATACCTGGCACTTCTTACCCACTGTATTGCCGGTCTCTGCCCCAACTTTCAGTGCTATGCGGATGACACTCAGCTCATTTTCAGGCTCCCTTCCACCACCCCTTCTCCTTCTCTCATCTCAGACTGTCTATCAGCTATCCAGGAGTGGTGTGCCACCAATAATCTCTGCCTTAATGCCAGTAAAACCGAAATTATCCTCATTGGCACACCTGCTCCCTCCTTTCCTGTCACTCTCAGGATGCCCTCTCTTGGCCCTCTTCCTGCTCCCACCTGTGAGGCTAAACTCCTTGGGGTCAACTTCGACTCCACACTCTCCTTCTGTACTCACATCTCTGACGTCTCTAAGAAGTCACACTACCAGCTGCACCTCCTTAGATGTATTCTTCCTTTCCTCTCCATTCCTTCCCTCAGAAGCTCACCGTCTCCAGAACTCTGTTTCTCTCTAGGCTGGACTACAACAGCCTCTTTCTTAATCTACCTGCCTCTACTCTCCGTCCTCTGCAACTCATCCAAAACAGGGCTGTGTGGCTTGTCCTTGGCCTCAAGCCAGGGATCGTATCTCTCCAGGACTGAAATCTCTGCACTGGCTCCCAGTGGCGTGAGGATTAAGCTCAAAACCCTCTGCATTGTCCACAACACCTTCTGGGGCCTGCGGCCTCAATACCTTCTACACTCTCTTCCTAATTATCTTCCTTCTCAAGCTCTTAGCTCATCCGCCTCCAACTCCCTCAGGGTCAGTTGCTTCTCCAAGAAACGAGTTGCTGGTAGATCTCTTTCTTCTACTGGGGCCTCCCTCTGGAACAGCCCCCCGCCTCACTGAAACTTGAGTAGAACCATCTCCAGTTCCGGAAGAACCTCAATACCTTCCTCTTTGCTTCTGCTTTGTCTCCTCCTCTCCCCTTCTGATCTCCTGGCTGAAACCCAAACTGCACTGGTTACCTGGCCATCCTCTGTTCTCAGGCCCAGGTCCCTCCCTTCCATTTGCACACCTGCACTGTCCCCACTGGCAACCCTTGCACACAGGGATTGTTTCTGTATCCCTACAGCCCCCTACCAGCACTTCACACCTGATGTCTGCACTTATCCATGTACTTGCCAGCAGGTGCCTGCACTTTTTATTTATTGTCTTATTTACTTTACTGTTTATCCTATGCACTGCCCCCTTCGCTTTTATCCCCGCACTTCTCCGCTCCGCCCCCTCCCTTGCACTATCTCAATGTCACCTGACCTAGTAAGATCGTTGTCTCGGTCTTCCCTCTGTTCCCCCTCCCTTGCCTCGTTGCACCTTGAAACACTTGTTTATAGGCACGTTATAAATTCCATATCATATCCCTAACAAAGCTGGCCGTACCACCTACCTTCACTTAAAAACATCTAATGTTGGCTGTCCGTAAACTATGTAGGTCCACCCATGTATTTTCAATGCTGACTGTTCCATTTTCTCTCCTTCAAAACTTGGTCAGAACGTCAATCAAACTCACCGCTTCGTAAGAAGCTTACTGCTTCCATTCAAATCTGATTTCTTATCCATTGTTCCTCCCTGTATATTAAATACAAAAAATATATTTGATGTAATGTATTGTGTAAGGTTTAAATGTATAAACCACATCACTAAATAAAAAAAAAGAATAAAATATATATTTCCATTGTACACAAAAAGATCAAACGGGGACAAAAATATAGGCCTCATCGTCCATTGGAGTAGCCACAGTAGGAAAAATATCTGGATCTTCAGCCAATACAAGAGTATTCCTTAAAAAATGAGTACCTCATGCGGAGTATAAGGAGAGGGGGATACCAGTGGAAGGGTATCTGTACTCTGCGCCAAGCCTTGGCCACGCAAGTGAGAATTGTGGCCCTGCCCAGAGTGGAAGCCAGACCGTGGTCAGTGGGGTGAAACAGAAATAGAGCGTGAAAGAAGATGGGTGGAACAACTCAAGAAGACAAAAACAAAAGACAAACCTAACTCTCAACATGCAGGGAATTGAAAAAGAAGGGCGATTATGATCAGTGAGATGAATTTAGTTTGTGTTTTTTGTCCAGAAGAAACTGGAATCAAAAGAAGGGACGAGAGCTTCCCTTATTGGCTGGCAGAACGTTCAAAGAGGCATTACTCGTTTGCTGCTGCAATTACGTTAAGTCGTGTTGTGGATGAGTGATGTCCTTGAGGTGCGATCCAGAGTTTTGGGGACTACTATCAAGTATTTATATTGGATCACCACGTGCTGATGACTGTGTGAACAGGAGTAAGTGACTAAGGCCAAGGTGAGAAACATGGCCCCTGGAAGGCTTCTGGTCACCTAGCAACAAGTTCAACCTGTCTTCTACACTAATTAAAAGAAGAAAAACCTTCAACTTTCAAAATGCTATTGTTTAAATATTGCCAAACCCGATACCTGTGTAAACGTTTTCTTTCTCAGTTACTCAAAAATTAACAGCAAGCAGACAGTCTGCAGGTGAATTAAGATCACTGTAATGACCTGACATTACTTCATGTTAATATTAGCTAAGCATTAGGCATTTCAAATGATTGGTGTAAAATTCCTTCTTGGAATTTCTCAGCAATGCATTTTGACTTTTTACAAAAATACTAAACCATTAGGGTAAGGCTTAAAGTTTCAACGTTTATAATTTTATCTCCATAGGTCAGGCAATTGCTTTGAGGTCAACGTTGCACACAGAGGACACACAACTTCATAGAGTGAAAGTCTTGCTCTAGAATGCAGCACAGGATGGTGACCTCTAGGCTTTGGAAGTAGGTGGAAAATGAGAAATAAATGACAGGAAAGGCAATCAAACTTCCCCAACCCTTTCTTCTTCATTCCCCCATTATCATTCTTGCCCATTACCTAAATAGTTCCAATGTTTGCCTCTTTCTAAAAGACACAAAGCTTATCAGGGATGCTAAGCACCCGACAAGCAAAAATCCATTGGCAGATATTAATGTAATGGGGGCCTTATGCATGGTTAATTGCCAGCAGAGTTAATAGTACTTGAAATGACCCATGACTGCCGCAATTTTCTTGGGTAATGGTGCTTCACTCAAAGCATGAACACTTTCGTATCATACGGAGGGTTCAGCATTTCTACACACTGGAGTTTTAGAAACAGCATTTTTGTTTATAGCAGTATTCTCCCTATGAACCACTTTCCTAAATCACTGCAAATGTGTTCTCAAAATTATTTTTTGGTTATTAGGGTCTTCCCCAAAAACAGAAAAATGTTTTTGTGTTAGTTTTCTTTAGGCCACTCCTTTTCTCTAAAAGCTCACCTCCTGCTGAAGTAGTAGTGCGCATACATAGCACATGTTCTGTAGTTTAAGCCATTTTCAAATGTAATCTGAGATTATGACAGGTAAGATGCATTTTTTCAATACTGGTTGCATTGTTCACTGGCAGAAAGAGGCCACTTCCATTCCATGCTAAATGTATAGCTGTGTTTCGTAAAGCACCCGCTGGTGACACTGCTGGCCACTTCTAGCAGTGGGGCGCACACAACCGCAGTGGGGATTAAACCCCGCTTTCTGCAACGTCCAGCCTGCAGGCCTTGAAGTCGCACACGTTAGCGGGTGGTGTCACTCGTACCTATGGTGCAGTGAGGCTGTTCTTAGCTGCCTCCAAGTGATGCTGCCTAGGGTATAAGTAGCACCACCCGCCCAAGCCCAACAGATCTCCCAAGACACCCAGCTAAAGTGCACTGGGACAATGCCAGATGGCTGCGGGGAGGAGGGAGGGCAGGTAAGGCAGCTTTTCCATTAGAACCACTGTAATGAACACGATCTCCTTTGCAGAGTTCCCAGCTTCCTAAAAGTACCCCAATGAAAAATAAGGGTGGGGGGGGAGGAAGTCTCAAAAATACCACGACACAGATTTCACCTACAGATGTGCTGCACTGCAGCTCAGCCAAATAAGGCCTCAGCCGTTGCAACATGCCCTAGGCAGTGATGCTCTAGAAAAGTATGCCGGGCGCCCTGCAGATCTCCAGCACTGGGACTCAGCCCTCATTAAAGTGGCCGTGGCTTCACCACCCTGAAGAGTGTTCCACAAGTCCCTCTATAGGAGTCTTGTGCATCACTTCATTGCAGATTCTGATACATGCCACAATCCACCTGGAAACGGTATGTTTGGTCACAGCCACTCCATGGATGTGTGGCCATGTGCCATGAACAATTGTCTATCCATGCGGTAGTCGTTCAGCATACTTATGCAATGCCTAAGAGCCCTCGTCAGATTAAGTCTGTGCAACGACTCTGTAGCCTTGGATGAGCAAATGCGTGGTAAGAATGCTGGGAGCTGTATCGATTACTTAATGTGAAATTCAGTGATCATCTTGGGTAGGAAAGACTGCTTCATCCAACGTGCCATCAAGTCTTTTCTGAAAATCGTATAAGGCCCGCCTGCAGACAGAGCCTGAAATTCACTTACCACCTGAACAATGTGATGGCTACTAGAAAAGCAGTCTTTTCGGTAAGCAAGGAAGTTGCAGTTGTGCATGGGCTCAAAAGGCAGAGACCACAGTTTGTTTAGGTTTAGTTATGTTTAGGTTCCATTGTGCCTAGATGTACAGCGTGGATGGCGAATCATCATCCCCTTCAGGAACTGCACAAAATTTGGGTTGCAAAGAGCCATGGTTAAGCGTTCGCATAGAAATGGACAGCAAAGTCAGATATCCCCTTCAGTGGATACATGCACCGCATCCTTTACCAGTGACAGAGGTGGCACCACCTGCAGATGCGCAGCCACCTGTACAGATATTGTTTTCATGTGCTCTGCCTTCTAGCACACACCTTAAAGTTCCAAACCTCCTCAGTGAAATCATGGCCCTGGCAACAGCAGAATGCCATGGGTCTCGATGGAAATCTTTGCCTGCCACCTGAGTCAGCAGACCTGCAAAGTTCAGTATTTTCCAGGTTACTCCACTGCTCGGATTGTGTATGCCCACATATGTCTTGTACCTTCTTCCATTTGCTCTCTAATGGCTCAACGTGGTCTGCAATCTGTGGCCTCTTCCAAGTTATCGCCCTCTTTCAGATGTTTACACACCTACCACAATAGCTATGAATGACAAGCCTTTTTAGCCCAGTCTATGGAAACATGCGGCAAAACGGGTGTCACTATAAAAGAGTACTCAACAGCATTGCCATATATAGTGCCTCAGAATAAGAACACAATTGTAATCCACAAGAAGCAAACGAAACCATGAAAGAAAACCAGGCTTCAGGTGTCCAAGACACATTTGACCCCCACCCCTCCACTCGGTGTAGCGGAATCTCTCATGCTATTACAATTCTAGGTTAAGAATGTGTAGCAACCACCAGATTCCAAAGGTTCATTTACATATTCAATATCATGCCCCAAAACAAAAGAGCACAGGATGTCTGGCTACATTACTGACTCGCCTAACTTGGGGATGTGGAGCTCAGAAGTGTACTATTTATGATCATCTATCTTACATGATTTCCAATGACTACCTAATATTCTTACGAAATGTAAATCCACTATCAAATTAGCAAGACCATGCGTCTCAGCTAGTGGTAGAAGTAAAAACGAATAGTATGCCAGCAAGATAGCTCATCAAGTTAAGCGCCCACCCCAGACATCTATGTTTAGCCTGCACGAAACAGGCTTGAATGCCAGCCGGGCAACTCAGCCCCTCATCCTTCCATAGTCAATCATTTGGATATCATTAAAGTGGCTAGTGATTTGTTTCTGAGCTCGATGACATACCCACAATTTCATAAAAAATGTAAGGGACTCATTGCGAATCCTCTGGCTAAAAACGGGAACGCTTTTGGAAGGACGGTGAAGGCTTTGGTCTTGATGTGTGAATTCATGGCCACACTATCCTGAAGATAGATTAAGATGCAAGAGAAAGCTAAATACGCCAAGATACTGGCAGGTACCAGCAGTGAAACCAGGATTTCTGGACAGCACCAAAGAGATCTATCTTTTTTATCACAGTATTTTCTTACTTGCTCCTGATCAAAGATTTAACTACTATGAGCTAGTGTACACTTAAGACACAATTAAACCAGATTATTCCTTTCATTCTACCTGAACGGAAAGTGATGCGAGTGCTAAATATATATCCTCAGAGTTTTACTACTGTAATTAATTAGTTAGCTGGGGTGTGTGTGTGTGGGGGGGGGGGCCTTGAGGCCATATATGCCCAATGCAGTGCTAATCACTCAAACACTCACACTTATTATGAAGATGTGTCAAAGGCGTAAACTTCAATCCATCACAATTAACACCAATCGATCCACAACATTAAAAAGAAATGCTGGTTACTGTAACCCAACTAAATGGTATACAATGTATCAATTTTGTTAAGATGAAAGAAAGACGCACTACCAGAATTTAAAAATGTACACGTTTCCTCATCTGCTGCACAACCCTAAACTGCATAAAAAGAAACTGTTCAATCAGAACATTCTAAAGGCTGCAAAAGTTCATAATGTGGAAACCACTATCCACATTCCCCAACTAATATCCCTACTTTACGCACGGTCCTTTTCTATAAAATATGCTGAAACAGCGCTCTTAAATCATGTTCCTTAAGTCCCGGCATTTGTAGTGCCTGGTATTGTGTATCCCTTTACAGATGACCAGAACGCGATGTGAGCTTAAAAGTCACGACTGAATTATTACTTCGTACTTGCGAAGGCACACTGTGGGTTCTCTGCAAACAATCCAATGGTTGTACTTCTTTCAGACTTGCACAAAATCCAGAACCAGTTATGAGTTAATTACACTTCATCGTCACTATCCCCTTTTTGGTACGGGGCGTATAACTGGGTGCAAGGCAATGATCTCTTGATGATGCGCTATAGAACATTCATCGATGGGATAGGATCGGCCTGCCTCCCATGTAGAGGTGGAGCCGTTGGGGGCAGCGGGCATATAGAACAGCAGAAGTATCCCTCCTGGGGGATATGATGATACCCTAAGTGCTGGTCACAAAGACTAGAAAGCTTATCGACTGCAACTTTCAGAGCTCCAAGACATTGGAGACCTGCAGTGGCTCAGATCCACAAATCCCGAAAAAGATATCCCGCGTGCATTGCTTTAATGAAGCGGCAGCATTCAGGAGGCGTCCTAATGAAGTGGAGGTCACGCAAGACATTTAGGGCCTTTAATTATTCTGAGTATTAAGTAAAGTTATTTATTAATAAGGAGCCCACGGAAAGTGATCTGAGCCAGCAATCAATTCAGCGCACTGTGCTTTCAGCCCAGGCAAAGGGGAATAAAACAGCATCAGGGAAATATCTGCACACTTTACACCATGTTTCAGTTTATTTTAAGCCCAGGGTTCAAACGGAGAGTGCAGCAGAGCTGGGCTTGAGGACACCGTCTGCATACCGATGAGGATAAAGGCGAGATCTGTCCGGCTCCTCCGTCAGCGGCTCAAGAGCACGGATCTGCAGTAAATCGAGGCTAATGGCTCCTACAAGTGAGTCACTTTCCAAGGTAGCAAAAATGTCAACTTGTGTGAATGTTCTTACTCAAACAAGTGATGGGTTTTGCTCCTTGTACTCATGTGCAAGTTTGATTTCCGTTTCTGGCCTTTGCAGCTTAGCCAGGTTTGGAGAACCAGACTCCGCCAGAGTCATGCTGGAAATATTTGTCAAAACCTATGTCATGTTCAAGTCTTTTTTGGATGTACTTTGCCCCATCGTAAAGTTTGTCTGCCATTTCCATAAACAGAACAAAAACACAACAGGGGCAATTTTGTGCAACGGCTTGACAATCCAATGTTTCTTTTTCTTTTTCTCCTATTAGATTGTCTACTGCTGAAACAGGTTTAATGAATCTCCAGCATTTGACAACAATAAACCACGCCTTTGCATTCTAAACAGGTGGATGGTCTCCCCTGCGATCGCAGAGAGCATGGCTCTTTCACAACATTAAGTACAATTCAGGAAGATCTAGTCTCGACATTTCTCAAGGTATTTTTCATATCAGTGCATAAAACAGACCAAAGGGTCTCAGCCTTTGAGAGCATTTTAGTACCGAGGCTGCTGGATTTGTTCATTCGCTCCTGGTAACTCAATGTTCAAATGTGCTCTTTTCTGTTTACCTTAGATACATATCTGCACTACTACTGCTAGGACAGTAAATATAGAGGTGTACTTTTACAATATGAGTAATTATTTAAAAAAAATGTAAATGTGGTGTCGTAATACCTTCATAGGAGGTCAGATCACCAGAAAGTTCACGCTGACTAGTGATAAGATCTGTTCTGCCTTAATAAGTACAACAAATATAAGCTCAAACAAGAGCACATTTGGCGTCTGAGTTAGCCATTAACATTACATCATTAGGGATACAAATTATCGTTTAGCAATAGGAAAAATGTTATAAGAAATTATCCTAAATAAGGAATTATCAATTTGCATGGAAAACAAATATTCGTTTGTAGATGTGCTCAAATGCATATTCAATATGGTTTTGCATGAAATATCAAAGATTGCCTTTTGATCTTTCTTTGCTATTTTTCTGTTTCTCTTTTTCAGGAACGCATTGCTTTTTGGTAAAGCTCTAAGTCTTCCCGAAGAAGCTTTAGTTAAAACACATGTGGAGTGGAATATGGATACCTGGGGACCATCACGTACGGTTCAAAACAATTTTTCACAAAAATAAATCCTTTCCGGTTATCATTTTTGTAATCTCCTAGCAATTCCCATAGGCTGCATTCCCCGATTAAGTCATTTTGAATTTGCTCTACCCATGCAAAGATTCTAAACCATCTCAAAATAGGATTTAACCATGTACAAAACAAAATATTGAATAAACCAGTCTCTATTGGGTGTCCACCATATTGGGAAGGAATTTTATTCCAAGATTTAGTCATAGCACTTATTTAGGTCCTATATCATACATCCTTTGGCAGTCCTCTCTATGCTTTTTAAATTGATGTGTTCCCCATTAATCAGCTTTGCCGCTTTAGTAAATGAACAGAGCCATGGCGAGGCTTCTCTTTAGTGTCTTGTACCCACAAACCCTTATCCTGTAGTTCAAAACTAAATGTCATGGTCACCTTCCACCTTATGTACAGACCACCCCACTGGAGTGACTTTCATTGCAGACATCTCCAACTTACTCTCCTCTGCCAAATTAACACATTCAAATAATGTCTTTTTCTGTGATTTTAACGTCCCCAAGTCACAGATGGACAATCACACTCAAAGCATGCATTTCGCACTGATCGCTGCCATAGGGCCTTAAGCAAATAGTGCTCTCCTCCATGTACAACACAGGCAACATCCTAGACTGAGTCTTCTCATCCCCCCTGCGTCACCTCTACAGACCCTAACCCACATGACTGGTCTGAACACGCCGCCATCCCATTATATCAGTCACCCAAACAACTACGGCTCACAAAGATCAGGCTAAATGCCCCCTCACTTAGCTCCGCTCATTCTAAACCTTCCCGGTCAATGAGCTAGAAGCAAACTTTGCAAACTTCCCCACCACAGGGAATGCCTCTGGCCTCCGGGAATTATTCAGCAACTCTGCAATGAAACTGGTGGACACTCATGCCCCACTTTAATCCAGCCGGGCTAAGAACACACCATCTGCCCTATGGTACACCCCCAAGCTAGCCTCCAACAAGCGTTCAGAGCCCTAGAGAAACAGAGGTGCAAAAACCATACCTCATGAAACCTCACCAACCTCAAATCTCTGTGCGCAAACCATAGGATTCTAATTACTGAGGCCAAAGCTGCTTACTGCTCCACCACCATGGCAGAAGCCTCTAAGAGGAGCAAAGCCCTCTTTGAAGTAGTGAAGCCTTGTACCAAACCCTTACCTGAATCCAAGGTAACAGCAACAGAGAAGAAATGCGACAGAATCAATACATTTTTTATTGAAATAATTGACTAAATCTGAGAGACCATCCAATCAACTTCCCACAGCATCAGCATCCTATGCACCCCGGCACGCAACCTGCCCCTCTGGCCCGAATTCTAGCCTCTCTTTTTCCCCGGTTCATCTAAAAATGTTTGCCTCCTTCAAACCTACTTCTTACTCTGACAATATAATTCAGGGCTCCATCATTAAACAATTGGTGGGCCCATAGTTCAATGCGCTCCTCAGTTTATTCAATGTCTCCATCGCAGAAGGATAATTCCCGGACACCCTCAAGATTGGTCTCATACAATCTCTTTTGAAAAAAAAACAACCCTAGTTCCAGACAACCGAGCCAACTGCAGGCCCATTATGAACCTCCCGTTTATTGACAAAATCCTGGAAAAAGTAGTTGCTACACACTTGCCAAAATCGAACTCCACCACCTCCTAAATGACTATCAATCCGGGTTCTGCCCAAAGTGTAGCATCGAGACTGCCACCATCCAGGTGGTGGATGATGCTCTCCAAATCATGTATAAGGGCGCCTCATCCTTCCTCATCCTCCTTGACTTCTCGGCTGCATTAAATACCTTCGACCACCGCATCCTTCTCTCCCTTCCTGCTGACAGGATGGGATTTTCTGGCACTGTCCTGAATTGGTTTACCCCCTACCTCTCAGGCAGACATTAGCCTGTCCAGGTGAACTTGTTGCATTCTAACAGACCTCAGGTCTCCTGTGCGAAGTCCCCCAAGGCTGCGTCCTCTCACCAAACGTTTTAAACATTAGATGGAGTCTCTTTTCACTCTTCTCAAAGATCCCAATATAGCCATCCGCCAATACGCAGATCATACTCAGTTGTACATGGCAGTAAATAGTGCGCAGGTGGAGGCGGCTCGTTGCTTTGGGCGAGGGGGCGACACCCTCACCCGCAAAGAGTGGAGAGGCAGTGTGCACTGCAATGCAAGCATGCCCTAAGCCACCCAACAGCATCACACCTTGCTGCATGGGTGTAGTTTAATAAAACCAATAAATAAATCATTATTTCAAATCAATAACCTGTCGCAGGAGTGTTGAGACGTGGGGTGCGCATTGGCACGTCACTTGCCACGCACGTTTTCTTTGTGCTATCTGCTCCATGCAAATAACGTAAGGATTTGTTAATCATTTATATTTAGATGCTGGTAGGGCGCTCGAGGTCTGTCCCCCGCCAGTATAAGTTTGTGCGCAAACAGCACAGGTAAGTATACTTCTTTTTCTATTTCTTTTGTGTGACCTGTTTGCAAAATCTATTAGATGTTGTACAGACAATTACATTGAATGGTTTCAGGAAGGAGGCAGGCTTGCTGTGTGCTGAAGTCTAAAGTGGGTGTGTTATACTGGCGTTGATTAGTGAGTAAACGAAATAACCTTTTTAGTACTTCACCCACTTACGAACGTTAGAAATGTCACAACCCAAAGCTAGGTCACGGGCCATGAAGGGCTGTGTGGAGAAGGGGATTCTAATGGGCTTGGGGAACAACATTCGGTGACGAACAGAGTAGTAGCTCGGACTCCACCCAAAATGTGAGTGATTGGGGTTGCCACGTTTTTCCGGCAGTGTCTTATCACTTATAGTTGTAATAGTGAAATTCTGATATTACAGTGATATATCATTGGGGATTTGACTATTTCTATCCCCTGAACCCAACTACTACACATAGACCCATGTTAACATCAGCAATGACGAGCTTACTAAGGATAAACATAATCTCTGTGAGCAGCGCGGGCCTTTTAGCAAAAAGTTACTGCTGTTCGTCTCCGGAAGTGTTGGTGGTTTAACATCTTGCCAGCTACAACTCAGTACGGATTCCAGTGCTGCGTTCTGTGTCAGCAGTTTGGGTTGTGTGCTGGGCCTGGGCATTGCGCACTTTAAATGTTAACCGCAGTTTATTCAGCACTTATCCCAAAACGCATAACGTTAATTGTTGCCTCGGAGAGGCCGGGCCAAAGGAGGACGCGCACACACGGAGGGTGGATCACACGTTCTTTATTTTCCGTATCTCCACTCTAACTGGCGCTATGCGCGCCTTCTCCCATAATCCCCTTTCCCTTTCCTCCTCCCGCCGTGTCACTAACCCCGCCGCCACAACGGTGGGGGCAGCACTCTTTAACCCATGAGTGCTGGGCAACATCACCCCCGAACAATATATTCAAACATCGAGATCAACATTCTTCAACAAGTCTCATGGGTTTTCTTACAGTTCTCCGTGGCCTCTCCTCTTGATCACCTGCCTCTTGCAGTTCCGTGGTCCTCACTTCTCTGCTTGTCCCTCCTGGGTCTCCTCCCGGTGGGACCCACAAGTCGTCCTGCGGCTCTCGGGGCTCTGGAGAGGCGGACCGATATAGCAGCTCTGTTCCTTCTCGCCTGGAGTAGTGTCTGAATTGTTGACAGTTCCTGGTGACAGCTCTGCTTTGATCCTCGGCCGTCACCATCGTGCCTTTCACTGCGGTTACTCTCATGGGACTTGGAGCGAACCGCGGATCTGTCTTTCTGGGTGTCGGTTGCTGGACAAGTACTTCATCTCCAATGTGGAAGTCTTGCATCACTGCGTGACGGCGGGCATCCGTCTCACGTCTTGCTCTCTCTTTGGCTTCTGCATCCTTTCGGAGCACGTCCATGTCGAGCGGCTCCTCATCGGCAGGGTTGTACGGTATGCGGGTTCGTACTTTGTAGCGAAGCATGAGCTCGGCTGGTGTCTTGTTGGTGGCTTCGTGAGGGGTGTTTCTGTAGTCCCGTAGAAGTCGGCACAACGCCTGGTGTGGGTCGACCGCTTCTACTCTGGCTCTTTGTCTCGTTTTCTTGATTGATGCCATGAATCGTTCGGCCATCCCATTTGCTTGCGGGTGGCGAGGAGTTATCTTCATGTGTACAAACCCTAGATGTTCTGCTAGTGTTCCGAATTCATGTCCACTGAACGGGGGCCCATTGTCAGATTTGACTGTTTTGGGGATCCCCCACTCGCTGAACACTTCTTCTACCGCCGCTGCTACTTGGGGGAATGCGGTGGTGGTGACCGTTTTGACGATTGGAAAACGTGAGTGTTCATCTATTACGAGCAAAAGGTAATCACCCTCTTCCGTGGGTCCATAGAAGTCCATGGCTACACGTTCCCATGGCCGTTCGGGTATCTGTGTGTGTTGGAGCGGGGGTGGATGTTCCGCGGGGGCGGTGCACTGACAGGCGTGGCAGTTCTTCACCCATTCTTCCACTGCTGCGTCCAGGAATGGGAACCAAACATGGCGCCTCAGCTGCCTCTTGGTGTTTTCTGCTCCTCTGTGACCCTCATGGGCCGTGCTTACTACTTCATTCCTGAGCGTGGCGGGAATGACGATTTTGCACCCTCTGAGGAGGATGTCGTTGTCCTTGACGGCCAATTTGCTGTGTACCCTGGCCAGTCTTTCAATTTCTTGCTTGCACGCTCCTGGGTGTGCCAGCGTTGCTCTATGGTGATCTCTCCATTTGCCGGATAGTGTGAGGCTGATGGCGAGTGCCATGGTGGGGTCAGCAGCGGATGCGGCGGCCACTCTCTCCAGGGACAACGCCGGTGGTAGCGAGTTCGACACTATGTACTGTATATAGGCGACGTCTCCCTCACGGGTCAGTGGGGCCCCCACTGGGTGACGTGACAGGTAGTCAGCGGGGTTAAGGTCGCCCCCGGGACGATGAATGATATCGTAGTCATATTCCTGTAACCGGATTCCCCAGCGCTCTATTCTTGGCGGCATCTTGGTGTGCGGGTTGCCAAACAGCGAGAGCAGGGCTTGGTGGTCCGTTATTAAAGTAAACTTTTTCCCAATGATGAAATCATGGAAGTGTTCACACGCCCAGACGGCGGCTAGGCTCTCTTTCTCCGCCTGGGAGTAGGCCAGTTCTGTTGTGGCCAGGGCTCTGCTCGCGTATGCGACCACGTGTCTCGGGTGGACATCCGCCCCGCTCGTTTGTGCTAGGATGGCGCCAAGGCCCACCGGGCTCGCGTCCACCACGATTTCAGTGTGCCATGCGGGATTGAAGTACGCCAGGCGGTGTGCTTCCATCAGGGCCCGCTTGATGTCGGAGAAAGCCTGGAGGCATTCGGGAGTCCATTCAAACACGGTGTCCTTCTGGAGGAGTTTCCGTAGGGGGTCGGTGAGGGACGCGTAGTGCGGTATATACCGCGCGCAGTAGCCAGCCATGCCAAGAAATGAGCGGACGTCAGCAACCTGTCGTGGTTCCTCCAGTTTGGTGATGGTGTCGACCTTATCAGGATCCGGCAGCATCCCCTCGCTGGAAAAGATGTGACCAAAGAATTTGAGCTTGGTCCTGCTGAACCGGCATTTTGCAGTATTGAGGGTGAGGCCTGCTTCTTGGAGTGCTGCGCATGTAGCAAACAGGGCTTTGTCGTGATTCTCTTTCGACGAACCGAAGACAAGGATGTCATCACTGTAGTTCAGTGTGCCTTTGATTGGTCTGATCACCTGCCGGATGGCCTCTTGGAAGATTTCCGCGGCTGATGAGATGCCGAAATTTAGACGGCGATATCTGTATAGGCCATCATGGGTCGCGAATGTCGTGATGGGTCTGGATTCCGGGTGCAGCTCCAGCTGGTGGTATCCCTGGTTGAGGTCGAGTTTGGAGAACATCTGGGCGTTGTTCAGTTGTACTATCATGTCCTCGATGCAAGGGCCCGGGTGCCTCTCGCGCTGAATGGCAGTGTTTGCTACCCTCATGTCTACACACAAACGGATCTTTCCTCCTTCTTTTGGTACCACCACGAGTGGGGAGACCCATGGAGTCGGGCCCGTGGCTGGTTCAATGATGCCATCGGACAATAGTTGTTGGAGTGCGTCTGATACTGCCGCTTGTAGGTGGAAACCCACTCTCCGGGGGTGTTGCGGTACTGGCCTCACTGAAGTGTCAATGTGTAGTCGGATGGGGGGGGCCTTGAGTTTGCCCAGCCCTCTGCAGAGGTTGGGGAAGTCTCTTGTGATGTCGGCCTGTGTGACCAGGTTCTGCATCTGGTAGCATGCGATGGCGCCAACTGTATCTTTCGCGTTCATGTCTTCGGAGGTCGCAGTGATGGAGTCTCCCGCCTTCACGTGTATTTCTATTAACCCCAAACGGGATGCCGTGTGGTAGCTGAGCAGGCATCGGCTTCTAGCAAGTGACCGGATGATGTGTACTGTTGTGTCTACTTTCCGGCCATTCAGGAGAAAACGTTGTGTGAAGCATCCTACTGTCGGTAGGGGGGTGGTGGCACCCCACTGAAATATCCTTGAGCGGGACTGTTGAAGTGCAGGTGGGTTCGGTATCATGGCATAGTCCTGTTCGCCCATAATGTTGACGGTAGCACCTGAGTCAATCATGAATTGGAATGGTCTATTCCCCATTTTGATGGGGATCTTCGGGGCTTCTCTGGCCTCTTCAGTGTCGAGTATGAGGTTGACGAACTCATCGTGGTCGTATGAGTCATATGGCATATCATATGCAGTTCCCTGCATCTCCTGGTAGAGAGGTTCAGGCCCATATTCTTCTGGCGGATGGTCATATTCATCAGTGAAGTATTTGGTCCGATCAGTCTGCTCTGGCTGAGGTGGGAATCCCGGCATGTGGTATTCGCCAATTGCTCCGACGTATCGCCTTTGTCCTTGGCTTTGTTGGTAATATCGGGGTTGAAAGTGTCTGGGAGGTGGCGGGCGGACAAACGTCCTGACTGGCGTTTGGGGTCTCGCGGGAGGAAATGGTACGCCTTCCCTGCACACCGAGTGGAAGTGGCCTTCTCTTCCGCAGTTTGTGCATCGTTGAGACAGAGCAGGGCACGATCCCGCGTGCGGAAAAGACATCCCACAGCGATAACATTGTCTCTGTAGGCGGGGTGGGACGTTTTGAGGTCTGTATGGCTGTGGCCCTCTGTCGCCTGGACGAGATGGTTGTATGGTTGCGATCAGTTCCGCAGCGTCGTGTTTGGGGTTGTTCGGGCTGGCCATGGATGTGGCTTGAGCATCAACCCTCTCATGTATGCGAGCGAGCTCGCTCACTTCCTGGATGGAGAGGGGTTTCTTCAAGAGCTGTTTCTTGAGGGCAGGGGATAGGCAACCTTCAATGACCCTTAGTCTTATGGCTTCTTCCAGAGAGAATACGTCGAATTGACAATTTGCACCCTTTACTCTTAGGCGGGTTATGAATTCATCAACTGTTTCCTGTGGCATTTGGGTGCACTTGTTGAACAGGTAGCGTTCGTAGTCGCGATTGACTTCTATGATGAGAAGTTTGTCTAGGGCTTTTATTAGGTCCTTGAAGGTGTTCTGTTCAGCTGCAGGAATCGTCTTGACCACCGTCTTTATCTCACCCCCTACCAGATTAAGGAAGATGTCTCTGATGTTGGGGGAATTTCCATCCCCAGATCCCCTGACGTAATGCTGGAAGTCTTCCATCCAGTCAGTCCATCTGGGTCCTTTCGTGGCTTGTGGGGTCATGGTGAAAGGGGGTGGTAGTCGCAGTTGAATCGGCTGCACTACGTGAGCCGGCGTAGGCGATCCTGGATTGGACCCTGACGCGGAGGCTGGCGTGCTCATGGTGCCGGATACAATATATTTTTGGTGCTGTAGTTGGATAGCGGACTCACCGGCCTACGGCGGGTAGGGTGTCGCAACAGGTGTCCAGAGCACTTCCCTGCACTGTGTTGCGATGTGCCGGAGGCGTGTGGTGGTCCTGCGGGCTTCTTTGATTTACCTACGACTTTCTCGACTTTCCGGAGGAGTCGAGAAGAAAAGGATGTCTGTAAAATGAAAGGATGAGGCCTGGAGGCAAATTAGGACGTGCTGGTGGAGTACTGCGAGGAGGAAGAGGGCTTCCACTTGTGTGGGCCGCTGGAATGCAGGAGGAGGAGGAGGCCGTGCTGGTGAAGTACTGTGAGGAGGAAGAGGGCTTCCACTTGTGTGGGCCGCCGGAATGCAGGAGGAGGAGGAGGCCGTGCTGGTGAAGTACTGCGAGGAGGAAGAGGGCTTCCACTTGTGTGGGCCGCCGGAATGCAGGAGGAGGAGGAGGCCCCGTTGTTCAGGGCAAGAAGCGTTGGCGGACTGCCAGAGGAGGAGGCCCAGGGCGTTCCGGCCGAGGACGTTGGCGGCCTGCCAACGGATTGATTTATGTGCGCTCGCAGCGCGTCGGGTGGCGGAGAGCCAAAGGAGGAGCAGCGGAGCGCTGTGGAGGACTCCGTGGGCGCGTGAGGAGAAGCCTCGTCGCCAGTGTTGCCTCGGAGAGGCCGGGCCAAAGGAGGACGCGCACACACGGAGGGTGGATCACACGTTCTTTATTTTCCGTATCTCCACTCTAACTGGCGCTACGCGCGCCTTCTCCCATAATCCCCTTTCCCTTTCCTCCTCCCGCCGTGTCACTAACCCCGCCCCCACAACGGTGGGGGCAGCACTTTTTAACCCATGAGTGCTGGGCAACATTAATGTTTATTGGTTGTGGTGAACAATTACCTACAATACAGATTCAGCTTCGGACTGCACAGAAGAATGTTGCTCAAGCATGCCGTTTATCCAGTCTGCATTATTTGCACTTAAGGAGTGAGCGAACTGGCATTCACACCTCTGTGCTTACCCAGCTGGCGCATGCGTTTTTTGTTTCCTGAAAATATGCGTGCACGTTAGGGATTTTGTCTGTAAGTGCATGTGAATGAGAGATTTTACGTTTGGATGCACATGTGAATGAGAGCGCATGGTGCATCAGTGTGTGGCTGAATCAGTCCGTGTATGCATGTTGTGTGGTACGTGAAAGAGTGTATGCCGTATGTGCTTGCAAGTGTGCCAGGCTGGGAAGTGGGCCTCTGATTTTGTGGAGGGGGACTACATTGGTACAGCAGCCACCAATCTGGATATATTTTCTTACTGTGGCATGGCACTTTTTACTGTGCATGAAGGGTAAAGGCAACATGATGGTTGTTTGCACATGGTCATGCTGTCCTACATTGGTGTACATGGCCGTATTGGACTACATCGGTGTAGACAGTCTGTATGCGTTTTCTTACTGTGGCAAGACATTCTTTTACTGGCAAATAAAATATGTTCTTACGCACGGATACTGGCAGAATCTGCATTGACATATTTTCTTATAGTATCATCACTGGACAAAGCAAACATGACTATGTTCTTATAGGAGAGTACTGCCATATGTTTGTGCAACCACCAGAATGGACATGTATGGGAACAGCCACCATGAAAATATTGTTTATACTGGTGTATGTTGTGGGCAAAGCTTTCATGAAAATGCTCCTGTGCACTTTTGGTGACTTGGCATCTACTGATGTGTTTAATGGTTATTTTGCTAAACCAATTACAAACTGTGCAACTTTTTACCCAGTTTTCAGATAAAGTGTGCTGTAAAATGCACCATTTAGACCCATCATTTTCAAAAAATGTTCAGGGCGACAACCATTCGAAACCGCTTTGGTTTATTCACACTCCCTCTCTACGCTAGGTTGCTCCTGCATATTTGTGGGAAACATTTACGCCCCACCAATACAATAATTCACCAGCTGCCACTGCGCAGAGCACATCATTTGTCTCTGTGATTACCTAGCCATCATCCAGTCCTGGATGTCGATGGCCTACCTCAAAATAAACCCATCCAAGAATGGATTCTTCCTCATCGGTCCGCCCTCTAAAATAACAACTTGTCCAACAATTTGCTCCTAGAAGGATATGATCCACAACTCTAAGACTCAGCAAAATCCATAGGCTTCACAATTGACAGCACTCTGTCCTTCCAGAGACACAGCCAAGAACGCCCAAATAGCCTGGCTCAGAACCAGTACCTTTGTGAAAAAAAAAACCTTCATCCCGACGCTGGACTTTCAGACCATAGTGCAGGCCCTTGTGGTCTCGCACATCAATTGGGAGAATGCTCTCCTGACAGTGCTCCCAGCTATTCATCTGGCTCCCCTAAAAGCAGTCCACCACGCTGCAGCATGTCTTATTACGGGAGCACAGAAATCTGATCGAATTACCCCCATCCTATGCAAACTACATGGGCTTCCAATCCAAGACAGGTTACCTTTCAAGACTGCATGTATCATCTGCAAAGCAGTCACAAGAAGCACATCAGCGTACCTGGCAGCTAAACTCCACATATCTGGTGGCACACACTCCTTGCGCAGCAAATCGACCAACTGGTTTACATCACAACTCGTCCACAAAGAAAGGACCCGCAAACAATCCTTCTCTCGCCATGAACCCACCCTCTGGAACTCGATCAAAGTGTCTGCTCGGAATGACCCCACAATTCACCAATTTTACAAATCTCTCAAAACATGGCTCTTTCAACAATACCTGACCAAGGACTAATACCACTGACGTACAGACTTCACAGTACTGTGATACTGTTAAAAGATGCCAGCCCAAATTCCGGCTACCCACACTTTGTACAGCGCTCTGCTGCTCTCAAGCTAGGTCCGCTCTTTAAACAATCAAATAAAAATAAAAAATACTATTCGCTTATTAAAAGAAAATCATCAATACTTTTGTTAGTGATTTTTTTCATTCAAGATCTTGATTCACAAATTAACAAAACAATGCAAAGAAGGCATTAAAATGTTCACAACGAGTCAGAGTTATTTAATGCATGTTAAAAACAAACGGGCTATAAACGCACTTGTTCCCAAATAGGACATTCAGACCTTCCACTGCATCGGAGTAGATGTGCAAATTTGGACCAAATCCATTGAAATATCCTAGCTTTCCCTCTTTGGTAGCATATAGACTTTCCAATAGCATATGTTTTGTTACTATTAGTAAACCAATAATCAGCAGTCTCGTCTGCCTAAGATTTAGGTTTGTTTTTGCACAACTAAATTCTAAAAGCAAGAGCAGTCTAAGTATTTAGTTGGAATGATGGGGGCGTGGCTTGCCACGATGTAGTGAGGAGTGCTTACAAGCTTGATTCTGTAATGATCCTTTGCGCCTGATCGCAGCAGCAGATCTTTTTAGACCTGGTGTTGGAGGGTCTGCTATGCAATCCTACAAACTTCTGGGCTGTTTGCTCCAGCCGATCTGCATATAATATCGATGTAAATCTGAGCTACGACTGCGGCCAAGACGGTGGGTGTAATCAGCTTTCGGCCGATCTGAGGTAGTGAGCGAGGCTGGCCTCTGTTTGACATGGTTGCCCTTGCTCCGTGGGAGGGTACACGCGAGTGGAGGAGCCGACCTCTGTGTTTGCCGGGTAGTGCACCTCCGATTGAAAGCTCGGGAGCGCGTAAGACACATTGGCCTGCTGCAGAGCTGAGGCCGTGTGGCGGGACCCCGTTTCATGGGCCCCAGGGGGCCATCCTGCCTTTGCCCGGTGGTGTAGCGGTACCCACTGCCTCCTGCTGCATAGTGCCTTCCAGTGGACCAGGTGGCATTACGCTGAACATACTGGCTACAAGCCCCCTGTGGAGCCCGTGAATCTGCGATAGGGTACCGCTATTAATGCCAACAAGTGCCATCTGGTGATGACTGAACGAGGCTCTGAGCCCCGTTCACACAGATATTTGTCTGGAGCAGGATTGGGCTCACTTCGACCTCGGATGAGAAGTAGGTTGGTGGTAATGCAGTCGCCTGCTTGTGAGACGGAAGGGGAGAGCACCCTGACTCTGCTAATTGCGGTATTTGAACAAACTGACTGGGCTGGATTGGCTCAGTGTAATGTTCTGAATGCTGGGAACTCTCTTATCTACACATTTACTGTGTGGCTCTATTGGTTGTTGACATCTCTGATATTTGGTTGAATCCTAAAGGGAGTGATTGGATCTTGAACCTGTGACCATCTCTCCAATATACGGAGAACTGTGGTGTTACACTAGCGGAGAGCAGATTGCCTGGTGGGAGGCTAGCATAACCCTCCTCTGGTAGCTGCACCAACCCACACTGAGCTCCTTTGCACCTATGAGCCCACCCCCTACACTTTACTGAGGCGACTCCTCCCTTACAACCTCCCTTATGACCACTGTGTGATCCTGTGTGATCCTGCACCAGCACTTGGGTGGCATAACAGTATACATTTTCTGCGGGCTGATACCTTGCTTGCTGAGTGGCTACGCTGACGTTCCTTGAATATTGCAGAGAGTAAGATTATCTCGTAGCCAACATGCCAGAGACTAAGACGAAGGGGAGCCAGACCATCATGAACTCGTTTGGCCACAAGCGTTCCCAGAAAGATCCCCCTCTGGAGTCCCAGGGTGCTCTGCAGACTGACCCTACGTCCTACAGTGAAAACCTACTACAGCAGGAGATTGGTCCTGGACAATTATTTCAGGGCTTTACCATTAAGAGAGCACATAGGTCACTGATCCAACCCCCGCGGTGCACCATCTCCCCACGTTATTGCACGGATCCTTAATTTCCAGGACCGAGAGACGATCCTTAAAGTTCTCTAGAGAAGGGGGTGCAATCAAGCGTGGGTCATCAGACTATACTCCACTGTACAAAGGAAGAGGAATATGTTCGTCCTAACTAAGGAACATGTGCGCAATCTGCGGCTCAAGTACATGTTGATATACCTTTCTAAAAGTGATTTATAAAGGCAAATCCTTATTCTTTGAACATCCTAGTGAAGCCCATCAATGGATGGACAAATGTGTCATGACAACTGGACCTGAGACGGGAACGGCGACCCTGAGACTGGCTGATTGACATTCTGCTGTACTCTATAGACGAACACGCGCTTTGCCCAGCTATGGGTCCTTGACTAACTGTACGTGTTTATGGTGCTGAAGGACTGAACATACATGACTTCTCGCAAGCTGGATGTCAGATCTTCCGATCTGAACTTGGTACGCACTAATACGGCATGAGTAATCCGCAACCTCTGGGTGGATGTGCCACTGGGGGAGCCTGTCATGGTGAGCTCCTCCATACCCAAGGACCTCTGGAGCGTTTCTGTTCTTGGGTGCAGGAAAGCTTGAGCGGTGTTACACTGTTGAGCCGCCTGTTCCTACCTACTGTTATGATTCGTTCTTGTTCAAGCCCATTTTTGTTGGTTTTGGGCAATGTTAGGGTCAGGATGAGGAAGTGGGCTCTTCATGTGGCTGTGGTTGACATATGGGAGGGGGAATGGATATGGGGGCGGAATTGGGCAGGGTGCCTCAGCAATGTGGGGTAGCGATCAGGTGCTACCTATTCATATGTTACAGACATGTCGAGGAGGGGGGGGCGTGGAATATTTCATTTCCTGAGAGATAGCTGAGCTTAAAATGTTATCTTGGAACTTCAGGGGTATGTCCTCATATCTGAGGCAACTTCAAATCGCTTCCAATCTGCAAAGGAGGCATTTCTCCAAAGGCCTACTACAAGAAACACACCTACTGGGAGAGGAGCTTCCTAAAATAGTTTACAAATGGAGGGTGTAGGATATGGTCATCGTACTCAAGATACGCCAGGGGTGTTCTGGTGTGGGTTGCTGGGTCTGTACCATTCAAGCTGACCAAGGTGAAAACTAATGATCAGGGCAGATTTAATAATTGTACGGGGGTTTATTGAACATAGAGAGATCTGCAAAGTGAACTCTCATGCTTCACATTATTATGCCTCTGCCTACTTTCGCTCTCTATACAAAAGACTGACGTCTCAGGGGCCTCTTCCGGATATGGGGTGGCGATTTGAATTGCACATTGAATCTTGCACTAGACTGATCGATCGCAGATACACCCGGAGCCTCCCCTGCAGCAAAAACCCTCTGTGCCATTCTGCAGGACCTCTCCTTATTGATATTTGGCGAACCCTGAACGGGAATAATCAAAGCTACTCCTATTATTCTGCACCACACAGGGTCCATACCAGGATCGATTACCAATTTACGGGAAAGAATGTTTGATCTTGTGAGTGCAATATAGGCTGGCAGGACCATTTCTGATGATTCGCCACTGATTGTTAACTGGGACCTCCTGGATACATCCGCCCGGTCCCAACCTGGCCTATGCCTGTGAATGCCCTCTCTGATGTGTTTTAGGGTCACTTGGCAGAGGTTCTACAGAAATACTTGGATGTCAACATAGGCAGTGTGGATAGTTGGAGCACGGTCTGAGAGGCCCTTAAGGTCGTGATACAAGGTGAAGTGATTGCCAAGGTGGGGGGCATTAGAAAAACGTTAACCTGCGAAATTGGGCAGACTGGAGGAAAGCATACAGGAGATTGTGGGGATGGACAATGCTGAAAGCCCAAATGAAAAGGTGTAGAGGAGGTCCTAAATAAAACCTGCACTCCAATTGTCCATTTTGAAGTTCCAAGAACGTTCATACCGAGATATGTGACTTATGATGAGCAAATAAACCAGCAGAGAGCCGCAGTGGGGCTCTGCCCAGTGCCTATCAGAAGAGCAACGCCTATTGAAGTACCGATACCCAGAAAACCATGGACAGTAAGCTATCCATTGAGGAAAACCTACCAGCAAATGAGACGAAATGAAGATTGCCTAAGTACTGTCCCAGAAGAAACCAAAAAGGCCTTAATGAAAGACGAATGGTGACGTCACGAGGGCCCGGACTGAAGTGCAGATAGAAGAAATGACAACCAGAGAATGACACACAGACGAAACGCTGTGAATAAGGATATTGTGAACCTAAAGTGAAAGTACGATGTCGAAATGCAAAGAAGTTTAAAGCTGTAAGCATGAAGATATTCGACCAGTTTACACCTGTAAATATGCTTGGAACCGCAAGAAAGCTAAGAAAACAGTGCAGCTTGCTATGCTTAGTAGAAGAGTAGTGCAGCAAGCGCAATTATACATAATCTAACTCAAACTAAGCACATTATTATGAGTATGTTTCTACTTTGCACAAAAAGCAGAATCAATCCAGGTTACTAGAGCCAAACAAGAAAATATTCATATTCTAGCAGAACGAGAAGGGGCGGCTGAAACGAAACTCAACAGAGGCAACTCGCGCCAGGAGAGCCAAGGTCATACCAATAGAAGAGGCGAACAGTAGCTTCATCTAATTGAAACTAAGAACAGAATATCCTGCCTCTGAAAGGTCGAGATAAGAAGGCGAAGGCTGGTGGCGGGTGAAACGGAAAATCAAATACACAAATTGAGGGAAAAGAACTAAATTCACTGTGTCTGAATCACGTGACCAGCCAAGCAAAAAGAAGCAAGGGTTCACACCTACGCTTGGCACCGGACCAAGCAGAGATATCAGAACCCTTTCCAGACAGAAGATGCAGTTTCGAGGCCAACCGCAGAGAACTAATTGACACATGGCTAATAAAGTCACAATGGAATAAATCATCTAGGGTCCTCTAGTTAGTGGAACCAATGGAACGTCATACTTTTAGTGACATTCACAGTAGTCATTTTGAAGGAAGAGCTTAGATGCCCACCTGACAGAGTTTACCCAATCCCCTCACTCCGTTACCATATACAGATATAGTACCTATAGTAAAGTTCCCTTTTCCTAACCAATAGAAATGCATATTAACTTTTGAGTATTACACGCCAATTATGACGAGTTGTGAGAATAAATGTTACAACTTGTATGAAGTTTGTTGGAGTTGAAGCGAGAAGGACGATCGCATCACTGCTGATATCCACGAATCCCCGTTTTCTGTACTTGTCATTAAACGGACTCCCTTTGCCAAACCATTGAGTTGTCCTTATTGATTGGTGTTAGAGTAATAGATCTGCCTCCCCGCATCCATCTCAAGGGTGCAGCTATCTCGTCTTAAAGTACTTCTGAGCAAACCTCAGCTCTATGGGCCGGCCAGGGGTCTTGGAGTACACTTGGTAGCAGAGATTGATGGTTAACGTTTATCGATTTGAATAAGACACCCAGTGACCATCGACATAAAGTAACTCTAGGTCTTCAGCAAAATCACAAGCCCTTTGCCATTCGGCCGAGTAGACCGTGAAGCTCCCACACAGTGGTAGTGTAAGAGAGCGAAACCTGCAGGACAAGGTCTGAAGGAACCTGTGTTTCCCCACGCAAACCTTTCCCATTCCCAAGGGCAGCTGAGCGGGAGAAAAGCCGAAGAAGGCGGTAACAAAGGCAGTGATCCCGAGGGTCCAGAGAGGAAGAATGTGAACAGTGAGTGAAAAAGACTGAGTGTTTTTGCAAAAGTGCATGCTTTAGAACAAGTAAAGGCAAAAGGTAACAGAGGGTGGAGGAAAAAACAAAATATAGTTAGAAGTAGAGAAGAATGTATATATCTAAGGGGAAGGGAATAATGACTTAAGAATAATTAAATAAATAAAGAAAAGATACCGGGGAGGACACCCGAGAAGAGAGAGATTACCGGGGAGGACACCCGAGAAGTGAGAGGATTCGCCTTATTCCTACACTTTTAATACAAGCGGCTAGAAGAAACGTGTATCCATAGTCCCAACTAAAGGGGAACAAATGGGCTACCACGGCGATTAAAGACGCCGTGAAAGAGATACGTTTAAACTCCATGTTGGGGTAGTATTTACAGGCAGAGATACATGTGACCAGCTGGTGTTCGTCTAGTCTGTTAAACGTCTGTCTTTCATGTTGTTTGTTTTGACGTCATGAATTGAACATTTTCTTTAGGAAAACTGTTTAAAACTTTACACGATTGAATAGCCGAGATAATATAGTATACAAATTGATGTTTTTTGAGTAAAATAGAAGATATAAATTTTGTGGAAAAAAATCGGGATTGGAGCTTGCAGTGATTGGTACTCGCTCATATTGTTGGAACTGTGTCAAGTCACGTGAAGCTTTGACAAGTGTTATATAAAGGGAAAGGGAACAGATTTAAGCATGGAGGACATAACTCCATTGGCACATAACTCCATTGGCACACCTTTGCAAGCAATTGCCGAAACATGCATCTAAGCTGAAAAAATACAGTAAAGAGTGGTTTAAAGGGACCACCCACAAAATGTTTATGCCATGGCCACAGGGCGGGTCCTTATCTAAAGCTGTCTTGCAACACATGACATATTTGCATGCCACATACACGGGCAAAAAGTTAGACAAATGCCTAGCTATTCTAGAACTTTGGAAGATGTATGAACAGGTAAAGGAAGAGGAGCCACCAATAGATTGGATACTTGATGTATGCACAGAGGGGGGTGAGACGCATACCGTGCCACCCGCCCCAGCCGAAACGAGGATTTAAGAAAATAAAGATGAGGGGTTATACCTGCTGAGAGAACTTAAAGCAGCTATAGGGCATAGCAACCCGGCATATGAGTCACCTATGCAAAGTAGTGATGAAAATCAAGGTAAAGAAAAAGACAAGCATATCACCTCCACAGTCCCAAGGGACAGGGAGAGACGTGATGATGAAAGAAGGGAACAGACACAGACAAGTGCATCTCTCGAAAAGGAGAGAGAAGGCAAAAGATGGAAAGGAAATGAAGCTAGAACTGATGAGATAGCATTCACAAAAAACAAATGGATGGAAGGGCAAATTCTATTGAAACTCGATGGCAAAGGCATAGATGATGCAAAAAAAAAGGAAAGGCTAGATGATGTACAAAGAAAGGAGAAAGAAAGAATTAAGAGACAAAAGAATAAGAAAATAAGACAGACAAAAGCGAGAACAGCTATATCGCGAAGAACAAGAAAGATCTCTCGATCGCAAACAGAGAGCAGCCAACGATCAAGACAGACAGAAGCAGCAAAGGTCAGAGGTAGAGCAAAGAATACGAGAAAAATGGAAGAGACGAAGGTATGAGGAAATTCGAAGGGCAGATGAACGTAGAAATGAAAAGAAAAAGGAAGAAGATAGGGTCAGGGAAGAGGCGAGGAAGCGCAGAGAATTCGATGACGTAGAACGCAAGCAAAGACAGAGAGCACGCGATCTTGAATATCTGGAGAGTGAGGTTAAAAAACCTGCTCTAATGGTAGATTGGGAAGACATCGAAGAATTCTTCCCTGCGTACAATTCATTACCAGGAACGTCTAGGGCGAATATCGAGGATGACTTCGATCCCAGAAGCATCGGAGAAACGATCGATAGAATATACGATGAAATGGGGCTAGAACAAACACCCCAAGGGTAGGGGGAAGATGAGCGCCTGGAGAGCACTCAACTTTACGACACTGAGGATGTCTCCCTAAGTAGTGGGAATAGAGAACTTTCCCTGGATAGACTACAAATAAGCAGTAACAAAGACAACACAAGAAGTGGCACGATTTGGGCACACACAATGTCCAACTAAGAAAGGGAAGAGCATGAGGAAAAAGAGGAAGAGAGAAGGCGCGTAAGATGACTCCCAAGGGAGAAAGGGATAAGGTGGTCAGACACTAGTGAGTCTGCACCAAGGGCATCATAGTCAGCCACACAGTCAGACCAACATGAAGAAGTATCTCACTTCAGAGGGGGTGTCATAAACCCCCTATGTGGACAGGCTAAGGACATTGCCAGGTAGGCGGCGATGTGGGAATATTACCCCTGCAATAGAGAGGAGAACAATGAGAGAAGAGAGAGAGAGAACTATTCATCCCAATTTCCGTTACCCGAGAAAGGGGGGGCGAGACCACAATACATTCCATGGCCATACATGGATCGAGAAAACTTGAAAAACAACCTTTGAATGTTGACATCGGGAGCTGGAAAATGGATACACGAGTTAGAAAAGATGACAGGCGGGAACACGTTAGCTATAGGGGATATTAAGGGTCTCCTAATCGCCATACTTGGTGAGAGAGCAGACGATGTGTGGACACGGGCAGGCTACCCAGGTGTGACCACAATTAACACTGCACATGATGGAGCTACATTTAACAATTGCAGTGCCGCGGTATGGAAAGCACTATGAGTGCTTTACCTGGACACTTCCGATATGGGCACTGTAATGACACGTAAAATGAAGGAGTCTGCGGATCCATTGATTTACATACAGAATTTTCAAGACGCATGGGTGCTCGAGACTCATGAATCTTGGATGAAATCTATACCTGTGTTCTACTATATATTGTGCCAAGGGCTACCAGAGCCGGTGCAGAAAGAGCTCAAGAAATTGGTAGGAATCGAGGCTAAACCTTGGCCAGAAATACAACTGACCATCACACACTATTGCAGGCTATTACAAGAGAAGAATCGCAAAAAGGAAGCTACACGAAAGGGTGAGGCAGCCAAGAGGTGCAGAAGAAATTGTCAAAATATGCTCGAGGGAGCCATGATAACTAGCACAGCGGAATCGAGCATGCAGCAGGTCAATAATCCGCAGCAGAATAATCAGGGCAGTACTGGGTTTTACCCCAGTGGAAGAGGATTTAGAGGGAGAGGATGGCAGAGCAATCACGGAGGTTTCCAGAATAATCAAGGTAGTTTCTAAAACTTGCAAAATGGCAATCAAGATATATCAAATGGACAAATGATCCGACCACCGCCAGTATGTTGGTTGTGCGGGATGACAGGACATTTAGCGCGCACATGCAGAAACCAAGGCATGATGCAGAACGGCCAGGGGACAGGAGCAGGCACGGCAAATCCACCTGCATTTTTACAGCAGGGAGTTGCACAGAATCCCACGGTGCAACAACAAGCGCCAGGAGCGCAACAAGACTTACAATTTCAGAATATAGTGAGTTTTCCACAAGGGCAGTCCCAACAGTCACTGCTTCAATTGTCATAAACAATGAGCTCAGGACAGACCAAAAACCCTGGAATGGGAAGTAACAATGGGAATGGGGGAAATCCGCCAGTACACAATGGACCAAAATTGTATATGGACTAGGACAGCTCACTGGGAACCCTGATGTGTTCTATCCTATCAGTGACATCAGACCCTCACCGGGAACCTAGGGTGGATGTCATTATAGGGGATAAAGAATATTCAGTCTTAGTTGACACAGGTGCAACACGCTTGCGCATATGTGAAGGCAAGTTTTCCTTGTCCGGCGAGACCATTGATACTCAGTTTCACAGGAGCTACCAGTTGTGTTCCCTTCACAAACGCACTTCCAGTCTCCATAGGAGAATGTGAAATGAATGTACCTTTATTATATTCACGACAGATCCCAGTAAACATTTTGGGTCGAGATTTAATGACCAAGTTAAATATTACAATCTCATTCACGGAGGAGGGCATAGTATGTTCAACTCCAGGAATGCACTATTCAAACGTATGCAAAATGATTAGAGCATACGCAGGACACACAGCCATGAGGGCTATACCATTAGAGCCAGAAATATTCACGTATGGCATGCACATACCTATGGCGGGGCTGCCAGGCCTTGCAGACAGAAGCATGAGAACCCCAAATGAGTTTCTATTTAGACCAAGAATACCGATGCACTAGGAGAAGGGACAGGTATTTCCCTTGATGATGCACACAGCTGCAGTATGAGAGAGGATGGCCTTGATTGATGGTTTTGACGACGAAGGCCGACAATGGTGCACAGTAATTGCCCTTCAAGAAGGATATCGATTGACTGACGTCACCGATGACGATCTGTTTGAAGAGCAAGCAGATATGGGAGAGACAATGGTGGAAGTGAGTCTCACTTTTTGGGTGAGAATTATCAAAAGAGAAGTGCCTCAGAGAATGATGTTGGCACAGAACCGTCCTGAGTATTTTGATGACGACATGGCCCAAGTTCCTGTCTCAGTGTGGACCACAGGACCTTATTACGTAGGCCTATTGAAAGCGGTTGGAGAAGTGAGAATTAAGCTAAAACCAGGAGCAATTTTACCAAAAGCATGACAATATCCCATGTCCAGAGAGGCAGATGAAGGGATTTTTAAGACAATTTCAGCTATGATGGAGCAAGGCATTTTAGTGACGTCAGAGTCGTCATGCAATACCGCGGTTTATCCGATCAAAAATCAAAGGGAGGGTCTTGGGGGCTAATTCAGGATTTACGCCCAATAAATGATATTGTTGAGGCCGAGTTCCCTTTAGTCCCTAACCTGGCTAGAATCCTATGTAATATACCTGTTGAGGCAAAATATTTCATGGTGATTGACTTGAAAAATGTATTTTTCTCAATCCCGTTGCACCGTTACTCGCAAGATCTGACATTCACATTCAGACAGATGCGTCTGAAAAGCACGAGGCTACCCCAGGGGTACTGAGAGTCTCCTATTATGAACAGAGTCCTGCAGATGGATGCGCAATATTGCCTTGGAAAGTGTTGTCCTGCAATATGTGGATGACATCTTAATTTGCAGCACGACAGAGGAGCAACGCAGGCACGATTCTGTTCAGCCATGGACTATACTAGCTGAGAAGGGATATAAAGTTGACAAGGAAAAGTTACAATATTGTCAACAAGAACTGCTGTACATAGGCCAGCTGATCTTACATGAGGGAAAAAGAGTGACCCCAGAAAGGGCTGAAGCCATATTGAACACGGGTAAGCCACACACGATAAAACAGATGCAGAGCTTTTTAGGCCTGTGCAACTATGTCAGGGCATGGATCTTTGACTATAGCTCTTACACTAAGCCTCTACTTCAGGCCCTAAATAAGGCCCAAGTGACGAAAGGAAAGACTGAATGGTCAGACCATGGAGGAAGGATTTGCCGAACTCAAGAAAGCTATTTGCACAGCACCAGTTCTAGGGATTCCCAATTATGCAGAAGAATTGTACCTGTTTTCACACACGAATGGCAGCCTTATGACGGCAGTGCTCACACAAAGAACCATATTGGGGTACAAGCCCCTGGCATTCTATAGTGGAAATTTAGACCCAGTAATGAGAGGTAATTTCCCGTGCGAACAGAGTTTAGCTGCCGCAGCGTTCACCATAGAGAAGGCTACATCCATTGTAATGGGTTGCTCAATGACGTACGTCGTGCACTCGTTTTTTGCCATTCTAGAGAAACCGAAGGGCACATTGAAATCTCAGCGAGCTTTTGCTTATGAATTGATCATATCAAATCCATCGATTAAGGTACTCTGATCTAATATAGTGAAATCAGCTATGTTTATAGCAGAACCAGTCACTGAAGGAGAGCCAATACATGACAGTGCAAACTATGAAGAATTCTATGCCAAAAATCCCAGGGTGAAAAAAAATGCCTTGGCAGAAGGAGAATGTGTCTTTATTGACGGTTCTTCGAGAATTGATCAAAATGATGGGCAAAGATATACAGGCGGTGCTGTGATGAAGCACACAGCAAATGGAGAATTCGGAGTGCTTATTAGTGCGTGAATACCATCTCATTATTCAGCACAGGCTGCAGAATTATTGGCGTTGATACTCGCTATTGAGAACCATGGAGACCAGGAAGTAACGGTATACAGTGACTCCGCCTATGTGACATTCACAGTGCACGCATACCTAGCGCGCTGGAAAAGGAGGGGCTACCTCCGAGCAGATGGCCACCAGTGCAGCACGCAGCCTTATTGGACAGGCTGATTAAGGCACTACAGCTTCCAGTGGGCATAGCGGTCATGAAATGCGCCGCCCACACAAAAGGGACAGATTTTATCTCATGCGGAAACCAAGCAGCAGACACGGAAGCCAAACGTATGGCATCCAAAAGTGAGACGATCATGGAAGTGGAAGTCACCCATACCAATAAGAGAATGATGGTTGCATGAACTACACCTGAAAGCTATAACAATTTAGGGCAAACTTAGTTGATGGAACTCCAAGGGGAGACACCACAGGAAGAGAAAAAGCTATGGAAACGCCAAGGGTGTTCTTTAAACCCCTCTGATAGTTTGTGGCGACAAGTCAGCACTGGTAAACCAGTGATGCCCATAGCCCTGTTAAAATTAGCACTGGAGCAGCTACATTATCCGGCACACATGACAAAAGAGAATCTAGCGGCAGCACTCGCAGAAGACTGGTTCATACCGAATTTAACCGAGCACGTTGCATTTTTTATAGTGAACTGTATAATCTGGCAACAATTCACAGCTGGGCAAGCATTAAAAGTAATGAGAGGAGTCATCCCCAGGTCAAATGGGCCTTTTCAGCACTTGCATGTCGATTATGTTGACATGATTCAAGTATGTAACAGGTACAGATACTTAAAAGTTGTGGTGTGTCCATTCTCTAGATGGATTGAGGCAGGTCCCTGTACACACCCAGACTCTACCTGTGCGGACACATTTTTACTGAGAGAAGTGTTCCCCAGGTGGAGGGTGTGCGAGGTCATGAGATCAGATAACAGAGCTCACTTTGTAAATGAGACATTTGAACAGATTAGCTTGCTGCTTGGTATAAAGCACAAGTTCTCGTCGGCGTATCATCCGCAATGTAATGGGATCTGTGAGAAGTTCAACAGCTTATTAAAGGAAAGGATAGCCAAGTTGGAGCTTACTCTAAGAAAGGGATGGCTGCACTGCCTTCCTCTACACTGTATGCACTTAGGAACCAACCCGGTTCCGACCATCATCTTACGCCACACGAGATAGCCACAGGAAGAAGAATGCGTACTCCTCTGACACCCCGAGATAGAGCTAGATGTGATGACCAATCAACAAGAGAAATTTTAGGGTCTGAAATGCAAAATTAACTGAATTGCACGACATCTTGCCTTACTGTAATTTCAGACCCGCTGCAGCGACGACAAAGGGGTGCAAGGCAGCACGGAACACAAAAGGATACTAGTACCGATACAGCTCAAGGACTTGTGTACCATCCGTTTTCCCTGGAGGCACCGTCCTTGTAAGGAACCATACGAGGAAAAAGTGGGATCAGCCAAGATTTAACGGTCCCTTCATAGTAGAGCACTGCACTCCATCCGCAGTAAAACTACAAGGAAGGAGAGCTTGGATTATTCTGGGAGATATCAAACCCTACATCGGAGAAGGCCCCCTGCCTGCACTCCAACGAGAGGAGTTTACAAGCGATGGGGAAGAAACATTAAAACTGTGACGAGGAAATAACATGCTAAATTTTGATCAAGGACACAAACTGGAAGAAAATACAGTATCCAGACTCATTCCACACCGAGATCCTATTCGGAATCACTTATGGTGTCCCAAAGTAGTGATATCACCAAAGATGTGGTAACATACTTTAACCTAGTTCTAAGGTCATACCCTTCATTAGGAGGAAGGCTCACTAGTGTCACTGACTTTCTTCAAGACCCTGAAAACGAAAAGACAATAAGAAGATTGCTTACTGTAATTGCCGAACAATTTCTCTTACTTCCTGAATACAGTGAGGAGAAACCAAATGTCCCAAGCAGAGAAGGAAGTAAATGAGCTTGTCATTACATTGTTCTTTTGAATAATTGAAGACTGTCCAAATCTTGTCAGACGAACGACAGACACACTCACGTTTCTTCGAGACCCAGCAAATACAGAACATCTAAGCCAACTCCTAAATAAAATCTCCTAAATAAAATGGTGATCTTAGTTGCACTCCACGCGAACGGACAGTGCAGACATTGTTTACATTAAAAAGAAGGCATACAATCCTGAAACTCAGCAAGACAGAACAGATGTACCTGTCACCAGAAGACCGCAGGTTGGCCCACAATGTCCTTTTTTGTCTAGTCACTGACTTTCCAGAACTAGTGGGGAGACTGATCAATGTTGACATCCTCACATTCATCAGAGATCTAGCCAATATTGCACAAATGGGCATGCTCTTACATGGAATAGTACTACAAGTGGAACTCTCTAACCATCAGCACGACTATTTGAGAAGATTCTAAAAGCCTTCCGCCGAGGGACAGATCAGGGGAGCAGTGCCAAGGATTTTATTTTATTCTATTTGTTATTTTTCTCAATTTTTCATATTGACCAGGACACAGCATGTCTTCGGGACTGATGCAGATCAGGGGCACGAACTGGGAGCTGACATACTTTGAACATGCACAGTAAAAGAGACTTGCAGAATTATTGCTTGATGTTGACACTTCCCATAGCCTAGAAAAAGAACTGTATCCCGAGTAAATAGACAATTCATTATTCACAAGAGGGGGACAATTGTGTGAAACCTGAAACTCACAACAGAGAATCCGAAAGACAATATTGTTTAAAGGAGTATAGTAGAAGTTAACATTTTGGCGAATTATCGAGATGGGGATCCAGAGCAGCAACCTTGCACTCCCGCAGGAACAAAGAAGGCCACGTTTCTCTGGAAGTAAATGCTGCCGCCTGACCTTCAGGGCCATAATGTATTTGTGTATTATATTCATCATTGTTTTACTGTCATTAACGATCAGAACTGCATTTTTTATTGGTGCACAAAGCGTCCTAATTCTTGTGCACCCGCCTAATGATGCACGCACAAAGCCTACAAAGGCACCCAGACCTTACATAGTCATTCCTGTCCCTAGAAGATCTGATGGTGGAATGAATGAACTTGAATTGGATGTGATTAGCAATGACACACACACACACTTGTGGTAACAGATGAATTGAAAAGCTGGAGACAGGGTCGGCAAAGCATGAATGTGACAAGATTTCAGACAACCAGATGCATGCAAACACTGAATACACACGCAACAGGCCTAGTGTCAATGACTTCAGAGCTACAATCCGAAGCATGGATGAAGAAGAGACTACCTACTATGAAAAGTTCCACTACAAGTGAGGTGAAAAGACAACTGGAAACAGCTGAACACCTGAAGAGACAAGAGGAATTGGAAAGAAAGGCAACAGAGACAGCTGTATTAGAAACCCTTAATCCAACACCAGGAAAGGCAGAAGCAGACTCAGAGAAGATCTCTGCACAGGCCCAACTGATAATAGATTGATTATGGCCATTCATAGCCAGAGAGAGGAAAAGATTAGAGGAGCTGACGAAGAAGCCCACAGAGACAACATTGCCGAACATATATGTTCCAACAAAAGGGACAAGTACAAGTTCCACAGTACGACCATACACCGGACCAATGTCAATATGGATACAAACATTCCTAGCCAGAAAGAAAAAGTTGTATGAGGACCAGGAAAGAACTGCCAGAATTGGGTCTATTCAAATGGATCTCAGATGAGGAAGCCTGCACCATGGCCCAGGATAACTGAGAACCCTCCAGTAAGAAGGAGCCATACGGATGCATTCAGGGATGTAGTTATAGCAAACTACAGGAAAACATTAAGAATCAAGAGAAGCATGCATAGAGATGACAGTGAATTAAACGATTACTTGGACAGCACAGC
Source organism: Ambystoma mexicanum (assembly GCF_040938575.1). Classification (NCBI taxonomy): domain Eukaryota; kingdom Metazoa; phylum Chordata; class Amphibia; order Caudata; family Ambystomatidae; genus Ambystoma; species Ambystoma mexicanum. The sequence goes on from NC_090936.1 coordinate 1,069,138,425, forward strand.
ACATTTAGGAAACAACATTTGGTATCAGCACATGAAAGAAGTTGGAAGACGAAATTCAGAGGGAGAATGCTTTGTTTGTGCACTCCTACCATACAGCATGGGGAAGTCCAAGATCATCGTAGCTGTAGAAATTGATGTGCAGACAGCACACTGTCTTTCACACGTAGCCATGTGCAGGACCAGAGGCCAGTTCATGGGTAGTGATGCCTCACTGATATGGGCAACTGAAACAGCCTATCATGATGAAGATGATTATGTTCAAGACAAAGACAAGAAACGGAGCTCATACTAGGAACCATGTGATCCGGTACGAGAAGTCTGGAGTTAAAGGAGCAGAAATCAGATGGGAAGTGAACCTGAAGCTAAATGTCCAAGGAAAAACTCCAGAAGAGGCCCAAAGTTGGAAGAACAGAGGCCAAATGCAGATTTGGGGAACAGTGCTTTCACCAGATGGATGGGAAAAAGGAGTAGCGATTTGCAGAGCATGGATGGTCCTCGGAGCCTGCAAAGAAGCAATTGAAAATTCACAAAGGCTATGCAAGTCACTATGGCCAAAGCTCTCAAAACTACTGACATGGGTCGAAGACAGAGGAGGACCTTTGCAGATAGTGCCACCAGAAAGCTCAAAGTTGTGCTTCAGGAATAATGGCACAAGAAAGATGGGAGAGAATCAGAATTGTGGACAAATCTTTGACGCCCCAAGTATGGAGCACGGAACTGCAGTAATTATGTCTCACTTTTGGGCATGTGGATCCAAAGCATACATCAGACTGTCGAGAAACTGGGGAGGGATATGCACCATAGTGAATGTCCATGTTCCAGCTTTGGTAATCCCGAAAGGCGATTTGAATATTGACAGTTTTCCGAATGCAGATGCTCACCTGAGAAAAAGGAGATCTGTGGAACTGATGACTATCGAAAAGGGAAAATTACTTCTCTGCCAAATCTGAAGAAGCCTTTCATGCAATCTCATATGAACACAGACTGTTTAGCCTCACCTCATCAGTGTTCACGAGAATCCTCATGCCAAGATTCCAAGTTGGAGCAAATACTAAATGGTTACAGATAACCAGATGGGAGTTACTGCAAACCATCAACACGACAATAAAAGGATTCAATGCAATCAAGGAAGAGTTAAGACCCATCCGACTGATGACTCGCCAGAACAGATATGTCCTTGACATGATCAGGGCTATGGATGGAGGAGTATGTGCAAAAATCTGAGAATCATGTTGCACAGTTATACCTTCTCACGATGAGGAAAATGGAACTTTAACAGAAGCCATACGTATGCTGACAAAACTACAGAACCAGATGATCGATGAAACTAACGAAGTTGATGACAGCTGGTTTGGATTACTGTTTTCATGGGTCCCACAGTGGATGGCAGATGCATTCAAGTTCTTGGGAGCTCTGCTAGTGATGATATTGCTACGATTTTGTGTTAACAAGATAATAATCTCTCAATGCCAGAAGACTGCGAAAAAAGCCATAGGGATGAAGATCATGACTGATGTCAAGCCAAGATGGAAGCCCAAAGACCTGACTGATGAAGAAATATGAGACTTTGTGAAGGCCAGCATTCACGCACCACAGGGAACAAAGTTTCTCTATCCCAGGAGAAACAGAAATTATGTGGGAAGATGGGTTTACAGCAGCCCAAAAGGACAATGTCAATTGCTGACATCGAATAAAGACGAACATTAAAGGACAGCAGGAAGCCTGAAAGGAGTAGTAAAAATCTGGACTCCAGAGAGACACTTCTTCAAACCATCATGTACAGATCCGGAGGATGAAGAAGGAATGAACCCAGACGATGGAGTGAAGATGAATACAGAAGAACAAAGTAAGCCAAATCCAAACATGGAGGTGAAAGTGGTCGATGAATCGCCCAGAGGGGGGAGTGCAGAGAAGGTCCCAAATAAAACCTGCACTCCAATCGTCCATTTTGAAGTTCCAGGAATGCTCACACCGAGATATGTGACTTATGATGAGCAAATAAACCAGCAGAGAGCCGCAGTGGGGCTCGGCCCAGTGCCTATCAGAAGAGAAATGCCTACTGAAGTACAGATACCCAGAAAACCATGGACAGTAAGGTATCCATTGAGGAAACTCTACCAGCAAATGAGACGAAATGAAGATTGCCTAAGTATTGTCCCGGAAGAAACCAAAAAGGCCTTAATGAAAGACGAATGGTGACGTCACAAGGGCCCGGACTGACGTGCAGATAGAAGAAATGACAACCAGAGAATGACACACAGAGACGAAACGCCATTAATAAGGATATCGCGAACCTAAAGTGAAAGGATGATGTTGAAATGCAAAGAAGTTTAAAGCTGTATGCAAGATGAAGATATTCAACCAGTTTACACCTGTAAATATGCTTGGAACCGCAAGAAAGCTAAGAAAACAGTGCGGCTTGCTATGCTTAGTAGAAGAGCAGTGTGGCAAGCGCCATTATACATAATCTACCTCAAACGAAGCACATTATTATAAGTATATTTCTACTTTGCACAAAAAGCAGAATCAATCCAGGTTACTAGAGGTCAAACAAGAAAAGATTCATATTCTAGCAGAACGAGAAGAGACGGCTGAAACGAAACTCAGCCGAGGTAACTCGTACCAGGAGAGCCAAGGTCATACCAATAGAAGAGGCGAACAGTAGCTACATCTAATTGAAACTAAGAACAGAATATCCTGCCTCTGAAAGGTCGAGATAGAAAGGCGAAGGCAGGTGGCGGGTGAAACAAAAATCAAATACACATATTGAGGGAAAAGAAGCAAATTCACGGTCTCTGAATCACGTGACCAGCCGAGCAAGAAGAAGCAAAGGTTCACACCTACGCTTGGCACCGGACCAAGCAGAGATATCAGAACCCTTTCCAGACAGAAGATGCAGTTTCGAGGCCAACCGCAGAGAACTAATTGACACATGGCTAATAAAGTTATGATTGATTGTAACAAGGACTGGATGAAGGCCGGGTAACTAAGGGGCAACCCGCATCTGGCCGACCATTCTGCGTGCTGCTAAGTGAAGTGGAAAAGCATGCATGGGGTTGGTGCCAACCCAATCACAATAGACCAAATAATCTAGGGTCCTATAGTTAGTAGAACCAATGGGACGTCGTACTTTTAGTGACTTCTACAGTAGTCATTTTGAAGGAAGGGCTTAGATGTCCATCTGACAGTGTTTACCCAATCCCCTCACTCCGTTACCATATACAGGTATAGCACCTATAGTAACGTTACCTTTTCCTACTCAACAGAAATGCATATTAACTTTTGAGTATTACACGTCAATTATGACGAGTTACACGTATAAATGTTACAACTTTTATGAAGTTTGTTGGAGTTGAAGCGAGAAGGACAATTGCATCACTGCTGATATCCACGACTCCCCGTTTTCTGTACTTGTCATTAAACAGACTCCCTTTGCCAAACCATTGAGTTGTCCTTGTTGATTGGTGTTGGAGTAATAAATCTGCACCCCCATCCATCTCAAGGGTGCAGCTATCTCGTCTTAAAGTACTTATGAGCACACCTCGGCTCTATGGGCCAGCCGGGGGTCTCTGAGTACAAAGGTCTTACTGCCCTTGCGTATAGCATGCACTGAAACCTGGGAACGACTACGGAAATTTGATTATGGCCCATACACTTCCAGACTGCATGGGGAGGGGGATAAGACTGGTCAAATGTTAGCGTGGCTATGTAAGAACGAGAAGCCCAGGCATGCAATTACTGAATGTGGCGAAACTTGGAAGTCTCAGTCGGCCATTAATGATGTTTTTAGTAGATACTGCCAGGCGCTTTAAGGTATGAGCGTGGGGGTGGATAAAGCAGAGGTTCAATATACAATGGCGCATTTCAATCTGCCTAAGATCATGGCAGAACAAGCCGCAGCCCTGGAAGCGCCAATAACTGAGGTTGAGCTGCCTAGTGTTATAATGCTGCTGCAATCTGGTCGGACTCCGGGCGGAATGGACTACTGTCTGAGTTTTATAAAGCCTATGGCGATGTATTGGGTGCCAGTGCTCCTCAGAGTATTCAAGGAGGCTTATGAGACGGGACTCCTGCCCGATTGCATGTGTGAATCCACGATTATACCGGTTCTTATGCCTGGGAAGCCACACTACTTGTGTGACTCATAGGCCTTTGTCGATGCTAAATTTAGACGTTAAGATCCTTGCAGCACTATTGGCTGGTTGACTAAAGCACGTCATTGGATCTATAATACATTGCGACCAGACTGGTCTCATCCCAAATAGGAGCACGTCATTGAATCTGTGTAGACTTCAGTATGTTATTGACAGGATCGAGGCGCACAACGCTCCATATGCAGTGGTTTCATTGGACGCCGCTGAGGCTTTTGACTCAGTTTATTGGCAGTGGATTTATGCTGTGATAGACGGCTTTCGGATTGGTGCTAGGCTCTCTTGGTGGGTTCAGCTGATTTATTCTGCAGCGGTAGCTAGGGTGGGTACTGGTAAGCATATATCCGTCGCCTGGAGTGTACGCAGAGACACCAAGCAGGGCTGCCCTCTGTCGCCAATGTTATATGTACTGCATTGGAAGCGCTGGCGGTATTTATACACTCTGAGTTTGCGGATGCCGGGATATTGATTGACATGACGTTGCCTTTGATCTCATTATATGCTGATGATTGTCTTTTATATATGCATGACCCTGCACGTAACCTCCCTATGGTGATGGAAGTGTTGGATTATCCTGTATCTTTACTCTTGCTGGTCTCTGCACTTGTAGTCAGGCGGAACTCCCAAGATTGGGGATCCGCTTGGAAACCTGGTCATTTTGTTATTTGGGGATCAACATCTGGCTCCAGGCTTTCCATATGCATGAGGATAACACAGCGAGAGCTGTACAGGGGACCTCAGCATCCATGAACATTTGGAAAAGATTGCCACTGTTGCTGATGGGGAGGGCGGCACTAGTTAAAATGGTGGTGCAATCTCGTCTATTGTACTTCTTTGCTAATTAAATGTTCCTCATTCCTCACTCAAATTTTTAAAGTCCATGGACTCCCTTATAAGTGATTTTCTTTGGGGTGGGAAGAGGCATAGAGTTGCACTATCTACGCTGAGGTTGCGGTATGAAGACGGTGAGGTCCCATTGCTGTGGATTCAGCTCTACTACTTGGCAGCCCAGGCACAACACTTAGCTAATGGTTTCTAGGAATGCAAGATTCCACTTGCTGCAGTTAAATATCCTATATAGAACATACATGCCGCCACAAGGTTGCACGCTTTAATAAGCAGACGCCCCCCGAATGCCCATGGTTTGAAGGTGAACCAGCAGATTTCCTGCATATGTTCTGGCTGTGCCCACAGGTGCGCCCCTTTGGGCTCTGAATCCAACACACACTGGAGGAGGTGATTGTCTGTAGGTACGAGTGGACCCCTATGGAATGCCTACTGAGTGTATACCTCCACCCAGATAAATCCAAGCATGTAGTGCAAGTTATTGACCTGGCCTGCATCCTCGCCAAACGCAGAATTGTCATGCTCTGGAGGGTATGGGCGGGCACATGTTACTCTGTGTGGTGGCGATAATGGTTGAGGTGGTCCATGGCAGAATGGTGCAGGGCCTTGAAGAGTGACATGAATGAGCCCATTGTGAATCTGGAGGCTTGGAAAGCTCTTCTGCAGGCGTTGTTGCCCCGCTCAGACGACAAACCTCCCTGAGTAATCAATGATACATGTATGCCTGTGTTTGCTTATATGTTGATTCGCTGATTACCTTAATATGTTATGTATGCGTGTTGTGCTGAATCCCCCACAATATGTGATCTGGATACCTCAGCCCATTGTGTCATCTGTTTCCGTGCATACTGTTGAGGACTGATTTTTTTATGCCTATGTTGCCCCTAGTTAAAACAACAGTGCTTTCATTTTTTAGGAGACATGGATAGAGTCCTCAGTTATCTAATGTTGTCCGTTTAAATGTAAAATGGTATGGTGTAATTGGTTTCTTGATCGTTTGTGTTCATTGTTTTGTTTTACAATTTCCTTATAACTTTCTTATTTGTTTACAATTAATTTTGGAAAGAGCACCATTTTTAAAATGTATTTTTGCTCCCTTCGACTAGACAATAGTTATGTTTTCAATATTACCATTCTAATTATTTCTTATTTTTTTCTGTGGAGAACCAGAAGCAAAACCAGAGGACATAGTGTAATGTGTCTTTGTTTAAATAAATGAAAACACCTTACTTTCCCCATTTCTAAGAGCGGAGTTCCGTTCCTAAGAAAATAAAACTGAGGTGCTCATCAAATGTCCAAATAATAAAACAAAGTTCTCCGTCCTAAACCTGTCCCACTCCTAGGACGTACCACTAGACAAAAAGAACAAAATAACTAAATGGCTTTTAACCTTGTGGTCCACTGACTACCCAGCTGACCCCTTTTTCTTGATGACCTTCTCAATGTCAATGTTCTCACAGGATATGCTTCCTGGTTAAAATGTACAGTTCTAAAAAATCACCACGAGTTCAAATAAATGTTGCTCTCAGAAAAAGTACCAAGTAATTCAATCCTTGGTCATCAACTCAGTAAAGTTTACACAACTTTCTTCCAATGGCTTATTCGACTTGTAGAGAGGCAGATTTGCATATCATCTATAGAGCTTTCCCCCTCACCCCCATCATATTGGAAAAACAGCAAGAAGACTCTGTACGTGACACCTGGTATCCCAATTCTGCATCGAAGATATGAGACACGCTATGCGCTCAGACAACCGTATCGAATGTACCCTCGAAATGACGTGGTAGAAGGAAGTCTGCAGATATCACTGAGCATAGAAGAGCTATAAGTGAAGTTTAACAAGTCTAACGTGACGTCATGAAGAGAAGACATGAAGGTGCAATGAAATGGCATACGAATACTTAAAGAATGAAGATGTGACTGAAGGGACAAAGTGAACATTTATGTGAATACGAAGAAACCGTATACACTGAGAAGATAAGTGAGAAGAGATGCAGTAGATGTATATACACAGAAACACAAGGCAGATAAGACATACAGAAGCTTGCTTAAACAAAGGAAATAGAACACGGGGAAAGCAGCCATAATGAGAAAATGGACGCCGGCTTTGTACAATAGTAAGCGAGAAGCCAGAAGGAGAATATTTGAGGCTGCAGAGCTGCCAGTTACTGGAATACAATTTCTTGCAAGAACAACTAATATTTGTTTGGCTTGTGATCAAGGATGCCGTAGAAAGAGGCAACTGCATGGCTTGAAAGGGGTCAAAAAGGATAAGCCATGTAAGCAGAAAATATTTGCAAGTGCCAAGTATTGTACCATCTAAGATGCAGAAAGCACATGCAGGATGGAGCAACCAAGTCCCTAGAGGCCAAGATGAGTAATAGCAACAAGTATACTAAAATGAAATGGCACTAAATAGAATGGCAGGATGGATAACAACAGTCTCCTCACACGTGGTGCAAGACCAGAAGACAAGGCCTATTCATGAAGCTCAAGACAAAGATAGCAATGTACCTTCACTCCCTTTAAAGTTCTGAGGAAGAGAACAGTCAGCAAGGTCAACTACAAAGAAGACATCTTGGCTTAGTGCCCAACGGTTTAGAGATGCTAGGCTAATTGGCAAAGTGGGCAGTTGTCCAACACTGTTCCCCGCACCAGGGTTCCGTTATGCTTACGTGCTGCTAACGAGACCAGTGTCCAAGGTGGCAAGAGGATGCCAACCAATCTTGAGGATATATGTAATGATGGCCTATACATTGTTGCAGAAGCCAGTCTGCTACTGTTATTCTGCTATTATCTGGATTATACATAGTTAGAGGTAATGCCCAACAGATATGGGACAGGCAATGATCTAATGAACTATAGGTATATACGTTCCCTTAACCAATTCCACCGCCTGATAGGTTTTTACTATTTGCCACGTAGGATGACGTAATAGGTGATGTACACTGAGGTATAAAGCCTTTTGTATAATTTAAATGCATTGAGAGTGTGTGAGCTACAATCTGTTTGTTAGCCAGGTTTCCCTACTTTATTGGATTGATATTAAAGTAGTATTTTGCAATAGACTTTGAGTCTGTCCGAATATTTGGGCCCGAGATCATTTATTTGGTAATCCCATCTGGCACTTGCAATGCTCCAGGTGCTCCCGCACATTTTGGTAGCGGTGCAGATGCTCCAATCCAGACACTAGGATTCTTGATGTCACCCACCATCAGCCGGAAGACCACAGAGTTTCCACTGGAGAGCAAGAGAAAAACGCATTTAAGTTGAGACGGTCGGCAGGTGCTGCTTTGAACAAATTCCTGTCCAGACCACATAGGTGCCCGGCGGACCGAAGGCAAAGTGGCCGAGTGGGGCGGAGTCGATACCAAAGGGCTCGAACTTAACGGGCGTCTGTAGAAACATCGAAAGTGGCAAATTAAAGTGGAAGGAGCGTATTGCATGTATATAAAATTGGGGGAAAAACGGGATATGATTAATGAGAGATACCTTGTTTCCAATTCTCCGGAACAGAGTATTTTTAAGGGATTCCTGCTGCAAGGCCAAGGAAGGATGTGCGACACACTCCAAAATGGGAATGAGATACTTTTACTAGCGACAGTAAAGAAGTCTATTGTAGAAATTGTTGTGCACATTTGTTTGTGATTTTGAAAATATTAGTGTAAAGAATTGCTGTGTTTATGTATTAGTTGTGACAATATAGGTTGTAGGCTGAAATTATAGAACAATAGTAATCCATTCAATAAGTTATCAGTCCCTTAAAAGCAAGTGATTGGTGCCAATCATATGAGAGTAACAGTTGAGAAAAAATAGAATAAGAGAAGTTTCTTATATTATCAATAATAAAAGCATGATACTAAGAATTGAGAGAACCATAAACGAAAAAACAAAGAATATTATTGTGTAGGCATAGACATTGTTTGGAGGATATTTTGGGAAATGGGCAGCGATTGATGGTGCTTGCCCGAATTGATTGTTGTGGTATATTTAAAGTATTAACAGAATAAAAGAACCAGTAAGTATTGACAGTTAAAAATAACGTGTCATTATGGGGGGACACTCCCCTACTACACTTATGCAAAACATTACAGAGATACAGACCCAAGATTAGGAAATATTATGCCGAATGGGTAAAAGGCACAGCTGACAACATTTGTATGCCTCAGCCTCAAGGTTTGCTGCCAAGAACAGTATTGCAACACATGACAACATGCTTACATGCTGCATACACAGGAAAGAAGTTACAGAACAGGTTAGCTATTTTAGAGCTATGGAAAATGTATCAGAATGAGATAAGACCCGCACGAGAAGGAGTGGATGCATAATCAGCGTTAAGGGGAGGACGTAACGCCCTCGTCTCCTCCTAAAAACAATAGTACAACTGATGACAAAAAGGTATTTTATCCTTTAAAAGAGTTAAAAGCAGCAGCGAGGTATTCCGACATACGCACTCTGCGCTTGTAGTAGTGAGAACAATACAAAAGAAAGTAAAATTAAAGAACGGAACTGCACGCTAAGAACATAAACATGATGAAAGAAGGGACAGACAGATACAGATAGAAGAAGCCAAGAGACAAAAAGGAGAGATGGACAGAGCCAATGAAGTGAAAATGGTACAGAACGAGTGGATGGGATGGCACATATTCCTCAAATTAGATGAAAAGGGTATTGACGATGTTAAAGAAAAAGAAGAGGAACGGGAAAAGAAATGAGAAAGGGTATGTAAAGAAGAGCAAGCAAAAGAAGCAAAATGAAGAACAAAGAAGGTATGAAGAACAGGAAAGAGAATAGAGAAGAAACGTGAACATAGGTTGAAAAGAAAGCGAGAGGAAAAAGAGAACAGGGAGATGAGAAGAAGGAAAGAAGAAATGAGAAGGAGTAGGGGAAAAAGTGATGACGAAATAGATCACATCATTAATAGATGTATTATACCAATTGAAGCACAAGAACGTTGGGAAGAAGTGAGAGGATCACAACAGACCCGCAGGGAGCTGCCTGGGATAACGAGAATATAGACATGGGATCATGAACATGAAGCTGAAAGCATAGGAAAAAGGATTGCTGATTTCTATAGGCAAATCAGAGAGAAATAAAAGTTACCCACCTTAGTGACTAGAGTACCCCTAGATCATAGTCCCCTTTCCTCCATCCTTGTGGGCGTCCCCCAATATAGGGACGTACCAGAACCTTTGGAAGTGACAAATTGAGCTTCCCCTTTAAATATAGCATAGCGCGAAGACCGCGGCCTCGGGCATGTGTATGCCCAGCCGATGCCCCGCCCGCTGGAGCCTCACCTCCGTCCCCTTTGAACACATTGGAAGCTTAGATACCTGGCTACACTATTAGCCCTTGGCATACTAGCGGGGGAAGGTGGGCGAGATGTGGATAACTCCAACTAAACAACATAGGGTGGAGCTGTGATGACCTGCCTCATATCTAGGACGAAGCAAAAAGGTTCTTCAGAAACACCTGTCCAAAATCTACATCACACCTGGAGCTGGTGTCCAGTGAGTAGGGCTTACAGAAGGCCAACAGAGTGGCCCAAGTAGCCGCCTTGCTGATGACATCCCAATATGTGTGTCTCTGAAACGCGATGGCCGTGGTCTTGTCTCTGACCGCATGAGCATGAATCCCCTCAGGAACAGGTTGGCCCATGGCCGTAGGCCTCCGAAATGGCTTGAACCATCCAACAGACGATGGAAGCCCTAGAAGCCTGAGAGCCGGGGGAGGAGCCCCCAAAAGTAACAAACAATGCCTCAGACTTCCTGAAGGATTTCATCCGAGAGAGATAAAACTTGATGACCCTCTTGAGGTCCAATGAATGCAGAGCCCTTTCTGCCTATGACTGCGGGTTCGGGAAGAACACTGGCAGGCAGATCTTCTGATTCAGATGAACTGGAGAGACCACCTTGTGCAAGAAATTTGGGAGAGTGCGCAAGATGAACTTATTGTTGCAATACATGGTGAATGGCTTGCACAAAGACAATGCCTGAGGCTCACTAACCCTGCGAGCAGAGGTCAGAGCCACTAATAAAACAGTCTTCAGCGTCATCATGGGAATGTCCACAAAAGCCATTGGCTTGAAAGGCTTGCAAAGCCGCCTGAACCCCATTGAGGTCCCAGACCAGATGAGGTCTATGCACCGGAGGAAAAACACTAGACAGCCCCTTAAGGTGGGCCTTAACCACCGGGCTGGCTGCCGAAAACATATGCTCAGGGGAATTCTTGTAAGCCCCGATGGCCGCCTAATACATGCAGCAAGTATCCACCTGGACTCTAGAACAAGCCAGATGCACTGAAAAAGCCAGTATGTCATCCAGAGGAGAGGTGTCCAGCCCCTTGTTGCAAGCCCAATGGCAGAACCTAGTCCATTTGCTCTTATACTGGGACCGAGTAGAGGGCCTCCTGGCCTGCTGAATGATGTCCCAGTCGTCATCTGAAAAGTAAGCGTGCTGAAGCCTCAGCTAATCAGGAACCAGGCCGCCAGGGCCAGTTTGGCCGGGTCCGGATATTCCACTGCCCTGCCCTGCTGCATCAGGAAGCCCCTGCTGTGGATCGGAAGTGGAACTGGACCCTGGGAGCACTACTGCAGCAGATCTGAAAACCAGGATCTCGAAGGCCAGCGCGGTGCAACCAAGATGAGGTTGTAACCAACCAAGACCCAGTACTTGTGATTGGTTATTATAACACGCTTAATACCCAGATGTTTCTAAGCACAGATCCGAAGATTGAACCTGTGTTGCTCAACGTCGTCTTGCTTCTAAGGCAAGCATGTTGCACTTGAGCTATCCTACCGAGGAATGTCTGTTGGAGCAGGGAGGTGCGTGTGAACGCATAACACCTGTAGTCATGCCAACAGATCTGGAAGGCGTCTCCCAGTGATCTCTGGCCTACCCATGAAGCAAACTGGGGGCACTTGGCATTTCGAGGGGATGCCAACAAATCCAGGTGCGTGAACCCCCAACGCTGGAACAGGGGCAACAAGGAGTCAGTGTGCAACTCCCACTCATAGGTGTTGAACCCAAAATGACTCAACTGGTCTGATTCTGCGTTGCTGTCCCCCGGGAGGTGGGCTGCCGAAAAATCCAAATCCCCTCAATCAGGGCCCATTCCTAGCTCAAAACCGCCTCCATGCAGAGGGGGGAAACGGGTGCCACTCTGCTTCTTCAGGTAAAACATTGTAGAATTGTCCATCCTGACCAGAACAGACCTGTCCCTGATGAGGGGCAAAAACGCCTTGAGTGCCAGGCCCACTGCCCTGAGCTCGAACAGATCGATATGCAGGAGGGCTTCCATCTTGGACCATGCTCCATGGATCGCATAGCCCTCCAGTGTAGGCCTCCAGCCCAAAAGAGAGGAGTCTGTCGTCACCACCAGGGCAGGCTCCGGTCGGGTGAAGGAGGATCCCACTGAAACATTTCCATCCATCAACCACAAGTGAAAATCGGGCAGCAGGAGTATTTGGATCCTGTCCGACTGAGACCCTGTCCCCTGATCCGTATTGGCTGCCAGGTGAAGCTGGAGGTGTCTCATCTTGAGGCCAGCGTGCTGTATAGTGAGCATGCAAGATTCCATCAGACCCAGAATGTGCTGGAACCACCATGCTGAGGTGGTCGAGTTGGCCAGAAAGTGTGCCACCACCTTGCGGAGGGACATAAGTCTCTCGGTCGTGGGGAACAAACACCCTTTGAATGGTAGCGTTCCACCACACCCCTAGGAAGACCAGTTCCTGAGAGGGGCATAACTGATTTCCTCTGAATGACTCCAGCCAGTCTTCCAAATAAAAGGTATAGATGATGACCCTCCAAGCAGAGGAGGCACGCCACTGCGTTCATCACCTTCGTGAAGACACGAGGGGCGGGTCTCAGGCCAGAGGGCAGCACCTTGTACTGAAAGTACTGAAAGTGGTACGACAATCGTGAACCGCAGAAACTTCTGATGCGGTTGATAGATGGACACATGTAGGTACGCATCCTTGAGGTCCAGGGAACACATCCAGTTGCCTGCACACAGATACTCAGCTATGTGCACAGGAGTAAGTGTTTCAGGGGTAAAGACAGATTTAGAAACGACAGGTCCAGGACTACCTTCAGGCCAGCCTGGTTGTTCTTGGGTACCACAAAAATCCTGCAATAGTAACCGAAGAGGAAGAGGAACCGGTTTTCGCTTCCATCGCCAATAGTGAAAGGACTTCCCGTAAACGAGTCGGAAATGCGATCTGACTAAGAGGAGGAGAGGATGGTAGAGGCAAAGGAAGAAGAAGAATGTACCCCATGAAGACTACGGAAAGGATACACGAGTTGCTGAAAAGACCCTTTCAGGTGTCCTGGAACGGAGCCATACGGACCCCCCACAGGCGAGCCTTGTTTCCTGACCTTGACGTCGCTGCATCTTGGCGTCAGAAGTGAGGGCAGGAGAGGGAGAGAGGAAAAACCCACACAATGTCTTCTGCTGCTTCCTCCCGTTTCCGCTGGGTGACCTGTCCGGGCTCTGTGTACTGCAGTCCCGGAACCCCTTGAAGCCAGAGAATGAGTGGGGCTTGAACTCAGTCCTACCTTGGAACTGAGGGAAGGATTTCTGACCCGGGTTTGTCAGGATGGCCAAGGACTTGGCGGTCTGAGTGGAGGTTTTCTTTTTTGTCGACTCGTCATCAGTCGACGAATGATAAAGGTCCACACCCTCAAAGGACAGATCCAGGATCTGCTCCTGTACGTCAAATGAAAATGTAATGGCATGCATCCACGCCGTCCTTCTCATGTCAACCCCAAGGCACAGCCCTCTGCTGGCTGTGTTGATGTGGTAGACCAAAGACTCCATGAGGTCCTGCGCAATGGCCCGGGCATCTGCCAGACCGGCCTTGAAGGAGGCTTGCTTGCCCGATGGGGGTTCGGGCAGAAATTCCATGAGCTCGCGCCACAGCACTTTGCCAAGGACTCAAGGACTTTGTCCTCCTTGGAGAGGCAACTGGAGTTGGCTCCTGTGGAGGAAGACGAAGACAACTGTTTAGAATATAACTAGGCCGCAGCCATCACAGAGGAATGGGGCTGCGGGTGGGAAGCAAGAAGGATTGGCTCACCATCCGTCATCCTAAACCTGCTGTCCAACTTCTTGTTCATCTGGACGCTGGCTCTGGGTTCCTCCAAGACCTTTCACGTCACCTGCAGGACATCATTCTAGAGGGGGATGCTAGACCGGATCATGGTGTGTTTCCCACAGACCTCTGCTAGCTCACACGACACCTGGGGGGGGCTTCATCGGGAAGAGGGACCCACAAGAACTCTGCCACGTCCTGAAGGCAGTCATGAAAGGCCTTAACAGAAGCTGAGGGCTCATCATCCTGGGCATCATCGTCATCATCCAACTGGTCCCTTTTTCACAGACCGAGGGGAATCCGGGCCCTGGGATACAGATGCCGAAGGGGTCCCCCCTAGGTTCAGAGCTGACAGGGCCAACAGCTATTGAGGGGGAGGCATTCGTGGTACAGAAGGAGGTGGAGGGTCAGACCTACTGGTAGGGCCTGAACCGGTAGAGAGACCAGCACCGGGAGCGCAGGAGGAACAGGAGTACCACCCAGAGGAGGCGGCAGTGCCACCTGTCTGCGGGATGACCTTCACAATGTCCTTCAGGAGCCCCTTCATCTGAGGGGAACGCATGAGGAAGAGCAAGTGCTTGAAGATGCGGTTCTCAGAAGCCGCTGGGTCCTTAGGGCCCCGGCCTACGATGCGCTGGGCCTCCGCTCCTGGTCATATCCGAACTGTCCCTCTCCACCTTTCGCAAAACCCTCAAAACCACCCTGTTCAAATAACTCCTCTGCCCTGCTCTATCTCTCGTACACCGTTCCTTCCCTTCTCATCTGTAACCTGCCTCTGTAATATGCATCTTGATCTGCACCTGCATCTGAACACGCATTCCTGCTCCATGTTATGTACATTTTCTGTCCGGTCTCTGTAAACTGTAGCGTTTTTCTATGTAACCAGCAAGTATATTTATATGCAACAGTGCCACAATGCCTTAGGGCTGCTGTGCGCTTTATAAAAGTTAATAAATAAATAGTAACGAGGCGTGTGAGGCATGTAGCCGTAAATCCCTGAGGGGACCGGCCACCTGTACCATATAGTCTACCACAGCTTCCAGAGGGAAGGGGACTGGAACCTTCTTGGAAGGCCCATTCAATGGGCGAGAGCACGGGAAGGCCCTGGCTCGAATCCAAGATGGTCGCCGGTCTAGCAGACTCTACTTGCCGATCCGACATCTTGGGGCTTTGCGCCAGGCCCTGGGCGGGTGGGTGCGAAGGCCCCGTGCCACGAGCTGGCTCAGATATGGGAGGACACGCCTTGGTCCTTGAACCGGAGACAGACCTCAGAGATCACTCTGGTAGGTGCCGAGCCCTCGACCGGTTCGCCGGTAGTCAAACCACCCTGACTCACGAGCTCAGAGGAAGCTGCGGTAGGCTGTGCGCCCTCTGCACCTACACTGGAAGCCATGTTGGATCATGCTAAGGACTGACTCTTGGAAGTTGAACACAACAATCTCTTGCCCTTGTGGGTCGATAAAGAGGACAACCTTATTGCCCCCTCAAGGACAGTCGGGTAGGGCCCCTGAGCCAGTTGGCTTAGAAGCCGGCAGCCTTGATGGCCTTGGGTCTGCACATGGATCATCCAGAAGATCCACCAGGCACCTCAGCGTGGGGGCCAATAGCCTTACAGGCCTCAGGCCAGCCAGAACCTGCATCTAAGGAACCCTTGCCCGAAGGAACCCCTGGGAAAGAGTCTACGTGCCGAGGAGCCTTACAGGATAAAATGCCTACCTTGTCTTGATGTGAGGTACTGAAGACAAAGACCTTCAGGTGGGTTGGCGGAGAAGTGTGGAAGATCTCCGACCAACACGACAAACGATTCTTCAATGTCCAGTGACCGAGAGCGCTGCAAGCAGTGCACGCGTCCCAGCGATAGTCGGGCCCCAGCTACTCAAGGCAGAGTGCATAGGGTTTGTAGGCCAGGAACGAGTGGTTGCAGGACGCACATCTCATGAATACTTCTGCAGTTCACATGCGCCAGGGAAATGAGGTACCAAAGGGTGGTAAAGAGGATTGAAAAACAAAACAACGGGGAGCAAGCAGAAAGTTCGAAAAGTCTCTGAGCCTAGGTGCCAGGTCCGACACTGTCTGTGCAAAATAAAGGGACAGAGGTAAGGTGCCAGAGGGCAGGGCATGGGGAGCGTTCCCAAACCCGGGACTGTGCCCCCAAGCGCTATGCTAAATTTAAAGGGGAAGCTCAGTTTTTCGCTGCCAAAGGTTCTGGTACCGTCCCCATGTTGGGGGACGCTCACAAGGAAGGAGGAAAGGGGACAGATGTATGAGTATGTTAGATGTAGAGTAGTGAATCCAGCGACATTCATAGCAGCACCAATAGGAAAGGAGGACTATGTACATAGCTGCACAATGTATACTGAGTTTGACGATATTCCCCATGTTGGAGAAAATGCTCTCGTTGAGGGTTCTTCGAAAATTGATCAAACGACAGGAGAAAGGCATACGGTATCAGCAGTAGTAAAGAAACAAGAATGGTGAATTTGATGTAGTGACAAGTGCAAGATTGCCTTCATATTGTTCAGCCCAGGCTGCAGAATTAGTGGTGCTTATCGCCTCACTTCAGAGGTATGAGGAAGTGACAGTGTACTCTGACTCCACCTATGTGGCATCAACCGCACATGCAGGATTGTCACATTGGAAAAGGAGGGGTTTCCTCCACGCAGCCGGCACACCAGTGCAACATGCATCTCTATTGGACAAACTCATTAAGGTACTAAAGCTCCCGTTGGCGTTTGCTGTGGTGAAATGTGCAGCCCATACTAAGAGGGCAAACATGATTTCACGCGGTAACAAAGTCACAGATGTTGAAGCCAAAAGGGCAGCATATTTCACAAATATTTCTAATTTTTAAGTAGAAAGTGTTAAGCAAATGACAGAGCGATGTATGATGGTGAAGGACAGTTTTAATAGGTTATCCATTGTACAGTTAATTGATCTGCAAGGTTGAGATCCACAGAAAGAGCAGGATTTATGGAAAAGAAGGGGGTGTTCTTTATCCCCTCTAGAAGCTATCTGGAGACAAGATAGTACTGGAAAACCAGTTATGCCTCAAGCATTATTGAAAGTGGCACTGCAACAGCTCCACTATCCAGCACATATAACCAGGGAGAGTTTTGCTGCCATGATCGCAGAAGACTGGTTTTCACCAAATTTGTTAGAACTCGTTGCACAATTTATTGTGAACTGCATTGTCTGCCAGAAATTCACAGCAGGGCACACCTTGCGAACAGTGAGAGGAGCAATCCCCAGACTCAATGCCCCTTTTCTGCACCTACATATAGACTATGTGGATATGTTGCAAACATACAATGGCTATAGATACATGTTAGTGGTAGTATATCCCTTTTCCAGATGGACTGAGGCAGGTCCATGCACGCACCCCAATGCCACATGTGCTGTGAAATTTCTCGTACGTGGGGTATTTCCTAGATGGGGTGTGTGCGAAGTCCTGCTGTCTGATAACGTGCTGCATTTTGTAAGCAAATTGTTTGAACAGATAGTTCTTCTATTAGGCATAAAGCACACATTTTTGGCTGTTTATCACCCACATACGTATCTGTGAGCTTTTAAACTGACTCTTCAAAGAAAGGCTAGCTATGATTAAGATAACTTTGAAGAAGGGATGGCTACATTGCCTAACCCTTGAAGTACTCACACTGAGAAACCAGCCTGGCTCAGATCACCACCTGACTCCTCATGAGTTGGTGACTGGATGCTGTATGAGAGTAGCTCTTGTTCCTCCCACTCAAATAGAAACCGACACCCATAGTGTAGTAAAAACATTATGGGATGAGATGTGTGATTATTAAAAAAATATGACCGCCAGTGTTTCTTTTAGTTCCCAACAGATCAAAAATCAGAGGGAAGGGTCAAAGAAGATTGAAGAAGACAGCCAAACAATTTATCCCATAGACTTACTAAAGCCACCTAGTTTGTACCCTGGTGACCCGGTGCTTGTAAAGAGTTTTGTTTTCACCCGTTTTGAAGGACCGTACCTAGAATAGGCGGTCACTCCCACTGAAGTGAAGATCGAAGGATGAAGAGCTTGGCTGCACTTGAATGACAAAGCTTTACAGAGGCAAGACCCTTACCCCTCCTGCACCCGCTGACAGTGAAGCAAGACAAGAAGTTCACAGCTTGCAAACGAGATTGGCTACCAAGAGCAAAACAAAGAACAGATGAAGTAAAAACTATTCGAACTGTTGATTCATTCCAAGTTTAAAAGGAAACTAACAAACATTTCAATATTCGCAGAACTATTCCAGTCAGGCTCAAACAGATAATGCTTTGAAGATAAAACACGAAGAACGCACACAACACTTTATCTTGCCTATAACGTTGCACACATTTCTGCATGCTGTTTTTGTATACATACTTCGATCTTATCCAGCTCTATTGAAACAACACGTTGATATTGTCAAATTGTTTGGAAATCCTACAAAAATGTCCTATCATTTGCAGGATCATCATTGCAATAATGTTTCAATTTCTTTTATAAAGGAGTGTGGTTGTTAGAAAAAAAAAAGGAATTACACATTGATAAGAGAATGGTAATTTTCCAGTTTGTGAAAGACACATTGACAGCAAAAAGATTAATTGTTTTGCAATAATTCTTGTAACTACGTTTTGCACAATGTGTTGTCTTTTCTTCCTTATTATAGCATTTCAGAAAATAATGTTTTATAATATAGATGGAGTGTTTAGCAATGAAACCATCTATTTCTATCCCTAACAAAAGCACAAGTGATATTTTCCCTGATATTTCCAGGCAAATTTTCCGATTTAGCAGGGATGCTGGAGAAGATCATGAGGATATAAATATATACCTTGATAATTCAGCCCATTTAAACAATAACATGTAGTATCAGCACATGAGGGAAGTGGGGAGAAGATCATCAGATGAGAGCTGCTTTGTGTGTTCTCTCATCCCTTATGCCATGAGCACAGCCAGAACATTTATCGCAAGAGAAATACCTATATATAATGCAAAGTGTCTTAGTCATCTAGCAGCATGCATGACAAGAGGACAATTTGAAGGAAGATGGGCAACCCAGTGATGGAGGTCGAAAAAAAACATTCCTACATGAAGATCTTTTACATAAAAACACTCAACATGGAAAAAGACCCAGGCTGGAAAAGCAGAATGCTCTTATACTCAATCAGTGGTCTGACTGGAGAACCGATAAGGATTGTTGAACAGAAGAAACTGGGTTATGCAGAAATATGGGAAATACCAGGATTGCCAGGGTGCTGGGAGAGACCTCAGCTATTGGTATATGGGCGAGTAGCCACCGGTACAGGATGGGAAAAAGGAATGTAAGGATGAAATGTACACTTATTGATGACAGCACCAGTACAGATAGTGCAAATAGTGAATGATGAATGCCTAAAGGAATGGGCCAAGTATTCAAAATGATTAACATGGGATAAAAATTAAGCAGGACCTGTATACGTACTACCGATGAAGAACGTGACACTGTTTCAGAAACAGGGGACTGACCAAAGCTGGGAAAATAAAGGATGTAAGCAAATCATTGATGTACCAGGAATGAATGGAGGAACTGCCGTGCTAATGGATCACTACTGGGCCTGTGGATCCAAAGCTTATATGAAACTACCTAAAAATTGGGGATGAATATGTTCTATAGTGATCATACACGTTCCTGCATTGGTGATTCCCCAAAGTGATCACGACATAGACAGCTTTCCGAAAATGGATACACACCAAAGGAAGAAGAGGTCGCTTAAGCTCATCCAACAGAAGAGAGAGAACTATTTTTCGGCAAAATCAATAGAAGCCTAGCACGATATTCCAGATGAACACACATTGTTCAGTAGAACGGCAATGATAGTTACAGCCATATTTATGCCAGGAATTCAAATTGCAGTGAACGCCAAGTGGTTCTAGATCACCAGATGGGATAAGTATTGAGGGCCATTAGACTCATGACCCTCCAGAAGAGGCATGTCCTGAACTTAATTACAGCAATGTGCACAGGAAACCAGACAGAACAAAAGTCTGCTGGTCAGTGTGGCATGGAGATGGATTGTGCTCGACGACTACGGTTCAAAATCCACTCCCTGACCCTCACATCCTAACATGGTACATTAAAGGATTGAAAGATTAAAGGCTGAGTGCCCCTGCTAGGATTAATGTATGTGACCTTCAGACTGCACACACTTCACCACAGTCTGTGCCATACCTAGTTAGAAGAAAATACTAAAGGAATAAATGACTAAAACGAAGAGAAAAAATATAAAATATATGTAGTTAAAAACAAAAGAAAGGAATACATCAAAAGCAATGCAAAGTGTAGTTAAAAAAAGAATGAATTAGCCAAATAAAATAAAAATGTAGATTGAGGAAATTCCAAACAGGTCAAGAAATGGGGGAAAAATACATATAAAAGCAGAGACGATAAACTAGCTCAGTGGACTAACGCATTCACTTCTTAACAGCCTGAAGTATGGAAAGCAGATATCATCAGGTAAGGAACGTTCTTTTATTGAACAAGATATCGTATCTACATAGATACAGGCCCCACAAACAACACAGCTTCTTTCGTTCTTCTCTCCTTTCCAACCGCCTCTCTAGAAATCTTCTTCCTCACTCTACATTCCACACTCTTAACATTCCAATTTTCTTAACCTTAAACTACAACAGATACTACACATCCCCTATTTAACCTATAAGCATAAGCATTATAATAGTAAATAGCATGTTCTACTTGCATTATATGATATATTAAACAATACTTCAAAACAGCTATATCGATAGTCTCTGAAACAGCAATGAGAATAGTTCCTGAAATATAATCCACATACAATGCAACCATTTTTCTAAATAAACACACTGTATACCTGTAAAGGAAAATTGACATTATAAGCACTCACTTATACATCATAAATTCTCAAAATCTGTCAAGTACCTTACGCACCCTTGAACTTCTCTTAACTCCAGCATGAGGTGATTAGTTTTCCAACCTTGCATTGTCACTAACATCTCAATTCTCGTCTATATTATAATTCACATCCTCATTCCTATTATCACTGCTTCTTTGTACCCCTAAAGGATAGTCCCAATGATCCCACTCTCTCTCCCCCACATCCTTATCTTCCTTCCACTCTAACAGCTCCTTTAAGACACTCAATCACTTTCATTGGTTTAGAAAATTGACATTCCCTTTCTTTCCATTCTTCCAATTATCACTCTCGCCACATCACCCACACTGAAACCTTCCCTTTTCCAGGGAATGTTACCCTTAAACCTCTTATGCTATTCTTTGTACCTCTGCTGACTTAGCAAAATCTTGTTAGCAACAAAATGTGTCTACAACCGGTACTCCTACCACTCTATTCAACCAAGATAGGCACAATTTACTGTTAGGTTCTACGCCCCTCATCAACCAGAAAGGGGATACTCTTGTAGTGCTGAGTGGCACTATTCTCATGCTCCGCAACAAATCACCTAGATCATCCTTCAAGTCCAGTCCATTAGCCGGTGCCAATTGTACACAATCACCAATCACTCTATTGAGCCTTTCTACCATTCTATTCCATTCCATTACTTTCTGGATGATATACAGAAGAATACTTCCATTGAAAACACATCTTGTCAACACAAACAGTGATCTCCTTACTGCGAAATTGTGATCACACTTGGTACACCTTCTTTCCTAAAGATTTTATCTAAGAATTCAATGACTCGATTCCAAGATGGCCGCTAGCTGAAGAGGACGCACGTCCCCGGTGCTCCGCTCATGCAAGAGACGAAAGGCGCCAAAAGCACCCAACAGAGCAGCTTTAGGCTTGCAAACTTAGCCCCCAAACCAGCTTAAGAGAGAGAGAGAGAGAGAGAGAGAGAGAGAGAGAGAGAGAGAGAGAGAGAGAGAGAGAGAGAGAGAGAGAGAGGTGGCTGGGGAGCCGGCAGTTGGAAGGCAGGCAGGAGACGCAAGGTCAGGGGCATGTCAGGAGGCCCGATGATGCTGCCGGACGAGTCTCAGCCCGTCCTCTGAAGTCAGATCGTGCCTGGAGGACAAGAGTCCAGCCCCCCCCGGCGGGGAGAGTGGGGCGGCGAGAGCTGGCGGAACGAGAGAAGGTCACGCTGGAAGAACCGAGCATCAGACAGCCCCAGTGAGTGGCGGTAGGCAGCCCGCCCCTCTCGCCCAAGGAAAGGGTGTGAGGAGCGGAAGAAAGTGACAGCGCCGAAGGGCAGGGATCATACAGTGTCCCGGGGCGGTGATCCCAGGCACTGCAGAGGCCCGTGGCGCCGGAGAGCAGATAGTGCCGAGAGCGCTCGGCAAAGGCAGCGCCCTGGGGGAGGGGGGCCCCAACGACATTGGCATCGGGAAGCCTGCGGGGGTGACAACGGTGAACAGCTCTGCAACAGTCCCGCCAGCGAGAGAGCAGCTGACAGTCTGATTGGGGGCAAAGAGAGCCTGGGGGAGCGTTCATGACCTCCCCCCCTGCCCCCCCAAGGCCCATCAGAGCAACCATCAGCCCGCTGAGGGTGACGCGCTCCTCCTCGGAGGCGCAGGAGAGCTGTGCCATGACAACCGGATCCACTCCTCATCAACCCACAGCAAACAGCAGCTAAGGAGGTGGAAGTGAGTGGGCACCCCTGCCTATGCTCCCCAACGCAGCACCCCGTTCCAGAGAAGTGCGTACTTGGGCTCCAGGCTTGGGGGGGGGGTGCACAAGTGGGTTGCTGAGCACACAATGCTTCCTGGACCAGTTACACACCACCCCAGTACTCTGCCGAGCCAACTACAAGAGGTGGGCCCTGGGCCCAGATTCCCTCTGAGGGCTCCCAAGACATCAGTCCTCGGTGTGGCTGGGTGGGAGACATCCCTGGCACACCAATATTGAATGGCTGAAACTCATGCGCTTTGACCCCACCCTGGGGGTCCTGGCACAATGTAGACGGAGCTGAAGGCAGTGGGACCCCATTAGGAGCTAAAGGGTGACAAAAGCCCCGAACGCATACAGTCCAGTTCCTGGACCCCGAAGTGCCGGACCTGACCCAACTACGCACACAGGAGGGGAAAAGGGGGTAACCCCGGGGTTAGTCACTGAGTCTCAGCTCAATAATACAGATAGGGAACATACTGGTGAACTTGGCTAGGTGGACCCCCCGGGAATCCAGCAGACCGGGGAAGAAAACGAGAGTGGACAGTCCAGATGCCAGGAGCCAGAACCAAAAGTGCACCTCCAAGGGAGAAGAGATCCCCTATAAGACATCAGGAGAATCAACTCGCTAGGTGCTGGAATCAAACACAGCCACAAGACCAAGTGCCGCTGCAGCCAATGCTGGACCAAACAGAACCTCACTCCACACCAATCCGAGAAGCGAAGAACATGGACAAGGAAGAACTGCTGTCCTGCCTGAAGGGTATGGAAACTAGAATGACAAACACATTCCAAACCCAAATCAGACAGCTTAAGGAAGACTTAACCGCCTCTCTGCACGAGGTCCGCAATGAAGTGAATGATCTGGGTGACTGAGTTGACACAGTAGAGAATGGGCTATCCACCCTCACCGAAGAAGCAAAACAGACAAGCTCACTACTAGATCAAATAGCTGCAGCCACCAACAACCTTGAACTGCAAATAGGAAAATCGGTCCTGTCGCTCTAATATCAGAGTCAAAGGTCTTCCAGGGTTAGTCCCGGATGGGGAATTCAGGGATACCCTGCAACAGACTTTTAGAAATTTGCTGCATGACACAATGCCTGAATCAATCAGATTTGATAGGGTTCACTGCGTGGGGCCTAGGAGGTCAGACCCTGGTGCACGGCCTAGAGATGTGCTGGTGGCCCTCACCTCATATGCACTGAAAGAGAGCATACTGCGAGCAGCCAAGTCCACAACTGATTTGATGATTAACGGCCCCAGATCCACCTATTTTAAGATCTTGCGCTCACAACCCTCCACAAGAGGTGGCTCATGCGGCCAGTTACAAAGGCCCTCCGAGAGAGACAGGTATCCTACAGTTGGTCACACCCGTTTGGTTTGTTGTTTACCTGGGAGGACAAAGCAAGGAGGATCAGTACCTGCGACGAGGGCCTTTCCTTACTGAACCTGGAGGAGGAACAGAGCAGTGGAGACGCCGGCCCGGTGCTGGGCTCTCAATCATCGGGGGCTAACCCTTGGGAATGGTCCACAGCACGAAGAAGCAGGCCTAAACGGGAACCAAAATTGTCGGGCCCTCAAGGCTCTCAGTCGCGACTAGAGACTCAGCAGCGATAACCATAACTCACGCCACTACCCCAAAGCACAGCTTAAATCCTGTGTAGAGTTTACTCACTCGAACAAGGCTTGCCTGAGCAGCAGCGGGCGGTACCACACCTTGGAATCCACTCTGAATTTCAGACCTATATGTTCACTCGGAGACTCCACACATCTAGTTATGACCCAACACCGGGACGTGGCCTGGAGCTTATGGCGAGTGGAAGCTGAGTCGCCGTCCTCTGGCCGAGACGCCGTATCTCGATCGTTTTGCCTGCCTGAAATTGCACCTGTAATGGAAAGAACGGGTTCCGAGGGAAGGGGAACCGACCCCAGACACGATACTGTGGTCTTCTCCTGGATTCGGACCTCTAAACCCACAGATTCTTCCCGATAAAGGTCCCCTCTGTTGGCGGGAACTAAGATGGCGGCCATCCTTTGAAGCCGATGCCGGAGGAAAACGCTAGCCAGCTTCCCCGATCCATAAGCTGCTGCCACGACTGAAACAAGGAAGAGGAGCCTCCCCCTCCACCCGGGTCCGAACTTCTGCTGCGACAGCTACCGACCGGGGAGCCGACCGGGGAGCCAACCGGGCGCTCCCGTCCGGCGAGACTGGGCCCGGGCCCTGAACTACGGCACCGTGAGTGGCCACGCCGACCCCCCGGTGCGGGGAGCCCCGCCATCGATAGCAGAAGAAGGTGGAGGTGAGGAGAGCACTGGGTGAGGGCATAAACCAATCGAACATGTGCCGTTGTATATCCCTCCGAGAACTTGAACACTGACCCCGCGTAAAACGGACCACCCCACCTCCGGAACCATAAGCTCCCCAGCCCACACACTGAAATCACTGGGCTGGTGGGGGCCTTGCTGAGGAAACGACGCCCACCATCATCTACCCCCACACAACCGAGTGGCGTCTCTGAACGCCCCTCATCATGGCGGCCAGGAACAAGACGAAGATAAACACCATGGACACGTATGTGTCTGCTAAAGTGAAAACTCCTCCGCAGCCATGCACTTCCACTCCCGAACCTCCCCAAGCAAAACCAGCGGACTCCCCTGAAAATCAAGCTCAGGTACTGGAGGCAATTGCATGACTGCGCACATTTATAGATTCCAGAATCGGGGAGTTCAAATCCGAGCTAGAACTCATGCGCCAGGATGCCCGCAATCTAACAGAAAGAGTAACCACCGCCGAAACAACCATAAAAGAGACGTCGGACGACACAGCGGAGCTGAAAGCTAAGGTACTGGACCTGGAACGGAAGGTGTTCACACTCGAGGCCAGGGCTGAGGAGGCCGAGGGCCGGGCCAGACGCGCCAACATCAGAATACTGGGGGTTCCGGAGGGAAGTGAGGGCTCGAATCCGATGGCCTATATAGAATCCCTGATACAACAGGAGGTGGGCGCTGGAAGGCTAACGCAAGGATTCTCGATCGAAAGGGCGCACAGATCACTTCAGAAGAGACCCCCGCCGAGCTCACATCCTCGCCCTATAATCGCTAAAGTACTCAACTTCCAGGATAGAGAGACCATCCTCCGGCACTCCAGAGAGGAGGGCCCCATTGAACGCGGGAGCTCTAGGATCACGATCTACCCCGATTACACCCCGAAAGTCCAACGGGAGAGGAACTCATTTGTGCCGATTAAAGCCCGACTCAGGCAACTGAACCTGAAGTACATGCTGTTATACCCCTCCAGACTGAAAGTGATCCACAAGGGGAGGGCGATCTTCTTGGAATCTCTGGCAGATGCAAACATGTGGCTGGAAGACAACAATCTAGCCGCAGATAAGGACCCTCAACCCACGGAAAACTGAAGAATCCCCTGCGCCTGAGGCATGGACGAAGCCATGACTCATAAAGCCAACTCGGACGCAAGGCAAATGACCTAAGAGAAAGTAAAATCACCCAACAGTTAGCAACAAAGATGCGGCCCTCGCTCCGCCCATGACAAGCACAGAGCCCTACCCCCACGAACAGTACAGGACAGGCCAGTTGCCTGACCGACCTCCCCCGTGCCCGACACCCGGATGGGTCCTGACGGTACGAGAGTGCCTGAGCACCAGCAGAAACTTGTCGTTGCTGGGCGCACCAGTTCCAGTTTTGTTAATTGTTTTGTTCACACCACAGTCCTCGTAATATTAGCAGGGGGGAAACATGGGACCGGAGGCCCTTGGGGGCCGAGGAAGAGAAAACCCCAGAACCCAGAGGAAGAGCCTCACCACCTGGAGAAAGGGCCGCCCCGTGAAAACGGGGGCGACCAGAAAGATGAAACCAAGACACAAACTCAATGGCACTCCAACTTAAGGTGATGACGTGGAATGTGAGGGGCATGGGCACGTACCTGAGAAGGAATCAGATCCACTCTTACCTGTGCAGGAAAAAGGTGTCGGTAGCGATGCTTCAAGAAACTCACCTCACGGAAGAAACCACGGCCAAATTATCCGAAAGATGGGGTGGGATCGGGAGAGGGGCGCCATACTCCAAATTCGCCAGAGGAGTGTTTACGTGGGTGAGCCCGACTGTGCCCTTCCAGCTACTGGGCTATGAAGCCGACAAAGAGGGCAGATACCTAATAATATGGGGTATTATTGAATCCACGCCAGTCTGCCTGGTGAACTCATACTTTCCGCAACACGGAATACCCTCACACCTCGAAATGCTTAGTGCTAAAATGATTCTTCGCAGAGAGAGTGCCTTCATATGGGGTGGCGACTTCAACTGCATCAGGAACGGAGCTGCGGACAGATCAGAGCCCCCCCGTCATTCAAATAACCCTGCATCTAACGCGCTAAAAACCGCAATCGAGCAGCTCGACCTAGTAGACATCTGGAGGGAACAACATCGCACAGAGAGGTGCTATTCTTATTACTCGGCCCCGCACAAGGTCCACACGAGGATAGACTATTTGTTCATAGATCGTGAGCTGGCTCAACAAGTAGACGGCACATTGTATCTAGGCATAACCATATCCGATCACTCACCGCTGACCATGCAATGGGCTCCTAGAGGACCCAGACCGCCAATCCCGCTATGGAGAATGCCACCCGCAGCACTCACAGACCACGCGTTTAAGGAGGAACTTGGTACTAAACTTGAGGAATCCCTAGACATCAACACAGGCTCAGTGTCAAGTTGGAGCACACTATGGGAGGCCATGAAGGTTGTAACACGGGGAGAAGTTATATCAGGTGCTGGTGGCATCCGAAAGCACCTGAATCTGGAACTGGAGGAACTGGAGAACAAGATCACGCACCTGGAATCCGAAATCGACATCATGCCGGATGCTGAAACAGAACTGAAGGGCACCCGGGAGGAGTGCCTTTTGGCCTGGAATAGACTGTCTAAATTCGACTACACGACCTACATAGCCAGGGCACACAAAGAAGCAGATAAACCTGGTAGAATGTTGGCCTGGCTATGCAAACGCGAGTTCCCAAGACACCTCCCAACTGAAATAACTGATGAAAGGGGGATAACCCACAGGACGCAACAAGACATTAACTCAGCATTTGCGGCCTTCTACTCCAAATTTTACGCCTACGACACCAAAATACCAGTGGAGGACATAAGGGCCACACTGGCTGAGATTGAGCTCCCAAGACTGACGGAGGCCCAAAGAGAGCTACTGGATGCGGAAATCACTCCAGAGGATGTGACGGAGGCGATTAAATCGCTAACCACCTGCAAGACCCCCGGGAGTGACGGGCTTCCGCCAGAATTCTATAAAGCGTATGAAGCGACCCTTGCCCCAATACTCCACAAGGTGTATATGGAGGCATACGAAAACGGAAACCTACCCAACTCCATGAAAGAAACAATTATCATCCCTATACTTAAACCCAACAAACCTGTCGACAACTGTGAATCATACCGCCCAATCGCCATGCTAAACTATGACTGCAAGATCCTGACCACAATCCTGGCTAAGAGGCTGGCGAGGGTGATAGGAACCCTGATTCACGAGGACCAGAATGGTTTTGTACCAGGACACAATACCTCCGCGAACCTGAGGAGGCACCAACACATCATGGCAGAGACCTATGATCGAGACGAGGACCTAGCAGTGCTATCCCTGGACGCTATAAAAGCCTTCGATTCCATCTACTGGGATTGGCTGATCGAAGTGCTAAGGGAATTTGGCTTTGGTGAGAGCTTTGTAAAGTGGGTCGAGGTATTGTATAATACACCGGCAGCGAGAGTGAAGACTGGAGGGACGGTGTCGGAAGCCTGGCCGATACAGCGGGGCACGCGTCAAGGATGCCTGTTGTCCCCGATGCTATACATACTGGGCCTGGAGCCACTGGCTGCCTATTTCAGGAAACAACACTTTGACGCGGGCATTGGGCTGGACAGTGATCACGCCATAATATCCATGTATGCAGATGACGTCCTCCTTTATTTGAATAACCCTCAGCTCAATTCACAAGTCGTGTTGGACATCCTCGACAACTATGCCCGATACTCTGGGATAACATTTAGCAAGCTAAAGTCGTGTGCGTTCCCACTGGCCAGACTCAGGGGTCTGGATAAGTCCGACCTTCCAGACGTCGGGATACAATGGCAACCAGAGAAGTTTAAGTACCTGGGAATCGAAGTGTGTCATACCCCTGCGCTCACGCACGAACACAACACTGAAAAAGCAGTAAGAGCCCTCTGCAAATCTATGAACTTTTGGTCGAAGCTACCACTGGCAGTAATGGGCAGAGCGGCAATAGTCAAGATGATAGTTCTCCCCCGTTTCTTATATCACTTCACGAACGTATGCTTCTACATCAGACCTCCCTTCTTCAAAAAACTATACTCTCTAATCAAGGACTTCATATGGGGGTCGTCCAGACACAAGCTCTCTTTGCCTACACTTACGCTCCCGTACAAAGAAGGAGGGATACAGCTACCCGATCTGCAAAGGTACTACCTATCTGCGCAGCTCAGCCACGCGACGAAATGGCTCTCCGATGACCTGTCAGCCGAAGTGGGGCCCCTGCGACATCCGACCTCCAACCTATTCCCTAAAGAAATGCTTTGGAACCCGACGAAACAAACTTCCGAAGTTCCCATTATTGTTACCCTGGGCAGGCAGATATGGGCCAGAATTGGATTCCTTCGACAACTGAAACATCCCTACAATCCCAACACCCCCATCCTGGCGGATGTATGCAAAACTCAGGCAGACTTAGCGACAGCCAGGAAATGGGAGAGAGCCGGAATCTACACATGGGGAGACCTGTTTGAAGACGGCATGTTCAGAGAACTTGAATTGCTACAAGCTAATGAAGGCATCTCGAACACCCAATTCCTGTGGTACCACCGCCTCAAGCGGACAGCCAGGGCACAGTGGCCTGTCTGGCCAGAGGAACCCCCACCGGACTCCCTCCTTCAGGAGATGTACTATTTAGCAGATGGTTGGAAGCCGGTCTCCCGCTTATACATCAAACTGAATGATAGACCCAATCCAAAAAGCGCGTCCCTGAGACAAAAATGGGAAACCGAATTAGGGACCACACTAACTGACAATGAATGGGAGCGAATACTACTATACCCCAAAGAGGTGTCAAGGAACATTAGATTCAAACAAGTTCAATTGAATGTGCTATACAGAACATACATGACCCCATTAAGAGTTGCTACCTTTAACAAACAAGCACCACCGAACTGCCCCTGGTGCGGAAATGATAAAGCGGACATGATCCACATGTTCTGGACCTGCACCAAAACGGCGAAATTCTGGTCCATGGTGGAAAGCACCTGCACCAAAGCTGGACTCACAAGATATGAGTGGAACCCAAAGGAATGCTTACTGGGAGCCCATCCCAGACTCAGCAAATACAAACACCTGGCCAAACTAAGGGACCTAGCCTGCATCCTCGCAAAAAGGTCCATAGCTATGGCATGGAAATCACCAGGGGGCCCGAGGCACGGACGTTGGCTTAAGGACCTGGAAAAGTGGACGGAGGCAGCGACCAGAGCCTGGCAGGATGGAATCCACTCAAACGATGATGACTCCAATGACACCCTAGAATCATGGAAGGCCCTGTTGCGCGATATCCAATATGCCTCGGACCACAAACCCCCCTGAGCTCTCACCCTTGCTAGAGACTTGCCTGAGGCTTACCCCCAAGAATGGACAACCCGAAAACCCATGCCCCGTGACCTTGGGTACGCCGACTACCGACCCCTCTCCCCCCGCTACAACTATGAACAACATATTGAGCTACGAAGACTGTGGTAGTTAATTAGTTGTAGTTTGTTTGTTATGTTACCGTTTGATGGTTGTTATGTACTTATATAAATGCCAATAAAATACTTTTAAAAAAAAAAAATTACCCAACACCCTGGATCTCCAGAAAGAGGGGGTGGGGGCGTTTGTTGGGATCCCGGTCACACAGAAAACTGGGAAGAGGGATGGGTGGGAGAGGGGAGAGTGGAGGGGGGCGGGGTGAAGAGGGAGGGAAGGAGAGAGGGAATTGGGGACCAAAGTTTAGTTAAGCGATGCAGATTCCCAGATGGGCAGCAGGGAACGGTAGCAAGTGATAAAAGAAGGAAGTATGACCTCAAGGAAAGAATTCGAGAGAAACCCAACTGGAGGGGTGAAGGAGATACTAGAGCCTCCTAAGGTATGGGTAGCACAAATTTACGGTTTTCAGGGATGATAGAGTCTAGGATAGTTTCCCTGAATGTGCAGGGCCCGAATTCACCGATAAAATGTCGGGCAGTCCTGGACAGATTGAAAGCACTGCAGGCTGCAGTCGGGTTCTTACAAGAGACGCATCTCCTCCCCTTGGATGAACGGAGAATGGCCCATCGAGCCTTCCCCCAGCAAGACTATGCATCAAGTGTAAGGAAGCAGAGGGGGGTGACCAAACTAATTGGGAGGGCACTGGACTTCAGAAAAACTGAACTCCATAGAGACAGGGAGGGAAGATACCTGGGGATTAAAGGGTTGATAAAGGGTAGCATGTATACATTCCTGGCCATCTACGCCCCCAATGAACGTCAGGACATCTTTATAATGAATCTGCTGGGCAAAATGGGCAGCTGGTGTGAGGGCCAACTGATAATACGTGGGGACTTTAATTGCGTAACGGACCTGCTGTTGGATAAAACGCTCCCTCCCACAACAGCCGACCAGAAAATTAGGCAGGCACAGGGTCATTTTTTTTTTTTTTTTTTTAGAGAATTTGGGGTTATTGAGACCTGACTGTTCTTTCAAGGGGACAACAGAGAGTACACCCACTGTTCAGCGGTCCATCACAGATACTCCAGAATAGATATGATCCTAGTCTCCGCTACATTAGTTCCACAAATAACGGGAGTAGAAATAGGAGTGGGATGCCACTCGGATCATGCCCCAGTGATAGTGGGAATAGACTGGGGGTCCGAGGGGAACAAAGCAAAACCGCCATGGAGATTAAATGTAATCCTCCTGAAGGATATAGCAATCAGGGCTCATATGGAGACCTCCATTAACAACTACTTTAAAGATAATGACAATGGGGAGACAGGCTGGGAGGTGGTGGGGGATGCAGGGAAGGCGGTGATCAGGGGGGAATTTATGTCTCAAGCTGCGGCACACTACAGAGAGCTGACACTGGTGACGCACCAGTTGGAAAAGGAGGTGAAAGCCGCCGAAGCCCAACACAAAACCTGCCGCTCAAAGAAATCTCTGAGAGCACTACACAAAATCAGAGCCCAACTGGAGCACCATACTGCGGACCAAGTTGCTCAATTACTGCTACAAACAAAACAAACCTAGTACATCCATGGGGGCAAGGCGAATCGATTCCTCGGCGCAAAACTCAAAAAATGGAAAACTAGGAATTACATAGCACAACTGAACGATACACAAGGAAATCCACACACAGGACAAAAAGGAAATAATGCAGCGCTTCCACGAGGAACTCCTAAGCAGCGAGAACCTTGACCCAGGGCGGCAACTCATATATTAGCTCCCTTCCCCTGCCCCAGATAGCACAGCAAGACGGAAAGGATCTTGGGGTCCCGATCTCGGCAAAAGAAGTTAGTGAAGCCATTTCAGCACTGCCAGCAAACAAGGCACCAGGCCCCGATGGCCTGGGTAATTCCTACTACAAGACATTTTGCACGCAGCTACTGGGTCCGCTGACAAGGCTGTATAACTTAATCAGGGAAGCGGTGAGGGTTACGCCAGACATGGGGAGGTTCATAACCATATTGCCATTGAAACCGGGAAAAGATCCCCACATGTGCGTGAGCTATCGTCCCATAGCGTTGCCGAACACCGACGCAAAGTGTTACGTGAAGATCCTTGCCTCTCGTCTGATGAAAATCCTCCCGAACGTAATACATGATGACCAGGCGGGATTCATCATGGACAGGCACACACAGGATAACGTAAGGAGGGCATTAAACGTTATTGATGCGGGGCAACGGTCACAACAGGCGTTTGCAGTGGCCGCCCTGGATGCCACCCGGGCATTCGATAGCATGGACTGGGGCTACTTGAAATTGATCCTAGAGCACTTCGGCTACGGCCCAGAATTTACCACGATGGTGCTGGCCAACTATGAACACCCTTCCACAAGTTTCACAATCAACAGACAATGTACAGAGTACGTCAAGATCAGAAGAGGTACTCGACACGGGTGCCCACTCTCCCCCCTGATCTTCGCAATGGCGATGGAACCCTGCACAATGAAGATCCGACAAGATGACAGTGTTAAGGGGTGATGTTGGGTCAGGAAAACCACAAAATCGCACTGTATGCGGACAATATCATGCTCTTTATGAAAGATCCGGAAGACACGATGCCCAGAGCAATGGCCCAGTTGGAGGAATTCAGGCAGATTTCGGGATTCTCCATAAACTTCTCCAAATCAAAAGCCTTGAATATCACGGCAAGGAGGGAAGCGGTCGAGGAGCTGGAGAGGATTTTCAAGTGGGCTGGGAGAAGGGATCGCTGGAATACCTGAGGATTCACCTCACAAGAGAACCGAAAAAGCTACTTCAGGCAAACATAACACCTCTATGGAAACAATTACAGGATGACATGCATAGATGGGAGTCACAGGCACTGTCGTGGTTCGCTCGCATCGCAGCAGCAAAAATGACGGTCCTCACCCACCTTCTCTATGTAATAGGATCAATCCTGGTACCTATTCCCCCAACCAAGATCATGGAGCTGCAAATTGCGATGCTCAAATTCATATGGCAAGGAAAGAAACCCAGAAACTAATTTTAATGCGCCCCCCACTCCTATGCGGCATAGGAGTCCCAAATATGGACAGAGATATCGTAGCAGCACAGTTTGCGCTAATGTTGAGGTGGGCAAACCCTGAGAAGCACAAAGGGTGGTGCAGAATCGAGCAGTCAGCCACATCGACCCCCCTGTTAACTTTGTTGAGTCTGAGAGAAGAACACAGAGATGGGGGGGGGGCGCACTGTTGGAAACGACGAAATGGTTGCTGCAAAACTGGGACAAAGCTCAGAAAAGGACAAGCATCCTGCGTGGCCTGGGTCCATACACACCGCTAATGCACAACTCGGACTTCACACCGGGTCTCCAGAAGAAATATTGGGCGGGGTGGTCAACGGCCGGCCGAGACCCTGTACTTGAGAGACATGTACAGAGAAGGCGCCCCTCTCCTCTTCTCAGACTGTCAGCAGCGATTCAACATAAAGGAAACAGAAAGCTATAGATGTGCTCAAATTAGACATTGGATAACCCACCCGACGGTGAAGAGGGCAGGCACAAGAACTCCGTCAGGGTTGGAGCTGACCATGAAGGAGGGTCAAACAGCAAAAGGGGTCACCAGACTCTACAGACTGCTCTCCAACCATCAATCGACAGATAGTCATATAAAGTGAACTCAGAGAGAGACTTCCAAGAACCGATAAAAGAGGATGAATGGAACAAAATATGGTCCCGGGTCCACGGCACCTCAAGATGCACCACGGTAAAGGAATCGGCCTACAAACTGTGCCTCAGATGGTACATACCCCGAACCGCGCACATAAAATCACAAAGTCATACTTCCTAAACTGCTGGAGGAATTGCGGGGAGAGAGGCAACCTCTTCCACATGTGGTGGTCATGCCCCAAGGCTGCAGCCTTCTGGAAGGAAATACTAAGCCATATAAAGGACATATCTGGAGTTGAACTACTGATGTCCCCGAAAACAATCCTATTGGGGTCCCCATAGAGGGAAAATATGCAATGTCAGGAGCAACGGCTACCCTTATTGCCCACCTTTTGTCGGCGGCAAGAATGACTCTTGCGCAGTTCTAGGAAAAACTAAGTGGGCCCGACATCAGCATGGTGGTGGATCATGGTATGGGGAGTAATGGCCATGGAAAAGATATGTGCCCTAAGCGCCGGGAAATACCTGAAGTTCTTGACAGTCTGGAATCCCTTCCATGAACTGGTGCGGGACAGAGATGCCCAATTCTTCAAATTGCAACTTCTCCGGAACACACATCATTTGAGCCCCACCGCTTGAAAATAAGAACTGAACACTACCATCAGCGAAATGTCCTTACGCCCACTGAACTCTGTATCACAAAGTTGGGGTAAAGCGGGGAGAGGGGTGTGGATGGGATAGGGGCGGGACATTTGAAAACCTCACAGGCAAAGGGATTTAAGCGGACTGAATGGTATGAACAAATGAAAGGCCCAGATTTAGTTAGAAATGTCTGATGATACTATGCCTTATTCAACTGCATGCCTTCGATTCAAAAATAAAGTTGTTTAAAAAAAAAAGAATTCAATGACTCTTTTCGCCGTAACACAATCCATAGCAGCAACATTTGGCCGTTTGGTAGATCTGTCCACTAATTCCAACAAAAATCTATTTCCACGCCCAAGCCCTTCATAAGTACCCAACACATCAATAGCCAATTCCATCCATGGTCCTTCCCTTCCAGAACCAGAATCAGAGTCAAGGGTGATCTCTTAGTGGCCATATTCTCATCACAATTATTGCAAGCCGCACACAAACCTCTGTCCACCTGCGTATTCATAGCCGGCCACCCAAATTTCTCTTTAATCTTTCACCTTGTTATTGACAACCCAGGATGACCTTCATGAGCCAACATTATAATCTCTTCTTTCAACAATTCTGGAGTTATTATTTTACTGCCCCTCAAAACTAAATCACTTTCAATCATTAACTCTTCTTCTATTTTCTCTGGCCAACCACTCACTACCCACTTTTTCACTTGAGTCAAAACCTTGTCTTCTTCCTATTCTTCTCTCCACTTCTCTTTACACACTGCTTTAGTGTCTTTACATACTTGCTCATTAAAGTCATCATCAGTATTTTCCACTTCCATACTTTACTCGCACAGAATTGTAGATAGAAAGTCAGCAATACAATTTCTTTTTCCTGGAAAATATTACATTTCACAATTGTACTCTAGCAATTTAAGACTCAATCTTGCAATCCTTGGTGTAGCCTTAGACATACCTTTAACCATCAATACTTCGACTAAGGGTTTATGATCAGTTTTGATCATAATTTCTCTCCCCACACACACTGCCTTAAAAGTTCCACTCCCCAACAACATGCTAGTAATTCTCTTCCAATCACAGCATCTCATGCTTCTGTGTCATTTATAGCTCTTGAAGCAAACATTATGACTCTTTCTCCATTCTCCTTCAATTTGAGATAAAACAGCACCCAACCCTTTAACACTAGCATCAACTGTCAGAATAGATTTTCTTCCTGGCACAAAACCACCCAATAGGGCTGCTTCAAGAATGCATTCCTTAATAGTGTCTACACTTCTCTCATGTTCCTTATTCAACGTGGATCTCACATTATTCTTCATTATTTCTCTCAATTGTTGCGTTATCTTAGCAAAATGCTCAACAAATGTATTATAATACTCTGCTAACCCTAAGAAAGAACGTAAATCATACTTGCTGCAAGGATAAGGCGCCTTTACAATAGCTTCCATGGCTTTAAATTAGGGTCTATATCCACCCTTGAAAAGAGTGTGCCCCAAGTAGTCTACCTCATCACTGCCAAATTTGCATTTAATATACTCTACAGTCAATCCTTTTTCATCAAGTTTCCTTAATACTCTACACAGTCTCTGATTATGTTCTTCCATTCCTTGCCCACACACTAAAATGTAATCTTGGAAAACATACACTCCGGGTATTCCTTCAAACATATGTGACATTACTCTTTAAAATACTGCAGCAGTCGAAGCCAAACCAAATGGCATTCTAACATATCTATACATGCAAAATGGAGTAATAAAAGTGGTATATTTTTTCTAATCAGGATACAGATGTATCTGGCGATAGGCAGCAGAAAGATCAATTGTGGAAAATACATCTGCTCCTGCAATCAAGTTCAACATTTCAGAGATAACTGACAAAGGATACTTCTGTACAATTATCACCTTGTTAAACTCTCTCAAGTCCATGCATATCCTCACATTACCATTACATTTCTTAGCAAGCGCTATAGGAAATACCCATTCCAACGCATCTACTTCTTCAATCACACCCTCATCTTTCGACCGGTTTAGTTCTGCTTGAACATCCTCTCTTAAAGCAATAGGTATATGTCTCATAGCATGCGACATGGGTTGAATATCAGTCATCACCAATATCTTGTGTGTGTACCCTTGAAGTTTCCCAATACTCTCTCTAAACACATTGGGAAATAATTATTTCTCCTTACCCCCGACATATTCAGGTTCAACACTCCCATTGTTAGCCATTACTATGGAAATCAGTTCCTGGCCACCAGCTTTAATTTGATCCGAAGCTTAGCTTGATCTTCCAACCTCAACACATTCACTCCTTTTGAGGCCACATATATTTTAATTTCTGCCAATCTGCCTTTTAATTCAACTAATGTAAGTCTATATCCCGATATCTGAATCAGTGAACCTTCAAAGGCTCCAGGATTCCCGATATCAGACTTTTTCAGGACAGGATTTAAATCTTTTCAGCATAACTCCTGTCATCTTTCTTTGGTTACAATGGTATAAGGAGAACCAGAATCAACTGAGTTGCGATACTATCACATCAATCTGAAACATGCTTTTAGGGGCAGTCTTTTTGTTATAAGCTTGAACCATCATAACTACTACTACTACTACTTCTTGTCCCTCTCCTTCATCTTCATCGTCTTTTACACATTTCATCCTTTGACTGAATTTCCTATTCTTGCATACTACACTAAAATGACCTTTCACCCCACAATTAGAACAGTACTTGTTTGGTGCTGGACAATATTGGGAATTTGCACACCTAAAACACCTTCCGAAATATATGTTCTTTTAGCATTTTCTTCTCCAGGTTTTTCCACTGGATATTTTGTGAATTCCTTGCTCTTCCACTCTTTACTTTGACCTTTCTTGGACCACTTTGCTAATGGTCTGCATGATAATTTGATCCCTGATGAATTCATCTCGTGTCGCACATCTGTCAAAATTGCATCTTGCAGCTAATTTCTTGAGCGCCTTGACATTCATCTACCGTTTCACTCACTTCCTGTTTCTTCGTGTAAAAGTAATATCAGTTTACTGCTACATTGGTCTTGGGCTGATAATTGTCCAACACTTCTATTGCCAAATCATATTCATCAAATCCATCTCCTTCCTCTACTCTTTGAGGAGGCAACCCTCTATACATTCTGTTACCAGAGTGTAAAAGCCATTTTTATTTCTTGATCGCTGTGATGTTTCCATTGTCAAGTGTCCATATCATTTGTTCAATACTACTTCCATTCTCTCCATGGAATGGAAGGTTCACCAACTGTAGCTAGAAAAGGATGAGGAGGATGAATGGTAATTCCTTGCATCCTTAGGAATTCTAATAACTATTACTATTTATTTTTCTTAGAGAGGTTGTAATAGTAATTTAATCTTAGGTTAAAGCAAACTAGAGGCTTTTTTCTTTGTGCTGGTCTTCTCAGCGATTCCTCCAATGATAGTTGCCTTGTTTTGTTCTTTTCGCGTCTCAAAAGAGTATTAAGAAAAAGCCAAATGCAGCTTCTAATAAGTCTAATATTACTCAATGAGCACAAGCGCCAAGATGAATCATCATCACCACTATTTATTCATCTGATATTGTGTGCCCTTTATCGGATGAATAAATAGCTGTGATGATGATTATTCTTGGTGCTTGTTCTCATTGAGTAACATTAGATGTAACTTAACCTTAAACTGCAGTAAAGTCCTGCTTGAAACCAACTATTCAGTGCTTAATTTCCTATACTTCGCAATGTACTTCAGAAGGATTTTTTTACATGCTGGCGTACAGCTTTCCGTAATGTCACTTCAATGGTTGCCTGTCCCACAGATGGCTGCACGCAATATCACGTCTCTGGGTCCTTGCTTCTAATGCTGCCTCGGTTGCTGCATCAGCCGCGGAACCGATGGCTGCAACGTCGATCTGCGCCTGCACGGGTGCTAACTTGTATAGCAGGGACTTTGCTTAAGCAATATGGTAGTGCTATCTGCGCGTACGTGCATCTCATCCTAGTGCAGGAGGCACTGATCCGTGGCAATATATTAGCGCAGCTTCGCCCTGCGCCCTCAGCACAATATCACTTCCCGGGAGGATAATTTCTCTCCGTAAGGCAGGCGCGAACCATAGAACAAAAGTATCACGTACCGGCAGCGCTGTGGGGCCTTCATGATGTTCCGTGACAATTTCACCTTAAGGGGACGCAGTGCTCCTCCCACCCTCGTCGCCATTATGGACAGCAGACATCAGAAAAGGAACGTTCTTTTATTGACAAGATCTAGTATCTACATAGATACAGGCCCCACAAACAACACAGCTTCTTTCCTCTCTCCTTTCCAACCGCCTCTCTAGAACCCTTCTCCCTCACTGTACATTCGACACTCTCAACATTCCAATCTTAACATTCCAATTTCCTTAACCGTAAACTACAACAGATACCACACAGGCCCACTCAGACTCTTAATCCTTATGACATGAAGGCCTGCAAAAAACGAATGCAAAAATAACAAGGGTGAAAACGGTTGTGGGGGGCGTAGTGGGCGTCTCCCCCACATAACATGTTTTTAAAAAGTGCAAAAACAAAGAAAAATAATGTGAAAAATGCCATGGAAAAAATTAGGTGTTTTCAGCCTCGGTTGTTTTCAATTTTTTTAAAGTAGATCCTAACCTGAAGACCCTACTCTTTAAAGAACATCTTGCCAAGCGCTGATTGTTCTACGCAACCCGGTTTCTCGCCTCCCCTCTCCAAAGCTCCCCTCTGCGTGTGTTCTCCTTACCCATTAATTCAGTAGGAAGAATGAAAAATGTTTTGGTTCGTAATGCGTGCGATTTAAGCGTAGTCATTCAACTGAATGATATTCAAAAACTGATTACTATAAGAAAAAAAGGAATAATCTAGAGAAAAAGTGATGTAAAATAAAATAAATATGGGAGGACAGAAATCGGAAAAGAATGAAAATTGGGACTTGAAAAGTGAAGTAATGAGAGAAAGGAAGGGCAGTTGCATTTAAATATTATCATTTGCAGATGACTTCCGCAGCGACTGTTTAATTCCGATGCTTCTGCAGCTTTAATCCTCAATTGTTCGAATAAGTAGAACTTTGTATTCCCTTCAAAAGACAAGAGCAAAGAAAATGACTTGTCATACCTGACTGCTCCAGTAATATAAAATCCAATTGTGGAGAAGGGGAGATAAGGGGCGAGCCGTGGAAGGACCATCAGCTTAGCAAACACTAAATAATGAACAATGTCGGCCCTGCCTGGCCAGATAAAACACTCTATTAGTGCCACTGTTTTTAAATTAGTGATAATTGGGGCACATCCGCAAAGAAAGGTGATTGAATTTTTATCTGTAGGAGACGGCCTTTCGAAAAGGTTAACCAAAATATGCCAACGCCCGCGCCCTTTCCTTGTGATGAATTTCGCACAAGTTTCTCTGCCATATCAAACCTCGTAACAAATATTCATTTTGCATATGAACTAATTTGAAGAAATTAGTCAAACAAAAAAGTCTAAATAGGGGCAAATAACTTTACAGACAATGGAAGAGTTCGAAGAGGCTCCCTGGAATGCCCATGTCCAGCCCCCACCTGCATTGATTGAATACTTGCAATTTACATTACTAATGGTGCTCATTACTTTATCAGGGCTCATGATGAAACCTTGCAGTGAAGAGCTTCCAGAGGAAAGCAAAAATGTGATGGATGGAAATACTTGTGCCAACTTAACTACTGGCAATTCTTTTTGTTTTTATTTAGCTCACCTGTAATATTACTAAAGAGGATCAACATAGAAATATGTATCGACCTCACACCTTAAAGCGAAGTGCATTCCTGCTCGCTACTAACCACTGGCTAGTGATATTTGACCCTTGGCGAGTACCAAATGATTTTCTGTGTATATACATAGAATTGGATAGTAACTTGTTTTAATGGCCAGCTAGTAGCCTGTAATTTTGACTTCTGCCCTAAATAGAATAGTGCAGCCGGAACTGCTAGGCCAGGTGCCATCTGCATATAAACAAAAGAAACCCCATTAAGTGGGCGGTCGACAGCTCGGTTTAACATATTGTTTCATGGTTTAGACTCATCACTCAAGCAAGAAATGCTCAAGTACCAACGCTGTGCCGCTGCTGCTTTACATGGGAGACGCAGTGCTGGTTCGCAGGACAGGCAAGGGTGACATTTGTTGCAAATCTTTTAAATGTTCTGCACAACATCGGCCCGTCCCCTTAATGCATCCAACTGCAAAATATCAATAATTGGAGCACCTACAAACTTTGCCCATACCTTTGAATGGAAAACAACATGATAAGGTCAAATATTTTGATGATTCGGATATCCCTTTATCCATCAAACTGACTGGAGAAAACATGTAGACTAGGCAAACAGCTCGTCATGGATGGGAAGAACTCTTGAATAAAAGCAATTATCCCTGCGTTGGGGGGCGGTTGGGGGGTACATGGCCGGTAACAGACCACCAGCCCCTGCCTAGGCAGACCTGAGCAAAGCAAAAAGTTTCATTTTTTTGTACAGGAGATGGGGCCCGCCATATTGCTTAAGTCCAATTTCCAGTCAAAAAAAGATGCCCGCCGTAGGAAGAGGGACTTAGTCCCTTTTTCCATTTCCATGGCGGTGGACGCTGGCGGAAGGAGCACCGGGACTAGAGCACAAAGCTCTGGTCCAACAGGTAAGTGGGGAGGAAGGGAGGAGCTAGCGAAAGGGAACAGGATGTCTTTGGGGAAGATGGAGGGGGGACAATCAAGATGGCGCAACTCACCTCGGGTGTCTGGAAAATGAGGATAGCACACTGTGTTCTAGCCCGCATTTCTAGCCATCTGATTGGCTGAGCGCCCTAACCAAAACTGTAACCACTTATGTATGCTCCTCAATATAGTATCATCATGTCATTGTTAGGTTACACGCTCACTGTAACCTTGAGCTAAGTAATCCTCCTGTAACTAAGATAATTGCAAGGCAAGGCGTCTCAATGCCCTTGGGTTGCTTGTGTGCTTTACAAATATAAATAAATAACTGATTGGTCAATAACTAATCATGTGCATGAACTTTAAAGTAAAATGCAGCTGCAAGATCAGCAATACTCAGTAACAGGGTTTGGTGAATGGAAGCAGCCCATTCGAAAGTCTCAGTCAAAGGTACATTGTTTGAAGCTAGAAGGAGAATAAACAGCAAGAGTGAAAGTAAAATAGTGAACGTTGAGTCAAAGGGGTCCTGCGGTGGTCTGTAAGAAAGCCACGCACATTCAGAGGGGGACCAACGAGAAATTTATCATGAGAGGTCTGAGCCCGGCAGAGGGGGACCTACGAGAACTGTGTAGTGAAAGGTCTGAACCTGGCAGAGGGGGGCCTTTGTGAACGTTTTGGTTGAAACATTAATTTTGAAGTCAGAGAAAGAGACTTTAAAGTGGAAGGCCTGGCAGGCCTCGATCCACGGTTTTGAACTGTGTTGGAAACTGAGCCAGAGTGTGTCATTCTGCCTACAAGGATCGCCTTACTTTGGGAGTCCTAAGGTGGGGAGGAGAGCTGCTTCAGCCACATTATCATTTGAACACTGATTTTTCCTTTTGCATACATTTCTCATTTTTACACTTTTTGTACAAGAGATAGGGCAGGAATTAAGTTTTGCTAGCATAGGCCATTTTGATTTGACAGACTCCACTAGGACTGTTTTGTTTATTGTTTGATGGTCGAGACTACTACCTTCTAAGTTATAGAGCAAAATAGGAGTTTCTCGAACACCAACATTTTCAATAAGGGTTTTACAAATTGTATCCATTGTGTCAGCGTCCATACATATGATACCATGCCGTCCCTACATTTACGAAAGGTGATTACATTAACAAAGAACGCTTAACTTTGTCGGATCCATTGCTGGAGGTATGTTGAAGTAGTGCTGTTGCGAGGTAGGCCCTTTGAGCATGGTAATGGTAAACCATTTTGAAGAGTGCTCATGAACCTTGAAAAGGCATCTTGACATGGGAGGAAAAACCCTTTAACTGGTGTGTCTTAGCAAGGTCAGGAATAGAGATCAAAAGATATGTCCCAGCGTCCCCATCTCAGCAACATTCTTCCAGCTGCTTTATGAGTAACCAGGAGTGTGTGCGAGGTGGCCTTAAGAAGACCATGATAGATATACTTATAGAATGTGGGTCTGCTGGAAACAAAAGCATGGACCAGTTGTATTTTATGAGGCAATGTGAAGAAGTTTAGTATTCGATGCAGAGTTTGAAAGTGAAAAAAGCCCGATGGAGATATTTGACTAAGATGATTTTTTTTAAGGAGGGGTCGAGAGTTACACCTAGATTCCTGGCTTTGGAGGCCAAAGGCAGAAAAAGTCCTAAAGTAAAGGGCCAGAGAAGATCGAACTAGGGGAAAATGTTGCTAGACAATGTAGTATTTAGGAGTTGGAGGGCCAATTGCTGCAAAGCACAATTTAGGGATTGAACTGTAATATACTTTCATTCACAGAGACCTCCTTCTCCATACAGAGTTTAAAATGGTCCACGTGGCACCCAGGGAGTCAAACAGATGGAAGACAACCCCTGTGACCTCGGCATACAGATAGAGGTTTAGGCCGAATGACTGGATGAGATTTGTTGAAGTCTTCATATAGAGGTTGAACAACAATGGACTTAACAAAGGGTGCTGTGGGTCTCCACAAATGATAGCCCTTTCAGTAGAGGTTAAATAGACAGTAGAGAATGCACATGTTTAGATGCTGGCACTCGAAGAGGAGGGAAGTAATTGGGGCCCTTCCAACTGCCACTGACCAACTCCGGTACATTAAAGGCATGGTCTAGTAAAACATTTTATTTAAAACATAGAAAGGCAACATAAAAAAAAAAATACTAGCATTCTCTTTTTTAAAACTTCCTATGTAAAATTTTGAGCTATGCCCTCCTGTGATGGCTTTTGCTTTTGCGGCACTAATGAAGGAAAAGCCAACCAGCTGTAGTAAACAAA
This sequence comes from Ambystoma mexicanum, assembly GCF_040938575.1. Classification (NCBI taxonomy): domain Eukaryota; kingdom Metazoa; phylum Chordata; class Amphibia; order Caudata; family Ambystomatidae; genus Ambystoma; species Ambystoma mexicanum. The sequence continues at coordinate 1,069,182,196 of NC_090936.1, forward strand.
AGCTACCGCTGGGAGGCTTTCCCTTCATTAGTGCTGTACGCGGAGGACGGGGACCGGAGACCAGAGCAGGAAAGCTGCAGCTGAATCTCGGTAAGTGCTATTTTTTTTTTAAAAAAAAATAAGCACTAGCCGAGGAGCCTGAGAAACTTGGAAAGAAAAACCGCAGCGTTTTCCAACACAATAATGTTGTATTTATGTTTGCGGTCGCTTCAAAAGCGACCGCAAACAAATACGTTTTTAAAGCTGCGGTTTTATTTCTAAGTTTTCTGGGCTCCTCCATCCCGGAAAACTTAGAAAAAACCCCCAGCTAGTGCTTATTTTTTAAAAAAAATAAATGGCACTTACCGAGATTCAGCTGCAGCTTTCCTGCTCTGGTCTATGTTGCCTATCTATTTTTTAAATAAAATATTTTACTAGACCATGCCTTTAATGGCTCCAGATTTTACCCTGGTAGGCGACCCACTACCTGATGAGAGGGGTTCCTGTCCACTCTTGACAAAGCCAGGGCAATGGCCCTGTCACAATGCCCAGATACACAACTGTAACCATCTTATAGCCAGGTAGCACCATTATAGCAGTACCAGGCAAATGCCTATACCATGCCTGAAAAGCCAAAACTGTTGGCTTTGCTAATGATTGATACAGTGTGTAAGCACCATTGTCAAATACGAGTAATCACATAAAATGGCATCAATATCTCAAATTAGCAGCATGAGGTTCAGGTTCACCATCTGACCATTTTAGTTTCCATCAAGAGGTGTGGCCTCACAGATGCCATATGTCCTTAGAGGGACAAGTTGTTGGCAATAATGTACAATAGTTTTCCTCTTGGTTGTTACAGTAAATTATGTCTGCTATGCATCTTTGATGGTGACCGGGCTCTTGCCCCAGCAAACCACAATCCTGTGTCTGACTAGAAGGGAAGCTATACTCCGAAATCTCAGTTTTTTTTATTGAGTTTTTCATCAACTATCCAAGCACTAATAACAAACCTAACTAAAAATAATGGATACATAAACATAATTAAGAAACATATCACATCTTTTAGCATGTCCTACAGATTATAGGGCAGCGGTTGGATCCCTATAGTTAAGGTGAGTCCGACTCCCATAGGAAACTCGGAAAAATGAATTGCCAACAATAATTTGTATTTATATAGTGCTATGAACCCTCGGGCATCTGAGCGCTGCTTATTATGACCCATAGTGTGTGGTGCTCATTTATCAACCTAAGGTGGATAAAACGCTCAATTTGGCCCTGCCGGGATTCAAACCTGCGTCGGCAGGCTCTGCACGGACGTGCTATAACTTTTGATTCGTGCCACGGATTTGGTTGGAATGCTGAAGATCGAGAAGTACGCCCGCCGGTCCCATACCCCCTCCTGCCCCCAACTGCACATTTTGTGAACTATTCATTAAAAATGTTTGTAAAAATATTAAGAAAAAAAGTTGCGGCCTACTTCCCATTCATTTTCACATAGACAACAAAGGACAATTTTTGCCGGATCGCTCTGCCCAAACCGCAGGATGGATTTGCACCAGGTACGTGAAAACTTGGCCACAAAGCTTTGATTTGAGGCCTTTTTGTGTTTTGAGGTTATTCTGTGCAGTCATTTTGTAAATATACGATGGAGAAGGGGGTGCTTCCTCCCCCCAAATATGGTTCTCTCTCCCATGGTGCACTGCAGGATCATGTTTTTCTGAAATTAAATAAGCTGCCATCTTTTTTTGTTCATGTTGTGCGAGATAGCCGAGGGTATTGTGAAAAATTAAATGCAGGTCACACAGCATGCAAATGCCATCATGCTACAGGTAAGGGGGAGGCAATAGGACACCAAGTGAAATTTGGGAGTTGGAAGAGGTTTATGGACAGAGTTTGCAACATGGAGCTTTTCGGATGGAATAGCCGCCATTAGCCGACCTTTCATGGCATACTCTGTCACAGAAACAGTGAGTGTTGTGGGGGAAGGGGAGTGGGCAGGGGAGGTGAGGAGGCCAGCAGGGGAGTGGGGGAGCTAGCACAGATGAGTGGGCACTTGATGAGGGCCGGGAAGTATTTTTGGCTTTCACCTTTATTCCTGGTTACCGTGGGTATGATCGATTGACTATAAAACTTGTGAAGCACAGCGTTCGCCCAAGGGCATCTTGGCACCAAGGAACAGTGGACGGCACTGCAAGGGGGCAGCTCAAAGACAGGACAGATGGGTTTTCAGAGAGCGCCTAGATGAAAAGTGGTCCTCAATAATGTGGAGAGACAGGGGGAGGGAGTTCCACATTTTAGCAGCCACAATAGAAAGCGCTCAGACACCAATCCTTGCATACCTGTTGAGAGGGATCACAACTAGGCAGGACTGAGCCAAGTGCAAGGCTCGACCAATGACTACATGTACTATCTATTTCTGTACCTGCGGCTATAGAACATGTTTTAAAAATAGATATTTGTACAGCTACTGTGATGTCGGGGGTGAAAAATCATGGCTAGTGACAGGATAGGCATCCGGGTCTCCCATTCATGCAGTAACTGGGACCAACCCTGCTTAGCATTGGCCATAACGAAGGCCACAGCCTAAATTGTTTAGTTAATCAAAGCTTTTATTAGCTAAGTCATAAAATTATGTCATCTCTGATGCCCACTCAGATGTAATCAGTAGTGTCATATATGATGTAATTTGTGATGTCACCAGTGATGTCACCACGTCTCATCTGTGATGTCATCATTGTGGTCATAGGCTGCACAACAGGGGTTGCGAAGTTAAGGTGGCTTTAGCTGAATTTCAGTTTTTTTTTTTCATGAAGTTCTCACCTTAACGTCCCTGCAACAAAGTTTTTTTCCTTGAATATAACTAGAAGCTGAGTATTTGTAAATTAGCACGAGAACTAGTACCGGGTGGATATGGAGGGAAAATGTAACATTTCAAAGCCACTTAAAGTCTTGCACTAAAATAGATCCATGTAAGCCGCATTTGTTCACATAAACTCACAAGTTCACATCAAAGAATCCCATTACAGTGAAAAATAATCTCATATCAAAGTTTTTCTCAAAGACCTATGGGGTTGCATTCCTAGCCCATCACAATCGCACACAGTTGTGATATGAATCCGCCATTTATGGAAGGAGAGCTCAGAGGCAATGGGTTTGTCTTGGAAGCAAGACAACATAGCGCGAATTAAGTTCGAAGCTCGATCCCACGCTTAGAAACCACTCGTTGGTTAGAAATGAACAATGAAAATTAAAAAAAAATAAAGGAGATCAACAGGATACTGTTCCCCAAATAAGAGGCATTCTGGAGTGCAGGGTACGGAACATTTCAGGATCTTAGTTTATCATCTCAAAGCGCGATCCCAAAGCCTTTGTGACCCCGTACAAAACAGATGAGAAAGTGCATCTTTGTTTGTGATCACATCTTTGCCAACATAATGGCGTATTAATGAGGCACAGGCAGCGTAATTTAATAGGAGATACAGTCTTTCAATAATCTTGAATCACACTATTTTTTACATTGAAAGATAGATCACAAACCATATCAAATCAGCCCAACAAATCGTTACCATTCATCTAAATATGCAATTCCTATGACAAGGCCTGGGCTACGGCCCGATTCCTCACAAGTTTGTCCGGGACGAACAGTCTGTGAAAAGGAGTCTTCTGTGGAACTCATTCTCTTCCCTATAAAGTACACTGGCAAGTCCATTGTCAGTAAACTAGTTAGAACCCTTGTAGAGCATCTACGTCATTAAATCAACATTACAAATATAAATGATTTAATTAAAGTTTAATTTGTTCAAATGAAAACATTTGAATTGCAGACGCAAATGTAGTCCAATGCATTTCAGGTGTGTACATCCATCAATGGGGACATTTCTTGGTCATGTTTGACTCTCACCAGGACTTCGCTTTCTAGGATAATACTGTCCTGGTATCTCATAGTGGCAACTATTGAATCAGTGGTATGTGGGTTCTGCACGTGGGTTCACCAGCTTTATCAATTTGCGGCCAGCAAAGATTAGCTGTGGAATCTCAGTTTTACAACCAATTTTTCTTTAAACATCTGCAGTAGTCACATTTGCAGAGTTAGTGGTACGTCAGACTCCCTATTTCTGTAATTGTATACCTGACCTGGTTTCAAAAACCCAACATCTCAGGACAACCACGGGATAAATGCGAAAAAGACTGAAGGCGCTGTCGCATTTGTCTGTTACATTATGTATAAGGATGTGCAACCTACAATACAGCTGATGTAGAATTTGTAGTCGATCAATTTATGATGTGTGACAATGTCCCTTGTTTGGGGGGGGGGGGGTGGTCTCTGCCCCCGCAGGGTGGGTGTGGTATTGCAGTCATCAACACACGGACAGGAATTTAAACACACTTGATAAATCAGATGCCCTACATGCTTAGGCAGCAGACAGCAGATTCATGGGAACCATTTATACACAAATACAATTGTGTTTTAAATGGCCTGAACTCTGCGTTTAAATGTAAAATAATGAAATTAAGCTGTTTTTTGTGTATTTTGTATGTTTACAGAATTGGATATAATTGATATGCAATGTAAATCTTCCCTCATTGATTGCACAACACACTTCCAGATTCATTTCAAGCATTGACTACTTTTGTAATAAACGAATCACAATATGACTTACTTTACTTTCTTATTTTTCTGTGATTTTGTTGAAGTCCCCATAGGGGTGGTGTGTGATTAAATTGAATTCTACACTGTCAAGACAACACATTATGTGCACAGATGTCATCTTGTCTATAGTCTGATATGTGAATTAATTGAATGTTGGCATCACATTTTGTCTGATTATTCAAAAAATATTCACAAAGTTGATGTTTAATTGATACTCATTTGGTTTCCTTACAAGTTGATCTCCAAGGGAAAAAAGTGGCAGTAATGGAATTAGCGCCACTTTGATCAATCTGCTGATATAAGGGTTATTGAAAATGGACACTAATTCCTCTGGTGAAATTAACCCAGAAGAAATGAGCGCTGGAGGAATAAGTAATAAAAACCAGTGATAATTCCCCCGGGGCTAAATCCTCCAGTGGAATTAGAGCTAGAAATAAAAATGCTAATTCCATCCTATCTTCAGGTAAAAATACCGAACGAAACACTGCCAAAAATAGTGGCCAATTCAACCAAAAATACCCAAATGGTGAAGGAAAATGCATTCAGGTGATGCAAATGAAGCCACAGATGCACCCAATTGGCCATACAAGGGTATGTGAATACGAATAGTATGTAATGATGCTGAAGTCCCAATAGAGCTGATATGATGGTACTGAGTCCACCAAAAGGATGGTGTGTGGTCATGTTGAGGTCTCCGTTGGGATGTTGTTTGATGACAGAGGTCCTCACAGGGATGGTGTGTCATTGTATAGAAGGCCATATAAGAATAGTGTGTATTTATGCTGAAGGTCCCATAGAAATGGAATGCAATGATATTGAATCCTCCAACTGAATGGTGTGTGCTGATGTTGAGGTCCCCACAGGGTTGATATGTGATGATATTGAAGTCCTCACATGGATGGTGTGCGCTGATGGTGAGGTCCCCAAAGGTATGATATGTGATGATATTGAAGTCCTCACATGGATGGTGTGTGCTGATGGTGAGGTCCCCACAGGGATGATATGTGATGATATTGGAGTCCTCACATAGATGGTGTGTGCTGATGGTGAGGTCCCCACAGGCATGATATGTGATATTATTTAAGTCCTCAAATGGACAGTGTGTGCTGATGTTGAGTTCCCCACAGGGTTGATATGTGATGATATTGAAGTCCTCACATGGATGGTGTGTGCTGATGGTGAGGTCCCCACAGGGATGATATGTGATGATATTGAAGTCCTCACATGGATGGTGTGTGTTGATGTTGAGGTACCCACAGGGTTGATATGTGGTGATATTGAAGTCCTCACGTGGATGGTATGTGCTGATGGTGAGGTCCCCACAGGGATGATATGTGATGATATTTAAGTCCTCAAATGAGTGGTGTGTGCTGATGTTGAGGTCCCCACAGGGTTGATATGTGATGATATTTAAGTCCTCAAATGGGTGGTGTGTGCTGATGTTGAGGTCCCCACAGGGTTGATATGTGATGATATTGAAGTCCTCACATGGATGGTGTGTGATGATGTTGAAGTCTCCTTAATGAAGATGAATTATGATATTAAACATTTTGTATGTGGGCTCTTTGACATTAAATGCCTTACAGATATGTAATGCTTCAAGGAAGTAAAAGAGAGGTTTTGTGAAGATGTTGAAATCATTTAAGAAAGTATTTATAGGCCTGAGTGTGTTTTATGTTAACATGAACTCATGTAATGGTAATGTTACATCATGCTCTGCTTAGTACATGGCCAAATCAGAAATTGAACGAAATCTCACCTGACAATGGGGGTGATTACGAGTTGGGCAGTATTCTGTCTGTAAATCCACTGGACTTACCGTTGCCACCACTTAGTTTGGCAGATTTACAGGTGGATTACACGTGGTGGTGGCGGAGTATGATCCCTTTTTTTCATTGGACTCTATGGGGCATTTTTGGCAGAATTACTGCCTAAGGGAGCAAGGGCTAAAGGTCAGTGTGAACAAGTGCCAGTTTTGCTGGACAAGCAGCAAATACAGCGGAAACATCATCTCTGCAGACATCATTCCTGTAGATCCCGCAAAGACGGAAGCCTTCCTCACCTGGTCAAGACCTCAGAACTTGAAGGAGTTACAGAGTTTCCTTTCTTTAACAGCTACTGGAGATTTGTTGTGGGATATGCCAACATCGTGCAACCGCTTGTGGACCTCATCAAAGGATACCTGCCTAACTAGAGGAGTGGCAGGACTACTCTGCAGACCATTTACACCATCCACATGAGCCCTTTGATGACAGGTGGACCGACTAATGCCAGGAGGCATTCAAGGAGCTGAGGCAGATCCTCACTACTTGAGCTCCTCGAATACTCAAACCAATTCTGGGCTACACAGATCCTCAGTTGCCTTGCATCTTGCACATTGATGCAAGTCTTCCACCTGGTGATTGTGTGTTGATCCACAGCCTGGAAAAAGAGTGGACAGAACAAGCTGAGTAACAAGTGGGAGTCTCAACCATTCAACATTGAGCATCAATTAGTAGTGCTGCCTGTCTACTGACTATGGGTATGAGGACAGCCAAGAAACATCAAGACCTTGCAATGGAACCATCTGCTCCAAGTCCAGGATGAGTTTGAGCTGACACTGGCAGTGAGAGAAGAGGACGTGAACCCGACTCTGAGAGTGTTCTTTCGAGACTAATCCTGATCCCATTGCTCCTGGTAAATTGGATGTGGCAGGTTACCCTTACCCATTCCTCCACTGGAATATAGGGAGCCTGACTTGGTACAGGGTTGATCGCTGGGTCAGGAATAAACCCTAGATGAGGCCCCGGCTGATCTTGATCCTGCAACCAGGGAGAGCACGACTGTCATGAAACTAACATAGGATTCACCGGGGGTCCAATGTGAGTTTCCCATTGCCTGATCCTAAGTTTTCCATTCTTTCTTCTTTAGTGCAGGTGCCTGCGAGTTCAGGGATACTTTGGCAGGGCGCAGGGCATGAGAGGGGGTTGGGGGTTAACAGGAGAGAGACACGGGGCATGAGTGAGGGGTGGGGGGCAACAGCAGGGAGACACGGGGCATGACCGGGGGTGCGGGGCAACAGGAGAGAGACACGGGGCATGAGCAGGGGGTAGGGGGGTAACAGGAGAGAGACACGGGGCATGAGTGGGGGGTTGGGGGTAACAGGAGAGAGACACGGGGCATGAGAGGGGGTGAGGGGTAACAGGAGAGAGACACGGAGCATGAGCGGGGGGTGGGGGGCAACAGGAGAGAGACACGGGGCATGAGAGGGGGGTGGGGGTAACAGGAGAGAGACACGTGGCATGAGCGGGGGGTGGGGGTAACATCAGGGAGACACGGGGCATGACCGGGGATGGGGGGCAACAGGAGAGAGATACGGGGCATGAGAGGGGGGTGGGGGTAACAGGAGAGAGACACGTGGCATGAGCGGGGGGTGGGGGTAACATCAGGGAGACACGGGGCATGACCGGGGGTGGGGGGCAACAGGAGAGAGATACGGGGCATGAGAGGGGGGTGGGGGGTAACAGGAGAGAGACACGGGGCATGAGCGGGGTGTGGGGGTAACATGAGAGAGACATGGGGCATGAGCTGGGGGTGGGGGGGCAAAATCAGGGAGACACGGGGCATGAGCGGGGGGGTGGGGGGAACACGAGGGAGACACGGGGCATGAGCGGGGGTTGGGGGCAACAGCAGGGAGACACGGGGCATGACTGGGGGGTGGGGGGCAAAAGAAGGGAGACACGGGGCATGACTCGGGGGTGGGGGCAACAGGAGAGAGACAAGGGGCATGAGAGGGGGTGGGGGGGGTAACAGGAGAGACATGGGGCATGAGCGGGGGTTGGGGGCAACAGCAGGGAGACACGGGGCATGACCGGGGTGTGAGGGGCAACAGGTGAGAGACACAGGGCATGAGAGGGGGTGGGGGTAACAGGAGAGAGACATGGAGCATGAGCGGGGGGTGGGGGGGTAACAGGAGAGAGACACGGAGCATGAGCGGGGTGTGGGGGGTAACAGGAGACAGACACGGGGCATGAGTGGGGTGGGGGCAACAGCAGGGAGACACGGGGCATGAGCAGGGCATGAGAGGGGGGTGGGGGTAACATAAGAGAGACACGGGACATGAGTGGGGGTGGGGGGCAACGGGAGGGAGACGCAGGGCTTGATGGGGGTGGGGGGCAACAGGAGAGAGACACGGGGCAAGAGAGGGGGGTGGGGGGCAAACAGGAGAGAGACACGGGGCATGAGCGGGAGTGGGGGGCAACATGAGAGAGACACGGGTCATGAGCGGGGGGTGGGGGGTAACAGCAGGGAGACACAGGGCTTGAGCGGAGGATGGGGGGATCACGAGGGAGACACGGGGCATGAGAGGGGGGTGGGGGGTAACAGGAGAGAGACACGGGGCATGAGCGGGGTGGGGGGCAAGAGCAGAGAGACACGGGGCATGAGCGGGGGGTGGGGGGGTAACAGGAGAGACATGAGGCATAAGCGAGGGGTGGGGGAACAGGAGAGAGACACGGGGCATGAACAGGGGGTGGGGGCAACAGCAGGGAGACACGGGGCATGACCAGGGTGGTGGGGGGCAACAGGAGAGAGACACAGGGCATGAGAGGTGGGTGGGGGGTAACAGGAGAGAGACACGGGGCATGAGAGGGGGTGGTGGGGTAACAGGAGAGAGACACAGGGCATGAGCGGGGGTGGGGGTCAACAGCAGGGAGACACGGGGCATGAGCAGAGGGTGGGGGGCAACAGCAGGGAGACACGGGGCATGAGCGGGGGTGGGGGGAATACGAGGGAGACACGGGGCATGAGCGGGGGGTCGGGGTTAACAGGAGAGAGACATGGGGCATGAGAGGGGGGTGGGGGGTAACAGGAGAGAGACACGGGGCATGAGCGGGGGGCAGGGGTAAGAGGAGAGAGACTCGGGGCATGAGCGGGGGGTGGGGGGCAACAGCAGGGAGACACGGGGCATGACCGGGGGTGGGGGTCAACAGGAGAGAGACACGGGGCATGAGAGGGGGGTGTGGGTAACAGGAGAGAGAAAAGGTGCATGACCGAGGGTGGGGGGCAACATGAGAGAGACACAGGGCATGAGCGGGGGTGGGGGGAAACAGCAGGGAGACACGGGGCACGAGTGGGGGTGGGGGGAACACGAGGGAGACACGGGGCATGAGAGGGGGTGGGAGGTAACAGGAGAGAGACACGGGGCATGAGCGGGGGTTTGGGGGCAACAGCAGGGAGACACGGGGCATGACTGGGGGGTGGGGGGCAACAGGAGAGAGACACGGGGCATGAGCGGGGGGTGGGGAGTAACAGGAGAGACATGAGGTATAAGCGAGGGGTGGGGGAACAGGAGAGAGACACGGGCATGAGCGGGGTGTTGGGGCAACAGCAGGGAGACATGGGGCATGACCGGGGTGGTGGGGGGCAACAGGAGAGAGACACAGGGCTTAAGAGGGGGGTGGGGGGTAACAGGAGAGAGACACGGGGCATGAGCGGGGGTGGGGGGCAACAGCAGGGAGACACGGGGCATGAGCGGAGGGTGGGGGGCAACAGCAGGGAGATACGGGGCATGAGCGGGGGGTGGGGGAACACGAGGGAGACACGGGGCATGAGCGGGGAGTCGGAGTTAACAGGAGAGAGACATGGGGCATGAGCGGGGGGTAGGGGGCAACAGGAGAGAGACACGGGGCATGAGCGGGCAGTGGGGGGCAACAGCAGGGAGACACGGGGCATGACCAGGGGGTGGGGGGCAACAGGAGAGAGACACGGGCATGAGGGTGTGTGGGGGGTAACAGGAGAGAGACACGGGGCATGAGCGGGGATATGGGTAACAGGAGAGAGACTCGGGGCATGAGCGGGGGGTGGGGGGTAACAGCAGGGAGACACGGAGCATGACCAGGGGTGGGGGTCAACAGGAGAGAGACACGGGGCATGAGAGGGGTGTGGGGGGTAACAGGAGAGAGACACGGGGCATGAGCGGGGATATGGGTAACAGGAGAGAGACTCGGGGCATGAGCGGGGGGTGGGGGGTAACAGCAGGGAGACACGGAGCATGACCGGGGGTGGGGGTCAACAGGAGAGAGACACGGGGCATGAGAGGGGGGTGGGGGTAACAGGAGAGAGACACGGGGCATGAGCGAGGGTGGGGGGCAACATGAGAGAGACACAGGGCATGAGCGGGGGTGGGGGGCAACAGCAGGGAGACACGGGGCATGAGCGGGGGTGGGGGGAACACGAGGGAGACACGGGGCATGAGAGGGGGTGGGAGGTAACAGGAGACAGACACGGGGCATGAGCGGGGGGTTGGGAGCAACAGCAGGGAGACATGGGGCATGACTGGGGGTGGGGGGCAACAGAAGGGAGACACGGGGCATGACCGGGGGGTGGGAGGTAACATGAGAGAGACACGGGGCATGAGAGGGGGATGAGGGGTAACAGGAGAGAGACACGTGGCACGAGAGGGGGGTGGGGGTAACAGCAGAGAGACACGGGGCATGAGCGGGGGTTGGGGGGCAACAGGAGGGAGACACGGGGCATGACCGGGGGGTGGGGGCGACACGAGAGAGACACGGGACATGAGTGAGGGGTGGGGGTAACAGGAGACAGACATGGGGCATGAGCGGGGGTGGGAGGCAACAGCAGGGAGACACGGGGCATGAGTGGGGGGAAAACGAGGGAGACACGGGGCATTAGCGGGAGGTGGGGGGTAACAGAAGAGAGACACGGGACATGAGCCGCGGGCAAAAGGAGGGAGACACAGGGCATGACCGGGGGGTGGGGGGCAACAGGGAGACACAGGGCATGGCTGGGGGGTCGGGGCAACAGGAGAGGAACTCAGGGCTTGACCTTGGGGTGGGGGGCAACAGGAGAGAGACACGGGGCATGAGAGGGGTGGGGGGTAACAGGAGAGAGACAGGGGGCATGAGCGGGGGTCGGGGGCAACAGCAGGGAGACACGGGGCATGAGCGGGGGGTGGAGGAACACAAGGGAGACACGGGGCATGAGCAGGGGTGTGGGGGTAACATGAGAGAGACACGGGGCATGAGCGGGTTGTGAGGGGCAACAGCAGGGAGACACGGGGCATGAGTGGGGGTGGGGGGGAACAGGAGAGACACGAGGCAAGAACGGGGGGTGGGGGGCAACAGCAGGGAGACACGGGGCATGACTGGGGGGTAAAAGGAAAGAGACACAGGGCATGAGAGGGGGGCTGGGGGTTAACAAGAGAGAGACACGGGGCATGAGTGGGGGTGGGGGGGCAACAGCAGGGAGACGGGGGCATGAGTGGGGGGTGGGAGTCAACAGCAGGGAGACACGGGGCATGAGCAGGGGCTGGGGGTTAACAGGAGAGAGACACGGGGCCTGAGCGGGGGTGGGGGGCATTAGGAGGGAGACACAGGGCATGACCGGGGGGTGGGGGGCAACAGGGAGACACAGGGCATGGCTGGGTGGTCGGGGCAACAGGAGAGGGACTCAGGGCTTGACCTTGGGGTGAGGGGCAATAGGAGAGAGACACGGGGCATGAGAGGGGGGTGGGGGGCAACAGGAGAGAGACAGGGGGCATGAGCGGGGGTCTGGGGCAACAGCAGGGAGACACGGGGCATGAGCGGGGGTGGGGGGAACACAAGGGAGACACGGGGCATGAGCAGGGGTGTGGGGGTAACAGGAGAGAGACACGGGGCATGAGCGGGGGGTGGGGGGCAACAGCAGGGAGACACGGGGCATGACTGGGGGGTGGGGGGTAAAAGGAAAGAGACACAGGGCATGAGAGGGGGGTGGGGGGGTAACAAGAGAGAGACACAGGGCATGAGTGGGGGGTGGGGGGCAACAACAGGGAGACACGGGCATGAGTGGGGGGTGGGAGGCAACAGCAGGGAGACACGGGGCATGAGCAGGGGGTGGGGGTTAACAGGAGAGAGACACGGGGCATGAGCGGGGTTGGGGGGCAACAGCAGGAAGACACGGGGCATGAGCAGGGGGTGGGGGGCAACAGGAGAGAGACACGGGGCATGAGCGGGGGGTGGGGGGTAACAGGAGAGAGACACGGGGAATGAAAGGGGGGTGGGGGTTAACAGGAGAGAGACACGGGGCATGAGCAGGGTTGAGGATAACAGGAGAGAGACTCGGGCATGAGCAGGGGGTGGGGGGCAACAGGAGGGAGACACGGGGCATGAGCCGGGGGTGGGGGGCAACATAAGAGAGACACGGGGCATGAGGGGGGGTGGGGGGCAATAGCAGGGAGACACGGGGCATGAGCGGGGGTGGGGGGAACACGAGGGAGACACGGGGCATGAGCGGGGGGTCGGAGTTAACAGGAGAGAGACATGGGGCATGAGCGGGGGGTAGGGGGCAACAGGAGAGAGACACGGGGCATGAGCGGGCAGTGGGGGGCAACAGCAGGGAGACACGGGGCATGACCAGGGGGTGGGGGGCAACAGGAGAGAGACACGGGGCATGAGGGGGGGTGGGGGGTAACAGGAGAGAGACACGGGGCATGAGCGGGGGTATGGGTAACAGGAGAGAGACTCGGGGCATGAGCGGGGGGTGGGGGGCAACAGCAGGGAGACACGGAGCATGACCGGGGGTGGGGGTCAACAGGAGAGAGACACGGGGCATGAGAGGGGGGTGGGGGTAACAGGAGAGAGACACGGGGCATGAGCGAGGGTGGGGGGCAACATGAGAGAGACACAGGGCATGAGCGGGGGTGGGGGGCAACAGCAGGGAGACACGGGGCATGAGCGGGGGTGGGGGGAACACGAGGGAGACACGGGGCATGAGAGGGGTGGGAGGTAACAGGAGACAGACACGGGGCATGAGCGGGGGGTTGGGAGCAACAGCAGGGAGACATGGGGCATGACTGGGGGTGGGGGGCAACAGAAGGGAGACACGGGGCATGACCGGGGGGTGGGAGGTAACATGAGAGACACACGGGGCATGAGAGGGGGGTGAGGGGTAACAGGAGAGAGACACGGGGCACAAGAGGGGGGTGGGGGTAACAGCAGAGAGACACGGGGCATGAGCAGGGGTTGGGGGGCAACAGGAGAGAGACACGGGGCATGACCGGGGGGTGGGGGCGACACTTGAGAGACACGGGGCATGAGTGAGGGGTGGGGGGTAACAGGAGACAGACACGGGGCATGAGCGGGGGTGGGAGGCAACAGCAGGGAGACACGGGGCATGAGTGGGGGGAAAACGAGGGAGACACGGGGCATGAGCGGGGGGTGGGGGGTAACAGAAGAGAGACACGGGACATGAGCAGGGGGTGGGGGGCAAAAGGAGGGAGACACAGGGCATGACCGGGGGTGGGGGGCAACAGGGAGACACAGGGCATGGCTGGGGGGTCGGGGCAACAGGAGAGGGACTCAGGGCTTGACCTTGGGGTGGGGGGCAACAGGAGAGAGACACGGGGCATGAGAGGGTTTGGGGGGTAACAGGAGAGAGACAGGGGGCATAAGCGGGGGACGGGGCAACAGCAGGGAGACACGGGGCATGAGCAGGGGGTGGGGGAACACAAGGGAGACACGGGGCATGAGCAGGGGTGTGGGGGTAACAGGAGAGAGACACGGGGCATGAGCGGGTTTGTGAGGGGCAACAGCAGGGAGACACGGGGCATGAGTGGGGGTGGGTGGTAACAGGAGAGACACGAGGCATGAACGGGTGTGGGGGGCAACAGCAGGGAGACACGGGGCATGACTGGGGGGTGGGGGTAAAAGGAAAGAGACACAGGGCATGAGAGGGGGGCGGGGGGGTAACAAGAGAGAGATACGGGGCATGAGTGGGGGGTGGGGGGGCAACAGCAGGGAGACGCGGGCATGAGTGGGGGGTGGGAGGCAACAGCAGGGAGACACGGGGCATGAGCAGGGGGTGGGGGTTAACAGGAGAGAGACACGGGGCCTGAGCTGGGGTGGGGGGCAACAGGAGAGGGACTCAGGGCTTGACCTTGGGGTGGGGGGCAATAGGAGAGAGACACGGGGCATGAGAGGGGGGTGGGGGGTAACAGGAGAGAGACAGGGGGCATGAGCGGGGGTCAGGGGCAAAAGCAGGGAGACACGGGGCATGAGCAGGGGGTGGGGGGAACACAAGGGAGACACGGGGCATGAGCAGGGGTGTGGGGGTAACAGGAGAGAGACACGGGGCATGAGCGGGTTGTGAGGGGCAACAGCAGGGAGACACGGGGCATGAGTGGGGGTGGGGGGTAACAGGAGAGACACGAGGCATGAACGGGGGGTGGGGGGCAACAGCAGGGAGACACGGGGCATGACTGGGGGGTGGGGGTAAAATGAAAGACACAGGGCATGAGAGGGGGTGGGGGGTAACAAGAGAGAGACACGGGGCATGAGTGGGGGGTGGGGGGGCAACAGCAGGGAGATACGGGCATGAGTGGGGGGTGGGAGGCAACAGCAGGGAGACACGGGGCATGAGCAGGGGGTGGGGGTTAACAGGAGAGACACGGGGCATGAGCGGGGGTGGGGGGCAACAGCAGGAAGACACGGGGCATGAGCGGGGGTGGGGGGCAACAGGAGAGAGACTACGGGCATGAGCGGGGGGTGGGGGGTAACAGGAGAGAGACACGGGGAATGAAAGGGGGGTGGGGGATTAACAGAAGAGACACGGGGCATGAGTGGGGTTGAGGGTAACAGGAGAGCGACTCGGGCATGAGCAGGGGGTGGGGGGCAACAGCAGGGAGAGACGGGGCATGACCGGGGGTGGGGGGCAACATGAGAGAGACATGGGGCATGAGCAGAGGGTGGGGGGGTGACAGGATAGAGACACGGGGCATAAGAAGGGGTGGGTGGAAACTGCAGGGAGACACGGGGCATGAGCGGGGGGTGGGGGGAACACGAGGGAGACACGGGGCATGAGAGGGGGGTGGGGGGTAACAGGAGAGAGACATGGGGCATGAGCGGAGGGTGGGGGGGTGACAGGATAGAGACACGGGGCATAAGAGGGGGTGGGTGGAAACTGCAGGGAGACACGGGGCATGAGCGGGGGCTGGGGGCAACAGCAGTGAGATACGGGGCATGAGCGGAGGGTGGGGGCAACAGCAGGGAGACACGGGGCATGAGCGGGTTGGGGGAACACGAGGGAGATGCGGGGCATGAGCGGGGGTGGGGGTTAACAGGAGAGAGACATGGGGCATGAGCAGGGGGTGGGGGGCAACAGGAGAGAGACACGGGGCATGAGCAGGGGGTAACAGGAGAGAGACACGGGGCATGAGCGGGGGGTGGGGGGGTAACAGGAGAGAGACACGGGGCATGGCTGGGAGATGGGGGCAACGGGAGAGAGACACAGGGCTTGACCGGGGGGTGGGGGGCAACAGGAGAGAGACACGGGGCGAGAGGGGGGTGGGGGGTAACAGGAGAGAGACATGAGGCATGAGCAGGGGGGTAACAGGAGAGAGACACGGGGCATGAGAGGCGGTGGGGGGGTAACAGGAGAGAGACACGGGGCATGAGCGGGGGTCGGGGGCAACAGCAGGGAGACATGTGGCATGAGCGGAGGGTGGAGGGCAACAGCAGGGAGACACGGGGCATGAGCGGGGGGTGGGGGGAACAAGAGGGAGACACGGGGCATGAGCGGGGGTGGGGGTTAACAGGAGAGAGACACGGGGCGTGAGCGGGGGGTGGGGGGCAACAGGAGAGAGACACGGGGCATGAGCGGGGGTTGGGGGGCAACAGCAGGAAGACACGGGGCATGACCGGGGGTGGGGGCAACAGGAGAGAGACACGGGGCATGAGAGGGGGGTGGGGAGTAACAGGAGAGAGACACGGGGCATGAGCAGAGGGTGGGGGGCAACAGCAGGGAGACACGGGGCATGACCGGGGGGGTGGGGGGCAACATGAGAGAGGCACAGGGCATGAGTGGGGGGTGGGGGGCAACAGCAGGGAGACACAGGGCATGAGAGGGGGTGGGGAGTAACAGGAGAGAGACACGGGGCATGAGCAGAGGATAGGGGTAACAGGAGAGAGACACGGGGCATGAGAGGGGGTGGGGGTAACAGGAGAGAGACACGGGGCATGAGCGGGGGGTGGGGGGCAACAGGAGGGAGACACGGGGCATGACCGGGGGTGGGGGCGACAGGAGAGAGACACGGGGCATGAGAGAGGGGTGGGGGGTAACAGGAGAGAGACACGGGGCATGAGCGGGGGTGGGGGGCAACATGAGAGAGAGACAGGGCATGAGCGGGGGGTGGGGGGCAACAGCAGGGAGACACGGGGCATGAGCAGGGGTGGGGGGAACACGAGGGAGACATGGGGCATGAGAGGGTGGTGGGGGTAACAGGAGAGAGACACAGGGCATGAGCGGGGGGTGGGGGGGCAACAGCAGGGAGACACAGGGCATGACTGGGGCGTGGGGGGCAACATAAGGGAGACACAGGGCATGACCGGGGGTGGGGGGCAACAGGAGAGAGACACAGGGCATGTGCGGGGGGTGAGGGGTAACAGGAGAGAGACACGGGGCATGAGAGGGGGGTGGGGGGTAACAGGAGAGAGACACGGGGCATAAGAGGGGGGTGGGAGGCAACAGCAGGGAGACACGGGGTATGAGTGGGGGGAAAACGAGGGAGACACGGGGCATGAGAGGGGGGTGGGGGGTAACAGAAGAGAGACACGGGACATGAGCGGGGGGTGGGGGGCAAAAGCAGGGAGACACGGGGCATGACGGGGGGCTGGGGGGCAACAGAGAGACACAGGGCATGGCTGGGGGGTCGGGGGCAACAGGAGAGAGACACAGGGCTTGACCTGGGGGTGGGGGGCATCAGGAGAGAGACACGGGGCATGAGAGAAGGGGTGGGGGTAACAGGAGAGAGACACGTGGCATGAGTGGGGGTCTGGGGCAACAGCAGGGAGACACAGGGCATGAGCGCGGGGTGGGGGAACATGAGGGAGACACGGGGCATGAGCAGGGGTGTGGGGGTAACAGGAGAGAGACACGGGGCATGAGCGGGTTGTGAGGGGCAACAGCAGGGAGACACGGGGCATGAGCGGGGGTGGGGGGTAACAGGAGAGACACGAGGCATGAGCGGGGGGTGGGGGGAACAGTAGAGACACGGGGCATGAGCCGGGTGTGGGGGGCAACAGCAGGGAGACACGGGGCATGACCCGGGGGCGGGGGGCCACAGGAGAGAGACAGGGGGCATGAGAGGGGGGTGGGGGGTAACAGGAGAGAGACACGGGGCATGACTGGGAGATGGGGGCAACGGGAGAGAGACACAGGGCTTGACCGGGGGGTGGGGGGCAACAGGAGAGAGACACGGGGCAAGAGAGGGGGGTGGGGGGTAACAGGAGAGAGACATGGGGCATGAGCAGGGGGGTAACAGGAGAGAGACACGGGGCATGAGAGGGGGTGGGGGGTAACAGGAGAGAGACACGGGGCATGAGCGGGGGTGGGGGGCAACAGCAGGGAGACATGTGGCATGAGCGGAGGGTGGAGGGCAACAGCAGGGAGACACGGGGCATGAGCGGGGGTGGGGGGAGCAAGAGGGAGACACGGGCATGAGCGGGGGTGGGGGTTAACAGGAGAGAGACACGGGGCGTGAGCGGGGGGTGGGGGGCATCAGGAGAGAGACACGGGGCATGAGAGAAGGGGTGGGGTAACAGGAGAGAGACACGTGGCATGAGTGGGGGTCTGGGGCAACAGCAGGGAGACAGGGCATGAGCGCGGGGTGGGGGAACATGAGGGAGACACGGGGCATGAGCAGGGGTGTGGGGGTAACAGGAGAGACACGGGGCATGAGCGGGTTGTGAGGGGCAACAGCAGGGAGACACGGGGCATGAGGGGGGTGGGGGGTAACAGGAGAGACACGAGGCATGAGCGGGGGGTGGGGGGAACAGTAGAGACACGGGGCATGAGCAGGGTGTGGGGGGCAACAGCAGGGAGACACGGGGCATGACCCGGGGGCGGGGGGCCACAGGAGAGAGACAGGGGGCATGAGAGGGGGGTGGGGGGTAACAGGAGAGAGACACGGGGCATGACTGGGAGATGGGGGCAACGGGAGAGAGACACGGGGCTTGACCGGGGGTGGGGGGCAACAGGAGAGAGACACGGGGCAAGAGAGGGGGGTGGGGGGTAACAGGAGAGAGACATGGGGCATGAGCAGGGGGGTAACAGGAGAGAGACACGGGGCATGAGAGGGGGGTGGAGGGGTAACAGGAGAGAGAAACGGGGCATGAGCGGGGGGTGGGGGGCAACAGCAGGGAGACACGGGGCATGAGCGGGGGGTAGGGGGCAACAGCAGGGAGACACGGGGCATGAGCAGGGGGTGGGGGGAACACGAGGGAGACGCGGGACATTAGCGGGGGAGGAGGGCAACAGGAGAGAGACATGGGGCATGAGCGGGGGTGGGGGGCAACAGGAGAGAGACACGGGGCATGAGCGTGGGTGGGGGCAACAGCAGCGAGACACGGGGCATGAGCGGGGAGTGGGGGGTAACAAGAGAGAGAGACACGATGCATGAGAGGGTGGTGGGGGTAACAGGAGAGAGACACGGGGCATGAGCGGGGGTGGGGGGTAACAGGAGTGAGACACGGGGCATGAGCGGGGGTGGGGGGCAACAGCAGGGAGACATGGGGAATGACCGGGGGTGGGGTGGGGGCATGAGCCAAAATGTGTTTGGCCCTGGGATGGGTTGAGCTGGTTGCTTGCTTATAATATATATATATATATATATATATATATATATATATATATATATATATATATATATATATAATTAAACACTGGGATCATGGGTGCCAGCTTTGGTTTTTATATATATATTTATGCAGGGAACAGGTGGGGGTATTTCTGCACCTGTAGTGAAAATCCAAAGCTGGCACCCATGATCCCAGTGTTTAATTTCCTAACAACTGCTGTCAGCACAACAGAAACATGTATTTGTGATTAAGCAGTTTGACAACCATTTAACATCTTTATAAATATAACCTGTTATAAAAAACACAAAGGAAGAGGCACAACAATTACAGGGTATTTGTTTGGTGGTCAGATAAAAAAAGAAACACATTTCAAAGAAAACTAGCGAATGCAAGTTTAAGCAGCATGATTGAGTTTGGAAATTACGTTTTTTTTACTGAGTGTAAGATGCCCATTTGGAAAACAACAGTGTGTCCAGCAGGTAGAAAGCCTCCTTATAACAGTGGGGGCCCCCACCCAAATAATAGTCATGGCCACTTAATTCATGCGGTGTCCCTTTCAGGCCAGAAGAAAGAAAATAGGATGAGCAAAGAAATCGCTCAAACGCGGGAAAAAATAGGCTCAGCAAATACGACCTGTAAACGCGCGAATGACGATCAGAGCCACTGGCTTCACTCTGCGTATCTGCGGGCTTGGAAAAAGACTTGTCAGTGATGAGGCAGGCTGGATTCTTGTGTTGTGAAGAGTGCAGACACTGGCCAATATTCAAAATAGATAAACGTGTGGCATCATGAAAGATTACGTTTTTAAAACTTAGCATTTTCCGTGCATTCATGTTAAACTAGGCACAATATGTTTTAAATAAGAAACCATAACATGTTTTAATTACTCTAAAGAACTGTGCACTTTAAATACTTCTATGCTAAACTAACCACTATACTCCTGACAAACTGTATCACCCTAAATGCAAGGATTCTTTTAAAGTATTTGTCTCTCAATGAACATTGGGTTGGGCTCGCACTGGGGATCGCATTTCAACAAAGGCTTCAGCTTCAAGGCTATTGTCATGTAGAAGGGGCCCTGCCCTGGGGAATTTCACACCTGCCTTGAGCTTAGACCAAACACTAATGTGGAGGAGGGGAGAGGAAGCAAGGAGAGGGAGAGGGCTGGGAATTCCAGAGTGGTTTCAGACTGGCTTTTCAAAAACATTTTCCGTGTCAGAGCAAAATGCTACATTTTCTTAATAAACATGTACTTTTTTATTACATTTAAAATGGGTGCTTTTCTGAGAGTCATGTTTAGGGCATAATGCATTTTGCCAGAACCCATTTAACAGTAATACTACGACTGTTATATAGTTTACACTGTACTGGCTTAATTAAAAAACCTTGCTCTTTATCACCACTTTCATTCTGTTGTCCTAAATGCTTAATTTTATAGCACTTTATGCCCTAACCCGGCTTCACATTTTAAAGCGAACTTGATAAGTAATGTTGGTCACAGCTCGATCGGGTTTAAAGATAGTTTGGCAGATTTTTGTGTAGTTGCTATGTTCCAACATATTTTTAGGAAAATATATGTAAAATGGTGCATTTTAAATACACTGGGTCATTTTATTTCTCATAATCAGTCATGATTACAAGAAATAAAGTTAAGGATTTAATACAACATTAAAAGATGCTGGCGCTTAAATGTCTTTCCTCCAGTGGCAAAGCCAATCATGCAGAAATCTTGCTTCTCAATCTACAGTATGGGCCTCATTACGACTTTGGCGGTAGCCATGCCCTTAATAAGGGCATGGCTGCCTCCAAAATCGGGTCCGGGTTCCCTGAATGGGGAAATACCGGACCATTCCGAGTATGAAGGGCCCGGTATTTCCTCTTTCAGGGAACCCGCGCCCGGTCCTTCCCCATTCCCATTCGAGCCCTCATAGGGATCAATGGGAATGGGGAGGGAGCTAACAATGGGCCTGTTCGTAATGGGCCCGCTATGGACATCTGGAAAAACCAGACGTCCAGAGCGTGTCCCACGAGGGGACCTCGTAATAGTGCGAAGTGGGTTTAACGGCACCGGCACCATTACTGGCGCCGTTAAATCCATTCTGCACTTCTTTTAATGAGGCCCTATGTCTCAGATATATAAGTACTCACCGACCGCACAGAAACACCACCTCCTTTAGCATCCCTTAATATTACCAATGTAAGTCTTCTCTTTTTTTATTTTACCACTCCTATTATCAGAATGAACTCTTATTATCGTACCGATAGCTGCATGAGGACACGCCACAGGTTTCAATTCATGATGCACACATGCGAGCACCTAAAGTTAGGGTGACCAGATTTCCAAAATGAAAAAACGGGACGACCAACAACATAAAAGAGGGACTACCTCATCGCAGCCCACCAATTACCGCCCCTCCCCAACATGCCCCCACAACCACCACCCAATCATATTTCCAGCACTTCTTTTTATAAACTGTATATGATCTCATTTGTGCAGTTTTGTTTGTGAATCTTGGCATGTTTATGCAAAACAAGCATTTGCTATAACTGATATTACATGACTTGCTGTACAACCTTTTCCAAGCCTGTCTCTGTGGCACTGTCGGTAAGTGTTGTGACTTGCACCTGAAAGGTTGTGGGTTCGAGCCAATCCTCCAGCGCCAACATTCTGAAGGTGTTGTGAAAAAAAGAATACACTTTTAATTACCATAGCCGCCCAACCATACAACTCCCGGGACCCCAGGATGGAGGGTGATTTCCCGGGGCTGTCTGGTCACCCTACCTAAAGTATAAAAATCACTACTTTGCATCTTTATCTCTTTGGTGCGTCGTAAGGGTGCCTTAGTTTGCCTTTCTCTGTGCGCCGTTTTGCTCTTGAAGCGAGTTCTTAGTTTCATGACCGGCCTATTAATTTCCACCCAGCAGCTTTTGAGCTATTTTGTGCTCAATGAATTTAGCTGCATTCATTGCTCTGTGCTGTAGACAGCATGGCCAAATAGTGGTTTACTTTACTTTTAAGCTAGGTAGTTTATACGCTAATTGTGAATCTGCCTCGATCTGCATCTCGAGCAGTGGCTTGATGCATTTCTGACCCAAATGAGCTTGTAAATCGGAATAGCTGGTTTTCAATGCATGTGCTCATGATGCAACTTTTACTTGACCATTCTGTTATTAAATAATGTGCACGTTATCTGGCACTCTTTTACATGTCTCTATTCGCAAACCCAATACTTTTGGATGTTGAACTTACATATTTGAGAATCTGTTATTTTATGCTCTCGGGAGATAGCAGACTGTTGATTGTCAATGTTCATGTATCCAAAGCTGCCATGCGCTCGCCATTAGCGAGTTAATGATGGTCTCTTGGCCAGTAATGAATGTGTGCATGTGCTGAATTGAGGATGGCAAATGACTGATGTGCTAGTAGCTTGCAACATTCTATGTTCAGCTTATTTGATGCTGCTACTTGATTCACGCTGATAATTGGTACTAACAAATGCTGTTGCCCAAACAGGTTAGTGGTCGTTTTGGGCTGTTTGTTGACAACGTGCCTTTTATTCAGTGGATAACTGCATGGGTTTAGTCTGGAGAGGCAGCCCTCAAGTTAAATCGGTTTTGGTGGATTCTGATCACCTACAGTGTGGATGCACTTTTTGTTGCATGTTGGGCATGAGGGAGGATTAGATAGCTGCTAGTTGTGTGGTCTTCTGGTGGATCTGAAAATTGTAGCTGGGTTAAGTTCGGCTTGTTTTTTTTGTTTTTTTGTGAGCATAAAAGTGTAACGCTCACCTGGTTCCCACAGAGGCGCGGCGTCGAAGGCGCAGAACTCTGAAGATGGACAGAAAGGGCCCCTCTATTCTGGCTTCCCTGGCTCGTTGGATACCCTCCTGTGCGTGAAAAGGGAGTATTACCAACTGTGGAACAATGCTCAAGCCTCCCACTCCCTTCCAACCCTCCACGATACCTCCTCCACGATTCCCTGTGAAGCCTCACCTTAGGGTTTGGAAGGATGAGCTCTCCATCCTGCTTCTGATGCAGGGGCGCGTTGAAACCCAGTTACTTCACTGGATTGAGGAGAGTTCAGGTAAGCTTGACTGTTCAGGTAAGGCGCTGTAAAAGTTCTGTTCAAAAGTTCAAGCTTAATAATAATGTTCGTTGTCTAATTGCAGCAAGCGCTATTGTTTATGTCTATTTCCCCTTAGTGGCCGGGGTTCAGAGTTCCGGAGATATGGCGCCGACCCGAAGTGAAACAGTTCTGGATGAGCGCTCAGGTAATGTCTTTGCATTCGCTCATTCAATGTCTTTGTCTTTTTTCCCCATAGGGGCCGGGGTCCGGAGATGCCAGGAAGCGGCAGGACCCGAAATGCAGTGGGAATAATCCAACAGGTAAGACTTAAAAGGAAACTGAGCTTTCCGTATTCCTTTTCTCCCTCTCACCTTTGTTCTTGTCTTTTTTCCTCTAGGCGCCGGGGCGTAGCTGAATCCGGAAGATTGCTGCAGAAGATGGAAGCGCCTTGCAAAGGTGAGTAAAATGCAGCGCTGCAGCGATCGAAACAAAATGCCTTTAAAATGATGTCTTCCTTTTCAGGGCCGTTGGAGAAATGACTCCGGGATGCAGATTTAGCAGGTAAGGGCTTTTCTTCTCCTATTCTCTTCCTTTCTCCCCTTGCAGGTGTTCCAGGGTGCTGGCAGGCGTGGCTGAAGTCAGGATGCAGGAGCTGACACGGTGAGCGTCCAGCTGCTAGGTGCGGAACAACGCAAAGCACGTGTGGCTGTTCGGGTGGGGTTTAAATAGCCTTGGAAGAAGTTCCTGGTATGTATCCTTCCACCAATCAGGTAGGTATCCTTCCCCGACCACACCCGGGTGGTGAAGTAGTCCTACAGGTAAAGTAGTCCCATTCAGGCCTCAAGAGGGCCTGGATGAAGCAGCAAGGTCTGCATCAGGTAAGTGTGCACCCAAGCACTTAAACACATATCCTCTTCTATGAGCCTGGCGCCTAAGGCGCCAGGACTGGGGACCGCTATGAGCCTGGCGCCTAAGGCGCCAGGACTGAGTCCAAAGGGCTCCGACTTGGGCCCGCTGAGACTTCCCTGGGGAAAATGATGTCTGCCTCTGGGGTTGCTGGGCCCGGCCTGGCTCTTTGGAGGTAGGCATCATGACAGTACCCCCCCTCAAGGCCCCTCCCAAGGTCATTTCCTCCGGGGGTTTTGGTTTGTGCGGGAATCTTCGATGGAATTGTTGAATTAATCGTGGTGCGTGAACATAGTTACTGGGTTCCCAAGATCTTTCCTGAGGTCCATATCCTTTCCAATCAACAAGATAGAAGAGTTTCGACTTAACTATCTTGGAATCTAAAATGTCTTTCACTTCGAATTCTAATTCTCCATCAATTTGGACAGGGCCTGGGGGCTCAGACAGTCTGGTTCCAGGTTGTACTGGTTTTAGAAGAGATGCGTGAAAAACGGGATGAATCCGCATGTTGGATGGTAAATCGAGTTTAAAGGCCACTGGGTTGATAATAGCTTTGATGGGGTAAGGCCCAATGAATCTGGGATTAAAAGTTCGCTGACCCTTGAGGGGTAGATGTTTAGTTGCTAGCCATACCTGATCTCCTACTTGGTAAGGAGGAGTTTTACTTCGGTGCAAATCAGCGTTTTCTTTATACTTTTTCTTGGCTTGCTGTAAGTGGGTTGTAGCTTCTTTGAAGGCTTGGGTTATTGTGGAATGTAGGTGATTTACTGCAGGCATCTCCAGGGTCAGAGGTGGATCTAGGTCAGAGGTCCGAGGATGGTGACCATACAGGGTATAAAAAGGAGTCTGTCCGGTTCCAGAATGCACTGAATTGTTGTATGCATATTCTGCAATCCAAAGGATGTCTTTCCAATTTAACTCAGATTGGTGTAACATGCACCGCAGATATTGCTCGAGAGTCTGATTGGTTCTCTCGGTTTGTCCGTCGGTCTGGGGGTGGTGGCTGGTGGATAACCGCACGTCTATTTGTGCTAGTTGGCAACATTTCTTCCAAAAGTGGGAGATAAATTGACTTCCACGGTCTGAGACTAATATGGAAGGGAAACCATGTAACCGCACTATATTTTCCATAAATTCCTTGGCCAAGGTGGAAGCTGACGGCAATCCTTTTAAAGGGATAAAATGGGCCATTTTGGAGAATAGATCCACTATTACGAGAATCGTGTTGTAACCACCACAAGGAGGCAGGTCAGTTATAAAGTCCATTGACAAGGTGTGCCAAGGTGCTGGTGGAATGTCCAAAGGTTGAAGTAGGCCGGCTGGCCTTTTCTTTTGACTCTTATTTTGGGCACAGATTCCGCAAGACAACACAAATGACTTTATGTCTTTTCTCCAAGAAGGCCACAAGAAGTGGCGTTTGATCTTTTCTTCTGTTTTCGCGATACCGGGGTGTCCTTCCATTAATGATTCATGATGACGGGTAATGACAAGTTCCTGCAATTCTTTACTTGGCAGAAATAACCGCTCTTGGAAGTAGGGTAAATCATCCTTAACGGTGTAGTGAGGACCCTTTTGACTCCATTCCAGTAAGGCAGAAGAGTCAAAAAGCTGTTTTACTTGAGCTTGGATGTCCTCAATGGTTTGCAATGAAGTCAAGCCCAGAATTCTTTGTTCCGGTATGGTTGGCACAGGTTCTAAACTCGAATTGGGTTCTTCCATGCCTATCCGGGATAAGGCATCTGCCTTACCATTCTTGCAGCCTGGGCGATAGGTAATTACAAAATCAAATTCCGCAAAGAATAAAGCCCATCGGAGTTGTCACGAAGATTGAGCTTTGGCCGTCTTTAAATACTGCAAATTTCTGTGGTCCGTAATTATGGTGATGGTGTGTCTTGCACCGAGAAGATAGTGACGCCAAGCCTTGAAAGCTGATTTAATAGCCAGTAGTTCTTTGTCGGTAATTGCGTAATTGAGTTCAGGTGGAGAGAATTTTCTGGACCAAAAGGCTAGAGGGTGTAGTTGGTTAGTTTCTGGGTCTCTTTGCGACAGGACAGCCCCCATGGCCGAAATGGATGCATCGGTTTCCACGATGTAAGGGAGATCTGGGCGCGGGTGCTTCAATACAGGTGCAGAGGTGAATTTGGTTTTCAGGTCCTAAAAGGCTTGTTCAGCCTCAAGAGTCCATTCAAAGCGTTTATTTTTCTTTAGGAGACCTGTGATGGGTTGAACAGTTCGAGAAAATTCCGGGATGAACCTTCGATAGAAATTGGCAAAGCCAAGCATGCTTTGCACTACCTTCACAGAGCTAGGAGATGGCCATTTGAGAATGGCGTCCACTTTCCGCGAGTCCATTCGGATTCCTTGAGGTGTCAGGATGAATCCGAGAAACTCCACTTCTGTGGTATGAAAAACGCATTTTTCGAGCTTGGCAAATAATTTGTGCTGGCGCAATTTCTGAAGAACTGCCCTAACATGGTTTCTGTGATCAGATTCTGAGGAGGAATACACCAGGATGTCGTCAATATAAACGATGACAAAAACATCGATAAGTTCCCGAAGAACATCATTCATGAAGTACTGAAAGGCGGCAGGTGCGTTGCACAAACCGAAGGGCATTACTTGATATTCGAAGAGCCCAAATTTGGTGCGGAATGCAGTCTTCCACTCGTCGCCCTCTTTTATACGTACCAGGTGGTAAGCTCCTCCGAGATCTAGCTTGGTGTACACACGAGCATCTTTTACTTGGTCGATAAGCTCAGGTATCAGGGGCAAAGGGTAACGATTCTTAATCGTTATCTGATTTAGGGCGCACAAGTCAATACATGCCCTAAGGTCTCCTTCCTTTTTAGGTACGAAGAACAAAGCGGAAGAGACTGGTGACTTTGATGGGCGAATGAAGCCATTGGCCAGGTATTGATCCAAATACTGGTGCAAATGCAGGTTCTCAGGTTCAGTAAGAGCATAAATCCTACTACAAGGTAGTTGTGCATTGGGTACCAAGTCGATTTGGCAATCGTAAGATCGATGGGGAGGTAAGGTGTTAGCCTGCTCTTTCTGAAAAACGTCTTGGAATTCTTGGTATTCAGATGGTAGCTGTACAGGGGTGGAAGTTACAGAGGCTAGACCCATAGCTGGATTCCTTGGGTAACAGGTTGGTTCACAATCAGGAAAAGTTATCTTCTTTGCTCGCCAGTGTATTATCGGATTATGTGTTTCTAACCAAGGGATACCAAGAAGTACTTGAAATTGTGGGGCCTTGATCACATCAAACACGATTGTTTCCCGATGTCCGTCCTGACCCACCAGAGTGATTTCAACTGTGGAATGCGTTACAGGCCCTGAGGCTATTTCGGTTCCATCAACTGTAGTAATTACATCTTGGGTTACTTTCGGGCGGAGAGGAAGCTTAATCCTGGAAGCCAATTCACGGTCTATGTAATTTCCAATAGCTCCACTGTCTATGTATGCTTTTATAGCATGCAACTGCTGAGGCTGTTTTGGGTTCACAAGCACCATTGGCATGACAAAATGCGAGGTCAAAGAGTTTGTTTTCAAGCTCTGCAAGCGGACCCCTACGCTTGTCGGGCTAGGTCGTTTCCCGAACCAGGTGTCAATAACTCGTTATCAGTGGCTCCAACGACCTTCTTGGGTGGTTTAACTGGACAACTTTGAAGAAAGTGACCGGAAGTTCCGCAATACAGACAAAGTTGCATTTGTCGCCTTCTCTCTCGTTCCATCTGCGTTAATGGTCCTTTAACACTGCCAATTTGCATAGGTTCGGAAACGTCAGTACTCTTGGAGTTAACGTGGGTCTTGATAGGTACTCTGGTTTCATACTTGAGCCGATCTGCTTTTCTATTTTGAAGTCTGTGATCAAGTTGAACCACTAAGTCTATGTAGTCTGCGCAGGCCTGGGGTGGATCTACTATCTGAGCTATAACATCTTTAAGCTCTCCGCGCAGGCCTTGATGAAATAATGTGATCCTTTTATTTTCAGGCCATCCGGTTTCCACAACTAGTCTATTAAAGGTGGCGATATAGGACAAAAGATCCTGGTTACCTTGTCGTAAGGATAGCAGTTCGTTGTCAGGGGCCTGTCCCTGCGAGTGTCGAGCGAACAAACAATCTTTCCATGCTGGCCTGGAAGCCCTGGAAATCCCGGAGAATGGGATCATCCTGATTTACCAATGGAATAGACCAATCGGCAGCGCAGCCACTGAGGTAAGATAGTACAAAGGCTACTTTGGTCTGGTCGTTGGGGAAGGCCCCGGGCCTGCATAAAAAGTGTAAACGGCATTGGTTCATAAAAACGGCATATTTCTTGGGATCCCCCGCAAAACGTTCCGGCGGGGCCAAAGGCATGTGTCCAGGTAGATTGATTTGTACCGGGTTATTCGAACCCATTGTTGTAGAAATATCTCCGGAAACAGGTAAAGGAGTGTGCTCTGCCTGGCCCTGCAATAACCTTTTGGCCAGATCATCAGTTCTTTCCTTGGATAGGATTAGTTCCCTTCTGAGAGCATTAGTCTCCTGGCGGGCTGAGTGCACTTCTGCCCGTAATTCCCCTAAAAGATGGGCCAGCTGATCTGTCTCGGAAGTCTCCATAGCGCCCAGGTGGGAAATTGTGGTAAGGCTTCGCGTTCTGTAACGCTCACCTGGTTCCCACGGAGGCGGGGCGTCGAAGGCGCAGAACTCTGAAGATGGACAGAAAGGGCCCCTCTATTCTGGCTTCCCTGCCTCGTTGGATACCCTCCTGTGCGTGAAAAGGGAGTATTACCAACTGTGGAACAATGCTCAAGCCTCCCACTCCCTTCCAACCCTCCACGATACCTCCTCCACGATTCCCTGTGAAGCCTCACCTTAGGGTTTGGAAGGATGAGCTCTCCATCCTGCTTCTGATGCAGGGGCGCGTTGAAACCCAGTTACTTCACTGGATTGAGGATTGATGGGAGTTCAGGTAAGCTTGACTGTTCAGGTAAGGCGCTGTAAAAGTTCTGTTCAAAAGTTCAAGCTTAATAATAATGTTCGTTGTCTAATTGCAGCAAGCGCTAATGCTTATGTCTTTTTCCCCTTAGGGGCCGGGGTTCGGAGTGCCGGAGATATGGCGCCAACCCGAAGTGAAACAGTTCTGGATGAGCGCTCAGGTAATGTCTTTGCATTCGCTCATTCAATGTCTTTGTCTTTTTTCCCCATAGGGGCCGGGGTCCGGAGATGCCAGGAAGCGGCAGGACCCGAAATGCAGTGGGAATAATCCAACAGGTAAGACTTAAAAGGAAACTGAGCTTTCCTTATTCCTTTTCTCCCTCTCACCTTTGTTCTTGTCTTTTTTCCTCTAGGCGCCGGGGCGTAGATGAATCCGGAAGATTGCTGCTGAAGATGGAAGCGCCTTGCAAAGGTGAGTAAAATGCAGCGCTGCAGCGATCGAAACAAAATACTTTTAAAATGATGTCTTCCTTTTCAGGGCCGTTGGAGAAATGACTCCGGGATGCAGATTTAGCAGGTAAGGGTTTTTCTTCTCCTATTCTCTTCCTTTCTCCCCTTGCAGGTGTTCCAGGGTGCTGGCAGGCGTGGCTGAAGTCAGGATGCAGGAGCTGACACGGTGAGCGTCCAGCTGCTAGGTGCAGAACAACGCGAAGCACGTGTGGCTGTTCGGGTGGGGTTTAAATAGCCTTGGAAGAAGTTCCTGGTATGTATCCTTCCACCAATCAGGTATGTATC
Organism: Ambystoma mexicanum; assembly: GCF_040938575.1. Classification (NCBI taxonomy): domain Eukaryota; kingdom Metazoa; phylum Chordata; class Amphibia; order Caudata; family Ambystomatidae; genus Ambystoma; species Ambystoma mexicanum. The sequence goes on from NC_090936.1 coordinate 1,069,212,131, forward strand.
CTTCCCCGACCACACCCGGGTGGTGAAGTAGTCCTACAGGTAAAGTAGTCCCATTCAGGCCTCAAGAGGGCCTGGATGAAGCAGCAAGGTCTGCATCAGGTAAGTGTGCACCCAAGCACTTAAACACATATCCTCTTCTATGAGCCTGGCGCCTAAGGCGCCAGGACTGGGGTCCGCTATGAGCCTGGCGCCTAAGGCGCCAGGACTGAGTCCAAAGGGCCCCGACTTGGGCCCGCTGAGACTTCCCTGGGGAAAATGATGTCTGCCTCTGGGGTTGCTGGGCCCGGCCTGGCTCTTTGGAGGTAGGCATCATGACAAAAAGTGCGTCTTATTCCCAATGGGGGTATTTTATTGAAGTGTAAACATATTTTAACTCTGTTTTTGACCTGATTTATGCATAGATGTGGTCCCAAGTGTACAACTGTTCCAATCTTATCCATGGAGCTTTTTGGGTGAATTAGAGCAGTGGACTCTTGTATGTGTTTTCAATCTTGTTGTTGGGAGCAAGATGGTATTTTTGGGCGTATTTCCAATTTTAGGGGAGTAAACCCGACTGGTACACGCCTTGTCTGTAGGGCTGTGTGGCACTGGTTGCAGGCAATCTCCCAGAGAAGCGTGCAAGCTAATTTCCGTGTACACTATACACATACGCATGTGTCCTAAGCAGACCGTTGTGTGCCTCTGGTGCTAGGAATTGTAGGCCTGGACTGATATGTACATTGTTTAGGGTTCTGTTTGTGGTTTTTTTAATTGCTGGGTGCAAGTTACTTTGAGAATATTATGGTAGCATAGATGCTAAGATTGTGGCTGGCCTGGTGGGCAATTTGTATGGCAATGTTTTGCAAGTTGTGCTCTTGGGTTAAGGTATTTTGATAATGGATGCCCTGAGGCGCCATGTTTTCTGGCAATGGAAGTACGCAGCGACTGATCCTGGCTGTCAGTGTGCAACACCGGAACGAGTACAAGACACACTATTTACTAACATTCACCAGTCTGCTCTACTCCACTCTTGTTACAGCTTCATATGGGACACCCCTTCTAAAATTTGATGGAAATTAATTTCTAACCTTCAATGCCTCTGTTAATGTATGCAAAAAGCTTGTACACCCAAGAGATGTGTAGCAGACATTGATTCGGATCTGAGTACTAGAATTGAATCACTTTTGCTCTTCTACCTGTACATTGTACATTGTATTTTGATTTCTCCAACTGTGGCACAGATCTGAGACTTATGCTCAACTATTGTTTACAGTTTTCTTTTTCCTTATGTGTTACTCTCAGTTCTTCCTTTTGAGACACCGTAATTAATATGCAGCTGTCTTGACATAGGAAACCGTGTGGATTAAAAATTGCACCACTAAAGATAAGAATTGTCTTTCCCAATTATATAGACTATACCTTCACAAAACAATTCACTGGTTTTGTTTAACCCCTAGGAGTTTTAGAATACATCATGACTTTGAATTAATGGTGTATCTCTGACAACACCACTTATTCAAATACAACTAATCACATACCGAATTTATAGTATGTTTTAACTTTGCTAGGCGGTTACCACCAATGTGATACACTGCTCAATTCAGCCTCAGGTTCTGCCGTTATGGGCTGCCCCTTCAGTTCACACACGAGTACAAGACATGGCAGTAGTGGTTATAAAGGTAGAAAGTTGTTACAGAGATGTGTTCCAGTTTGGGGGATTCCATAGTGTACAACTAAACGTTGTCCATAAGAATACGTCTGTATGCTACAAGGTCCCAATGTGATAAAATGGGAGTCATGGAATTGGACATCTGGGAGCAAATTCACAGCATTATCTATTGGACACCAGCAGAAAAAATCACAGCAGGGCTTCCTTGCAACGGATGGAGTGGATGGAACGGATGGAGTGAATGGAACGGTTCGAGTGCATGGTACGGATGAAGTACATATAACGGATGGAGTGCATGGAACGGATAGAAAGGATGAGTGCAGAGAACGGAGCGAGTGCCGGGAACATAGGCAGTGCATGAAACAGGGAGTGCATGGAACAGATAGAATGCATGCAACTAATAAAGTAGATAGAACCAATGGAATGATGGAACGGATAGAGTGGATGCAACGGATAGAGTGGACTGAACTGACAGAGTGGATGGGACGGATGAAATGGATGGAACGAATAGAGTGGATGGGATGGATGGAAAGAATAGAGTGGATGGAACAGATGGAATGGATGGATAGGTTGGAGTGCATGAACGGTTGAAGTGCAGGGTATGGATGAAGTATAAAACACATAGAGTGCATGGAACGGATAGAACGAAAAGAGTGCATGGAATGGAGTGAGTGCACGGAACCGAGGAAGGAATGGTTGGACCGGTTGGACTGCTCAGAACAGTTGGAGTGCATGGTATGGATGAAGTACATGGAATCAGAAGAAGTGCATGGAATGGATAGGAGGAAGGGAGTGCATGGAACAGAGGGAGTGCTTGGAATGGATAGAGTACTTGGAACCGATGAAGTGGATAGAACCGATGGAGTGGATGGAACCGACAGAGTGGATGGAACCAATGGAGTGGATGAAACCGATGGAGTGGATGAAACCGATGGAGTGGATGAAACCGATGGAGTGGATGAAACCGATGGAGTGGATGAAACCGATGGCGTGGATGAAACAGATGGCATGGATAGAACCGATGCAGCAAATGGAACTGATGAAGTGAGTAAAACACATGGGACACAGCCTCACCGAAACCCACCATATCACACCACCACGCTTACTCTCTCCTATACACCACCACTCAACTAGAATACAGTTATACTATGACACATTCAGTATAGCTGTTCTCATACTAACACCCGCCACATACTGCCCATCATCCTAACAAACTCACCCAGCTCAGCACACACCACCGGCCTAAGCGTCTCCTCAGGCCTAACACAGCCAGAAATCACTCTGGGAATCAACCCACCAGAATGAACACATATTCCTGACCTCCCAAACCATCACACCTACAGCTAATAAGCAGCTATCACGCAAATACCTCTCCAGCTGCACACATATCCGGTGCACCCACGCACCTTATGACTCTCTCTCTCTCTCTCTCTCTCTACTGACTCGAACTTCGGTTCCCGAGGGCGTTCAACCTACCAGTGCTTTGAGATCATACCAATGATACATGAGGCGCTATATAAATACAAAGTAACATAACATAACATAACATAACATAACAGATGGACAAATGAAAAGCAGTAAACACACACTGTTATTATCACACACAGACACACATAAAGAGATCCTCAGGCAAATATACCACTCAAAGCACCTAGATTTGGTGGGTGTCACTCGCCCTGTACTCAATTCGAGTTTATCAAAATCTGTGTACCATTCCATACACTTGGATAGGCTATGTTCCACTAAAAACACTGACTTTCAACTGCCTTGAAATTGCATTAGGTTAGGTAGGTGCAAAGAGAGGTAGAGACAAGAAAACAGAGAGGCAAAAACGTATAGCAAGACACAGCCGCACAAAGGCGGCAATCTCAAATGTCCCTAATCCATGCAGGGTAGGTGATCAATTCCTTGTTTCAGTCTTTGGATTCTGGAAAAAGTACTTTTCCTATTTTAAAATTAGGACTACAAGCACCCACTTAAAGCTTAAATGGGGAAACCTAAAAGCTCTTACAAATGCACATAGGCCAAAGCAAATACATACACGCTCATTCTGACATATTTATAGTCATGCACAGGGAGGCAGCCCATGCACACATACACAAAACTGTATCCCTTATCCACCCAAATCCACTCAGAAGCACCAAGCATGCCAGCCTCAGTTAACAGGACAGTCATGCAAAAGTTATGGACAGCTGCCTTCTAATAATACCTAGAATGCCCCTGCCTGTAGTCTGTGGGCATTTGTCTTACTAGTCTTAGTACTCAGCATTGACCTATACCTGAAGTACAAAAATAGTTTTAGAGTTACCGAAAGTTGCCAAGTATTTGTTGCCTGTGTGAATTATTATCCACTCATCCATCTCATCACAGTCTCCTAGTATTACCCTTTCCAAAATGTAGCATTGAAGAAAACTAAACAACATAAATACCCTCCTCCTCACAACATGACCTCTTCTTATCTGTCGCTGCTGCAATGAACAGATCAGTCTTTTCCAGAACCAAAGATAAGCATATGAAATGTATGACACCGTAATGTTACTTTTGTATTGCATGTTTGCATATTCCTATGCTCTCTGCATCATTCTACCAATCTTGGGACAGTTGGGACCTACTCTGTGGACCAGTTCCTCTCTGATCCCCGAGTATTGCTGGGCAGGCTGAGTGATCCTGGGGACAGCTTCAGGTCAGGGAAAAGCCAGTACTCTCCCACTCTTGTGGCACTATCCAGCATACAGCGGTCTCTATACAAAGTGGGAGCATAAACACTTATTCTGGTTCCAGATCTCAGCTGTGCGATAGCATTCAACAATTCACTTTTCCGAAGCCCCTCGGTTGCATTGATTATGGCACAGAAGCATAAGGAAGAAGATAAACCAACACTGCTGCCCGTGCATGTTGGCAAGCAACCTGCCATATTGAACAATGAAACTTTAGTCTGCAGCTCCGCGCAAAGTAACACCCGCACAGGAAAATGCCTCTGGAACAGACAATGTGGCAGCTCCTATGTACTTACTACATAGTGAACAACCTACTAAGACAGTGGTCTGCAACCTTTCGTTATGTAGATGATTTGAACTTCAACTCCAGCCAGCCCTAGCCATCGTAGTCAATGGCGACAGATCATGGGAGTAATAGACACCTGCACTATGATAGCTATGGAGAAGGATACATTCCAAAGCCTAACCGCTACTGCTATTGCCCAGTGATGTTGAAAGCAGCCATTCTTTGCTCTCCCCCATTGAACTTTGCACAGTGCGACTTGACACCACAGGGTGCTTTGCTCTAGCCTAGTCACAGCGAGCTGTGAGCATGAAGGCGGCCCAGACAGCTACTTTGGTCATTGCCTGAGACTAGTGCCCAGTGCGGGTGGGCCGGCTGGGAAGGAGGCGAGCGGCAGGTGTCGAGCGAGTGTGTGGCACCGATTACAGTGCCCCTGTGAAGAAACATTACCTAGCGGGTCAACTTCTTGGTGAGCGCCGTGATTGCCCACTACTGGAGCAGGTGAGACTCACTGTAGACTGAAGATCAGTTTGGCCACTGAGATGTTAGTGAGACAGCTAGTGAGACAGGCAGCAGGTCTGCAGTAACTCCCATCTGTTTGCCACCACTTAATTGGCTAGTACAACATTGTAGCAGTTAGCAAAGTTAGCAAAGGGATTGTATTGGAAGTTGGCTAATACTGATACATTTGCAGCTAGTTGTTGCTTGTTGTATTTTGCCCCTTTTCCCCCTTGCCTTGAGCTCACTTTTGAGCTTGCCCCATGCATATGTCCAGGTAGTGCATTCAATTGAGTAGCCCCAAAACACATCACTTTGTTTTGCTGATAGTGACTGCTGGACGATGTCCTTTGAGCCATCGGCATTCATCCGGCATTCATCCGGCATTCATCCTTAGAATGTGTGGAGAGCGCATGGTCTTCAGTGTTCCATGGTGGGACCTGAGTGACTGGATGGAAAAAACACAGCGTGCATCTCGAGGGAAACAAAATGGATAGATGAAATGTTCCCAGCATCAGGGGCAAGTTCAGACTGCATAGTGACTCTACAGTTTAAAAAACAGACAGTTGTCCTTTGCTCTATCTGCAGATCAGACCCTTGTACTGGACACAAGTGCTTGCAGTGTTCTATTACGAGGGTCGGAGGGCCAACAAATTAAGATCTGTATTGGCATATGTCCCCCTGTTAACAAGGAGAGTGTGTCATCATGTCCAAGTATGTCAAAAGATCTAGTAGTTGTGGAAAGCAACAGTAACCTGAAACTTCTTGCATCCCCCTCGACAATTTAGGTTGGGAGGCCCTGGTTACCAGTATGTGGAATGAAGGATAAGCTGGGGGTTTGCTTCCTCTGGCGATGGGAGGGGAAAGCAGAGGCAAAAAGTGCATGTCCAGCGGTCTTCTTGTGGCTCGGGCATACCCAGCAAAAATTTCTTGCGAAGCAGGATACTCAAAACCGTTTCATTCGGTCTGCCAGGCCCCCCTTCTCACAGCTTGACATTGGCCTCCCGCTACGTATGCCTTTGCTTCCCGTTGTATATGCTCTGCACTGCATCACGGGTCTCAAGCACTCCTCCTGCTATGCTGCCACACCAGAGAGATCTCTCCGCACACAGCTGGCTGTGCTCCCATAGCTGCCTTGGCTTCTGCCTCTCCCTCACCTTGGCTTCCATTTGTTTCAGGTTTCCCGTTTTTAAAGCTCCCACCTCCATTTGTATTACAAAATGAACTAGACCTCTCACCAACAAAGCGGTAGTTTTGCTTTACACCTGTTGTTCTCCTCCTCGTCCCAGTACTTGGCTGGGGTTGATCGTTGCTTTTTGTTTCTCAAAATGAAGATATGTTATTCTAGTTATCCTCTTCTTTGTTCAAGTACCGTATTGATGCCATTTAGGTCATATTTTAGGGGATCCCAAGAAAAGGGTTGACAAAAGTTCATGAAGGCTTGGGGGATGGAGGGTTCATGTTGGGAAATGGGGGATACCATGTCTCACTTAAGGATATCCTCTCCCCAAATCTCCTCAACTCAGGTGATCCTCTCTCACATTTCCAACCCCAGGGTCAAGGTCCAAAGCCATGGCCTTTCCCTGGCCGCCTGAGAAGAGTATCCCTGGGAAAAATAAGTGAGGATGCCTTCAGGTGCCTCACACACCCTTCCCTTAAGAATAGGGCCTCTCGCATAACGGAAATATGGTAATAGTTTATTTTCTCAGGGTGGGGGTTTGCTGGGAATCTCTCTGGATTGAGGACCAATCCCACACAGAAGTGGTGGCTATAAAGGGTTCTTCATGCCAATTTTTTGCTAGGTAAAAACTGTGAACGGCTTGGGCTGACTTCATGTAGTATGGATGGAAATCTGGGAAAGTCAGTCCCAATGATCGTTTCTTCTGGTAGATCCAGAAAGACAGCTGAAGGAAAAATTGTAGTTTTGCCTTGCACATGTATGGGTATAGCAACTTTGGGGTATATCTCTTGATCTCGATTGACACAAGTAATTCTCATCAAAGGAGCACCATTTAATTGCTCAGGTGTTACTAGATTAGCTCACACAGCCACCTGTTTACTTCCAGAATCTACTAAGGCCTGTACCAGGATCCCACTCGCAAGAACTGATGTGTGACTGAACTTAGATGATGTCTCACAAAAGAAATTGCTCTGGGTTTCAATGTTTCCATAAAAACATGGATCCTCCCATTCTTCTCCTACCATACATGCAATCTCCATGGGTTCCTCCCTTTTATTTTGGGAACAATTCCGAGCTAGATATCCTGGCTCATTGCAGGTAAAACAGATTGGGCTCATGGGTTGTATTGATCTACTGTATTCTCTCCTCACTTCCTCTTTGGCTTTGGGATTTCACTTTTTCTCTTTGTGGAAAGTTGGGGTGGGGAGGTCCTCTATTTTCTTTCCACCCTTCTAATGAGTATAGTAAATTAATTTGTTTGTTGGCATCAGGGACATTTTGGGCGGTTTCAATAGCTAAAGAGAGTGTGGGCTTGTTCAGTTGTAAGGCGGCCCGTAGGAGGGAGGTAAGGAGTTGATAAATTATTCTATGATTATGGCTTCCAATACTTCCGTAAGCTTTTCTTTCCTACCCCTAAGGACATTGTATTCTTAACTCGCTCTCCCAATTCCACTGGTATTTCCCCGGAGTTTAGTTTAATACTTCTTAACTTCTGACAATAGAAATGATTGGTTTGTCCCACTCTTTGTAAGAGACCTTCTTTGATTTCAGCAAAGGTGGCTGTTCCTGGGAGGTTTAGTAACTGGTAAGACATTTGCAATTCTCCTTTTAATAAAGGTCCTAGATAGCATAGTTTTAACTCATCCCCCCATCGGAACTGGGTTGCTGACCTTTCAAAGTTCAAGGAAAAATGTACTAAATCATCCCCTTCTTTTTTTCTTCAGCGGCAGTCAGACGTTCCAGTCCAATTTGAAATTTGTCTTTCACTTGTATTTGATGCACAGCCAGCTGAGCTAACACCTCATCTATGGATGACATGCTGTCTAGAGGTTATATGGTTTCACTTGAACTTTCTTCAGAATCGGACATAGACAAATATTCAGAGTCCCTTTTGGTTTCAGGGCCTGAATCCATTTTGGTTGGGCTGATTGAACTCATATTACCTTTTCCCTCTTTCCCTTGGACTAATTCTGTAGAAGGATGAGGTGGAATGGCAGGGGAGAGTCCCTTTCCATGGTTAAAAGAACCTAATGCCCCGGGTCAATAAAACACTTGTGGTTTTCTGATGTTTAAAACAATTTGATCCCAATGTTTCAAATAATAGGTGGCCAAGGGAAGAATGTCACAAAGGGTCTGTGAGCTATACAAAGTCTTGACACTTAATCGGGACCTGCAAATGTGTGGCAATTATCTTCTTGATTAATGACACTTTAGCCTGAGCCTGAACTCTCACAATCATTTTTTTCCCTGAGAGCTTTTGGACTACAGCAACATAAGGGCTCCACAATGTTTACCAATTCAGAGTCTCCCACCCCTGACACCATTTGTGAAAGCAACATGAGTCAGACAGACAACAGGTTCAAATGTTCTCAACAAAGTTTTATTTAACTTTAAATGCAGGGTGGAATGATGCCTAACTTGCCTTATGCTGAGGTGGGATTTCCCTACCTAAAGGAAACTAAGGATAGTCTACAGGAAGTCCAAAATAAAACTTCTGTCTGTGTCCAAAACCTATACTTGGCTTCACAAATAACTGCATACAACATGTAGGGATATCAGCATCAAACAGGAATAGTGTTCAATGTAAAGTTCAGAGCTCCTACTAGCACTTTGGCTTGTAATTAGCTCCCCTTCATCAAACAATCAAACACAGGGGTTACCTTCCCCAAGTTCAAAGAAGTTCATTGTTAGTCAGAATCCTGCACAGTGCCCTTAGGGACAACTACACACAATTAAGACTACAAGTGGTAATGCAAGTTCACCTTTGGTACAAACCTGTACTACACTGTTAAAGTGGTAGCAGTAGCGGAGCAGCCATACCTATCTCAAGAGTAAATGTGCAGTAGTAGAGATTACACAAAGGACCACAATTACTGTGACTCAAGCAAACACTGACTCAAGGTTTCAGGTAAACAAATATAAGTACATTTATTTTTAAACCATCTGTTATAAAACACACCACTTCTATAAATTCAAAACCACACGTACAATACACTACACAACCAATCCCACTTGTTCCAGCAAATTGGAGGTAAGTACATTAGGATTTGAAAGACCGGTGTTGCGATACTAACGCGTACCCGCGGATAGGAATGCTCACGAAGTTAAAACACGCTTTGTACTTAAGAATTTCAAACAAGGGAAAAGTGAATAAAAATCATGGGCAATACTTTTTCAAGGCAAGTAGACTCGAGGACCTATTCAAAGATACAGATTAAAGTCAATAGGCCTGCGCCAGTGTCAATGGAGCAAAGGGTCAGTTGCCGAGGATCACACGTTCAACAGTTCGAGATTCGAGATGCCAAGAGTTCGTAAAGATTGTCAAATGAAAGGAAAAGTTATAAGAGGGAGGGAAGAAATAACAAATCTTCATGGAGGAAAAGGGTTCACCCAGATTCCGGCGGTCAGACAGAGAGAATGACCAAATGTACACAGTACCTTATTCCGTTGGAGAAAAGCTGGTGCCACGACAGTTGTTCCTGGTAGTTCCTGCAGACTCACGGTTCCTGCAGCTTCAGTTGTGGGGACAAGAAGGAGGACGTCTGGAGTGATCTGCACTACCCAGGGATGAGACCAGCATCAACGAAAAAGACAATGAATAAAAGGTGCGCTCCTTTAAATCAGGAGAGGGCTTTTCTGATGGCTATCCGGACCACTACAGCACAGCAGTGATTTCGACCCAGGAGAGGATTCTATGACTGAAGAAAAGACGAGCTGGTTGATCCTACCAGGCTCAAGGGAAGAAGACTATGGACTGGATCTTCTCTTAGTCGTTGAATGGGTAGATAGCTCAGGACTGCAGCAGGGCTTCACCGGGACTCGGGGTTGCAGCAGCTGTCTTTTTCTCCACTTCTCTTTGGTTCCTTGTAGTTCCAGAGACGACTCTGCCTTCTAGCTCAAGAGTCCCGCCTTTTATGCCAAAATCCCCCATTCACACAGCCAGGCTGTCAATCACTCAGCAGGGGGGTTGTCCAGCCCGGATAACCACCTGAGCCAATCAACACAAAGTGCGACTTGGGTCTCCAAGGAGACCCTGTGTAGGGGGTGACTACACCCCGCCCTTACATTCAGCCCACCTAGACACTCAGACGCCAAAGGAGGGCTTCTGTTAGAAGCCCGCCAGAGGTCGGCGAACAAAGGAGGCAAACCTGGTTTGCTGCGCAAAGAAAGACCCAAAAAGGATGTTAACAAAAAGAAATGGCGATTAAACCCAAACGGAGCCGAAATAAAAAGTATTTGGGCTAGCGGGTTTAAAGTTCGAGGCTACTAAAATAGACTAAAACAGTACCACGTTATGTAATATAATCGCGGTAGGAAAATTAGGGTAGATACCACTGCCACCAGCCAAGTCTTAATGTTAAGGGAGCGAAACAATGCTCCAAGAGGTACAGAAAAAAGGGCTAAGATTTAACCCTTTCCAATTCTCCATGTAAAATGGGGTGTACTGGATCTGTGGTTAAATGACTATGTAAAATTAATGGCAACTTCACTCTTTTCTGGGGGACAGGAGTCAGCCCCAGAAATGGAGTCGGTGGGAAGTCTAAAAGACAACCCTGTGTCACTGCACTGAAGGTGCTGTGTAACACACAAAAGCGTGGGGCTACTGAAGTGATGTACTCCAGAGTCCACAATCACAAAAACAGATGAAATACACATGGCAAAACACAGGGAAGAGTGGGGGGAAAAGCTCCAGAAATCCAGCAAAGCTGCTGAGGGACTCACTAGGTAAGGGAAATTAGCCATAGAATGAGAATTCTCCCTAACACTTTCCCCCCCCCCACCGCAGACTAAGGCATAGGAGGATTTAATCCACTCCTGGATGGATCTCATACCTATAGTCGGTTATAAACATCCTAGGGAGACCATCAGCATTTTGGTGGTGACTTCCTGCTCTGTGCTCAATGGAAAAATCAAATCCTTGTAGGCAGATTGACCATCTGAGTAACTTTGGGTTTTCCCCTTTTATTTGCATCAGCCATCTCAAGGGTTGGTGGTCAGTCTGAATAATGAAGGTAGAACCATACAAGTATGGCCTAAACCTCTTCAGTGACCACACAATAGCAAAACATTCACGTTCTATTGTTGCCCACCTTGTCTCAGGATCCCTTAACTTCCTGCTGATGAAACAAATCGGGTGTTCCCTACCTTTCTCATCCAGTTGACTAAGGACTGCATGTATACCTACATTAGAAGCATCAGTTTGTACAATGAAGGGTTGGTGATAGTCAGGAGCTCTTAGGACTGGAGCCTGACAAAGGGCTTTCTATAGACCTTCAAATGCTTGATTGCACTCCTCATTCCACCTGACCTTTTTAGGAAATTTGGGAGAGGAGAGGACATTCAAGGGTGAAGCTATGGTCCCATAGTTATCAATGAAGTTCCTGTAACACCCAGTGAGACCTAAGAAGGCTCTCAATTATTTTTGAGTAGTAGGGGTGGCCCAGTTTTGTACAGCTTGTACATTGCTAGGCAATGGCCTTATTTCACCTCCTCCTACCTCATGTCCAAGGTAGACCACTGTACTCTGACCAATTTAACATTTACTTGCCTTTGTGGTCAGATGGGCCTGTTCCAGAGCCTGCAATAGATAGCCTAGGTGATCAATGTGTTATTTCCATGTAGGGCTGAACACTGCAATGTCATCCAAGTATGCCATGCAGAAGTCCCCCATCCCATTCAGAACTTGATTGACCATCCTCTGAAATGTAGCAGGTGCATTCTTTAATCCAAAATGCATTACCTTGAATTGGTAGAGGCCAGCTGGGGTGGAGAATGCAGTTTTCTCCTTGGCATGGTCTGTCAGGGCTATTTGCCAATAGCCTGACGTTTGGTCAAATGTGCTGAGGTACTTGGCTGCACCAAGTTTGTCCACCAGCTCATCTGTCCTAGGCAAAGGATGGGCATCAGTCTTTGTGACTGCATTTAGAGCTCTACAGTCCACGCAGAATCTCACCTCTTTGGATCCTGCCTTTGGTACAAGCACAACTGGCTAGACCATGGGCTAGTAGAGGTCTCTATAACCCCGAGATCAAGCATCTTGTTGACCTCATTCCTTATATGAGTTCTTACATTGTCTGACATTCTGTACCCCCTGCTTTTGACAGGCAAACAGTCACCAGTGAGTATATCATGCTGGCCTCAAGGGGTCAAGCCTGGTGAAAGTAAGAACAGGGAGGCAACTGATTTAACAGTAACTTGCACTCATCCTGCTGGTCAAATGTGAGACTGGAACAGAGATTAACTCCATCCACTTGCTCATCACACACAATCTCTGTGAGGACCTTAAAGCCGTTATAATCACATACCATCTCTAAGGGACTTCAACATGATTTTCACACTCCATACATGAATTGAAACTTAGTCTTCCATAGTAAACCTTTTGCATTTTCGTGGTTTTATTGCATGCACTCTTTCTAGAAAACTGGTGGGGTTGGGGTCTTAGTGGGTTAGAGGGGGAATCATATGCAAAACCAGCATTGTTGATGTGTGAAGGCCAGAGGCAGTGTCTGAGTCCTCAATGCCAGGATGGATCTGTGTAGTTTGTGACACTGGCAATTGGATTTCTAATTTATCCAGATGGAAGAGCCCACAATCCATTAAATGACAGCACTGTGATACTTGATTTTCCACTGCCTTAGGGGTTGAGTCAAATAAATAGAGATGAGTGCTTTAGCAAGTCTGCATCAGGTTAATTTTGTATTAATAGACACAAGGCTGCCATGTTTGGGGTAGAATATGTGTGTGTAGTTTAAGGTGGTAGGAGAAGGAGGGGTACATCATTTTAGATGGGGAAGGTCTAATGATTTATTAGGACAACCATTGAGGAGTTGAATACTAAATGTTTCCTTTCCAGTTATTTGTTGACCTATGTGTGGCCCCTGGGCGAACTTTAAAAAGATTCTTATCACACACCCTCTCTGTGGGGACTTTAGTGTTATCATTATCGCATAACATCTCTGTGGAGTCCTTAACATCTTAGAATTTACACAACATCTCTGTGGGGACTTACATGGCATATCTGCGGAAACCTTATTTTGTAATTTTTTATAATTTTATTTATTCTATAGCGGCTAATGCCTAAGGGCTTAACATCATCATAATTACATACTGTCTCTGTGGGACTTGAATGTTGCCATAATCATACACAATCTCTGTGGGGACGTTAGTGTTATCATAATCACTTACCATATCTGTGGGGATCATATTCTGTTTTTGTAAAAGTTTAGTATTTTATCGAGATTTCTATAGTGGCTAATGAATGAGTGCTTAACATCATCATAATTACACACTGGGGGTCATTACGACCTGGCCGGTAAGGGATACCGGGCACCGGTAAGGAGACCGGTGCCGGTAATCGCTTACCGCCCTATTCCGAGGTCTCTTGGCGGGGACCGTAAGGAACGTGTGGTCTGACCACACGTCCATTACGGGTCCCGCTAAGGGACTAGGGCGCTAATAACAGGATTGCAAGTCGCGAGCCCATTATTAGCGCCCTCCCCAATCCCATTGAGCCCTATGGGGGCTCAATTGGGAATGAGGAATGGTTTGTTCAATGGGGACTTAACGGTCCCGCCAGGGTCGGACTACACCGGTAAGTCCCCATTGAACAACACTGGACATGGACACGGTATGGGAGGCAGCCATGGAGCTAATAGCTCCATGGCTACCGCCCAGGTTGTAATGACCCCCACTGTCTCTGTGGGGACTTTAGTGTTATCATAATCACTTGCCATATCTGTGGGAACCATATTTTGTATTTGTATTTTTTGTATTATGTTTAGAGTCATATAGCGACTAATACCCAAGCGTTTAGCAGCATCATAATTACACACTGTCTCTGCGGGGACTTTAGTATCGTCATAATCACACACCATCTCTATGGGGACCTCATCATCATTGTAATCACACACCATCTCTGTGGGGACATAAGTGTTATCATAATCTCTTACCATATCTGTGGGGATCTTATTTTGTATTTGTAAATGTTTAGCATTTTATCTAGATTTCTATAGTTGCTAAAACCCAAGCACTTAATAGCACCACATTAAACACTGTCTGTGTGGGGACTCGAGTATATTCCTAATCACACACGATCTCTATGGGGACCTTATCATTGTAATCACACACGATCTCTATGAGGACCTTATCATTGTAATCACACACCATCTCTGTGGGGACCTTAGTGTTATCATAATCACTTACCATATCTGTGGGGACCACATTTTCTATTTCTATTTATTGTATTATATTTAGATTTATATAGCGACTAATGCACAAGCGCTTAACAGTATCATAATTACACACTGGGCCTCATTATAAGCATGCAGGTCCAGAAACAATGGTGCCGGTAAGGTTACTGGCACTGTTGTTTCCGGACCAGCATACTACAGGTTTGCCTGCTGGAGCCGCTGTGCCAGACAGGGCAGGCCATGCCATGCCGGACACATCAGCCATGGTAGGCAAACCGTCATGGAAGCACCGGCACCGTTAACCATGCCGGTGCTTCTGTGGACCCCATTCCCATGGAGTCCTATGGACTCCATGGGAATGGGGATTCACAGGATTACCGGCGCCTGACTTTGCGGCCGCCAGGGTTGTAATGCCCTGGTGTTACCGTGAAGTCAGGCGCCGGTAACTCCTAACGGGTCTGGCGGCAAACTGCCGGTATCACCGGCGGGGTTACCACCGGACCCATAATGAGGCCACTGTCTC
The DNA here is from genome assembly GCF_040938575.1 of Ambystoma mexicanum. Taxonomy (NCBI): domain Eukaryota; kingdom Metazoa; phylum Chordata; class Amphibia; order Caudata; family Ambystomatidae; genus Ambystoma; species Ambystoma mexicanum. The sequence goes on from NC_090936.1 coordinate 1,069,227,169, forward strand.
TGTGGGGAATTGAGCATAGTCCTAATCACACACCATCTCTATGGGGATCTTACCATCATTGTAATCACACACCTTCTCTGTGGGAACGTCAGTGTTATCATAATCACTTGCCACATCTGTGGGGATCTTATTTTCTATTTGTAAATGTTTAGTGTTTTATCTAGATTTCTATAGTGGCTAATGCCTGAGTGCTTAAAATCATCATAATTACACACTGTCTCTGTGGGGACTTGAGCATACTCCTAATCAGACACCATCTCTATGGGGACCTCATCATCATTGTAATCACACACCATCTCTGTGGGGACATAAGTGTTATCATAATCTCTTACCATATCCGTGGGGATCTTATTTTGTATTTGTAAATGTTTAGTGTTTTATCTAGATTTCTATAGTGGCTAATGCCTGAGTGCTTAACATCATCATAATTACACACTGTCTCTGTGGGGACTTGAGTATAGCCCTAATCAGACACCATCTCTATGGGGACCTTATCATCATTGTAATCACACACCATCTCTGTGGGGACTTTAGTGTTATCAGAATCACTTGCCATATCTGTGGGGACCATATTTCCTATTTTTATTTTTTGTATTATATTCAGATTTATATAGTGGCTAGTGCCCAAACGCGCTCAACAGCATCATAATTACACACTGTCTCTGTGGGGACTTGAGTATAATCCTAATCACACACCATCTCTATGGGGACCTTATCATCATTGTAATCACACACCATCTCAGTGGGGGCTTTAGTTTTAACATAATCACTTGCCATATCTGTGGGGACCATATTTTCTATTTGTATTAATTGTATTATATTTAGATTTATATAGCGGCTAGTGCGCAAGCACTTAACAGCACCATAATTACACACTGGGCCTCATTATAAACATGCAGGTCCAGAAACAATGGGCACTGTTGTTTCCGGAGCAGCATACTACTAGTTTGCCTGCCGGAGCCGATGTGCCCGACACAGCGGTCATGGTAGGCAAACCGTCACGGAAGTACCGGCACCGTAATTAATGGTGCCGTTGCTTCCGTGGTCCGCACTCCCATCCATGGGAATGGGGATTAACAGGATTACCGGCGCCTGACTTTGCGGCCGCCAGGGTTGTAATACCCTGGTGTTACCGTGAAGTCAGGCGCTGGTAATTCTTTACGGGTCCAGCGGCAACCTGCTGGTATCACCGGCAGGGTTACCACCAGACCTGTAATTAGGCCCACTGTCTCTGTGGGGGCTTGAGTATAGTCCAAATAACACACCATCTCTATGGGGATTTTACCATCATTGTAATCACACACCATCTCTGTGGGGACCTCAACGTGATTGCAAGTACACACTGGGCCTCATCACGACCCTGGCGGTAGAGGTTAACAGCGCCGGTAGAGCTGCCGGCCCTGTCAACCCTCTACCGCCTCATTACAAGGTCTTCTTGCGGGTCCCGTGAGCAGACCAGGATGCTAACAGCGGGCCCGTCATTTACAGGCCCGTTGATCGCATCCTCCCCATTCCTATTGAGCCCTATGGGGGCTGAAATGGAAATGGGGATGTATCAGTCCGGGTTCCTTGAATATGGAAATACCAGGCCTTCGAAGGTCGGAATGGCCCGGTATTTCCCCATTCAAGGAACCCAGACCTGGTACCCGTATGGAGGTAGCCATGCCTCTGAAAGCGGCCTGGCTACTTCCATACTCGGAATGAGGCCCACTGTCTCTGTGGGGTCCGTTTCATGATTATCGCACATGAGATCTGTGGAAAATATAACTTTTCCATAATCAAACATGATGCCTATAGGAAAGTTAACTTAACTCTAATTATACACATTCGAAAAGAAGAAAGCAACATCATTTCCATTACACCATTTCTAAAGAGCAGATATGAGTTAGAAGGGAAGATAATTCCTGTGAAAGAATGAAATCTGAATTTGAAATATTTATTCCTTTTTGGCCACTGTGTGTCAGCCTGGGTCAATCAAGTCATCGCCTGTGTCGCAGTTATCTTTTCTGGAACATTTTGAGTGTTTATAATAGTGTTTAATGCCAGAAACTAAGTGCCTTTTTAAGTTTTGCATGCAAATTAAACATCTTGTGGGAAATGTCAAACCCCCAAAATGCGTCTGTTGTGATAGCTATAATGCAGGCAAGTACTCACATGTCCAAATAACATTGTATAATGTATATTGAGTACTATAAAGTAAGCATTTCTCCATTTGCTCACGGTGCAATCCATCCTAAATAAGAATAATAAAGTAAGTCTTCACAAGGATGGTAACACGCGTCCAAGTCCCAGCAAAGATGGTACCGGACATACGAGTAAAAATAAGCATTTTTGCAAATATGAAGTTGGATCCTGTATTATGAATTTTTTATGAACATAGTTCTGCTATTAGCCCATTTCTAAAACATTGGGAAAGGTTAGTCCCCACAAGGCAGGTATCCACACATAGTCCATTGTAATCACACACCATCTCTGTGGGGACTTTGGTGTTATCATAATCACACACCATCTCTGTGGGGACCATACCATTGCCATAATTGAACACCATCTCTGTGGGGACCTTATCATGATTATCACTTAGAATTGCTTTGGAGAATTTAAATTGACCATAATCAAACATGATCTCTATTGGAAAGGTAACTTCAGTAATATTAAACATGATCCAAAAGTAGATGACAACACCTCACCATTCCTAAAGAGGAGATGTGTAAATAGGGAAGATGGTGCCTGTGGAAGAATGAAACTTGAATTTGAAATCCTGCTTCCTTTTATATCACAAAGTGTAATCCTGGGTCAATCATGGTATCTCCTGTGCCACAGTTCTCTTTCCTGGAAGTTTTTTTAGTGTTTATAATAGTGTTTACTGCCAGAACAAACTGCCTTTAAGTTTCACATGCAAATTAAACATCTTGCAAATTCAAAAACATCCTAATCCATCTGTTGTGGTGCCTAGATATCAGGAATGTACTTGTATATAAAATATATTGCATACTAAGTACTATAAAGTAAGCATTTTTTCATTTGCTCATTATACATTCCATCCCAAATAAGAATAATGTGGTAAGTCCCCGCAAAGATGGTACCACACGTTCAAGTCCCCGCAAAGATGGTACCAAACACGCGACTAAAAATAAGTATTTTTGCAAATTTGAAGTTGGATCCTGTATTATGAATTTTTTCTGAATATATTTCTGCTATTAACACATTTCCAGAACATTGGGGAAGGTTAGTCCCCACAAGGCTGGTTTCCACACATAGTCCCCCACAAGGTAGGTAGAGTGTGAGAGTGTGAGTGTGAGTGTGAGTGTGAGTGTGAGTGTGTGTGTGTGTGTCTCTCTCACAGAAGGCTTTGCTCCTTGACCAGCTACGTGATGTTGCGCCCCCGACACCTCATGCGTATGGCAGGGGACCACAATGGAAACCTTCCATAACTATATGCCTCCTAAATCAACTTGTATGTAGGTTTAGACAACTCCGCCACAGCCCTACGAGATGTGAATGGTGATTAGGAAACAAGAACTATTGCCCTTTAAATCTGTGAGGGAGAAGCAACTGTGGAAGAGAGAGCGAGAGAAAAAAGTGTGGCAAGGAAACTGTATATGAATTACAACCCTGAGTTTTGAAGCAAGCACTGAACTCTGGGGCAGAGTAGCCTGTGAACAGACCCCAGTGCGCTCGCCAGCCAAGCTCATACAAGAACGCTGCATCCATGTTCCACCGAACGTGTGCAAGTGGAAATTCCAGGATTGTGACTGGCCCTATCCTCACAACCTAAGGCCACTACTCCAACCAGTGATAATCTTAGTTTGAAGAACTGTCCCCCTTATATATATTACCCTAAGTACCCGGCTTCACCTGGCATGTCCATTCTCAGATTTATTTTCATATTCTACCAAAAAAGATGAATATTGTTTTTTGCGACAAACGTAAAATGCAATACATGCCTTCATTTCACTAATTTATAGAACACCAAACTTTCATTTATCTCCTATTTAAATTCTCACATGAATATCATATGTGTATGCTTACTCTGATTATTTGCAGTGTTGTCAGCAGTGGTGGCCATTGTTGCTGCTAAACACACACTGCAAATAATCAGAGTAAGCATACAAATATGATATTCATGTGAGAATTGAATTTGGAGGTAAATGAAAATGTGTTGTTCAATGAATTAGTGAAATTAACATGTATTGAGCTTATTGCAAAATAAATCAATGACAAGAAAGGCACACTCCGTCTCGTCTACAAAAAAAAAATGTTAAAAAAAACACACTGGGCCAGTTCAGCCCAGACAGCGCAATGATGACCACTTTCTACACGTGACCTGTACATGGGGCGCGGAACACAAAACTTATGCCAAAAAATAAAATAAAAAATTAATTATCTTGGGAACGTGATGACCTATCGAGCTAGACATAGTTGCGTTTATTCGGCAATTAAATAATATTCCATGCAAAATTCATGACACCAGACCTCACCGCTCATGAGGAGTTATGTCCCCAAAATCAACACCACATACAAACCCACAAACAAACACGACTTTATTTTACATATATAGAGATACATTTTATTCCTGTAGGTTTTGTTTTTTCTCTGGTATAGGTCACTTTTTTTAACACACTCACAAACTGGCTCACCACTTGTTCTCTTTGTGCTATTGCACAGGTGCCTTCGTGGGAATGCCTCTGCCATCTGCTAATGTTTTATTCTAAGTCAATTCTGATCAAAATTGACATCAGTGTTCTTGAAATAAATACTAATAATAAAAGCTTGGTCCACATGATGGAAGGCATGTTTGGAGAGGCATAGAATCCACCTGAATATTCAATGCATAGCCAATTCCCAGTTCTGTGGTGTCTCTTTGCCTACTGACAACAGCCCAGCCCACAGAAATGATCAAGGGAATAAAAAAAGCTCTGAGAAAGAATTAGGGAGTGTGTGTGTTTGAAGTAGCAGTGAGAAGGCTTGGTGAAATAGAGGCGGTGGGAGAGCTGAAGGTGCAGCAGAAGATGGAGGAGAGTGCTGAAGGTGCAGGAGGAGGAGCTAGTTAAGAAGGAGCGGGAGAGAGAATAAGATGGGCAGTTGGAGTAGGACATCATCAAGCGGGGCAGAGGGTAGAAGAAGTTGGAGGAGAACCACAAGCAGGAGGGGAGGGAACAGAAAATGTTGGAGGAGAACTTAAAGCAGGTGCAGAGAGTACAGTGGATGGTGAACAGTATTAAGTAAAAGGTAGTACAAGGCGCACAGAAGTAGGGCACCAGCAAAGGGGGAGAAAGAAGGTGGAGAAAGAATTTAGAAGGGGAAAGGAGGAGACGCAGAGATTAGGGAAGTCCCAGGAGATGTTGGGACAGAAAGTATGAAAACAGTAGTCAAGGCATTACCTGGAAGGAATTGGGGGAGGAACGAGCCTGTGGTGAGCCAGCAAGCTGGTTAGCTGACAGACATCCTAAGGTCTGCTAGTAAACACAAGGGTACCCAGTGAAAGTACAGGAGAGCAGGGAATACAATCAAATACAACACAAATTCTCATGCATAATCCAAACTCACAGTTGACAAAACTTCCGGGAACACATTTTTTAGGAATGTGTGCCCACCTAGCACGCAGTCAATACGTTGGAGAAGGATACACAAATATACACTGAACATGACTGAACTAGTGGCCCTATTATTTCACCGTAAGTACACAAGAGTTAAGAAACAAATTGTGAAGCAACATTGGTTTATTTACAAAACAAATCTAAAATGTGCACAATGCTAAGCCGCATCAAGAAACCACTGCAAACAAACATATATATACACAATCAGTCAATATGTGCAAATGAGCAAATATCACATATCAACTTATTCCAGGGGAAATGTCTACCTTTCCCAAGTCCTTCTCATATTCAACGCAATCCAAACATCCTAAGGGAATGAATCTTCCTTGGGATTCTCTGACTCCCACAACAACACCTGGTATATTCTCTAGCCAGGCTCTTTCATATAGTTCCTTGATATTATTTGGGTGCGGGCCCCAGACTCACAAAACACCTGGTATACTCACCTGCCAGGATCTCTTTAAACATTCACTACAACATCCTTAGAATATGGGGCTTGGGATTCTTTAACTCAAATAACAGCTGGTATACGCTCAGGTTTCTTTTCACATTCACTGTTGTTGACTTCAACCATTTGGCTTTGCCTCGTATAGTCTCATGCCAGGACTTTCCTTATGTAGTTCACTTCACCCTCTTGGCTTTGCGCAGTATACTCTCCTGCCAGGACTTACTTATTTGTATTTGTTTGTTTGTAACGGACCGGTAGCCCGCAGGCATCAGGGTACACATTTACACAGGGTATACAAAGAGTAAAGACAGGCCAATACAGTGAGCAGGAAGCCCAAAAAAGGAGGAAACGTTTGATTTTGCACCTGTCTAAGGCTTAGGGGAAGAGTGTTCCAGATTTTTGCTGCATGGACAGAGAAGAACTTCCTAGTCCATTAATGCATTTAAATTCTACGCACTTAATCAGGTACAAATATGAGTGCAGGGTTCTGGCTTGAGTGTAGCTCGACACTAATGATTTTGGGTAAATAGGGGTCAAGTCAAAGGCACCGATGGACTAGCATAGCTGCCTTGAATTGGATTCGTGCCTGCACCGATAGCCACAGTAGGTCTCTCCTGTGGTTAGAGATGTGGTTTCTCCTCAAGACTCCTTTAATAATGCGAACAGCATCATTTTGTATAGTTTGGCATTTTTAGAGACATGAGTTATTTGCTCCAATCAGAAGGGCATTGCAATAATCTAGCCTTGATAAAATAGTTGGCCTGGCTATAATTGCACAAGTCATCTCTGACAGGAAGGGGTGGATGTTTTGTAGCAGTCCGAGATGATAAGCGCAGCTCCTAGAGACTTGGTTGACATGGGTCTCTGCAGTTAACAAGGGCTTGAGGTAAGCGCCAAGCATTTTGACCTTATTTAAGACAGGAATGTCACTATTCAGCATTTAAAAAAACTTGTAATCCAAAGGCAGCTTAGATCTTGCTTGGCTGGACCCGAAAATAATTAATTCGGTTTTACTCCCATTGAGGCAAAGCCAGGTATTTGTCATCTAAGATGCCACTAGATGATACGTGTGATCAACATTGGCCATGTCAGACGCGTAGTTTCCGCTTATCCCGAGTACGTGCTGGCTCCCCGTCTGCATAGTTGGTAAAAAATATCCCTCTTTCCTCTAGTAGTGTACAAAGAGGTTTAATATAGATGTTAAAGAGGATCGGAGACATGCATTCTCCTTGGAGAGGCCACAATAAATGGGCGCTGGGGGAGACAAGGAGCCCCCCCAGCAGATGCTGGACATGCGATGCAACAAGAAAGACTTGACCCAGTCAGTTACATCATTTGCGCAATTACCAAGTTCTCCCAAAGTTTCGAGCAGGTGTTTGTGGTCAAGGAGGTCGAATGCTGCCGACAGATCGAGCAGGACCAATAGTCCGGCCTTTCCTTTGTCAAGGATGCTCAGCATGTGTGATTTTCTTTTAACATTCATTAAATTTCAGTCTTTTCTGCCACACTGTTTTCCTCGCGTGTATTTAATAATGTGACTACAAGTTCCAGACTATTTTCTATGGACATCTTACTTTGTAATCAAATGTCCCAGGGGCCCTTTTATTCTACTAAGGCTTCCCCGAGCTCTCACACTGTTTACTTCGGTACGCAGTGCACACTTCAAAAGCGCACCAGTGGCCTTGCCTCTCTCAGCAGGCTCACCGGTCTCAGCCGCAGCTTCGGGGTCCCTTGCCTCTCCTGTGTCGGTCTGTGGCTTTTCGTCGGGTCTGCAGAGCACTTTGTTTGCCTTTTGGTTTCCAATACGCCTCCGGCTCCCCTTGGCAGCTTCTTCTGAGCATCTCAGTAGCAGTGCGTCGACCCACAAGCTTTTCCTAACATGTTCAGGCCTCCCGCAAATTGGCAAGACCGTGTGATTCTTCTGACTGCTCTGACTCGCATCAGAAGCAGCAAATCATTTGCGCTGCCAGCCGCCGTACTCCCGGTCTCTCTCCTCAGTGTTTCTTACCATAGCTGGGTAAGAAGACTAACTTCATGCTTCTTTTCCCAGCATGGTTTTAAAACGTTTCAGACCAATCGCATTCACCCAGCTACTAGACTGCAGGCGTTGGTTCGCATTAGGAGTAATTATCACTGCTCCTTGCCTCTTCCCAGTTTTTGTTCTTTGAGATTGATGAATACCGTCAGTAAAATTGTCAAGTTGTTGAAGGGCATGATGGCAGTATGCTACGAGGGATGGAGGAAGTATCCCTAAAAGGGAAAGGGGGTATTGTGTCTCAACTGATGATATTCCCCAACGTCCCCCTGAGTGCTGCCCCGCCATGTGGTCCTCCTTCAAATAGCCACTCCCAGGGTCAGGATAAGGTAGCAGCTGCTGTCCCCATGCCATATGAGGAGAGGCTGTATCAGGAAAGAGTGATGCTATCATCAGATTCATGTGAAAATGCCATGTGCGCGCTGTGTTCTAAGACTACCCTTCGTGCGAGTGAGACCTCCCTCCTAGGCTCACTATTTTCTTGTCTCCCACCCGCTCAGTCCTCATTGTAAGACAGCCTTACTAATTTTGACCTTCACTCCTTAAGGTTAGGCCCAGCCACTCTGTACACTCATACCTACCTGACGCACATGGTGCCTATTGCAGCCCTCTGCAGCATGAGATGCGTCCTTGCCAGTTTGCATAATCTTACCTATTTGTCCCATATGCTGCCTGATGTAGCCCCCGTAACATGAGGTGAGGCTTTGCCAGCAGGCGTAATCTTACCTTTTTGACCCATATGCTGCTTGATGTAGCTGCCTGTAACATGAGGAGAGGCTTTGCCAGTCTGTGTAATCATACCTATATGACCCATATGCTGCCTGATGTAGCCCCTGATATCATGAGGTGAGGCTTTCCACCCTGTGAACACACACACATTTTACATGTCTGTAACCGTATGCATTCGTTTGCACTATTGTACCACTTTCTGTAACTAGTGCCTACATGCCTCCTTTGTGTGCTGAAATAAATGCAAAAAAAAATAAATAAATAAAAATCACAAAGGTCTATGGTTCAGTAATGCAGTCGTTACCTCCTTAAAACCTCCTTGCGGGTTAATGGTACATGTTATCGTCTTCTCTATAAATTATACAGCTCTGAGCGAACAGGAAATTATCATCTAACATTTCCCATGGAAGAAAGGACATTCTTTCACCTGTTAATTGCTACACTTGGAGACACTGTTAGATATTTCTTTGCTAGTTTATTTGTCAACTATTTAAATGCGTGCATCCCTTTTATACCATTCCTCTATGTGGATATTAAATGTATATACTATATTTTCAAAGTGTTTGACATAGCTAGAAATATGAACCTCTGGCCCATTTGGAGTGATGTGGGCAAATAAATCACAGCTGGGACAGCGGAAGGTTAAAACATACACTGGAGGTCAAAAGAACATGGTCTGAACTGTATAAGAATGGAATGGTAATGAATCGAATAAGGGATACATTACTCACCGTAATTTTATTTCTGATGCTTGTATCTGCTTAGATTCACATGCTGTGCATAGGCCGACATCTAGTGGAAGCTGCAGAGCATTACAGTTGTTTTCTAAATTCGAAAGGGACGTTGCCAAGGTGTGCCAGTAATACTATCCCTAGTGTGACATCCACTGTACCCATGGTCTTTCATGCGAGGATTACCGTTCCATAAAGAGCATTCATCTAAATAGCTTAACTAAATTAACAGCACAACACAGGTGCATATCATTCTGATTCTGTGTATTTTGAACACAGAACAGATGACACAATTACATTTATGAGCCCAAACTGACAGCTGCTCGTATGTAGGGGGAACGATCTGAGAATTGTTGCTGATTTTTGATGCTAATAGCAGCTCTGAAGTTATCTATGACATCTTTAAACAGAACTAAAGGATAGATTAACAGTTCCTTCTCCAGGAGAAAGTCTCCCTTCTCTGGATGCTCGCATAGTGTCCAAAAAAATGTTCTCTTACAACAAAAATGCCAGGGGGAATGACTCCCTTGCCTTGGCTTGCGGTTTCACAAAGCCTTTATGCAATTCCACATCCAGGAGAATGGCTTCCTTCGCCTGGTGTAGATCTGTACAGTTTTCAATAAAAATGAGGAGGAATGATTCACTTTACCTGGCGTCTCTATGAGTTCAGTACCAGGAGAATGACGCCCTTCTCCTGGCGTCTTTAGGTTATGTTCCAAGAGCTTGAGCCAATTGTCCAGGAGAATGACTTCTTCTGGTGTCTTACAAGTCCTCTCACAATCTTCAGCTTGATGTACACTTTGCCACTCTGTTTTGGTGTTAGCAAAGTCCCAAACATTTCTTTGTTGGTCACTGGGCTTAGTGTCACCACTGCAATGGGGGGAGTTCTGCTTGCTTGCTCAGTTCCCTTTTGTTGGGCTCTCCTTTGAGGTTTGGTTTCCAATAGTTGGAGTCTCTAACACTTCTTTGGTGGCCAGTGGGCTTATTTTTACCATGGCGATGAGGAAGCTTTCCTGGAATGCTTAGTTTGCACTGGTTGGGGTCTTTGACCCATCTCTGGTGGTCAGTGGGCTTACTTTTGAAACTGCGACGAGGAAGCCCTCCTCAGATGCTGGGTTTGCACTCGTTAGGGCCTCCGACCCATCTCTGGTCGTCAGTGGGCTTATTGTTGCCACTTCACAAGGAAACTTTCCTTGGATGCTGGGTTTACACTGGTTAGGATCCCTAACCCTTCTATCTTCCACTCCTGTGTCCCCTCCAGGTCTCTTGCACCTCCCATTACCTTCTGAGGGATTTCGGCATGCCATTGGGACTTCCTGGAGTGGGGGTTTTCTCTCCTATGCACCAGGCTTCTGTCTTCGGTTTCGACAGCACCATGGTGTTTCTGGGCTCTGGTGACCTGCTCGACTCTGCTCTCCTTCTTCGTTTTTGAATCTGCTCCAACAAGACCCTCGGAGAACTCCTTCCGTGCTTTGCCGGCATCCTCCGCTCTTCTCCAACTCTGGTCTGCCCACAGCGCTTGAAACTCCCACTGGTTTCCACAACTGCTGCCCATCCCGGCTGGGTTTTGACAGGTTTGTTAGTCCATCCTCTATATTAAAACAATGTTGCCAGTCCCCCCCTGTCAGATTGTTAAAGTCCTTTGCTTCTGTTGATTTAATTTAAAAAAAAAGGATGACTTAATCCTCATGGCTCCTCAGGACCACCTCGTCCAGTACTAGCACAGTCAATGAACTTCATGTCTCCTGTGGTCTTCTTCGTCCTAGTATCCTAGTACTTTTGGCTTTGTCTTTATCCCCTGTGTTACAACAATACATAGGTTTAATTTCAATAATTTTGTTTTGAACAGTGGAAAGGGCTAGGGAATGTTGGGGAGAGGCAACACTCAATGGGCTGTACCCCATGTGATCGTCCTTGTATCCAGAGGCGGAATCCCTGCCCATGAAGGCCTCCTGGATTAAACCACCCCGAGGGGGGACTATTGGGTAGCCGTTGCACCTCCCTAGCCTCATGGAAAAGGGATCCCCCTTGGGGAGTGGTGAAGACACCTTGTGAATCATCACAGTAGAGAGACATTCACATACTTGTAGAGCATGAAAGCATATGCCAGCCAATTATAGCTGTAGCTCCTGCCTACTGGGTAATGCCGAAAACCCATAAACCGGTTTAAGCTCCTGTTCATTTAATCTTAATTTCGGACCCTGTACTTACCAAGTGCTTAAAAGTAAATCTGGGGGAACAGGAGACAAGGAATTAGAGCGGGCGGCACCAGAGAGGGTTAGAGAGCAAAGAGTGACTTCCAAGATGGTGGACTGGCAAGTCATAGGCTTGGACTGGCCCCTTAAAGAGTGGGTGAATCCTACAACGATTCCTTATGGGAATTCAGGACACACTTACATGCTCTTAGCACTTAAGGGATCAAACCAGCCTAGATGCTAATGAACAGCAACCAATCACTGCTGTGTCCAAAAAGGACAGAAAACAGAGGAGGAAGTGGTAAAAATAGAGGAGGCGGGGTGACCCCAGAAAGGGAGGAGGGCAATCCACATCCAGAGAAGCTAAGCAGGCATGTGGAGGCTGGGTTGGCCCAAGAAATGCTGATCAGGCGGGAGGCCAAATGGGTTCTAGGAAAGGAGTAAAGAGAAGAAATAATCGGGGTAATGGTGAGGGGCCCAAAGTTTGAGGAAGGAGAAACAACAACCACGAGGAGAAGAGAGGGGTTGGGGAATGGAGGTGCAATAACCCCTGGACCCGCTTCACACGAAGGGAGCCATTATTTCAATGCCCTATGCTCATCACATAGACGGTCCAATTCACCAAGAGTATTTTTTCTTTTGTGCAAATAGGTCAGAAGAATGGGTTTCGGACCCTCTTGGAAAAACTGCACCACCATGGGAGGCGAGACGTGAAAGGCGTGGTTTTAGTTTCATACTACCCATTTGTTTTCTAATTTCTATACCAATGAGATGCCTGTCCACTATCCTTCCTGAGTCCAGTCTTTTGTGCATCCTGCATGGGTCACCTGACAACACACACAGGGTATGGCCTAAAAATATGCTTAGACATTAGCTCTCACCTTCTGGACTTCACTGCGGCTACAGATAAATGTACACAAACACACACATATTAACCACTCGGATTATCTGCAGACATTCCGTAGGATATCAACCAGAATAGCCATCCAGATAGCACTTGGCAATGGCCTTGGAAAACGCATAACGCACGAGAAAACACACAGAGATACGCAACCACAATCCCAAATAACTCCTAAAATGCTCTTGGATACTGATAACTCGCCCAACAGCACACAGGCATGATCACACATCTGGAAAATACATGAGCATGTACATACACACGCACACCCACCAAGCAACAACCAAATACCTCTGGACATATTTGCTGATACGCTTCAGGCATTTGGACACACAATCAATGATCACATGGGTACTTTTGGACAGAGGCGTTGCTAATGGGGGGGGGGGGCTAAAGCCAGGGACTTTTGGTTGTAGCCCCAGATAGAAGCTCAGGGGCTGCAACCAAAAGGCTAGCTATCCCCGAGTTCCGACAGTCCCTACATTAGCGTAGCCCCAGAACTTTTCCAGACCTAGCAACACCCCTGCCTTTGGATATGCATGCTGATATGGTTAACGTATACATAGCAATCAACAGAAATACACAGTCAGCATTGGCAAACACACACTGTATTTGCAGTGCCTGGAAGAAACTAAAATCCTGGAATAAATACATTGTTTTGGTTTTGTTCACATATATATACTTCGACGGCTTGCTCTCGTCACTGTTATCGTGTAGGAGCGTGACGAATTGTACCTGGTCCAAAGTATTCCAGATAAAGCAGGTGCCTTGCCGGAGAGGGGACACGAGTGAGAAATGGGAAGGCGATGGCCTCAGATTTGCTCTCGCCACCTCATCATGTTCGGCGGTGCTCTCCATCTCTTAGACAACGAGCTGCCTACCCCCGGGGCCAGCAGACATGTTTGCATTATGCTTGGATGGATTGATTAGACTCTGGAGAGATCAATATTTCCTCTGAACTTACAGTGGATGTCAGAAGGAACTCCAGCGCTGCTGGAAACCGCTGCTTGCGCCAGTCTTTCTTGATTATTTATGTGTTGTGCCTTCTTAACGAGACTTCGCTGCGACACAATCACAGTGTCAAGTGTTTGGGGCTGTAACTGAGCAAACACAAGAGCAGAGCTGCAAGATGGAATTAAATGTTGAAAATATCATGTACCGGTCAAACATACAATGAATTTAGGGGCGAGCTTAGGAACGGTGGCAACAGTTCTCCCCCGCCGTCCTCTTATTTCAAGATGGGACTCTTGGCTGCAAGCTGTTTGACGTCTGTAAATATTCATTTGAACAGATATGCATAACTTGCATCCCCCGACTGTATCAAAAGAGAACAGAAGTGTAGTATTCACATAGCAGAAGGAACTTAGCGATCAGAGCCACGCTAGAATGCATTACACTGCATATTGCTGCAGAACACCACAGAGGATAGCACACACTAACCAGGCTTCTACAGCGTAGTCAAAACTCAAGAACACACTCGCTCTACTCTCTTTACCCTTCCAATGGGATACTTTTGTTTTTTGCACAACTGATAAAATACATGCATAACATCACCCACCACTGCACAACAAATAATTTTTGGAGAAAGGAGCTGAATTACTTTAAAGTAACCCCCGGCCCTACAGATAAGGGGTGTATCAGCCACTTTTACTCCCTACAAATAGGCAAATACTCCCAGAAATTAAAAATGGGGAGTAACAATACGCCCAACAAAAAATAGGAAGTTGCCCCTGCTTTCACCCACACACCTCCATGGATGTTTGGACTAGTAGTGCAGTTAGTACCACAGGAAGATCTACAATTGTTCCTGCCGGAACGCAAGAATGAAACCTTTATCATTTAAGGTGCATGCATAACTAGGTGCAAAGAATTATTACAAAAACATTTCTCTTTTTCTAGTTAAAATCGATTTTTAATAATTAATAGAATACTACAATTGGGACTTGGACTTACATTTGTACTTCCTAAAAAATCATTTTACTCCTAACTTTAAAAAATAGGGAGTAAAATACTCGTAATTCCAAATATTATCTGGAGCACTGGTAACCTCTACTGGGAGCTGCATGCATAAATACCAATAAGGTAAAATAATTGCAAACTTTACCAAGGGCTCCGAAGAGAAGGTGTATTCAGGCAAGGCCATTGTAATCTCTAACACACAATTACGGGATAAGGTGTATTCAAGCAAGACCACTGCAAGCCCTACCACGTGAACCCGGGATAAAGTGTATTCAAGCAAGAAACATTGACGGCACCCCCATTACCATTTTCACAAAAGTAAAAACCTTAGGAGTTTATCTAGACGCCAGCCTCACCATGAACAAACACATCAATGCCCTTGCATCATCCACGTCATACACATCCAAACCTATTTCATTAAGCAGACCATTGCTCTCACAACACAATTGCATTACTTTGGCCAGAGCCCTTATATTATCCAAGATCGATTATTGTAACGTACTGCTATTAGGCACCTCCAAACAAAACATACAAAATGCACTCATTCAAAATAAAGCACTAAGAGCAGCTCTAGGCATAAAAAAAGAGAACACATTTCACAACACAGAAGAGACGCCCACTGGCTCCCTATCGAAGCAAGTATATTACATAAAACGCTCACCCTGGCACACACATGTATCAATGGTAAGGCACCAAGTTACCTCAACCACTGCATAAACCAGAAAACAACCAATCGCATACTCAGATCTAATGCCCATCTCCACCTATTCATGCCTCGTTTTAAGAGCATCCGAACAGGTAAATCCAACTTCCCAACAGCGGCCCCTAGAAATTGGAATGCACTCCCCCCAAACATCAATAACGACCCACACTTAACATTTTTTTTTAGAAATTATTGAAAACATGGCTCTTTAACAAATTATAAATTCACAATATTCTTTCATCAGCGCCTCCACCATCTGATCCAAAATGACCCTACCTGCTATTGTCTTCACACTGATAATTGTACCACCCACTAGTCACGCCTACATCAAGCTTTCCACTGCTCAACTTGCCCAAGACCAACATGTGTGAATCTTACTGCTGTGGGTGTGCCAAGAATTGTATATATGCTTGTACATAGGTAACTCTTATGTATCGTGAAACAGTTTTCCACTAATTATGTAAACTTTAAAACTAAGTACCTTGTAAACTACGGCGTGGTACTTCCGGGCTTGGGCGTAAAATAAATGCAATACAATAAAATAAATAAAGACCATTGTAAGCTCTACCACGTTATCCAGGGACAAGGTGTATTCAGGCAAGACTGCTGCAACCTCCAACTGTAATCCCGGGATAAATCATGACCTCCATCACAGGCTCTCCCAGATAAGCCAGTAACATTCATGCAAGTGTTTGCAATCGGGACCACGGCTCCTCCAGAAAAGTTTAATTCATGCAAGACTATCAAAATCTGACATAAGATTACCACATATGCCAGGCCTTGTCTGTTGTGTGTGATTTTTCCCCAGCTGCCAATTGATGACCCTTGGCTGGACCATGATATTTACCGAAGTTTTCTTGAGGGAAATGCCTTAGTCCAAGCGTGTGGGGGGATAACAATATAAGGTCACGCCATTATAAAAACAACACACACTTGTGTCGAAGGCAAGCACGACTAATTTAAGAAAGGGGGGTATAGATTACGATGGAAAGGGCTTGACATATTCACGAAAGAGGATAATGGAAAGACGTTCGATAAACACAGCGGTTCATGGGAAAGAAGAAGACTCTTAAGGTAACAGACATTACCAAAATCAACAACATCAAATTTGATAACTTAAATCCTCAATAACATTCATGGCTCTCAAAACTGTAAACAATAGAACATTGCCTACGAGATAAAAACGATTGTTTTTATTTCGTAGGCAATGTTCGCCCGATTGCCCTTTTTTATTTGAGCTGATAATAAAGTAGTACTTTGCCATATTCTTTGAGTCTGTCCAGTTATTTGGGTCTGAGATCATTATTGGTAATTCCATCGAGCATACGAGACGCTCCAAGGTGCTAAAGCACAACAGGCATTTCCCATCCTAGGAGCTGGTGAGTCGGTCCCCCTGGCGCGACCCTTTCCATGTGTTTTTTAAGGCCAAAAGAGCCCCCAGACCCCCGACTGCCCGGAGCTCTCCAGCCCCGCTCCCTGGTTCTTCCCCTCTCCCTCCCGCCTCCCATCCCGCCTACCTCTCCATGTGTTTTTAAGGCCAAAAAGTGCCCCCAGACCCCCGCGTGCCCCGAGCTCCCCAGCCCCGCTTCCTGGTTCTTCCCCTCTCCCTGCCGCCTCCCATCCCGCCCCCCACCCCTGATTGGTTGTTGCGGCCGAGGCAGCGTCAGTGTACCAACCCGCTTCCTGCGCCTGCTCCTATTTCCCATCCTAGGAGCAGGTGAGTCGGTCCCCCTGGCGCGACCCTTTCCATGTGTTTTTTAAGGCCAAAAGTGCCCCCAGGCCCCCGCGTGCCCCGAGCTCCCCAGCCCCGCTTCCTGGTTCTTCCCCTCTCCCTCCCGCCTCCCATCCCGCCTCCCTCTCCATGTGTTTTTTAAGGCCAAAAAGTGCCCCCAGGCCCCTGTGTGCCTCGAGCTCCCCAGCCCTGCTTCCTGGTTCTTCCCCTCTCCCTCCCGCCTCACTCTCCATGTGTTATTTAAGGCCAAAAAGTGCCCCCAGGCCCCCGCGTGCCCCGAGCTCCCCAGCCCCGCTTCCTGGTTCTTCCCCTCTCCCCCCCCCGCCTCCCATCCCGCCTCCCTCTCCATGTGTTTTTTAAGGCCAAAAAGTGCCCCCAGGCCCCCGCGTGCCCCAGCCCCGCTTCCTGGTTCTTCCCCTCTCCCTCCCGCCTCCCATCCCGCCTCCCTCTCCATGTGTTTTTTAAGGCCAAAAAGTGCCCCCAGGCCCCCGCGTGCCCCGAGCTCCCCAGCCCCACTTCCTGGTTCTTCCCCTCTCCCTACCGCCTCCCATCCCGCCCCCCCACTCCTGATTGGTTGTTGCGGCCGAGGCAGCGTCGGTGTACCGACCCGCTTCCTGCACCTGCTCCTATTTCCCATCCTAGGAGCAGGTGAGTCGGTCCTCACTTCCCATCCTCTAAATCCTCTTCCTGATCCCATCCCTCCCGCCCACCCCCCCTCTGATAGGCCCCTCGACCTTTATCACTTGTCCTCCCAGGGCAGCCCTCTGCCCGGCAGCCCCCAGCGGCTAAGGGCCCCAAGGCCAAGGGCGGCTCCAACAGAGGCGGCTCCAAGATGTGTCTGCAGGTGTCCGCAGGGGAAGCCAATGAAGCCAACTAACAGACACCACCAAAACCGTGAGTGTGGTATGGGTGGGGGAGTAGAGCAATCACTCCACTCCAGAAAGCCCATGCCACTCTATCTTACCTCCAAATAACATAGACTGCCATAATGTTAGCATGTCCACTCTTAGACGGAATTGTGAAAGCTAGCATGTCCACTCTTAGACGGAATTGTGAAAGTTAGCATGCCCACACTTAGATAGAACTGTGAAAGTTAGCATGTCCACTCTTAGATGGAATTGTGAACGTTAGCATGTCCACTCTTAGATGGAATTGTGAACGTTAGCATGTCCACTCTTAGATGGAATTGTGAAAGTTAAGCATGTCCACTCTTAGATGGAATTGTGAATATTGGCCTGCGTCGCATCTAGATGGAACTGTGAATGTTAGCATGTGAAAGTTGCATTTAGAAAGTGTGCCCTACAGCCTCTCCGTCAAGCTTAGAAATGTGCCCTATAGCCTCTCTGGCAAATGGAATTTAGAAGTGCGCCCAAGATCCTCTGTGAAAGCTGCATTTAGAAGTGCTACCAATAGCATCTGTGAAAGTTGATTATAGAAGTGTATCCAATAGACACTCTGGAAAGTTTCATTTAGAAGTTTGCCCAATAGCCTCTCTGGAAAATTGAATTTAGAAATGTGCCCAGTAGACGCTCTGTGAAAATTGCATTTAGAAGTGTACCCAATAGCCTCTGCGAGAGTTACACTTAGAAGTGTGCGAAGTAGCCTCGCTGATCAATTGAATTTAGAAATGTTCCCAATAGCCTCTGTATGGAAAATTGTACTTAGAAGTTCGCCTAGTACCCTATCTGGGAAAGTTGCATTTAGAAGTTTGCACATTGAAAGAGCATATAACCATTCATACCACACCCCACGCTTACTCTCTCCTTTATATCACCACTCAACTAGAACACAGAGATACTATGACACCATTCGGTATAACTGTTCTCATACGAACATCCCCTGCTTACTCCACATCATTCTATGTAAACACTGCTGGTCTCGCACCCCCAGCCAGGCGTTTTCCTCAGGCCTAACGCAGCCACAGCCGTTCCGGATAAATCCTGCAGAACAAACACATTCTCCTGATCTCTCAACCACCACACCTACCGATAAGAATCAGCTATTACATGTGTACCGCACGAGCTGCACACATATCCGGTGCACACACGCACCTTTTGACTCTCTCTACTGATCTGAACTTCGGTTCCCAAGGGCGTTCAACCTACCAGCGCCTTCAGACCATACCAATGGTATATAAGGCGCTATATAAGTGCAAAATAACAATAACAATATGGGCCTGATTTATAAAAGTGTATTTTCAATGGGCAAATCAGGCTCATATGAGTGCTTCTTTTTGTGCTGCAGGGGCATGGAAAATGAGGCACTGTGAGAGCATTAGTCAACAAAGAACTCCTGTATTGCTTGCAGCCAAGAATAAGATATGATGATCCATGGATTCACAATCACTTCTGTATCTAGTCTAGCAGGCCGGCGAGTGAAACATGTAAACTTACTTTGAGCTGTTGGCAGGTTTGCAAAAGCTGCTTTCAGTCTCCCAGCCAGCCATTCCAGGCTTTCGTGCAGGTTGGCCAATGCCTTCAAATCACTGACGTCCCGCAAGATTTCATTTTGTGGAATCAGCTTATCCCCGAGGTTTCCAATAAGCACTTCAGACTCCTTAGCAAATGCAGCCCTACAAGACAGAGTAGAGAAATGCTGTGAAAGAGTCCGGAAAGCATCAGACGATGATCTCGTTCATGAACATGACACCCAACAGAAACAACGCAAAGCCATACATGCAGGAACACATGCGGGTAAATGCAGAACCCTGGACGAGGATCCAGCAGTGAAAAGGATGGGCTAGGACAGTCAAGGGAGTGAGCCGAGTATTGGTGAGCGGTGGAGAAGGGAACATGATGGTGATCCCGTCACAGTGGTGCCAGAGGCGTAGACAGAGTAAGGCAAGAGCAGGCATGGCCCACCCAAAATCTGTAAATGCCCACCCAGCAGTGCTATGTGGGCATTTACAGATGTCAGTCACTGCAGTGAGCCCAACTACCTTAACTTCAGGCCCCACTTGTTAGACTATCCTGGCTACGCCTCTGAGTTGTGCAGACAGTGGCCCGAGGATTTCTGCAACTAACAGCCGCCATATTCATGCAATGCATTGCACATGTTCTGACAAGTCAAGAACATTGTAAGGTGAATACCTCTGCATCAAACACCTTTGTGGAAAGTTATTATGACATTAAGAATAAATAGGTTATTGCTGATGCAGAACTGTGGGGTGTTAAATATCTTTGAATCTGGATAAGTTGATGTGTAGTGTTCGCTCTTAAGAGTAAATATCAAGTCTTTTCATGATATTTCATATTGTCCTTAGCAAGCTCCTGTGCCGAATCCATGTGCTTTGTTTCCAAATACATTTTTGCCCAAAAATCTAAAACATTGTTTGGTTTTAATGTACACCTCTCCTTTGCTGTTATGGGGCGTCAACCCGTACTACAGGGGCCCTTTTAGACTTCCACCCTTCTCTACTAAACCTTTATCACACCATGGCTTTTTTAAATTTCCATCATGTACGCAAAATAGATTTTTTTCCATGTTTTAATGGCTTTGCCCTTCATTTCGCCTTGGAAGCAATGTCTCAGTACAGGCGCGCGTGTTTGTTGTCACCAGCCTCACATATTCGCAGGCTGTGACGGCTCATCTATGAGGAGTTTGTCCATGTGAGGACGCATGTGTAAAGAGGGCTCCAGCTGTAAAGATATAGTACATGGAAAGCGGTGGACACCAAAGAAACGCCCCTTCACAGAGCCTAGTAAGAGTTTGAGGACAAATGTAATGACACTGGACAATCAATGGGTCCTGAATGTCAGGGGTCGGAATGGCTGGGAATTGTTTAGCTCCTGCTTCTAGCCTAGAAGAGACCGATTAGCTTGAAAGCAACAGCTACCCAGTGCTACTTTGGCTCCACAGGCCAACTGGTGTCTCACAAACATACGTGTGACTTCAACTTTGAGAATGTTAAAAAGGAAGAATTAGGACACATTTAGTATACATGTACACAATGAATCATACATAATGTGCAGAAAGTTAAAGTTTGTCTCTCCGGTGGAAGTCAGATTTGCGGTGCGCTGTGAACTCGCTCCTGGTTCCCCTGTGGTAGCTCTTGCCTAGTGGGTGATGCTCAAGACACCCAGGAGTTGGTTTTAGCTTCCCTGCTCATTCATTCCTAATTTCGAACCCCTGGTGGTATGTGTTGGAAATGGTTGCAGACTGGCCAAGTGATTGGTGGGCTCTGCATTGGCTTCCAGTGGCAATATTGGGCTATTGAAAACGTTCAACTGGAAATTGCTGATCCCAGTTTTGGCAAATACAGCTGCAAAGGAACATACTGTAGCCAAAAAAGAAATGGGATCTGTTTTAGCAGACAGCCAGTCAGGCATGTTACACATTTTGGGTCCTAATCAAAAATATGTTCAGTGTTTGGCTCCATGCCCGCCCCTTTCCCCCCAGGTCCTGCTGCATGCCCAGTATTCCATTTGTGTGGATCATGGCTTTTCCTCCATTGTGTCTTTGTGATGGAAGACAGGCTCTGTAACACTATTCATGGTGACATTAGAGCCCAGACCAAATTTACTTTTAAAAGCCAAGTACATGTGTGTTTTCTTAATGCAAAATTAGTTGTCAATCTTTTTCTTGACAAAGACTTCAAGCACACTATGGAAACTGAATGCAATCAGACAGGGGTCTCCAACCTTGCAATAGGAAAGCGGCCTGCAATCGTTGGCTATCCAGATGTTTCGGACTACAGCACCCCCATGAAGCACAGGCAATAAAAAAGAGGTATCGTCGGAGTTGCACCTCGAGATGACTGCAGAGCCACAGGTTGCAGACCCCTGCCACAGGAGCATACCTAAAGTGACAGAGTTGCATTCATAGTCTGGTGCTTTTAGAAATCCAGTTATTGTGGTAAGGAGGCTATAATATCTTCCACAGCAGAAGAAAGTGCAGAAGAAAAACGAGCATTTGCCTTTCAGAAAAAATGTATCAAGCAGGAAAGATAACTAGAGAGGAGAAGTTCCAATGACTATGCTGGCAAAGTATAAAAGGTGGCCACCTTTTAAGCCCATCAATTTATGATGAAATATTCCAGGAAAATAAAATCTAAACAGGAGACGTGTGCTTTAATGACACTTTTATGAGGTCTTGTGGGTAAGTATCCACAATGGAAACTTCATAACCTGGGATGATATCCTAGTATCCAAATACTTGAGCAAGCAAACTTGTTTTAATGCTGGCCTCAAAAACACCCAATAGGAGTTGGGTCCGTCCCTGAAAAAAGGGGCACACACCGTCCACCCACATGTATCCTCGACTTGTGCCCTGAAAATCAATACAAGTCCAGAACCAGCAACAAAAAAAACTCCAGTCTGCAGGAGTGCAACCTCTCTTGCCACATCCTGGGCAAATAGGCACTCCTCACTTGCCCTCTCGTCCTTTAACCCCATGTTTGGCTTTACTCTTAAAGATAACTTGAAAAGTACACAAACCATAGTAAAGTACTTGCACAAACATAAATCCTTATAGAAAAATGCTAGGGAAAACATTTTCAGTTGTGGCATTATCCCCTCCCGCCACCTTGAATGAAAGATGACAAAAACCAAAATGCAATTTCTGTTGATTTTGAAAATGTACTTTCAAGACTTCAAGACTGATAACAAAATGTAATGTGTGAAAAGGTTACCTATTTGTGTTTTAATGTTTAACAAAGGCATGCTTCATATATAATGCCACATTCTACCCAAAATAAACGCTTTTTGGTGTGTTTAATATCAACATGTGAAAATAAGGCAAAACGATTTTGTGTGATATGTTTAATTTGACCTGGAGGAGGGCACAGATTTAACTGGCGCTTTGCGTGTGCTTTCAAAATAGAAGAACAAGTTACTCTCTCACCTGGTAACGTTCTTTCGATGGGATGGTCCGACGACGTATTCCATGTCTATGACAGTAATCACCACAGCTGTGCTGCTTCGGAAAATCTTTCGGCGTCTGCGTCCTGCGTCGATGACGTCGATACGCCGTCCTCGAGGGCCTCCGTCGAGCCGACGTCACCGGATGTTATAAGTAGGACGCACGACGCCCATAGCCTCAGTTGTAGTTTTTTCCCCAGAACGTGTGGCACCAATCTACTGCCAGTATGACCACAGAAAGCCTTGCGAAACGTAAGCTGCAATCGCATAAGAAATTCTGTAGAGGGGTAGGCAGGGAGGGAGCGATATGGAATACGTCGTCAGACCATCCCATCGAAAGAACGTTTCCAGGTAAGAGAGTAACTTGTTCTTCTAGGGGATAGGGTCCTCCGACGTATTCCATATCTATGACATACTCCCAAAGCAGTACCAACGTAAGGAGGTGGGAAAAGAATTTAGAATATACCAATTTAGAATGTCCAATCAAATTGCAGAGTAAAGGACCGCCTTGCCAAAGGCCAGATCCTGCCCATGGGAAGAATCTAGGGAGTAGTGACGTACAAAAGTATGGACCGAAGCCCAAGTGGCTGCTTCACAGATGTTACGAATAGGAACACCCCTCGGCAGAGCAGTAGAGGCAGCCATACCCCTAGTCCGAATGGGCCCGTAAGCCTACCGGAGGGTCCTTACCTGCCAGGTGGTAACATTCAGAAATTGCCAAGATAATCCATCTAGACAAAGTTTGCTTAGTCAAAGCTTGTCCCAAACGCCTTCCAGCGTAACCAATAAAGAGCTGATCGTCCACTCTGACCCGGGACATGCGTGAAATGTAGAAACTTAAAGCCTATGGAGCCTCTCCTCTTCCTTACCAGGATGTGGAGGAGGATAAAATGCCGGAAGAATCACCTAAATGAAATTCCGACACCACCTTCGGAAGAAAGGAAGGACGAACTCAAAGGACAACCCTGTCCTTATGAAACACAGTGAAGGGTGGCTTAACTGAAAGTGCCTGCAACGCACTCACTCACTCTGCGAGCGGAAGTGACCGCAACTAAAAATACAGTTTTAAGGGTTAACAGTCTCAAAGGACAAGAATGCAAAGGCTCAAATGGAGCACCCATTAGAAACTTGAGAACAAGGTTCAAATCCCAACCAGGCACCTGGAAAGGTGACAGAGGGAACACATTAGTGAACCCTTTCAGAAACTGAGAAATTAAAGGAATTTTAAAATAAGAACACTCCTCAGACGAGCGCTTAAATATGGACAGCGGCGCCAGGTAACCTTTAATGGTACTCACTTGCAAGCCCCTGTGGGCTAAAGAAAGCAAAGAAGACAGAACCACAGGAATGTCACATGAAAAAGGATCCACATTCTGAACCCTGCACCAGTCGCAGAACTTTCTCCAATGGCAACGGTACATGGACTTTGTTGCCGGCCGTCTGGCTGAAAGCAACACCTCCATCACGTCTTCAGGGAGGTCCCAGTCCTTATACCTCAACCTTTCAGAAGCCAAGTGTGAAGGTTGAGGGATCTGACCTCTGGATGGAGAACCTGACCCCCCCTCCTGTGAGAGCAGATCATCTCGGTAGGGAAGACGATGTGGAGGGCAGATGGACATGTCGAGAAGGTCCGGATACCACATCCTCCGAGCCCATGTCGGAGCAATGAGGATCACCCGGGAACCGAACCTCCGCAACACTTGCGGGATGACGGGGACTGGAGGAAACGCGTACAGCAGTGGGAAGGACCACTCCACTACGAACGCATCTCCTAAGGCTCCTCTTGGAGGAAATTCCCGCAAGCAGAACCTTTCAACCTTTCGCACTTCTGGTTGACACGGGAGGCGAAGACATCCACTTGTTGGGTCCCCCAAAGGGCAAAGATCTCCAGGAGAATCTACTGAGCCAACTCCCACTCGTGAGAGATCGCGCTCTGCCTGGTCAGAGAGTCCGCCGTCTCGTTTGCATCTCCGGTCAGATGAACTGCCGAGATCGAAATTTCCTGCTGGATGGCCCAGAACCAGAGCTGCATCGCCTCCCTGCACAGAGGAAGTGGCACTGCCCCCCCTTTTTGTTGAGGTAGTGCATGGCCACTGTGTTGTCTGTCAGAATCTGTGTTGACTGTCAGCTCGTCAGCATGAGCTCCCCATCCTGTGAGGGACGCGTTCGTCAAGATCGTCACCTCCGGGCAGGGTAGACAAAAAGGAGCCTCCCTCATCAGATTGCCTTCGACGCCCCACCACAGAAGGTCCCTGGCGACCCAGGGCGGCACCTGAACGGGGTCCGACATCCTGCCGGAGGACTGTGACCAATGGAGCTTGAGAGCCCATTGCAAAGATCTCATCCGCAACCTGGCCTCTGGCACCAGAAGAATGCAAGATGCCATGAGGCCGAGCAACCTCAAGAACTTGAACGCTGGGAGACTCTGGGCATGTTGAAACTTGTGCATCATCTGCTGAATGTGGTGAGCCCTCACCTGGGGAGGAAAACACTGCCCCAGGGACGTGTCGAGCACAGCTCCGATGTACTGGAGCCGCTGAGTTGGCATCAAGTGGGACTTCTTTAAATTGAGGGAGAAGCCCAGCTTGTGAAAGGAGTGGCAGGTGACGGACAGATGATCCAGGACTTGCTCAGGAGAGCGCGCCCTGATCAACCAATCATCCAGGTAGGGGAAGACGTGAATCCCGCCTTTGCTGAGATACGCTGCCACCACCATCATGAGCTTGGTGAAAACCCTCGGAGCGGAGGTCAATCCGAACGGCAGGACCCGAAACTGAAAGTGTGAGTCACCAACCGCGAACCTCAGGTACTTCTTGTGCTTGGGATGGTTCGGCGCATGAAAATAAGCGTCTATGAGGTCGAGAGACACCCACCAGTCCTGAAGTTGAAGGGCCTGGAGGACTTCAGAAAGAGTAACCATCTTGAGCTTGTCCTTCCTGAGGAGCTTGTTCAAACCGTGCAAGTCCATGATGGATCTCAATTCCCCGTCTTTCTTCGAAATAAAAAAATAAGGGGAATACCATCCCTTGTTCCTCTCAGCTACAGGCACCAGTTCTATGGCGCCTTTCTCCGGCAGGGATTGAATTTCCTGCGCAAGGAGCGGATCCGGACTTTTCAAAGAGAGATTCCCTGGTGGATTGTCGTGAGGCCTCTACCGGAAGTGAAGACAGTAGCCGTGGGCTATGATCTCCATAACCCACACATCTGAAGTAATGGCACACCATTCTACAAGATGCTGCATTAGCCGTCCCCCAACCGGAGAAGCATGGGCCTTATGACGGAGCTGAAGCGGCTGCGGCAGTGCCTGAGGGCAAAGAGGCAACTGCTTGCGCGGCCTTGGCACCTCGAGTACCTTGTTTTCCACCTCTAGCACTCCTACGGTTGTCCCTTTTACTTGCAGCTCCTCCCGATTTACTAAAGGACGAGTAATATCGAAAGGAACTTCCCCTCCATTGCTGTCCCCTAGGACGAAAAGGCGGAGATTGGCGAACTCCAGCGCCCAACGACTTCGCTGCAGCTTTGGAGGTCTGCAACCTCTCAAGATTCTCGTCAGCCTTGCTGCCAAAAAGATGTACACCATCGAAGGGCATGTTGAGGAGCCGGGCTTGCACATCAGTAGCAAAACCCGACTTCTGCAACCATGCAAACCTGCGTATTACTGTGCTCGCCGCCATGGACCGGCTGATGCAATCAACCATGTCCAGACCCGACTGAACGGATTCACACATGGCATCCTTGCCATTCTGCACAATAGCAAGGAAACCATCCCGTTCCTCCCCTTCGGGAATATGATCAGCCACTAAGGAAATACAGTTCCAGAGAGTGTGCGTGAGACAAGACAAGGCACAAACAGAGTTGGCAGCCTGAAGCGCCATACCCCCAGAAGAAAATACCTTCTTTGCCCAGCCGTGAAAATGTTTGTCGTCCCTATCAGGAGGGATGGTAGGGTACGACGTCTGCTTTGCTGGGGCCGTAGCCGCCTTCACAACCAAACTCTCCGGAGTAGGGTGCGTGGTCAAGTAGCAGGGGTCGCCACTGGCTGGGCGATATTTCTTCGGCAAGTACTTGCTCACTGCCGGAGACTCCCCGGAGAAGACCAAGCCGCAGCTACCCTTCTCTGCAAGGCCATATGGAATGGCAGCACCGGGTCAGTTGGAGAACCTTGGTCCAAGATATCAGTCAGGTCATCCTGCTGAAAATCCCCAGGGGGGGGACGGGACCACCCCAGGTAATCCATGACCCTCGACATGAGGTGCCGGTATGAGGATTCGGCATGTGTGCCAGGCTCCAGCCGACCAAACTCCACCTCCGGGGAGGTGTCCAGACCACTGGTGTCGTGCAGCGACTGACGCAGGTCCTCAAGTTGACTATGACCAGAAACAATGTCATCAGGAACCTCTGCAGAAACCTCACCTTCCTCAGACCCCTCATCCACCTCTGAAATATAATCCATAGGCTGGAAGGAGGGTACAGAAAAAGGCATAAAGACATGTTTAGCCTTGGCCATTGCTTCCTGGGGGGTGCCACCGTGCCACGGGGCACCTCCGACAAAGCCACCTCGAAAGGCATTGAGGGCGTCGATGGAATTGGCGTTGAGTGCGGCGCCGACAGCTTTGACGGCGTCGACACAGGCCTCGAGGGCAGAGCCCCGAGCGTGTCTCTAAACAGCATGGGCGCGGATGGCGTCAACGACTTCCTTGGAGGCGGGGCCTCGAGAGAGTCTGTCGACGACCTCGGCGCCGCCGGCGTCGATGTCTTCCTCGAAGACTTCACAGGTTCTGACGGTCTGGAGGGCGTCGAGGACCGGGACCTGGAAGAGGCATGTTTAGAGCGACCATCCTTGTCCGACCGGGACCTCAAAGGCACCCGGTGGTCGCGACTGCTCGAGTCCGAAGGCGGACGAGCAGTGTCTCTAGCATGGCCACGACTGGCGTCCTCAGACGGCGCGGACAGACCAGAGCCCTGAGATTGAAAAATTGCCAACATCTCCTTTCGGAAGGAATCCCATTCCTCAGGAGTGGAATGCTTGTTCGGACAAGCAACCCGCCGACGGGCGGAATACTCGAAAGAGGACGGGGAAGGCGACCTGTGACAGCGCTTCCTGGAGTGCCTCGAAGAGGTAGAGCAATGGCGGGACCGACTACCAGACCGAGAACCCCTGGACTCACGATGACGATGCGGAGAGTCGCCCCTCGAATCGTCCGTCGAAAGACCAGTGGAACGCAACTTCCAGGGCTTGGCCACCTTACCGACCGACAGCTTCTTCATACGCTCCCGCAACACCTTCGATGTGAGCGATTGACAGTCGACACAGTCGTCCGTATCATGGTCCTCCCCGAGGCACCAAAGGCAAGCGTTACGCGGAAAAAAAGGAACTGAGGCTACGGGCTTCGTGCGTTCTACTTATAACATCTGGTGACGTCTGCTCAACGGAGGCCCTCGATGACGGCGTATCGACATCATCGACGCAGGTCGCAGACGCCGAAAGATTTTCCGAAGCAGCACAGCTGTGGTGATTACTGTCATAGATATCATAGATATGGAATACGTCGGAGGACCCAATCCCCTCGAGATGTCCCTTTGTAGTTCTTAATACAGAAACGTTAACAGTGTCTTGCCCAAAACAATGGTCTCTTGATTAGGCCATAACATGTACATCACTTACACTTGAAATGCTATGCTTGAAGAAAGACATTGTTAAGCAGCTTTTACAAGGCCTACAGGTTCAAGTGGGTCCCTGGCAGGGGGTTATTTGTCTCGAGAGTGTCACAGCAGGAGGCCCTGGCCACCAGGACAGTGAGGGTTCTGTGAGGAATCATCTTCCCGAGCACCAGTGGTCCAGGGATTAATATTGGTTTCTAAACCATCAATCAGCCCCTCACATCTAGTACACCAAAAGGGATGCAAACAGATTGGACATAAACGTAAATTATATACCTTCTTGTCCAATTTTCATAGCGTGGACTGAACGGCAGGCTTATCTCTGCAAAGTCGTGGATCGTTGGTTAGTTGTAACACAGGGAAAATACAATTACCCAATGATAAAAGGGACTGTTCAGTCAAGATTGTATAACAATATCTACTTTATTATTATTACAACAGACAGTTCTAGCACATTACAAAATACAGCCCACCCTTTAAAGGAACACAGAGGATAGACAGTTTCACAAAGGAAAGGGATGCACACTGGATACTGACAGGAGGGTAGTCGGTAACACAATGAGTCTTAACTGTTCATGGCTATTTGGTTTCAGCACCAAGGGAGCAAGGGGTTGTAAATGTCACTAGGGGACTTCGGGAGAAGGATAAGGGGGACAAAACCACAATGTACCTGGTGCTTGAGATGATCTTGATGCTCGAAAGCATGGAGTCGTTTCCAGGACACTTTTCAGCTCCTTTCGACAGAGTTCAAGATGGGAGACAGCTGCGGTTATCAGGTGGCAAGTAGTTCGGCAAGCAAGGCTGGATGGACGGCTGCAGGCTGGCCTACATGCTGGTTGACAGATCTGGAATGCTGGTCGAAGCATCTCTGACTGCTTTAGTGACTGCAGCCTGACAACAGTCAGTGGTCTATCCGTTCGTGGTTCGAGGGCTCGACTGCCTCGAAAATATCCTTAAAAGATGGACACTGGTTGATGCTTGTTGTGGCACTCCTCCTAGCTTCTTCGCAGAGCTTGTGTCCACTTTTAAGGCGGACGTCCAAAAACTAAGGAGAATGTTTGCCGGCAACGGCCTTGTCCTTTGTTGAGAGACTCTCCGGCACTTACCACCTAGGAAGCTTGCTGGCAAAACCTAGCAGGGCACGCTGTGTGATGGCTGGTTACTGGTTTTGGAGCTGCTGGACAGGTCCTCTGTGTCCGGTATCTCCCTCTGTTCCCTGGGAGATGTTTGGAGGAGGGATATTGCTTCCCTCTTGGAAAGCCTGGCCTTCCTTCACTGGCAGAAGCTGTAAGGCAGACTGTACCTTCAGCCAGAGTCCAAATGAGTCCTCCTTCTTACTCCTTTTGAAGTCGTCAGATGATCTGCTAACTCAGGGGCTCAGCCCTCTTTTTATAGCCAAATGGGCCACAATGATTGGTGTAGGCTAAGCCTACCGTAACAAACCAATCCTGGGTCCCCACCAACAAACTTCTGTTATGCATGAGGTCATAACCAGAGGTAAGGGGTGACAAAATGTACTAAGTCCCACCCATCTTCCTGTTTGTTGTGGATCAAAGGGTCTCTATGGGTAATTGAGCTCTCTGACTCCTGATCTAAGCGCAGGTCTCCCTTGAAGGTTGTGGCGAGAACAGATTTTCTGTCTCCATCAAATCACATACTTCTTCCCTCTGAAGGGGGGTTCCATGCAGGGGTTGCCTACTGTACATTCTTGTCCCAGACATGACATTCACTGCCCGTCATACAGAGGGGTGGGAGCTAGCTTGAAGTTGACACAAAGAGTTGTTTGTTTCCTGTTCCTTGTGTCAGTTCTGTGACCAAGACTCTTCACAGGCATGCTTTCATTTAACTCTCATCAGTATGTGCTGCCACCACACAGAACTTGGACAATGAACAGGATGGATCCATGGAGCCTTTGGTATTTAAATAGGCTGGCCATTGCAGTAGGAAGGTGTTGCCTTCCGCCTTCCTGAGATGCTTCGATGTACCTGTGGTTGTCTCATTCCAGCTAAATGTGACAGGGAGGATTGCGCCTGTAGGCTGTGTATCCCCAGAGTACACTTGAGTATGTGTTTTATTGTGTGAGGAGTATAAGACAATGTGTGTGGATTAGCCCCACGCATTTTCTGAGGTTGATCTCCCATCATTCTATTTCTTAAAAACTTTCAAAAAAGCCCAGGCGAGCACACGCTCCCCGTGCGGTCGGTCAAATTCTTCACAGGAACACTGTGCTGCTGCTCGCCATCCAGACTGTCTTGCTGGTGGGACACTTTCCCGTTCGTCACCTCCATTGTCAATGAGGGTACCGAACAGGAACATGAGAGGTGTCCCACTGTCAAATGTCCCAGTCTGACTCTGAAAAGAGCCACGGGGGTGGGGGGACAACAAATTGAACCCCACCCACCGCCAGCTCGGTACACCACTGTTGGGTTCCCATATCACTAGGTGATGGAATGTGATTTTGGTCTAAAGGATTGTTGGCCGTAATTAGATTTCTGTTTTGTCCAGGATCTTGGTGCTCATCCATTCATTAATTCATTCATTCATTCATTTGTGCGAGGCAGTTGGTGAGGGTTCGATCTTGTTCTCCAGTAGTGCTGATTTTATAGATCTGTGTGTAGTCTGTGTAGTTGTTGCAGGTGAGTCCATACCTTTTGATGAGGTTGATGAGTAGGGTCATGAAGAGGTTGAAGTCTAAGACGGTAGAAGAGATCAGCTTTGTGGGACCTGTAAGCAACCTGATGGCGTCCTCACTTCTTTCCTCAATATATCCTCCTCTCAGGCAGCCTTGGAAAGGCTGTCGCTATCGGATCCTGACCCTTGTGGTGGATATGCGAGGGTGGTTCACCTGGGTGGAGGAGACTTGGGGAGTGGCGATAAGGCACCGTTGGATGAGACATGGAATCTCCCATTTCCCTTTTCCAATGAGGCTAATATCCCACAGACCTTTGTAGGTTACTAAAAGTCCCTTCCATATCTTTCCTATAAATCATTTCCCAGTAGACATCAGTCAGGTACTGAGGCGAGGAAGAGACACACCAGAGGCATACATCCTCTCTTTAATGACTCTTACACACATGAACATCACGTTGGTACTGGGACAAGGAAGAGGCATCAAACACTGAAGAAAGACTGTTGGTTTGTCAAGCAGCGGTCTAGTCTTTCTGAAACCTTAATTGATCCCGCAAACTTTAAAATGAACAGACGATTGTGAGAGAGACTTTGGTTTCCTCTTGGGAACACGGCTCGACACGGGACGAGATGCAGAGACCCGGAGAAGCTGCAACGGAGGAGCCGGAATCGGAGAAAAGCCAGGCCGATACTTCGAGTGAGCCTGGGTAAGCAGAACCGGCTTGGTGGAACGTTGCAGA
Source organism: Ambystoma mexicanum (assembly GCF_040938575.1). Lineage (NCBI taxonomy): Eukaryota > Metazoa > Chordata > Amphibia > Caudata > Ambystomatidae > Ambystoma > Ambystoma mexicanum. Next base: position 1,069,259,083 of record NC_090936.1, read on the forward strand.
GATACATGGGTGTTCGCAGCTGCAGGACTGTGAGGACAGTGCTTACCGGTGGCTCCAGAGAAGGCAGCTGGGTAAGGTGAAGTCCTTTAAAAGGGGACCCAAGGCCATGGAAAGGTGGCACGAAGCCGCAAGAACTGAAGGAGTTTTTCCAGTACCACACCGAAGCCGACATACACGCAACTGGAAACCAGTGAGTCTAGCAAAAAAGGCAAGGGGACCCCGGTTCATGTAAATAGAACTAAAAAAGCTAGGAAAACTGGAATATATTAAAGGTCCAGGAACAAGACACCCGGGAACTGTTTAGGAGGCAAAGAAGCATTGCCAAGAGTCAAGTGAGTATTACCAAACGTCATGCTATCACTGAAAGGAATGAATGGTTGTAATAAACATTGCCAAGAGGCAAACCAGCATTGCCAAGAGTCAAACAGATATAAACCTGGCAAAGGATGCCAGAGGTGTTGTCAAAAGAAGTGAAACAGTGGATACGTTTCCAAGCAGGTGAGTGTAATGGGAAGCCTATGTTGGTCTTTGCAAGCAAGAGCCACATATGAATGGTGATAAAGGAAGCTATAATAAAGTATCAAGAGTATGTGAAAAAAGAATACATCAAGCCTCACTGTAAAGCTCAAGTTGTGATAAGGTACCCAGGAAAATATATGCAGATACAAGTGAGGTGTGTCAGTTGTGTGACCTGTGATGGATGGGTGGGCCGTGTGGTCCGACAACTGCGCCTAGATGGAGTACACTCCCACCAAGGGACACTTTTTGATTGAACCAAGGAAAACATGTGAACGGAAATTGATGATCTATACTTTATACATTGGTGAAAGGTAACTAAACCCAAAGAGCTGGGAAGTATCCCAAGGGATTGTGTTATTTTGGAACATTGAGAGATTTGGAGAGATTGTGTTACTTGGGAAAATTGAGAGACTTGAAAGCTTGAGGAAGGGATCCCATCTTTTATGACTTGAAATATTTGAACCTTGGGAAAGGGAAAGCCCTTTGTCACCCAAGAGCTGGAAGAAGATCACTTCTCATTTGATGCTGACATCCTTACACATTTTATACAGTTAGATATGAAGGCAAGTATAGGTTTTGGACACAGACTATCCTTAGTTTTATTTAGGTTGGGAAATCCCACCTTAGTATATGGCAAGTTAGGTCTTTTTTCCAACCCTCTTTTTTAGTTAATAAAAGTTTACATCCTAAAATCCATTCAGTTGTCTGTGTCTACTTCATGGTGCCTTCACAGACCCCACAGGTTGGTGTACGTGGTGCCGACATGAAGGGGCTTAGCCAAATTGTTTCCGTTCTTTCTGTTAGGAAGGAGTTTACCCATAGAAAGGCTGTGTCATTAATTCCTATTTCATGGACTCTTTGATTAGAGTTTTGTGGTGGACTGTGTTGAAGACATGTGAAAGGTCTAGTAGTATTAGTGCTAAAGTGATATTTGAGTCAGTGTTTAGGATGGACAGTAGTCCTGTTTCCATTCCTCTCATGGGTCTAAAACCTACTTGTGCCTGGGCACAGTAGTTGGTCAGGTCGTCTGTGTTTTGTGACAATTCACACAGTGTCGTCAGTTCTCTGCAGGGGGGAGCCCTTTTCCATGAGGCTTGGGAGGTGTGGCCGCTACCCAATAGTCCCGACACAGGGTGCTTCAATGCGGGAGGACCTAATGGGGAGGGACTACCCCACTGTGAATAAGGGCGATGACCTAATTTACAGCCCAATGCATGTTGCTACTCCCCGACATTCCGCAGCCCTCCCTAATGTCCTGAGCCACTACATTGAAAGCAAGCTTATGTATTGTTGCAACATAGGGCCTAAGACCAAAAGTACTAGGATGAGGTAGAACACAGGAGGAAAGATAGCTCTGGGGCAACGCGTTTGTCTTGGAAGCAAGACAACGCAGCGCAACACAGGTTTGAATCACGATCCCATGCTTAGAAATCACTCCTGCTATTAAGCGTGTTATAAATGAACAATTATTATTTATAAATGAGACATGAAGATCATGGAGACTGATAACACTGATTACATGCTGGCCCCTAAGTAGCATGAGGATTAAGTCAATAACCAACAAGAAAGACTTGTGTAATCCACATGGGAGGAACTGGATACAAACTATGAACATGAATAAAGGACTTTTAGATGGGAAAAGCCTGGCCACAGAGCAGAATGTGGCAGTAACGAGAAGTACAGTAGTAGCAAGTGTAGTGGTATCCAGAGATGCTGCGTAAAGCAGTCAGAGTCCGAAGTCTCCAACGCTGGAGATTCAAACACCGTCCAACAGCTGTGGATAAGCAGAGAGCGGCAAGAGGATGCCAAGGAAGTTCTACGCCCGCCGAGTGGAGGTGGACCCAAACCTTGAAGCACGGAATACACCGCGCAGAGGTGAGAAGCCCACAAAGCCAGAGAATTGTGCCCAGGACCCAGGAAGTCCCAGCAACATACCAAAGCTCCGTAAGAGGTGGGGGGAGTTACAGGAAAACCAGAGGGGACCCAGGAGCTGACAGAGGCTAAGGTGGCACCCCAGCAGTGAGGGGGCTAGAATCAAAGGAAATCATCCTTGCGGCAGTACTAATAAGGAAACCACTGGCCATCAGAGAATGGTCTGGGACCCGAACAGTGAGAAGGAGAGCATCAGAGGAAATCTTCCTAGGCGCAGTGGTAATGAGGAAAGCACTGCCCCCCAGGAAGGGTCTGGGACCCCAACAGTGAGAAGGAGAGCATCTTAGGAAATCTTTCTCGAGCAGTGGCAACAAGAAAACCACTGACCACCAGAGAACGGCCTGGGACGCAACAGTGAAAAGGAAAGCATCAGAGGAAATCTTCCTAGGTGCAGTGGTAGGGGGGAAACCACTGGCCATCATAGAAAGGTCTGGCACCCCTAAAGTGAGAAATGTGAAGGGACCATTAAGTAGACAAATGGATGGAACTAAAAAGGAGGGTTGGAAAAAGGCCTAACTTGCCCTATGCTAAGGTGGGATTTCTCTACCTAAATTAAATTAATGATAGTCTATGCCAAGAATTCCAAAGTAAATGTCTGCCCGTGTCCAAAACCTATACTTGCCCTTACATCTAATTGTATAAAATGTGTAGGGATGTCCGCATCAAATGATACGTTTTCAAAAATAAAAGTTCAGAGCTTCTTCAAGCTATTAGGTGGAAAAGGGGTTTCCCTTCCACAGGATTCAAACAGTTCACTTTACAAAAGAGAGGTTCCCTTCCCCCAAGCTTTCAAGTCTTCCAATGTGTGGTTACCTTCCATTAATCTATCCAGTTCCGTAAGTCAATTTCAGTTCACATCGGTTTCCTTTATATTCAATCACAACGTGGCATTTCCTTAGGTGGGTGTACTTGGTCTAGGTGCAGTTATTGGACCACATGGACCACCCATTACAGGTCAAACAACCGACATACCTTACTTGGATCTGTTCCATAGGTATCTGGCCAGAGTTTCAGCTTCAAAGTGAGGCTTGACTTAGTATCCTTTTAAGCCCTTGAAGCTTTAGTAACACTTGTTTTGTCATTGTTTCCTTGTTTAGTAGCTTTCACTTGCAGGACCAACATAGGTTTCCCTGCTAGGAAACCTATTCTCTGTTTCAGGTTTCTTGATCAAAGCATCTGGCGCCCTTTTCCCAGGTTACTCTTGCATACAGGCTTTGTTACTATTATCGCTCCCTTGCACAACTATTCTTGGCTTCTTTGCAATGCTTGCTTAGAACTCTTGGCAATGCTTGATTTTACAGCTTCTAGTCATGTTAAATATTTTTTCATATTGTTTTCTTTATAATCAGTTCAGATATTCAAAATTAAATATCTTTGGCACTAATCCACCCATCCACCGTGTCCAGGGCCCCCTTAACATCCAGGCGGACTCACCAGCCTTCCCACTGTCTGTTTTCCATTAACTGCAGCTTTTTGGAGAACCGTCTCCACTCAGTCTGCTTGCGCTGGTTCCCTCTGGCATACAATGTCCTCCACAGATTCCTCGCTTCCCCGCTGCTTACTTCAGAGCTCTGGTAAACTACAGTCAGCGGTCCTGCACCTGTGAGCATTTGCGAGTCTCTCCAACGCTCCCAGTACCTTAGCTCCATGCTGCATCGCATTCTCAGCTCTGCCTCAGACTGCCGACAAGCCCCTCTCGCTCGCTGCACTGGATTATGCTCTCGATACCTCCCAGGGTCTCGGGAAAGTGCCTTCTTGTTGCCACAACTTATGCCCTAAAACTCTCCTTCCACTTTGTGTCTCTCTCTAAACTTTTCAGGTGAGCCTGTATTTCATAGTTCCAAGCTCCATGATGAGCCCAACAACTAGACCGCTCATGTTTCTGCTTCCAGTTTGTGATCTGCGTTAATTGTGGCCTCCTCGTCTCAGTACCTCATTGGTATTCATGTTGGTACAAATCCAAAGAGAGAGGGTATATGGTTTTGGTGTGTGTCTTCCTCATCACAGTACCCGACTAGTGTTTACGGGGAGATGATTTATGTAAAACATAAGGAAGGAACTGGTAATAACCTACAGGTCAGGGGGATATTAGATTAATTAAAAAAAGGAAATGAGGGATAAAGTGTCTTCCCCCAAAGGTGCTTCATCCCCACTCCCCAAGTCTCCTCCCCCCAGGTGACCCTCCCTCGCATATCCACCCCCAGGTTCAGGATCTGATAGCGACAGCCTTTCTCTGGCCCCCTGGGAGGAGGATATGTTGAGGAAAGAAGTGAGGACGCACTCAGATTCTTTACAGAAAGAATTGCAAAAAGAAATACCAGGAGAAGGGAGTCATTATCCTGGTACAGGTCCAGAACATGTGTTGAAGACGCCAGGGGAAGGGAATCATTCCCCTTGGCCTTGTGGTGAACTGTACAAACTAACATCAGGAGCAAGGTGGTATACTCTTGGCACTGGGCTGAAAGTACTGGAGACAGCCGGGGAAGGGAGTAATTCCCCCTGGTTTTATTGGGAACTGTATAACATGACATCGGTACAAGGGAGTCCTTCTCTTGGACATTGCTTAAAGACTGGGGGAAGCCGGTAAGCCAGGGGGAATCATTCCCCCGGGTATTTTCTGGTGAAAGAGAACATTTGTGGGACATTGTTCAAGAAGCAGGGGATGGGAGCCATTCTCCTGAAGAAGGAAGTTTGTTAGTTTATCCTTAAGTTATAGTGTGAGGGTTAGAGTAGGATTGACACATGACGGTGGAACTTTGATTTGACAGACTTTCTGGCAATTCCTTCAGGTTTAGTTTGAGGCAGGGGACCCCCCTCTTACAAATATGAACAGTGAGGTTTTCTATTTCAGAAAGAAAGTTTTATAACCAAAACCATGGCACCTTTGTGTCAGCTTTCTTAAGACACCTTTGCAGTTTCTCGAGGGATCTTTGAGGGGTAATTTAATATATCCTGCTTTGAAGCAATACGGTACAACTCTTATTGCCAGAGAAGGGTTCAAGAGGTGCTTTGTTGCTTTGATTCACCAGGTTGGTAAACTTTTCTTTTAAGATCTCAGAGTAGTTTAGTATTGTTAGTTCCTGAGTTGGTTGGTGAAACTGTTGTTTGGGTTGTTGAACATACTCTTGATGACTTGCTGGATGTTTACTATTTTGTTATGAAGTGGTTTTGCAAGGTCGTAGCGCAGTTTCAGGGAGGGAGTACGTGTGTTGTTGCAGGAAGTTGGTTTTTCTTAGCTCATTGCTAATGCTGACCATCTGTTTCTGGGAGTTGCCTGCTTTTGCGACGCTTTCATTGTAGTATACTTTTTAATACTTTTTATGCTTTCAGGGTGGCCCTTTTATATATTCATATCTGTCTCTGGCATTCAATTTCTTTCTGTTGGTCTTAGTTTTTCCTCCATGCTTATTTCATTTTCCCGTTTGTTTTCTTTAGGGCTCTAAGTTGGGATGTGAACAATCTCAGTCAATTTCTTTTGTGAAGGTGTGAAAGGTTTTCCGGTGTGATCGCATCTAGTGTTTCCAAGATAAGTGTCTCTAGGATGGCACTCAGTGGTTTTATGTATTCTAGTCTGGTGTTGAGGTTCCATGGTCTTTAGGGATTTCTAGTTTCTTTTCTGAGTTGTAGGGATTTTTAGAAGGTCCGATTGTATTCTTGTTGGTGCGTGGATCAAACAAGGTGGTCACTCCAGAGAATGTGCATTGGGGATGCAGCTGTGACCAGGTATATTTTGCAGAAAATTTCATCTAGGATGTCCCATGCTGAGTGGGTTGCTCAGTTCACTATTTACTTTTGTTGGATCGCTGCTAGTTGAGCTGATATGTTCTTCTTCAAACCATACACTGAAGTTTCCTTATATGATCAGCTGGTTATTTTATGGCAATTTTAATTTTGGCGTTTACAAATGTGTCTCTGCGAAAGATGGGTTGCATGTGGGCTGTCTGTGGATGAGTAGGAAGGAAAGATTGGTTTGGTGGTCCATGGCTACTTGGAGGAGTGATTAACAACTTGGGATATTTAGTGATGGTGCTAGTATGACCTTTAGGTAATCTTTGTGCACAAGGGTGAGACTCCCTCCTCTTTTTCCTTCTCCATGTGTTTGTTTCAATTTAAAGTTGTTGGATAGGGATTTGTGTGTGCGACTACCTTAAATTCTTCAGTTAGCCAGGTTTTCGATCAGGAACAGGATATCTGTTCCACCATCGTTGAAGAGGTCGTATATCTCTGTGCTTTGACATCTATCTGGCATTGATTAGGTTGCTGGGAGGACCCCCCATATTGTATTACGCCACTAATAACACATGACAAAGCCATAAACTCCTGTAGAAAAATAATTACCATGATTGAAACAGTGATAAATTGGTGTACTTTCCCTAAAATTGAGGTTGTACGTCTGCCATGCTCTAGCCAGCGCCCGCACAAACATTGAGCGTTAATCAAAATGTTAATCAAAATGTTGCCAGGTTCTGGCCGTTCATACTACAGTCCAGGCCAAAGTGTTAAACTACTCTTCCTGTCCCTCCATTCATACACAAAACATACTAGAGACACACAAACCTTGTGGGCTACAGAGAGAAAGCGCTGATGAAGGGCAAGCCCTCAATGAATCAAAAGCAAAGCCGCCCCTCCTCGTGCACCAGCTCCACCCCAAACGAGGCTGGAACAAAGCCAATTGTCCACATCAATAATAAGCAAGGATCGAGCAAGGGGCTCTGAGGTGCCCTTGGCAGCAGTTCCGCGTACGCATGCTGCCTCTCTGCCTTTTCACCGCCAAGAAAATTAGCTTCAATTATCCTGTGAGCAAGCTGTGAATATGAATCAGTTTGCTGGGTGGACTGGGCCGGGGAGCTGCGCCAACAGGCATGGGTTATCCCAACACCTGCTGCAGGGGTGCGCTGTGCGCCTGCGTGCAAGATGGAGGGTGGGGGAGGAGAGCAGGTGTGAGGAGGGTAGGTGGGGGTGTTATGTGCCAGAGACTGAATTCTTCCTGGAAGGAATTAAACATTTAGACAAGCAAATCGTTTATTGCTGTCCAAACACTGCTGGCCCCGCAACACCCACTCACGATAATAGCTTCAAGATGGGATAGGGCACTGTCATCAGAGAGGAAGCACCCTGAATTCTAAACGATCCATTATCACAGACGACAGTAGCCTACTGCTGTATGGATTATTGTTCAAGGCTAATACACATGTATGTTAGGCAAATATACAAGGACATTAAAAAATGTGGGTCTCATTACAGAAACATGGCACCAAAGGGACAGGGTCTACTGGTGTACGCAGTGTGCTGACACCATGATGGCCATACGATCATATGCAAGGTCACTGGGAGAGTTTTTTTCCTAGTGGAACACAAGCTTTTTGTTGCACTGTTTTGTTTGAGGACTCTGGGAGGAGAATATTAACAGAAAATGAAGCTACAGAACCCTGCTGGCCCATGTCCTAGCCTTGAACCACCTGCTGCGGGAGTCAGGCCTGTTGACCCATGATTTCTGGTGGGACCTTCTAAAACGTTTAATTTTAAAGTTCTCAGGCATCCTTAATAATCTTGAAAAGTGCCAAAACATCAATCATGTGCCTAGAAACTTTGCATGGGCCATGGTTGTCCTGTGTGAAACCTCCAGGGCCCTTTAATAGAAGTGACCTTAGACAGGAGCTGTGAGGGAAGAGAGAGGAAACAGAAGAGGAGGGACATGTAGAGGAAAGTAATAGTAATAAAGTGGTTACATGTACCTCCTACATGCTGTGTGGTCTCGTTTCTTCCAGTATCTGTGTCCACCACTCCAGTTAACAACTGGCGATGAGTGGATTCCCACCCACACCCAACCACCACCGTGCATATCAGTTCTGCTGTCAGTCCAGCCGCCTTAGGTGGTTGAGCACACCGCTCCCGAGACACCCATGTTCTCCCAACCAGACGGCTGGCGCGCGCAGGTTGTGCTGCGACGGCACCTGCTGTTTCAAAAAAATAACTACATAAATTAAGAGTGGGAGGACCGCCAAAGGCACAGCCAGACAGCTGCCTCCAACCCAGGTGACCTACCCACCTGGCCCGGCACAACGCATATCTTGCTCTTGAGGCTGCTCCAGGCCCGATCACTGCTCGAGGGCTCTACCTGGTGTCCAAAATAATTTACTTCTCCACCACGTTCCTCCAGCCATCTAGTCCACGCTGCTGATCTTCAATCCATTCATCTGGCTGCCTGCTGCTGCTGCTCGCTCCTCCATCCATCCATCCATCCATCCATCCATCCATCCATCCATCCATCCATCCATCCATCTGGCTACCTGCCCGTCTGCTGCTCCTCCACCCATCTTGTGACCAATCTGGCCCAATGCCTCCTCCTTCACAATGTTCCTCCATTCATCTGTTGACCACTCTGGTCCAGCTTCCTCCATGCTGCCCCTCTCAGAGTGCTGCCTACCTGCATCAGTAGCCACTCCGAAGCCAATATCCTTTGTCCTCTGCCGACACACGCATATTACAGTGTCTCGGATATGCTCTCGCCACGGAGAACGTTGCTGCAGATCCCGTAATGAACCCTGCCATAAAGTTCACAGCCACCAGAGCCTCGTTCCTGTGCAAAGCACTGCCAGTCCGGCTTCAGCCACACCACAACAAGGGGTTGCAGTGGCTGGAGTACTTCACTGATTTCATTAAGGCCGTGGGTGATGAAGACACCAACCATGATGGAATTAAAAAAATCCAGAGAATGAGAAGAGATGATACAACATGCTAGTCGAGGCCCTCAACAAGAAACTGGTGATTCAACCCAACAGGGACTACAAGAGGTATGTGTTCAACCAATGCTGACAGCTACCTCACGAGACGTTTGTGACCAGACTATGCCAAAAGCTAACTCACTACCAATTTGCCAATTTCTCAGATGATGAAGCCCTAAGACTTTGCATCATTGAAAGATGCACCTCATCGACATCCTGTAAACAGCTGCTCAAAAGACCTCTTGAAGAGATCATATACCTCGCACGGGTATATGAGAGCATTGACACACAAGTGGCCGCCACGGAGGCCCCAAAAAAAGGTGTAAGTAGTGGCTGCGCTACAAACGTTGAAGAGCCCTGACAAGGTAACAGCAGTTCCAAGGTGACTTATACCACCCGAGGCCCCAGGCCAAACCCTCCAGACTGTGCTACAGATGCAGATTTCCATTCCCGCACATGGGGACATGCCCAGCCATCACTCAACTTGGGAAGAGTAGGCCACTTCCAGGCAGTCTGCAGGGAAGGCAAGCCTTTTCCACTGTCAAGAGCATGCAGCTGTACATGTGCAGACGATCATCTTCTGGACCCCAAAGAGGGCCGCAGAGAAGGTCATAGTAAGCCCCCAAAGCCCACTATGATTAATCTGCATGGTGGAGGTCTACCAGGGTGAAGAGGTACGAGAGGAATGCACACACCACGACATACCGGACAAACACCACTCAAAAATCAACAAGGACTGGGACGCGCCAGCTGACCACAATGACGAATAAGTGTACCTAATGGAAGGTGATCCAGAGATGTTGGCTGCCATCCGGGTTTTGCTGGACGTGGTTTGCACACCGCATTGCTTCATCACGGACACAGGGCGACGGTTAACATAATGGGAGAACAGGAACTTTTTGCAGACCGCAAACAAGGACATCCTGGCTAGATCAAAGTGTTATATTCTGTACATCTGCATAGCATTCAATGCTGGAATTCACACTTGCCACTGCAGTAACCAAACCAGATGTACACATGTATTCATTTAAAGTTGTTTGTTTGTATTCAGGCTGGGCCTCCTGACCAAGCTGCTGCATTGTGACCTAAAAGAATCCCAAGAATGTATATAAGAAGCTCCTTGGTGAAGCACAGGCAGTTTATGCAGCCTGGTTGTGGAGAGGGGCATTGAGAGGAACCTTAATTAAAAAAAAAGATCAGATAAATAACTGGTTGTGGGTCTACCTTATTCTAGGACATCACATTTGGCGATGAGTTGGTGCTTGCCCCCACACCACCATCTTCGATTTCTCGTCTGGAAATCTGCTGATGTCTATTTTCATCATTGGTTGCCAGTGAATGTAGGTGCTTGTGGTTGCCCTACTCCTGTGGATTGTGCCCTGGCTCATGAGTTTTGCCTGTCCCAGAGAAGGATTACTGCCCGTGCTACGGCGGCACCTTCCAGATCTGCTTTACCCTGCACTCATGCTGCCACTCCTTTCCGAGCTGTCAGTGGAGCTCCCGCTTCAGTGGATGGATCCATTCTTCTCGCCACACCTTGTCGAGTCTTTTCTGCACTCCCATAATACTTGAGGATCTTGAAGCCGAGGAACAATTGGCCCCCAGCGGTGCACTGGGCTATTCGCGTTGTTCTGGGCTTTAGGATTAAGGAATTCACCCAGAATCAAGTTAAGCAGCTGTCAAGAGTGGACAATGGCAGTGAACATGGCAAGTGAAATGTGCACAAGATCACACAGTGAATAGCCTTGAGTCAAACAACATGCACACAGGAACCAAGACACATGTAGACTAAAACCCAGGATATACAAGAAGAGCGTGATAACAATACAACTATATGAAAAGGGATGTCGGGTAAGCACTTAGAAGCTCCTTATGAGTACAAAGCAAGTCGGCAAGCTCCTTACCCACAATTGCTGTTACAGGTACTGACGGCGCTAAGCCCACGTACAGGGCAAGCAACGCCAGATTCTGTGAGCCAACACCCTTGATGGTATTTATATGGTAACTTAAAGACATTACTCATGAGGACGAGAAATACCACCTGAAATGCCAGCAAAGCCCACAAACCCAGTTGCTCAAACAGGGACCCAGGAAGGCTATAACAGCAATGGAGAGCAACTTAATACATAAGACTCATGACTAGGGACAAGTAGGACTAGTGATTACAGAATAGTAAGGAAAACATAGGCATTCACACTGGAGCTAGCTACAACAGCACACCACACCTAATAATCAAAAGGAAATAAATGGAGAAGTGCAAGGGAAAACCTGAAATAGATCCCAAGAGAAATAAATGAACAGGAGCAGGGAAAATGAAATTACAAAGACAAAATCTCTCTCCCCGCCCCATCCAGGGAAAAAGGCAAAAAGCTAAATCTATAAACGAGGAGAGACAAGAATCAAGATTTCACAGCAGAGTAGGGCAAAATGAAAGAAATATAGAGCACAGGCGAACTAGGCTGCACAGAAAAAGAAAAGCACTTGGAAGTGCTGCCTGCAAAACAGAGGAAGAAAAAGGCAAGGCATAAAATAAGCAGTGCCGCATAGCAATTTGCTATGCATTTCTGTAGGTTTGCTAATTAAATTGATATTTGTGTAGCAGAGCCAGCTATTTAAATTATCCTGTTCAATAAAAACAGATCTTATCCTGCATTTCTCTCTTGTCCTCAGGGCTCTCTCCACCCTCTTTTCTCTGATCACTGAAACTTCAAAGAGGCTAATGGAGAGAGTGTGCAGTAATCATCTCCTCCACTATTAAAAGTGCCAAAGGCCTGTGTGGGAGTGCTAGGCAAGAAAAAATGTTTTCCCTTCAAATTATTGCAAACCAGTGTCCATTCATGCCTTTACATTTTACAGATGCTCATCTCACTAATGTCTTACCTCAGCCGTACACAAAAATGCTGTAGTGTTGCTCTTTTCTAGTCTTGGGTACACATACCTTCTGTTGACATTACAGATATTAGTACAATATTGATAATCACATAGGTGTGTTTGCTAATCAAGAACATTTTAATTAGCAAACTCTGCTAATCAATTTTTGAAAACTATTGTATGCTTTGAAAGTGAATTCAGGAAGCAGAAATCACTAATAAGCACATTGAATTCGAAATCCAGGGAAAAGGAACAAGAACGTAGGAACTAGACACTAAGCTGAGAACCAGGAACAATGGACCAGTCACAAACAGGAACACTGCATCAATGACCAGCGATGGACTGAAGCAAACAGAGGCTTTTAAAGCTGCTTAACAAGCACATGCCTCAGGTGTGCTGCTTGCTGCACGTGCCAGCCACAGGTGTTGCTTATCCTCCACCCAACCTTGTCCTGCAAGGGTGGAGATGAAGCAGTGGACCAGGTATTCTGGGAAGCATAGTCATTTGATTAAAGCGGCATGCTGGCTGCCAAAAAGCTAGAATGGATCCGGAAGGGAAGTAGCTTTGAAAATAAGGATTTAGCGCACCCAATTCACCACAGCACTGTAGCATAAGGTTTGGAAGGAAAGTCCAGTAGGGAATAAACACCAAATCATGCCCCCAAGTGATGGGAACGGGGGCGAAGGGAGCAAATCGCGGCAGCAGCCTTTGCTGGCAATTCACAATTTCCTAGCTACCACTGTGCATTCATTTGCTCTCAAGGCAATCCTTTCTGACTACTACATTTCATATTGTGTTTTATTTTCTTGCATGCTGTCTGGTTCTGGTTTCAATATTTTGTGCTTCTTGTCTGCATAACCAGCACAAGCACTAAGAAAATTATCACTGACAAGTTTCCTTTTTTATTACTGCATAACATGTGTAAGGGGCACAGCATCTTTCTAATCTGTGTTTGCATTTTAACCTTACACTAGCAAGTTAGTGACTTTGTTGTGCGCATCATTAGAAATGAGTGCTCTCCCTGTCTGGTTTTTGCCAAAACTAGCGGAACCTCTTGTTAAGTGGGATCTCTGAAAAGAGGACTTTCTGGACTATGTTAGGGCCGTTTATGGTCCCAACTTCAGTATTGAAAGACGCAGAGCGCTGCACATGCATAGTTTGGGATTTGAAGGGAGAAGCATCTTAAACAGCCTACCAGATGTCAGTACAGCAGTTTGGTGGCGATAGGGAATCAGCAGATGTTGTTCCAAATGCCTTTGATGCAATCAACCAAAAAATTGACAAACATCCCGAAAAAAAGGTTAGCATTGTGTTACGACAATACCATTTTGAGGGTGAGTCCATAGAATGATTCATCACTGCATCGCGTTAACTAGCCAATAGTTGTATGTTTGGCATGAATTATGATGAAAGATTGAGATCAATTCATACTTGAAGTCAAAGTGATTAGGTCTAGGGACGAGATATGGAACATAGGTGACCCCCACACTGTAGGAAGCCCTTGATATCGCCAAGCACATAGAACACACTACTGCGCGTGTTAAAGAACTTTACATCACATGTCAATGATAATAATGCAGGGTCCACAGGTCGGCTGAATAATTCTAGTAAGAAAACCAGCATAGTTCAGAGTAAAACCAACATGGGTGGAGAATATGACAAGCCCAAGGAGAGTATACACACACCTTGCCTAGAGGGAGGACATGCTTTAGGTGTGGAAGTTTTACACACTATGTCCCTCCTGCAGATTGCCCAGCCCTGTCAGTAGTATTTTCAAAATGCAACAAGAAGGGCCACTTTGCCAGATGTTGCAAAAACTTCAATAGAAGTTCTGTTAAATAAATTTCTACTGGACAAGAAGGTGAAAATAGTGATGAGTGTGATGACATGCATGAAGAGGGCGCTACACGGTCAGCGAGTGAGATTGGTGCAAAACGCAATAAAGGAAGAAAATGCCATGCTAATATTTTAGTAGGTAATAACTCAGTAGAAACGCTGGTGTTACTCTGTCTCTGATTATTGCATTATTGATCACAAAATATGGAACGGGTTATTCCATGGAAAGTTGCTACTAACTCAACAAGTCAAAGCCAGCGCATATTTTAGTGTACCCATTGAGTTTGTGGGTTGTTTCAAAACCCAGCTACAGTGAATAAACGCTGATGTGAATGTCTCGAGCAAAGGGGAAAATCTGTTAGGTTGGTGAAATAGGGGTGGTGACCAGGTAAGAGGGGTATAGAAGGGTTTATTGTGGAAACGGAACCCGTGGCCGCACCCCCACCAAGCCACACCAACTGACACTCAGTCTGGAACGCTGACTGTAGAACACAGGCCAGCGTTCCATTACAACACTTCTTGTTCATGGTCATGTTCCACCCATGGCAATATTGGAAGCATTGGCACCTCCATTAATGTGCCGTTACGTGGATTCCGCGTAACTGAGTGCACGGTCTAGTGTATTTCCAAGATGGCTGCTGCCATTATTTACATGACTCCGGAGCGTTACAACCGTTCCTGCATGCCGGTAAGCACGCTTGTAGCCTCGCCTCCCTTGCATTTCCTCCTGTTGGGATTGCTTCCCTACTATTTTGCTTTGTGGTATTCCTGCTGCGCTGTCACTGTTTCCCGACCGCTCGTGGTCAGTTTCTTTCCACTTGTACCAAGGTCTTCCGTAGTTCCTCCCTGCCCGATTAGGCTCCGGCAGAGCTCCTGCATTCAATCAGTGCTGACACTGTTTGGCACATCCTCTCCTCTTGTGCTCCTTCTTGTCTTTACTTACCTTGGACAATCCTGCTTCTTTCGCTGCGCTCATTCGCTTGTCGGCAGTGGAAGCTCCCTTTGGTTCACAACACTCATCCTGTTGGCGGAAGGGGAATCTCTTCTTCATTCTTTAACCAGATACATCTACCCAGGATCCGGGGACCCTCCTTGAAGGTGGATATTTCATTGTCTTCTGGATCTACTTCACTGGAAATCTGCAAAGAAACAACTCAGGGTTTATTCAGACACAAGTCTTTTTCCCTGGTTGGATTCGGCTCCTCTGAGTCCTCCTGTGCCCAAGGTGTTTACCACCTGGGCAAGGTGGCCTCCGGCAGAGCCCGCCCATATCTCTTCGACAAGAAAGTAAAGAAGACCCGAAGACCTACGACCAGTAGAAGAAAGAAGAAGACAGAGCCCTCTGAAAGCTCATCCGAAGATCTAGGTGAGGAAGATCTGAGGGAAGGGTCTCCAGTTTGTGACACCCCCTTAATGAATGACCACAACAAAGAACAAATGAAACAAAAGAAAGTAAAGTCAACAACAGTGGAACATTCTGAAACACTGTGGATCATTCAGGAAAACGGTGAACACTGTAATGAGTAATGTCCTTCATGAAACACTGATGAAAACCTTCACCAAAGCATTACTCATTGCCACCTTTCCAGACAGTCTTTCATTCTAACCGGAGGCACCCAAATCCTCAACAGATGACCCCCCATTACCACTGTCGGATGCACAAAGAACGCACTCCTCATCCAAACCCGCACCATCCACACGACCACCAACCGTAGGTACCGGCCTCTCACTGCACCCAAGATCTGATTCACAGGCGGATTCGCACACATGCTGCTCCATGGAAAACCTGCTCAAATGAGGTTCCAAAGAAGAGCCACAACCAATCGCTGGGGGCATGGTGGTTCCACTCAACAAAAAACTATTTTCTTACTCCATCTTGTTCCAATGTCCAAAATCACATATCCTGCCTCCACCCTCACCACCATGTGGGGCGACATGAACGTATTCTTGCCCTTAAGCATGAACTTGAAGTTCTTCACACATATGCAATCCCCAACTTCAATGTCCAGGGGCTTCCTAACACTGTGTCCTGCTCTCACCCGCTCATGGGAGGCACAAACCCTTTTCCAGCCCCTATGACATATTCACTTCAGTGAGAACCGCCACCCCCACCCCAACCAGGGCAGCCATTTTCAACATTGACATGCCTTCCTTCCCCTCATGAGATCAAACAGGGATCTACCGGTAAACATTTAGAGTGTCCATCTATACACTGTCAACGCCTCCAAAACCAGCCCTTGCCAGCACAAACCATTGGCGATAGTCAACTGAATGGCCCCCTTCACAAAACCATTCATCCTTTCAACCAAACCGTTTGCAGAAGGATTATACAAAGCTGTCCTATGATGTCCAATACCATTACACCTCAAAAAGTCCTGCATGCAATGCTATACAAACTGCACACCATTGTCGGTGACCATACTCGCGGGTATGCCCTCCCTGTCAAACACCCTTTTGAGGAAACCAATTACCTTCTACAATTGTCACTGTCTCAAAAGCAGCAGCCTCTACCCACTGGGATGTGCAGTCCACCAACATGACCACAAACCTCAAACCATCATCGAGACACTCTATGGGACCCATGATGTCCAAAGCCACCATAGGCCACACCTCATTGGGCACATCAACCGGGTAGACTGGATGCGGGCGCAACACTCTTATCACTCATGGCACATGCCACACACTCTTTTACCACCACTTCTACCTCATTGTCCATACCTGGCAACCAATACGATTCTTACAACCTCATCTTGGTCAGGGATCTGCCCAAATGCCTCATGTGACAACTCAACTGGCCTTGCTCAAACTCACAGGAGGCACCAGCCTATCACCTCTCCTTGGTGGTAAGCACATATGTGAGCGGCTTGTTGCCCTTTCTGATGACATATGGAATTCCCCACAGAAACGTCCTGAAATGTTTCAAAGCCCATGAAGCAGTCCATGCTTACCTCTCGATAAAAGCATACCGCTTCTCAGCATCTCTAACCACCCTAGATGCCAAAGCAAGAGGCCAGTATCTTCCTTCTTTTTTTTATATTGCATTTTATTGAATTTAAACAACAACACAATCAACGAAAACTACAAGAAAAACAAAATCAAAACATACGCATTCAAGGAACTAATCAATAAGTGAGGGCACGATAAGAGTCAAATGTGCATCATGAGGTTACTGGGATTCTCTCTCCTCCCATTTTTCCCAAATCTTAGAAGCTTTGGTCGGGCAGCCTCTTGCTTTATAAACTCTGTGCTCTAACATTGCAAGCGTGTCCATATCATCTGCCCATTGTTCCAGTGTTGGGGACTCTGGGGCTCCCCATTTTTGTGCAATGTTCCGCTTCATCAGTCCTGCGGCCGTACATAGGAGCAATCCTTCCCATTTATCACTAGTGTTCTCATCGGGAGAGCCCAACAGCAACACCTTCGGGTCCATTGTTATATTGCGGCCTAGCACCCTGGATAGTTCATTGCAGCATTTCCCCCAGAAAGTCTGGATCCACGGACATTCCCAGAGGATGTGTATGAATGTACCGACCTCCCCCCAACAACGGAGGCAGTTCGGGTTTGGGGCACGTTTCCAGCCATGCATCATGGTTCTTGGGTAATATATTCTGTGAAGGATTTTAAGTTGGACCAAGCGGAGCCTGTAGTAGATAGCAATCTCCCTGGGATGTATTACGATCTGGATCCAGTCCTCTGGGTCTATGGCTCCCACATCGTCCTCCCATTGGATTTAAGACGAGGAAGTTCCTAAGTAGCAAAGGAGGACATGGCATTATATAGTATAGAAGTGACTCTAGTAGGGATATGTGCTGGGAGCATATTGCGTTCTATGGGTGTGTACTCGGGAATAGCGGGGTCCAACTGGATATGCATTCGTAGGGCGTGAGTCAGTTGAGTATGGTAATAGCGTTCAGTCGCTGGAAGGTGGAATTTCTGCTGCAATGCTGCAAAGGAGGCGATTTCCCCATCTGTCAAAACATCCCCAATACGTGTGATTCCGGCCTCCACCCATTTGGGCCATGGTCCGAATTTCCCCAGTTCGGCCAGGTTACTATTGTGCCACAGGGGTTGTGCCGTGGTGATCTTGTCTTTCCATCCCACATAGGCGTGGGCCCGTCTCCAGACCCTTGAGACATGTGTTGCCATTGTTTGGGGTAGGGGTCTGTGGAGGGGCTGGTAGAGCAGGGGTAGTGGGTCAGTGTCGTGGATGTCTGCAATTTCTGCCTTTATGTGCGGGAGTTCCCTATCCCCATGCAATAGGTCGTTAACCACCACCAGTATGGAGGCCCAGTAGTAAGCTCGGAGACAGGGGACGCCGATACCCCCCTCCCAAACCGATCTCTGGAGTGTAGCCAGTGCAATACGAGGCTGTCCCCCTCCCCATATGAGGTCTCTAAGGAGGGAGTCAAGGCTGTCAAATTTGGCATCCTGAATCTCCAGTGGTGCATTTTGTAATACATAGAGGAATCTGGGCAGGGTGATCATCTTAAAGAGGGCGGCTCTGCCCATTAGTGTCAGGGGGAGAAGCCTCCAATGGCGGACATCGTCTTTAAAACGGTCCATGATCGGCTGGAGGTTATGGGCTGCGTAGCGCGTCAGGTCCTCCGATATCCAAATCCCAAGGTAACGGAAGCCGCCTGGTTCCACTTTGTATGGGCATTCCTGGGGGACGGCCAGTATACCGCCCTTTACCGGGAACAGGATAGATTTGTCCCAGTTGATTCTCAGCCCACTAAATTCTCCGTATCGGATGAACATTTGCGTTACTATGGGGTAGGTTCGTATCAGGTCACCCAAGTATATCAAGAGGTCGTCCGCGTACAGAGACGCCCTGTCTTCGTGCCCCTCCTGCCACCTGAATCCCAATCAGTCCTTGCTCTGGCAGAGCCACAGGGCGAGTGTCTCTATCGTGAGGGCGAAGAGAAGGGGGGGACAGAGGGCATCCCTGCCATGTGCCCTTGCCCAGGGGAAAAAGTTCAGAGGGCCACCCATTTACCTTCACCTCTGTTTGTGGGTCTGTGTAGAGAAGTTGTACCCATCCCAGGAAGTTGTCCCCAAATCCCATTCTTCGCATAGTTTCCCAGAGGATGTCCCAGCGAACTGAGTCGAACGCCTTTTCAAAATCTATGGCAAGTAGTGCAAGCGGTTTGTCTATGATAGGGGCCCTTTCCAACAATAGGTGGAGGCACCGCAAGTTCATACGTGTCGATTTATGTGGCATGAACCCACATTGGTCTGGGTGGACCAGGGAGGTAATTACCGCTTGCAACCGGTTGGCCAGGATCTTGGCAAGGATTTTGGTTTCACTATTGAGTAATGAGATAGGCCTATAGGAGGCACATTGCTCGGATGGTTTACCTGGTTTGGGAATAACGACTATCGTGGCTTTAAGCAGATCTGGCGGGAGAGCGCCCTGGTCGCGGGCCCCGAGAAACATTTTGTGAAGTTTCTCCCCACCGAATTTCTTCCAGGTCTCGACCGGGAACCCATTGGGGCCCGGTGTTTTCCGCGACTGCAATTGAGCTACAGCCTCAGCGATCTCCGCTTCGGTGAGAGCCGATACCAGTTGTGCCCTCTGTTGTTACGATAGGAATGGCATGGTGATATTATCTAGTAGGGAGGGATCCAGAGGGGACACTGGGGCGGCATACAAAGTAGCATAGAAGTCAGCAAAAGCCTGTGCTATATATCCCTGTTTGAGTGGCATTTACCATTCTGCGGGGTTATGATCTCTCTAACGTGGCGTTGACCCTCATCTCTTCTCTAGAGCCAGGCCAACATTTTCCCAGCTTTGTCTCCGCGTTCATATACCCTTGCCCTGGAGTCTTGGTGGGCTTGCCTGGCGTTGTCTAATTCGATATGTCGAAGGCATTCTCTAGCACCCTTAAGCTATCTGAGAGACTCCGGGCTTGGGTCACGAACATATTTGGCTTCCCAGTCGCCCACATCAGTTTCTGCCTCCAGCAGCTTCCGAAGTCACTCCCTTTTGTTACCCGCTACCCAGGAAATCGCCTCCCCTCTCAATACTGTATTGTATGCTTCCCATATCGTGACTGGGTCATCGACCGTAGGGGTATTAATTTCAAAATATTTATTAGTTACTTCTGTGAGGTAGTCAACAAGATCAGGGGAGCCCAGATAGTAGCTATTCAGCCTCCATGATCGGGGTGGGGTTTCATTTTGTATGTGCAGTACCGCCATGAGGGGTGAGTGGTCTGAGATGCCTCGGGAGAGTAGGTCTGCAGCGGTCGCCCTGTGTATATCGGTGTTTGGGAGGAAGAGGTAGTCTAGTCTGGACATGGACCCGTGTGCTCCCGAGTGGAACGAGTAGGCCTCGTCCACAGGGTGGAGATGCCGCCACACATCCCGAAGGCCCAGGGCCGATGCAAATTTTGCTAGTTTGGTTGGAGCGTTCAGGTTATGGTCCCTGATGTGAGTGCAATCTTTTATATTACACATGACGTCATTAAAATCGCCCCCCAAAATCCACGTATAAGGTGGGTGTTTTGCCATAAGGGTGACCAACTCCTCCAGGAATTCCTCTCCCAGTCCTGGGGGGGAATACACTGACGCAATGGCCAGTGTTTCTTGCCCCAGTGTTCCTATAACCACCACATAGCGACCCCGGGGGACTTGTTCAACTATTAGCGATGTGAATGGAACGCGTTTATGTATCAGGATAAGAGTCCCTCTGGATCCCATAGTGTATCCCGCATATAGGGCCAGTCGGTAGTTGGTTCTACGAAAGAAAGTGCAGCTAGTCCCAGCTAAGTGTGTCTCATTTATCAGGGCGACGTCGGGAGAACGCCTGTTCAAGAACTGCAGAACAAGACGTCGCTTGATTCCGGACCCCAGCCCGTTCATGTTCCATGTGATTATTTTGAGAGACCTGGGGCGCTCAGGGGTTGATGCGTGGGTCATGATGGGTTGTTTCATGGAGTTGCCATATGTCGGGTGTGTTGGGTGGCGTGATTCATTAATTTCGTGAATGCGTAATAAACGTGTATTAATACTGTAACAAAAACAACAAACTCACCCATCCCCCCTCCCTATACTCCACCCCAACACGAAGTACCTGTCGTCCGAACATCGTTGGCACTCGGAACTAGAGTGTCAGCTCAAACTTGGGGTCCTGGCTGGCAGGCGAACAGAGGGGGTCCCCTCTGGTCCACAGCTCCTACCGCCTTTGAGCATTCCGTAGTTCTTAGGGTCCACTTATGAGGTCGGCCTCTCTTCGGTTCGATATTCCATCGCTTCCTAGTGTTCGTTGGTTTCCCTTGCTTTAATTGGTGGGATTTGCCGCTGGTTCCTGGGCCTCTGGGTGCCCCCCGGCAGGGAGGCGATCCACCCCAGGCCGGGGTCTCCTTCCCCGATCAGTCGGTCTTGCCGTCCAGTCCCCTTTAATGTGCGTTTCTGCCCATCACCAGGCCTACTTCGGATCCGTAAAGTGAACTGTGGTTCCCTTGTGGTGGATCTTGAGTTGGGCCGGAAACAGCAGTCCGTATCTTACTTTCATGTGGAATAGTTGCCTCTTCAGCGGTTCAAACAACTGTCTTGCCCTCTGCACCTCCCGGGTGTAGTCAGGGAAAAAGGCGATTCGGGAGCCGTTATGGGCAATTGTGCCCTTAGAGCGAGCCATTTGAAGGAGTGCATCTCTGTCCCGATAGTTAAGGAATCTGGCTATGATCGTTCTGGGTGGTGCGCCTGGTATATAGCATTCTGCGAGCTCTCTCCACCGAGAAGAACTTAGAGAAGGGGTGAGGCGCATAGATGTCTGCCAACCATTGTTCCAGGAAGAGCTCTATACTGGGCCCTATCTCCCCCTCCGGGAGGCCGAGGATGCATATATTGTTGCGGCGCGATCTTCCTTCCCCCTCATCCACACGGGCCTCTAACATTTTCAGACGATTTAGTGTCTGGGAAGAGTTGTTGATTAATGCCTCTAATGTTATCTTCAGTCCCCGAGATACGCTGTTCTGCCTCCCCCGTACGAGCGGAGAGTTTCTGCAAGTCGTGGCGCAGAAAGGAGACATCCGCGGCTATACTATAAATTTTCATCTCCATCGAGGAGCGGGAGCTGGCAATGGCGGCCATCACGTCTCTCAGGGAGAGGGCAGTTTCGTCCTCGGGAGGGGGGGGGTGTCTGTGGTGTGTGAGACTGCGAGGCCTGGGCCTGTGCCACCGCAAATTGGTTTGCGTAGAGGCTTTTTTTCAATTTGTCTTTGCCCATCCTTGGACAGAGGCAGTTTCGCAGGGTTGTGTGCGCCAGGGAGGGACCGAGGCTTGCTGTGGGTCAGGTAGGACAGCATGTGCGACGTTTACCAATGTGTGGGTTTGGGTTGGTGACTGGGGCCACTCACCGGCCTCGCTGGATGTCGCGGTAAGAGTCTTCCTGGCTCAGCCGTCGAGCTCCTCGTGGGCCAGGGATGGTACAGTGTTTTCCGGCAAGTCTGCTTGCAGTACCGTCGCTCCCCGCAACCCGACAGGCCCCAAATTGCATCACGCGCCGGCGGCAGCCATCTTGGGGCACGGGAACCCTCTCCGTTTCGCTCTTCACTCGCCTCGGGTTCGCTCTTTGGGCTCCGATTTTCCCTGAATTTTGCATCCGATGGTGCCCCAGCGCGTCAGCTATCAATGCAGGTGTCAGAAGTGTATAGAACTCTCAGGAATCAGGCTATAAAAGACAGGATATTTGCAGCGGTCACAGAGCCGATCAAACTAACATCCGCTCCATTGCGCTGCTGGCCACGCCCCCCTAGTATCTTCCTTCTCGGCATTGCTCCAAAACTGTCCCTAGTCCGATCTCACTAGCATCGACTGTGAGAACAGTTCTGTTCTTTGGGTCAAATGAACTTAAAGATAGTGCCCTGTCAACATCCTCCTTCAACTGCACAAACTCCGCCGGACACTCCTGTGACCATTCGAATTTGGCATTTTGTTTCAATAACACACGGAGCATACAGTCTTCTCGGCATACGTAGGTATGAATTTGACATAATACTCTGTCATTGGCAAAAATTATCTGAGTTGGTCCTTGTTCCCCAGTGATATGGCCTCCCTGATTACCTTAACCAATCCTTCCCAAGGTTTTATGCCACTGGCATCAAGGGTGTCCCCCAAATACGTCACACTAGGCACACACAACTGACACTTCGACAACATCACTGTCAAACCACTTTTCCGTAAAATCTGCATGACACGATGCACCCTCTCATCATGCTCATCCTTACGCTTAACCCAGACCAAAATATAATTCTGGAAATAACTCACCCCAGGCACTCCCCCAAACAATTCTTGCATCAACTGCTGGAAAACCGCAGATGTGAGGCCAAATGGCATGTGACAAAACCTGTATGCACCAAAAGGTGTTACAAATGAGGTCTAAGGTTGTGACTCCTTATGTAGATAGATTTGGCGGTACGGCGATGAGGTTGAAAGTGGAAAGTGGAAAACCACTCTGCAGGTCTCATCGTCAACAACAATTCATTAATATTTGGAAGGGGATGGCGATCGACGCAGATGCTCGTGTTGAGCTCCCTAAGATCCACACCCGTCTTAACCCTGCGTCCCGTTTATGCGCCAAAACCACTGGGGACAACCACTCCAAACTCTCAATCTCCTCCATTATCCCTGCCTCCTTCAATTTCTGCAATTCCATATTCAACACTTCCCTGGCCAACACCGGAACATTCCTTACTTGGTGTGACTTGGCCACTGCCCCTCTTTTGAGAACAATTCTGTGCAAGAATCCCTGCAACATGCCCAACTGCTCTGGAAACACTGTCGGGTATCTGGTACATAAATGTTATGCTGACATGATGTCACCTAACTGGTCTTCCACACTCAACACGGGTACACTCTTGCCATGGCATAATTTCTAGAACCAACGCTGCTTGTTCATCCCAACCCAATACACATGCTCCCTTATGTGCCACATACAATTGTCCTTCTATGCTGTGTTCCTTGCACTCAATTCAAGCCCATTCATACCCAAACACCTTTTTGGGCACCTGGCCATAGGCAGTGGGATTTATATCAGATGCTTTGAGTGCAGACACTACCTTCCCAAAATTCTCTTTATATACTTCTGGGGAAATCTTAGTGTAAGGGGAACCTGAATCCACCAACATTTCCAGCCACATCCCATTCACAGTCAAGGTGTCCCACGGCCCCTTCTTGGCCCCCCTTAAACATGTAGTATCACCCCTACCCTCATCACACCACTGGCATGAGTTGCAGCACTGTCTGAAAATCCTTCGCCCTCAAGCATCATGACGCTTTGTTTATATTGTGTGCCACTATCCTCATCATTCAACCTGCACATCCTGGCATAGTGCCCTTAAGTTTTTCAATGGCTACACTCCACGACCCACTCCTTTGCTCCAGTGGGATGACTCGACCAAACGCACTTCTTGCACACTTGTTTCATCGCACCCCCTTGGTTCATTCTGCTAAATCTGTTTGGTTGGCCATCAAACTTTTTCGCCTTGCTTCTGACATCACCGCTACCCCTCTTAGGTGGTACCAATACAGCCTGGATTGATTCTCCCTGAACATTCCTGTCCACCCTCTCTGTGATGACTCGGACAGTGGCACGTGACTCCTCTATGGCTCTTGCAATCTCAATCACCTTATCCAAAGGCGGGTCTCTGTCTATCTAATCTTTCTCTGACCTTAGAATTGCTGGTCTCTGATGTATTCCTCTTGTACCCCTGTAAACTTGCAAGTGGCCATGAGAGTACGTAAAGCCGCAAAGTAGGCGTCAATACCTTTCCCAACTCCTTGTACCCTAAAGAAAAAAATTGTATCGTTCAAGTACCATAACATTTGGATCCCTTCCCAAATCTCCCCTCCAACATTCTGAGAGCTATTTCATATACACTCAACTCTTTCACCCTCTCCGCCACCTGGCATGTATATTTCCTCGCCCGGCAAATGTCTGAACAACCTGAGGCCTTTCGTGCCTTGACAGTTCAATAATGCCACCTCCTTTTCATCATCGCAGCACTTGGAGCATCCAGCCGCCCTCATGTACACTTTGAACTTATCCACCCAGAGATCACACACAACTGGGGGTTCCCCCGGGGAAATAAAGAACGCCGGGGGAGGCCCGGCGTTGCTGTGCTGCATGTCTGCGTGAAATTGCTCCACCACATTACGAGTAATTTGGCTGGATTTCACTTGAGCACCCCTGGGTCACAGTACTTTTCACTCGAGCACCCCTAGGTCACTGTGCTTTAGTGTTCTAGTGGCCTTCCACCTGCCAGTGCTCTCTTGCTGCACACCCTGGTGGTTTCTATAGCATGCACACTGAGTGGTAATGAACTCTCAGATACAGTACCTTGTCCCTTATTTCTTCTCCTGGAACGCTGGGCAGAACACATGCCTATGCTCTCAGTGTCTCTCCTTCCTCCTCTGAGTGCCTCTCTGCTGAACAGCCAGCTCCCTTCGCTGTATAATCAGAACTCAGTACTGGTCATAACCAAAGCTAGGTGTGTTCCCACAGCACTTAGGGAAGATGTGTCCAAGGAAATTAAAAAGCTACTTAAACAAGGAATAATTGAAGAGGTAGAAGCCACATAATGGGTTTCCCCAGTGCTGGTAGTAGATGAAAGGGAAAGGAAAATGTCAGATGGTGCGTCGACCTTCGAGCATTGAATAAACACGTCTTTGTTGATACATTTTCATTAACTAATATAGGAGGAATGGTAGGTAGGATGGCAGGTGCCAAATATTTCAGCACATTAGATCTCACGTCAGCATTCCACCAGGTTAGTTTACATCCCGCATCCTGCAACTTTACCAGGTTTGTTAGACAGGAGGGCACTTTTCCGTATACGAGAATGCCCTTTGGCCTAGTGTCAGCTGAGCGTATTTCAAAAGATTAATGCAGAAGCTATTTAGTGAGGTTCAAGGAGTGTGGTACGTCGAAGATGATATTCTGCTCACAGGAAGTTCTCAGAGAGAACATGACCAGAGGTTAATGCAAGTCTTGGGTACGCTAGATCGAGTGGGCCTGACCCTGCAACAGAACAATTGTAAGTTTTGAGTAAAAGAGATTGACTATTTAGGACACAAACTCAATGGACAAGGTGTTGCTCCTAAAGAGAGTTTAGTAAAGGCTAAAGTGAACATGGAAATTCCTAGTGACAAGAAATTTAAAGCCTTTTTAAGGGGTAGTAAGTTTACAGTGTATACAGATCACAAGCCCCTAGTTGGCATATTCAACTCTTAAGGTTTGGATAGTGTTCTAGGAGAATCCCAAGCTGAGTTACTGCTTTGCAAGGACACCTACCTGAAGTACAACACATCTCAGGGAAAGACAATGTGTGTTAACAGATTTCTCATCTAGATGGTATAGTTTTCAAATTGATGAAGAGAACTGTAACAATGAGGAACTGAATGGAGAGGTGTTTTGGATCTGTGAACCCTGAATTTCGGAAGCTGAGTGGAAAGAGGCGAAGAAAGCAGATACACAATTGAGTAAAGTGATAGAATTGTACAAAATAATTGGACACTGGAAGATGGCTTGTGGGCCTTTCATAAAATGAGTGATTAAGTGTGGAAGGTGGTTTTCTTTTCAGATCTAGGAGAGTGATCCCTCCACAAGACCTCAGACACAAGTTAGTAGAAATCGGTCATGAGGCACACTTGGGGATGTCCAAGACCAAGGGCCGCTTTGGGGTGCATTACTGGTGGCCAGAATTGGAGAGTCTAGTGGAAAGCGTGATAAAAAATCTGTATTATGCAAGGAATCCATCATGTCTCTGATGGTCACGAGACCCATTTCCAAGATGGCCGAACAGCTGGGATTTGCACACCCATTTCAAAGTCTAGGGAAACTCATGGCAACAGTTGTAAGATTCCACATCGATGAGTCAATACTCCTTGTGCCTCAGAGCCGGAGATGAGTTTGTTTCCACTTGCAGTAAGCTGTCTCACATGAACTGTGGGAGCTACTACTGGACGATATAATAGAAAAAACAATGGGGCCCAAACTGTGGACCCTCCTATTAGTAGTTCCCAAGGACAATGGTCGGATATGCCTCTGTGTCGACATGAGGGCTGCTAACATCGCTATACAACATGAAAGACATCCCGGCCCCAACATTGAGGACATGATTGTTAAACTGAATAACGCAAAATTTTTCTCAAAGTTGGACATCAATCAGGGTATCATCAGTTAGAAGTGCCCCTGGCATCCAGACTAATTACCACGTTCGCAAATCATGACAGATTCATCCGATACAAGATGCTACATTTCAGAAATTCGAAGGCTGCAGAGATTTTCCAGGAGGCCATCAAACAAATTCTCCTCCCATTCCAGACAGCATTTAATTATAGTGCCGACATCCCTGTGTATGGAACATCTCAGGCGAAACATGACAACACACTACTGGAAGTATTCACCATCCTCCAAGAAGTGGCACTCGCCCTGAACGTCGAGAAGTGTGGTATGATGAGAGAAATCTCAGTTTCTATGGACACACATTCTCAGACCAGGACATGCAACCTGACCCTTAGAAGGTCTGCACGAACATGAACCTAGCTGCACCTGTACAAGTAGTTGAGGAGAGATCCTTCCTCAGCATGGTGCGAGGTATCTCCCGAAGTATGCCACCACCAGGGATCCTCCGCAGCGCCTCCAGAACACCTCGTAAACATGGCCGCGTGAATGTCAAGTGGTGTTCGGACAAAGGAGGCACTGTCTGCAGCAAAGCATATTTCAACCCAGTGTGGCACACAAATTATGGTGGATGCTAGCCCAGTGGGCATAGGGGTGACAGTGGCTCAAACAGAAGCAGTCTCCACAGGACTGCAACATATCATTGCATATGCCAGCAGGGCATTTTCACTGATGAAGTGGCACATTCACAGGCAGAAAAAGAGGGCCTGGTGGCAGTGTGAGCATGCAAACACTTCCATTACTTCATAACAGGAAGAAAGTTCACCCTAGTGACCGACCATGAAGCACTACTGTCACTGTTCGGAAACCCTTGCATGACACCACCTATCTATGACATCATCCTCAAGGAGCAATCCAGGCAATAGTGTAGGCATATATCCAGTACATGACTGCCAACGCTCTTCCCTCAGCATTAACAATGATGGAGTTTAAAGACCTGATACAGCTGGCCATAGAACTGACCAATACAAACAGGTTGCAGGATTACTGCAGGCAACTGAGATGATGTCCATGGGCCAATCGGGACGACATAACAAGGATGACGAAAATATAAACAGAACTGGAGGTAGTCGATCCACTGATTGATGAGAGGTTGCTGCCTGGTGGTCCCTGAAAATCTAAGAAGTAACGTGATACAGACAGCTCATGAAGGGCACAGGGAGATGGAAAATACCAGAATCAGTTTATGCGCAACTGTTTCCCGTGCCAATGTACAGCGAGATCGAACCCTCCAACACTGCTACAGGTGACCACCATACCTGAGACCGACTGGTACTGAGTCACTATGGAGTTGTATGGCACGGTAAAAGGTGGAGGATACCTCCTAGGTGCCATAGATTAATCCTCAAGGTTCCTGGTGGTGAAGCAAGCGCCCACAACTGCATTTGTTCAGGTAGCAGGAATCATTGATGCAGTGCTCAGTGATTTGGGCATTCCACGCACTGTAAAGAGGGACAACAGTCCACCATTCAATGGGAATTAATTCAATAGTTTTGCACATCACATGGGGTTTCAACATCAGAAAACACCCCCACTTTGGCCACAAGCAAATGGGATGGAAGAGCGGTTCATGTCACTGATTAAGAGAATGCTACAGAAGGCAACAATAGAAAATATGTCGAGCCAGCTGAATGCTGAGACACTACAGTAATACCCCACATAGGCCACGGGAGAGACTCCAGCAGAATTCTTGATGTCAAACCGGCCGAGGACAAGGTTGATCAGAAGCCATCCCGAAAAAGGGCAGAAGAATGAAGGGGTGATAGAGAGAGAGAGAGAGAGAGATGCCCATGCCAAGCTGTGTGCCAGAGAACAGACAGACCGAAGAAGAAGAGATGGGGCAAAGGAATTTGTAGGAGGAGAATAAAGTACTCATAAAACAATGGCAGCAAAAGAAGACGGACTCCAGGCATGCAGTCAAATCAAAGTTCCAGAAGTCATGGGCACCATGGTAATGGCTGAGAGTGACTGCAAAGAAATAACAAGAAACCCATCCCATTAAAAAAGGCTACTGAGACAACAGGATGGAGAGAATGCTGAAGAAGAAGAGAGAACAAACCCCAGGGGAGAGCGAAGAAAGACGATCAGCTGACCACGGCGGACACCACCCTGAAGGAAGTAGCAAGTCACATGGACACAGGTCGCCCACATAGGAATGTACAGAAACCTGCCTGCCTAATAGAAGAAATACAAGGGCTTGAAAAAAGATATGTTGGGTTTGGGGGGTCATGAGGGAAACCTCCAGGGCCCTTTTAGAGGAGGAACCTTAGACAGGGTCTGTGAGGGAAGACAGAAGAGGAGGGGATTGTAAAGGAAAGGAAGAGGAAGACATGTTTTACATGCAATGTGTTCACGGTCTCACTTCCTGAGCGCAATTTCAAGATTTCATGGTTCTTGGTGGCCCAGCTCCCAAGGATTACAATTAAGCAAATGTGTACATCACTTAATGTTGTTCAATGTGTTAAAATAGGGCCCAACAAAAATCGAATGCCCCTAAATGTATTTGTCATAGCTTTCGAATTCCCAAATCATATCCATAATTATTTTGCACTTACCTGCATCTTTAAGGGCTGAAAGGTATGATGTAAAATATGTTTAAAGGAGAAAATATTTAATGCCCCGAATGCAGATACGTTTTCTTCAAACTTAGCGAGAACACAGGTCTACCTCCCTAAGCCTATTCAGAAATTCTTAATGCCCTTTTGGGCGCACAATGTATGTTATTTACACCAAGCTATTGTGAAAAGGACCTCATACTAAAAAAACATTAAATCGGAATGTAAAATGCAGGTGTCCTGTTGAAAAACCCAATCCACCTGATCAGGATCCAGGTCTCCTCTTGCTGTGCTCAAGCTTCAAAATACCTGCAACAGGAGTCGAGCGTCCAGAATAAAAGTTCCCAACACTGATACAGGAATTGGGCCATAGTCATCTTGCTAGAGGACTGACAACTGCTAATGTAGGATAACCGGTTAGGTCACCAAGTAGTTGCTGAAGGAGTCTGTGCTCGAATCACCTATGGCAAAAACCAGGTCATTGAACCATCTGGTTTATTGAGGGAAACCTCTACTACTGCAAGATGCAAGTTTCAAACGCTCCTGGATTCTGGTCTCGAGGCCAGGCCGTAAGCGAGCAGAAGCAAGGTCTTTAAACTTCTACTGGGCACAGGTCTGATCTGGCGCAAAGCATTAGTGTTCGAGCACCTGCTGCAGGAGCCAAGCCATAAGCCACTTTCTGGAAGACGGGCTGCAGAATGAACCCCACTAAGTCTTGCTTGCATTTACAGATGCATAAGTCAAACAAATGACCTACTGCTGGAATCTGCTTGTGAGCTTCAGGCTGCGGGATTTGCATTTCCAGAAAGATGATGGTGGAGGCTGATCTGGAGCTTCCTGCTGTGAGATAAAGGCACTGTGTGCCAGGATGTGGCTTCAACCACAAATTTGAGAGGTCTTGCCCGTCTACCTCCTACTGCAGGACACCATACTTCTGCTGCATGATGTAGGCATCCAGCAACTTTCTGCAGTAGCCTCTGTTTGAGTCTCCTGGCATAGGAGTCTGCAATGCACTATATGAAATTCCAACATAGTTGTCATATGGAAACATTGTTGCATCTAGCCGTAATAGAGAGTTTTTAGGATTCATTTTGCAAGCTATATGTAAATGAATGAAGGACTAATGGCATATCTTCAGGCTGCTCGTGCTGATTTTTGCAATCTTCCTCCCACACATTCCATATATTATGAAAGAGCTCCATATGTAGACTTGAGTAATTCTCAGAGCAAGTAATGTTAGAGCAGCTTCAGCTTAACTTCATCGCTAGAAGTGATGTCCCATGAAAAAGTACCCCGCTACATAGAGGCCAAATGTGTTCTGCAACTGACCTTGATAAGCAACCTGCCTTGATAAAAAAATGTATAACTGCTTTTATGAAATAAATAATGATGGTTCCCAGTGAACATATTATCAGGGTTGGTGGGAATGTGAATGCAGCGGAACAACGTTTTCTTGTATGCATTAACATGTTTAAACGGTATCCAGGCATTGTTTCTAAAACAGTTTCGAATGACAAAAGTTTTTTTAAAAAAATGCATCGAAAAAATGCATTTTTTGGTAGGTAAAGGTTTTTACTAAAATGGGTGTTAAGGGGTAAAAAAAAACGGGGGTGGGAGGGGTAGGGACACCCCTGTGACCCCCCATTAAAATACTTTTTGAAAAATGCATTTCTTCGACACATTTTTATTCAAAACTTTGCCATTCGAAACTATCACTAGGAACCGTTTAAACAACTCACATACTCTTCTAAGCAATACCTTCCTGCCACAGAGTGCTTATCTTTTGAAAAACCCCCAGAGCAGGAGGGACTACATGTGATGAAGAGTACGAGGACCTCGACAAAGGGAAACCTCTGAAGAAAGACTGATCAAAGAGCATCTTCTACTGTCACAGTCAGGCATTTGTGCTTGGTGAAATAATGCAGCATGAACGTTGTTAAATCCATGGATACCACACTACAAAGTAGAAGTGTCTGGTGGACCTTTGGTTGAGGTGGCCATTATCCATTATGGGTTTTCTTTGTTTGCCAGTTCTCAGCAGGTTTGAACACCTGTCTGGCATAAACTAGAGGTGCATTTCAGTGTGTTCTAAAAGCCATCTGTCGTGACCATAACATGTAATTATCTTATGACCAGCTCCAACTGGACTGGATGCTTTGTAGGTTCCTCAGCATGCATTTCAGTGAGAATTGCAACTTAACTCCAAATATATAATACCCTGTGCTTGATATTTTGGGCTCAGCAATTCACATATAACAGATGTGCTTTGCCAAGGAGGCCTATCTGCCCCACAACACATATTCAAGAAGGGCATTGATGGAAATATATTTCTGATGCACTTCCTGTGGATGATTGTATTCCTTGGGAAATAAATGCACTCCAAACATCTTTGGCTTAAGTTCTTGTAGAACACCCAGATCCGTCTTTGGAGTTTCTAACAATGGGTTAAGGGAAACGCATGTTGTAAATTTGTATTATGAAATCTGCTTTGGCTTTAAATTTAACTTATCAGGAGGCAGAAATCCCCCAAAAATCGATTACATGTCTTGTCTCTTGCAGTTGCGAAGGAAAGCCTTTCTCATTTTATTTGTTCTAGGCCTCTTTTTATTATAAAATCCCAGACTGGCAAAGCAGTAGATCATAAACATGACGACACTTTCTCGTCAATGACAGCAGAAAATGTAAAACAACTATTTCA
The DNA here is from genome assembly GCF_040938575.1 of Ambystoma mexicanum. NCBI lineage: Eukaryota > Metazoa > Chordata > Amphibia > Caudata > Ambystomatidae > Ambystoma > Ambystoma mexicanum. The sequence continues at coordinate 1,069,291,405 of NC_090936.1, forward strand.
AGGTATATTAATGGGTGATATATTTTCCACAGCACCAACTGCAAAGCGTAATTTATATCCTTACATATATGGCTTTTGTAGAGGGTCCCCAGGCAGACAATTCGACCTCCAACTCTTCTTCCCAGGGATCCCAATCCTGGTGGTTTAACCTCAACAGCCAGACATGAAGGCATAGGCTGGCAAAGTTTGGTGAAGTATTTGCCCATTTGACTACAACACGAGATTTTCAGTGGCAACTGCCATGGTTAGAAGACTGCCAGATTTGATGACTGAGCACCATGGCCAGTCTGACACAATAAGGATTGTGGCTATCGTGCAGCATTGCAATGGAATCGTACCTAAATTTCGCCCTGACAATTACGACAGCCGAAAATGCCGACTTATTTTTTTTTGGGCCCCCCTTACACCACATATATATGTGGGGGGTTTAGAATAGAATACTAATATAGGAAGGGTATATATATCGGGTGTAAAGGGGTCATTTTTGGCCATCGCAATAATCACATAGATCCCATTGCAATCGCTTCAGGATAGGAGAAAAGGCACACACAGACTAAGTCCATAGTCAATCAAGCTCCTGTCAGAGCTGGGAGATCAACTGAAGATGAGACCAATTAAAAGGACAATATTGATTTCATTTGGGTCACACAAAGTGAAGATTTGGTCTGATAGAGTCCTTGGGTGGGCTTAGAGATGGTACAATCAACACTCGCTTGCCTCACAGAATTTCCTTCCTCTTCTTCCTAAATTCAAGACAGCCTCCTTGACGGGAAAATGGTCACTCAGTCTCTGTGATTTATAGTGTTCTAAACACTTCTTTATTGGCTGTGTATCTCTCTTGGCCAAAGTAGTCAGGGTCACATGGTCTTCCTGGGCTTTCTGACACGAAGTACCCCCACCTGTCACCATTCAGTCACCCAATGGGGGGACGGGGCGAGGCTAGGTTGGACCCCAGGGTACTATCCGCTTTTTCTTTCTGATTGGAATAAGGAAACTTGTCTCTCAAACTCACCTAGGCTAAGCTCTTTGCTTCTTATTTCTAGCCTGTATTCCTCAACTACTTCAGGAATAACCATTCAGCCAAGGCGGAGAAAGACAGTCTTGGTTTTCCTTCCTTACTTTACTCTTCTCCCCTCTCTGATGCCTTAACCTCCAATCTCCTGGTCTGCCTCCTCCTCCCTTTCACTCATTCTCCACTCATTCCTTGCTCTCATCTTTTGCTTTGCCGCATCTCCCCTCCACCCCTTCCTCTTTCCACTGATGTTCAACCTTCTCTTTTCTCTCAGCTTCCTCCTTCGCTTCTTCACACCTCAGATGCTATTTCTTCTCTACCTCTACTGCTTTTCTCTAACCTCCTCCTTCCTACTACCCCTCCTCCTCCTCTACACCTCCGCCCTCTTCTTCCCACTTCCACCATTTCATTAAATGTGTTCTGAAGAATAACACTGCAATCTTTTGCCCAGAAGTACGTTGATAGGGCACTCCTGCACAGAGAAAAGTTATCCACACAATCCTTTGTGTGGGTAAGGCATGGTGATGGCATTGTCCATGAGGATCAGTATGAATTTTCCTCAGACAGGAGAAAATCCACTATTGCCTGAACGATTTCCCATAGTTCTGCTACATATCTTCTCAGTGACCAATGATTAAAAGAAATGGTCAATGTGCTCCCCATGCTACTCACAGGTAGGCATCTATTAGCCGGTCAGATAGCACAGCAAGCAGAGCGCTCATTCTGACATCTGTGTGCAGGCGGCTATTGCAGGCTCAAATACCGACAGGGCCAACTCAGCCTTTCATCCTTCCGAGGTAGATAAATTGAATACCACTCAGTGGGATAATAATATCAACTGCTATTTCTGTGTTTAGATAACTGCGAGTTTGCAGCACTATATAAAACTGCGTCATTAGCATCACCTGCGGCTGGGGATGTGGATGGTGAAGGGGCTCTCTGCTCAGCAGATGGATGTCTGCTATAGTAGGTCTTTATGAACAGGTGCAGGGACCAGAATCTGGTCCTCCATATCTCCTCAGAATTTGGACCACCGAGCCCATGCTGTCCATTAGGAGGATATTACCCCGGGTCTTGATTTGCTTTTGACATGGTAATACGTAGAAGCAATAGAAAGCATGATGATACATTGGGGGTCATTCCGAGTCTGGAGGTAAGGTACAAACCATGATTTAATTGATTTACCGGCATGGTTTTCCGCTCCATGCCATTCCGACCCCTCAGACCGTAAATTACGGCACCGTAAACTACAATGCCGTAATTTACGGTCTTGGGTTGCGCGCGCGCACCACCATGGCGAAATTAACGCCATGGCGTAAACCGGAGCTGATTCCAAGTAAGGACCACATGTAAATTACGTCCTCCTCAAGGCAGTAAAGTACCTTACCGGCATGGAGTACATACAGGCATCTCAGAGGAGGAGTAAAGAACCCTGAGCAGTGGGACCCAGAGCCACAGGTGCACACATGCAACACAGACGGAGGCCAGGAGTCTGGCACAGTAGAAAAGGAACACACCCACACACCACCACCCTCCCACACCAAGATGACACCAATTGAACAATCAAGTCCACAACCACACAAACCCCTGCAACAACACCAGGCCCCCCCACTGAGGAGACACAGGGGTAGAAGGAGGGGGGAGACAGGCCCTGCATGCAGCACCAGTGCATCCTCCGTTACCACCCCTGCAGCCCCCATGCACACGTAGAAGGACTTGACGCTCTAGGAGAAGGCCTACCAGATAGACACCCCTGACCACCTAGACTGTGACACCATCACCACCATATTGCGGCACAGACACAAGACAAGCGAGCACCATACAAATGTACAGTGCCAACCCGGCACAAGTGATGGTGTTGCCTGTGCCCCACACCCATGCTAAAGGCACCCACCAGCACACAGTGGCATGTCACAACCGTCCATTATGCGGCCACATATCCAAGTGCCCTTGCACCCCCCCCAAACACATCCCCAAACACACAAGGGTCCACCGATCCCCAACATGGACCACCCATGAGACACACAACAGTAAAGCTTGACCAAAAGCAAATGGAGTCATGCCAAATGACAATGGTGCCCCTGACAGCACCCACAGGTCGTATGTGGACCAGCTTGGCATGCACGTTGCGGACATCAACTGCAAACAATACCACTCCCCCTACGTGCAGATGGAATGCAACACTACCAAGACCCACACACATGGGTGGGCCCGACACCAAACAACTAGACTTGACTCAAAGGGCCTGCTGATATGACATATGATATGATATGATATGGCATTTGGAACGCGCCTATACACAAGTGTTCCAAGGCGCGACGAGGCAGGGAGGGGGGAACAAGGGGAAGACAGACAACGATCCTACTAGGCCAGGTGTCACACAGACCGCGCAAGTGCAGGGGTAGTGAGAAGGGAATAAGTGCAAGGGGAGGGGGGAAGTGCAGTACAAAGTAAGTCGAATATACAAAAATAAATTAATAGGGCCAGCTGGTGGCAAGTGCAAGGTAAGTGCAGACAAGTGCTGGGAAGGGGGGGGGGCTGTAGGGATACAGAGACAGTCCCGCAGTGCAGGGGTTGCCAGGGAGGCAGTGTAAGTGGAGAGTGGCTGGGCCCAGGACCGAGGTCAGCGAGAGTGGCCCAGATGCAGATCCTGTGCAGTTTCAGTGAAGAATTCAGCAGGGGAGAGGGAGAGAGAAAGCAGAAGCAAAGAGGAAGGTCATGAGGTGCTTCCGGAACCAGAGATGGTTCTCCTCAAATATCAGGGATGCAGGAAGGCTGTTCCAGAGGGAGGCCCCTGCCGCGGAGAGAGATCTACCCCCAGCTCGTTGCTCCGAGAAGCGGCTGACCCTGAGTGAGTCGGAGACGGATGAGCAAAGGTCTTGGGAAGGAAGACATTCAGGAAGAGAGAGTAGAAGGTATTCATGCCCCAGGCCCCAGAAGGCCTTGTGGACAATGCATAGTGTTTTGAACTTAAGGGAAGGAGGCAGTGGGTGTGCCGATGAGGAGAATCTCAGTCTTACTAGCATTAAGGCAGTGTTCATTGGCTGCACACCATTCCTGGATATCAGACAGACAGTCAGAGATGAGGGAAGGAGAGGAGGATGCCGAGGGTAGCCTGAAAATTCGCCGGGTATCGTCCGCATAGCGCTGAAAGTTTGGGCAGAGGGTGGTGATGCGGTGGCCAAGGAGTGCCAAATACTGGTTGAACAGCCAGGGAGGGAGATTAGATCCCTGGGGAACACCACAGGTGGAGGAAAAGATGTCAGAGAGGAGGGCCCCAAGTTGGACCTGGGAGGGTCGATTGAAAAGGAAAGCGGTCAGCACGCTACCGCGCCACATGGCACAACATGCAGGATGACCTGTCTGGCTGGCTGTTGAGTCGTCTGACTGTGTCATGCAAGTGCACTGGTGCCACAGGGTGGGTGCCTGCATGAACCAACTGCGTAGAAACGATGGAGCCATTGTACGTTGTTCACCCTGACAACAAACCTGCCAAAGAACCAGGGCAACGGCACATATGAACATATTTTCACTTTGCCAGAATAAGGCACCCACATCACACTACATCTACACCAACTGACAAGGGATAGGTACACTACACCAGCACCACTCATTGGCGGACACCACAACCGCAAGTGCATATCCGAGGGCACACTGCACATTCACATTGTGGCATCCCCCAGCCTGGCACCACATTGGAGACTCACCCCTGGAATGGAATTCACGGAGGACAGCAGGGGTACGATATCACGTCACCAGCATGGCACCCCCATAGGAGTGTTGGGAATCACCATAGAATGGATCAGAGCTGGATGATGGACATGATCCACAGCCAAATGAGAATGTACACAGTACACAGCACCAGAATGATCCGACATCAGAACAGCAGCATGCGACAAAGGAACATGTACCCCAAGATGTCCACACCAACGTTCACGGACCATCATGTAGACACGACACCCCACAGCATTACATTGCATCGGACACATATTTGTGTCCCTGATCGTGCCGAATATATCTATGTACATGTACATATGGCCACCATCAAAAGCCTGCCATGACAGCCAAGTACTGTTCACCACCATGACAGTCCACACACCCACCTCATTTTGCGACACATGCAGCTGTTGGTGGATGTACCCTAACAGCAAGCCACATGACCCCTGCCATGAACCCCCTGAACAGACCCATGGGGCAACCAGACTATGGCCATACCCATGCATGCGTGTAGATGCAGCAGTCACCAGGTTTGCGTGATGCACATATGTGCCGGCGAACCAGGATGGTGGCTGACCCCTCCACTGATATCTGGTGTCGAATGTGCCCATGCCATATGTGCAGATGGACAAAAAGTGCAATGAAGAATGTCCACAACGGTTCAACTTTGCAACACCAATTGTGTATTGAGATAACAAGAAATGAAAAAACAGTGCTTACATCAGCAAATGCCCACGCCCCCTCCCCCCTTCCCCCAACTCCAGAACACATCATCACCCCCCTCCCCCCAACTCCAGAATACATCACCCCCCTCCCCCCAACTCCAGAACACAACATCACCCCCCTACCCCCTCCCCCCAACTCCCGAGCAGTCGTCCCATGTAGGATCTGGGGACCACATGTGGCAGGAATGGCTAATGTCCCTTGGAGCCCTTGTCTGGGGGAGGCAAATCCCGTTTGCGCAAGGAAAGCCGGAGGTGTCTCTCCGGGCTGCCTTGCGTGGCCTCACTTGTCGCGGACGTGTCCTCCTGCTGTGGCTCCGTATTTTGACTCCCTGCCTCAAGGGCATTTGCTATGCGGTTGAGGACATGGCATAGCCGGGTTGTATTGTCCGTCAGGGAGTCGCACAATCTGGTGGTGCAGTTGTTGAGGGACTGGCGCATTTGATAGAGTTCCTCATGCAGTCCAGCCCTGGTCTGGCGATTATCCTCAATATAGTTCTCTATGCTGAACTCTGAACTGGCCAGGTGAAGGGAGGCCATCGAATGATCTACTTGCACCAGCATGCTGTGCAGGGGGTTGTATGGGTGGACTGGGGGGAACGACGTCACACCCCAGCGGGTCAAGTTCAAGGCTGTGCACTGGTGATGGTGCATCCCCGGAGTCACTGTATGACGCCAGTGTCGCGAGGCATGGTTACAGCATTTGCATGCTCTCCTGGTCGTCCTCCGACATGGGCCCCTGGATGGGTGGCGGGCTGGGCTCCCACTCATCTGGTGCGGTAGTGGCAGCCTCCCCTGAGATGCTCGATTGTGCTGAGGTAGCGGTTTGCTCAGCTGCTGCCGCGGATGTTGTGTGGTTTGCTGGTCTGCCAGCTTCAAGTGGCCTTTCCGTAGGCGGAGGGGTGGTTTTTTTGGCTGCTGGCTTCGGCCTGGCCCTGCCAGTACCCGCGGAGGTGCTTGGCCGGCTTCCTTGGGGCTCTGTGCTGTCATGGTCTGTGCCTGTGGGGGTAGGAGAGAGGGACAACATTAGTGTATGTGCTATGTCCTATTTGCATACATGGTTGCATGGACATTTCAGTCATTACGGGTTGTTCAGTTTGGGGGGTAGCTATGGCAGTGGTACATGTGCATGGTGATGACATATACACATGTTTGGGAGTGATTCGTTGTGCCCTGTTCATGTACATTTCGGCAGGTACTATGCCTACCACGCTGGACAGTGTGCATGATGGGCTGTGCAAGTCAGTGCAGTATGGTTGATGTGCGTTATGTACTCGCACTTGGGCCAGCATTAGGCGGCACTTGCCTCAGCATTTGTTGGATGGGAGGATGCGTTGGATGGGGGGAGGGCAACACGAGAGGGTGCCTTCGATGGCCCCTGGGTCAGTTTACATTATGCAATGGACATTGCCAGTGTACACTGTTAACACTCACCTCCTTCTGCAGAAATCGTTCCGCCGCACTCCATGGTCCCCACGCCCTCTATGGATTCCGTGCCAATGAGCTGCGCGCAGGTCTCCTCCCACGGCTCTAGTTGGACCTGTGTACTTGGCCCACCTCCCGTCTGCAGGGCCTGGCTGCGGTTGCTGGAGAGGAGGCCCCGCACCCGCAGGTCGTCCCACCGCTTGCGGCAGTTCCTTGGTGTGCGGGGGGTGCTTCCAACAGCGCTCACCCTCTGTGCCAGTTCCACCCAGATGGTCTTCTTGCGGAGGGTTGATTCTCTGCGCATGTCGCAGCTGAAGACTACATCAGCATGCTCTGCCAGGTAGTCTACCATGACCTGCAGTTCATCGGTGGAGAATTTCACCTTGCGGACGCGATCCGCCGCCCTTTTTGGTGCTTTCGGCATGTCCTGCGGTGCCTGGTCCGGTTCACGACTTTACTTTCCTCACAGGGCTACTGGCAGCTGCGGATGGCAATGGATTGTGTTTTTAAAGATGGCCGCCGCTCTCTTTCCCGTTCCTGTGCGATGTCGTAATTTCCAGATCCGTTTTTTTGCGGAGACCGTAATTTACGGTTTCTGTAAATTACGGTCACCGTAATGCACTGTCGCTAATGCTTACAGGGCGGTGTAGTACTTTACGTGTCGATTGCATGCGGTAGGGGTTTTTCAGGGGGTTTTGCGGCAGGCTGCCCGGTCCTTTTCCGGCATTGCGGAAAGCGCGTGTCCGAGAGCTCGGAATGGGCCGTAATTTTCGGCCTTCAACCAGCACGGTGTCGTACTTTACGCCATGCCGGAAAATACCGATACTTACCGGCATGACTCGGAATGAGGCCCATTGTGACTTGTAATCAGGTATGATGCAGATGCAATGTCTGATTTCAAAGATGTGCTGGCCAATGGAATGTTATGAGAACATGTATAGCAGTGTTCTGTAAGGGAGGCCTGGTATCACAAGTATGACACTAAAACAAGAGAGACAATTTCAAAACCTTTATTCAATTTTTGAGGTTTTGGAAAAACTCCTGCTTTGCCCTATAGCTATGATGGGAGTAGTCTCTATCATCAAAATAATAAAGAAACACAGTCCTAGTCAGTCTTTGTCAAATTAAAGATGGCCTATACTAACAAAAACGAATTCCTGCCTTATCTCTTATACAAAAACGTGTAAGGGAAAATATGTATGCAAAGGAAAATCAGCATCATAAGATATCAAATCAATGTGGCTGAGTCAGCTCTCCTTCCCACGTTGGACAGCACTGAGTATGGCGGTCCCCGTACATAGGATGAAACACTCTGGCTCAGGTTCTTAAAACAAAGTCAGTTCAAAACGTGGATCGAGGCCCGCTTGGCCTTCTATGTTAGTCACTTATTCCAGCTTTCAAAAGTTCTTTCACAGTTCAACAAAAGTTAACGCAGGTCTCCCTCGGTTGGGCTCAGACCTCTAAAAGCATGAAGTTCACATAGGTTTCCCTCGGTCGGGTTCGGACCTTTCAAACAAAAAGTACCTGATTTAATGTAGATCTCCCTCAGTCGGGCCCAGACCTTGCAATCAACGCACTTGCAGGGGTTCACTTCCCCAAGCTTAATTCACCTTCCTTAGGTGTTCCCCTCCCCCAAATGTATCGCACTTTCGGTCTCCCACAGTCAGGCTCACACCCTTTTACTGATGTCGAAGACTTTCGAATGTCAAGGCTTTTTTTCTATAGCCCTCCGAAGCACCACTTCGATTTTTCCTTCAACTAAGACTCTTGTGTTATTTGCCCGTGTCTCTTGGTCTGGGTAGCTCAGTATCGCAAGCACAAAAGTTCAACATTCACCTTTTTACTTCCCCTTTTTCCTGGGTTAATCTTACGCATTTTAGAGTTCATTCATTTTGTCGCTTTGTAACAGAAATTTCAGCTTTTGGCAAAGACCTACGAGTGGGCTACTTTTTTTCGCCGGCCCATTCCGCAACTCTGTATTACTGTATTCACAGTTATCAGTAATTTAAAGTTCCCCAGAGGTCTGCCTTCCTTCGCGTCTCAGCCAATCGCGGGCAGCCATCAATTGTGAGATATACTTTTGCACCTTAAATCCTTCCTTAGCACACACAGTCCTTTCATGTCGCTTGCCAACTCACCGGCTGTGTGCATTCCATTCTTGTCTTTGCAGTTTTAATTCACGAGTCAAGGTTAATACCACAGGCTTGGCTTCACCTCTCCAACTCAGTTATTGACCCGGTAAGGTTGCTGGCGCCCCTGAAACACAATGCAGTCTTCTTTTCTGGGATGTCTGTATCTTTCACAGCTCTTGAGAGGCAACAACCTCCTGCAGGGATCTCCTGGGTTTCTCTACCCTTTGTTCTCGTCCCACTGTTGGTCGGTCTTCTCCAGTAGGTTCGCCTTCGCCTGGGATGTTCTGCTCCTTCTCATGTTCCACCTTGCTCAGAGTGTGTCTCTATGTACCGCCTTTCATCCATGTTGGGAGATCTAATGGGTATCGGATATAAGTAATTAAAGTCAAGTGCTTGACTTTGCCAGACCCAATTAGTGGGACATGTCCAAAGAGATATGTAAGTGTTAGCCTCTTTACTCTCAGTCGCCCTCTTCCACGGCCCAGTGTTTGTGTAGAAAAGGGGTGGAGGGATGTTGGGACGTTGGAGGATGCTATAAAATAGGATGGGTCATGGGTACGGAAAAGGGTGGAATACCGCGTCTCACCATCGGTTTTCTCACCCCTCAAAGACCCCTCACTCAGGTAATCCTCTGCACTGGTCCACCCCCAGGAACTGGATCCAAAAGCAATGGCTGTGTCCTGGCCACCTGGATGACAAGTCCCCGAGGACTAGCGGGTCAGACACCCTTTGGTTTCTCACAGTTCTCAGATTGTAAGGCAGAGACGCTTGATGTTCTGGAGTTCAGCGAAAATACCAGAGGATGTGGGGAAGAAAGAGTAAGCATTCCATCTCAAGATAAATAGAGGATTCACTCTCTGGGTGCGTTAATCTCCCAGTTCCTAGACCTCATGTGGTTTTAACAACTACTCTTATTGAGAGGATGAATGTCTGCTTCCACATTGCGGCTTAACATCTGCGCCGCAAAAATTAAAAGTTACTCACCGTAGTGACTAACTTACTACTAGTCCTTAATCCCCTTTCCTCCAAACTGTATGGGCGTCCTTAGCTAGAGACGAGATTGGTACCTTCTCCCCTGCCCCCAACAAAAAAGCGCATTTGAGATGAGCGAAGGCGTATGCATGCTCCGCTGACCCAGCCCTCCAGCGCCTAACATCAGTCCCCCATTTTATCATCAGCCATGCTGTCTTTAGTGTGACCCACCTAATATCTGTTGAAGCCATAGGCTCGAACGACTTATGGTCCGGAGCTGCTAGAACCATATTAAGATTCCAGACGGGATGTGCCCGCTTGATGGGCAGATAAAATCTAGATAAGCCCTGCAGGGTTCTTTTCACAGCAGGGTTAGACCGAGAAGCACATCTGGCTGTCAAATATCTACAGCACTTGTTTATTTGCACCCCATTTGAGCCAGATGTGTCCCGAAAATGACAGAACCTGATCCAGTGTGCAGAAAATAGGGTCCATTTTGATGTCCTTTGCCCAAAAGTAAAAGTGTGACCATTTACTTCTGCATTGGTTCCTGGTCGAATCTTTTCTTGCCCTTTGGATAATCCTTAAGTTATCCTCCGACATCCCAGCTGCCGAAGCGTCAATTGCTCAGGAACCAAGCCGCAAGGGCTAGGCTCCCAGAGCTGGGTGATCCACTGATCCTCTTTGCTGTGTGAGAAGCTGATGACTTGTCGTGAGCAAGTGAACTGGACCCTGACTTGCCATGATAATCAGATCAGCGTACCATATTCTGGATGGCCACTGGGGAACCAACAGGATCATGCAGCACGCTCCCTGATTCCATGGCCTTGCGCAGTACCATCTGAATCAGCAGTGTCGGTGGAAACATATAGCACCAGATGTTCTTCCATGATATGTGGAAGGCACCCCCTAGAGAATGCCTGCCTTTGCCCATCCATGAGGCAGACTAGATTGCATTTTGCTTTTTCTGTCGTAGCAAAAAAGTCCACCTTCAGATAGTTCCAGGCTTCGAACAGAGGGAACAGCACTTCCGCGTACAGTTCCCATTCATTGTTCTCCACAGCCAGCCTGCTGAGCCTGTCCGCCTCCGCCATTGCTCTCACCCGGACGGTGTATGGCTGAGGGGTGAGTGTTGTGGGTTACAGTCCCAGATTTATATCATCACCCTGCATAGGGGAGTGGCTCTTGTTCCCTCCTGCTTGTTCAGATAAAACATGGACGTACAACGGTCTGTCCTGATGAGGACAGATCTGCTCCAGATGAGAGGAAGGAAAGCCCAGAGGGTAAGCTGAATAGCGCGGAGCTCCAGAACATTTATGTGCTGCCCTCTGTATTCGGTAGACCATAACCAGTGTACTGAGAAGCGGTCTAGGGTAGCCCCCAGCTCGCTAATAATGAGTCCATAACGATCATCAGAGGTGTTTGGCTGGGGCTCCCCTTATCAGGTTGGCTTCTACTCTCCTCCACAGCAGGTCTGAAGCCAGTTCCCACGTTATGGAGACTCTTTCCAACTGGGATTCAAACTCCTGATTCCACGACTTTGCTAGATACATTTGAATCTTCCTCATTCTCAGCCTGTCATATGGCACTACCAGTATACATGCCGCCATGAGCCCAAATAAGTGCTTAAACCACCAGGCTGATGTTTCCTGCCTGCTGACAAAATGGCCAGTTGCCGCTAGAATGACCCTGTCTCCCTCGAGTCGGGAATATCTTCTGTTTCTCTGTGTCCCATCTGATAACCAGCAACTCTAATGACTGTGGCGGGGTGAGCTCTGACTTGTTGAGGTTGACTGTGAACCCCAAATTGAAAAGCATGTCTGTGAGACACTGCATTGTCCTCTGCGCTGCCACTGGCAACCTGGGCCTGAAGAGCCAGCTGTCCAGGTAAGGGTAGAAATGGTGGCCATCGGCCCTGAGAACTGCTTCCTCCGCGTTCATTATGCATGTGAACACACGAGGAGCCAAGCGGCAGGACCCTGAATTGAAAGTACAGTCCCACCACTGAACTGCCTTTGTGGTTGCCATATCGAGACATGTCAGTATGTGTCTTTCAGGTCCAGGGAGAACATATAATCTCCCTCACAGAGAGCCACCGCAATATGCGCTGGCGTCACCATCTTGAGCTTTTTGACGAGTAGGAAAAGGTCAAGGAAGGGGAGGTCCAGCACCACCCACAGGCCAGTCTGGTTCTTCTTCTGTATGGCAAAGATCCTGGAATAGAAGCCTGTGCCCCTATGTAAAGGTGGCAATTGCTCCACTGCAATACTTTACACCATAAAAGCTATCAACGTCAATAGTGCTGGTGACCCTATCTGAAGGAGAGGAGGAGAAAATGGAGGCATGGCAGGGATTGGGCGCCGAAAACCTGTGCGTCTTTGTGGGGAAAAAAGGCTCAGATCCAGTCCCTAGCAAGGGACGCCCATACAGTATGGAGGAAAGGCGACAGGACGTAGGAGTATAACAGGTTATGGGTCAAGTGTAGCAAGAACTTGGATCTGTCTGCGTACCAGGGGAACCCAAATAGAATATTCCAAGATTACTCTTTTCAGAATGCCTGAGCTCTTTGCACAGCTCCAGCAGACATCCCAGTAGGATCCACCTTTCCAACATCCTCCCCATCAGAGGGTACTCACACTGGGGTATATCTTAGACAGTGTTAATGGTGCATATTGCCATTCATGGAGAGGTTTAGTACAATGCATCTTGTATTGAATAGCAACCGTTTTATATTGTATAGTTCTTATTGCATAGTAATTGCCAAAATGTGTCCGGGAATGTCGTGCCGGTTTCTGGTTCTGCCCTAATTATTCTACAAGAATAAGATTGACAAAGTTGTGGTATTAACGTGATAGCTCCTTTCTACATGTCAAATCCTTCCTCAAAGGGTTTTAAGTTTCTATAGAGGTCATCTACCAAATATGTTGCTGTATGGGTAGCCTTCAGCTAAAGCTAAGGAAATATCGATATGTGAGCCATATTTCTCCATTTGTGGCAGGCTTATCATTTGCCATTCCTCCACATTTTTCCCCACTCGCTGGAGTCCAGCTTCAAGGCATGTCTGATAAAGTCCAGAACACCATCTGGAATTGGAAGAGGCCAAACACAGCTAAATGGTTATGGCCAGGTCAAGACCAGTCAGGAGACCCTCTTCTAACATCAAAGATCCCACAGAACTGCCAGTACATGGTGGTTACTTAAACTCCCCATGGATCATGGATTCTTGGATTCAAAAGGCACTTTCCCACTGTACTGGCGAAAGAAAAGGATTCTCTTGGTAAACCCACTGTTCTTCCACTGAATTTCGTGAATGGTAGACCATGACCAGCAATTGCAATGCTTTAAAATATGTCTCAATATGTGGGATCCCACCTCTTTCTTAGGGAGTACTAGGGACATGAAGGACACTGTAGTTTCTTCCCTCTCTACTTTCAGTTGACTTCCTTAAAAATAATTCTCAGGATCCTTAACATTTGAAATAGGAACATTAGTCTCTACTCTCACCTGTCGCTCTCTGCCCCTCAGGTTAAGCCATCCCCAGCACTGCCACCCACGTTCTCGGTCATCGAGCCCATGAAGCGTGCATCAATGGAGCCTTTTGCCACTACTTTCTCTCCTCCTACACCTCTTTCCAACCTTCATCTCTCAATCACCAATACTCTGGATGTCCTTGCCCCTTGTCATGAGGAACCGCTTGAAGCTCACATCCAAGTGCAACTCTTGGTACGATTCTGACCTCGCCAACTTTAAGCGCAAGTGTAGGGTGGCTGAGAGGTAATGGAGGGCATCAGACTCATCCTCTTACAAACTGGCCTGTCGCCTGCTCCAAGGGCAATACAGACTCTCTGTCATGTGTAAGAAAAGAGCCTACCTCCAAGTCTGTGTCTCTGCAGCCTCTAACAACTCGGCCGAACCTTTCAAAATCTGCAAGGAGCTGGCCAACCCAGCTGCAGTCTCCACCTCTCATGTTCCCTCCCAGGCCCTATGCTCAGCTCTGGCATCTCATTTCACCACTAAAACTCAGAACATCGTGTCCACTTTCTCCGGTTCCTCTACCACCTCTTCGTCTCCCTCTACCACTCCAGGCCCCTCTCAGGCCGTATGTCCTCTCCCTCGCTCCTCCTTCTCCCTGTTCACTCCCAACAATGTTTCTAGACAAGACCAATCTATGAAAGCCTCATCAAAGCAAGCGCTCCCCTGCTCCCTCCTCCAGAACCCTTAAGGACCACATTGACACCCTTGCTCCAGCCTTGTCCAATTCCCGTAATCACTCTTTTGCCTCTGGAACCTCCCCCTTAAGCACTCCCTTGTGCATCCGCTCCTTAAGAAGCCCTCTGCCGATCCTTCCTCTCCGGGGAAAAACTACTGCCCGATTACCATCACTCCTTTCCTTGGCAAACACCTGGAAAAGCTGGTCATCTCCCAGCCTAATCTACATACTGAAGCTGTTGGTTGTCTCCATGACCACAAGTCTGGCTTCAGAGCAGCTAGAATCATGGAAACTGCTCTCCTTAACACCTGTGAAGACTTGCTCTCTATTCTAGACTCTAACAATCCTTCTGTCCTCATTCTCCTTGATCTATCCTCTGCTTACGACACGGCCAACCATGCCATCCTGCCCAATCATCTCGATGACAACCTGGGTATCGCTGGCCAGGCCCTAGCCTGCTTGGCCTCCGTTCTCTCCGATCAACCCTCCCAGGTCCAACTAGGGTCCTTCCTCTCTTTGATTTCTCTCTCTACATGCGGTGTTCCACAGGTGTCTAACCTCTCTCCCTAGCTCATTAACCACTACCTGGCACCTCTGGCCCACCGCATCTATACCTTCTGTTCTAACTTTTTGTGTTATGCGGATGGCACTCGGCTCTTCTTCAGGCTCCCCTCAGCCTCCTCTGCTCCTTCTCCCATACCCGACTGTCTGCAAATCAGGAATGGTGTGCCTCCAACGATCTCTGCCTTAATGCCAGTAAGACTGAGATCCTCCTCATTGGGACACCTGTCCCGTCTTCCCTCTCTCACTCTGGATGCCCAACCTGGGCCCTCTACCCGCACCTTACTGTGAGGATAAGAACCTTGGCCTCATCTTCGACTCCATCCTCTCCTTACATCTCTGATGTCTCTAAGAAGTCACACTATCAGCTCCACCTCCTAAGAGGTATTCTTCCTTTTCTAACTTTCACACAAACTCACAGTCTCCAGAGCCTTGGTTCTCTCTAGGCTGGACTACTGAAAAAGCCTCTTTCTAAATCTGCCTGCCTCTACTCTTAGCCCTTGACAACTAATCCAGAACCCAGGGATCATATCTCTCCAGCCCCAGAATCTCTCCACTGGCTCCCTGTGGCTGCAAGGATCAAGTTCAAGACCCTCTCCATCATCCACAAGGCTTTCTGGGGCCAGGGACTACACTATTTCCAAATTTCTCCTCCTAGGCATCATTGTGCTCAAACCCTCTGCTCATCCATCTCCAACTGTCTGGGGGTTAGACGCTTCTCCAGGCAGAGAGGGGGGTAGATCTCTGTCCTCGGCTGGGGCCTCCATCTGGGACAGCCTCTCTGCCTCTCTCAAACTTGAGCAGGACCACCCAAGGTTCCGGAAGCTACTCACAACCTTCCTTTTCGCTTCTGCTTTCTTTCTTGCTCTACCTTGCTGATGCTCCTGTTTGCTGTGCAAAATGGTTACCTTGCCACCCACTAAACATGCAGCTCCTGCACGACCAGTTGCCCCTGCACTGCCTCCGGACCTCAGAACCACTTCGGGACTGTATCTGAAACCCTGACTCCCTGCACTTCTGAGCCACTTCCCTGGCAGCACTTACGCGTTGCATTGCACTCACCCCTCTGCCTCCCATGCGGGCACATTTTCTCCTCCCTTCCCCAGCACTTGTGCAACTTGAATGACACAAGGTCTAGTAAGATGGTTGTTTTTGTCCTCCTTTTGTCTTCCACTCCTTGTCACGCCCAGAAACACTTGTGTACAGGCGTGTTATAAATTACTTATTATATCATATCATATATATCAATGGACAATCTCATCCATGACAGTGTCCTGTCTCCCTGGATTGGTCTTGATCATTGCCCATAACGAGGGGAGTGTGCCCCATACGAGCTTTGTAAGAACTTTGTTAGGTGGATCCACAAATTCTTTCCGCTCTTATAATGGTTCACAAATTAAAAGGATTGTAACTGAGACAACTTATCTGACTTAATCACTCCCAGAGGCATCAACACTGATTTATGAAAGTTTACTTAAAAACCAGAATAGTTACTGAAGAGATGCATTTAATACACGACGGCCAGAATTGGGGCTGTGGAATTTGTCAGGAGCATGATACCCTTCAGCAAAGAGATCTAATTTAATCTCTCACACCCCCACTTTAAACTCCTCATAAAATCATTTCAATTAGACACAGCTAATCATTCCATTACCAGTGCAAACAATAGAGAGTAAATAGGGAGCACTTCTTCGTCCCACTGCTTAGCACAAACGTATTTGATTTATTCCCATTAATTAGACCTTTGCCTAGGGGTCTGAATAAGTGGATCCCTATCAACGACTCCACACTCCTCCAAAACCAGCAGAGTTTAGTACTTTACCCATGAAATGCCAGCTGACCCAGGCAAATGCTATTTCCACATTAAGTGATAACAAGACTGTCCGCTTACTCTTTCAGTAAGGCAATTAAGTTCAGGGTCTTCCATTAACGAAGCCCACCTGATCTGTGTGTACAAGTTATGGTACTAGCATGGGCAACTTGGATGCTAACACTCCAATAATACTCTTTATATCGTGCTGAATATTTAAAGCATTGTATGACCAACAATCTTATAAATCTTTTTCCTCTTTGGGAGTTACTGACATTGTGGCATACATGAAGGAAGTCAAGATCCCCTCTCGCTCCAAAATACTATTAAAAAACCTTTGCCATTGTCTCTTAGAATCTCTTATAAAATGCCATTGTGAAGCCGTCACAGTCTGGAGTCTTCCTATACCCATACACTTTATAGCCTCTTGGACCATTCTCGAAATGGGAGAATCAAAACTCACTGCTTCCTCCATTGTCAGTTTTGGGAAATCGAAAGAAACCTATATAAATTGGATCTGTTCCCTGGATCCAAATTCATTCTCTTTGTATAATGCTCAATATCACTGAGTAAAGGAGTGAACAATCTCGTTTGGGTGCATATCCTCTCTCACAGAAGGATCTCAAATGTTTTTAACTCCTCTTTCTAAGCTTTGTGTCCTCAGCCTGGTCGCCAGTAACATGTCACTTTCTGGTAAAAACTGCTTTAGAAAAAGGAGCTTCCTCAAAACCTACTCCATCAGCAATGTCTTACATTCTTGCCTCTTAGTGTGCATCTCTACGAGGAGATCCTAGTTTTCCACAGGGCCATTGTGGAAGGGGCTTTCCAAGTCTCCCTTTTTAAGTGCAAAAAAAGGGAGTCCAGGATGTCCCTCTGGCAGACATTAGTCCCAGTTACGAGAGACTTACCCAGAGTCTTTAGCTCACAATCTTTCACAGAGGAGAAATATCCAAAACATATCAGTCTTTGTCCTGCCCTTTTTAAGTATCAGCTTACTCAATCTCCTCTCCCTCTTCTTCCTTATTTATGCCCTCTCCAATCAGCAGACCCTGAAAAGAAGCCTTGGCCGCCTCCCAGACGACACTACAAGGCATTTCTCCCGATGATTGGTCTGAAAAAGAAATATTCCCAATTTACATCATTCTACAAATTGGGGAGCACTCAAAAGTGTGTCACTGCAGCGCCATGGTCTAC
The DNA here is from genome assembly GCF_040938575.1 of Ambystoma mexicanum. Taxonomy (NCBI): domain Eukaryota; kingdom Metazoa; phylum Chordata; class Amphibia; order Caudata; family Ambystomatidae; genus Ambystoma; species Ambystoma mexicanum. The sequence continues at coordinate 1,069,309,160 of NC_090936.1, forward strand.
GATCTAAATAAGATCAACCTATATCAATCATAATTATAATCATATTGTAGTCCGTCCACCCGATAGTACAGGAGGAAACCAAATATTCCTTACCCTTTTCCATCAAGAAGAACAAATTACTTACCAACTCGGACGTTCTTTCGACTGGATGTTCCTCCAACGTATTCCACTTCTTCGACATGTAATGTCCACAGCTGTGCACTTCGGAAACTTTTTCGGCAGAGGGCATTCGGATTCGGTAGCGTCGGGTCAATGTCCCTCGAAGGCCTCCGTCGATGGCGACGTCACCGGATGTTATAAATAGGACACACGGCACCCGTAGCCTCAGTTCTGTTTTTTCTGTGAACGTGTTGCTTCGTGTTACTCGGCGCGCCACGTGTGTTCATCATTACGATGTCTTTCTCTTCAACCCCTCCGACTCCACGGTCTGGCTTCAAGACCTGCCGGGAATGCAAGCTGAAAATGTCGCTCACCGACCCGCACCGCATTGGTTTGTCTTGCCTGGGACAGTTGCACGATACCGATGTCGCTGACTGCCAAGGCCTCGCGGGAGCAGAAGGGGAAGCTCTAGCAGGTAGGGGCTCTAAGCCTGTTAAGTCCCGAACATCCCAATCTAAGTCCAAGGGGGTTTCCATCGACGACTCGAGGGGCGACTCTCCGTGTCAGAAGGAGTCCCGGGGATCTCGGTCCCAAAGTGGTTCCCACCATTCCTCTTCCTCGTCCCGGCACTCTGGGAAGCGCCATCACCAGTCGCCTTCCCTGTCCTCCTCGTAGGAAGGTGCCTCGAGGAAGGTAACGTGCCCGACAAAGTCCTCGACTCCGGAGGAATGGGCTGCGTTTAAAGAACATATGTTAGTGATTTTTCAATTGCAAGGCACGGTTCCGGTCGTGCCTTATAACGATGCCGGCCAGGATCGGTCTAGTACTGTGGCTCGCACACCTTCGGGCTCGGGTCCACGTCGCGACTCGCATCGGGAGCCTTCGAGGTCCCGTACGGACAAGGATTTGAAAAGTTGCAAGAGACATGTCTCTAGGTTTTGGTTCTGGTCCCCAGGGAGACCGCAGCAACCTACTGAGGGCTCGGAGCCAGCAGCGTCGACTCGGACGTCAAAGCTTTGCCGTCATATCAGCCCACGGCACTGTTGGCACCTGTGTCGACGTCGACGCCTTCGGCGCTCACGACGTCGAGGTTGTCAACGCTCTCTGCGTCAAAGCTATCGGCGCCTTAGGGGATTTTTTTCTCGAAATGTACCTTTGGAGTACCCGGATCTCGCGGATCCTCCAAGGAAGGCTACTGGGAAGTCTGTGCGGCCAGTTTTGGCCTCTAGGCCCTCTTCTGTCTCCAGGCCTGGGTTTCAGCCCCCTCTGGATGACATTTATGAAGAGGAAGAAATGTCTGAGTTTGAGAACCCTGATGAACTTGATGAGGCTCCACTTTTTTCTGGAGACAGTCAGTTGGAGGAGTTGAGGCACACAGTCACCTAATTCCCGTAGGCGTTCCTTCATCAAAGAAAGCCACCCTCTGAGTGTCTCGCACGCTAATCCCTGGATCTCCTCCCTCAGGTGGCCAGGGCATGGTCATTGACTTTGGATACTGATCCTTGGGGTGGATCAGTGCACGTGGATCACCTGGGTGAGCCGTCTTCAGGGAGTGGGGGTGAGACAGCCGACAGTGAGACACAGTATTCACCCCCATTTTGTTTATCCAACCCATCATTTGTTTTAGGATGCTCCGAGATCCCAACTCCTCCCTCTGCCCCCTTTTACACAAACACTGGGCCGAGGAAGAGGGTGATAGAGTAACAACATTAACTTTTACACATCGTAATGGCCATGTCCCATTAATCGGGTCAGGCAAAGTCAGGCACTTAGTGCTAAAAGCAGACACCTGAGACCAATTAGCTCTCCTCCCACAAATGAAAGGCAGAATCCAAAGACCCACTCTGAGCAAAGCGGAACACAAGAACGAGCAGGGCTTCCGGGACCAAGACAAACCTATTGGAGCAGTAGAGCGATGGACCAAGCAGGTCGGCAAACCCCAGAGATCCCTCCTGGAGGGCATTGCCTCCAACAAATAGCAAGATTGTTTCACAACTGAAGGCTGCACACGTGTGTGAATGAGACGCAAGGCAAGGCAGACCTGTGAATGAACTTTGAAGTGAAAGGCGGCTGCGAGTTTAGTGATACTAAGTAACGGAGTGGTCTGGTGAAAGGGGCCCACTCGAAAGTCTACGTGAAAGGTATATTTTTCAAAGCAAGAAAGCGAATATACAGCAAAAGTGATAAGGGAAAGTAAAAGTTGAACTATATGTTATGAGTCAAAGTGGTCCTGTCCTGCAGTGGTCTAACAAGTAAGCCAGGCACATTAGAAAGCCTTCTATGTTTCACAGTGGTCTGAGTCCATCAGAGGGAGACCCGAAGTGAAGTAAGCTTGGGAAAGGGAGCTCTCTTTTGCAAGTTTTTGTTAAACTTTATCGTGAGAGGTCTGAGCCCCGGCAGAGGGGGACCTAGGAGAACTGTGTGGTGAAAGGCCAGAGCCCGGCAGAGGGGAACCTATGAGAACTGTATGGTGAAAGGTCTGAGCCCGGCAGAGGGGAACCTTTGTGAACATTTTGGTTGAACCATAATTTTTGAAAGTCAAGAAAAGAGACTAAAACGTGCCTCGATTCAGATGTCATGTTCCCCCCAACATTTGAGGGGTCAAGGACTCCTATTCCTCTAAGGAACTCCCAGTCACAAATACTGTGCCAGCCTATATGGGACTGGAGAAGACTGATGTGGGTCCCCAAGTTTGAAGCAAGGAAATACTGATCTTATTTCACCATCGTTGGCTGAAGGTATGTGCAATAGCGACACAGTGTAAGAGCGGACAGGAGATGGCACGCCCCCTGGAGGGACGAGGTAATCCTACACAAAGGCAAACCCCTGACATGAGAACCTTCTGGAGTTGTGGATCCACACAAGGCCATGAAGCTGTTGCTGGCGAGGTGAAACACAATCACCCAAGAGAGAAGCCAAATGGCTGGTGTAGAGAAGCACAGAAGTACAGAGTCAAAAGCGGTAGAAAACTTGCTTTACCTGTCGGTGTGACCAGTCATGGTGGGCTGGGAGCCCGCAAACAAATGCTGAGACTGGGGAACAGTGGTGAAGAGGAGCGAGAACAGCAAAGCCGACCAGAGCACCGTAGCCAAACTCCATTATCTCTCAGACACACAGGAGAGAATGAAGAGTGTCGACCTGGTCCGTGAGACCCCACCCCACTGGAGTATACCTGAAAGAAGCAAAGGTAACGGGGTTGCTCAGGCAGGAAGGAAGTAAAGCAACGAAATGCCAAAAGGGAACAGAGAAGCGGGTGGGGAGAAGCCACCTACAGGTCAGTTAGACACTCAGAGAAAGACTATCCATAAAGGTTAGGGAAACCCTGAAATGCCATGCATTACAGATTGGCAAAAAAAGAGAGAACCTGCCCCTTGGATTATAATACAGAAAGTCAGAGGAACTTGGAGAGTCCTGAAGGGTTCAATCAGTTAAAGCAGGAACAGAATGAAGGAGAAGTTGTGGAGCTCCTTTTTGTAGGAACAAAAAAAAAGGAAACATATGCCTTTGTGAAGACAGATTAAGGAAAGCATACCTCCAAATAAGACAAGTTGGGACATTTGGGTTATTAAAAGACTTGAATTTCTTATTGAGCTGATTGATAGAGACTTGGGGAAACTTTTTCTTTGAGGAATTATAACCCTGTTTTGGAAATACCACACCAGATAAGGCTTGGGCCTGAGATTCCAAGTGGGCTTTGAAGTAAAGCAGTCGGACCATAGAGCATGTAGCTCTGACTACAGTTTAGAGTTCTTTTTTTGTTAAAGTGGTAGGGCCAGTGTGAGAAACCCAAGGGTATTCTCACTTACACTCCCTAGGGACCTTCTGCGTAGGTGGCCAGGGAAAGGTCATTGCTCTTGGTTCCTGACCCTGGGGGTGGAGAAGCGAGGCAGGATCACCTGGGTGGAGGGACCTTGGGGATTGGGAGTGAGACATACTCAGGCGAGACGCTGTATTTCCCATGTTCCTCTCAAAAGGAACCCTCTATTCCAAGCAGACAGTAATGGGATATTGTTATCCGTGTTCCATTAATCAAGGAAAGGTTATGAGATACCATCAGTCCAGATCTACCAGAAAAAGGGCAAAAAGGGTTAAATATGAGTAGAGTGTGACATGGTATCCCCCTTTTTCAATTGATGACAAACCTAACCCTCCCCCGGCTTTTAGGGGCTATTCTAAGCCAGCCCCCCACTCATTTTTCCACACATGACTTGACAGTACTAAGAGTGATGCACACTAACATGCACCACTTTGGTACTGAGACGAAGAAAGGGGGCCTCAGAAGAGTACATTTGTGAAGACTAGGCATGCCTTGCTAACAAGCCTAACTATAGTCAGGCAATTACTGGAAATTACTCGCACCTGCAAACCCTTTACACGACTCGGGTGTATAAAAAGGGTGTGTACAGGAAGGTAAGGGGAGAGAGGTGAGACGCTGATGGGAGCCTTGGGGAACCATGCTTCAGCCGTAGAAGCAAACTGAGGAACAAAGCAGTGGTGGGGCTGGGCAAGTGTGAAGCAGGAGCTCTGTGGTATATATGAGAGGTGAAGGAAGGAGACCAAATGAGGGATTGTCCTTCAATCCATCTGCAAGATTGCTCATTCTCCAGTGGGACTGCAAAAGCGGGACTGTGTCTCAGGGGTAGAGAAAGAACCCTGAGAAGGAAGCTGCCGAGTATGCGGCCAGCGCGACTTGAGAATGGACTTAACAGTGAGCCGGTGAAGTGGACTGCTATTGTTGAATGAGAGCAGAGACTTGTACAATGTAGTGGAGTGGTTGCATGCCTTGTTGAAGGAACTAGCACGTTTTCAAAAGTCTCCGAACATGAAGCCATTGTATTGAACCAATTAACGCGTTGTTTATGTGTTTGTGCACCTTAAAGCGCAACTTAAAGAAAGCCAATGCACATGGAATCCCGAACCAGAAGGGAAACTTAAAGAAAGCCAATGGATATCAAATACTGAACTTAAGGGAAATGTGACACTGAAGCAAACCAGTAAGTTTTGAATACTGAATGCATGGGGAACAACAAATGAACTCAAAGCTTAAATCTGAACATAATGAAACATAAGACTGCACGCAAATCTCAACTTCAGATGAACAAAACCGAATAATTGTTGCACAAAAAATTAACCTTAACTTTGAAATTGGATATATTAAAAGATGAAGGAAAGGTTAAACAGCGAACCGTGTTAAGTGAATACACTGTGTCAAGGCTACCATTTGAACAGGGGTGTAAACACATGGTGGCAGATCCACGAGGAAGATAAGGGGAGGCGAGGGGAGCCCAGGAACATCCCCCTAAACCCAGAACATAATAAAGTAAATCAGGTAAAGGTGACTTGGTGCACAGGAGCAAGTACCAAGGAACCTGTGTGCAACATTGAAGTCTTGGGGAAGGGATCCCCGAGACTTTGCAGGTTTATATGTGCTGTCTTGGAATTGAAATCTCAAGACCTTGTCTTTGTTTTGAGTGTATTACCTGAAGCTTGGGGAAAGGAACCCAGGATTGGTTCTGAACTATATTACCTTGAACTGGAGAAAGGTAAAACCTCAAGACTCTTTCATGGAACTTTATTGTGCTTGGGGAAGGGGAGCTGAGAGAAAGCTGTGAACTGGAAGAAGCTTAGAACTTTGAGTTGAACACTGTTTATTTTGACTTTCACATCCCTACACATTGGTTTGTTGTAGTTATGAGGGCAAGAATAGATTGTGGATACAGACAGACTATTAAGTTGAACTCTTTGACTAAGACTTTCCTTATTTTTGTTCAGGTAGGGAAATCCCACCTTAGCATAGGGCAAGTTAGGGCTTTGTCCAATCTGACATTTAAGTTAATAAATATCTTTTGTTTGAACTTTAAGTCCATTGTCTGTGTCTTACTTCATGATGCCTTCACACCAGTTAAATGATATGATTTGGACTCAGGACTATATTTTGATTTAACTTAAGACGATCACCCTTAGTATAGTTCCGTAGGATTGGAATCCCTCATAGCAATAGGGATAGTTAATAGTTAGGCATTATGCTTTTTATTTATTTTTAAGTGAATACACACATTTGTGTTACGTCTGTGATTCTCCTGGTTTGCCATATGTGGTGTCAGCAGTGCGATGGATACCAGCTAATATAAGTTTGCGACTCTGCTATTTAAAAAATTGTCCTTGAAGGCCTGGTTCCCACTTCGGCAACCTCATAGTCTAGTCACGCAGGGGTCTGCAACCTTTGGCTCCCAGATGTGTTTGGACTACCATTCCCATCCGGCCTGTACAGCATAGTCAATGTCAGGAGATCATGGGAATGGTAGTCCAAACACATATGGGAGCCAAAGGTTGCAGACCCCTGTCAGGGTTTGATCTATACAGTACAGAAGTCCTGTTGGAATCTGTAGACTTATTGGCATATCGCCACCACCCTTATTTTGCAATGACAACACAAAATCACCTGCATCTCTTCCTAGTGTGTCACATTCCCACACACGCCCGTCCGTAGGCATACTAACATGCACACATCCACTTTCAGTCGAGCTCTCAGCTGCAGTCACACTGACACAGGCGCATCCACTTTCATTCCAACGCTCACCCGCAATCACACATGCACAAATATCAGCAACAAACCTTACCTGTGGCGCCCACCCTCTTGTCTTTACCCTTGTTGGCACCTCCATCCAGGGAGTCCCAGAGTAATTACCGTTCACGGACACAGAACCCCTCCAGGGAGCCGCCATGATGGTTTTACCACGCATGTGCGATGGCCCGGCTCCAAGTTGCCACAAAGGCGCTGTGTGCGCCAGCTTCAAAGGTTTCCATGGCAATGACCATGCTGTGTTGCCTGCCTTGTTGTCAAAGGGCAAGGGTATTAAAGGCCCCTCTCCTTTGGCTGAGCGCATATTAATGCGCTCAGCTAGTTCACTGCCTGCAGAGTCCTGACTTTCCTTGTGGGTCCCACTTGTCCCTCTTGTCTTTCGTTTGATTCCCTTGCCCCCCCCCATGATTCTTCTGTTCCTGCCTGGGTTCCTCATTTTTCTGTTTTGGTCCCTGTTCCTTCCCTATCCTGAATCCTTCCCCAGTTTCTATTGGTAGCCGCTCCATCCCTTGCCCTCATTGATTACCTGTCTGCTAATACTTTGGGTTGGCTCCTGCTATCATCCATTAGAGACTCTGCCTTCTTCATCTGACAAGAACATCCTGCTTCCCGTCAGGGTTTGCACTGTCTTCGCATCATGATAATCAGGGAAAGCATCCTTGTGGTGCAGGGAGTCGGTCCAGTATCACCAGGTACCCATATTTCTGGGGCTGCTGTCCGGACAACCAGTGAATCCCACCCATTTCTCAAACAGTTTCTACAATAACACGATGGACCGAACAAATTAAACAGTTACGAAATCAAAACGAGATCCGGTGTTCGACACCAATGCTTATTGTCCTTCTCCTACACCTCTGACCTCACCTAAGATGCAGGAATATTTGAATGACACCTGGCAAACACTTCCCAACCAACGATATTTGCCCTTAACTCTGTGCTAAACTCCCTGGTGAAGTTATACAAACACAGTCACCGGGAGTTGGAGAACATAAAACGATTCTGCTTAACGCAACAGATAACTTAAACTCTAGAAGGATATACATGCACGGAAGCAAGATCTAACAATATTCAGAACCTTCCCATGAAAGATACCCCACTTGAAATAACATCTTTTGTACCCATGCCATAAAATTACCAAGACTCGCCCCAATTGATGATGGAAAACAATGGAAATTAAATATCTAATTTGATGCACGAGCTTGGGGGAATAGCGTTTTGGCATCAGTAATGGAGGTATGTGAGGAACCTGAGGACATCCTCACTTCTTTTCCCCCGGTATCCTCTTCTCAGGTGGCCAGGGAAAGGCCATCGCTTTTGTATCCCGACCCTGGGGGTGGATATGCATGGGAGGATCACCTGGGTGGAAGAGACTTCAGAAATGGGGTGAGGATGTCTTAGGTGAGCATGCTATCCCCCATTTCCCTTTCACCACAAACCCTCCATCCCTCAAGCTTTCATAGGCCTTTGTCAGCCCTTTTCCTGTGATTCCTCTAAAGTATTCTCCAAATTCCAGCAATATAGTACTGGGGCTAAAATGAGGACAACTAGACCAACACATCCTCATTTTGTGAAAGCAAACTATTATCAGCCTCAGCCAAGTACTGGGACGAAGAGGAGGACAAGAAGGAGAAAAGCAGGCCTACCGCTTTGCTAGTGAGTAGTCTACTCCTTTTTGGATGAATGTGTGAGCTTTAAAACCTGGAAGCCCCAACCAAATAGTGTTAGCAGTGGGAGCACAGTCAGCTGTGTGCAGGGAGACCTCTCCGGTGAGGCGGCGTGGACGGAGGAGCACTGGATACCCCTGAAGCAGTGCAGAGTGTATGCAGCCGAAAGCGGAAGCACAACAAGCTAGAGGCCAGCAGCAAGGTGTCAGAAGGAGGCTGGGAAGACTGAGGGAAGCGGTCGTATGCATCCTGTCGAGAAAGCACTGTTAGGTGTGCTCGAGCTACAAGACTACCACTGGGAGAAGACTCAAGCGACCACACGGAGAAACAGAAACCGGTGGCAGTGTACAGCCTTGCAAAGAGCTATGCGACCGACCGGTGAGTGAAAACAGAAAGGGGGAACACTGGGCTGACAGGCAGTGATACTGAATTAAATGAAAGTACGTTAAAGCACAGTTTGAACATCAAATGAAATGAAAACAAGTTGGGAACACGATGGCATCTTGAAATGAGTGAAAGACAGCTTGTGATCTTTAATAAAAGGACATTTTTTTAACTGCATCGAAATAATGAACTGCTTTAACTGAAAGAAGTGCTGGCAAACAAAGCCAGGAGACCACAAGGAGTTGAATAAAGGATGTGAAGAATCTAAACATTTACCACAGCCAAGAAGATGGAAAGAACTGCATATTATAAGGAAACAAGCATTGGCAAGAGCCAAGGAAACATAAGGTGGTGTACCAAGTGCAAGGTGGTTAAACAAGCTACGATATAGTGTCAGGTGAGTGCGACACGTGACTGAGGTAAACCTCACTGCTGAGGAGAAGCAGTGGATTGGTGTCAAAGAAAAGGCAGTCAAGGAAGGGTTCTGGTTGCGTGACCCGTAATGGGTGGACCGTGTGGTCCAACAACTGTGCCTAGACCAGGTGCCCCGAAATGGAAAGGTGTAGCGCTCACCTGATATCCACAGTGATGCCACTCAGGCTGATTGGACCTCTTGCGATTTCGAACCCCTCCCTTGGAGTCTGTTCGACCGAGGATTGGTCCTTAAATAAAGGAATTGCAGATTTAACTCTACTGTTTCTGGTTGCTTGGCCCCCACCTCCCTTGAGGACCAAACCTTCCCCTTTGTCCACTCCTCACCTTGTTTTCCTTGTATTATGCGCTCTCCGTCCTGCTCCTCGGTGCAGGGGTGCGTTGTTGATGTTGGCGCGACGCAGCCTAGTTACTTCACTGGTGCGGCCCCTTTGAGTCCGGACTTGCTGTAACTCCAGTCCGACAAGGTAGTTTTGTTGGTTTTGATGAAAGGTCCTTTTCTTTTCTCTTGCCCCAACTAATATCTCCTCTTCTCCCTTTAGGTGCTGGAAGAGGCCGTTGATGGTGTCGTGCTGCTTTGGGCCGAGCACGAAGCAGTGAGTGAAAGCACGATGCGCACCGCTGTTCGCTTTTTTCTTGTGTTGACCCATGTGTCTCTTTTCCCTTGCAGGCCGCTGTAATGTCCCAGAATGGCTGCTGGCTGAGAAAATAAGTAGCAGTGATTTAAGCGTAATGCGTGGCGCCTTCTTGTCCTTGCATGTGTTAACCTGTGTTTTTTCTCCTTTGTAGGTCGATGGTATGCTCCGGGACAGATGTGACCATGAGCAGTTTGAATCCTGGTAAGCGTGTGATTATTCTTTCTGTTTTCGGGATCAGAATAATAGAACGCCTACTAATGACCTTTTTCCTTTGTTCTTTTCTTCTCACGATGCAGCATTCCGCAATTGGAGGTGACGCCGCCGAGATGCTGTTCTCTGGACCAGAGGGGCGATGGATGGAAGCAGGATTCTACTCGAGGTAAGTGTTGTGCTAATGTTGTTCTTATTCGTTCAGGTACGCGGTTCCAGGAGGGCAGGCGAGAATCTCAGGGGACCGATCTAAGCGCGGTGAGAGCCACGCTGCAGGTGCAGAGTAACGCGAAGCGTGTTTCTCTGCCCGGGCGTGGTTTATATAGCCTCCAGGTATCTATAGGCCTAACCACACCCAGAAAGCTAGGCCGTATAGTACAGTTCATAGAACTGAGCTACGTGGAGTCATATTGCACTAAAGTCCATTACCAAGTCCAATTCTCAAGTCTTTCCTCTGAACATGTATGAGCTTGGCGCCAGGACTGACTCCAAGAGGGTCTCAGATGAGATGGTGAGGCCTTTAAGGCCAATATGGAGGATCGTAGCCTGGCTCCAGTGTTTTGCCTAAGACAGTTAGGGGCAGGGATCATGACAAAAAGCCACTGAACACCTATACAGAAGCTTGTGTTGTGCAAAGACCTTGTTGTGATAAGTCGTGTTGTTTGGAAAGCTGGGAGATTTGAACTTAGGGTAGGGAAACCCTATATTTGATGAACTACTTTGAACTTGAGGAAGGGGAGATGACTACAAGCCAAAGAGCTAGAACAAGCTGTGAACATTACATTGAACTCTATTCCTTTTTGATGCTGACATCCCAGCATATTGTATGCAGTTGGTTGTGAGGGCAAGTATAGGTTTTGGACACAGATAGATCTTTTACTTTGGACTTCCTGACGTAGACTATCCTGAGTGTTCCTTAGGTAGGGAAATCCCACCTTAGCATAGGACAGGTTAGGCATTCATCCACACCGCCTTTTCAGTTAAATGAACCTTAGTTGCGAAAACTTGAACCTGTTTTCTGTGTTTGACTCACGATGCCATCGGAGGTATCACTTCTAAACTCACAGAAAAAACCCCACAAAACAGAAGAAAGTCCGGGGAAAGAAGGAGAAAAGAAAAAGCAAAAGTTAAACCATCAAAACTTTACCCCACCAATCAAATGAAAATATGAGGCTTTTTCACCGCCTTTGGAAGAGAGTTAGAATTTAGAGTAACCCAACACCTCTTAGTTGCATCTTGATTTAAAATAAAACAAACAGCAAAAGATGGCAGACCTGTGGAATAAAGCTCCTACTATTCAAACAAATTTAACAACCAGGATTACAACAGAGACTGCACCGGACGAACAAGAAGCGCCTGAAAGCAGACGTAACCTAGGGGCTGGCAATACTTCAGAAGAGGCACTGAAAAGGTCAGACCTCTCCACATACTCAATTGAGGAAAAAGAAGATGATTTTCAATTACTAAATCCATTGCCTCCACCTGAGAAGAAAAAAGTCACTATCTGGGAAGATACTGAAAGAGGTGCTTGGTTTAAAATCTCACACCTTTGCACTTTCGAAGAAAAACAAAATCTTCTTTTAAAAAACAGACAAAGCATCAAAGAGGGACAAAGTACCCAAGCATATTGCTAAATTACAATCAGAGGTTTGCCCAAATCGAACACAGTTAGCAGTTATGGGGTTGGAAAGTATTTTACAAGCCTCATTTATATTACTTTATATTACTTTAAATAGACAAAATGTCCTTTTGTTATTGCATGAAGTTCCCTGCTTAGGACAAATCTCCTCAAAATATATTGAGTCTGGGATTTTTCTTAAGGATGTTAGAACCGATTTGGTACTGTGAGTAACCCGAGGATATCCTCACACCTACTCGACTTTGCATCCTCTTCTCAGATGGTCAGGGAAAGACCATCGCTTTTGGATCCCGACCCAGGGGTTGGAGATGTGAGGGAGGATGACATGGGTGGGTGGTCCCTGGGGACTGGGGAGAGGATATCTGCAGGCGAGACATGAAATCCCCCTATTCCTTATGGGAACCAACCTCACCCTTTCCCCTGCCTTTGTGGGCTGTTGCAAACCATCTCCCCTCATTTAAACTATTATAGTACTGGGACAAGGATGAGATGACTAGGAGTGGTTAACATTACCAAGTCATTCCACCACTCTAGTACTGAGACGAGGAAGAGACCTGCAGACTGTTTTAAGGGTCAGGCATGTCCTGAGTGCGCCACTAATTGTGACCAGGCAATTCAAATTGTGGACTCACACCTGCAACCTGTCAAGTGGTTGCAGGTGTATAAAAGGTGGAGCAGACAAGTGTGTAGAGGTGACCAGCAGGAGAGAAGCCGGGCCTATTGTTACGGGCCTGAAGGGAGAATCCTGCGTACCAGGAAGCAGCCGAGGTGGGACCAGCAGGAGTGACAGGATGCCCGCAAGCGATGCCAAGAAGTTTTGGAGCCAAGTGCCGGGGGGGGCCACAGAAGAGGAGCCTCATTGGTCGGATAACAGCAGCCGGAGCTGCGGATGCAGAAAAAATATGCAAGCTGCGAGTCACCAGCAGGGTCCGCAGGCAGGAAGCAGAGCTGCCGGCAACACACAAAGAAGGCAAAGAGTGAGCAGGGCTCGCGTTCAGAAGAAACCATGTTGGTGGAGCAGAAACAGAGAGGACAGCCGCCCAAAGGAGACGCCAGGGACCAGTGAGTGAAAAGGGAAGAGCACTCGAACCGGGCTGCTCCTAGGGGCTGTTGGGAAGCCAAAATAGATGCAATGAAAATGAAAGGAAAAGTATGTGCAAGATGAAAAAAAAAACAAGGCAACGGGTTGTTAGGAATAATAAGAATATATTAAAGTGTGAGTAGCAGAGTAAAAGATCAAAGTTATTGAATACCAAACTAAATGAAGGCTTTTGACAAAGCTATGAACCGATGAGAAGTTATTTTTTTTCATTTCTTTTGAAAATCTTTTTATTGGCATTTTGAAATAGGGTACATATCCCTGACCATCTGACAAGAGGATGCAGGGGGGAGTAGGTGTGAGGATATCCTCAGGTTACTCACAGTACCAAATCGGTTCTAACATCCTTAAGAAAAATCCCAGACTCCATATCTTTTGAGGAGATTTGTCTTAAGCAGGGAACTTCATGCAATAACAAAAGGACATTTTGTCTATTAAACGGAGGTTGTGCCCTGAACCGATGAGAAGTTTGTATGAAAAAACTAACCATATATTGAAAGCAAAGCACGATCCGTATGAAATACAGTGGAAAGCAAGTACAGAATATTGCGAGAAAGTATCAAAGCAATGGGGTGAAGGAACAAGAACACCACAAAGTGAACTATGAGAAAACACACTGTGGTAAAGCCAAGAGGCTGGCAAGGAAAAGTCTCTTAGAAAACCCAAGCGAGTGTGAACCATCAGACAGATACAGAAGTTCCTGGTTGTGTGACCTGTCATGGGTGGACTGTGTGGTCCGACAACTGCACCTAGACCGGGGATACCATATTTTTTGAAAGCCTAAGAGGTTGCTGAAGTGAAACAGAAGAAAGCAATCTGATGAAACATTAAGAAACCATCCCTACACAAGGGCAAGTATAGGTTTTGGACAAAGAATGATTTAAGTTTAACTTCCTGGCTCAGACTTTCCTTAGTTTCTTTATGTAGGGAAATCCCACCTTAGTATAGGGCAATTTAGGCCTTCAACCATCCTGAAATTTGATTTAATAAATCATTTTTGTTTGAACTTTGAATCTGTTGTCTGTCTTGCTTCATGATGCCTTCACAGAAGCCATACATTTTCCTTCAAGTTTAACCATGTCTATTTTTATGGACCAAGCACTAACCCTAGGCCAGTTAGGCCATGACATTTTTAGAATAAAGACTGTCTGTGACACTGCCCACAAGGTAACCTCTAGTTTCCAAGAGGACAAGCTTTACTTAAGCCTATTAGGACCGATATACATCTACCAAAACAGTGATAACCTTGGCCAATGAAATGTTACGTTCAGGGATCAACCAAAATCTTCCACAAACTGTGAGGATTAGGACTGGTCTTAGCTAGCGTCTTTATTTAGGCAAAACCTGAGGCACTTCCATAAACTTGGCCCCGGCATAACAAAATGTAAAAAAAACTGAAGCAAGATTATAAAAACTGGATTAAGTATTATGAATTCACCTTATTCCAATGGAACTCAGAACACGTGTTAAAAATACTTGCATCCAACCAAGTTACGTTTTTCTGTGAGGTAATCAATACAATTGAACAAAGTAGCTTGAAATTACAGCCAATCGCATATATGAACTTGCAGAGACCATCTTATACAGAAATATATTCATAACTCAACAAAAGCTCAATTCTAAACCACTACGGCAACATTACTGTCTGGTTGCTTGTCTTTGAACAAGAGGCCACTGTCAGCCTAATGAATAAATCTAAGAACTAAAGAGCCCCGGTCCGGATGGGCTATCAAATGCCATCCTACAAGGTGACCGGGTGATGTAGGATCAAATTCTATTTTAATTCTTTGAAAACATCATCAAGGATAAATGCACCTCAAAACTATAGACCAATTGCGTTACAGGACGTTTCTAGTAAAATCTTTGCATCTATCGCATTAGGAAAACAAGACATGTGCTAACAACTTTCATGAATCCTTGACAAGAATCAAGAGGCGTTAAGAAAAAGGTTGGGTTCATCTTTGAACGGCCTAATTGCGTACCTAATCCAAAACAGACCAATTGCTAAAAAAAAAACCTCTTTATATGGCCCTGATAGATCCGACAATGGCCTTTGACTGGGTTAACCGGGATACATTATGGTTAAAGTTAAAGGTCTGGGGGTGTCCTACTCATCTTTTAAATAAATTGACACAGCTCAACCTACGAACGCAAGTTCAAATTAGATTGGACATAGAAGGTTACTTAACTGCTCCTATTGAGACACACTGCAGCCTCTGCCACGGTTGTGTCTTGGCCCCTTTACGTTCAATCTATATATGGCCGATACCCCGTGAAACCTCAAAACCAGTAAGGTCTTCCTACCTCATCTAGGTACCCTATCAATCCAATATCTCACTTATGCAGACAATTTAATTCTATTGGACTAGACACTGATTGGGCTGCAACGTTCAATCAATGGATTTGTCAGTTACACTAGAGACCTGGATCTTGAGATTAACACTCAAAAATCAAAGGTTCTAGAGACATATCCAAAATGATGCAATGGCTAGTCATACAAATGGTACCTCAATAAGACCGAACTAGAGCAAGTGACCTTGTGGAAACATTTTGGCGTTCAACTAAAATCTAAATACAATGATTCCAGTGATCTCAGTGAGAGGTTGCAACAAATCATAGCTTGAAGAACAGATGGGTAACCTCAATTGGACATTTGGGAAATGCTCTCTTTGCCTGTTATCAAATTTTATAAGGCAAAGGTTATCCCTGCATTAACATATGGAGCAGAATTTAAAGACTCCAACGTCCCATGGGACAGAGTTGAGGGAGAAACTCTGGCGTTATGTACTGAGATTACCTCAACGTGTTCCCTAAGCTGCAATTAGATCGGAACTAGCTCTTAGTTCAATAAAGTCTTTGGTAGAGTGGACAATCCTGACCCTCTATGCCAAGATCTTAACACAGGTGCCAAACTGTCCATTTTCAGATCTATACATGCTGGCAACACACAGCTCTCCTCTATGACTATTGGCTTTTGGATGCAATACTGTTCTGGCATTATGAACAGGATAAGTGAGACAAAAGAGGATCTTGCCATCAATCCTCTAGCTGTTAAACAAAATAAAACTGTTGAGGGAGGACTGGATTGCCGCCATAGATAAGAAAAACAAATACAAAATATTTAATAAATTATGTCATGATGAAAAGAAACTAAACCAGTTACTGCCATATATAACCAAATCACCAAATGTACATTGCAACATCTCTTTTATGAGATGAAGACTCAATCTTTTACCAACCATGGAACTAGCAGGGTCCAGCAGTAAGCTTGATGCCATGGCTAGAGCATGTCGCTTTGGTAACAAGACAGGAACTGTAGAATGTCTCAAGCACTTGTTGTGGATTGTAATAGTGCAATAGAGAAACAAGTCCACTTTTTTTTAGCATATTAGTTCATGATACAGATTGTCTTCAGACTGAGAGCTTCTGGAAAAAATCTTAAATGGAAGATATAAATCCCTATTATTGCTGCTATGCAATACATTAAAACTGTTTTCAGCATAAATTAGTAATTGATATTTGTCCATGGACTTTATATTAATCCTAGTATGAATTAGAAAAAATCTTATAGACAAAATATTAGACCGGTTTTAGTGTGATGCCATGCTATGAAGTTCTACTGTAATTTTAGTTTATTTTCCATTTGCACCACATGTCTCTTAGTGGGATGTTAATGTTGTATTTTTTCATGTTTTTATTGATGTACCTGGCTGTTTTGTAAAGGTTTGAATAAACCACATATACAATAAAAAAAAGATACATTACTAGATTCTAGAGGCAAGATGGAAAATCATAGACTGAGCTTGAAGGAATGCTCAAAGCTGAGATCATTGAGCAGTCAGAGCCCCCCCTCGTCTTTCCCCTCATTCTAGTGTCAAAACTGGACAAGACTTGGAGGTGCTGTATCCATTTCTGAAAATGTAACTAATTTCTACTTTTGGCAATTAACCCATGCCACGAATCTATGATCTCATTGAAAAGTTAGAGTCGTCCAAATATATCTCCACTTTCCAATTGACAAAGGGATATTGGCAGGTACCACTAAGCCCAGCTGACAGAGAAAAGACAGGGCTCTTTCAATTTAAATTACTTCACTTTGGTTTAGACAGAGCACTCACTACCTTCCAGAGATTGATGGACAATGTTTTAAGACCTTTTTCTGACTTTGGAGGGGCATATTTGGATGATATTGTCATCCATAACAATTGGCCCACACATATGCACCACTTCTATGTGATTAAATGGGCCCTCAGGCTTAAGGGCGAACGAAACAAAATGCTGTTTGGCCCAATCGGCAGTAAAGTACCTAGGGTATTTTGTGGGAAATGGGCTGACAAAACCCGAAACCGAAAAAGTTAAGGCTGAACAACAAATCCCTTTGTCTAAGACCAAAAGGGATCTCTGAGCATTCCTGGGATTAACAGGCTACTACCGACGTTTCATCCCAAACTATTCCTCCTTGGCCACCAATCGCACTGACAAACTAAAGAATGCTCAACCCCAAAAGCTTGTCTGGGGAAAAGACGATCAGAGAGGTTTTTAAGGGCTAAAGCAAGTTTTGTATACAGAACCAATCCTGAAAATGGCAGACTTTAACCAGGAGTTCATACTCCAGACTGATGCCTTCAAGGTCAGCTTGGGGGCAGCATTATCACAAGAACATGATGGTATGGAACACCCCATACTGTATACAAGCAGGAAGTTGTTTCCTTGAGAACAGGCACTTGCTACAGTAGAACTAGAAGCCTTAGCCATCAACCGAGCAGTATGGAACCTCTGATAACAGCTAACAGCAAGGAAATTCCGGCTTGTGACGGACCATTCACCCCTGACTGGATGAGTCTTAGGAAGGATTCCAAATCCCGGGTCAGGATTTGGTTTCTAGCTCTACAGTCATTTTGTTTCCCTGTGGAATATCGAAAAGGAAAAGAACAAGGAAACAAAGACTTTATAAGTTGCTTCTTTCTTACGGTTGATGGAGGATCATCTCACCTAACGGAAGGTGTATGTGCCGAATCGAGGGAATTTGTCCCCTCTTCCCAGAGGGGACCAACCACTTGGAGGCTAGGGAGACAAGTCTGCTTAGCAAAGCCGTCCATAGGGGTTTGGAAAAGCGGGACCTTATTGGATTCAATAAAGACCGATAGGCAGTCCCTGATGAGGTTTAGTGAGCCAGCATCTTAGGGTGTCATCTGTAGCCTGAGACACAAAACAGAAAATAGAGGTTTCCAGTCAATAGTACTAACCTGGGGTTACAGAAGCCAGGGTTAGGGAAGGTATCCCATGGGAGAAAAGTGAGAGAGAGACAGCCTTAATTCCCACAAACCTTTAATAAAAACACTTGGACCTTCCTTGAGTCTCAGTGGCGATTTGTGAGCCATATGCGACAACCTCCTTGAGTCCATAATACAATTCTATGTAGCACACTTGTTTTAACCAGTCTGTCTTCCCACTCTTAGTGCCAGACTAGCCTCCCCTTGCTGTGTCACTGGCAGGTGTCCACAAGACACTTCGGTTCCGCAACCTTCCTCCAATTAATCTATGGGAAGAGCTGGCTGGACACACGTGTGTTGAGGCACCTGCCAAGTTATTCACGCTTGGCTCCTCACTTAACTGCCTTCACAACTCATTCCTGGACAGTGCTGATGTGGCTCTCAGCGCTCCTTTTAATGCCACACTTGCTTCACTACTGGCTTTCTTTAGCACATGCCAATCTGCAGTGTGACCTATCTCTGCACTAAAGGCATACCCAAGACACAAAATGTTCCGGAGAGGCAAGGATGTAGTTAACTAGAGTCTATCTTACAGTCATGGAATCAATGGAGGTTAGCTCCATTGCAGAGTCAGAGAAGGGGGTTTGTTGGTGGTACGCGGAGGTCAGCTATCAGGGCATAATATTACCTGCCCCTTGTAGTAGTTTTGCTAAGGCATCTTAAAAGTCCTACACACCATCATTTGGTTTTGTGGTCTATTTAAATGAACAAGGATAATCACCCAAAATTATGTTCTGCCTATTTGGGTTCTGGTCAGAGCCTACCTAGGCACCTTTTTGTGTGACTATCAGTGTTGACTTGATGAGGGTCTTCTCACAGCTTCAATTCACAACTGTACGAGTGTGCCTGATTGGATGGGGATTGGATGGTCACCAAAACTTAGAATACTGCAAAGATGTGGATTGTTGGGCAGGATTAACCCTGCCCCTGTGTGTCTTACTAGAAAGACCCCAAGCTGCTGAACAGATTTGTCTCTTAAACTTCAGTCCTCCTTTGCTCTGCTCTCCTTCTTGTGGGTTGCCTGCATGGAATCCTTCTTAGTTGGGATCCTGTCATCTTGGCACATACTGGGACTCTGATCACACCAATCAGAGAGCCCAGTGGCATAAGCCCCACCCACCTGTCAATCACTGCTAAACCGTTTGTGCCTTCCTGTTTTGAAACCCTTTTCCCTACTTAAGTAGTCCTCCAGCCTCTTTTCCTTTGCAGTTGGTGAGCAGGTTCAAGAGGATTTAGGTCACATGGCCTGAGTGCCACCTACCTTCTTAGCCCTGCCTCTTCCTTTCTGCTCTTAACTCTCAGATCAAGGATCTCTCTCGCCCGGGAGTCCGAAGTAAAGGGTAGACTAAGAAAAGGGCAATTCCTGTTTGAATTGGGAGGACCCAAGGCCTGAACCCCTGCTCAGATAACAGGTAAGCACACGCTGACAGGTGTTTTCTCCCTCTGTCCCCAGAGGCCATCCCCACCATCAACTAGGCAACGCCAATGTCAATGACATCTGCCCTCCTCTAAGGCATGGGCTCTGCAATGCAGCAGACTCACCCACATCAGCCTCAAGCCCATCAGCATCTCCTCACCATCCATAACACAGAAGTTGATGCTCACCAATGTCTGCTCAGCTACCAACCATGCAGCAGACATCACCAACCTCATCACTACACACAACCTTGATGCCATCTTCATCACCAAATGCTGGCTGATACCCACCTTTACCCACATCCTAGACATCGTTTTACCCAATGCCTACAGAATACAACACAGGGAACGGCTGAACAAGACGGACATAGGCCCCGCAGGCATCCACAAGACTTTGTGGCCCTGTACCAGACTTGCCATCGACAACATTGGCTCCTTCGAAGTCCTCTCCTGCCACTTCTCACTCTCCCCAATGGACACAGTCACCTTCCAGATCATCTGCAGACCACCCAAACGACTCAACGCCACCATCTCAGCCTCCATCGACCGGCATGCACCTCTGAAATAACGCACCTGCAAACCAAACCCGTCAGCACCCTGGTACATGCAAGAACTGAACCTCAGCAAGTCATCGGGGATACAAAAAAAAGCCTGGCGCTCCTCAAGGAACTCTGAGCATCCCGCCGACAACTAATCAACACAGCCAAGGCCTCCTACTATAAAAAACACCATCGCAGAAGCCGACGACAAAATCAGAGCCCTCTTCAAAGCAGGCAAACAGTGCGTCAACCCACTACCCGACCCTGCCATATCACACTCCATCGAAAAATTTACTGCGATCAACACCTTCATCATCCACAAAATCAGCAAGATTGACCAGCACATATACACTAGCTCTGTGTCCACAGACCCGCCTCACGTCCCTCCTAGTGAAATCTCCACACCCTGGACAACATTCAAGACACTCTCTACAGAGGACCTAGTTGAACTCTGGCCGCCCTCAAAGCCACATTGTATACAGACATCCTCCAGACCCTCCCCACAGAAGCTCTCCTTCCCTACCTGGAGATCATCAAAAGCTCTCCAACTCAAGACGCCTTCCCATTGACCCTAAAGAAAAGACAAAACCTCTCTACTAAAGAAACCCACTCTGGATATCGACAGCCTAGGTAACTATCACCCCGTCACCCATCTTCCCAACCTAGGTAAGATTATCGAGTAAGCGTTAGCCGCGCAACTGCAGCAACACATCAACAATCTCCTGCAAACCTACCAATCCAGTTTCAGACCCAATGCAGCACAGAGATGGCAACCATACAGGTGGTCAAAGACGCCCTCAACATCCTTGACAACGCCCACCCCTGCCTCCTGGTTCTACTCCCCCTCTCGGTCGCTTTTGACACAGTAGACCACCAGGGGCTCAAGGACACCCTACATCGGTGCATGGGGATCAGCAACCCTGTTCTACGCTGTTTCAAGTACTACCTCATCAACCACCAGCAGTTTGTTCAGATGGAAACCTCTAGATCGCCAAAGCTATCCATCACCTGGGAGTCCTGCAGTGTTCCATCCTCTCCCTAGTGATCTTCAATCTATACATGGAGTGGCTGGAAACCATCCTAGCCACACACCAACCACATCCACCAATACGCCGACAACACACAGCTATACCTCAAGATCGACTCCATCAAAGACATCCACAGTTTCAAAACCTGCCTCTCGCTAATCCAGTCTTCGATGTCCATTGTATACTTGAAGCTCAACCCCTCCTAGACCGAATTCCTACTGCTCACCAACAACGATGAACACCCAGACATACAGACCTGGCTATCAACCATGAACGACCGAGGGCTTCAAGCCTGAGCTCACCTCCTGTGCCAAGTCCCTCGGGTGCCAAATGGACAAACGCCTCTCCTTCAAGACACAGATGATAGGTAAGACAACTCAGACAGCTTGGTATCAGGCTCTCCCTCCTGTGGAAAGTCAAGCAATTCCTCCCTCCGGACAGTTTTAGATCCACTGTTCAAGAACAGGCCTGTCCCACCTGGATGAGGGCAATGCCCTCCTCGAAGGCCTCCCGTTGTCGTCCCTTGTGCCCCTGAGAAGTGTCTGACGTGCGGCTGCACACCTCATCAATGGTATATGCAGATACCACCACATCTCCCCGGCCGTCATTGACCTTCACTGGCTCCCACTGCACGTACAAATCATCTTCAAGTCTTGCGGCTTCATCTATAAGGCAGTCACGCAGCTACCTTGTGGAGAAACTCAGAATCTGCGGCAGACAGCACAACCACCAGAAGCCAGGACACATGCAGACTTGAAATCCGCTGCTGCAAAAATCAAAGAACCAGAAAACAAGTCTTCTGTGCCTACACCCCAAGACTATGGAACCTCCTACCCGTCGGCATCAGACTTGCCCTCATGCTCCTACAATTCAGAAAATAACTCAAGACCCACCTCTTCAAGGAGTCTCTCCTACTCAACACCTATGTCAAAACATAGGCCCCTGTGCCACCTGACTCACTAGATGCCATCCGCCACCCTGTACAGCTGTACCCCTCCTGTGCCCCTCTGTATACTACCCACCACTGTAGATCTGTTCTGTGACATCTGAAAAGTGCTCTGTTATGCATATGAACTGTTGTATACCTCTGTAAAGCACTCAATGCTCAATAAAAAAAAAATAATAATAATGTGGCTGACTAATCAGACCCAATTAGACACTGGTCAGTTTCCCCATCATTTATTGTCTTTGGGTTATTGCCTCAGAACCTTTGACCCCTGTTGGGCCACTGGCCTTTTTCTTTGTGATCACCTGGCTCTGGGTTCAGATCTCAAAAGGGGCGCTCTAGCTTTCTATACTGAGTGACCACCTCATCAGGCAGAATACATCAATCCATTCTGATGACAAGAAAAAATGACTTTGCCGTCAGTAAAACCTATTAGAGTAATGTATCCCTTAACAGAAAATACAGGAAACTGTCCCAAAAGACAGTGGTTATCTGTCCTAATTGATCACCAGTACTGAGACCACCATCAAGGACCAAAAGAGGCAATCTGAAGCTTGGGGCATGTGCAAAGGACATAAACAGGGCAAATCAATTAAAACATCATGAAAGTTGCTTCAATTAAGTTTCTCCTCACCGTCTGGTTCTCCCTTGGCTACCGCTTGTGCCACAGAGGCTATCTCCAAAATAATGAGGGACTTTGTATCCTTCAGTTAGTTGTCAAGGGGCCCTCAGGAGAGGTAAGGCACCTTCACCCTGTCCTGGCTGTTTACTATTATGGACAGACCACACTATATATGACCCGAGACTCACATAAGGCATTAACAAAACAGTTTTTTCAATTTCAAATCACAGGAGTTCGAGCAAGGATGCAACCCAAACAAAGTTGCTTCTCCGTAAACGTGTGTGAGGATCAAGGTGAACAGAACAGCTAGGAGGAATGCTCACAGAAATAAAAGCCGATAAACAGTAGGACTGTGGTCCACAGTCCAAATGTCCTAGCCTGTAGTCGTTTGTGGTCAGGGTGAGCTCATTCACAGTTCTCCAGTTTCTCTGGATCATGGGACCCCTCCTGAGAGTTTGCTGGTGACAATGATCCTCCTGGGATATAGTTGCTTGGCTTTCAGATGACCTCTAATCTCTTCATCGTCCTCAAGGTGCATTCATTCTTTGGAAATGAATGGCCTTAGGATGGCCAGATTATGAGCCTTCAAGACTTCACTTCTTCGTGAACCCCTGCCCCAGATAATCCAAGCAATTATGCTATTATACTTTTTGGGTTTGCTAGTTCCGCCAGACTCCGGAGTATTGCCCTCAACTACCCTATCTTTTTCTTTTGAGTTTTTAGGCTTTTGGCACTAGCAGTCTCGGCGTCCAGGTTAACAAGGTTTCCACTTCACTAGCCTCCGTTCAGTTCAACTGTCAGCAAACTCCATCGCACTGAGGTAGTCCCTGCCTCCTTTTCTATCCGGGCTCTGGCTGTAATTATGACCACGCAGAGTGGTTAATTAGCTTTAACCAGAGAACGGATGGCGGTCATATGTCTCTCCCACGACCTACGTGTAGATTCTGCTGTCTGTATTATGGGTGGCCAGCCCTCAGACTGAGATTTGATAAGGGGAGTGCTTTTCTTGGATTGGGGCAGCCTTAACCTAACAGTTTCCAATTTCCCTCAGCGTATGGGTCCCCCCACCCCCTCCTAAATACTGCCTGTGCGTTTCTGTGGTTCCTACTGTTTTTCTGCCTCCTCTAACAATACGTGATCCCAGGACCATATCCGCAGTTTCGACCATAGACGGTTCTTACTAAGACTCTCAGATTGTAATTGTGAGGGCCAACCCTCAATACATAAATCCCTCTTGCCAGTAGTGTCTGTGAGTCAGAGTGGCCCAAGTAATGTGGATGGGAACGAGGTAGGGGGGTGAGAGGAGATACGGCATCAATGATATTCCTACTTCCAGGGTCGGCATCACTGTGTGGGTGGCCTTCCCCCAATTCCCCCCCCCCCCCAACCACCAATGTACCTCTCACCTAATTTCCAGGCCAAATTACTGAGACTATCACTTAACCCAGCAGTACTATGGATAATGGGAATTTGTATAAATCTCCAAAAAAGGTCCCATAACGAAATGTGCTGTTGACTTCACGGCCGTCAGCACTGGAGGCAGTTTCATACATCAATCACATGGGGCAACTTGGCAGCATGGTATTCACCCCAGTGGGCAAGAAGGGATCTAACCCTGAGGCGGTGAGAAGAACACCACTCCCCAAAAGAAAAAATGGGAAGAAGGGAGTCCAATGGCTGTATTAAAAAATAAAGCTGCAGCAAATGTGCAAGCATAGTCTATGAAAAAAAACACTAGGTTGGTATTCAACAGACATTACTTTCCAGCAAAACAATGTCTTTGCTCTTGGGTTTGCGTTTCTAATGTCACTTCATAATTTATATTTCATTTATATTTATAGAGTGAAATATTCAAATTCCTTGTATTACTCTATGGGTCTTTCTTTCAGCAATACTCTCTGGTGATGTGTAGCCCATTTTATTATTTTATAGCCCGGATCGCTCGGGGTTTGCAACACTGGGGCTGATATTAATTCTTAATAAAGAAAAGATTACAAATAATAAGCTATGCTGAGATGGAGAACTGTATTTATCTTGAAGAAATTACTTCATCTCTCTCTTTTCACAAGCATCTGATTGGCCATTTTCCAGGAGTAGATGTATAATCTGGGCAGGATACTCTCCCGGGCTGCCAGCTGTTGGGTGTTTGCTGTGCCAACAATTCGATGCCAAACCAAAACACAAATAAACACTTCACTTTGCGAGATGCGGGTACGTCTCTAGTGTCATGCCTTTAAGACCGATTCCTTCAACAAAAGGGGCAACGAAAATTCACGTATGGCGCATTATATGTGAGAAAATACGCCATATCCTCTGTAAAATGCCCAATCGAATAATGAAATGAGTGGTCGCCTGCGTCTGACTGCAAGGGTGCTCTGTGCCAAGCAGTCTCCGGAGCTCTGAAAGTAATTACAGGAGGTGGGCTTGGGCCATGTCCTCCACCCCCTTGCGCCAGGTTGTGTGATGCCAATGAACTCTATCAGAGATCGTTTCATGCTCATAGACGCAAGGGGAGGACAAGCGCCAAGCCCAGTCGCCCTTCTTTGAGCTCTGCCCCAAATGATCGCGGGTGCTGGCAGCAGAACGATTCACCGTCAGTCGAGGCTTCTCATAGGCAGGCCAGAGGGCTAGCAAGAGGCACAGGCAGCCAGATATACACAGTAAACATTCAGAGAAAAAGAACGGCGTCGGTGGCATGCAAGGCCGTTTTGCTTCTTGGTGGAAGTGATAAGCGACAGTTGAACTTTCACTGGGGGCCAGATGTCGCAAAACAGCTCATTTTAAAATCTATGAAAAGATCACAACATGTGTTTTGAGTGCACACTGTTCCAAGTGAGGCATTCGACAAAGGCACAAGAAGGAGACCTAGAAAATAGATGAATCAATGTTTTTGATTGAGAAAATCTTGGGCCTTCCAACGTCCCAGGAACTTCGACCCCTTAAACCAGTATCAGGTAATAGAATCGCGGCAAAAATGCAGTGGTTTGACCCGCTAAAGGTATACCCCATTATACCATTTAAGGGGAGCAAGGGTTGTGGGGGTGCCCCCCCCGCCGCTCCCCTTAAATGGTATAATGGGTCCGGGGGTTGCGGGGGTATCCCCCGCATCGTTTACATGATTGTGGCGGCAAAACCAAAGGACTTTTGCTGCAATATTTTGTATACACAGCCATTTTTGCCGCAATTTTAAGACATGGAACCCTTAAACCATGATCATCCTGGTCCAATAAGTTGGGGGTCTTTAAGCGGATAGTCACATAGGTGAGCAAGGAAAGCGCATTTCAATCCTGGCTACAAAGGTCATCCACGCAATGTCTAGTGAACAGGAGCAATTCGATCGTATTTTTCGAATTGGCACCAACCAGCATGGCAGCAGCATAGGGCATAGCATGCACATAGGAAGTCAAACACGCGTGGATATTAACAGTGGCAGAAACCAGGTATTTAGTGTAGGATTCTATGCTGTGCACTCTTTCCATAGGGAAACCATGATAAAGGACTCAACATCGTATCATGGGGCCTATCACGAGATAGGGCGCTTTTCTACAGAAGGTTTTCCGAGGTTGATTACCCATTTTCCCCCAATAATATCAACTTAGTATTGTATTATCCACCAACAGAGCTTCCTTTCTCTAAAAGAATGTTGATCACATTACAATAATTAACCACAGCGCACCGTAATACGCATGTGACTGTGGTGACTCAGTCACATGGGACAACGTCTTTTGGGTTTGGCGTGGGCTCTTGGGATCAGGCATGTCTGCCCGATGTGCTACTTGGAGTGATAAACGGCAGACTTCCCAGAGCCCCGCCTGTCCAAGTGTCTCA
Source organism: Ambystoma mexicanum (assembly GCF_040938575.1). NCBI lineage: Eukaryota > Metazoa > Chordata > Amphibia > Caudata > Ambystomatidae > Ambystoma > Ambystoma mexicanum. Next base: position 1,069,335,560 of record NC_090936.1, read on the forward strand.
TGTGTCTTAGGCATTCGCCACTAGTGAAAATAAGTCTGCTCACAACCACCAAGCACCCTGGCGTTCATTTGCAAACATTCTGCCACCAGAGTGAAAGACTGATTCAAGAAGCACAGCTGTTGATGCCAGCTTCTGGGTTCCCTCTTCCAAGTGCCGCACTGCTTCCTGTGCAGACTCACTTGTGAGGAACACACACGTCTTGCTCTTGAGTAACCACGGTACAGAATTAACAGCAGTAGAATAGCAGAGCTATGAAGCCAGTTTTTCCCTTGCCCCTGACTTCAAGATGGCAGGTGCGATGTTCGGGGGGAGGGGGGCGACAGGGTGAGGAAGATGAGCAGGGAAATAAGGAATTGTCTACAGTGTCTTGGAGGGTGAGGCAGTAGAGATAGTAAGCGAATAAAGAAGGTTCTATTGCATAGTGGCTCCCGTTTATTTCCTTACTTCGTCCGGCCGGACCATGTGGAAAGGGGCCAGAACAGCTGGCCCCTCGCAGAACACACTACTCTGCGGCTAAGAGATCCCACTGCGCTTTTTCACCACCTGATGCTACACGACGGCATGGGTTACCCGCTAGACGAGGGTCTTCAAAGTCCGTAAGCCAATTCTGTGGCTGCAGACACAAGTGATTGAGCAATGGGAGCCTTTGTGGCCATTCGGCAATTTGCCACAGCACCTTCCTCGTCTGGGGCTAAATCCTGCGGCTAGAGTGGTGCCAATGACAGAGCATTGGACTGGGCGCCTGCTTTGCTAGTCGAATAACCACTACAACGTCTTCATATGCCTTCAGCGTTCCACTACGACAACTCCCAGCTAGAAACTACGGTACCGTAACCTGCACTCACCCTTCAGGAATCACTACTCTATGCTCTGTCACAGACGCCACCATATCAAGGGTACACTCGTGATACCTACCATCATTGATAGGCCCAATGATAGACTACAGTACCCACTATCTTTTATGTGCTAAAAAAACAACCACTAATCTCCGCCTACTTTGCTTTACTAAAGCCAAATGCCTCGGTTCCATCCAAATCAAGTGTCACATGTTTGTCCGGAGTGTCCATTTCCATTTCACCCAGCACGAACAGATTTCCAAGTCAATGAACCAGACACTGTACCCACAACTTGTAACGGGCCAAGGCAAATTCAATGGCCCTTCCGCCCGCCTACATATCTGAGAGATAGTTAAACCAATACCACAACACCCAAGAAGAGTGGGGTTCTACCTAAAAACCAAAGTCGCACAAGAGCTAGACCACCTTGTCCAGGCTGATATAATTGAAATAGCAACTGGATGAATGCTGTGGAGTTCCCCAGTGGTAGCAGTCCCCAAGGATGGGGGAAGAAGCATTTGACTTTTCATTGCCATGCCCATCTCAAACACAGCTATTGAACATGAATGACAGCGGGACCAAACAGTGAGGAAATTATGAGCACAACAAGTATGGCGGGTCAGAAGGAGGACACAATATCGGAAGGCATTTTAAAATTAATATTTATTAAAGAAAAGGATAATACCCATCCTTCCCTACTTCTATGGGGTATTCTCTACCTAACAAACTAGCTAACGTGCATGTCAGTCATCAGTGAATGTCTTAAAAGAATCTTTCCACTGTCCAAACTAACCCTAACTGACTCTACCACTATCTTAACCAAAAGGTAGGAGAAGGACTCCCTTCTCCTGGGTTCTTGCTTCTTGCAAATTTGCAGTTCCATAACCGATTTTCAAATAGACTCTTGTGGCTTCTTTAATCAGTTCATACACTTCTCTTAATACTTCATTACACTTTTGTTTCTTCTCAACGTGTGGTTTCCTTGGTTCTGTTTTCTGAGTTTCTCTTGAGGTACATTTCTCTTTTATTTACAGAGACTTTTAATCCCTGTGCATCTCTTGATTGATATATATATATATATATATTCAGAAAAGGGGAAAGTGATTCCATCTCTCCCGGGGGAGGGGGGTATCGCACTCACAGCAGTGGAGAAAAAACGCCAGTAAAGATACTTTCCTTCAATCAAAAAAGAACCCAGACGAATAAGGCATAGAATCCTTGCAGTATCCAGTTTTATTGGGCATCAGCCAACAGTTAAAAAAGCACGGTACAAAGCGTTTCGCAGATGTCTTGCTGCTTGTTCACGTACAAACTAGTGCTTGGCGATTCATGGATATATACAACAAACGTTCAGCCAGTCTCTATGGTTCATGGTACAAGTTGTCCTTTTTTACTTTCTTTCACCCTCATCTATAGTACATGGGTTTGTGAATGGTAGAACACGGTGGCCATTTTGGAAGTTGCATTTATCCCACTATTGCAATGTTTTTGTTGGTTTTTTAGCAGTAAGGTAGTGACACATTCCTGCTGTTTTGAATAAACAGATTTGGGGTTCTCTTTGAATACTGTATAACCTTAATCATGTAGCAGTTTATTTGCCATTGTATTAAATTACAAACAGTTAGTCTACCTTCAACCCCAAATTCAGCTGTGATTGTGTTCATCTTAGTAATGTTCACCATTTTATAAAATTTGCATAGCGGGATTCAGTGTTAAAAAGCAAAATACAGCGGCCACAATGGGACAATGGCATAATCCATAGTAAATTAATCTATGCTACAAATGTGTACGGTGTCCTGACCCACGTTTAAGCTACCCTGCTACAACATTTGGTGCTGTGGGCTTAGAAAATTCAAGATGGCGGAAAACCCACATGTGCGCTGAAATCCAGGAAAGCTGCGCAGTTTGTGCGCCCACCAAAATGGTTGCCTCACTTGCCACCCACCAGTGCGAGAATGAAAGGCCGGGTTGCCATGAGGGAAATGGGTTGCCAAAGGAAAAACAGTAGCGCCGGTTAGCTTCAAAGCGCTTTAAAACCACCATTGGACTACCCGCACAGTAGTCTGAAACCATTGGGAATGGCAATGCTGATTGCCAAATGCAACCTAGAAGTGTGGGGAATTCATTTCTTAAATCCCAAAATTGAGTGCAGTACCAGTACTCACCACTATCCAAAAGCCGGCGTTTTAAAACCACTCTGTGTGTTTTTCTGAAGGCAAGCAAAATGCCTATTTCAAACCTTGCAACATGTGCAAAATATTCACTGAACACCAGCAGACATTTGGCAGAATGGAGTTTTGTGTGCCTACAAAATCTGGGAAATGAAGAGCCCAAAAACAATGCTTATAACAAAAATGCTATGGAGTCAGCAGCTTAAGCCTAACTACAACTGGATTTAAAACCACCAAAATCGAAAATGTTAAATTAAATGAGTGACCTATGTTTGGTGTCACATGCCTTTGTAACTGTTGAAATGTCATAGTTTTGCGCTTAGAATCAGCATTCTAGCTGCATGTGTAAAATTACAAGTTATTTTAAAAGCAACAAAAAGTTAGCTGAAGGTCTGGCTTAAGGAACTTGATTTTGCCTAGCAACTACCCATCAGCAGTGAAACTTGAGTCACCACTGTGTTCCCAGGCCAACCTTCCTTTTGCTGCCCAGGCTAAGGATATGCCATCTATCTGATAATTGAATTTCCTGTGCTCTGCCAGAGAGTGAACAAAGCCCTCTCCACTCAGGCAAAGGTTTTTTATTACAGACGTCGTAAAAAGTGGCTTCCTCCTGGAGAAGCTGGGAGGAGCACTGCCTGTGAGAAGCAAGCTGGCTTGGCAGAAACTGGAAAGACTGGTTTCTGTACCATGTGACCTGAAAAGACACACCCCTGCAGCAAGGATATGGTTTTATAAAAAGGGGGATAATTCATAGAGCGGACATGTGAAAATTTTATAAATGATACCATAATTCTTGTGATTTTTCTGCCCACAGTTTAAGACGTGGTAGGAACCGGTGGTATGTTCAGGGGGGTTTTAGCGGAAAAGTGGATATTACTCTAAATGTGTGCATGTTAAAAATCTGAAACTTCATCAGTTAATGTCCCTACCCCCTGCACACATGTATGTAAAGTTGGGTCCATGTCGGAAATTGGAAAGGCAGTTAAAAAGTCAATTATGTACACTCTTTGAATGCAAGCTCCGAGAATGAGCAGATTTGGACATAGACAGGGCTAAATTCAGCCACACCATGTATATGTAATTTTAAACAAATGTGTACCTGTGCAAATATGTTTTTAGGTCAGATATAGATTGTGTGTAAAGTTGACAGGGGTGGGTTCTCTGTATCATAAACAGACCTCATCATGATGACACTTCATTTCATTCCCCCAATCAAGTAAGAAATGGAAGTTTGACCAATTAGAAGCTGAGAGAGAGGTAGGGTCAGTGATGCTAGAACACACCCACATTCTAAACACATAAAAGCAGACAGTCAGGACACATAGAGACATTCATTTTTCATCTGCCGCTGGAAGCCCTGCCGGAAAAATCCATACTTACCTCCATCAAACTCCAGAAAGCCAAACTAGAGACTTCAATCTATCCAGAGCAGAGAGACCCAAAGAACCGGTGCCTAGCAGAGACCAGACCCCTGTGAGCAGTTCCAGAGGCCAGGCGCTGTGAGCAGAACCCGGAAAGACCTGACCAGACTGAAGTCCGTGACCAAGTCGCTTTCCTGTTCAAAATCTCTTGTGAGTACTTAGCAAAACTCAGAACACATCTCTTAGTTTAAATTCATCTAATTCAATCTATTTAACCTAAATAGAACTGCCTCCTAGCTGTCACCTGTCATTCTAGCTGCAAAAATTTGTCACTTGTCATTTTGAAAAAGTGTGCGTTTAAAATTTACAAAACCAAAAACGACCTTTACTAAATTACTCATATCTCCGCAACCGTTTGGGCTAGAGACTTGCAATAACTTTCATTTGGAAGCTGAGATCCCAGGCTTTTCTAGGACCCCAAAACGGTAGAGATAGTCCTTGCGGTTCCTTTGTAATAGCGCTCGGCGCATCCGCGAATTTTACCGCGATTTGCAATTTCTTCACATGTAAAAACTGCTGCTGTTTGCTTTCCATTGGCCAGAAATTCGTTTAACCTGCTAACTATCCCTGCATCATTGCTAGTGTGAGCCTGGACTAATATTAACTAGATACCACTCACCCTGAACCTCTATAAGGGAATTAAAAGCAAATTTAGCATATTTCTCATTCATTGCCAGCACATATCCAAGCATTGCCTGTGTTTTCAAAACTCCTATCTGTTTTCTGTTGTCTAAGCTTGCTGGATTGAACTGATTACATTGATTGCATTTCTGAGAACTGTGTGTTTTCCTTCCATTTCCTTGCCTTGCATCAAGGGGGGGAGGGGAGTAGCCAGAGAAAAGTGATTACATTGTTTGGTTGAAATCATATTGCGTATTTTCTGTACTGCATTCATTGAATATTGCATCCACCTGAGCTTACATAAAGCATCCTCTACCACATTATACTTTTGTTCCTATTTACCAGTGTGCTACCTTATCCATTTCAGGTCAACTCATTAGTCATTATAAGAAGTGTGCTAGTGCCAGATTCTCCATTGTTAATATTTACCATATCAGATTAAGTGTGATATTCAATTATTAATTTATTATAAAGTGTGATATATATATTTTAAATTATCAAATAAACCTTTTAAACTTGCAAAACAGAACTACTTCTTGGCTCAGTGGGGTCAGGGGGATTCCAAGAGAGGGGTGTTATATAAGGGTAGTCATCCAGAACGCATGAACTGGACCTAAAGATATATCAATAAGGGTTTTCATTCAGTATTCTAGACTAGGCGTTAACTGGGCTGTAGTGCTGAATTGAATCCTCTTACAAATGCAAAGTGCAGAATTGCTGGTTCTGACCATGGATATATACCCAGGTACAGCTTACAAAAATATACTAGTAAACATTCTTCATTTTATAAAATACATTGAACCAACTTTTACCATAAGGTGCATATTGCTTTAAAGTGCATAGTGCTTTAAAGTGCATCTTTTTGGTTTAAAATACCTAAAGTGCATCTTTTGGTTTAAAATACCTAAAGTGCATAGTGCTAGAATGTTACATATTGTTATATAACAATGGCTTTGCCCGGGTTTGGTAGTATCTGCACATAGATCCCCACAGTGGAACACTTGATGCATCCACATATACTAAGTACCACCGTTGTTCATACTATTAAAAAAAGACAATCTTCACCATAAAATCCACTGTACAACAATATCTTACCACGGACAACCATGAAATAGAGACTGAACACGAAATCCTCACCCAAGTGAATAAAAAATATTGCAATATGCATACACAAATAACAAATTTAAAAATACTTCATATGACAACATTGCACGTCTTCACACACAAAAAAATATATATGTTTTGTATATATATTCTTGGCTGACAGTAAAGGGCATTGTCCGTAATAGATAGAAATAGAATAAAATTATAATATATATGGACCAATGCCTGATATAGCAGCCAAATAGGGACCAGAGAGGAGCGACAGGCAATCATTTGGCTTTTCATCCTGTTAACTCAATTTCCTAAATAGGTATACTACTCCTCATCAAGATTATGTTTCCTTGGTTTCTTTGATTCGAAATCTAAAATAAGTTTTGTCTCCTTTTGGCGCAGTTCCAATTCTCTGTTGCCCCCACGAGGGTTGGCTGTAATGTGGTGTCGTCCCTAAAATCTTAAACAGTCCAGTTTTCTCTGATGTACATCCTTGAAGTGAATTGCCATACGATAAGAGGGATCAAAGTTTTTTATGGCTCTCATGTGCTGTAGAATTCTAAGCTTCAGTTTCCCAATGGTACTGCCAATGTACCAGAGGTTACAGGAACATAAAAGCCCATAGACCACAAATTCCGTGTTGCACGTAATGTGGCTCTGCAGTTCCACCACATGTCCTGGTACAGGATGTATATAATTCGTTCTGTTCAGGGCAAACTTGCATGCTTTGCATTTAGTACATTTAAAAAAAAAACAACACTGACATTTGTATTCAGCCAAGGACTGTTTGGAATTTTACACATGGGGGCAAGAAACTGCTGACCAATACATCTTTGATGGGAGAGAGATTTCCTAAAGGTAATATTGACACGTTCCTTAAGGACTGGCGATAATACTTCATCTGATTGCAGTACATGCCAATGTCGATGCAATATTCTTCGAATGACATTGGCATGAGTTCCATACGTAAGAATAAGCCTAGTTTCGTCAACTTGTTCTTTAGCCTCTAATGCCCTATTCGTTGAGAGTAAGGTGGTTCACTTCAAATTTCAGGCTTTCAGATAGGCTCTTTCCAGAATGGCTTTGGGGTATCTTTGTTTAACGAAGTTTGCAGCTGTAAATTTGCACTCTTGGCCGAAAATTTCTATTCTGCTGCAATTTCGCCGGATTCTAACGAATTCGCCATAGGGAATGCTCCATTTCAGCGATGTAGGGCGATTGCTGGTGGCAAAGAGTGGCATATTGGAACTCGTCGGTTTGCGGTGCAATTCAGTGAGAATCTCGCTTTGGTTTCACTTCACCAATATATCCAGGAAGATTATCTGTTTCCGGCTGTGGGTCTCTGTGAATTTTAGATTTAAATTGTTCACATTTAGTATTTTGACGAAATCAAGTCAGTCTTTTTCTTCGCCATTCCATAGAATAAAAAGTTTGTCAATAAACCTTAACCATAGGATTACTTGATTGGTGTACTGGTTATTGTGTTTTGTCCATACCATGAACTTTTCCCACCACCCCATAGTCAAATTCGTGTAGGACGGGGCAAAACTTATACCCATAGCAGTTCCTCTCAGTTGATAGTAGAATTCATTATCGAACAAAAAGACGTTGTTTGTGGGGCAGGTTTTTATCATCTCCATTATCATTTCCCCATGAGAAAGATAATTGAATGATCTATTGTTGAGGAAATATTTACAGGCTTTCTTTCCGTCTTTATGCTGAATGGAGGTGTAAAGTGAAACAACGTCCAATGTGGCAAACATATAGTTTTCCTCCCACACTATCCCTTCAATCTTACTTAGGAAATCTTTAGTATCCTGTAAATACGATGGTAAGGTAAATATGAGCGGTAGGAGAGTTTGATCCACATATTTTGAAAATGTTTTCTAGAGAGGCTCCATTCAAAGTGACTACGGGTCAACCAGGGGGATGGGTTGGGTGTTTGTGGACTTTGGGGAGGAAATAGATGGTAGGAATAGTGGGAAATTTATTGAAAAGGAATCTGCAGTTGTCGTTGTCCAGAAGGCCTAGATCAGACCATTTCTTCAAAATGCACTCCACCTTTTGTTTTATTTTTTCTGTCAAGTTATTTTCCAGTTTTTCGTAAAAGCTGGTGTCCAATAGCTGCCTGTGTGCTTCCTTGATGTAATCAGTCCAGTTTTGAATGACAATGTTGGTACCCTTGTTTTGTTACTTTTATTATGATGTTCCTGACTCCTTATAAATCTTTCAAAATGTGTCTTTCTTTAGATGAAAAATTAGACTTTATTTTGGTAGTTTGTAGTCTTGCCTTCTGTAGGTCGTGAATTACCAGATCTTGGAAAGCTTCTATTTGACCACCAGGCTGGAACAGAGGATTAAATCTTGACTTGGCTTTTAGCTTACTTTTCATGGGCCAATCCGTCTCTATGTTAAGTGTTTCTAGGGAGATATCAGGAGTAACTTCCTCTAAGCTTCCCATAGATCCAAGTTCAGCCAAGTCTAATAAGACATTAAGATCTTCACTGATTACCGCTGTTTTGCCTTGAAAAGTTGGTTTGGTTTTTTCTTTGGGTGGATTCAAAATAAATAATTTTTTAAGACTGATTTTGCGCATGTATTTAAAGAAGTCAATCCTGGTTTCAGCATAAACATATGATGAAGTTGGACAGAAATTAAACCCATAATGCAGTACTTTAATTTGATCCGTATTAGGGTATAATCCGACAGATTGATGATGCTATTATCAATATTAGTGATGTTATTCATTTCGGTGTTTTCTTGCCAGAGCGCGTTCTTGGATTCCCATCTGACTCTGAACTTTTTGCTCCTTTGTCCCCTCCTTGTTTTATTTTTCCTCCTCGACCTTGTGATTTTCCACGTCCTTTCACTGGTCGATGCCTCAGATTCTGATGTTGTAGCCACCTCGCTGGATATGGGGGCTGTTGTCTCATTGCTTTGACTAGTTTTATTAGACAGGTTTTTTTCTCAAATGGTCGAATCGACGTGCAAAGTTCTATACTCTCCCCTTCTCGTAATCTTCTTTGTCGCAAAGGAATTTCCTTTGTTTTTGTTGTTTGATATCTTCCTCATAGGTTTTAAGACTGTCCTCAATATTAGTTCTTAGTTTATTCCCCTCTTCGCTTGGTGGTATTTGGGACAGTTGCTCGTTGATTTCTTCCTTTTTACTTAGTGTTTTTTCTCTGTCTTTTCGTGCATACTTGATAAGAATATTCAAAAACTGTCCTGAGCATTCGTTAGTCGAGTCCCCCCACTCCCTTAGCATTTCGGGATCTTGTTTGTCAAGGACGGCGAGGTTAGGATTCTGACCTTAGGTATGGTGCACTGCGGGAGGATCACCTGGGAGGAGACAAGGCCCAGGGCGGTGAGAGATCCCTTGGGATGAGCCAGAGTATTTGTCCTTTAAAAAGGAGAACATTTAAAAGTTGCCAAAACAGGTAATGGTCTATGCCTATTGTCATTATGCTGTATCTGAACCACATATAAGATCCGTGGCTATGGGCACAAATTACAGAACCTGAACAAACCCTAAGACTAATAAGACCATTCAAGACACTTCAGGATAAAAATCCTCCCTACTCCCAAAGGCACGATGAAAGGGAATATAAAAATGTTGCCTTAAATAAACTGCCTTCCACTATAACAGCGAATTCTGATGCATCCCTAAATAACTTAAAAGGGAAATAAATCTACCCTTAAAAACAAGATGTTGCCAAAAAGAATAGATTTTGTTGGTGGGGACTACAAGTCCCATAATCCCACAAGTACTGGGACAAGGAAGAGGGCTGAGGAGTCATGTAGCAGTAGGAGTCAGTCAATTAAGTCTGGTAGCCCACACCTGAGGGAAGCTCAGAGGCTTAAAATGCCCTCTCAGGTGCAGGCAATTAGAATGAGCTGGAACTGTGGCAGGAGTGTATGCAGTAGTAGCAGAAGAAGGAGCGGGGGAATCAAAGGGATTCAGGGACTCTAAATTCAGCAGATTTCACCCGATTGTCCTGTGAGGGTCCTGTTCCACCCAAACGCATGTGCATAGGCAGCGCAGCAGAAGACATGCAGGAAGGCTGTTTTTTTTTTAAACTTCAGTTTTTATTAGCATTTTGTAATAAAACAGACAAGGAACATTAGAAAAAACCCTGCCCCCACCCCAACACGACCCACTCCCCTTCCCCGTGTCCAGTTCAAAGTGTTCGACAAAGGAGATTCGTAATGCTCACTCCGTTTCCTGTGCCTTGGAAGCGATGCGATAGGTGACCAACTCGCCGACTGGCTTGGTGCCGCCGTTCCCCGGAACGTGGGACCCCCGGTTTATTGCTGTTCCTTTAAGGGACATTTGCACCCTTCTCAGGTCAGGGGCTTACCCTTGAAGTCAATGCACATCCCAACCCCAAGTTTGTTGTATCCCATACCAGTTCGTGAGAAATGAGCTTGTGTCTTTATTCAACATGGCAGTCAGTTTGTCCATCAAAAACATGTTTTTCACCTTTTTCATCCACTCTTCCTTGGAGGGGGTTTCCAGGCTCTTCCATTTCTGAGCAAGGGCAACTCTGTCCGCCCTCAGCATGGTTTCCCACATCCTGGGGTAACAGTATAGTTCCGCTTCCTCCGGGGGGGAGTCCCAGCAACATGGTCAGGGGATTATGTGGCAGGAGTTCCTCTGTTACTTCCGCTATCCAGCCCCTCACTGACCCCCAGTAGGACTGGACCTTCGGGCAATGCCACTACATGTGGCCTCTGGAGCCTGTCTGGCCACATCCCCTAGGGCACCTCGTTAAAACCCCCGGAAACATCTTTGACAGTTTTGCTGGGTCTCTGTGCCACCCCTGCAGATTTTTAAAGTTGTGTTCCATGTCCGAGGTGAATAAGTTCCCATGAAACGCTATTTTGAAAATTCTGGCCCAGGCGTCCTCAGATCTCTTCGCCTGCCAGGTCGTTCCAGAACGTGCGGAAGCTCCTCCTACCCTGAAGGTCGTAAGTATTTAGGATTTTATACATACTGGACACCGCACCCTTTCTGGAGGTCGCAGAGTCAAGGAGCTTCTCTAAAGGGGTCAGTTGTCTCCTCAGGTTTGGACCCCATGACTGATCGCAGAGGATGCCCTTAAGGCGGAGGTATTCGAAAATGGAAAGCGATCCACCCCCCAGAGCCTCCCTCAGGTCTTCGTAGGATAGGTATTCGCCCTCCCTGAACATCTGACCTGCCCATTCCAGTCCCATATCCGACCATTGCTGCGAATGCCAGAACCCCCTGCCACCCGGTTTGAGGGGGTGGCCCCATAGAGAGGTCATCGGGGACGGCCATGAGGTTAGGTGTGCTGTCCAGGGGCCCTCCTTCCAGATGTCCCAGAGAACTCCCAGGGTCGGGTGGGTCCTCACACGTTTCGGGATAGTCTTGCGCGGGGACCACAAGAGATCACGGACCTTTAAAGGGTGGACATCCATATCCTCTAAATATGTCCAGTACGTTCCCAGGCCCTCTTTCATATGTTCTAGGAGGACGCGCAATTGGGCGGCATAGAAATATAGATGAAAGTCTGGCAGCCCAAATCCCCCCTCCTCCCTCGGTAGAGTCAGGGTGGCCCTCCCGGTTCTCGGGGTCTTCCCCTGCCACACAAAGTCCCGGACCCCGTTTTGTAGGTCCTTGAAAGTCTGAGCGGGGACACTGGTTGGGAGCGCTGTGAAGAGGTACAGAAGCTGTGGTAATATGTTCATCTTTACTGCAGTCATCCGGCCGTACCACGAGAGAATCATCTTGCCCCACCTCCTCAGGTCAGATGTGATCTCTGCCATTATGGAGTCATAGTTGGTGGGTCCTAGTTCCGATAAGTCCCTAGTTAGAAGGACGCCCAGGTATCTTATGTCGTCTGTCCCCACAGCAATCCCTTGAAACCTGCGCAGGGGGTCTAACAACGGGTCCACTGGTCTCATTGGGAGCAGGACAGATTTAGCCATGTTAATTGTCAGTCCCGAGAAGCGCCCGAAAGTGTCCACCAGGGCCAGGGGGGGGGGGAATCGAGGAGCCAGGATCCACCAAGTAAGCTAAAATGTCATCCGCAAACAGGGAAAGCTTGAATTCCATCTCCCCCCTTCTAATTCCCTTGATGTCTGGGTGAGATCTAATAGATTTGACTAGTGCCTTCATCGTAAGCACATAAATTAGGGTGGAGAGCGGACAGCCCTGTCTCGTCCCCCGGGAGAGGGGAAATGATTCGGACAGCGACCCGTTCACCTGAACCCTTGCCGTGGAGGCTCTGTAGAGGGCGGCCACCCAACTCATAATGTGTGTCCCGAAGCCCATTCTCTGGAGAAGGAGTTCCATGTATCTCCACTCGACCCTGTCGAAGACCTTCTCTGAGTCTAGCGAGAGGACACACGCGTTAAGCTCTGATGTTTGGGCAAAGTGGAACAGGTCTAATGTTTTACGAGTATTATCCGACCCTTGTCTGCCCCTGATGAAGCCCACCTGTTCCCCATGGACTAGCTTCGGCATAATCCCCTCCCATCAGCCTCCCCACCACCTTGGCCAAGATCTTGACATCAATGTTTAACAATGATATGGGCCGATAGGAGGCACACTCTGCTGGATCCTTTCCTTCCTTGGGTAAAACAGCTATTATGGCCCCCATCATGGAGTCGGGGAGGGAGTCCCCTTCCAGCACAGCGTTGAAAACTCTCACCAGGTAAGGGATCAGGGAGGAACGAAATCTCTTGTAGAAGTAAACTGAAAAGCCGTCTTCTCCGGAGGAGGTTCCCACATTCATTCCACTGATCACCTTATCCACCTCCTCCTTTGTGACCGGGCCCTCCAACCCCTCTGACATCTCTCTCGACAGGGACGGGATTTGTATGGAGTTCAGGAAGTCCTCTATCTGGGAATCGCCCCCATTATATTCAGATGAGTATAGTGACTCATAATATTGGTGAAAGGCCTCTCCTATGTGGGGAGAGTCGCAGCCAAGGGACCCCCGGCAGTCTCTTACCTCCTTCACCCTTCTCCTTCTCTGGACCTCTCTCAACTTCCAGGCCAAGATACTATCCGCTTTGTCCCCCTTGTCATAGTATTTTTGTTTTACCATTTGGAGGCTCCCCTCCGTTTTGTGTAGGAGTAGGTCTTTTAGCTGGAGCCTGTAGTCCTCCAGCGCAGCCACCCGGTCGCGCCGTAAGGCCTGTTCCAGTGAGCCCCCCGGTTGGAGACAAGCTATTTTCTCCCACAGGGTTTTTTCCTGTGCCTCCCTCTCCCTTTTCTTCTGGGCTGCCATTTTTATAAGTACTCCTCTTAGGTTGCCTTGAAGGCGTCCCACAGCGTGTGCGTGCCCACCTCCCTGTTATCATTGAGTTCAAAGAATTCCGTTATCGTGTCCAAGACAGCTTCGGCGTGAGCCTCGTCTCTCAGTAGGGTGTCATTGCATTTCCAGTGACCCTTGCATTCCCTACACCAGCCCACTGCTAAAGCGACTCAGACCAAGTCATGGTCTGACCAAGGGACCGGGTCTATCCTGTAGCCTGCGACATATGGGCGAAGGATCTCATCCACCAGAATATAATCTATCCTTGAGAACGCGTTGTGGATGGTGGAGTAGTAAGAAAAGGAGGGAACACCTGTTCGGGGGGTCGGGATCGTGTCTGCCAGGCCCAAGCACTCATTCGCCCTCTGAAAGCTTCGAGCCAAGGCTTCGTCTGCGGGTCTAGGGGGCCTATCCGCTTTCTATCCCTGGATGGGTCTAGGACCATATTGAAATCTCCTCCCACCACCAAGGGAACCTGCACAAACCGTTTGAGCCTGTCCCTTACTTCTTCCCAGAATAGGGCTTGCCCTTCATTCGGGCCATACACTACCGCTAAGGTTAGGGGAGAGCCCTGTAAGGAACCACGCACCAACAGGTACCGGCCATCGGGGTCCTTCAGGACTGACTCTTTCTCGAAACCTAGGCCCCTAGCCACCAGGATGGCCACCCCTCTTTTCTTTACCCTATGGGATGCGTGAAAAACCTCCTCGATTCCTCCCCCTCGCATTTTGGGCTCTTTCCCCCGCGCCCAGTGTGTTTCTTGCATGAAGGGCAAGTCTAGTTTCACCCTCCTAAATACCCTACAGATCAGGGATCTTTTCGTAGGGGTGTTCAGACCCCGCACATTCGGGGTACCCACTCCGAGGGCCGGTCGGTCATCAGCCATAGTCCGTTTCCCTCTCTAGTGGTCAGCAACGTCGCATCGTTACTCTCTCCCTGCCTCCTCCGTCTCCTCGTTTGGACCTTTTCAGAACGTTTCCCCGACTATCCCCCAAACTTCCTCCCAAACAAACAAACCCCAACTAATTCATGAACCCCCACCCCCCTCCCCGGCGTCCAGCCAGTTCGTTCCGCCATTTCTGGCATTTTGGCCGGCCCACCAGCCTGTCCCCTTCGGCCAGGTGGTGTTTGCAAAGCTCGATTTCGTGAGCCCCCCTTCCCCCAGTTTCGTCCCCTCGGTCCACCCCACAGAGGGACTCCAAGTTTGACTTAACCCCCGATTTTTCGGGTTCCGATCTATGAATGGTCAGGACTTCCCAGTGCCTCTGTGGTCATCCACTTCCCTAGGCCAGATTTCCAGCCTATCTTCCCCTGCCAGGACCTCAGTATATCGTTTCCCCTACCCCCCATAGTTGTGCCCCTCCAATTGCCCACATTGTACTTGCTGTTCATGGGGAAACTGTCCTCGGTAGGTCCTTCATGTCTTCCTTTTTCGCTCCACTGCAGACCCGGGAGCCCTGGTCCTCAACCCTCCGAGTCGATATGCTCCTCCTCCATTGCAGACGGCGGGGTGTTCAATTTTCTGAATTTCTTCAAACTGGTTTTCCTCCTCCTGGCACCCGACTGACCGGGAGTGCCCCTACCGAGTGCTTCTGGGCCTACTAGGCCCCTCTGGAGGGTGGGCTCCACCACATAATCCTGGATGGCTCCTTTTATGTCCTCCTCTGTAACCAGCATTGTTCGTTGGCCCAAGTATTCGAAGGCCAGGGAGAAGGGATATCCCCATCTGTAGCGCACTCCCTTCTCCTTCAGTAGTTGTGTTAGGGGGCAGCAGATTCTGCGTTTGGCTAAGGTATAGGCGGAGAGGTCCTTAAAAATGGTGATCTGGGCGTTATTGTAAGTAATCACCCCCGCCTTCCTCACTTCTTCCAGGACTTTAGTTTTTTCGGTATAGTAATGGAACCGAACCAGTACCGATCTGGGGCTGCCTGCCCTTCCCCCTGCCCTGTGCACCCGGTCGAACGTGGGTTCAGTAGTCATTTCCTCTGCGAACAGTAGAGTAATAATGTCCTTCACGACTCGGGTCAAATCTCTCTCCGTCTCGCCCTCCGATTCCGGGACACCAAAAAATCTAAGGTTGTTCCTCCTTTCCCTGTTTTTATAGTCATCCATCTGCCTGGCTCTTTCCTCGTCCCTCTTCTCCAAGGCCGCTAGCCACATACCGAGTTGAACCTCCTGGGAAGCCGAGGAAGACTGGTTAGTTTCCACTTGTAGGATTCTGTCCTCGACTTTGTCCACCCTTTGGTCCATCATTTCGAACTTCTGGGCGATGTCAGATCGCATTTCCCTGATCTCCTGGAGGATGGAGGCGAAGCCCCTCTCCATCGTCAAAGCGGAATGTGTCGAGGCCTCTGGGAGAGCCATGTACCCGGTGCGAGTAGGGCCACTGGTGTTGCTCTCCGTCTCCCTGTAGCGCAAAGCCTGCAGAGTCTCTTGCCAGCTCATATAGTCGTACAGTGCAACCACTGCGGGGTCTGCCGCGGCTAGCGGGCCCGAAGGGGGGCACCACCCTGCCCTGTAGCAACCTGGATCGGGCGTCACGGGGGGGCTTATGAATGGTATGAGTTCCTCTGTGGGCGGCCTTCAGGCAGGCACTCGCCCCACCAACTCCGGATGGGGGCCTCTCACCTGAGTCTCGCCTCGGTGCTGGTGATGTTTCTCCGGGCGAGTGAGTCGCTGTTGCCATTCCACTACCTCTGTCCAAAGCCTTTCGTCGCCAGGCGGGCACACACCCTGGGGCCGAGCCTAGGGGCCACCACCTGCTGGAGTTGGATGCGGATGTGCGCTGTCCCTTCGCTTGGGACGGGAGTGGCCACTGAGGCCCTGGAGCCCTCACGGAAGAGGGGGGGGCACGCTTCCCCTCCAACTACTGGATTGCCGTGGGCCGTTGGTGTTGTGGGGGCCCTCCGCGGGGCGATGTGGTCGTTGAGGGCCCTGCTCCGGGGAGGGCACCGCAGCCGCATGGGTGAGGTGGCGCTGCTTCCACCCGTCTGTGGTGTGGTGCGTTGCGGGGGGCCCTCGTTCCCGATGTCGCCTGTCCTCTCGTGCCGCCTCCGGAGGGCGTCAGGCCCCGATGCCTCGGCTGCCTGGTTTCCGGCGGCAGGTGGATGGAGGGAGGGCCAGGCCTGTCGCCTAGACTTCCTCACCTCGGTGGACCGCTGTCATGATCTCTGCTTCCAAAAGGTCAGGGTTTTCCCAACTCCCTTGGAAGCAGATCCATAACCAAGGTTCCGAGGGCCAACCAGTCCCAATTGGGACCTTTTGGACCCAGTCCTGGCGCCAGTGGCACCAGGCTCATAAATGTGCCCAGTCCCAGCGCTGGAAGCGCCGGGCTCATGATGCTTGGGTGGACTTACCTGCAGCAGACCATGTTGCTTACTTGCCTGCCATCTGAGCCTCTGATCCTCTTCTGTTTGGAACTACTTTTCCTGTTGGGTGGGGCAGGAGCCACTCCCTAGATTCAGAACACTGGAACTCTTCTGGAAAGCAGGAACTCTTTTCTTACCTAGGCGTGGCTGTGGAAGGAGACACCTAAGCACTACAGGAGGCTATTTAAACCACACCCGGTGGTTGAATCTTGCTTTGCGTTATTCTACATCCTCTGCAGCAGAACGCTCATCGTGTCTTCTGCATCGGATCCTGGGCCTAAGGAAAAAGGCTTACCATCCTGAATCCAGTCTTCAGCAACACCTATAAAGACAAGAAAGAACAGGTTAGCATTCCGGCATCTGAAAGACAAAGGCTTACCTACTCTTCGTGCGCTCCGGAGGTCTTCACACTGCATTCCGGCATCTGAAAGACAAAAGCTTACCCACTCTTCGCACGCTCCGGAGGCCTTCGGCGCTGCATCCTGCATCTGAAAGACAAAACAAGGTGCGTTTAAAGACATTGGGGAACTTTGATACTCACGTGCCATTACTCCTTTCCACATCAACCCCAGTGGGTATTCCGGCACCCTGCAGCCGCTCCGAACTCGTACCTGCAAAATAAAAGACAGTTAGAGCGCATCGTGAAGCAGGCAACAAGCGCTTACTTACGTGCTTCCAAGCGCTTCTATTCATCATACGGACTCCATCTTCAACTCACTTCAGCCCGTCATCCGCCATCGCCGGAACCTGCAAAACAAGAGACATCATTGCTAAAGACTTTAAAGACAATAGAATTACTCGAAACTTACCGTTCGTGCAGTAAACGACGGACAGCAGTCCTCTGAAGTCAAGAGGCCTGCGCTACCGATCCAGTGAAGAAACTGGTTACAGCACCCTGCCCTGAGGCAGATGGAGAGCTCGGCATTCACTTACCTAAGGTGAGAGCGTTAACCTTTGGGGGTCTACAGGAGAGCAAAAAAGGGAAGAGATAGGGACACCCCAATAACCCCAGTTCATTAATCCCATATTTTCTGTCTGCAGACATCTTACTCTTGAGGTCAGGCATACAGTGCACAGAGGTCCAGCCCAAAGAGCCAACCGGGTGCTACACATCACCTTTGAAGATACGGTAGTCGCCCAGTCAAGACCGGCGCCTCTGCGAGAATCAGGTGAGCGTTACAGAACGCAAAGCCTACCGCAAAACTCTCGCCCAGGCGCTATGGAAACCTCGGATACTGACCATCTAGCCCGGTTACTTGGGGAACTAAGGGCAGAAGTGCATGCAGCTCGTCAGGAAACGAATGCTCTAAGAAGGGAACTAATTATTTCCAAGGAGAGAACAGAATGTCTTGCTAGACAATTGCTACAGTCACAAGCCGGACAAACCCCGTTACCCGCATCAGGGGCAAATCTTCCTTCAACATCCTCTATGAATCCAGTGCAGATCAACCTACCTGGGAATGTACCTCTGGCTCCGCCCGAACGATTTTCTGGTGACCCAAAGAGGTTAGCAGTATTTATCAATCAGTGCCGGTTGGACTTCTTATGCCGGCCAGCAGCCTTTCCAACTGATCAAGCTAAAGTAGCTTTTGTACTTTCGTACCTTAGTGGCAATGCGGCAGACTGGTCGATCCCTCTAGTTAATCAAGATGATCCGGTTCTCCATGATTTTCAAGCCTTTCAGCTTAGTATGGGAAAACTGTTTGCAAGACATTCACAGGGGCAGGCCTTGGACAATGAGCTTCTTACGTTGCGACAGGGTAATCAAGACCTTTTGGCTTATATTGCATCTTTCAATAGACTAATAGTGGAAACTCAATGGCCTGAGGACAAAAGGATTACGCTGTTTTACAGAGGTCTACGTGGAGAGCTCAAAGACGTTTTAGCCCAAGTAGTGAATCCCCCACAAGACTGTTCGGATTATATAGACTTGGTCGTTCAAATAGATCATAGACTGCAGAACAGGAAGGCCGGCCGTTCCAAGTTTGATGCTCGAGTATTTTCCAAACCGCCAACTCCTTCCAAAGGAGTAGACTCCGGGGAACCCATGCAAATCGGGGGTCTGAAAGGTCCTCTAACACAAAAGGAGCGGGAAAGGAGAAAACAGTTGCAATTATGCCTATATTGCGGAAACTCAGGGCACTTTCTTCGAGACTGTCCGGTGAAACCTGCCAAGAAGGCAGTAGGAGCTGCAGTTACCAAAGTTACAAACTCTGAGCAGGGAAACGACCTCGCCCGACAAGAATAGAGGTCCTCTTGCCGAGCGTGAAAACCAGTTCCGTGATCTCGCATTTCGTGATACCTATGGTCCTCATTAGCCCTGATAATCCGGATCGATTACATGCAATTGAAGCTTACGTCGACAGCGGTGCCATCGGCAATTATGTGGATCATGAAATGGTTTTGAGGATGAATCTAACTCTTTGTCCCAAGGCTGTAAAGGACGTCATTACTACAGTGGATGGTACGGAGATAGCCTCCGGGCCAGTAACGCATACCACTCAAGAGGTGACGCTAGTAAGTCAAGATGGACACCATGAGAAGATCGTGTTCGATGTGATCAAGGCCCCTCAGTTTCAGATTATTCTAGGAATACCTTGGTTAGAGAAACACAATCCTCTGATCGATTGGCGAGCAAGAACGGTCCAGTTTCCAGAATGTGTCTCTACTTGTCACCCTCCACCTGGTGTTGCACTGGCAGCAATTTCTTCAGAGACTCCCCAGTTACCTCCCGAATACCTTGAATACCAAGATGTTTTCCGGAAGGATCAGGCTAACACTCTACCTCCTCATAGGTCTTATGACTGCCAGATAGACCTGATACCTGGATCTACTCCTCCTTGTAGTAGAATTTATGCCCTCACCGAGCCTGAGAACCTTCACCTTCGACAATACCTGGATCAATACCTGGCAAATGGGTTTATTCGTCCTTCCAAGTCCCCTGCTTCTTCAGCTTTGTTCTTCGTTCCAAAAAAGGAAGGAGACCTTAGAACTTGTATCGATTATCGCTCCCTGAACCAGATCACCGTTAAGAATAGATATCCGTTACCTTTGATCCCTGAACTCCTGGACCAAGTCAGAGAAGCATGCATATATACAAAGCTGGATCTTAGAGGAGCTTACCACTTGGTACGAGTAAAAGAGGGCGATGAATGGAAGACTGCCTTCCGCACCAAGTATGGGCTATTTGAATATCAGGTCATGCCCTTCGGACTTTGCAATGCCCCGGCCGCCTTTCAATATTTTATGAACGATGTCCTCAGAGAGCTCATAGATGTGTGTGTTGTTGTTTACATTGACGACATCCTCGTTTATTCTTCATCGGAATCTGAACATCGGAAACACGTGAAAATGGTCCTCGAAAGATTGCGTCAACACAAACTTTTCGCTAAGTTGGAAAAATGTGTTTTCAACGTGACTGAAGTTGAATTCTTGGGATTCATATTATCACCTGGCGGAGTACGTATGGATTCAAAGAAGGTCGATGCAGTTCTCAAATGGCCATCACCATCCTCCGTAAAAGGTGTGCAAAGCATATTAGGCTTCGCTAACTTTTACCGCAGGTTTATCCCCGAATTCTCTTGAATAGTCCAGCCCATCACTGCCTTGTTAAAGAAAAACAAACGTTTTGAATGGTCTACCGAGGCGGAACAAGCTTTCCAGGATTTGAAGACTAAATTTATCTCTGCACCAATCTTAAAACACCCTCGCCCCGAACTCCCCTACATCGTGGAAACTGATGCTTCAAGCCTTGCCATGGGGGCAGTTCTATCACAAAAGGACCCGGTAACCAATCAGTTGCATCCCGTGGCATTTTGGTCCCGCAAATTCTCGCCTCCTGAAATCAATTACACGATTACTGACAAGGAACTTCTGGCTATCAAGTCTGCCTTTAAGGCTTGGCAGCATTATCTGCTGGGGGCCCGACACACCGTTACTGTGATTACGGATCACCGAAACCTGCAATATTTGAAAACCGCAAAAGCCCAATCCTCTAG
Organism: Ambystoma mexicanum; assembly: GCF_040938575.1. NCBI lineage: Eukaryota > Metazoa > Chordata > Amphibia > Caudata > Ambystomatidae > Ambystoma > Ambystoma mexicanum. The sequence continues at coordinate 1,069,356,353 of NC_090936.1, forward strand.
ACAACTCCGTTGGGCATTATTCTTTGCCGAGTTTGACTTCATAATTACCTATCGATCTGGTACAAAGAATGGTAAAGCTGATGCCCTTTCTCGGATGGGAGTGGAAGAACACTTGATCAACCCTAAACCTGTACCAATCATTCCCGAACAAAGAATTCTGGGTGTAATCGCCACAGAATCCATAGAGGAAGTTAAGGATAAAGCCAGGCAACTTGTAACTCCAGCAGACATACAGAATTGGCATCTGCAGGGAAAGGACTTTGCAGTAAAGGACAACTTATTGTATTTCCAAGAACGATTATACCTACCCAGCACAGATTTACAGAAAAAAGTAATCTCCTGTTATCACGATTCTTTAATGGAAGGTCATCCCGGTATGGCGAAGACCTCAGAAAAGATCAAGCGCTACTTCTGGTGGCCGTCTTGGAAAAAAGATATTAGAGACTTTATAATGTCTTGTGGAGTATGCGCCCAAAACAAGAGTCAAAAGGAAAGACCAGCAGGCCTCTTACGCCCTATTGACATCCCACCTCGCCCTTGGCATACGCTTTCTATGGACTTCATCACCGATCTACCTCCATGCTCCGGATACAATACGATTCTAGTAATCGTGGACTTATTCTCCAAGATGGCGCATTTCATTCCGCTCAAAGGCTTGCCAACAGCAGCAACTCTGGCCCGAGAATTTCTCGAAAACATCGTCCGACTACACGGTTTTCCTTCGGTTCTAATTTCGGATCGAGGTAGTCAATTTATTTCTCATTTTTGGCGAAGTTGCTGTCGGTCGGCTCAAATTGATGTGAGACTATCGACCAGTCACCACCCTCAGACCGACAGACAAACCGAGAGGACCAATCAAACTCTGGAACAGTATTTACGCTGCATGCTGCAACAAACTGAAAAAACTTGGAAAGACATCCTTTGGATAGCCGAATATGCCAACAATAACTCTGTCCATTCGGGAACTGGGAAAACACTGTTTTTTCTTTTGTACGGCAGTCACCCTCGAACCTCGGAGTTGGATCCCCTCCAAGATCTTGAAACACCAGCAGTAGACTACCTGCATTCTACAATCACCCAAGCCTTTAAGGAAGGTGTTTCTCATCTTCAAAGGGCTAAAGAACAATACAAGAAATGAGCAGATCAACATCGGAAGGAAGCCCCTCAATATCAAGTAGGGGACCAAGTCTGGTTATCCACCAAATATCTACCTCTAAAAGGGCCACGCACATTCAACCCAAGATACCTTGGTCCCTATTCCATCACTACCATAATAAACCCAGTAGCGGTCAAGTTGGACTTGCCCCCTCACATGAAGATACATCCGGTCTTCCACGTCTCTCTATTAAAACCCGTGCAACCTCAAACCCGACTAACTAAATCTCCAAAACCCATCCTAGTTGATGGAGAACTCGAGTTTGAAGTCAAGAGCATTCTGGACTCCAAGATCTCCAAATCTAAATTATTTTACCTAATTGACTGGAAAGGCTACGGCCCCCAAGAGAGATCCTGGGAACCTGCTGAATATGTCCACGCTCCTCGCCTAATCAAAAGATTTCACCGAACATTTCCTGACAAGCCAAAACCCCCGGAGAAGCCCGGTTTGGGAGGGGCCTTGAGGGGAGGTACTGTCATGATCTCTGCTTCCAAAAGGTCAGGGTTTTCCCAACTCCCTTGGAAGCAGATCCATAACCCAGGTTCCGAGGGCCAACCAGTCCCAATTGGGACCTTTTGGACCCAGTCCTGGCGCCAGTGGCACCAGGCTCATAAATGTGCCCAGTCCCAGCGCTGGAAGCGCCGGGCTCATGCCTGCAGCAGACCATGTTGCTTACTTGCCTGCCAGCTGAGCCTCTGATCCTCTTCTGTTTGGAACTACTTTTCCTGTTGGGTGGGGCAGGAGCCACTCCCTAGATTCAGAACACTGGAACTCTTCTGGAAAGCAGGAACTCTTTTCTTACCTAGGCGTGGCTGTGGAAGGAGACACCTAAGCACTAGAGGAGGCTATTTAAACCACACCCGGTGGTTGAATCTTGCTTTGCGTTATTCTGCATCCTCTGCAGCAGAACGCTCATCGTGTCTTCTGCATCGGATCCTGACCCTAAGGAAAAAGGCTTACCATCCTGAATCCAGTCTTCAGCAACACCTATAAAGACAAGAAAGAACAGGTTAGCATTCCGGCATCTGAAAGACAAAGGCTTACCTACTCTTCGTGCGCTCCGGAGGTCTTCACACTGCATTCCGGCATCTGAAAGACAAAAGCTTACCCACTCTTCGCACGCTCCGGAGGCCTTCGGCGCTGCATCCTGCATCTGAAAGACAAAACAAGGTGCGTTTAAAGACATTGGGGAACTTTGATACTCACGTGCCATTACTCCTTTCCACATCAACCCCAGTGGGTATTCCGGCACCCTGCAGCCGCTCCGAACTCGTACCTGCAAAATAAAAGACAGTTAGAGCGCATCGTGAAGCAGGCAACAAGCGCTTACTTACGTGCTTCCAAGCGCTTCTATTCATCATACGGACTCCATCTTCAACTCACTTCAGCCCGTCATCCGCCATCGCCGGAACCTGCAAAACAAGAGACATCATTGCTAAAGACTTTAAAGACAATAGAATTACTCGAAACTTACCGTTCGTGCAGTAAACGACGGACAGCAGTCCTCTGAAGTCAAGAGGCCTGCGCTACCGATCCAGTGAAGAAACTGGTTACAGCACCCTGCCCCGAGGCAGATGGAGAGCTCGGCATTCACTTACCTAAGGTGAGAGCGTTAACCTTTGGGGGTCTACAGGAGAGCAAAAAAGGGAAGAGATAGGGACACCCCAATAACCCCAGTTCATTAATCCCATATTTTCTGTCTGCAGACATCTTACTCTTGAGGTCAGGCATACAGTGCACAGAGGTCCAGCCCAAAGAGCCAACCGGGTGCTACACATCACCTTTGAAGATACGGTAGTCGCCCAGTCAAGACCGGCGCCTCTGCGAGAATCAGGTGAGCGTTATAGCCGCTCCTCCTTTACCAGCGCCGGGGCCAATGCGCGCTCTGCGCAGTTCCTCAGTCACCGCTCGTAAACCAGCTTCCCGGGGTCCTGGAGCTTTGCTCTTTCGTGCGGATGCGTGAAAGGGGGGGAGGAGGTCACTGGCGCGATCCCGTCGGGTGAATCCGCCTTGGAGGTGCCGGGGGGGCTCACTCCCCTGAAAAGGCCCAGCCTCGGCGGGAACCCAGTGATCAGGCAGCCATTACCTGTGCGCCCCGTGGTGGCCTACAAGGCTGTCTTTTTACATGTGAGCATAATTGCGGAGCTTGCACAGCAGGAAGCGTGTCAGAGACCATGGCAAGAAGTCTCAGGAGCGAGAGGGGCTCCTTAACTGGGTGGCCGGACCGGAGATGCCTTCAGAGAGGAGGGGTGTGGGTCCCAAGTGAAACCTGAAGTTGTAGAAGTCGTGCAGTATGATGAGAAAGGAACTCAGAAGCCGGTGAGTTGAACCAGGAGTTTGGATTCCTTACACGAGCAGTGCCAGCAATAGTATCCATCTAAATAATGCCTTGCGTTTGAGTATAAGTGATGCAAAGTTGATAATTGAGTCTTTAACAAAGGAACACTCGAATTGTAGCACTTGCGTGTGATCGGATATTCTCTCTTTCACTCGCGTGAAGAGCAAAAGCCGTGAAAATCAAAAAATGAACTTAACACCTTGTAAAGCACATGAAGAAGTGGTTGCGTGTGCTCAATTATGATTCTAGGAGAAACAGTGACCTCTGAATCTTTATTAAAGCAGTCGACAATTACTGACAAAGAGAAGTCAAGTGTTTAAAAATGATCAGTTGGAGAGAGCAAGCATTGCCCAAGCCATGAGAGAACAAGGTATTTCTGCACTTGAGACTGAAACTGGACTTTCCCAAAGCCAAAGAACAGACTAAACATTACTGTGAGTCAAATAGAATCCCAGCATTGCTAAAGATCCAAGTGTGCAAGTATTGCCTGAAGCCAAGAGAGTGGCGGCAACGCTTCTGGGTAATTATTCTGGCTAACAGTAGGCAGAGGGATAAAGGCAATGTTGCAGAAGGGAAACTTGCTTCTTATAAACATTCTTTAAAGTTGATACAAAGTACATTGCCAAAGACAGTAGGAAGAAGAGAGAAGTGTGACATAAAGGGAATTCTAGGTTGTTGTTGGTTGCAGACAGGCAAGAGAGGCAAAGAGGCTGGTCCTTTGGAAAAGGGATATTCAGAGTACCTTGTCTACTTGAAGGTGTCGTAGTACCAGAAAGTGAATCTTGTTATAACCAAAACCCGTTTAACATCACAAGTACTGAAGCTCTGGTGGTATCACAAAGTACTGAAGCTGTGGTGGCGTCACAAAGTATTGAAGCTTTAGTGGTGCATTTGGTTGTCAGTAGGTGTGAGACTTTAGTAGCACAAACAAAGGTGGAATACCATGATACCAAGGAGTAGGCCCTCCTGGTGAACTCTTGTAGAAGTTGAAGTTGTCGAAGTAGAGGTACTGTGTAGTCATCCTGACAAACATACCAACTGTGACTCCTAATCTTGTAAAGAGAGACATACCAAGTGTTAACCAAGAAAGGTGTTTCATTAACATTTACAGATGTTGTATTTCCTTTGAACTGTGGCATTTCTTCTTGGTCAACTCTAAATTGTGGCAAAGCATTGTGGCTAAGAATAACATTGATGCTATCTTGAGGAAGCGGAAAGTCTTTATTTCACCAAGTGGAAAAGCTTTTCTGTTGTTAGAACTTTGGTTAACAGAACTTTACTTTAACATTGAGGCAACTAAGACCGGAACTTACAATGCATCACAGAACGCGCATTTCCTGGTTTCCTTTTGAACATTGAACTGAATTACCTTGAAACCTGGGGTAGGGGAGTTCACCGAGGTTACCAAAGGAGACGGTGAATAACAGTGTTGATGTTACTATGAATTGTCATATATTTCTTTACATATTTGATGTTTAAGTGTGAGGGCCATACATCCTATATTAGACTGTTTCCTTTTAGTTTTTAAATCTTTATTTAGCATTTTAAAGAACAAGCATCAGTACAACAAGCATCTTACCATAAGAAAACATCCATATCGGAAAACTCATAAAACATCAGAACAAATATAATCAAAGTCTAACAATATGGACCCCCAAACCAATAGTATAAGAACATTATCAAATTCCAGAAAAGAGTCATGACATTCAACCACAAAGACAAGACAACACAAAGACACACACCAACCAGTCCTACACCATCCCCATTCGACCAATAGGCCAGCAAAACCTGGAACCCATGTATTCAACCATACAGGTCATTAAAAGGCCCCCAGATTCGATGATAAATTCCTTCCTTTCCTTGACCAAAAAATATAACCTTTTCATACTTACATAAAACTTGCATGTCAAAAAGCCAATCCTCCACTGCAGGTTTCTTCCTAGATTTCCAAACTCCCAAGATCTGCTTCATCGCCAAGACCATAACTCTGTTAATCCAATCCGCACCCTTCCTAGCACTGCCTCCCCTACCCCTATTGGACAACAATATGGTCAAAAGGAACGTACGTGGAAGTTTCTCCTCCAACACAAGATCCAACCTGTCCAATACATTGGACCAAAAATAAGAAACCCTCGAGCACAACCACAACATATGCATCAAGGTACTTCCGCCATTTCCACATCCCCAACAAGAATCAGATTCCGATAGACCTAACCTAGCGATCTTAGACGGTGTCCAGTATAACCTATAGAGGACCCTCTGTCCAGTATACCTCAATTGCAAATCCATCTTCGCTTGCACCCCTACAAGAAGCAAATAATTCCACTCTGTAACAGGTATATCCGCACCCACCTCATCTGTCCATGACAAGCGAACTCTGTCCCAAGCCCTCTCATCCGCCTCATCTAACGGCATCAATCTCATGTACGTCGAAACTACATACGAGGCCGAATGGAGAAGGCCACACAACGAAGGCCTCTCCTCCATAATCCCACCATCCAACATTCCAGTCCGTTCAGTCAATAGTGCATTCAGAGCATCGTAACAACATCTCTCCCTTGCCCAATCCCAAAAGACGTCCTCAATTAGTCAAAGGGAATCATACGACCATTCAACAACATATCACGAATACGAAGAACGCCCTTATTGAGCCAGCTCTTCCAGCATAAGGGTTTGTTGGGCAACTGCAAACCTGCATTATGCCACAAGGAAGCATCATAGTGCATCCAAGCATTACCCCCATCAATTTCAACAAAGTGCAATATCGCTTCCTTCGTAGCACACATCGTAGGCAACTTTTTCACCGAAGACGGCACTTTCAATATAGAATATTTATCTCTGAGAGCATAAGGTGAAAATTGTGAATTCTCAATAACATTCCAAAAGGGAACATAAACCTGATCAGCAGAGAAGTATGAGGTCTATTTTTTCAACAAAAAAACCCACACAATATTTTGCCAAGTTCGGGTAACCAAACCCCCCATATCCCTCACTGTATGGTGCAAAATATATCTAGGCACTCGAGGGCGATTACCAGCTCCCCAAAGAAAGCCCTGAAATGCTTTGTCAACAGGAGCAAGTACCTTTTTCTTGAATTTTAAGGGGATGGATTGTATCACGTAAAGAATTTTAGGTAAAAGAAACATTTTAATTGCATTGATCTTGGCCCATAACCCCATCTTCAAATGGTTCCATTTCAATATGTCTAGTAATCACCCCCAATATCCGCGACACATTAAAAGCCGTCATTCTTTTCAAGTCTCGGACCAAGGAAACACCCAAGTACCTCACCGCCCTCGTCTCCCAGTGGCAGTTCCATGATCCCAAAACGTCACGTGGGACATCCACATCCAAAGGAAAGGCCACCGTTTTACCCCAGTTTATCTTGTAACCACTTCTTCAAATATCCGTTCAAGTCACACACATCTCTTCGCTGGATTAGATAAAACAATTGTCATATCATCAGCATAACACAGAACATTCAATTCATCATTTCCAAACCGAAGACCACGAAGACCCCCATACTGAATCAAGTACAAATTAAGGGGTTCCAGCGCCAGATTAAACAGAAACAGAGACAACGGACAACCCTGTCTAGTCCCCCTGGATAATAAGAAAGAAGAGGACATTGCCCCATTAACCCACACCTTCGCACTAATATCGGAATTCAATGCACGTATAGTGTTAACGAATGTGTCACCAAATCCCATCCTTTATAGAGTTTGATAAAGAAAAGACCAATTGACCCTGTCAAAGGCCTTTTCCACGTCCATAAACAGCAACAGGGTATCTTGAATTCTAATTTTTGGCAAACTCATGACATCAATCAACGTCCTAACATGATCGTAGCCATATCTACCCCTCATAAATCCGACCTGTGAACTACCAATCAGTTTACCAATGCACCCATCCAGTCTATTTGTTAACATTCTAGTGAAGATCTTGAGGTCCACATTCAGAAGAGAAACCGGCCTGCAATTCTCACATTTTTTACCATCTTTCCCTGGTTTTGGAAGGACAACCACACAAGCCTCTTTCATAGAGGGGCAAATTATCCCATTTCTCATAAAACCATTGTACAATGTGCACAGGAATGGCATCAGCACACCATTCAGTGTTCGATAAAATTCTACTGGGAGACCGTCTAATCCCGGTGACTTAACCTCAGCAAGTTGATTAATCGCCACTAACAGCACCTCCCCAGTAATAGTACTATCTACTAACACAGACTGGTCTGCACATAAACTCAGCATGGCAATTTTATCAAAGAAGGCGTCCATGTCAGCCTGAGACGGGAATTGATCCTCGCGATATAGCGTATCATACAATTTCCTGAAACCTTCACAAATCTCACTTTTCCGGATAAGACAATTACCACCATTATCCACCAGTTTCTGAACAAAAGTTATCTGTTAGGCCCCGCAACCTATTCGCCAGAAGTTTCACATTTTTGTCACCTTGTTCCCAGAACTTTTGCTTCATAAAGAACATGCCCTTTTCATACTGTATATCCATTTTTTGTTTGAGCAGTCGCTTAAGCCTCCCAACCACCCGCCTATCATCCGCACTCTTAGAAACTGCAAAATTCTTTTGTGCCACCTCCAAATCCTCTTCCAATTTCCGAAGTTCAATCATATTTTCCCTCCTAGTTCGGGATGTTACATTGATTAATTTTCCCCGCACGGCCGCCTTATAACTATCCCAAACCATGACATCAGAAGCCAAGCCCACATTAATTTAAAAAAAGTTCCTCATAAACTCTTCCAGAGATTCAGGACCCCCTGTTCCTTTAAAATGTAAGGTTTGAGTCCCCACCTGGATAACCCTGTTCTCGCATTTCCAAAATTAATTTGCATCAACATTAATGAGTGATCCGAAATACTTCTCTCCTTAATCATCACATCCTGCAACGTGTCCAACAACCTATCAGAAACCAGGAAAAAAATCAATCCTCGAATGAGAGTCATGCACTGGTGAGTAGAATGAGAACTCCTTCACATCCGGATTAACAAATCTCCAAGCATCAATTAAATTCAAGTTATATGCAAACTCCCTAAAGGATTTACTTGCACTTTCGCAAGTGAATCTACATTGGGCCGAACGGTCCATCTTCCCGTCCATCACACAATTGAAATCACCCCCTAATATCATGCGCTCCCCGCCCATCTTCCTCAGCAGTAATGACAACTTCCCAAAGAAAGGACTACCACTAGTACACTGTCCATAGATCGAGCCTAACGTGATCTATTCATCCTCATATTTAACATCCAGAAGAAGTATCCTCCCCTCCTCATCCATTACCACCTTTTCTAACTGAAGCATCAAAACTGTCCGTAAGAGCACACACACCCCTCTTGACTTGGAACAGTGGCAATTGTGAAAGGACTTAGTATACCATCTATTTTTGAATAGATGAGGGGAATCATTTAACAAAGGTGTTTCCTGAAGAAGTGCAATATCAACCTTCTCCCTCCTCAGTCTTTGTAATACTTCCTTTTGTTTCCTCGGAATGTTAAGGCCTTTGACATTCCAGGAACATATCCTCAAATCACCGATCAGCACACTTTAACCAATTGGAATCCAACTTATCAACCCCAAAGGCATACACGGCAGAGGAGAAATGAGGGTAGGCGATAAGACTGAGTCGTGAAAACACCACAGTACAAAACATAACAACACAAACATACAGAAACCACAAACTATCGCATACAAAGTCTAACAGTATACCCTGCAAAAATGCAGGGTGATTTTGAGCGCAATTATGTACAAAAAGAAAAATAAACAAATCTTGAACTGTAATTGCCCCAGAACCCACACCCAATCATTGTATAGTAACAATAAACAATAACCTTTCCCATACCACCTCAAAGAACAAAAAAAAAAAATTTTTTTTTCTCTTTTTTTTCCCTTTTACATTAGCATGAAATACCTGAACCACCCTCACCCATACCACCCTATTCCATCCAAAACCCAGACCTATGTGAAAGACAGTAATGAAAAAACCAAAATACACATAATAACCAATTGGCATACACCAAATTACAAACCCTGTTATAATCAGACAGTATAATGTAAGATCACTTATTCAACTCCAAATGCTACCCAAAACCATAAATGCCACAGCCATTCTACAACCTCACAGAGGCAAAAGTTCCCCTACTCACCCATCCCTCATTCCATCCTCCCAATAGACCTGCCAATGTGTACCCCGACACCCCACCCCATCCCATCAATTGCACCCTCCAATGCAACTCCATGAGATATACTCAGGTAAACCACCAGACACCCAATTACCAAAGTAAGGCCCCAATCGTGGCATGACACCCCCATCAACCAAACACAGGCCAAAAACAAACTATGACCCCGGCAATCCCATGCCTCCAGTTCCCCTCCTGATCCTCAACGCCAGCTCAAATCAGCCCTATCCATGTACAATAACCTGCAGAAGCTACATACCTATATCTCAACCAAGAACAGGCATCAAAGCCAAACAAAATGCAGTTTTTAACCGCCAAAAAACCGCCCCAAAACACAGCAACAGAGGGAAGGAAATGGACAGGGGAGAAAAGACAATTTGCACCCACCACATTTCAAATAATGACCCAGAACCGTGAACAAAACCAAGCAGTGATACAACATGTCAGTTAATGAAACAATTGAATCAACAAATGTATGCTCCAGTTTACAGTGTACAGGTAAAGCAATTGCAGTCTAGAGCACAAACACAAAGTACCCATCCGCATCCATGGCACTTAAGCTTCCTGAAATTCCAGATCCTCCGTGTAGTTCCCATGAGTGATCCAGATGGTACTCCAAGAGCAGCCAGGCTCGTCAGACCACATCTGAATAGGACAAACAGTTGTGGTGCACTTATGCTGTTGCTGAGTCCGGAGGAGTGGATTCCTCCCCAGTCACAGATAGACAAGTGATACATCCAAGGAGAGCCATAGGTCCCCATAATGATGTCCGTGTTGACTTATCCCTCAGCGCACCTCCGAACACCCCACAACTCCACAATAGGACCCAACCCCAATCCACAATGCAGACCAGGACCAATCCATGCAATGCACACACCCTGTAGGGTCAATAACAGAAACAGTGTGCAGTTGCAGAATCAGCAGCACATGCACTAACAGAGAGGAAGGCAGTGGAAGGAAGGCGGAATGAGGGGAGCAGGAGGCCGTGCATCATGTTCATGCTTTAAATAGCTAGTCCATCCGCCACCACCACCCATGCCACTGACAGAATCCAGAGAGGTACATAGGAGCTGAATCCCGCCATGCAGTGCATGAAGCAAAATATCGTCACCAACTATGTCAAAAAATAGTAACATGCAAATCATGAAACTACAACTATGCTTTCAAAAATGCTTCCTCATAGGTTTTCCTAAATCTTATCTCGATTTTTGTTTAGAAAATATGACCTGTGCACACTTAAAAACACATGTAAAACGTTTTTGTTGAATGGTATTTTCAAAGGAGACAGTTAAAGAGCTAGGTTGCAATGATGGGCGCTCCTGAAATAAAGTTGCTTTACTTTGTTGAAACACTGCATCCTGTCATAAGAGCAAGAACCAGCAGCACTTCCTCAAAAAATTGCCGTTGTCTGCCCTGCATGGGGCCGACATCATGGTCACACATATGTCATTTCACACAACGCCGTGAAAAAAATTCATAGGAATCCAGCCGTATTACAAGTTTCCACCTATATTTCGATATTTGCTTTGTGCGAGCAAAGTATCCCGAGATCAGCAGTGTTTTAACATGAAAATCACCCGCATCAACTTTGTATTCAATTGCAGACGGAGCATTGAGAGCATTATTTTTGATCGGTGCCGGGCGGTGAGCAATAGTAAATCCGGAGATGCCGCATCATGGAAGGGAGCACCCAGAAGTAAGAATCAGGGGAGGGAGGGAGGCTGCGAAGGACCTCATAGCTGGTCCGGAATCGATTGAGCGCAACACCGGCAGCATGATATCAGGAAGGGAGGCCCCATCAGCACCTACCGTCCGATCCAGTGAGTGAGTGAGCGCAGAATCTCCCCATATTACCAAGGCCGTACCGCAGCACGCCGGAACAAAAAACATGGCCTTTCTTCTAACCGCTCCCAAGCACGGACTCAAACGTAAACAACTGTTGCAACGAAGTTCCACGTCCGTTTACTTCTCAATAAAGATAAAGCGAATGAAGTATATGTATATTTCAATTGAATGAAGGGGGATTAAAAATAAAAAACAACTCGTAGCAAACCAAAGAAATGACCGTCAAGGCATTAGTGCAAAACCATCTCCATAAACAGTAAAATTATCTTTTCTTTTTTGATGGCAACAATCTCTGAAGTAGGTGCAGTAGCCTCCATATGTTGTTCCAAGTCCCCATTGTCACCAGCACTTTCCAGGTCACTTAAGAAGGCCTCAGCCCCCTTACTATCATTAAAAGAAAACAGTCGGCCATCCTTAATCACACGGAAGATGGCTGGGTATATCATATAGTATCTAAGGTTTTTCAGCTTTGCCTTGTCTTTAGCAGCCTTGAACTCCCTTCTTTTTTCAAGAACATCCCGGCTAAGGTCTCCAAATATCATCACTTTGTGGCCATTCCAGGACAAATCATGCAATTCCCGAGCTTTTCTCAGTACCATTTCCTTAACTGGAAAGCGCAGAAACTTAACCACAAAGTGTCTGGGGCGCTGTCCCTGTGCTGGTTTTGGCCCCAAACTTCGATGTGCCCTCTTCAAATCCAGATGTATGTTGGGATCCAATTTGAGTGTAGAGACCAGCATTTTTTCAATAAATTCCATTGGTTTGCCCCTCTCAATTTCCTCAGGAAGGCCAGCCACCCTCACATTGTTCCGCCTTGAAAACCTTTCCTGCTCAGAGAGTTTTAAAAATAATCTTTCATTTCTGGATTGTAGGTCTTTTATCTGGCTTTCCACAGTACAATCCATAACATTCAAATGAGATTCAACTCTGTTGAAGTTTGAAGTCAGTTCAAAGTACCTCTCCTCTGCTCTAGTCATCTTGTCCTTGAGCTCATTCACATCCAAAGTCAATTTGGTAAGCATTTCCAGGCTCTTGTCCTCTCTCTCATCAGGAGCCTTCTCACCACCTCCTTTCTGCCACTTTGCAGGTTGTTTTGTGTCAGGTGAGACTGGTTCTGCCATATCAAGGCAGTAGGAAATCAATCCAGGTGTAGGAGCTCAGCCTTCAGGTAGCCATCTCTGAAGCAGGCAGTTCTAGAATGTTTTGTTTTAGTTTTGATGGGCAGGGAAATCCTCGTCAGAGTAAAGATAGTGAGGCCTTTCATAACATTTATAATTTCAAAAAATGGGGTGTGTTGAAAAATCATCCAAAAGTGGTCCTCACAAATAGACATGGACTTTTTTTTGGTTTAATGTAAAGCGTTCAGACTTGAATTGTCTACAAATAAAACACACTGCTTGAATTGCGCAATAGTTTGTTTAAACAGATTGGGTTAGTGGTACAAAATAAAGGGAAATGCCACATGCAAAAAAGGGAGCAGCCCCGTGAGTGAACCTTTTTAAAATTTTATTTTTAACATCTGCATTATATGTCATGAGTGTGGACAGTGTAAAAAGGTATGTTGATTGTGTCTCATAAATCATTTGCCAGCTGGGTTCGAACCTGCCTAAAAGCGGTCAGGCCTATGACTCGTCTGTTTAACGTTAGGTGGCCATGCAGTGAGATCTTTCTGGCATGTTATTTTTATGCAGTCTGGGCACCCCGGTGGCATGAGATCATGTCTTAACCACATCTAAAGTGCACAATACTGCATGGTGGTTCTGCGACCTTTGACCCCCCTTGCAAAGCGTGGATCGACACCTTTCAGATAGGCGATTCCAGTCTACCCAGATTGAAACGGTTACACTGCAGACTGTAGTAGATCGTCTTGCGATTTCCATCCTCTTACCCATCAGACCTTTAAAGGGCCCATTTATTGTATTCATGCAGAGCAACTCATGACCTACTTAAACCCGCGCTACCCTATGCTTTTCTGGTACTGCACTATGACGGAAATGATCATCCCAGAGAGCAGGGCCAATGGACATTTTGGCGTTGGGTATGCCATAAAAGAAATCCAGCAATGACAGCTATTATTTTAAATTTCCCTCAAGGTCTGATATGTGTTACCAATCCAGGGAAGAGGTCGGGGGACCAGAGTGCACCCAAACAAGTGGATAATTAAATACTACAACAAGACAAATAGGGAGATCGTATAGTGGGTGGAAGAGGTACTGGTGGACTGTACTATGCTATATACAGAATAATGAAATGTCTCTCATGGCTCTAACACTAACATTCCCTTTCAGTTTGCTTTGCTGTACTTTTCCAAGCCTGTGTGCATTTACAGAATACAGAATCTCTTATTCAAGAAGATGAGACTGGTCAGAGCTGAAATCTCGGATTTCCTCAGTTCAGGGATATGCCGTGCGCGGAGAGCCGTGGGTTGCAAATGGTACACGACAACTTAAGGCAAACTATACAGTGATTTGGCCTGAAACAAAATCATGCTTAGAGTAATGCTGAGCAACTCTCCTGGTTTTGGAAGGAGAACCCCACATGTTCTGCCTGTTCACAGTGCACATAGCATTTGATATCCATCCAAATGAATTATTGGAAGAAAACTGAAGACAGGATTTTGAAGTGTTTCTTGGATTGTTGCTTATCTTGCTCTAAGTCAAAGTTTTACATTTCCGAAGTGTGATTACCATAATTATCAATCCTTTGTGCAGTGTGAACAGCTGACAATTATTCCATAAACCATTTGGCTTATTATAGCCCTTGAGAGTGTGCAGGGGACAGGAGTGTCCTACAGGTTAGGGCACCTTGTGTTTCGAGTACATTACGATCTCAGTGCCAGGATTATGGTTCTCCCCAGCACCTTTAATAACATTGAATGTTTTGTTTACTTATCACATAATCGCATTTTAATTATTTTTATGACCGGAGGGGCGCAGTGTAGTAAAGCGTCTTCAAAGCAGACATATGGGGTCAGAAAAAAAATTGATTTGCCTAATTTCACTCTAAAGTGCACTATATTACATACATTTAGGATGGGAGAGGGCTGCAAACTGTGGCAAGTCACATTTGCTCCATCACCCAAAGTTGACCCTTCTTCAACACGTCCTTTCAAGCTTTTTCCAATGGAGAAACAATTAAGTAATTAAAGTAATTATCCTGGGTTCATGCAAAAAATACAACTGTGTTCAAAGTATTGTGCAACGTCACCATGCTGCAGTCTTGAGCGACCGTGTATGGTATGGCTCTCCTGCATACAGTCAATGCTCGATAACATCGATTTCACAGCCCAATCAATGTGCTTTTCCAGCACTTCTGCAAAGTAAAAAAAAGCACAGTTCCTCATTGATTTACTAAACTGCCAGTTACTATGAAGTGTTTCATGTTGTGAACCCACACTGGCAGATGGGCTTCAGTTGTGTTATGTGCTGTATTTTCTAGTATTTACCCTTTTGCTTGTGTGTTCAGCTCCTTGTAATTATATTGCAGGTGATTCACCCTGGTCCTGCTGTGAGGAACACACTGTACTGTGGTACTAAAGCATCTATGCATCAAACCTATGTTTTACAGATTTTCGACCAATTAGAAAAGATATGTCCACCCCAGCAATAAGCACATACAGTGTAAGACATATACATTTCCCTACTTTATCAAAATTATACAACACCCTCCTACTGAGCACTGATGCAACATTTGGCTATTCGCTGCTATCCACTGCCATTCTTTCTTTGCTGTGGCATTTTTCCACTTGCCAATGGCATATACCACTTGATAAAATTTGCTAAAATCCCAGTGGGACTCACATTGGAGGCACACGCACTGATCTACCCTTGAGCTGATGATAATTATAGTAAGCAAAACCATTATTTGTCCTCTATGAAAAGACAGTTTTATGGTGTGGAGGGCACTTCTGGTGGGGGACCTGAGAGCAGACTGAGTTAATGAGCTGAAGACACTGGTCAATGAACATGTCCACTCTACCAAAATGTATAATCAATGTTTACAGATGTCATAATGATCACATTCAATTTTATGGGGCAAGCACTTTTTCCCCACGTCTGAACCAGTCACGGAGAAAGAACATGTTTAACATTTTACTTACATTAACATTGGCAATGTCTTGGAAGCAAATTAATGTTTTAGACCTTTGTTGAATGGAGATGTACGAGGCAGAGCTTTGCCAGACAAAGGGGTTGAGAGAGGGGTGAAAGCGGTCCTGGTGGAAGGATTAATTCGTTCCAGCCCCAAGAATTGATTGATATTATGTGTGCAGTGCTGGATGTGATCAACTATGAACCTTGGACAAATGACAGAATTCTGACTCTCAGATTAAAATGCATTGATTTCTTGTTGTCAGACGCATCGAAGTCAAATATTGCCAATATGGTTTGAAATTCAGCAAATGTTTGAACAGAATGTGGGCGCATCACACGCGGAGAGTGTTTGCAGATGCTAACAATGATCTGGTCGGCATCTGCAGTAGCGGAACCCAATCGGTAGCTGAGTAATGGGGAACCTGCGTTATTCTTCCTTGGACCTTGAGACAGCGGTGAGGGATGTGTGCCACCGTGGGTAGCAACCGAGAAAGGAGCTGCAAAGAGAACTCAAAGTTGCCAATGTGTCCACGTGTGGTACTCAGGGGAGTAACTGTGTTAGGGCAGCTCTTTTAGGCATTAAGGGGGAGAGATGCCGTAGGGAGTGTTGCATTGGAACCAGCTGGTGCAATAATCATGCCAGGTGAGCAGACTGCTGGGAAAAGAGGTAGCGCATGGGTGGGAGTCACTGTCTGATGAAAGCCGAAGGTGTAAAGGAGAAGACATTCTGATGAGTGCTGATAGTGAACTTTACTAGGGCTGGAATAAAAGGTGGCAGAAGGGATGAGCTGTGTTTCCTGCAGTTGTTTCTTGATGATACAGTGAATATTAAAATAGGAGGCCCCCTGAAAGAGCTCTTCATTTCACCCTACTGATTGATCTGGCCAGATAGCTCTACCTGTCTCGTTTTCTACAGCCTTTTTACGAGGTCCATATGCTTACTTAGTTGGTTATTGTCAGGAATCGGGACATTCACCCACGAGGAAACGTTCCTGCCAGTGTTGATTCTCGTAGGCTAGCAGCAGAACGTAAATCTGTCGGATGCTACATGCATTCCTTGCTTCAGAGACGGTCGCCGTTCCTGTTTCACTACAGGTCGTCGTGGCGACAGTGGAAACGAGCACCTCCACGTCACCCATTCGGAAGCAGGATAACAGCTGTGGTTAAAGTTGCGCATGGACGCGCACGTCGAACTGTTAAAACCCACTCATTGCAGACGGTGGGTGCTTCTGATTGACGTTCCAAGACCCGCTTGTTTCACGCTACATTCTTGGCTCCTGTGTTCTTGGTTTTCTGCTTATTGCCCTTGCCTATGTTTTGCTCTCCTTGTTTCCTTGTTACCCGTTATTACGGAACCCTCGTCTGAACCACCCAGCTCCCGCTTCGTTTTTGGTCCCGACTGCCCTCCCGGTTTCCAACGCTGAATGCTACAAGGATATTCTCCGTCACAGGTTTTACCTTTAGACGCTACCCGCACGTTATCAGACCCTGCAATTTTACACAGACTGCCTATTGTCACACAGTTGGATTAGGAAATTACTGCTTGTTGCCGAACCGGATTGCTTTTTGACTCACCCTCTACTGAAACTTATCTGCCTCTTACATGCTCAGGACATAGCAAGCACCAGGACTAGAGATGCTTGCTGCAGGTGGTTTTAAGGCGTCCTCGTGTTATCGGGGTAGGTTTGGGGACTTGGACACAGGACTTACCTAGGCATCCTCGTGCTGTAAGTGTAAGGTTCCTGGAGATCAACATACCACTCTGACGTTCCATCCCTGCCGGACCCTCGGTTGAACAGCAGGAACAAAATTCCATTCTACACCGGACTGGTGTTGTGGTAAGAGTGTTTTGTCATTACAATATATATTGTATTTAGTGTTCTCTATTGGTTAGTTACTCAACCACTCTGGTTAATATCCTAGACTCCAGTACTGGGATCTTGGGGACATTTCATCACCACCCTAGATTGACCGGCCCTCCTCATTGTATCCAATTAAGGTTGGTCCCACTTTATTGGAGGCAGCGGTTTTCAGTGTACAGTCTAGTGGGACTGATATTGTTCTGTTTTGTTTTCCGCAGCCAGTGAGTTGTGGGTGTGTGTCTCCTCTTTCAACTACTAGACCTCTCCGTCTGTTTCAACAGCAGAGAATGACAACAGTAGGAAGAATTCTTCAGTTACTGTGCTTCTGGAACTTGTCCTCCTTCCAAGCAATATAACTCTTGGTAGTCGGTCTTGACAGTTACTTAGAATGTGTCAATATAATAAAACAATTCATTATACAGCCGTTGCAGCCAGGGGAATGGGCAGTTTAGGCACCTCTACATGTACCTTGTTCTTTTGTGAAGAAGTAAAAAGTATCCTTTCAACTGTGGAAGTACTCCAATTCAATTACAACAGCCTTCAACACATTGTGCACATCTGCTACATCAGAGTTTGTGGGCTGGTTGTTATGGCCCTTGCTGATAATCCCATTCACAACGTGCCATTTGGAAGCTAAGTTTGCAAAGTCTCCCCCAACACATTTTAAAGCACACAATCCAGCACCATAAGGGGCGGCTGAGGTACTGGCACTAAGGAAAAAAAAACATACTGCATCTTATTGTTATGCACCTGGTTTTTGAATTTGGCATAGTTAGAGAAGAGGGCGAAGGCGTTGTTGCAATATACAATTTGGAGCATTCGCTAAACCGTAAGAAGAGGCTCAGCATTGACAGCAGCTCCTTTGCCCTCTTCCGATTAGCAGTATTTGCAGTTATATCTACAGCTGTGTGTACAGTAATACGTATCATCAGCTATAGACTCATAAGAGCCATTCTTGAGCGTTGAAATTTGAAACATTGTAACCTAGGTATACTGACACACCAAAGCTCAGGCTCAGAGTAATACAGACAGCCTTCGCCAGCCTTCAAGTAACAACCCTGTATCATCATTATTGTGAGCAACTGCTTTCACAGGATCTATATGGAAGATGCTCACTTTACACCACTCGATAAGTAAAGTTTTTCAGAGAGTTGTTCGGAGGCAGCACGGCAGCGCAAAAGTGGAAGTTGAACCGGCCTACTCTCACTGCATGCTTAACTAATATCTTGGTAACTGGGCAGCACACAGACTGTTCCTTTTGAACATCTCTGACAAAGGTGGAATCAAATAAAACAAGACAATGGGCCTCATTACACGTTAGGCGGTGGACCAAGGTGCTGTTAGCTGTTAGCACCTTGGTCCATGCCGGTAAAATACTGGCACTGCCTTGGAGGAAAGGGGAATTACCGCCCTATTCCAAGGTTGGCGGGGCGGTAATTCCCCCTTCCCCATTGCCCTTCCCATTCCCATTTTTGCCCCATAGGGCATAATGGGAATGGGGAAGGTGCTAATTACGGTACCGCAAATTGCGGTACTGTAATTAGCACCCTGGTCCCTTTGCGGGTTGGTTTTTAACGCCTGCTAAAAAGCAGGCGTTAAAGTACCAACCCGCAAAGGGACCTCATAGTAAGGCGGTAAGGGTTAACGGTCACCGGTACCATTACCGGTGACCGTTAACCCTTACCGCCTTCCGTGTAATGAGGCCCAATTAGTTGAAATGACATCGCCAGTTATAACACAAAAGTCCACGGACATGGGAAGGCAACAGTTTTGGGGAAATGGAGATCTCGGCTCAATCAGAAAACATCAGTCAAGTAATTAATGGTGCAAATGGACTAGCAGAGAGGTGTAATATACACCCCCTTAATATCAAGCATCCTGTACTAAATATAGTGCACTTCTATAAAGGAACCTGCCAGATCAGAAACATCTGCCAGAAAAGAGGCTGCCAGAGGGAGAAAAAAAGACATCTGTAAAAGGCCAGTATGCCGGATAACGCCTCAACTCCGAAATGCAAACCCTCAGAAAATCCTCCCTTGGGCTCAAACGTAAAATAAATTGACTGAGCAAAAAGACAAAACGCCTCAAGTAGAAGTGGGTAAAACATCTGTTTAGACTCTTCACTCCTGGTACGACTGTGAAGAACCAACGAAAAGTGAAAGATTTCTTTCAAATGTTGGGAGCAAGCTTAAATACAAGAAACCATGGTCTCCCTCAGGAGAAGTCCCAAGTTTTATGCAGGAGTGATGGAAGCAAACTGGAAGATATTACCCATCTAGAAGCAGAGGGTGAACTGTTGACAAATCTTCCACCAGAACCGGTCAATGGCCCTGCCGAATCTTAATGCATTGAAGATGAGTAAAATGGTACTTTCTGAAGAGATTGCGTTAACATTAACAGAGCAGCTGTCGCTAAATTCTGTTGTGGCCCCAGGGCTGGAGTTACATCACGGCCTCCATGAGGCCCTATGGGAAATGGAGTAAAGGGTACAATTAACAGCCCCCTCCATCTCTGCCTTAACCTTGGTCTTAAGCTCATTTGGGAGTTTACATGAAAACAAAGACACACTTTTCAGCCAATACGCTTCAACTGAGTGAGATAAAGATTGCACCTTTTATGCTAAAAGACTCAGTGGAAATACAAGGAAACTAAACGGCTAAGATGCAAAGAAAGATAGTCACAGCTTTGGAAGATCTAAAGGAAAGAGTTGCTGAGATATCAAAGATGAAGGCAAATGCAGGCGAAGTGTCAAATAACAATCAGTAGCCAACTTGTAAACATAAAACCTTGACAATAAGTGAGCTGGAGCTCCATCTCAGCGTGAGTTGCAATTAATAAGAGGATTACCATCCTCAGTCCTGTCACAAGACCAAATAAATTCTGAAGATGGTCACATATTGATTGCTCCAGTTTTAGAGGCGCCCGAGGGAATGCCAAGCGAAGTAAATGCATTCCATGGTCTTGAATTAGAGATATGATCTGATGTGCAAAAAGCGAATGCGAAGAAAGTAACTGGAAAAACAAAAAAAGGGAGAAAGAAGCAGATGAAAGACTCTTGAAAGTTCTTGAGAAAACTGAACTTGGCCCAAGGTATATCAAACTGCAGAGATCAGACACAAGAAACATTGGCAAACGAGCAAAGACTAGATAAGGCAAGGTGTCGCACAAATCCTATTCACCTTAAAAAAAAGAAAAAGAAAGTGGCACTCAGACCAGCATACCGGCCATTACCGAGGCAGATAAAAAAATGGGAGTGGGATCCGCACTAAAATCTTCCAAAGTAGGAGCTGGCAAAGGCTCGACCGACTATATAAGAAGGGCGATCGGGCAGACGTGGACAGTAAGCTGTTCGCTTGTACAGTACCCCTAGAATTAGAACAGTGGGCATAGAGTCATGGCATAATGGATAAAGCACAGATAGGCTTCCGGAAAGGCAGATCCACGTCTTTGAATGGACCGATTGTAAAAACCTTACAGGAGAAAGCATGGAAAGCAGGTAATTTACCCCTTTATGGTGCTTTGATCAATTTATCAAAAGCATTTGACACCACTGATAGAAGGGGGCTTTGGAAAAAGTTAAGATCCTGGGGTATTCCACCGGGCCTGCTAGCAATAATAGACAATCTCCATGAGAACCTGTCCATACAGGTTAGACTGGATGGACAGGGTCACCTAACGAATCCCATAGTGACGAAAAGGTGTTTGGCCGAGGTGCATTCATGCCCCCTGCTTTTTTACCCTAGATCAAGCTGATATGAGAGAGGCTTTACAAGATCAGGCTTTACCAAACGACAAGGTGGGAACACAAATAGTATGTTGGATCACATACGGAGCCGACATGTTTGCTGGACAACACGTAGCGCGGTCTCCAACGTCTATTGACTGCGCTGGGGTTATACGCTGAAAGGAATAATTTATCAATACAGCAAAGTTTAATATTATGCGGTTCTGCAATTCGACTAGAAAGGCAGTCAGTGCCAGATGCACACTAAATGCACAACCAATAAACCAGCTAAAAGAAGGCACGTACCTGGGTTTTAAAGTCAT
Source organism: Ambystoma mexicanum (assembly GCF_040938575.1). Taxonomy (NCBI): domain Eukaryota; kingdom Metazoa; phylum Chordata; class Amphibia; order Caudata; family Ambystomatidae; genus Ambystoma; species Ambystoma mexicanum. Next base: position 1,069,377,889 of record NC_090936.1, read on the forward strand.
CTTGCATCCCCCCAATATTGCTGCTCTAGAGAGCAGATTAAAGGGGAAAATAGACCAATCCATCTGTCGGATGAAGTGACTAAAGGGCAAACATTGTAGATTATCTATCATAACTTTAATGAAGTTTTGAAAGGGTAAAGCAATCCCAACTTTGTTATATGGGATGGATGTGGACTCACAAGCCTGGAACTCAAATTGGGTCGATTGGAAGGTAGATTATAGAGAAACGTGTTGGATCTCCCACAGTCACACCCATGTGCCTCGTAAAGATTTGAACTGGGGTCGAGCCCGCTAAGTGCTAGCATGGATTGTAAATTGATGTTATTGTTATGGTGTATTAAGGTTCCCTCCAAACAATTCTCTATACGAAGATGTAAAATGTGTGCAGCAAAAGGTCACTAGTCTCTTTATAAGTAAATTAGAAGATAAGGTGAGGGCAATCTTAGACAATTGCTCAAGAACAGTAGAGGATCCAATTGGTAATCCAGGAGGCGTAAAGAAAGCCATTATGATGTCATACTGGATACTGACAATAGACACCATGCGTGGGTATAAAGTTCATAGCTGCTTCTCTGTTCTGAATAAACCATTGGGTTCTTTGCCCTCATACCTGAAAAAATGCCCCGATTCTAGATGGAGAGGCGAGTTTCTGAGATTCCGCCTATATTTAATACTGAAGGGAGAAATCCTGGTAACTAGGGCCGGAGACCAGTGCACAATAGTGGAATGTTCCCTATGTAAAGTAGAGACTACACAGACATTATAACATATACTGATTCAATGTCCGGCAGTGCAAGCCAGAAGGGTTTTCCATTTTCAACTATTTGTACATAACATAGAATGGGTATATACTGAAGACATCCGGCAAAGATTGTCATCAGGCCATGAAACTTTTTAAAGTATGGAAGTTCTGAACTATTAGCACCATGGCTGCCTCCAAACCTGGGTCCGGTCTGGCTGAATGGGGACTTACCGGGTCATTCCGACCTTGGAGGACCCGGAAGTCCGCATTCAGTAAACCATTCCCCATTCCCATTTGAGCCCCGATAGGGCTCAATGGGAATGGGGAAGGCGCTAATTACGGGCCCGTATATAGCGGGCCAGTTATTAGCGCCCTGGTCCCTTAGCGGCACCTCGGAATAGGGTGGTAAGGGTTTACTGGCACCGGCATCCTTACCGGTGCCGGTAAACCCTGACCGCCCAACTCGGAATGAGGCCCAGTGTATCCATAGTGAACCAAATAATCAAAAAAGAAATCCCCGTAGAGAAACCCCAGGAGAAGGGATCCTTAATTCAGATAAAGACAAAACAGATTTCAGAAAGGTTGGATATCAAGAGTGTTGGGTTATTTAGCATGTATATAGCGCTCTTTATATCACTGGTATGACCTCAAAGCGCTGGTAGGTTGAACGCCCTCTGGGACTGTAGCCAAGGTCAGTTGAGAGAATAAGGTGTCGTAGGGTGCTTGGGCGCACAAGTTATGTGTGCAGATGATGCAATTTCCTGATGGTAGCTGCATCCTAGCATTAGGTGTGGTGGTATTGAGGTCAGTTGAATGTGTGCAGTCTGGCAGGTGGACACCAAGACTGGGTTCTGGCTGCGTTGGGCCTGCAGGACCCTTATGTGTGCAGCTAGGCCGGTTTGTCATGGGGTATAGCTGCGTTTTATAGAATGATGAGGTGTTTATTTGTTAATGTTCGTATATGAGCAGCTAGGCCGAAATTGATCAAGGGCTGTAGCTGCACTCTGAGTGATGGTGTAGAGAAGAGACTAAGTGTAGTGATATGGGAGGCGAGAGTGTGGGTTGAGTTATGATCTAATACATAGGTATGTAACTTAAAGAACTATCTCGGGTGGAATTTTCTAGTTGCGAGTCAAGCGGTTGAGAGCAATTCTAATTGTGCAGCGCATGCACCTGAGTCATAGCGCTATCAGAGGGGGTACTTTCAAGATGTGCGATAAAGTAGCTTACTAGATGTGAATCAATCTTGCAAGAACAATTCCTAAGCGTGTAAATAAATCACAGCATCATAGAATGCACCCTCTAGGTTTGAGTCAATCAAAGTAAAACCGGTTCTAGGAGAACGGCACAGGCAGGTGATGCAGACTAGTAGATTCAAAGTACTATCACAGTGTGCACTTTCTAGGTTTGGTTCAGTGCAATGCTAATAGTTCCTAACAATTTTCTAAGTGTGAGTTAATGTAATGCTAATCATTTGGAGCACTTTTCTAACTGTGACGAAGACTAGTAAATTCACAGTACTACCACAGATATTGAGAATTCTGTACGGTGGGATAGAGGCCCAGGTCCCACAATACACCACGTTTCACCATACAATAGACAAATATATAGGCCATACATAGACTTGAGTGTCCTGCAAAGCCATGAAGGGGCCCAAGTTTCACAATACACTACGTTTTACCAAATAACAGATAATGATGGAGGCTATATCTAGATATGATAGTCATACAGTGGGAGAAATGTCTAGGTTCCACAAAAGGTGGGTCTATAACATATAACAGCCAGAGACGGAGGTCACACCAAGATTTGAGATCCTGTAGAGCGGGTGAGAGGCCCAGGTATCCCAATACATTAAGTTTCACCTTACAATAGACAAAGGGGAGGCTGTACCTAGATTTGAGAGTCCATGCTTCCTTAATATTCACAATTCTATTTAAGTGTGGGCCCTGCCAACACCCACAACACTATCCACGTGTGGGATCTGCCAACATTCAAAATCCTGTCTAGATGCAACACAGGCTAGTTTCCACAGTTCTATCTGAGTGTGGCTTTTGCTAAGGTTCACAAGTGGAGAGACATAAAAGGGAAGAGTGTGAGAAAATATCTCAAGGAGAACTGTTATAAGTATAACTCTGTCCAGAAACCAAGAACAGTTGGGAGAGGCTACAGCTCCTGGATGAAACCACAAAAGATTGTCAGAGCAGATCAGAATAAGAAATATATTTAACAAGAGAGACATTTGTATGTGGAAGATATATCTGGACCACGATAAACCCTGGGACAAAGCCACAAGAGAGAAGGCAAAAAGGGAACCGACCAGACGGCTAGAGACATTCTTATAGCCTACTTTAGTTGTTCATATTAGTGGTAGGGTCAGTTAGAGTTAAGTTTGGACAGAGGACATTTACTTCGGACTTCCTGATGACAGACAAGCAACTTTAGTTTCTTTAGGTAGGTAGGGAAATCCTTATAGCGATAGGGAGAGATAGGCCTTGTCATTATAATTTAATTGAAAGAATATAGAAATGTCCACAGTGTGTCCGACTCTTCCTTCAGACCAGCCAGCCACAAACCCCACATCAAACCTCTCAAAGTCCTATAGAAAACATATGAGCTTTTTGTAGAGGAAGAGACAGGGAAGGGTTATACAGTGCAGTACACCAACTTACTTTCTGCAATTAATGTTTTCTTTTCATTTCACTGAGGCACTGAACATTTCTTGGTCTTGCAGGGAGGGCAGTCGGGGGGTGAGTTCTTCAGCTTTTCCTAATCAAGGTAAGTACTTCACGTGCCATGATCTGTCTATTGCCTAACTTCAGCTTTTTCCGTGGCAGGGTCCGCCTAAAGTAGGACTTCTCGGCCTGCATCAAGAGTTTGGAGCCACCACCAAATCGTTTGTCGGCAAATACCGTGGTCGGGACTGCAGCTGAAGTAAAGGCAGCACTTAAGAATATCTCTCTAATTCTTAAGTGCAGCTAGGATAATTGGCAGGTCAGCAGACATTGTATCATGCAGTCTTATTTTTACAGTTTATACAAGGATGTGGGAGCCCCTTTACTGAGAACGAACAAGGGCCCAATACCCTGTGCTATGGAATTGATGCTACTCAGGAGGGTGTACCACCTGATGAGGCCTGACTAGGCTAAAACACGTGTCTGGGGTTGCTCTTGGTACTACTAGCATTTCGGCGTTGGTCTGCCCAATTGGGTGGGACAAGACTGATATGTAAATGTTATTTCTCTGCTGTGAAAGGTACAGTTAGATAAAATGTGGTTGTAGACCCTCCCAATTGGGTACCTTCTCGAGAACATGTTATTTGGTGTGTTCGTTCTTGGTAGAGGCGCTCCCAGACGTTTTTTTAAACGTATTTGTACAGTGCCTGCTGGCTCTTGAGGGCATCTACACCTTGAAGGTGGACACAACATCTTACAATGAAGCCACTCCTGTCTACTTGGGATGCAACACAAGCGCGAAGTACCCTTGATACCCTAAATGCAAAAGCTGTGCTCAGACATGCCTTTGCCGTGTGGTATAGGGGAACCAGTGGAGTAGCAATGTTTGCTGAAGGTGCTCTTATGCAGTGGTTAGGCAAAACGCCCACTGCCTTTAATCTATGCCTCAGCAGATAGGTTACTAGCAACTTGTCGACTGTCTTCCAAAAAAGTAATACACAAATGTAAAAGTAGTAACTGGAGATCATTTAATATGCTTTTCTGTGTATGCACCAAGATCAACAGCATTGTGTTGCTGTAAAATAGAAAAGAGCATTGGCGCCTGGGGTATTTGAACCTGGCTATTAGCACCACAGGAATGACCACCTCCAAGCACCTTTATCAATGTCCCTACGAGCTCAACCTTGGCAAATGTGTGTTTATGCTGATAACGTCCCCCTACTGATGTCCTGCATAAATCTGCATGTCACGTTTTTAGTACCCAAATTGCTGGGGAAATCGTCGCCAAAAATTAAGAGGTACCTACTGAAAAAGCAAACAGCTTTTTATAGTGCACAAAGAATTATTACAATTATAATTTATATGAGATCAATGGAGTGGAGAAACAAACCCACAGCTCCTGCAGCTGGTCGATTCCCAGGCGAGTGTGCTAACCTCTAGTCCATCAACTCTTTGACAATGACATGTGCCTGGTGCATATGAACCTAATTTTATCCCAAGAAGCCAGCGTACATGATGTCACCTGTTGAACAATAAGGAGACATCTAGTGGTAATATAAAATAAGTACCTTTCATGGATAAATCAGCCCCATCTCAGGGATACGCGTGGCCACAATAGCGGTGATCCATGTCAAAATGTCGATATCGAGTACTGTACATTTGGAGCATGAAACTCGACAGGGGAATCAAGAATCCCACAGGTGCGTGCTACACTCAATTTTCCTGCTCCAGACAGCTGCTTATTGTGAGAACAGATGTCTATCTACCTTTGGATTCTTTCTTGAATACTTTTAGAGCACATTGTACTAAAACAAACAGTACTTTTTTGTTGTTTATTGTTAAATGGATTAGGATGGTAACCCTCTTGTCTATGGCTAGAGCTAATATTTTGAGGTGGGAGTATTTCATCCCCCACATTTGGAAGTGAAAGGATTTTTCATAGAGTAAAAAAAGTCGTTTCCACTATTGACTGGTGTATTTTTAGGCAGGCAAAGGTGCATTTTAATTTTTAAAACACGCATTTTTGTTGTAACAGACTTGTGTCCAATAATCACTGTAAATATTTTTGTTGTTATTTTACAGGTCCGTTTTAGCTCAGATTACTCAATAGTGGAGCCTCTCTGTATGGCATGCAATGCTGCCACCTGTGGTCTCAACACATAATTACAGCAGCGATAAGCGGCAGAGCCCAGTGGATCTGTTGGTCAGCTGCTGGGAGGTTCCGATGGGGTTGGCTTCACTGTCCATGCTTTTGTCATCCCTGGGCTGGATGGGGGCAATGCTCTATTGAATGGCTTTCCTACTTCCTCTTTGGCTCCTCTTGGGGTTGTCCGACATGCCGCTATTAAGCTAATGGCAGGTTGCCAAAGGTTTACCACAACACTTCATTCGCTTATTTCTTTCCATATCCAGATTTTCTGAATGACCAACAAAGCATTTACCATTGCCAGTTATCTGGTCATTAAACCTAAAATTGCTGGCACTCCCATCTATTGTGGGTTAGAAACCTCTTTAAATAAGAGACACCCCCCCCCTTTAAAAAAAAGATTCCTTGTCAAAACAAGCCTTCTCACTGCTTGTCCCGAGGTTCTAGAATTCATGATCAACTTTGGTGTGCTGGCAGACCACTCTTTTGGCATTCAGAAAAGTCTGGAAACCACATTTATTCAAAACGGCATTCCCCAGAATCATGACTCTGTAAAGTCTCAACATCTCTAATCTTTGAGCTTTAATCTTTTCAATTTTATTCACTGTGCTTTTTTATTTTCTCTTTTTTACGGTTGCATTTTTTTCATTTGGACTTTTTAAAAAACGTATACCTTTTTAGTGTTCCATTTCTTTAAACGTTTCCACACATTTGGCTCATGGGCACTTCGTAAATTGGTCAATACATGTATGTTTAAAGATTTGAGAATTTGGGCTGAATACAACTTTCAGCAAGCTAAATAGGCGACTGTGGCACAAATTATAAATTACTCACCGCAGTCCCCTTTCCTCCATACTGCATGGGCATCCCTTCCAAGGGACGGGGGACTGAACCTTTTTCACCAGGAAAAACCATCCCCTTTAAATTTAGAGGCACGCAGGGGTGCGGTCCTGGGAGCATGCGCTGCCCTGACTCCGCCCTCCGGTGCAACACCTCAGTCCTCAGACGCGTTGACGACAGATTTAACATTGCCTAATGACACCAGTTTTATTAGTGGGGAGGTTGGTAGGACGTATGGAGGAAAGGGGACTAAGGACTAAGAGTATGTTAGTCACTACAGTGAGTAACATATAATTACTCTTACGTCCCGTCCCCTTTCCTCCATACCACATGGGCGATTACAACTGAGTGTAGCCCCAGGGTGGGGAGGAGGCCCTTCTTAAGCAAACAGGTTTCTAAGAACCGCCTGTCCGAAAGCTGCATCCGCTATAGAACGGGCATCCAAACAGTAGCGCTTGCAGAAAGCTGGAGGGGTGGCCGATGTGACCGCCCCCCCTGCTTATGACTTGCCAAGGGACATGCCACTGGAAAGCGATGGCTGTTGCCTTGGCTCTGACCGTGTGGGTGTGCATATTGGCCAGCAGTGGCTTGTGCGGTCCTTCGTAGGCTTCTTTGATGGCCGAGACCATCCAACGGGCTATGGAGGCCTGATACCCCGAAGGTGACAAAAAGGGCGTTCCACTTGCGGAAGCCCTTGGTCCTGTCCAGGTAGAATTTCAGGGCACGTCCGACATCAAGGCAGTGCAGAACTCTCTGTGCCTCGTCTTTGGGCTCAGCAAAAAACGTGGGCAACACGATTTCTTCGTTCAGATGGAATGCAGACGGCACCTTAGGTAGGAATGCTGTGTGCATCCATAGGACTACCTTGTCCTTGTGAAACGTAGTGTATGGCTCCGAAGCGATCAACACCTGGATTTCGCTGATTCTGCGAGCCAAGGCGAGGCCGACTAACAAGGCCATCTTATTGGTGACCAGCCTGATGTCCACGGACACTATACGCTCGAATGGTTTGTGCGCCAGGGCACGCAAGATTATGTTGAGGTCCCACATGGGGTGCGGCCTCTTGATGGGTGGGTAGAGCCTAGCGAGACCAGTCAAATATTTCTTGACAATTGGGTTGGAAGAAAAAAAACTCTCCTCCAAGTTTCTGAATGCCCCGATGGCTGCCTGCGAGGTAAGCACAGCAGGTGTCCACCTGCATGCCTGAGTGGGCGAGGTGAGCCGAGAAGGAGAGCATGTCGTCCAGAGTACATGCCAGGGGGTCGATTTCCTTGGAGGTTGCCCAGTGACTGAACCTGGTCCATTTACTTTTATACTGGGCCCTAGTAGCCTTGCTCCCTGCACCCTGTATGATCTCCAGAGTAGCCTGGGAGAGGCTGAGGTGCCTTAGCGTCACCTGCTCAGGAACCACGCTGTGAGGGCTAGCTTCTGTGGTGCTGCGGGGTTGACCCTGCCCCCCTGTTGCGCCAGAAGATGTGCTGGGCCTGCCGGAAGGTGAATCAGTGGCATCTCCGAGAGGCTGAGCAGCTCAGAGAACCATGGCCTGGCTGGCCACCATGGAGCTATTAGAATGATGTTGAGCTGGCGAGACCTCTTGAGCTTGCAAATGTCAAGGAGTTTCCCCACTTCTCACCTGGGTCCGGTGTTTGCCGGTGTCTTCGATCGCTGCCTTCTTGCGAACGCTCCTTGTCTTGAACAGCGCTGCTCGAGTCTCATCTGGTTCCAGGTTGCGTTTAGTTCCGGGAGCGCGGAGTCCAGGAATCCGGGAGCCTGGGAAAGGCTAGTAATGCTCGGAACCAGGAAGGGGGAAAGGGTCAGGAGCGGGTAATAGCACTGGGACAAAGGAAACAATACCACGAGCTACGAACACACGTCTGAGGCTACTCTGCAATAGCACCGAGACGCGCGTAGCCGCGGAAGGCGTGGTCTGTAAATAGATCACGGCGCGTTCAGCGCATGGAGCGAGCAAGGGTTTCAGCTCTGGACAGCCATGTTGGAAGTAGTACGGAATGTAAGCCCCGTTGAGACAAGGACCAGAAGGTCCAAAAGGGGCGTGATCTGAAATTCATGACAGCATGTCTCCTCCGAAGGCCTTTCCCTCCAGGTTTGCCCGGGTGTATTAGGTGAAATCTTCTGAGCAACCGAGGAGCCTTGATATTTGAAACAGGTTCCGAGGTCCTTTCGCTAGGAGGATATCCTTTCCACTCCACTAGGTATTGAAGAAGGCCCCGCTTACACCTGGAGTCACAAATCCGGGATACCTCATATTCCAGTTGATTGTCAACCAGTAGAGGAGGAGGTCTACTGGATTTTCGAGAGGAATGGATGTAGGGCTTCAATAGGGATGTGTGAAAAACTGGATGAATTCTTTTCCAGGAGTCAGGTAGCTTGAGACAGGATTGATAATCTCCTTGATGGGAAATGGACCATAGTAGCGGGGAGCAAGCTTGTTTGGTCGCAAGTGTCGGGGGGAGTAGTTTTGATGACAACCACACTCGGTCACCGACTGTAAAGGAAGGACCTAGTCTTCTCTTGGAAACCGCATACCTCTTGGTCTGTAACCTGGCTTTCTCTAAGTGTTCTTTAGCCTCCCGGTGAATGTTGATAAGAGTTTCGATCCATGAGTCAACAGTAGGTACTGGTGTAGGGTAAGGAAGAACCAAGGGTAAAACCGATGGATGGAACCCCTGACTACAATAAAAAGGGCTGGTCTGTAGCGCTGAGTGTTCGGAGTTGTTGTAAGCGAATTCCGCAACGGGTATCAGGAGAGACCAGTCATCCTGGATCTTGGTGGCGAAACATCGGAAATATTGTTCCAGGGTCTGATTTGCATGTTTTGTGGCTCCGTTGGTTTGGGGGTGATATCCTGAAGAGAGGGCACGTTAGATTCCTAGTACCCGACAGAGGTGTTTCCAGAATTGTGAAATGTATTGGGGACCCCGGTCAGATATGATCTTGGAAGGAAGCCCATGTAGTCGGAATATGTGTTCCAGAAATATTCCAGCTAGCTCTGAAGAGGAGGGTAGTTTCATCAGTGGGGTAAAATGGGCCATATGGGTAAACAAATCTATGGTGACCATGATGGTAGTATATCCTCGGGAAGGTGGTAACTCCACTATGAAGTCTGTAGCGATGATTTCCCATGGTTTAGAGGGTAGAGTGGGCTGCAGAAGAAGACCCGCCGGTCTTTTGTTATGTTTATTTTTGGCACAGGTTATAAAAGCCTGGATGTATTGCTGTACGTCAGACTTCATTTTAGGCCACCAGAACTGTCTCTGAATAAGACGGAGGGTGTTGGTGATACCTCGGTGCCCGGAATGGAGTGTGTCATGACAAAGGTTTATTATTTTTTGCTGTAACTTCCGGGTAGGAATGAATAGTGCATTGTCCTTGAACAAGTAGCCTTCCTTGGCTCTTAATTTCCAGTGATTTCTTGTTGAAATGTCCTTCCATATTTCCGAGGATTGGGTTTGCGATCGGACTTCTTCCAGGAGATCAACTGCTTGGGCTACGAAGATCGTGGGAGAAAACATTTTAGGAAATGCCTTATCTTCAGTGGTCACCTAGTCAGGAAGGCGAGACAAGGCGTCAGCGATCGGGTTCTGTGATCCAGGGACATGGGTAATGTGGAACTGATACTGGGCAAAAACGTAGGCCCAACGTGCCTGACGACTGTTCCTGCACTCCAGTGACTGTAGAATCTGAAGGTTTCGATGATCAGTACAGGATGTCTGGCTCCCAGAAGTAGGTGTCGCCATTCAGTGAAGGCTTGGCAAATGGCTAAGAGTTCCTTTTCCAGGACGGAGTAGTGTGTTTAACTAGGAGTTAAGGTTCTTGAAAGATAAGCAACGGGGTGTTCCAAATCGTCCTCCATTTTCTGCTTCAACACTGCTCCTATAGCGTAATTAGAGGCATCCGTTTCCACTAAAAAGGGTCGACTTGTATCGGGTTGAGCCAAAATGGGAGCTTGTGTGAACTTGGTCTTCAAACGCTGGAATGCAGTTTCTTGTAATGTTGACCAGACAAATGGGGTGTCCTTTAGCAGAGCCACTATAGGTTGTACAATCTCAGAAAAGGTGGCTATGAACTTTCGGTAGAAATTGGCTAGCCCTAGGAAGGATTGGATTTGTTTCACGGACGTGGGAGTAGGCCAGGCGAGAATGGCCTTTACTTTTGAAGGGTCCATGCCAATCCCCTCTGGAATAAGGATAAATCCCAGATAGTGCACAGAGATAACGTGAAACAAACATTTTTCAGGCTTGGCTAAGAGGTGATGTTCCCAGAGTCTTTGTAGAACTGCCTTAACATATCCTTCATGCTTCAGAGGGTCCTTGTAAAAAATCAATATGTCGTCCAGATAGACAATGACGAAGAGAAACAACATATCAGAGAACACCCTATCCATAAAATGTTGGAATACTGCTGGGGCATTGGCTAGTCCAAAGGGCATGACCAGGTACTCGTAGTGGCCAAAGGGTGTTCTGAAGGCGGTCTTCCACTCGTCTCCTTCCCGGATACGGATCAAATGGTAGTCACCCCTGAGATCCAATTTGGTGAATATTACGGCTCCTCTCACAGCTTCCAGGATATCCGAGATCAGGGGCAGTGGGTACCGATCCTTGAGGGTGCATTGATTTACGCCTCTATAGTCGAGGCAAGGTCTGAGTTCCTTGGTATCCTTCTTGGGAACGAAGAACAACGAAGCACCCACTGGAGATTGAGGGTCTTATGGTGCCGTTTTCAAGATTAGTGTCTAGGTATTCCCGAAGGGCCTTTTTCTTGGGTTCGGAAAGAATGAACATTCTGCCGAAGGGAATTACAGCTGAGGGATCCGTATCTATGGCACAGTCTTCGGGCCTGTGAGGGGGTAAGGCTTGGACTATGGCAGTAGAAAATACATCAGCATATCCCTGATAGGCCTCTGGAACTTGTATCATATTGGAAACTATGAGTGGTGTTTCTTGGTCTCTTGGTGGTTCTTTAGAAGTTACCGAGGAGGGGTCAAGGGATAGACAGTGGGACATACAGAACTCTGAGCCCAGGAATAATGATCCGTATATCAAATGGACAGCAGGATTGTGCTTTTGTAACCAGGGTATTCCCAAAACCATGGGGTAATGGGCTGACTTAATGATGTCGAATGTAATCCGCTCTTGATGATGGTTTATGGAAAGTTGGATCTCTTTAGTCTGCAGGCTTATGGATCCTGAAGAGAGGGGTCTTCCGTCAATTGCTTCCACCGGCTGCATGGTGTTTCGTGTCTCGTACGGAATATGATGACTAACAACCCAGTCTTGATCAATGAAAATTCCCATAGCTTCGCAGTTCACCAAGGCCAGAATAGGATAGGTCTGGTCTTTAGAGGGCGACAGGAAGGCCTGTAGTATCACCAACTGTGTTGTCCAGGAGAGTTCAAGGATGGAATTGATGTGGAGCAAACATCTCTCTCCCGAATCTCTGCTCCATTTAAGATCGGGAGCTGGCGTTTCCCGAACGCCGAGGAGGTGCCAGAGGACATTCCCTGACCAAATGTTTGTCTGAAGCACAATACATACACAAACCCGTATGGATCCTTCTCAATCTTTCTTGAGGTGATATGGGTCCACGAAAGGCTCCAATTTGCATGGGTTCAGGTTCTGGGGCTGGACTTGGGTTTGCGTCCGTTCTGGCTGTGCTCTCAAAGGACGTCTTGGGTGGGTTTCCCTTGGATTTCTTCCTTTCAGCCTTCCTTTCATGGATGCGAAAGTCTATTTTCAAGGCCAGGTCCATTAGTGCTTGGGATGAATTTGGTCTGGCCACCCTGGCCAGTTCATCCTTGATCTCATCATTCAGGCCTCTCCTGAACAGGGTAAAACTAGCCTCAGAGGACCAGTCTGCTTCCTTAGCCAATTGTTTAAATCTAGTCAGATAAGTGAGCATATCTTGGGAGCCCTGTTGAAAGTCCAGCAAGCGTTCTTGGGCAGTATAGACCTGCTCTGGACGGTCAAACATGCCTTTAAGGGCCTGTATGAACCCATCATAGTCGTCTAGGAAGGCATCGCCGGAGTTAACAAGGGGTGTTGCCCAAGTTAAGGCATTGCCGGAAAGGTGGGATATGATGAAACCCACCTTAGCCCTAGGAGTCGAGAAATAATAGGGCTTAAAGGTAAAGTGGACCAGGCATGAATCCAGGAATCCGCGAAGTGTTTTTGCCGAACCATCATACTTGCCAACAATGCCGCCCAACAGGGCACCCTAGTTTGTAGCAGAATCCCGGGATAAGACCAATTGTTTGAGCGCAGCGTTTTCCGCCTTAAGATTTTGAACCTCGGTTGATAATTCTTGCATGGCGTCACATTAAGTCCTGCACGGATAAGTGAGCATATCTTGGGAGCCCTGTTGAAAGTCCAGCAAGCGTTCTTGGGCAGTATAGACCTGCTCTGGACGGTCAAACATGCCTTTAAGGGCCTGTATGAACCCATCATAGTCGTCTAGGAAGGCATCGCCGGAGTTAACAAGGGGTGTTGCCCAAGTTAAGGCATTGCCGGAAAGGTGGGATATGATGAAACCCACCTTAGCCCTAGGAGTCGAGAAATAATAGGGCTTAAAGGTAAAGTGGACCAGGCATGAATCCAGGAATCCGCGAAGTGTTTTTGCCGAACCATCATACTTGCCAACAATGCCGCCCAACAGGGCACCCTAGTTTGTAGCAGAATCCCGGGATAAGACCAATTGTTTGAGCGCAGCGTTTTCCGCCTTAAGATTTTGAACCTCGGTTGATAATTCTTGCATGGCGTCACATTAAGTCCTGCACGGTGGCTTCCATCTCGTTTTTTGGTTCGATCGGGTGGCGTCTCAAACTGTCAAGGTGTTCCCCCTTCTCACCTGGGTCCGGTGTTTGCCGGTGTCTTCGATCGCTACCTTCTTGCGAATGCTCCTGGTCTTGAACAGCGCTGCTCGAGTCTTGTCTGGTTCCAGGTTGCGTTTAGTTCCGGGAGCGTGGGGTCCAGGAATCCAGGAGTCTGGGAAAGGCTAGTAATGCTCGGAACCAGTAAGGGGGGAAAAGGGTCAGGAGCGGGTAATAGCACTGGGACAAAGGAAACAATACCGCGAGCTACGAACACACGTCTGAGGCTACTCTGCAATAGCATCGAGACGCGCGTAGCCGCGGAAGGCATGGTCTATAAATAGATCACGCCATGTTCAGCGCATGGAGCGAGCAAGGGCTTCAGCTCTGGACGGCCATGTTGGAAGTAGTACGGGATGTAAGCCCCGTTGAGACAAGGACCAGGAGGTCCAAAAGGGGTGTGATCTGAAGTTCATGACAGCAAATCACACTGTGAATCAGCGGAGTGGGTGGGAAGGCGTAAGCTGTCATGCCGTTCCACTGAATCCGAAATGCGTTGCCCAGGGAGCAGGGGCCCTTGTCCCTGCCAGGAGGTGAACTGAGGGCACTTCTTGTTGTGCTAGGTGGCAAAGACATTCACCTGGGTGCGACCCCATCTGCTTAACATCTCCTGAGTAACGAGGTCGTTTAACTGCCACTCGTAGTTGTCCGCTCCCAACCTGCTGAGCCTGTGCCTCCAAGTTGGATTCCCACGGAAGGTGGACTGCCGTGAGGTAGATGTCATTTTTCAGGGCCAACTCCCACATGCCAAATTGCCATTCTGCACAGTGGAGGGGAGCTGGTGCCTGTCTGCTTGTTGACATAGTACATGCTGGTCGAGTTTTCTGTCTGGATGAGGACAACGTTGCCCCTGATAAGTGGGATGAATGGTCGGAGCGCTAGCTAGGTGGCGTTCAGCTCCAACCAATTGATGTGGTACTCCTGCTTGTGTCGGGTCCAGGTGCCGTGGACCAAGAGATCATCCAGAGTGGATCCCCATCCCTCGAGAGAGGAGTCTGTGGTGATGGTGACCTGTGAGGTGGGAGGCCGTAAGCGCTTGCCCGTCCGTAGGTTGCAGTGCCTGGACCACCATGTGAGGTCCTGGTGGAGAGATGGAGGAACATGGATCATCTCGGAGAGCCCCGCTCCTGGTTCCATGATGCCGCAAAGTGCAGCTGTATCCTCCTAATCCAGAGTCTCGTGTGGGGGACGGCTAGTAGGACTGCTGCCAAGAGACCCAGCAGGTGCTGGTAGCACCAGGCAGAGGTCACCTCTCTGCTGAGGAAGTGAGTAATGGACCTCTTGATGGCTGTGATCTTGTCCTCTGACGGAAACTCCCCCTCGGAGAACGTGTCACAGATGAGGCCCAAGAATGTCAGTCTGCGATGGTTGCAGCTGCAACTTCTTGAGATTGAGCAAAAAGCTCAGATCATGCAGTGTGTTCATAAGTGCCTGGGAAGTGTGATGAACTGCTTTCGGCAATGTAGCCCTGACATGCCAGTCGTTGAGGTATGGGTAGATGTGGAGGCCCCGAGCCCTGAGGAGGGCAGCCACAGTATTCAGGAGCCTGGTAAATATCCGGGGGGCCGAGTTGAGGCCAAAAGGAAGGACCTTGTACTGGACATGGTAGCCCATGATCCTGAACCATAGGAAAGAACAATGGGGCTGCCATATCGGGACGTGTAGATACGTGTCCTTCAGATCCAGGGAGCGCATTCAGTCTCCCTTGGACAATGTCTCCGCTATAAAAGCTGGCGTAACCATCTTGAATTTTTGTAGAGGTAATGAGTGGTTGAGAGTGAAAAGGTCCAGCACAACTCTCACGCCCACCTGGTTCTTTTTCTGAATGGTGAAAATTCTGGAGTAGAAGCCCACGCCTCGCTGGGAGGCTGGGACTTCCTCCACGGCCTGGCCCTCTACGAGCGATCGGATCTCCACCAGAAGAGTTGTTGTTCCAACTTGAGGGAGTGGAGTGGAGGAGGGAGGAGAGGCTGGGATGGGTAGGCGGTATACTACGGAGAAGATCCAGGGGTATGGTATATTCTGGGCACCAGAAAGGTGCATGGAGAGCAAGCCTGCCCCCCACTGGAGACACGTGGACCCGGAGGGGCGTGTCATGCCTTCTTTACCTCAGATCCTGTTGCGGAGGAGGGGGGGCTTGAAAAAGCCCTTAACCCCCATCCACTTTTTGTTGCTTGAGCCGATGTGCAGTCGGCGAGCGGTCCAGCTGGACCTTGGAAGTCGCGGAACCTTCTGTATGTACGCCCCTTGTCGGAGCGCTGCTGTGACTGGGTGTACGATTTGAGTGTTGTCTTTGTCAGGATGGATAAAGACTTGGCCGTTTGTGAGCTGTTTTTCTTTTTGTCCAGCTCCTCGTCCGTGGTGGAGTGGAAGAGGTCACTCCCCTCGAACGGCAGGTGTAATATGCGTTCCTGGACATCTGGATAAAAGTTAGTTTCACTGAGCCAGGCTGTTCTTCTCATGTCCGTGGCGATGCAGATGGCCCGGCCAGAGGTGTCAATGTGGGCCACGGCGGACTCCATGATGTCCTGCTCCACCAGCTTGGCCTCAGCCAGTCCCACCTTGAAACGTGATTGGATCTGCGTAGGAAGCTCTGGGAAGAAATCAGCAATTTTCTGCCACAACCTCTGATTCGGACCCACCAGCATGGCATCGGCGTTGGCCTGACGAAGATGCAAGGACACGTTGGAGTAAAGTTTCTTCCCGTACACCTCCAAGATCTTCTCCTTGCCTAGCAGCGCCGCAGATGAGGAGGCTGAGGACGACTGAGGCTTGGAGTATAGTGATGCTGCAGCGATAACCGAGGAGGCTTCCATTGACTGGATGGACAGAAGGGGGCTTAAGCCAACCCTTCTTGGCCAGGCTGACTTCATTGGATGGGTGTTGCGTGAGGACTTCTGCGAGGACGCCCTCTGCTGGTTACTTGACCTCGGGTTGAGGAAGGCCCAGGTACTCAGCAAGCCCTGCAAGACGTTCATGGAAAGCCTTGGCTGACAATGGCGTGTCAGGATCCTCCTCATCGTCCATGCCCGCCTGGGGGTCAGGAGGATCTTGCACCAGCGGAGGAGTGGCTGGAGCCAGAGGCTGGGGTACTGGGACCGGAAGCTGTGGAGGAGGCTGGTATGCAACAACCCGAGGAACTGGTTGCGTTATATTTTTCCAATCTACCTCTGCTGTCAAACTACTCCTCACCCTCAGTGTTGGCAGATAGATGGTACAAATCAAAGTATAGCTTACCTTGTCTTCGGAACAGCTAGAAGTTATGAGAAGTTCACCTGCCAGACTCTCTTCGTGCTCACAAATAAAGCACCCAGAGACTGCGGCAGGGAAACCCTCGAAAGGGAAAAAACCCTGTGTGATTTGAGTGCGCTGGTCTGGAGGAACTAGAGAACGTTGCTAGTGAGCAGTGATTTCCCCCTTGGATTGTAAGTATGTAGGATTAGATATGTTCTACTTCTCGTGGATGTGACTAGAATAGAAAAGAAGAGTTAATAGGGTGTTTCCAATGAGGGACTATCAAAAGGGAAACGGAAATGAAGGTACCTTTCCGGGATGCAGATTTGATGACAAAGAGTGTAAACTGGCAGGAAGTCTTGCTGTTGGTAAACACGCTCGATTCCTTTAAGAACAGAGAAAGGGAAAGGATAGGTTTCGAAAGCAGTTAGAAGGCTCAACTCTATCATTACTCTGTTAAGGACTTCTGCTTACCCAAAGCGTTAATGATACTGTCCGCGGCTTGAGCGGAAAGGGTTATTGGTAATGTAGTCTTGTATCCACGGGTCTTCGTTTGAAGCAAAGGAAGGTTCTGAAAAGGGTCCCGTGGTCTCTTAGTAATGGCAAGATTCGCGTCTGGCACGTAGAAGGGAATTGCCTGGAATCACAAAAGGAAAGTAGGTAGGGAACGAAGGAGGTTGGCGGAAGGGTGAGAATTCAGTAGAAAGTTCGTAAACTATTCCTCGATTACTCACGTAACATAACTACAATAAGCAGCAGCAACACACTGCTGTCCTGGCTTCTGGTTCAGATGTACTGTTTCCGGGTTTGAGGGAGGCGCTTCCCGTTTTCCGTCCTGCAGGTCTAGAATGGAACTCTCGGTAAGATGCGCCATCTTGGGAGTATGGTACGCCATCTTGGGTGTACTCCGATATACTGACGAAGTGTGACGCCAACGATGCCAAATCGACCAGGTACGCCGGTGATTCATAACAGGTTGGGGGGCCGGAGCCGGTGGCAAAGGCTGCCCCGGGGCCGGAGGAGGAGTCTGAAGTGCTAGAGGTACTGGAAGCATTGGAGGAAGCACCTCCCTGATGGCATCCCCGAGGATCACCCCCATCCGAGGGGACTTCATGAGGCTGAGGAACCTCTCAAAGAACCTGTCCTCACAGGTTGGAGGGGCGGTAGGGAACATAGACGGAGTAGCGGACGGCTTCTGGAGGCGCTGCATACCATGTCCATATGGACATAGCGGGAACCTACCCTGCGTAAATGAAGGATAGGCTATAGGCCATGTACCTTGTTGACACAGGTCCCACCTTGACACTCGCTCTTCGCCGAATTCCCGTTCCTGGTGCGGCATCGGACAAGTGCTGATGTCTGGCACGGCGGCCATCTTGTCGAGCTGCCTTCCATGCGCATGCGTCGTGTTGCTCGACTCGCTGGGCCCAGCCTCCTCCAGGACTCTTGAGTGTGGATCTTGAGGCCTACCGTGCTCCTCAGGCCAAGGCCTGGTAGGCGTAACACCTCCAACCCGGGGGCCGGTAGTATTGCGTTTATGCGTCCCCTCTGCCATATTGCCGGTACTAGGGCGTGGCCCCTCGGACATATTGCCGGTACAAGGGCGTAGCCCCTCGGGTGAAGACCCGGTACAAGAACCTCCGGGTCCCTCAACACTGTCATCTTGGAGGATCCGAGGATCCCTCGACCCGTAGGCCGGTAGCCAGTGAGGCCTTGGTGCACGTGCTGGTAGTAGAACTTGGGCGGTCCCTCCCGTGCAGGCGAGTCCTTGGGAAGGAGTCTCCCTTGCGGGGTGCGATTGAGAACAGGGGCCGTACCTTGGGCCTGGAATGATGTTTGACAAAGTCCTTCAGGTCCTCTCGAGGCGATTTCGTGACAAGCTCCCTCCACCTGGCTAGCCTATTCTTCAGAGACCTCGATGACGGGGCGTTGCACGCTGTACAAGCTTGCCAACCGTGGTCTGGGCCAAGGCAATGTAGGCAAAGGGCATGGGGGTCTGAAGTTGGGAAGAGCCCGTCGCAGGATGGACACCTGCTGTACCCTGTGGAAGTCGACATGCGCCGGGGAGGAGCGGGACGTCTGAGGACCGAGTACCTATATGATAAAAAGACAAAACAGACAAAAAAGACAGAGGTATCCACGCGTGGAACTACATGGCCGAAGCCAAACCCAGGAGCGCTGGTGAATTCAGACCATTCCAGTCGACGCAGAAAAGGGGACTGAGGTGTGGCGCCAGAGGGCGGAGTCAGGGCAGCGCATGCTCCCAGGGCCGCACCCCTGCATGCCTATAAATTTAAAGGGGAAGACGTTTTTTTTGGGTGAAAAAGGTTCCGTCTCCCGTCCCTTGGAAGGGACGCCCATGCAGTATAGAGTAAAGGGGATGGGACGTAAGAGTATGCCTTTGACAAACTTTGCAACACTGTTAAGCGAGCTATGGGACTTTTTCTGAGGGGGTTGCATCTTCATATTACCATAGTTGAATTTAGACTATATGCTCTCTGATCTGAAGCTTGTGTAATTTTCCTGTACATTTGAATGCAGAGGCAGGCAAAATGCATTACAATACGACAACTGTCATTTTATTCATAAACTGCAACAACAGCTTGATTTTATACTCATTCAATTTTGATTTTTGTATGCTCCTTACAACGCAGGACGTCATTACATAGCAATTTGGCGTTTGTGGGATATATATAGATATATATAAATACACACAATATGTGTATATAAATAGGTCTTAAGATCTGTGTGTTGCATAGAACAGTTGGGTTTTCAGTGCTCCTTTTGGCTTCACACAGCTGCGCTTGATGTGGAGCAAAGGCATGAAACTATTCAGACAACTCAGAATACAACTTTTATCACTGATTTTCCTTGAGGCACAAATGAGAAATCAGGATGAGAAATCCCTCCTAGATTATTGTACTTTGCATGAGGATTGGGTTATATAGATCAGGGGACAAATAAATCAAGTTCCAAGCTAAAAAAGTCACTTGCCACCTCAATTCTGTACATACACACAGCATGCAATTTCTTACTCGCCAAAAGTCGAATAACGCTAGCCAATGGCTAGTGGCAAGTGCAGATTCTGTACAATGGTAATATAGTCTGTAGAGAGCATCAAGGCATCTGCCCCACTACAGGAATGTCAAATTTGCTACAAAAGCATAGACAATTATGCACCATCTACCTTTGTGGCACACCTAATCCCCCTGATTGTAGCACTACTGTTCAAGCTCTCATGGAATATGTGAAAAATCTATGTAAGCGTCACAGAATAGACAACCGCTGCCTATCAGCTGGAAGAGGATTGTTAAAAATTAGGGGGGGGGTGGGGGAGTACAGAGCCCTGGACCCTCAGACAATTTCCAAAGCAAATTAAGGGTAATGTAAACACTGGCCACTGCTATCCAACTCTGACTATTCCAACAGAACCTATGGCTCAAATTGTGTAATGGCGCCCATTTCTCACAAGGTCCAAACTGTAGTGTGGTCTTTATCGTTCAATGTATGAAATGTAGCTTTGAGTAGAGTACAATCAAAATGCCTATCTGTCCTCCTGTAAATGATGCAGAAAATGCCGTCCTCACCTCTGAGCAACTTAATGGGATTGCTACTTCACAGCAGCCCTTGTAGAGTTAGCACATTACAAATTGGTCAAAGGGGATCCCAATCACAAATCTGTCCAGTGCTATTGTTACTTGGAACCACAACATCCTTCAGCAAATTTATTCTACAAACTGCTTGTGTAGATTCATATTAATTCTCGAAAGGTAAGCCTCCCAAAAGATAACCAGAAGCAATACAAATTCTCCAATTGGAACCCCCAATAGGCTCCTAGTAAACCCATTTCCACTTACCGTATGAAATCTTCATCTTCTTCTCTCTTTGGTCTCATCTGTTTGGGCTGCGTCATGTTTATCCAATTGGGAAGTGACTTCAAGAGGCGGCTGATGTCGTCATCTTTGGCCCAGGATGCGCTAATCACCAGCTTCTCCTCTGACACTGCAATGCTCCTGAAAAGGAAAGAAATAAGAGAGGGATGTTCTTTGGGCTATTATAAGTGAGTACTAAACAGACACCATGCTTGCCCGTGCCCCTCTGACCCCTCAGTTGGGTGAGGACTGCCGAGGGTTGCATTTCATCCAACTCAGTCATGTGTCAGACACACCATCAAGTGGAAAGGTCAGAGGCTTTCAATTTTGTTGGAAGAGGGCATGAGACAGACACATGGACGAGAACTGGGCCCAGACAGAAGGTGAGTGAGGAGGTAGGAGCAAGGTATGGAAGGAAACGCAGGAGGGAGGATGGGCAAAAGACATGGGGGGTATAGAGGCAAAGGGAAAGAACGAAACACTATGAGCAATGGGATACACGAAGGTGGTACACGCAATGTAGAAATAGCAAAAGGGGCCGGACCAGCGCGGAAATGTGTTGGGGCCATGGTATAAAGGCACAATGTTAAAATGGTATTAATGGTTTTACCATAGGCCCTGAAATCCGATGCAGAAAAAAGTGTAGCCCCCATATCATTTTGTAGGCACAGAAAGCTTTTCTTCCTATTTACCTACCCAGTAAAGGGGAAAACGCTGCCCGAGATCCATCACCATTATAATATAGTCTTAAAGCTGCCTCTAGCGGGGCTGCAATTGGTTTGTATCAGGATTAGTCAGGCGAGTACAAAGGCAGCGAATATGGCAAGGGAAATGTGCACTAAATCACACAGTGAATAGCCTTGAATTAACTACGTGCACACAGGAACCAAGACTCATGTATGCTAAAACCCAGGAGTGCAAATAGAGTGTGACAACAAAACCAATATATGAAAAGGGATGTGGGGTAAGCACCTGACCGCGAGGAAAGTCGGCAAGTGCCTTACCCCCAATTGCTGTTACAGGTACTGACAGTGCTAAACCCACGTAGAGGGCAAGCAATGATAGGATCTGTGAACTAACACTCTTGATGGTATTAAATAAGGGAACTAAAAAACAGTACTCACGAGGACGAGAAAAACCTCTTGAATGTCAGCAAGCCCACGAACCCTGTTGATCAAACTGGGACCCAGAAAGGCTATAACAGCAATGGGAGGATAACTAAATACCTAAGTTGGAATAGTGATTACAGAATAGTGAGGAAAACATAGGCATTCACACAGGAGCTAGCTACAACAGCACACCACACCTAATAATCAAATGGGAAATAAATGCAGAAGTGCAATGGAAAACATGGAATGGATCCCAATAGAAAGTAAGGATCAGGAGCAGGGAAAAACAAAATTACCAAGGCAAACTTCCCCTACTCCTCCAAGGAAAAGACAGAAAGCTAATCTAAGAGGAAGGCTAAGGCATAAAGGTTTACAGCAGCAAAGGACAAAGTCAAAGAAATATAGAACACAGACAAACTGGGCTGCATCTAAAAGGGGAAAGCACTGAGAAATGCTGCCTGCTAACAGAGGAAGACAGAAAGGGAATCTAGGGAGCAGAAATCAATTTAGCACATGAATCCGAAATCCAGGGCGGAGGAACAAGAAACAGGAACTAGGAACTAGGCACAAAAGCTAGGAACAAGGGACTAGTCACAACAGGAACACTGCAACGATGACCAGCGCTGGACTGAAGTAAACAGGCTTTTAAAGCTGCTTAACGAGCACACCCATCAGGTGTGCCGCCTGCTGCACCTGCAGCCACAGGTGTTGCCTATCCTCCACCCAACCTTGTCCTGCAAGGGAGGAGGTGAAGCAGTGAGCCAGGCATTCTGGGAAGCATAGTCATTTGATCAAAGTAGCATGCTGGCTGCCAAAAACCTAGAATGGATCCGGAAGGGAAGTAACTTGGAAAATAAGGTTTTAGCGCTCCCAATTCATCAGAGCACTGTAGCATAAGGTTCGGAGGAAAAATCCAGTAGGGAATAAACCCCAAATCATGCCCCCAAGTGGTGGGAACGGGAGCGAAGGGAGCGAGTCGTGACAGTTTGAGTCTTTTCTATCCAACAGATGCTCAAGAGTGACAGTAAAAAAATGGGTGTCTGTGTCTGAGGTTTTGACATGGGGTGTACCACAGGGTTTGCGCATTTCTCCTCTGCTTTTCAATACCTATGTAAAACCCTTAGACAACTTTAGTCAACCTAGGAGTAAGGTTCCAGAACTATGCAGATGACACCCAGATTATTTTTTAACTCGAGAGTCGTTTTGAAGACAATGGGAAAGGTATTAACACCGTCTTTCAAGAAATGTTCCATCGGGTCCCAATTATTTAACATTTGACCAGTGCAAAAATTGGAGCTAATGCTTTAATACAAAACAGAGCAAACCGGTTTTGTCACAATCCATATTATCTAAAGACGTTTGCACATGGGCAAAAATTAATCGGACTTTGTTGTACTATCTTTGCTACATAACATAAAATGAAAGGTGTTTATTACATTTCTTTTAATATTATGCACCAAACGTAGTAAAAAAAAAAAAGCAGCCAGCTTTAATTTTTCCCTGAGAAAACATATTTTGAGAATACATATTGGAGCTACACTTGTTTGCTCCATTCGTATTGTCTAAACAGCAGAATCAATGCTAAATTCTTCCACTCCGCTTTTTAGCACAAGCTGGCTCCAAATGTCTAACTGGTTGGGCCCTAATCAGGCCAAGAGAGAACTAGTTTTGATCCCTATTTCAAACATATTGCAGAAGGAGCCTTTGTTGTAGTTTCTACAACTAAGTGCACTATTCAAGTACAGAAAGGAGCTAATTACACTGGGTTTTATACATGGCTCTTCATTATCCATGATACCGCACTCTAGTAGTTTGATTAGCTCTATTAATTTCTATCCTGATTCTCGGACGGCTTCAACCCTCCCCTTCTATCAAATTCTGTCTGAGTATTATAGCGATGGCTGTATTTGGATCAAAGCTGTATTTTTGTAATTGTCTTTATGCCAGATCCAATAAATACATAATCCAATTTCTCCAAGTACATCAGAACATGGCTGCTCAGAACACCAACAGCTTGAGGCTCCAGTGTTAAAAAAAACTAGACTAACGGCGTAATCAAACCAAAATGAACTTTGAGCTATTAACTATTATTCACAAGACCGTATAGGGCTGTACCCTTTTATAGGGGAGCACGGGGTTCACTTCGTGTGTGCCTAGCTGGTCTCTTAGATCTTCATCAGATATATTCCTACCAGTTCTGAGATTTCGTAGAGTGAGAGCAATTGGTAAATTCAGTAGGGTTATTGCCATTAAATACTTGAACATCCTTCCACTGGAAATTAGGGAATGTTCTGATCTAATGAGATTCAAAAAAAGTTGAAAGCTCATTTTTTCAATTCCTGTTGGAAATAATTGACCAGGATAAGCTCTTCTTAGCTGGTACTTCCTATTGTTGGTTTGAGCTACAGAGCCCTGAGAATCCTCTCTCTGGTCGTAGCGCCTATCGTTGCTGAAATGTAAATTTGGATCGAAGGGTTACAGATTTCAGAGTTCCTGGTGTGAAGTCAAGCTGATTGTTCATTGGTTTGGAGGCTAAGTAATGCAGGGGCAGGCCTCTCAGTAGATGGCAGCATGGCATCTTCAGGGAGCCTGGGAAGGATAACTATGAGGGTG
Source organism: Ambystoma mexicanum (assembly GCF_040938575.1). Classification (NCBI taxonomy): domain Eukaryota; kingdom Metazoa; phylum Chordata; class Amphibia; order Caudata; family Ambystomatidae; genus Ambystoma; species Ambystoma mexicanum. The sequence continues at coordinate 1,069,402,003 of NC_090936.1, forward strand.
TGACTGAATGACTGACAGTGGAACGAGCCAAACACTATGGGGACTTATGACAGGACCAAGATGCAGGTGCTCTCACTGAGGAGTGTGCTTGATGGAATTGAAGATAATATGGTTTGGATGGGTGTTGCTGTGAATAGAGTCCCATTTAGGACAGAATCCAAACAAGAAATCACATGAAAAATGCAATTTTGTGGACTAATACCAACTGAGAGAGATCTCTGGAGGGATTAGTTTGTGTGCGTAGGCATGAGTGAGGCAACCAGGAAACATATAAGATATTATGGATAGAGAACAGACAGGCTAACAAGCAGAGTGTCTTATATATAAAACCGAAATCTAAACCAGGTGGAGAGAAAGAGAGAAAGGAAGGGCAGTCATCATTTATCCAGGGTAGTTTGCCTCCCAAATTATATTGAGACAGAAAAGGGAGGTGAGGTTATTACTAATAGTGCCACTTAGAGTAAGGTGTATCTCTATAGAAGCCAAGCAGTGTCCATGGACGAAGTGAGTTGCCCATTCAGCAGCAAAGAAAATGGCAAATTACTCTCACCTCAAGAAGTCCCTCATCACTCTAGGTGAGGGCAGCGTCTAGCCTTGTGGCCGAAGTAGGTCAAAGGAAAAGGTCACCCCACAGGAACGGCATTTATATAGTCCTTAACTGGGATAGAAAATGAAGGGTTTTCCAACAGGTGCCAGGGGTATAGAAAAATGAAGAAAGGAAGTCTTAAGGAGGTTGCTCCAAGGTGAGGGCACACTTGGTTGTCTGCAAACCAGAGAATTAGGAGTTAGACCTTGTGTAGCCTAATTAAATGATCATACTCAAAAGGGACTGTTCACTGCAAATATATAAATAAAACACCTTATTTGGTATTCATCCCAGCCATACTACTGATGTACCAAACGGTCATGGAATAAACGTGTTCATTTTATGAAAAAAAGTTGTCTGCAACATTTATTTTGACTAATGTTCCAGAGACTACTGTATTATATTTTTTAAAAAGACGCTATAAACACTTCCAGTATTATGGATGGGGTGGTCAAGAGTACAGCATTTTATAAAAGAAGATATGGGTCCTACTGGACGTTAATCAGTGAGTGGAGGCACTCTGCATAATTATAGGAACGCAAATATAGTGGCTTGGCAGGCGAAGAACGATGGTCTGGAGGATTGCCCAGAGCAATGCCAGAGGTTGAGATTAATTTTAAACCTTCCAACCATCATCCCTTTTGTTTTGCTGTAGTCACCCCAAATGGGGTAAGTATGCCCAAACATGGGTCCCATGCCTGCTGAGTCTAGAGACCCAAGATACTCCTCATTGATGCAGCTCAACAAGGCCAAAACATGTTTGGAGATGCTTGTGGTCTCCTGCAGAAGGGATGTGACCATGGGTGCATAAAGGAGGGGACCTGGTGCCTCCCTGCTTGTTGAGGTAGTACATGCTGGTGGAGATTTCAGTCTGAATGAGGATCATTTTGCCACTGATGAGCGGTAGGAAGGCCTTCAAAGCCAGCAAGATGGCCTTTATCTGTAGCCAATTTATATGGGCCTCTTATTCCTGAAGGGACCAAACTCTGGACGCTGTGGTTGTCCAGGGTAGCTCCCTAGCCCTCCAAGAACAAATCTGTTGGACTTGCGCTGCTGGTTGTCGGAAGGGCCTGCCTATACTCAGGTTGCAGTCCGTGCTCCACCAGACTAGGTCCTGGTGTAGGAAGGGAGGAATGCTGACGAGTTCCGCCTGTGAACCTCCTGATTCCATGAGGCTGAGAAGTGCAGCTGTAATCTCATTTTGAGTCTTGTATAAGGCACTGCCAGAAGACATGCCGCCATGATACCCAAGAGGTGCTGGTACCACCATGCTGAGGTCACTTCTATGCTAAGAACATTTCTTATGGCCCTCTTGATGGCTGCGATCTTGTCCTCTGAGGAGAAAACTCTGTTGGATCTCGTAGCGTAGATGAGGCCAAGGAAAGTTAGACTCTGCATCAGCTGGGATTTCTTGAGATTGATGGAGAATCCCAAGTCGTGTAGCATGTTCATGAGGGCGGATGAGGTATGGTGGACAGCCTGCGGGGATCTCGCCCCGATGAGCCAGTCGTCCGGGTATGGATAGACATGGTGACCTTGGGCCCTCAGAAGAGCTGCTACTGCATTCATAAGCCTGGTAAAGACCATCAGGCTGAATTGAGGCCAAAGGGTAGAACATTGTATTGGAAATGGAAGCCCATGATCCTGAACCACAGGAAGGACCGATGGGGCTGCCAAATCGGGACCTGTAGGTAAGCATCCTTTAGATCCAGGGAGCACATCCAGTCTCCCCTGCACAGTCTCTCTGCAATAAGCGCTGGGGTAACCATCTTGAACTTTTGAAGCGGGAGGGAAAGGTTCAGGGTGGAAAGGTCCAACACAACTCTCAGGCCAGCCGGGTTCTTGTTGTGTATGGTGAAAGTCCTGGGGTAGAAGCCCATACACCGCTGGGAGGTTGGGACTTCTTCCACTGCCTGGCTGTTTATGAGCAATCGAATTTCCGCCAACAGAGTTGCTGTCCCAATCTGTGGGAGTGGAGGTCAGGAGAGAGAGGAGGCGGTAGACCGTGGACATTACTGATGGGATCCAGGGGTCCGCGAATCTCACGCGTCAATTGTGTGTGTGGAATGCAAGAGAGTCAGAGTCTCTCTCCCTCTCCCTCTCACCCTCCCCCCTACCTCCCTCTCCCCCTCTTCCCCTCTCACCCCCCCCCCCAGCCAGCCTTGGGCCTTGATGAAGTTCTTCAAGTCCTCTGGAGGCGACTTCTCAAAGAGCTCACTATACCTTGCTAACCTGTTCTCAGTGCTCACGGTGTAAGCCTGTCACACACCGTACAGCCCTTGCAGCTGTAGTTGGGGCCAAGGCAGCGGAGGCACAGGACATGGGGAAGAGCCCCTCGCAGGCTGGACACCTGCTGCAGCCCAAGGCCGTCGACATGCGCCAGGGAGGAGCGTGGTGCCAGAGGACTGAGTACCTGTTTAAACATGAGAAGGGAAAGACAAAAAGACAGTATCCGGGGAAGAGCACGTGGAATTACAAAGCTGAAGCCAAACCGAGGAGTGCTGGTGAAAGTGGTCCGTTCCCGTCGATGAGGGAAAAAAAGTGGACCGAGGATTGTCAGGGGAGTGTATGCTTCCAGGGCCGCACCCCTGCGCGCCTCTAAATTTAAAGGGGAGGAATATTTTTCTGGTGAATTGGCCGCCCAATAATATCGCTCCAGGTCCGGCAATGCAAGGCCCCCCTTTCAATGCAGCTGCATCAATGTGGTGTATGCTATCCTGGCCTGTTTCCCGGCCCAGATCAGGTCAGTGATAATCCCCCACATCCGGAGGTAGAAAACAGTAGAAAGGAATAGTGGACTATTGAGAAACAGATAGTTAAAATGATTGTCTTGCCCAAATTCCTCTATCGAGATGCGGCCCATCAAGTTAAGAGGGAGGGCATGCCACTGCACCACTAAATCCTGAATAGAGTGAATGGCTCTACCATAATTATCGTCAAACAGTATGGATGGGTCCCATGAGATCTTGACTCCTAGATGTTGAGTACTATCAGTCTCCCAGAGAAGCCCAAAGCCTTTGTCAAACGCCACAGTCCCACTGGTAAGCGGAAAGACCACTGATTTACTCCAGTTTACCTTCAACCAGGAAAGCTCCCCAAATTTTAACACCTCACCATTACCGGTGGTAGGCCATGGACGGGGTCATTTGGAAATAATAGCAAGTTGTCTATGTATAATGAAATAATCAGCTGATGTGGACCAAGCTGTATACCCCGCTGTATGCGATGGTCTCGCACCCAGGGGTTCCATCGCGAGCGCAAAAAGGAAAGGAGACCAGGGGCATCCGTGCCTCGTTCCTCACCCCGTCACTATCATTCCGGAGTGGCAATGCCCACTATGATCCTTGCCACCTGAGCTGTATAAAGGAGTGAAACCAGTGAGATGAAACATTTACCCAGGCCAAGCTTCCGGAGAATTGCATAAAGATAAGGCCATTTAACAGTCGAATGCCTTTTTGGCATCCAGCAGTACCACTATCACCTGCGCTTCAGGCTGCAGCGCTGAAACGATCCCGACGAAATGGCGCAAGCCGTACATCGGGTTCCTGCCTGGCATATACCCCGACTGATCTGCAAACACCAAATCAGGCATCAGTGGGAGGAGGCGATTGGCCAGAACCTTAGCAAAAAATCTTATTGTCGACATTTATTAAAGGATAGTTCCGGGACTTTTTTTTTATTGTCCCTACGGTTCGGCCATGTGTTTTTAAGCATAAATCGGTTGATCGTAGAAAACTTTCCTATGGACCTTACCCGACTTTTCGTCCATTAACGCACTCGAAATCAGCCGCCATTTTCTGATAATCCTATCATTTCCCCCCATCGACCTGGCTCACCTGCTTTTGCGGCACTAAATCAAATCCCCCGCCCCTGAGCCTGACATCAGCAGACGCGTACTGCCCATTTCCCAACGCCAAAGCATGTTTCGTGTCAACAATCGCTGCGCCTCAGCTTGTCAAGCTGGTTGGCCCGAGAGGACCGCGTACCTGCAGTCTTGGTGGTTGGTCTCGCAGAGGTCGCCAGTCTGGAGTCCGGGAACTGATGAACTAGTGGCACGAGGAACCAGCCTCTCCACCACCCAAAAGAGGAACTGGGTGGAGGATGGACCAACTCCCAATGTCACGAAAGGCACTCTCCAGATAAGCGTGACAAGAGGATTGTTAGGCTCAGACGGATGGAACCATAGTCCAGGTGGAGTTTGTTGTCGAGACCATGAATCTTCCAAGAACCTCTGTGCAGCGACAGTTGGTAGATAGACCAGTGTGGCAGAAAGGGAATTCGCAGTAGGCAAAAGGAGCTTGGCTGGTGCTGATGGTTCCAATGGTACACAGGATAAAGTTCGGAGTCAGGCAAGACAGGAAAGAGGGAGGTCAGATGGAGCTTGCTGTCTGGCCAAATAAAGAACTGTCTAAACGTGCCCAGGATGGAACAGGAGAGTGCAGGCTAGCATAGGGTAGGACCCAGATACACAGTTGGTGGTAGATGACCCAGGACAGGGCTCAGGTAAGGGCTGGTGGAAGGCTGACCCAGGACAGGACCCAGGTAAAGGCTGGTGGCAGACTGGCCCAGGACAGGACCCAGGTAAGAGCTGGAGGCAGGCTGGCCCAGGACAGGACCCAGGTAAAGACTGGAGGCAGGCTAGACCAAGACAAGACCCAGGTAAGAGCTGGAGGCAGGCTGGCCCAGGACAGGACCCAGGTAAGGGCTGGAGGCAGGCTGGCCCAGGACAGGACCCAGGTAAGGGCTGGAGGCAGGCTGGCCCAGGACAGGACCCAGGTAAGGGCTGGAGGCAGGCTGGCCCAGGACAGGACCCAGGTAAGGGCTGGAGGCAGGCTGGCCCAGGACAGGACCCAGGTAAGTGCTGGAGGCAGGAACAACGAGGTGAGCGAAGCGAACCGCGTTGAGACGCGACCCGCTTCGACTCGCGGCTTCTTTTATGGGCCGCCGGCGCCCGAGAGGCCTGGAACGCAAGCCGTTCCGTTTCCGGGCGCCGGCGAACCCACAACGGGGCCTGGAAGGCAAGCCCCTCCAAGGAGGCGAGCCCAGTCCACGGCGCATGCGCGGAACCGAGACAGAGGTCTCCCGCGCATGCGCCGAAGGCCGCCGGCCCCGTAACCAGTCGCTCCCCTCCCGGCGAGTCCCCAGACGCGAACGCGCGGGTAGACTCGCCAGGAGGAAATGGGAGCGGCAGACCCCAGTCTCCCGCGTGACATGACACAGCTAATGAAGTGTCGCCATGGAAATGGCAGGACGCCTCTTTCCTCAATAAGTATAAACACACCGTTTCACAACACAGCAGATTTTCGATTCCATTACTCTCTCTGTGTTACTTTGAGTATTCTGTGACTCGTTTCTGTGCTCTGGTCAGCTACCTTCGCCGCTTCTAGGCCTTGTGAACACCTGTACCATCTCTGTAAATTATTTTACTTTCTTTACCACACAATGGCTACAATAATGCCGTATATGTACGAGCCCGAGTACACCGAGGAAGAACTACTGGAAAGGCAAGCACGCGAAAACGATGGGGATTCGGACGGCAGTTGGGAGGACCAGTCAACGGATGAAGAGCCTGGACCATGTCGCATCCACCTGGTGCACGTGCAATCGGTGCGAGCTAATGCCAACTGAGGAGGAGAACTGCTGCTGCCGTGAAAATTCCGGGTGCTTGGCCTACATTTCGGAAGGCGAGCCAAGTCCGCAATGCATCACCGAGCTGCCAGAGTTCAGGGAAGCCTGCCTCTTACGGACCGTGTTGAGGATGATGATGGTGCTTATGCACGAACTTCGCGGCACTGTTCGTCCGCGTAATCCGAGTAACGAGTAAGTATACTCTGGTTGTGATGTCAGTGATGCCACTACTATTTCATGGTCGTCTCCCACATATAAAATTACATCTACATGTCATTCGAATGCATGTAAATTGGTTCCATATTGTGCATTTTCTAGATAGAATTTTTTTCAAAGCAGAATGACATTTTTTACCTGAATCGACAGTGATAAGAAAGTTTTGTCATTTTAATACAGTTTGCATCTTTCATTTTCACAGGTGGTACAGGCTGGTGGCCTATCGTTGCTTCACTTGGTGGCTTCACGGGAGGCTCGGACACCGCGTTCGGAGAGTAATACCTGCCTGTGCGGTACTTGCCATTAGACAACATTTCCCCAGCGACAGTGGACAATACCGCGGATTTTCCCTGGATGTGCTGCAACCGGAACTTTACAATGTGCAATGTTTATTATTTATGTTCAATTGAAATTAAGATCTAAAATAAAACCCAACATATATTTTAACAATGGTTGTTTTGATTTTTTAAATGAATCTAGTGTGTCTCCATTGAATAGTCTTCCTGTGCCTTGTCTTGTCACACCACATGTCTCCGGCCAGCATCCTCCCTCACGCTGGCCGCCCACCTTCAATCCACATAACCGTTGAACCCATATGCAGCAGATATACATATGTTATTTTGCAGGTTGGCATCAAGCCTCCCGGCCTTGCCTCCTCCCCCAAAAATACTTACCACACCACTTTGTTCAAGCGTTGGCAATAAAAGGCCGTTGGATTTTATTGATACAAAACATGGTTATAGGTAAATAATCAATATGGTTGATCATAATAAATCATCCTTTTGGGCACCGGGTACAGAGATGACCCCCTCTGGCCCGTGCCGCCTTGCCACCACAGGCCAGCCTGCTGCTGACTAACTGCCTAGGCATCCAGGGTCTCCAGGGTGAACTGCACCCATATATTCTCCTGGGAGGGTGAGGTATTTATAAACTCACCCCCCTGCCTTCCATGTACTAGATCCTGCAGCCTGCCTCTTACATGCAGTTAGATGGCCTCTCCTTGGTGAGGCCCTGTGGCAAACGAGTCTTGTCTGCACGACCACCGCCCCAATCCACCCCCCCGCCCTATCAAAGGCATTTCGCACCGGGGTACTTGCGCTGGCAAGTGGAGCTGTCAGGGAGCGATAAAGGCCAAGAGGTGCCAAAGACCATGTACACTTCAAAGTGGTCTATAGAGCATGGGTTGTTGTTCCCATGTCTACCTCCAGACCCCGTGTCTCCTGCCAAGCATCCCCCCTCACGCTGGACGGCCCCCTGCAATCCACATAAGTGTGTCTCCATTCACGAGTCTTCCTGTGTCTTGTCTGCACGACCACCGCCCCAATCCACCCCCAGCCCTATCAAAGGCAGTTCGCACCGGGGTACTTGTGCTGGCAAGTGGAGATGTCAGCGAGTGATAAAGGCCAAGAGGTGCCAAATACCATGTACACTTCAAAGTGGTCTATAGAGCATGGGTTGTTGTTCCCATGTCTACCTCCAGACCCCGTGTCTCCTGCCAAGCATCCCCCCTCACGCTGGACGGCCCCCTGCAATCCACATAAGTGTGTCTCCATTCACGAGTCTTCCTGTGTCTTGTCTGCACGACCACCGCCCCAATCCACCCCCCGCCCTATCAAAGGCAGTTCGCACCGGGGTACTTGTGCTGGCAAGTGGAGCTGTCAGGGAGCGATAAAGGCCAAGAGGTGCCAAAGACCATGTACACTTCAAAGTGGTCTATAGAGCATGGGTTGTTGTTCCCATGTCTACCTCCAGACCCCGTGTCTCCTGCCAAGCATCCCCCCTCACGCTGGACGCCCCCCTGCAAACCGCATAATGCCACGACATATACACGTCATTCATTCACAAACACACCCCTGTTTCGAATTCTTTATAACCCACTTCATATTTCTAATGAGAACTTCTTTGCGCTTTGCTAGTCAACCCGTGAAGGTGCTGGTTATCTGCTCTTCGTCTCTGTGAACTTCCGTGACCACTTCGAGGAAACTCGTCAGTTTGCAACCTGTGAACTGCTCCCTGTTCTACGACAAGAAACTACTCTGATCCCTGCATCTAACTGTTTGTTCGTCAAGGTAAGGCCATGTACCATAATCATTTTGCGTCCAATTTCTTTTCGTTCAAGACAGTACATGCAAGGAACTAGTCACATGTTCTGAGTTTAGTCAAATTATTTTTCTATTTTTTTAAAGTTATTCAAATACTTATCCGCATGTGAATAACGTGTATAGTTCCAAGAACCAAAACGAACCTTGCATTGAACCTTTTATGTGTCATTTAATTTTTTAACACATTGGTATTCATATAGAATTGTTGATCTTTACTTTTCAGAACTTTCCACAATGCCTGCCTGTTCCATTGGCGGTTGCCCTTCGAAGACCCATAAAAAATCTGAAGGTACTATAATGCATGTTTTCCCTAAGACAATAGATCAGATAAGAGAATGGGTCCGATATTGCGGATATCCACCGTCTGAGCTTGAAAGTAGAGTCCTAGAAGTCTTTGCGGACAAGAGGGGTGATCGATACCGCATCTGCAGCAGGCACTTTAGCTCAGACATGTACTCCACATCATTGCTAATAAAGAAGAACACACCGCGAGCGAAGCGAAAATTGCTCTCAACCGCTATTCCCACTCTATTCGTCCACATCCCTCCACTGGTGAGTCAAGTTTACGTATTTATCTCTCGGCCTTGCGGTAGTGTGTAGCATTAGCTAACAATAATTTCCCCATTTATGTATCCACTCAATATGAAGGCGGAAGATTCTCCATCCGTGTCGTTATTGCAGTCATCAGCCACTTCAAGCGCCTATCGGGTAATCTTACTTAGCTATTCTGCCACTGACTTGTTTTAGGCATGTAAATCAATAGTTTTAATTTATCGTGTAATTATTTTACCTAATGGTACACACCCTTGTACTCGTCCTCTAGTCTTTGTTTTCAGTTATAATTATTGTTATCCAAAATAATGCAAGTACTGTCTTTCAGGGAGATGCTGAGGAGTCCAACGCATTGACGACAACCGTTGATGTCACTCAGATGCTCGAGGTACGTTTCCGGACAGTTCCATCGATGGAGATCATCAGATCTTGCATTCTTGTAGCGTGATTGTTACACACAATGTTTCTTTCGTTTTTAGCCATTGATATGTCCTTCTGTCGTCGCCCTCCTATGTGTCTTCTTTTTTCAATATTGTGTTCATTACTAATGAAAGTCCTATGTTTCAGGGAGTCGATGGAGCATTAGTCCAAGAAGAAGGGGGAGCATGCAGTTACGGGTCGGCGCAACAGCTTGCAGAAGTGTGCACCGCAGTTACATCGTCCCTTGATGTTCTTATGCATTTCGAGGTATGGATACTGACAGTTCGATCAAGCGAAATCATATGACGTGATTACATCCGCTATACTTCCTTCTTTATTAACGCAAGTACTATGTTTCAGGGAGATGACGGAGCTTCTTCTACAAGAACATCACCCCTAGTAGTTGATGCAGATCTCTGGGTGGTGACACTACCAACGATCGAGCAAATCGAATCATATTTAGATATCCATTATTTATTTTAGACAACTGATCATTTGTGCAGGTCTATTTAGATGAGCCGTTGACGCCTGCACAAAGTTTATGTTCTTTTTAACAAAATAGAAAACCATACTAATGCAATTACTGTGTTTCAGGGAGTTACTGAAGCATCATCTTCAATAATATCATCAATGGAAGTCTATGAGGAGCCAGAGGTATGGATCTTGACAGTTCCATCCAACTAGATCAACAATGCGTGAATAATTGTCGTTTGAATGTTCTACACAAAGCGTTCATTCGTGTTTTGCTATTGAGATGTACGTGGGTATTGGTCCCCAAGTACATTTTGTGTTTTCAATATTATTATACATACTAATGAAAGTTCTATGTTTCAGGGAGTCGATGGAGCGTCAGTGCGTGATGGATGTGCTTATCATGAAAATATAGTCGTTGCAGCGCAAGAGGAAGTGGAGACATGCACACACGAGTCGGAGCAGCAGCGTCCTGATGTTGAAGTTCGAGGCAAGAAAGTTTCAAAGAAAAGAAAGCAAAAGAAGGTTAGTGTCCTGGTCACTATATTATGTTGTTTTTCACTGTTAATAGCTCAATACTGTAAGTTGTGTTTAAACTGAACATCCCTTTTCCAATCTGTCCTCTAGTTGCGAGTGGGTGTACGAAATAGATCTACACAGACAGTGAAGCGAACGAGAGATGTTGCTTGTCAAACCTTTTGGCAGGGACTTGAGACTGGAGATGCATCGTGCCAATGGGAAGAATATGAAGTTATTGACAACGGAGCTATACCACCACCAGCCATTGATAGTGAATGTCCTCCTGGTAGTTCGGATGCAGTCGGAGATCAATTCACAGAATCCACACCCGCAAAAACTAAGACCGCGAGAAAGTTGAAGAAATTGTTTTATTCACCCATCGCCGGAGAAGGAACAGATGTTGCAATGGAAGAGAATGAAGTGGACGACAATGAAACACCATCAATATCACTGAACATAGCGGAAGACAATATCAGAGATTCTACCTTTCATGTGAGTGACATGTCCTCAACGTTACAGGCCGAACCAGCTGGGATGCAGAGTGACAGTATAAGGAAAGAGGCCAAATTCATTGTATTCGATAGTTGTTTGATTGATATTATTATTCGGATGAAATGTGGGCATTCGGTTGGTGGGGAAGTATGTGGGGAGCCATTGATTAATGTGACTCGTGCAATTCGAGGCACTAACCTTAAAATACATGCCACCTGTACAAAATATCAGCCTTTCTCATGGTCTGCACAACCCATGCTGGGGCAACTGCCAGCAGGCAATCTACTTTGTGCAGCGGCCGCACTTTTTAGTGGTTCAAGTTTTAAAAAGTTAGAGTCTTTCTTTCAGTTTGTGGGAATCCATTTCATTGCGAAAACTCAGTTCTACAAATACCAAACCGATTATCTATTTCCAGCCATTAGCGAAGCTTGGAGAATGGAAAAAATGTCTATTGATAGTACATTCGCGGGCAAACGGTTCAGGCTAGCCGGTGATGGACAGTGCGACAGCCCAGGATTTTCAGCCAAGTACTGCACCTACCACTTTCAGGACATGGAAAGTAAGAAAATTGTGAGTTCGGTGGTCGTGCAGGTGTCACAAAGTACATCCTCAGTGGCCATGGAGAAAGTTGGCTTTGTAGCATCATTGCAAGAACTACAATCGCGGGGAATGGTGATCGACCTGATAGCCACGGACAGACACGTTTCAATTGCCAAGACAATGAGAGAAGAGTACAAAAATATAAATCACCAATTTGACGTTTGGCATCTTGCAAAAACAATCAATAAAAAAATGTCGGCTGCAGGTAAAAAAAAAGATATGCAAGGTATTTCACAGTGGTCCAAGTCAATCAGCAACCATCTTTGGTGGAGCTCAAAAACATGTGGAGGGTCGTTGGAAATTCTACTGGAAAAATGGCGGTCAGTAATGCTACACTGTAGCAACGTTCACCGCTGGACCACAAACCAACATTTCCACAATTGTGAATATGGCCATTTGTCCACAGAGGAGGCACGGAAGAAGAAGTGGTTGATTCCTTCATCACCCACTCACAAAGCCATTGAAAAGATTGTATTTGATAAAACTATAACAAGAGATTTGAGGGGACTCACGGAATTCTGCCACACAGGAGATTTGGAGGTGTTCCACAATATGTGCCTAAAGTACAGGCCAAAACGATTGCATTTTGGCATGGAGGGCATGATAATTCGGACTCTTCTAGCGGTCTTGGCACATAACCATAATGTTGGCCGTCAACAAAGTAGGACGACCTGAACTTTAGGGACGCTTCGCTACAATAAGGCCTTCACTAAAAGAAGTAAACAATGGGTGATCAAACCAGTGTTTGAGGATATGCAATATGAGTTTATTGAGAGACTTATTGTTGATGTCCTAGATAGGCACATACATGGAGTTGTGAACGAACCTGTGCAGGGGACAACTGCATTGCCACCCAACATTGCCTCTGTTCCATGTCCACCTAAAGCAGAGCTCATTGAGAAATACACATCACGGTTTAAATGATTGTAATTTGATTGTCTGTTCTCTCGAGTCTCCTCATGTCGCAGGCCCATTGAATATGTGTAGCTATGAATTGTGTAAATAAAAGTGATTGCTCAGTGTACATGCAATGTGTCTCTCCACCATTGTTCATTTGCGCATTAAATTAAACCAAACAGTAATATAAATCATTTTTCAAAAAATATAGAATGTCTCCGTATTTATGGTTCGCTGGGGCTGCAAATGCACGCAGACAAAATGCAAAGATGGAGTGTAAATTTCAAGTCCTGTGAGATGGCCTTACACTGAATGTAGCTAACTAGGAATGTGTGCGCGTTCAAAGTGAAGGTCAGCTGCTTTGATTTTTTGCTCGGGTGCCGGAATGGCCCACGACTCAGTATAAGGTTCTATTGTTATTTGACCTTGACAGGCCAGGACCATCCCGAAAGACTTCTTTTTGGGGGTGTGGGGCAATAACGTAAGAAACGATAATGAATATAATTTCAGAAACGTAAGCCATTTAATGTTCGTTCATTAGAAGAAATAACGTCGGCATAGAAGGAGTGGTATTTCGGGGCTGCCCTACGCACAGACACAATGGAAAATGCAAATATAATGTAAGTAACTCTTTAGATGAGTTTATACCGCAATGTAATTACTATACAGTAGCTTTAAAGACGGGTTAAGTTGTACTTGTTCGTTCTATGTGGCATATTGTTTTGTACCGCGCACTATCTTGAGGAGAACCATCTCCTTTTACGGAAGCACCTCAAAACCTTCCTCTTTGCTTCTGCTTTCTCTCTCCCTCTCCCCTGCTACAACTGGTCCACTGTCTGCGACCTCGGTCCTGGGCCCTTCCACTCTCCACCTGCACTGCCTCCCTGTCAACCCCTGCACTGGGGGACTGTCTCAGTATCCTACAGCCCCCCCTTGACGTATAATACCCAGTTGCACTGTCCTAGCTATGAAATAATTTCCCGACCTAATATATAAAATGAATAATTTTAATAAAGATCTGATGGTGAGACTAATTTCATTTTTTATGTTTTTAAAACAGGTACATCCTTCATTATTGTATGTGTCACTAGTACCAGACACCGGCGGATGGCTTTTTCAACCGCCAGTTGCTTCTCCGCGTGAACAACGTTACCACCCTGACCATTTTATGGGACGATCGCCAAGTACAAGTATGCCCTTACGCGGTACTAACGGCTAGATGCAACATACAGACCATTGTGGTGGCCTAGTGCCTCGTTGTTGGAACAGCCATGCGATTATCAGTGCGACCGAAGAGCTTATTTTATCGTAAACCAACACCCTGTGTACTGCACACGAACATCGCTTGCCTCAAGACGAACTATTTTGGATTGAGAGCAAAGAAAAATGCAAATCGCTGAATATTCTCTAAGCATTTGATGTCCAATAAATGTACTTTGCCAAATGTACAATCTTGCCGTTTGCTTTTAAACCACAGTTTCATATTCCGAATTGTGGCGCTGTATTGTGAGATGATCTAAGACCCTGTGTACAGCAAAGGAACATTGCGTGCCTCAAAACGAAATTTTTGGAACGTGAGCAAATAAAAATGCAAATCGCTGAATATTCTCTAAACATTTGATGTCAAATAAATGTACTTTACCAAATTTACAATCTTGCGGTTTGATTTTAAAGTACAGTTTCATATTCCGAATTGTGGCGCGCTGTGTTGTGAGCTGATCTGTGTTGGTTTCCGGGTTCTGTGTGGAGTCGCGTAGAAGACGCCTGGGCGCGTTTGCCTACGCAGCACAGTCACGTCACGGATAGAGACGGGGAATATGAATGTTTTGATAAAGTCTGTTTCAGGGGTGGGGGATTTGATTTAGTGCCGCAAAAGCAGGTGAGCCAGGTCGATGGGGGGAAATGATAGGATTATCAGAAAATGGCGGCTGATTTCGAGTGCGTTAATGGACAAAAAGTCGGGTAAGGTCCATAGGAAAGTTTTCTACGATCTACCGATTTATGCTTAAAAACACATGGCCGAACCGTAGGGACAATAAAAAAAAAGTCCCGGAACTATCCTTTAAGGCCGGTATGAGGCACATTCTTCTGGAGGCTTCACCTTCTTATGCAGTAAAATAATAGAAGCTTTACGCAACGAAGGAGGCAGGGACCCCTGCTTCACAGATTCAACATACATGTGCAGCAACAAAGGAGCCAGAAGGGGTGCGTACGCTTTATAAAACTCCCCAAAAAGACCATCTGGGCCAGGAGCCTTGGAACCGGGAAGTTCTTAAATGACAGAAAAAATATCTTCCAGCGTCCCCTCACAATTGAGAGCTTCCCTAAGCGGCAGGTATACCCAGTACAATTTGGCTGCATCAAGATATTGCTGTAACCTTGCACCGTCCCGTGCATATCTAGAGGCATAAAGGTGTCCATAAAATCTGAAAACTAGATTTGCTTAGGTCTGGCCTCTCCTGCCCTCTCTATGTCTTCCTTTATCCAGTATTGTCCCACTTCTAGCTCCATGTAGTGCCCTGATGCCTATGGGCTCTGGCGCTCAATAAACACATAGACCTAGACAGACCTAAAACTGCTGAAATGCTGCCCGATGTCTTTCTCTGCATAAAGCAGCGTCCCCTGGGGGTCCCTGATCACCTCATTATGTGGGGGCTTCCTTTCAGCTGCCAGCAACCTGGCCAATATGGTGTCTGGCTGTTTTCCTTCACCATACTGCCGTACCTAGTGGGCCGACTCAGAAATGTGGCCTGTTGACGTGGAAACTGTCCAGCCCCAACCGCAATGCTGCCAGAATCCTAGGATCTGCCAAGAAGGTTTAAACACCCTCCCAGCTTCTTCAATTTCTCAATGTTAACCGCTAGGTCCCTCATGATCAAAGAGAGAATCATGTTTTCTTTAGCCATGCATATATCCCTGATATAGCACTGAAAGCTTTCCCAAAGCACCCCTTGCCAAATGACTGAGCCCACGTTGTGGTCCAAGGAGTACACAATTTTGTCATGGATTTTATTCCCGCCCATCCCCCAGTAACGCCACAGTCCAAAATGACTGGAGAGTGGTCATACTCAGAAGAATCGTACACGCAACCAGCGAAATCCCCCCGTGCAGCACACCAACAAGTAATCCAGTCTATAGCTCAACCCATGTACCCATGAATGAAAAGAATAATCTTGTTCATCCCAGTGTTGTACCCTTCACAAATCCACCTAGTCATATGTCACACAAATGTCCAAGATTTGCTTCCCTGCCCTGGTTAGGGAATCCCTACTACTGCCAGATCTCGAGTAGGGTCAAGCACCGTATTCAGATCCGGATCCCATTTAATTGTTGAGTTGTGGCAGGTGGCCAAGTTAACCAACACCCACTGAAAGATATCAGCACGGTCCACATTCGGCCCATAGATGTTGACCAGTGTTAATTTCACCCCCTGCAGGATCCCACAAACCATCGGGGCCCTCCCTTCTTCATCCTGCTTAGTTGTTATCAATCGAAAATCCACTGCCCTGTTGATCAATGTTGGCACTCCCCTCCCATATGTCGAGTATGAGGAGTAATATATATGGCAAACCCATTGAGAAGCCCAGTGGGATTCCGTGCGGGGGACGAGGTGTGTCTCCTGAATGAATGCCATCTCCACTCTATGTCTATGCAAGTAGTGAAAGCCCTGCCTGCTAATAGAGAGCTGGTTACTCCCCCTTATATTCGATGTAGCTACCTTAAAGGCCATTCCATGGGGCTAGATTATCACAGCGTGCAAAAACGTCCTCCTCTCCACTTGATTAAAAAAAATCTCCAAAGCCAGTTATAAAAACGCTATTATTACACAAATAAGACAGTTCATTACGGGCTGCCACATTGCGGATATGCTCGCGGGTGGCAGTAAGGACATCTGGTCCAGACCAGACATGCTTACCGCCACCCGCGAGCAGACCAGGATGTTAACAACGGACCCGTCATTAACGTGTCCGTTGTTAGCATCCTCCCCATTCCCATGGGAATGGGGATGTACCGGGTCGGGGTCCCGAGAATCGGAATTAATGGGCACGCAAAAGTTAGCATGGCCCGGTAATTCCCTATTTTCGGAACCTGGTACCCGGTTTGGGGGTAGCCATGCCGGTAAGTACGGCATGGCTACCTCCAAACTCCTTATGAGGCCCACTGTATCTGTTCTCGGACTGCAGCAAACAACACCACTTAACCACAACACACACCCCATCGCTCCCTCACCCACAGCAACCCCAATCCGGCCGCAGTGCACACACCTCCACCTCCCCCAATTGTACAACCTAAACAAACCCGAGCACGGGCGCTAGTGACAAACCCAGTTTAGGCCAGCCCAAGCCAACACAGAATGAACAAATAGGTCTGGTGCGGTCATTGTGCGACCCAAGTCCGCTGAACAGGCGAGCCGGTGGCTGCAAGATCCAAAGTGGTGGCAACCCCTGTGCGTTCCAACTCAGTGCCACCAGTCAATCAGGGGTCCAACTTGACCTTCCATGCCGTAGCCCCGAGCTCCATCTCTGGGCCGCAAGTTGTTTCAGCTAGCCGCCCTATCCACTCTGTCAAGAAAGATGCTAGCGGATTGTGGTACCATGAAAAAGGGAGTTTGCCCATTAAGTTTTGTTTGTTTGTTTGTTTATTTATTTATATAGCGCTCTTAACCCGGGGGTATATATGCGCTTTGAACATCAGGTTACAGGTAAAAGACAATAGTACAGTATTGATAGGGCATAGATAATAGTATACAAACAATATACATAAAATTGGACATTCGGAGTGCATACATATGTGGTAGGACAGTTATTTGTTGGTTAACCAGGAAATGACCTTGGTTCTGAAAGGTTGGAAAGTAGGTGTGGATTTAATATCCAGTGGGATGGAATTCCAGAGTTGTGATGCCAAGGTTGGGAAGCTGGATCCTCCGGCTCTTTTGAGGGAGTATTTGGGAACTGTTAGTTGTAATGAGTTGGACGATCTGGTGGTTCTAGTGTTCTGTCTTAGTGTAAATTTGTTCGAGAGGTAGGGTGGGGCAAGATGATTGAGGGCTTTGTAAGTAAGGCATATGGTTTTCAAATCAATTTTCTGTTGGATGGACAACCATTTGCAGGCAGTTCTGGTGGCGGAGATGTGTTCCCTTCTAGGAATATTGAGGGCGGCACGGAGTGCGTTATTTTGTAAAACTTGCAATTTATTGATTACTGTTTTGTTGGCACCTACATAGAGGCTATTACAGTAATCCAGTTTAGATTGAATGAGTGCTCTGGCTAGGATGAGACAGTTGCTAGGGGAGATCAGTGGTCTGCAGGCCCTGATAAGTTTACCGGTGTAGGCAGTGGCTGAGGCGGTCATGTTGATTTGTTTAGCTAGGTTGATGTTCGTGTCTAGGTAGAAACCGAGGGTTTTTACGCTCTTGGCAATGGGTATGGTGTTACCGTCAATAGTGAAGCTAGTGTAGCCGGGACAGAGTTTACTGATAGTGTTCGGTGAGCCGACAAGAAGCAATTCAGTCTTGTCATCATTCAAGCATAGGCCATGTGTGGCCATCCATGCCTGAATGATGGAAAAGACTTCATTGATCCATTTGGCGTCCTTGTTGTAGTTGCCTGATAAGGTGAGGAGTATCTGGGTGTCATCTGCGTAGTTAGTATAGGTGACACCCAGATTGTCCAGCTTGTCGAATAAGGGCTTGGTGAAAATATTGTAAAGGGTAGGTGAGACGCAGGATCCTTGTGGGACACCGCAGGTGATGGGGATGGGGTCAGCCGCTGCTAGGGGGGAGAAGACCCGCATGGTTCTGTTGTCCAGGAAAGATTGGATCCATGTGACTGCAGAGTGGGAGAAGTGTGCTGCCAGAGATAAATGGTTGCACAGGATTTTATGGTCGACCAGGTCAAAGGCAGCGGAGAGGTCAAGGAGTAGAAGGATGGCAGCCTTGTTTTTGTCTTTGAGTTCGTCTATCTGGCATTTGAGATCAACAAGGGCCGTTTCTGTCCCGTGTTGTGGTCTGAAGCCAGATTGGCGAGTTCCTAGTAGGTGATTGGCCTCAAGGTAGTCCTGGATTTGTAAATAAGCCACTCTATCCAAGATTTTTAGTAGGAATGGGACGGTGGTAATGGGTCTGTAATTCGTGGGGATGTCAGGGTTGAGAGTAGTTTTTTTTAGTAGCGGTAGGACCCAGGACTGTTTCAGATTGCTGGGGACCATGTTGTTGGCGAAGGACAGGTTTATTAATTTGGTGATAAATGGGGAGAGATCCCTAGCTGCATCTTTTATGATCTGTGCGGGGCAGCTGTCCCCCTTGCAATTCGATGGTTTGAGGGATGCTATAATTTTCTGAACCTCCAATATGGATACCTTTTTGAAGGTGAAGCCTGAATTAGTGGCAGTAGGTGGAGGGGGCGTGGGGAAGGAGGTGGGATCGAGAGTGAGTTGTTGTCGTTTGTTGTTGATTTTAGTTTGGAGCCCTGAGATTTTGTTAGCTAGGGCATTCTGGATCCCTGTGCACCAGGGTTTATCCTTAGTGCAAGAGTCAGTGGGGGTAATGGGGTTTTCTAATTCCTTTAGTATGTTAAAGAGCTCCTTAGTACTGGAGCTTGCCTGGGAGATCCTAGTATTGAGAGATTCTTTCTTGGCCCGTATAATCTCATTTTTGTAGAGGGTGGAGATGTTGGTGAGATTGGTTCTGTTATTTATAGAAGGCACTGATTTCCAGAGTGCTTCAAGTTTGTTTTTTTGTTGACGCAGGGTTTTGAGCTCCGGGGTGAACCATGTGTTCAGGTGCGCTTTGGGTATTCCTTTGCGCAGTTTCAGTGGGGCAATGATGTCAATGGCTTTGGCCATGGACTCATTGTAGGCGTTGACCAGTTGGTTCAAGTCCATTGTGGCGGGTAGTGCGTTTAAAGTAGGGATCACCAGAGGTATTAGGGCTTCCGCTGTGATATTGCTCTTTTTCCTAGTAGGGCAGGCAGGTGCCATGATAGGCCTTTTATGTGCTGAGTTGCTGGTAAGAATGTCAAACGGGAGGAGGTGGTGGTCAGTCCAGATAAGTTGTGTGGGATCTTTCGTAGTAATGTTGCAGTTAAGGGTAGTTATCCAGTCAAGGATTCTGCCTTTCGAGTGGGTAGGTTTGGAGCAAAGTTGTTGGAGGCCATGCTCCTCTAATGCCATGGCCAGGGCAGTGGCTGGGGTGTCTAGGGGGTCGTTAAACCCAAGGTTAAAGTCTCCAAGTATAATCAATTGTGCTGATGGTTTGGAACTTTCAGCAACTAGTGAAGTGATGTCTTCCTCAAATGAGCCAGGAGGGCCCGGGGGTCGGTAAATTAAGTGCAGCGTAATAGTACTTTTAGGGGAGGTTTGAAATTTGACTGTAATGTGTTCACAGGATTTGAGTGGGGGAGCAGAGGATAGTCTGATGTCAAGCGTGGTCTTAAAGATGATAGCTACGCCGCCACCTCGAGCGTTCGGTCTATCTGCTCTAAGGATGGTGTAGTTATCAGGTATGGCTAGGGTAAGAGATGGACCTGCAGCATCGTGCAGCCATGTTTCGGTTACCGCAAGGAAGTCCAGGTTGTTTGTTAGAATGATGTCAGCGACTTCTGAGGCATGGGCGACTAATGATCTGACATTTAGGAGAGCTCCTTTAAGACTGGGATGGATAGTGTTGATGGGTGTTACAGTGTGAGGGTTGATCTTATTAAGTGATTTGGTAGGGCCTTTGCTAGGTCTGTAGTGGGTTCTAGCGCCAAGTCTCGAATTCCGATCGGAGGGGATGAGGGTAGTGTTACGGGAGTTGGTTGGGTTAGCTAATGTAGAGGTGTTGTAGTCAATGGTAGGGCAAGATGCTCTCGTGTTGATGGGGTTCTGCTTATAGACAGCTAGGTGTGTGTTAGCTGCGACATGCGGAACGTGTGCATGTCTATGGGTGGGAAGGGCGGACTTGGTATCCGGGGGGAAGGCTGGTGTGGTGGGCAGGAATGGTGTAGGGCAGGTGATCGGGTGGTGTCTTGGGCAGGCGGGTCTGACTAAACCATTATTATAGGCTAGGTAACTGTTGCCAGTGCAGGGTATGTTACTTTGCATGACACAGAAAGGGAACATGATCGCAGTCAGGCAGAGTAGCATGCTGGGGCTAAGGTAATGTACAGGGGAGTGGCGTGAAGGGGGCATAGGCGTTATAGGTAGGGCACAACACAATGCGAATGAGGTCTAGGCGACCATAGGGCACAACACAATGCAAGTGGGGTCTAGGCGACCATAGGGCACAACACAATGCAAGTGGGGTCTAGGCGACCATAGGGCACAACACAATGCGAATGAGGTCTAGGCGACCATAGGGCACAACACAATGCAGGTGGGGTCTAGGCGACCATAGGGCACAACACAATGCAAGTGGGGTCTAGGCGACCATGGGGCACAACACAATGCAAGTGGGGTCTAGGCGACCATGGGGCACAACACAATGCAAGTGGGGTCTAGGCGACCATGGGGCACAACACAATGCAAGTATGGTCTAGGCGACCATAGGGCACAACACAATGCAAGTGGGGTCTGGGCGACCATAGGGCACAACACAATGCAAGTATGGTCTAAGCGACCATAGGGCACAACACAATGCAAGTGGGGTCTGGGCGACCATAGGGCACAACACAATGCAAGTGGGGTCTGGGCGACCATAGGGCACAACACAATGCAAGTGGGGTCTGGGCGACCATAGGGCACAACACAATGCAAGTGGGGTCTGGGCGACCATAGGGCACAACACAATGCAAGTGGGGTCTGGGCGACCATAGGGCACAACACAATGCAAGTGGGGTCTGGGCGACCATAGGGCACAACACAATGCAGGTGGGGTCTGGGCGACCATAGGGCACAACACAATGCAAGTGGGGTCTAGGCGACCATAGGGCACAACACAGTTGCGGTTGTACGTTAGCGACCATAGGGCACGGCCAAATAGCAGTCATGAGGCATGGAGCACTAAGGGCTAAGGATGCCTGTACTATTAAAGAGGTGGCAGCAGTAATGCATAGAGGCGGTGGCGTTGGAAGCATGAGCATATGTAGCAAACAGTTAAAGAAACCGAGTTCAAATGTTTATGGGTGCGGAGTAGCAGAGGGCATACCAGAAAGCACAATAGTATAGACTGAGGGTATTCCCACTACTCACAAAAGATTAATGGTCCGTGGCTGGATTCGAAGCTTAGCAGGGGAAAGCATGGAGTACTGGATATTGTTATCGCAAATTCTCTGCTTCACCCCTGCAAAGGATCTCCTGGAAGCCTGTATATTTGCTGAAAAGTCGGGGAAAAATCTGAAATGTGTTTCCATCGTAATGCAGTTCCCCTTTCTGCCGAGCCAACCAAACGATAGTGTCACGATCCCTATAATTCAGGAGGCACGCTATGATGGGCCGTGGGGGGGCCCATCATAAAGAGAGTCCAACTTGGAGTCCAGGCCACCTATTCCAGCATTTAATTGCAGTAACAACGCCTTGATATCTGGGTCTGGCTCCTGGGCCATCTCGTCCAGACCAGCCCCGGGCGACCCCTGGTCCAGCTGCTGTGCTGAGGCTCGGGAGGACTTAGCCGCTGAACCCCCCTCAAAAGAACTTCTTCTGGAATGTATTTGCTTTCCCCATCCCAGATCTGAAGAAGTTACAACTGTGTGAGACCAGACGACACCACCCAGACGTCACAATGAGGGTTATAAGGAGATGTGGAAGCCCAATACAGTCTGCTCACAGGTGGCCACTGCAATACGAACTACAGGATCTCACTGGGCCAATTCAACGATATCCGGTGGACTCCCCACCACCTTGCCAGGTTCAGTTATCCACAGTGCCAGCATCCCCCTCTGCGCCCCCACGGGGCCTGCCAAGCTGCCCAGGCGGACACTACAAGTAGCTACAGCAGCCATCTCCAACAGGCCAGACTCCTCTGTACAGAAGATAGGGGTGGGGGAGCAAGTCAGGACCACAGCAACCTGCCTCGAGGCTCCAGCCGCAATCACTGCCAACCTATCGCTGCCTGCACTCCCAGCGGGCCGGGCACCTCACTATGTGCACTTTTGTCACTGATACACACAGTGGTCGAAATGGGCGGGAGCGGTGCTCCTATACTTCTTTTAAATAGGTTTTACAGTTCCCATACTTTTATTTTGAAAAGAAACCGTTCTGGAACGTTTTCGTTTCAAAATAAAAGTGTAGGAAGAAGTTGAAACTTGCACTTTCAGTGCACTGCACTGGACGTGCCCTTAAACAGCACGTGCATGGGTTTTGAGGTTTGTATTGTACATGGGAGGGGGTGTGGCAATGGGGTTTGTGGGGAGCAGTGCAGCCGAGTAGGGAACATAGTTCCACTACTACTTTTGTACACTTCGACCACTCGATACAGAGCCAACTGCTAGGATCCGTAGCTCTCGTCTCCCCAGACAGGAGGACCAGCTAGACAGTGCCAAGCCCCAGCCACACTGCTGACTTCTGAAATGCAGCCCTCCAAGTGCCGCCCGTCCTCTCTGCTGATCAACAGTCTGGCCGGGCGCTGCAGACACCGAAATTAGGTCCAGCAAGAGCTGAAACTCTGCCACCAGTCTGCACACACCCTCGGACAGCCGAGGGCACCCTCCAGCAAATTCAAGACAGCCCAATGCCACGGTCAATCAGGATTAATGTGCGAAGCTCAGATGGAGACCGCCATGCTCAGTCCGGCTCTCTAGCGCCACCCGCCACATGCAATTTTCAGAGAAATAAGCTTGGCCTTGGCACCCAGAAACTTGATGGATTTCCACCAAACTTTTTGGGAAGGGGCAGAAAACATGGAAATCAAATGCTTTGTTGATTCGGTGGAAATCTGTCTGGTAGTTGATTTTAAAAATTAGGTGGCATCAAAACCTTTTATATTTCTCCTATGATGCATTGCTTGTTCTGAGGGACAGTTTTTTCAGAAGCAAAATGTTTGCCATATAAAATTGTGTTGTTTTGCTTTTGGAAAACCTAATTCTTGTCATTGTCTCAGTATCTCACTTCCCTTTATCCCTGCAACTCCAATCCTCATCCTACCTTACTAGTGAGCAAAGCCATATGGGGCAACAGACTGGAACCCTAAGCGCCTGTCATGACAATGTGCAATTTATAAAATTCAAGCATCGATTAATTGCAGAACTAGATTGTGAAGAAGTGTAGCTACTGCAGGTAGTTGTGTAAGGCAGGAACCTTTGTCCAAGGTGTTCAAAAGATAATTTAGTACAAGGAATAACACAACCACACTGCGCAATTACATATGTAAATGTGTAATCAATTTGATATAATCAATACAGCCTGTTCTCCTATCAAATTGATTATATATGTAATTGCACAGTGTGGTTGTGTCATTCTTTGTACCCGTACCTTACTATTCTTGCATCTACAACAGCCCTCCTCGCCCCAGTCCCTCAGTGCCCTTACTCCTGCAACCCCTTTCCTTGTCCCAGTTCCTCACTACTGTAGGGGTGCAGAAGTACGAGTATGACACAATGGTGGCATGGTGGTTGGCAAAGACTTTTATTCAGGCAAGAGTAAAGAGGAAACCTATCTCTCCCCAACTCTAAGAGGGGGTTTCCGGCCTCTACTAAGGAATCAGTTAGAATGTCAAGTAAATAAAAAGAGTTCACTGTTGTATCAAAATGCCTACTTCTATCCCTCACACTTGTAACTAATATTAAAGAGGTAGTGGATCTTCCTGGTCCAGACTCCCTTCTTCTGAACAATGAGCCACAGTTCCAATTGTAGGGGGAATTTCGCCTGTGAGAATGACTCCCCTTCTGCGCGTCTCAGTTCCTTTCCAAGGAAACAAAGTTTCCAGCTTGTGGCGCTGTAAAGTTTCAGTTCCAGTTTGAAAGAAAAAGTTCCAACTGAAACATCAATCCTGTTTGACCACAGTTTTGCTTCACTATTGGTTTCATTGGAGAAGGCCTCCCTCTCCAGGTATTTAGCTGTCAATTTCTACACAGTGCCAGGGAAATGACTCCCTTCCCTGTGCCTATCTTCTGATTGGCTTTACGATACAAAATTGATTATTTGTATAGTGCCTATATATTATGTGTTTCAAAACGCTTCAAAGTGGGAGGGACCATGGGAGTATACATTTACATTCTTACAGGTCCTTGAAAAAAATCGGAATGTGACAATAACTATCATATCATAACAGAGTGTACAAGTGCATGGAACAATAAGGCAGAGGAGGGGAAGGAAAAAAGGACACAAGACTATCAGTAACATTACTATGCCGGACGACAATTGTTGCAGTGCATAAATGACTAGAGGAGGGAGAGGAGGGGGAGAAGGGATAAGGAGAGGAACAGAACAAGTGACTGGCTTAAAAGGTCAATGACTATTTAAGGTAGTGCTGGGGAGGGAGTGGGAGGAGAAGACAAGGAGAGAAGGTGGGAGACAGAATCTGTTATCAGCGGTCGAGGGACAAATAATAAGAGTAAGTGCTAAGATATAAATGAAAAGGTGGGGGGCAAGGGAGGGCAAGGTGGCTGCAAAAAGGTAGGCAGTTACTATTACAATGAGGTATTGCTTTCCTTCTCTTGATGTACCTTGGCTTCACGGTTCACAAAGGCTCCCTTACTGCAAGCCCTTGTCAGACTTTAGTATGCAGTTCACACTGCCAGAAGAATGCCTCCCTTTCTCTGGCTTCTTTGCGCCTTTTGCTTTCACAATTCATAGTTCAATATTTCCAGCAGGAATGCCTTCCTTCCCCGGGCTTGGTTTGCACGTCAAAAGTTCACGAGTGCCCAATTCTATGGGTGCGGGTCCGAGACTGGTGTATCTCTTGTGTCTTTGTGCAGTAGTCCTGGTTCACTATCCTGCCATGTGCTGTGACTATGAAGATGACTTTGGCTGCTCTTTTCGTAAAAGGGTGTGGGTCCCAGACCAGTGGGATACTTCCCTTTTGCTGCTACAGACCAAGTTCAGTATCCTGCCAGGTACTGTGACTATGAAGATGGCTCAGGTTATTCTTCATAAAAGGGTGCAGGTTCCTGACCCGTGTTCAGACACTTGTCAGCCCTTCTAAAGGCCCACCAACCAGCCCAGCAAACCAGGTATGTGAAAGAAGTGTTCTTTGGTCGGTCACAGGCTCTCCTCTGCGTCCTTTCAGGCCTCTCGTGGCCCCTGCTGCTTTCCAGTGTGCTGCGGCAGCTCCTCAGCATTTGGTTCCTTGTGGATTATCCCTCTCCTGTGAACCGCGCATTCCAGCTACTTCCTGTGCCTGGAAGCCTGTTTCTCCACAGCTCCAGTTGGTCTCTCCACGTTAGACCAGATAAGGACAGCTCCGTCTGCCGGGCAGTGTCCCTAGCAATGACTTCCTCTGTTCTCCGCTTCAGTTTGCTTCCCGTTTCGTGGTTCCTCCAAAGAGGGCTTCTCTGCCCTTCCTGGTTTCCCTCTTCAGTTTTGAACGGGTTCTGCCCAACCAGGTTTGGGGGGAAAAACTAGACTGTTCATTTTCATGAATGCTCTCCGTGCTTCAACTCTTCTTCCTCGTCCCAGTACTGATCTTGAGCCTTTCAGTGAGTCAACTGGTCTCTCCCTCGTCTCAGTACTTAAGGGATACATGTCCCTCGAGGAGTCCCCACTCTTTTTCGTCCTTGTACTTCCTAATATTGGTGGAATGAAAATACATATAGGAACACTAGGGAAAGCGTTGGTGGAAGGAGGTAGGAAGGTGCGTTAGGGTTAGGTGGGCTATGGGAATACCATGTTTTTCCCAGGTCATCACTAATCCCATAGGGGGCTTCCGTCAGCATGAGAATCACCCGCTGAGTACCACCCCCAGGGGGACTATCTGGTAGTGGCTTCACCCCCTGGCCTCCTGGGAAGGGGCTCCCCCTAGGGAAGAAGTGACGGCATCTAGGGATTCGTCACACTACCCTTACCCCTGCAACTCCCTTCATTGTTCCCGTTCCTCATTACCCTTAAACCTGAAACTCCCCTCCTAATCACAGGCCCTCAATACAATTATCCCTGCAACTCCCTTCCTCGTCCTAGTCCCTCACTACCCCGACTCCTGCAATTCACTTAATCTCTTTGTTCCTCACTACCATTATTCCTGCAACCTCCATGCATGGCTCAGTCCCTCACTACCCTTACCCCTGGCATTCCCTTCCTCATCACACCCACAACTCCAACATTTCTCCTTAGTACAGTCCATCACTGCCCTTACACTAGCATCTCCCCTCCTTCTGGCCCAGTCCCTCACTAACCTTACCCGGCTTCCCCCTACCTCATCCCAGCCCCTCACTGCCTTTAGCCCAGCACCCCCCTCCTAGTCACATCCCCTCACACACTGACATTGCCTAATATATCAGTTCAAACATAAAAATAAAAAACGTTAGTACCGGTGATGTGAAATACAGGATTACAAAATCCTCGAAATTGAGTGAAAAAACTATGTTTGAGGGACAGTTAAGGTGAATCAATTCTAGAATCATAGAAATTAAGTGAAAAAAATGACATTGAAGTGACGTTAAAGTGCTAGTTTAATGCAACATAATCCCTCAAATTAGGCAGGTGTTGGAAAGTACATCATCTTAATTTTGAGACACCCCATTGGCAGGCCCTTAGCACACTTATGGCATCACTGAAAACTGGAAAATACATGTTGGTAAAAAAGTTATGTCGTTTATTTCAAGAAATTCGAGGCACATTGTACAGCTAGGCATTTAGCGTATGCCAACACAGGAGACATATACCATTTCACTATATCAAGCGCGCAGAATGGTTGGCCAAAATGTAATTTGCCTGCTTCTTAAAAAAAAAAAAAAGTAAGCTTTTCAAAATGTACTTACGGTTCAGAAGAAAAAAATTCCAATACAAGTAGAGGGTTACGTTTTGTTACAGCGTCTGCATTGTTTTCCTCTAACCTGACCGCCTGTGGTACCCCAAAACATGTAACTAGAATTCATCAAGATTGACCTTTATCGGTCATCTTACTGAAGCATTACCAATTTCAATGACGTCACCAGTGTGCTCTACTTTCTATTGATACCATTCACGATGACACAGGCCATGTCATAAGTGATGTTATCAGACTGCTCTTGGGCTGTGCAACAGGCGCAGGCTCGGACCGCACTATAGGGCAATGCCCGAACCAGAAGCGCAAAATGCTAGTGTGGGCCCGTTTTTTTGCTCAAAGTGGGCCAACTATTTGGGCCAGTTTGAGGAGTTACTTCATTATGCGGCTAGTAGTTTTGACCAGTGTTTCTGAATATTCCTTAAAATGCAGAATTTGCAGCACATTTTATCCCAAAAAAAACACCTTTGGGTACTATTCAAACAGTCTGTAACAAAAGGAATGAATTGCCATTTGCAACTGTGGGACACTTTTTCATTGGTGCCGAGACATGTTCTGCCCCAGTGTGAGACTGAACAGGACAGCTCGGCGTTAGCTTCCAAAATGCCCAAATCTGAGGGGTTTTGTTGCGTTAAACTGTTATGTTTAAGTCACTTAAAATAGGATGTCTTAACTTGATTTCAAAGGTTTTGCCTGCTCTGGACCGATTCTATTTAACTGCCTCTTAATTGGAGTTTTATTCACTGAATTTTAGGTCACCTGCAGAAAGTGCGCACTAAACCTCTGCGTGAACACTACTAGGAGGAGCATGATTTTAACTGGGTTAGAATATAGTAAACCCAAATAAAAAGGTGCATGCATTATTAAACACCACACACCATCCTGGCGCTTATCTGTTTTATTCTGCCCACCCATTTGGCACATACCAACAGGATTCAGACGGACGCTCCCACACACATGACCGCATATGCGGCGCATGGCTAATCTAATCAATCCAATTTTCAAAAGCATCATATCTCGGATTTGGCGCCCAGCTGAGCGATTCCACACATTTCAAATGGAGTCGCAGGACAGCTACGGAAACAATAACAAATCATGGGAAGAGATGGCTGATTTAGTCCTATTCACTTCCCTCTGCGTGTTTCCCAGTATTGCGCACAAGTCGCCCAGTGCTTTCGGTCCTGCTAATTAGAGCATTGTCTGGGTTGCCTCTTGCAGAGAGCAAGAAACTGACCTAATTAGGCCTCAGCAGGTAATGACAGCAAACGGAGCCGCAGAGAGCTCCGCGTTTATGCCAGAGCAGCCATGCAATTAGAACACGCTACACAGTTGGGCGTAATCAAATTCAGCTCTGGTAAAGTACTGCAACCAGGCTATCTTGTCTTATTAAATGTTGCAGGTTTGCAGTGATGAGGCCTCTACTCGGGACCAGTGGTGGACCTCGCACATATTACCGAACCGCTGGGATTGTTCATCACAATGGCTCAGCATATAAAGCTTCTATCTAGGGTAACCCACGTCCGTCTCCTTTTCTTTATTCAGTTCCAAACTTTAAGAGAGCAAGGCTGAAAGCAAGAGCGTCTTTTGAATTAGAGACACGCCATGGTGTTGTTCCGGTGTAGTGGGGTCATTCACATGGGCTCCATTAGACGCCCCGGGGGCAAAAGCAACCACGAAAGGAGCAGGCATTTAACATTTACAGCAGATGAACCTCAGAAGATGATAAAGACTGGAAGAATGTAGGATTTTATGCTGAAAAGTCGACTCTCAGAAGGGATCTGACTGCTCAGGCACTGTCATCTCTTTGAGGGTGAGTTTTCCTGCCTTCATCGCTTTTGCTGCACTGGGTTAATCTTTTCCTCCTTCAAAACTAATACAGCAGATGTGTTGCTTGAATGAATCCATGCACATTTGTAAGGTGCATACCATAATTTCTAGTGCTCACATGGCGCGCTAATCCCACTTGAAACGTAGCAGAGGTAAAGAACTAGACTACATATGCCTTATTGGGAAAATAGGTCTTCTAGAAACCTAACAAATTGGCTCTATGCAACAATGCCACATTTAAAAGCTGTCAGCGATTAACCTCACTGATTGTGTTAGGTTTAGTACTTTTACAACTCAAATGAGTGCTCATACATTGCCATTAATGTCCATACTATGTGTATATGTTTTGTTCTGAACAATGCAATATTCTCACTTACTGTTTCAGCTTGATTCAGATTATGAAGTCAGAGGTTTCTGTTTGCAGAAAGTTATCTTTAGAGTGTGGGGGGTCTGGAATTGAAGGGTGCACAGTTGGCTGAGCGGCTGGCTAACAGCGCCTGCTGTCACTAGAGCTGTACTTAATAAAGTAGTTGAAATCGGATCCTACCTCCGTATCAATTTCAACAGGTGGCTTTCCCTTTTTTTACCAGTGTGGGTACAGCCTACCTTGCAGCCCCAGATGCTTCACTCTCCTTAAGCAACTGATGCTTTTTGCCAGGGACATTGGATAGCTAGCTTTTTCATCTAGGAGGTGTAAAGTTATCTACCGACGAGGCAAAGCTAATGTACAGTTTAAGGTTATTCCTTCAACATCCCATCTCACAATGGGATTACGCTTCAAGAACTGAAGCTCTTATCTGCGTACGGCATGGCTGAACCATCTGTTCCTAAGGATTTCTTGGTCTTCCATGGGTAGTATTTGTGCATCCATAAACTGTCTTAAATGAATACAAATCGCAGTATGGAAATTTACAAATAATACATTCGCAAAGGCACAAAGGAGAATTCACCAATGGTTAACATGGCACAGCAACATTTTAGATGACCACAGACGATGCCTAACATGTAAGGTGAATTCCCGATCCTAACAGAATTTAACCAGAATCAACCCTTCAATAGTCAGCATGGTTTCCGAGACGAATTAGAACAAAAACACCAGGGTTTTGACCTGTAGTAACTGGTGAAAAACAATGAGCATTGCTGCAGGTAACATGATCAAATTATATAAGGCCTAAGAAGTGTGTTGTAAGGATGTTGCAAGCGGTGTGGAAGAATTCAACCAGTGTGTAATGCAGACTTGAACATTAACATATCTGTGTGCTTGCTGGACCTTGAGCAGTGTCATCGAGCGAGCCAAGAAATTCAGAAGAGACAGCACAGTTCACTTGGGAATAAAAAGGAGCAATGTTTTTCCAAGGAGGATGTCCAGCTACTCAACTTTGTCAAAGGCAAATATTTCTTTGCACAAATATAAGTGTCATTTATCAATGAATCAATGCAATGATCATGGCAACATTCCAGTCTTTTACCAAAATGTGGAAAGGAAGACGGTCTAAGAGCATTGGACGACAATGAGTGGTTGAAGGATAACAGAGGATCAGATCTGCACTGTAGAAGGCTATCTCATTCAGTTCCTGGCACGTTCGTTATATAACCTCTTTGGCAACCTCTTAAAAATGCCACGCGTGTTCAGAACTGGGATTCCGTGCTCCACTCCATCTGCTGTGGTTCTGAGCTCCGCTTCACCTCTGTTTTAGCTAATGGCTTGTACTCCGATTTTACTTAGTTCTGGTTCCTGGAGCCTTGCCTAATATGGATTATGTAAAAATGCCGGGCCTGTTCCTTGTAGGTCTCCTTGTTTTCAGGCTGCCCTACGGGGAATCTATCATTTGTTCGCTATGCATTCTGGTACCGCGTCTGCTAAAATGCTAGTCTAGATTATTCAGCAGCCAGTTCTTTGCTATGTTCTCCACAGTTCGACCATTAATGTTGCCATCATTATCTATGAACCAGTGTTCTTTTTCAGAAGTGCAGCTTTTTGGCAGTGCTGATAGTGGGTTTTCTGATATTCTGAAGGTGTACATTCTAGGTGTTGTTTACAGCATCCCTCTTATGGGGGTCTAAATTAAGATTTAATAAGCAGGAGCTAAACTTACCTCCTGGGTTTCAGGCATCACCTGGTAGGCAGGAGTTACCATCGAGAACTAGGAGCTACTACATAGTGTGCCATGAATCTTACTTTTACACAAGAAGCAAACTTGACATTTGTGTCCATTATATACAACCCATGATGCTTTAAATGTCTTCTGGATGCATTTAATGCTTCCTTATACGCATTCCCAAACACAAAGTTAATGAGACAGAGGTATGTTTGTATGGTGCCATATTGCCTGAGGAGCCAAAAGTAGCTCCTGGTAGCTGTTGGTTGC
The DNA here is from genome assembly GCF_040938575.1 of Ambystoma mexicanum. NCBI lineage: Eukaryota > Metazoa > Chordata > Amphibia > Caudata > Ambystomatidae > Ambystoma > Ambystoma mexicanum. The sequence goes on from NC_090936.1 coordinate 1,069,433,515, forward strand.
AAGCTTACCAGGTTCTTCAGGGCTAGAAGCAGGAGCTAAATAGCTCCAAGCAATCTCAAACCCTCCTCTTACCTGGCTATTTACCCAGTATAACCCTATCGGCCAGGTAATGTCCTGGGCCAGTTATAAGCCTTATATTGCTAATAATTTTTTCTCAAGTTGAGAAAAAGCATGTTTGCAGTTTCTCAACTTCAGAAAAATACAAAACAAGATGGCCATCATGGATCGGGGAGAAGGTAACTACACGTAGTCCCTTCTCCCTTTCCATGGCAGCCATTGCTGCATCTGGATGCACCAGGAATAGCAGTGTTCCCGGTGTCAGTGAGGGACTCGGGAACACCAGTTAAGTGGGGATCTAAATATGTAGAAAAGGGGTGGGAGTGAAGGTAGAACGGGGAGCCCAGGGGACACTTATCTTGGACGTGGGTTGGAGGGGAAATAGATGGGGGCCTCCAGCTCTGAGGAGGCTTCGAGCAGGGATTTTTCCACGTGGCAAAGCCCCCGTTCTGAGCCTAACGATTGGCTGGGAAGCCATCACAACCCCCTCACTGCGTACTATTTGACATGCAGCCAGCACTATTTTCCAGAACTCTGTTATGGCCCCTTTTGCCCATTGATTGTACTCATTTTGGAGGACCAATTAAGAAGCATATTTTCGAACATAGACTCCACAGACAATCTGAATATGGATTTGTGCATCAAATGCAAATGTCCTATATTATCTGGCAAAAACCCATGATATACAACAAGGAGCACAGATAATGATGGCTCCAGATTCTTGACCAGATTTTGCATAGGCAATCTCTTCCACCTCAAACCACTCATTACCAACATTGCTACTTTTCCTAGCCCATAGCAGCCTGATGGAACTCATGCAGAAGCCCATAAGGTACCTTTCCAGTAAAAGGTTAGACATTTATAGGCCGACTGATTGAGGATGGTCACATGATGCCCCACCACTGTGGAAGAAAGTTTGACAGCTCCATCAGCATGTGTGTTGATCTACCTCAATTTGCTCTTCTACTGGATTATCCTTTGAATGGGATGGATTTCTCCGACAATAGTTTTCTGTGGCTTTTCTTCACTCTAGTAGTACAAGGATAGTATATGTGGGCTGCCTTAAACATGCATTGCCCCATTTTATGTTGCAGGGCGGACCGATTTGTTGAATTAGTATGCACTTCTTCTGATTACAGATCGTACACAGCCCCTAAATGACTGCCAGGAGAGTTTAGAAGGATTGTGCGCCTCTAGAGTCCCTTTTTTTCTGATGCCGACTCTCACTATTGCAGTGCCTGGTTTTCTCACAGGGGACTACACCACAGTGTCCTTTCAGTCTCAGGAGTCTCCTTCTGTCATAGACCGCAGGCAATAAACCAAACAACTCTTTATCCATGGGTAGGTGTGTTTGACCAATTTGAAGTTACTCTGCCTATTCCATTATGTGCCAGGGCATAGCCCAGTCTAGATATAAGTCCTGCAAACAAGTATGTTAAGGCACAAAAGTTCTGCATGACCACGCTACAAGAAGTAATCCCGCTTCTATAAAAAGGGGGATTACATGTCAACGCTGGATATGAAAGATGCCTATTTTCATATCCCAATGTTTCCAGCGCACAGAAGGTTCTTGCGTTTCAGGATAGCGAACCAGCACTACCAATTCAAGGTGATACCCTTGGCGCCGAGGCTATTCCGAAGTGCAAAACCTTGAATTGGTAGTGCTGGTTCGCTATCTTGAAACGCAAGAACCTTCTGTGCGCTGGAAACATTGGGATATGAAAATAGGCATCTTTCATATCCAGTGTTGCCATGTAATCCCCCTCTTTTAGAAGCAGGATTACTTCTTGTAGCGTGGTCATGCAGAACTTTTGTGCCTCAACATACTTTTTTGCAGGACTTAAATCTAAAACATGGCGCATTGTTAGATCTTTCTTGGGCACAAGGAAGTAAGTTGAATATATACCCCTGTTTACCTGGTTGGCTGGGACCACTTCTATGGCGTCCTTTAATAGAAGCGCTGAAATTTCCTCTAGAAGAATCCGTTGATGTTCTTCTGAGTGTATCTTTTGTCTCGGGGGATGATTGCAAGGTTTTTGAAGAAGTTCTACACAGTAGCTCCCTACTACCGTTGACAGCACCCATCTGTCTAAGGTAATACCCTCCCATGTGTGGGTGAAGTTGGAAATTCGTCCTCCCACTGGAGTTGCATGGGAGGGTACTTGGAGCGGAATGTCACTTGCTCTGAGGAGGCTTACCACCTCGAGCTTGGCCTCTGCCCAGAGTACCACAACCTCTTCGTTGTCCTTGTGGGTAGCCCTGAAAGGACTGTCCTTGGTTGGTGCCATAGGAACCCTGACCCTGGTTGTATCCAGATACCCTCTGGGAATTCTGTCCCCGAAAGCGGCTAAAATTGCCGTTGCCCCTCTGCCCTGTGGGTTTGTTCATGAGCTGGCCTAAAGACTTAAGTGTTTCGTATTCGTCTTTAGCAGTTTTTAGTGCGTCTTCTACCGCCTTGCCAAAGAGCACATCTTTTTCCACCGGCATATTGATTAAGGTGGCCTGTGTTTCCGGCCTAAAGCCTGATTGGCGAAGCCATGCGTGCCTTTTAATGATCGTGCCCTCTGCGATGATTCACATTGTCTGCTGCGTCAAAGTTTGACTTTAGGAGACAAGTAGACACCGCTCTACCATCTGCTGGCACCTGGGCTAATTGGGACTTAAGTGGCTCAGGTTCAGAAGAAAGTAATGCTGAAACCTCATCCCACTTGTGGCAGTTGAAACTTGCCAGGAGTGGAGCATTATTTGCGATGCGAGTCTGGTAGGCTGCAGAAGAGGCTACTTTCCTGCCCATTGCGTAAATCTTTTTGCTCTCCTTGTCCGGAGGGACCTCGGAGGAAGCAAGGGGAGTGCCTGCTCTTTTCTGTGTGGTGGTAACCACTAGAGAGTCTGGTTTTAACTGGCCTCTTATGTAAAGAGGGTTGGAAGGTGCAGGTCTGAACATTTTTTCAATACGCGGGTTAACGGACCATATGAGGTTGGGTGCCTCCAAAGAAAGTTGGATTCTGCGTTGTACAGAATTTAATATTGAATTGGCCTACTGTCAACAATTGCTCAGCGAAGTCTCTGTCTTCTACCACTTCCTGGGTATCTATGCGGAAGTGTTCTGCCGCCTTAGTTAGAACTTCGTTGAGTAGTGGTTGGTTGTCTATAGGGGAGTCTACTACTGGAGGATCCTGATTAATGGGTGAATCCAAGGAGTAAATGTTGGCCTCCTGGTCTGGGTCTTCACCGCCCCCATCATAGAATTCGTCTAAGTCCTCATCCATAAGTTGAGGATCAGATGTATCAATAAACAAAACGTCCTCTTGTTCTTCTTCTGGATGGACTTCAGGGTCATACAGGTCTAAAGGTGTGCCCTGAGTTTGGACATCAGTACGAACCCTCTTAGAAGGGGGTTGAGACACAGGAGGTTGGGAGGCCGAAGGGGCTGAGGTGGATGGAGTGGTCTGTCGACTAGGGGTTGTGTGTTTTGTGAAGTGTGTAACTGGAGCGTTACCGCCATCGGGTGTGGTCCCCACAACATGGCTGCTGGCCTGTCCTACGGGGTCGGGGGCTTGCGCTTGGGTAGCTACCGCTACTCCGGTGCCCTCGCCGTCTGAAAATGCGGCGTTGCTGTCATCGCTGAAGGCTCCTTCCACTTCCATGGCCTCAAGTTGCCTGGTGTGGTGGGCCCAGTGCTTAGTGGAACGCTCTTTCAACGTCTTAGGCTTGAAGAGCCTACAGGCTCGACAAGAGGTCTCGACGTGATCTCTCGGGAGACAAAGGTTCCACACGAGATGTTTGTCTACCCAGGGGAACGTACGGTTGCACTTAGGGCAAAACCTTAAATGGGTTGTTCTCCATGATACTGGGTAAGGGTGATGGCAGCTGGGCGAAAAAAGTGTAGGAAGGGGAGAATATGCATTCTACAAATGGCTTCCTAACAATAGCCACACCCCTCTCTCTTTACTGTCTGGGCACCGAGGCCTGGGGCGGCCTTCCAAGGCCGTTCAGTCAGTTGCAATGATATTCGACGGTAGTCTTCTTTCTGATTCTTCGGCGTAGAATTACGAAGTTGAAGAAAGGATAGAAAGAGAAACTATCTTGATTAACAAAGTCAATGGCTAATTTGCTGAAAGGAACTCCGTTATACGCGTCCGTCTATCATGGCGGAAAAAAACAATCTGAGGGACCTTGACACGTGAGGGATCATGGGTACAGTGGACGTCACACTAGGGATAGCATTACTGGCACGCCCTGTCGACGTCCCTTTTCGAGTTTCGAAAACATCAACTGTAATACTCTGCAGCTTCCACTAGATGGCGGGCTATGCACAGCATGTGATCTAACCAGATTCCATAAGCCTCAGAAATAAATATAACACAGCCAAGGTAGTGGCTGTGTAGTTATGGTTCAGTTTCTGTTTCCATAGGAAGAGCCCTTTTTGGGCGGCTTATAACTTCGCTCCCCCTGGACGAATCCTCACTAAACTTTGCAAGAATAGTATATGGGCTACTCTGAATTTTTCTGCAAAAGTTTGGTGAGGATTCGTCCAGGGGTGGAAAATTTATAAGGGGGGGTCCCAAAACATCTTTTTTTCCCATAGACTGAATGGGGGAAAAACTTAGCGCACTGCTACAAGCCAAACCGCTTGACGGATTTTCACCAAATTTGCAGCTGGGGCAGGGGCTTGGTCCCGAAAGCGTGCTTTTGTAAAATTTGGTGACAATCCGTGCAGTACTTTTATTTTAAATGACCAAAAAGTAAGTCTTAAAAAATGTGTGATATCTATGTCCGCTCCACGGTCACACTTCCCTGTTCGAACCGCGGACAAGAAACCGATTGGCTAAGGGGCTGGCGTCATGACCACGGACACGCGACATCTCTGCTGATTGGCTACAGCAAGCCGTGTCCTGCGTCAGATTGTTTGGATGCGCCCTACATCTTGGATCCGCCAATAGCGGAGCGACAACCAGCACAAACATGCTATATTTATAAAACTCTTTTGCTGTGTCATAGAGCGTTGGGAAAGGTTCAGACAGTAAGACATGGGTGATCAATGCATTTGTTCTGGCGGTCGGTCTTCATGATGTATATTTTCTATGGCCACTTTGTACGCACAGAAAATGTGGGGTCCAATAACGGTAGTATTTTAGTCCATGCAGTGCAAAGGCAACTTGTAACTGTTGTTAGGACACGCGTGGTGTTAGCGACCATTGAAATTGATAACATGCCGTAATTGCATTACTTTTCCTATGGGTATTGTATTCATTAGTACGCCACCATGGGTGTGACATGCTACGGTGGTTGTGGCCAGGGCCTAGAGTCTTGGGTGCATGGACGTCGGCCGAAGGCCTTACTTCCAAGACAGTAGGCCCTGGCCACAACCACCGCAGAATGTCACACCCATGAATACACTCGTAGTATTGCGTATCGATTGCCTGGTAGTGGGGAGTGTGTACACTCTTGGGTGCATGGCCGAAGGCCATGCACCCAAGAACAAAGTTATAAGCACTGGATGTCCAAGCCACTGCACATCTATCCCATGTAATATCTATGGACATACAGCTAGGAGGGCAGCCTCTGGCCAGACGCACTGAAGGATACCACACCTATAGAAAAACCACAACTACCACACATCACTGAGGTGGATGTGGGGAGACCCTGCATTCTTGGGTGCATGGCCAAAGGCCATGCACCCAACAGCAAAGTTATAACCTCTTCACTTACAAGCCAACATGGGTTTTATCTAGTGCGGTGGTTATGGCTAAGATGTTTACTTTTTGGTGCATGGTTGCAGGCTGTATGCCATACACCCAAGCATGTAGACACTGCGCCCAACCACTGCAGCTTATCAAATTTATACTTCACACCCACACAATCTATTATGTATCTGGCAGGTGTGGCCAGCTCCCAGAGTTTTGGGTACAAATTCAGTACATGCTACATTTACAATGTTTCCTTCTATGGGTGTGCTACAGATTTTCACGTAACCATGGGTGTAATATGCTGCAGTGATTGTGGCCAGGGCCTACAGTCTTGGGTGCATGGCCGTAGGCCGGACGCCATACTTACAAGACTGTAGGCCCTGGCCACAGCCACCGAAGCATGTCACAGCAATGGGTATACCTGTAGTATTCATTATTGATCAGATGGTTGTGGGGAGTGTGTACAGTCTAGGCTGCATGGCCAAAGGCCATGCACCCAAGAAGAAACTTCTAAGCACTGGAGTTATAAGCCACTTCACATCCATATATTGAAATGTATGGACATACACCTAAGATTTTAGGCCCTGCCCATAATCACTGCAGCATTTCACAGCTACAGAGACACCCCTAGTATTGAACATCACTCAGGTAGCTTTGGGTGGTTCTGCAGTCATGCATGCATGGACGTAGGCCATGCACCCAACAGCACATTTATATGTAGTGTACTTACAAGGCACAATGGGTGTGATATGGTGTGGTAGTGCATCACTCAGGCGGCTGTGGGGAGGGGCTGCAGTTATGCGTGTATGGCTGAAGGCCATGCCCCCAAAAGCACATTTGTACGTAGTGTTGTTATATGCCCCAATGGATGTCATATGGTGTGGTAGTAGTGGCCAAGATGTAGAGTATTTGAACAAAGTAATACGTACTGCAGTTGTAAGCACCTATGGATTTTATATACTGTATACCCATTCATTGATAAATCTATGGCCTCACACTCACGTCTGTAGCCTGTGGCTACAAACTACTCCAGCATATCACAGCTATAAGTACACTTGTACTATGTAACATCATTAAGATGGTTGTGGGGAGGGCGTAGCGTTTTGGGAGCATGGCCGAAGGCTATGCTCCCAAAACCAACTTTGTACGTAGTGAAATTACAAGGCACAATGGTTCCAATATGCTGTGGCGTTTCTGCCCTGGACCCAGAGTGTTGCCTGCATGTCCAAAGGCCATGCAGCGTAGACTGAAGTCATAAGCAGTGGGGTTATAAGTGAATATGGGTGTGGTGTAATGCGGTAGTTGTGTACACGTCCTAGCGTCTTGGCTTCATGACTGCAGATGATGGTCCCAAAAGTTAACTTAAAAGTAATTAATTTACAAGGACCATGGTTTTGATATGCAGCGATGGTTGTGGGTAGGAACTATACTCTTTGTACCTTGGTCGTTAAGGCGTAGGTGGTAGGTTACACAACCAAGATGCAAGGGCCACCCTACAGAGACAGCAGCATATTGCTACCATAGTTTTGACGTGTAGGTTCGCTTGTGTACAAAATGACTGCTAATATACTTACGCCTTACTTTATTCAGAATCCATATATGTTTAAAATGCCTTTAGTACTTGGCGGAAGTATTCTTTGTTAATTTCTGTGATAAAAGAAAAAGGTATGTTAGTTTTTGTATTTTATGAAAACTTAGCTACATTGCATAATAGATGGTTAACTTTTTTTTTTTACCCTCATATTTAGTTTACAAACCAGTGTACTGTGCATTCCGCTCAGTTTCTGCGTTTGCTTTTCTAATCCTTGGGTCTGGGGAAAAGAAATCCTTATCAGATTAAACAAAAAAACTTTATTTGCTATGGTACTAACTACTTCCTTGTTTCCTTTGAGTGCTTCCTTCTTCTTTCTGATTAATGTTATGTTTGTTGCCTTGCTGCCGATTTTTAACAACAGTTAGATACCTGTAAGCGTATTCTAACTGTGCATTTGTTCTTACAGATCTGTGATATTCATTTATTTGTGTCGTTGTTATATCCTCTTGGGCAGTTAGATACCTGTAGGCGTATTTTAACTGTTTGAAGTCTTTCACATAATTATTTGGTAATCTTGAAGTACACATTATTTATTACATTTTGGCTTTAAAAAGATTAAATACGCATTTGTAAGATTAGCTGTCAATCTCTGCTGTAGAGTAATGGTGCCATCATTACATTTGAACCATCCACATTTCTTTTTAATGTATGCTGTGTAGTGACCTGCATTGGTTGTAGCTCCTGCATGGTAGATAATACCTATTGTTGCAAAGGTTTCCTTTCCAAGCGACACTTGACCGTGTGTGAATCCAGTCAGTTTGCAGCTGTTTTTAGTACCATCTGCATTATAACGGAGAAGCATAAATTTTATGTAGGCACTATGTGATTGTATCAGTAAGGTGGAGCGATTGTCTGAATTGCAAATAGTACATAATCTGCCATGGTTTGCATTCTGTACAAGTTGCTGAAATGGAATAGATTCACAATTAGGTATGTAAACATACACAAATCGCTCATTTGGGATTTGTTCCTGTATCACATTGCTACAGAGAGTGCATGTATGTTTCCACATGTACGAAATCTGGAAGATTTCATTTACAGGTATACTTTTGTTTTCCAATACTAGTAGTAAGTACATTAGAAATTCTTGTGGATCTTCTTGTGAGTTTATAGTGAATCTCACCATTCTAGCACAGTGGTCCAATTCTTGCTTTATTCCATGCACACTGTACGTGTTGTCAAGATTGTTTGTTGTGTTTCTATGAAGCACCAACATTTGCAAACACAATTGGTCTGTACTGTGCAAGTAAATATTGTTAACAATTGGTGGCAATTGAAATAGAATATTCATTGCTACATTTTCATAGCAACTTACCCCAGTTTCCTTTGCAAATTTGAATGGACCAGCTAGTTCTGCATCGGAGTGCATTTTTCAGAGTTTCTGTTCCTTCTTTGAAGACGTACCTTGTTCACATTCCCTAATAGGTTCTTCTTTGTTTGTGGTAATTGATGAAGCTTTAGCTTCTTTTGTTTTCTTTGAGGGATTTGCTGTTCGATTCTGTTGCATTTCTGTTTGATTTAGTTTTCTTTTACCACGTTTTACTTTATCTGGAACAAGATATTGTTTCAGATGGGGGGTGTATAGTGAACACAGTCTATTGTATTCTACAATGCAAGGAATATCAGCCTTGACTTTACTTGTATCAAAGTTCATTAGCAATAGACTGTCAAGTGTACGTAAGCGTGATAATGCTACGTAGCTCATGCCTACTTTAAAGACTGTGTTTCCTATATCTATCAATGCTTTGTCTAGGGCAAGACCTTGGGATTTATGAATGGTAACTGCATATGCAAGAGTTATAGAAAATTGTTCTCTACGTACATACATATCTTTGAAGAGAAGGAATCGAGCAATTGAGCGCCCTATCCTTTTCACTTCTGAAAGTTTATCAAAGCGAATAATGACAAACTGAATATTGCTATCACGTGGGTATGATTGAAAGCCAACAACTGTACCCAGTGCTCCATTAACTAGCCCTTGCTCGACGTCAAGGTTACCTTTAAGCATTACTCTACAATTTAAGGATAATTTTAATATTTTTTCCAACCCAGCTGTGTTGGAGATTGAATTTTCTAAACTACTTAGTCTGGTTGTGGCTTGCTCACACATGGGTACTGTCATACGATGTACGTCTAGTTTGTCTGTAGCCCTAATTTCCATTATTGGTTGCATTTCTTTATTTAGCATTGTTTCATTGAATTTGAAACAGCTTGCAAGAGTTTGCATTAAGGCCATACAATTGACATTTCTGTGCGCCAATTGTTCCAGATCACCACTTGCACATGCATTATCGCCATAAAGTGCATGAATGTGCTGGTTTTTCAATACTACTTGTGCTTCTTGCAACAGTACACCAACTCTAATACTTTTCAAGATGTTGGCCTAAGTGAGATGTGCAGATTGCCGCATGTTCTCTGTTAATTCTCTGTATTGGAAATGTTGCCAAAGGTTGACATTTCCTATGCTGCCAACAGTTTTACGGCACAGTTTGTGGCCTAAGGTTTCAAAAATGGGTTCACCTTTCACTGGTGTCAATTGTAGAAGATCTCCGAAAACGATAATGTGCTTCCCTGCAAAGAGTTCTTTGTTGTTATTTAAGTACTTCCTGCAATCTGAGGTGAATCAAAGCCAACATTAGGCTGGAGACCATGCTCACTTCATCTATTAGTAGCATTTTCATTTGTTTCAATACGCTGCGTACTCCGAATTGCAGCTTCTGCAGAAAGTTTGTAATAGTCTAATTTATTTTGATGCTCTACTGGAAGCAGTAGTAATCGGTGTAAAGTGAGACAGCCTATGTTGTGGGCAGCTAAACCCATGGGGGCCGTTACAACAGCTGACAGTTTGTTGTTTGTCAATTGTTGACGAAACTTGCTGATGATTTTGATCAAGAATGTTTTTCCTGATCCAGCTTCACCAATCACATACTGCAGTATAGGTTTGTAATTTTGGCAGTTACATTCTTTATTTTCGTGTTGTACACCATGTACAATTTGTTTTGTTATGTATTCAAAAATGGTGCGCTGATCTTTGTTCAGTTTTGCTTGTTGTACAGTTAAGTCTTCTGTATCTTCTTGATACTGATACATGGTATTTTCTACTTCTGCCATAGCTACTTCTGCCTCATTTGCTATTATTGGTTGTCCTAGTGTTTCCTGACTTCCTGTTACAGAAGGTTGACTACCGTCGGAAGAGTCCTTATCTAGTTGGGCCTGAAGTAGTTCTTCCTGTTGCTGTTCATTGTGTAACATTGTTTTGTACTGCGTAAAGTTCACATCAGTGATAGCGCTTTCATTTGCTTTGAAATCATCTTCATAGCAGTCATAGTTATCTAGTATGTCTTCCTCTTTTCTCCATGGTTTAAAAAGTTGCAACAGAGACATGTAATATAGTTCTTTCTGTTGAGGAGTTTTTAATGACAATTTTACATGATTAATTAAGCTTCGTTTGGTAAGTTTCACTAAGCTCCCTTCACAATCGGTCACTATATATGTATGTTTGCTTTCATCGGGTTTTATATTATTTTTGTATGCAAAGTTTTGAGCTATGTGGTATAGACACATGCTTTCCAAAGTGCTACTCCTGTTCGGATAGTATGTGTCCAGTAAATTGTTTTTTAGAATGTCTTGGCTGTTGGGATCATTTCAGGCAATTGTTTCTATGTCCTCATATGATTTCAGCACTCTTTTCCTAGATTTAGCAGGACCAAGACATAGCCATACTAGGTTGTCTGATTTTCCATACAAAGCAGTACCGGTTAAACGATCTGCTGCTTCAAAGGCGTCACATTCTCTATGCAAGAGCATTTTTATGCCTAGGCTGTACAATTTCTGTGATAGTGTTTTGTCTGATGCTAGATCATCCCAGAGGTCTTGAAGCTCTGTTTGTTCTGCTTTTGTTGAGTAGGCTGTAAAATATTGTGCAACAATAGTTGAATTGTCTGCTATGTTCTGCACATCTATGTTTGAATTCCATAAGAGGGCAATGATTGCATTGTAATCATTGATATATTTTGATTCTTCTGTTCTTTTTATGCAATATGAGTTCTTAGGTGATTTACCTTTAACACTATGTCGAACTGAAGACATGAATTTGTTTACTTCACCTGTTTCTGTAACTGGTCTAGGGAAACCAAAGCGGCATTTGGTGTAGTATTTACCTTTGTTTTTGTATTTGCAGCGACAATATTTGCCACATTTGTGTCTTTGAAATTGTAAAACATGCCCATGCAACTCTCTATGTATCTGTTGTGAAGGGACTTCACAAGTGACATATTTTTGGATAAACTGCAAAACAGCGTGACCAAATTTAGGTGCACCTTTGATCCATAACAGCATGTGAATATGTGGTGCTCGTCTCGCTTGATATTCTTTTCTCCAAAAGTGTTGCAATTCTCCAAGGGGAGGAACAGTTTTATTGCCAATAAAGTGTAGCATGGCAATGAAACTATGATGGAAATAGCTTGACACATTCACTGGATCTAGAGAGCAAAGTTCTCCAGGTGTTACTATATCTATGTTGTTTTTGTTGCTGTTTGCTATGCGTAGGAACTCATATAAATCTGGCCATGCATATTCTGCACAACTTAGTGTAACAAACCAAGTCGGTGGTCCAAGGTTTCTGATCATACAACGCACGTCTCCGTGCTGTCGGAACCAGTACTCCTATGAACCACGCATGTTTGCAAACAAATTTCGTTATACTTGATTGTAAAACCTCATCTTTTTCCTGTATTTTTTGTATTAATTGCGTAGCTGACATGTTTTTAAAGTGGGTTCCATATTTCAAAATGTGTGCAACTCCGTAACATAGCGTTGCTAATTCACTTTCATAGAGTAGGTGGAATATGTATTCCACATTTTGTCTAAATCTAGGATCTTGCGAATACATTCGTAGTGAGCGTTATTTTGATGCCCCAATCTGAGTGGGTCTTTCATCATATCTTCCACTTTTGCCAGTAGGACATAGCAGTGGAAAAGAACATGCTTCTATACTTTTTTCCCATATACTTATTGGTGAATCTTTGGTTTGTTGCATTTGGTAAGTTTCTAGTGCATCATCTATGCTTTCATTGGAATGCAATGGATGAATTGTGTACTGGTCCAAAAGAGTGGATACTGTAGCAGGACCCAGAAAATTGTCCAGTTTCTGATGGCTCTTGAATTATTTCAGTTGTTTCCCTTAGCTTTCTTCAATATTAATTTCCTTGTAGTACTCATTATTGTCTTTTAGATATTGCAATGCTTGTCTAACTTTATGTAAGTGCACCAGTTGTTGCCAAATGTGTCTTTTGTTGGTACACCATTTACCAAGACTATTAAAGAATGTTTTATTGAACATTGCACTTCTAGAGTGTGTACATTTTCGATTAGATCTAATGGCAAATAAACTACTTTGCCGCAAATGCCTTTCACCAATTCAGAGGGAGGTAATTTTGCTGGTTTTGGATGAAGGCATATAATTGCTTGAAATGGGTGAACTGTTTGAATTATGATGCTCTCATACAAATTGAGTTGTTGCAGGATTTTTGGTAGTGGGAACAATTCCAAATTATTTGTAATAGCACATGAAGGAGTGTGGTTGTTTAATTTTGTTGTACAATAACTGCAACATATTAGGCGTTCAGTTAGTTTATATTTGTTTTCTGCTAAAAGGTAGACAGCAGTTCAAACCATTTAGAACCTTTGTTGTTTTATATTTTGTATGCTATGTCTATATTTTTTGTGTTCCTTTTGTAAAACGTTCTGCGGCAACACACACACACACACACACACACACACACACACACACACACACATGGTTTGGTACTTCAGCCGATGCCCTTTTAAATTTGAGTATTTCTTTTCTGTATGTGTGTAATAGAAGGTTGCTATGTGCAGAATTGTTGCTACTATGTTCTAAAACTAATTGCATTTTGTAAGTGGCTTTCACTTCCAAAATATTTTCACTGAATACGGTCAATTTCTTCTTGTAAGTATTTGGGTGTACCATGCAGAAGAGTATTATTTAAATTGCCTATTTCTGAAGCTGGACTTTTTGCATAGTATATTTTATACACTTTATTTCTTACATTTGAATGATGTACTGATATCCTTTTGATATCATGGAAGGTTCTTTTGCAAATAGGCCCAGAAATGCAGGCTAATGAATGTCCTTGTAGTCCTGTGTATTTGCGCACTGGACAAATATCCATATTTTGCAGCACTTTCATTTTACTTTTGTCTTTTCCTTTTACATACTGATTGAGGAACTGACGTAAACATTTGAAAGATTTGTTTGGAATGGCACACAATGATGTGCAAGTCCATTTGTATGCTGGACGGTGTGGTTCTGTCGAATCGAGAGGTAATTCTGATTTTTCAGGGTATACTTTTGTAAGCAGTGTTTCTTGTTCCATTATGGTATTATTGATTTTCTCATACCCTCGTCCACTGCTATGGATGGCAATTGTGTTTGTTTGATTTTGTTTGTATGCTTCTTCATTAAAATATGGTTCTGTGGTTGTCGTGTGACTCCATTCACCTCCACAAACATTTAAGACATTATTTTTGTTCACATTCCGTTTATTGCTAAGTTTCTTTTGTAGTTTGGTACTTAGTTTTGTTAGTGCTTTCATCCTACTTAACACTAATATGAACAGCTTCCTTTTGAGAAGGATTGCACTGTCCATGAGAGCTTGTAGGATTAATTTTCTACGGTAGGTTTTAAGGGTTGAGGATCATTTCGTACCTCTTCTTATTAGATTCTGAAGGACTCTGTGGTGAAACATTTTTGCTAAAGAACAAGTTACTTTCTTACCTGGTAACGTTCTTTCGATGGGATGGTCCGACGACGTATTCCATATCTATGACATGTAATCACCACAGCTGTGCTGCTTCGGAAACTTTTCGGCGTCTGCGTCCTGCGTCGATGACGTCGATGCGCCGTCGTCGAGGACCTCCTCCGACGTCCGACGTCATCCGATGTGATAAGTAGGACGCACGACGCCCATAGCCTCAGTTGTAGTTTTTTCCCCCAGAAAGTGTGACATAAGTCAACTGCCAGTCAGACACAAAGCCTTGCGGAACGTAAGCTGCAATCGCAAAAGGAATTCTGCAGCGGGGAAGGCAGGGCGGGAGCGATATGGAATACGTCGTCGGACCATCCCATCGAAAGAACGTTACCAGTTAAGAAAGTAACTTGTTCTTCGAAGGGATTGGGTCCTCCGACGTATTCCATATCTATGACAGACTCCCAAAGCAGTACCAAAGCAAGGAGGAGGGAAAGAATTCAGAATCAAAATTTAGAATAGCCAATCAAAGAGCAGAGCAAAGGACCGCCTTGCCAAAGGCCAGATCCTGTGCTCGGATGGAATCGAGGGAATAGTGACGTACAAATGTATGTACTGAAGCCCAGGTGGCTGCATCACAGATGTTGCGAATAGGAACACCCCTCTGCAGGGCAGTAGACGCAGCCATACCCCTGGTAGAATGGGCCCGCAAGCCAGCCGGTGGGTCCTTACCCGCCAAGCGGTAGCACTCCGAGATGGCCAAAATAATCCAGCGAGACAAAGTCTGTTTCGTCACAGCTTGCCCCAAACGCTTTCCAGCGTAACCAATAAAAAGTTGATCATCCACTCTGACCCGGGACATGCATGAAACATAAAAGCTTAAAGCTCTCCTAGGATCAAGCCTATGGAGCCTCTCCTCTTCCTTACCAGGATGCGGAGGAGGATAGAATGCCGGAAGAACAACCTTCTGGGCCAAATAAAATTCCGTCACTACCTTCGGAAGAAAAGAAGGACGAACTCTAAGGACAACCCTGTCCTTGTGAAATACAGTGAAGGGAGGCTTAACTGAAAGTGCCTGTAACTCACTCACTCTGCGAGCGGAAGTAACCGCAACTAAAAACACAGTTTTCAAAGGGCAAGCCTCAAAGGGCAAGAATGTAAAGGCTCAAACGGAGCACCCATAAGAAACTTAAGAACAAGGTTTAAATCCCAACCGGGCACCAGGAAAGGTGACGGAGGGAACACATTAGTGAGCCCTTTCAGGAACTGGGAAATCAAAGGGATTTTAAAGTAAGAACACTCTTCAGACGAGCGCTTAAAGATGGACAGCGCCGCCAGGTAACCCTTAACGGTACTCACTTGCAAGCCCCTGTGGGCCAAAGAAAGTAAAAGGACAGAACCATGGGGATGTCACATGCAAAAGGATCCACATTCTGAACTCTGCACCAGTCGCAGAACTTACGCCAACGGCAACGGTACAGAGACTTAGTTGCTGGCCTGCGGGCCGAAAGCAACACCTCCATCACGTCCTCAGGGAGGTTCCAATCCTTATACCTCAACCTTTCAGAAGCCAAGCGTGACGGTTGAGGGATCTGACCTCTGGATGGAGAACCTGACCCCCCTCCCGTGAGAGCAGATCGTCTCCGTAGGGAAGACGACGTGGAGGGCAGATGGATAAGTCGAGAAGGTCCGGGTACCATGTCCTCCGAGCCCACGCCGGGCCAATTAGGATCATCCGGGAACCGAACTTCCGTAACCTCCGCAGCACTTGCGGGATGACGGGGACTGGAGGAAACGCGTACAGCAGCGGGAAGGACCTCTCCACCACGAACGCGTCTCCTAAGGCTCCTTTTGGAGGAAATTCCCACGAGCAAAACCTTTCGCACTTCCGGTTGACACTGGAGGCGAAGAGATCCACTTGAGGGCCCCCCAAAGGGCGAAGATCTCCAGGAGAATCTCCTGAGCCAACTCCCACTCGTGAGAGATCGCGCTCTGCCTGCACAGAGCGTCCGCCGTCACGTTTTCGGCTCCGGCCAGATGAACTGCCGAGATCGAAACTTCTTGCTGGATGGCCCAGAACTCGAGCTGCATCGCCTCCCTGCACAGAGGAAGTGACCCTGCCCCCCCCTTTTTGTTGAGGTAGTGCATGGCCACTGTGTTGTCCGTCAGGATCAGGACATTCTTCCCTCGCACAGACGGCAGAAAAGCCTTCAGGGCTAGCCTGACGGCCCTCAGCTCCAACAGATTGATATGGAGTCTGGACTCCGACGGAGACCAATGACCGCTGACTGTCAGCCCGTTGGCATGAGCTCCCCATCCCGTGAGGGATGCATCCGTCACGATCGTCACCTCCGGCCAGGGAAGCCAAAATGGAGCCCCCCTCATCAAGTTGCCTTCGACGGCCCACCACAGAAGGTCCCGGGCGACCGAGGACGGCACCTGAATCGAGTCCGACATCCTGCCGGAGGACTGCGACCATTGCGTCTTGAGTGCCCGCTGCAAAGATCTCATCCGCAGGCGAGCCTCTGGCACCAGAAGAATGCAGGATGCCATGAGGCCGAGCAACCTCAAGAACTCGAACGCTGGGAGCGTCTGGGCATGCTGAAACTTGTGCACCATCTGCTGAATGTGAAGAGCCCTCACCTGGGGAGGAAAACACAGCCCCAGGGAAGTGTCGAGCACTGCTCCGATGTACTGGAGCTGCTGTGTTGGCGTCAAATGGGACTTCTTTAAATTGAGGGAGAAGCCCAGCCTGTGAAGGGAGCGACAGGTGACCGATAGATGATCCAGGACTTGCTCGGGAGAGCTCCCCCTGATCAACCAATCGTCCAGGTAGGGGTAGACGTGAATCCCCCCTTGCCTGAGATGCGCTGCCACCACCACCATGAGCTTGGTGAAAACCCTCGGGCGGAGGTCAATCCGAACGGCAGGACCCGAAACTGAAAGTGCGAGTCGCCAACCGCGAACCTCAGGTACTTCTTGTGCTTGGGATGGATCGGCACATGGAAGTAAGCATCCTTGAGGTCGAGTGACACCAACCAGTCCTGAAGCTGAAGGGCCTGGAGGACTTGAGAGAGAGTAACCATCTTGAACTTGTCCTTCCTGAGGAGTTTGTTCGAACCGCGCAAGTCCATGATGGGTCTCAATCCCCCGTCTTTCTTCGAAACCAAAAAATAAGGGGAACACCATCCCTTTTTCCCCTCCGCTACAGGCACCAGTTCTATGGCGCCTTTCTCCAGCAGGGCTTGAATTTCCTGCGCAAGGAGCGGATCCGGACTCTGCAAAGAGAGGTTCCCCGGTGGATTGTCGCGAGGCCTGTGCCGAAAGCGAAGACAGTAGCCGTGGGTTATGATCTCCAGAACCCACACATCTGAAGTAATGGCTTGCCACTCTACAAGATGCTGCGCCAGCCTTCCCCCAACCGGCGAACCATGGGACATGGCCTCACGACTGAGTGGGAGCGGCTGTGGCGTTACCTGAGGGCAAAGAGGCAACTGCCCGAGCGGCCTTGGCACCACGGGTACCCTGTCGTCCACCTCTGGTACCCCTGCGTTGGCCTCTTTGACTGCCAGCTCCTCTCGCTTTACTGAAGGATGAGTAATAGCGAAAGGAACCACCCCTCCACTGCTGTCCCCTAGGACGAAAAGGCAGAGGTTGGCGAACTGCAGCGCCCAACGACTTCGCTGCAGCTTTTGAGGTCTACAACCTCTCAAGGCTCTCGTCAGCCTTGCTGCCAAAAAGGTGTTCACCGTCAAAAAGCATGTTGAGGAGCCGGGACTGCACATCAGGAGCAAACCCCGACTTCCGCAACCACGCAAACCTGCGTATCACGGTGCTCGCCGCCATGGACCTACTGACGCCATGGACCCGACTGAACGGACTCACACATGGCATCCTTACCATCCTGGACCATAGCAAGGAAATCATCCCGTTCGTCCCCTTCGGGAATATGTTCAGCCGCTAACGCAACACAGTTCCACAGAGTGTGCGTGAAACGCGACAAGGCACAAATGGAGTTGGCCGCCTGAAGCACCATACCACCAGAAGAAAACACTTTCTTCGCCCAGCCATCAAAACGTTTGTCGTCCCTATCAGGAGGGATGGTAGGGTACGACGCCTGCTTCGCCGGGGCCGTGGCCGCCTGCACCACCAAACTCTCCGGAGTGGGGTGCCTGGTCAAGTAGCTGGGGTCGCCACTGGCTGGACGGTATTATCGCGACAAGGATCTGCCCACCGCCGGGAGACTCTCCGGAGCAGTCCAAGCCGCCGCCACCCTTCTCTGTAAAGCCATATGGAACGGCAGAACCGGGTCAGTTGGGGGACCAACATCAAGGATGTCTGTCAGATCATCCTGCACAAATTCCCCTGGGGGAGCAGACCATCCCAAGTACTCAGAAACCCTAGCCATAAGGCGCCGGTACGAGGAATCAGCATGAGAGCCAGACTCAGGCCTACAAAACTCCACCTCCGGAGAGGTGGCCAGTCCACTGGCATCATGCAGTGACTGTCTCAACTCGTCAAACTGACTATGGCCCGAGACAATTTCATCCGGAACCTGACTAAGAACCAGGCCATCAGAATCCTCATCCGCCTCTGAAATATAGTCCAGGTGGAGAAAAGAAGGCACTGGAGAGTGCTTGCTCTTAACCAGAGCCTTCCTAGGGGGTCCACCCGTGCCCTGGGGTACCTCCGACACGAAAGGCGTCGATGGCGTCGAGCGAATCGGCGCCAGCATCGAGAGAACCGGCATCGGCGCCGAGAGGAACGGCGTCGAGGAAATCGGCGTCGATGTCAGATGCAGCGCCTCCAGAATCGGCGGCGTCGACACAGCCCTCGAGGCCGGAGCCCCGAGCGTGTCCCTCGACGACCTGAGCGTCGACGGCATCGACGACTTCCTCGGAGCCAGAGCCTCGAGAAAGCCTGTCGACGCCCTCGACGCCACAGACGTCGATGCCTTCTTCGAAGACCTCACAGGTGCACACGGTCTCGAACGCGTCGAGGACCGGGACCTGGAACGGGTACGTCGAGAACGAGTCCCCTTGTCCGAACGGGACCTCTCCCGTGACTCGTGCTGACCACTCTTGCGAGCGGTGTCTCTCGACCTCACACGACCGACCCCACTCGGGGGCGCGGACGGCTGAGTACCCTGCGACTCAAGAATCGCCAGCATCTTCTTCCCGAAGGAAGCCCATTCCTCCGGCGTTGCACGGCTGGAGGGGTAAGCGAGGTGGCGGGCAGAGCCCTCTGAAGAGGACCTGGTAGACGACCGGTGTCGGCGCTTCCGAGAATGCCTCGAAGAGGCTGAGGAGTGGCGAGACCGACTCCTAGAAGGAGACCCACGAGACTTCCGACGATGACACGGAGAGTCACCCCTCGAATCATCCGTCGAAAGCCCCGCAGACTTCGACTTCCGGGGCTTGGACACCCGATCTACCGACAACTTCTTCTTACGTTCGCGTAAGGCTTTGGACGTGAGCGACTGGCAGTCGATACAGTCATCCGTGTCGTGGGCCTCCCCGAGGCACCAGAGGCAGGCGTCGTGCGAGTCCGTCACCGACATCTTGGACCCACACTCCCCGCACTTCTTGAAACCCGGACGTGGGGTCGAAGACGAAGTAGACATCTTCAGAAGGATTTTCACAAACGAACAGGTTCGAAGAACCGAGAAGAACAGAACTCCAAAGAGTCGAGGCGTTTAAACCGAGAAACACGAAGCAACACGTTCGCGGAAAAAACGGAACTGAGGCTATGGGCGTCGTGCGTCCTACTTATCACATCGGATGACGTCGGACGTCGGAGGAGGTCCTCGACGACGGCGCATCGACGTCATCGACGCAGGACGCAGACGCCGAAAAGTTTCCGAAGCAGCACAGCTGTGGTGATTACATGTCATAGATATGGAATACGTCGGAGGACCCAATCCCCTCGAAATACTTTTTCTACTGTGGGTTCTTGTTACTATATCAGGATTATTAGGAGCATTTATAGCTGTACTGGTAGCCGATTGTTTGGCAACATTTTTGTGTTTTGTGACACATTTTGATGGAGGAGGTAATGTTTCAGTAGTTGACGCTTCCTTTGTTCTGCTAAACAACTGTATTATCTGGTTTGTTCCTACGTTCTCTACAAACTCTACTACAGATGGATGCTTAGATTGGACACTTTGCTTTTTATTTGCTCTAATTCTGCGTTCCTTTCTACGGACCTGCTTTTTGGTAGGCATTCTTTGGTGTCTGTTGAAAAAAAGAAGGCATGCTTTGGTCTGTTGTACAATGTATGTGTGTTGTGTGCATGCATGCATGATTTTGATGGGGAAGCTGTTTGTCGTGGTGTGTGAATGTGCATTGGATTCTTACAATGATTTGGGAAGTCTATTTTTCTATTTATATAGCACTACAGTGTGCTTCAAATGACCGTACAAAGTGGCCTAGTGGTGACGAGAAGCATTATTTCTAAACGAAATGGCAAAATTCCTAGTACTAACATTCTAATGATTACGTATGTTTGAGTCCCAAACACACAGGGATTTGTGAGCCATTCTGCCTGTTATTCTTTGTTTAACAAATAGGGATTTGTGAGTAGAATGGTGCAGAAATCAATGTTTGCTTTGGTGCCCAAAGTTAACAAATAACCCACGCACCCTCATTGAGGAACAGTTAGAATGTAAAGGTATTACTGTACTTACTTTTATTTTTAAAAGACCAGGTTTCTTCGGATATGTCGTTTGCAGTGTAGATGCTGTTGCTTCCCAGGAGAGTAGTCTTCACTGTGATTGAGAAAAAAAAAATGTATTCAATTTGTGTGTTTAAAGCAGTGATGACACTGTACACGTTAATTGTGCATCATTTGCCAGAGCATTCTCCTTTCGTATTGCAACACAGTACATGTGTGTATTTCACTTCACTATGTGCTGTCTTTGTATGTTTTTTGCAGTATGTTACTTGCAAGTCCTTCAGAAATTAGAACAATTTTAAGGTTATGAAAATCCCTTGTTTTTTTAAAGCTATTTTATCTATTGGAGAGAGGTTTGTAAGCGATAGGACATTATAGTAGATGGAAAAACATTTTCTACTTTCAAATTATAAGTACGATGCCGAAAAATCAGGAGACCCTCAGAGGGAGATGTCACCACAGCAATCGGGAGTGCTTATTTTTCCCATACGATCACATTGCAAGCAATATTACTGGAGGCCGTACACAGTACACAACTCAGACATTTTGTAATGTAAACTCGAGTTTCATGGTGAATAGGCATGCCTGTAACATATGTATAGGTTATGCGCGAGACAATAAGATGTAGTGCGGTTTGCCAATGAAAAATCGGACTTCTTGCACTTAAAATGGGAAGCGTTGCTATGTATTGCCTATGCAGATTTGGTAGCATTAATTTGTTTAAATGAAATCATAAGGGTTGCACATCTTCTCTGATTAAAATATGCATACCTGTACTCTATACTCATGCATGTGCTCATGCATGGAGGTGTACGTAGAAATCCACGACACTTCCACAGCCGTTTGTGAGGTAGGTGCTTTGCAACGATATGCGACTTACATTCAGAGTCATCGGTAGTAAATTTGAAGTGAGCAATGTTGTTGATGGAGTTAGATTTAACGATGTTTAATGTGATTGGTGGATGGTTGTGTGACTGCTTAGTTGTGTCCAATGAGGAACTGGATTTGCGATTTGCGACTGATGTGGAAAGGGTACAAGGACTGGGTAAGAGTTACGTGCCGCACGTAGACAACGCTTTTCCGCGGGTAGGGCGTGTCACATACGGGTTTCTACAGCAAATCCAGCATGCAAAGGGGACTGTAGGCATTAGCCAATCAGACGTTCACATTGCTCTTTTGTGTCGAAAGACGGTGCGTATACTGAAGATGGCAGAGGTGGAGAGGGTCAGGGTTTTGGTGCTTGGAGATATTTTTGTCCATGGCTTACAGCACTATGCCGAGAGTAGGCATGTGGCACACCATTTCGATGTGAGAGGAGTGGAGGTGGTGTGGAGTGCTGAGGGTGATGGCGATGTTGCGTCAATTCTGAAGGTTTGCAGACAAATGCGTACAATGACGTCTCCTCATGTGGTACTTTTGCACTACGGTGCTTGCCATTTGGGGTACGTGAGTTCACGTACTTTGTTGGAAGATTTAAGAGAGTTGGTTCAAGCACTCATGAACATCTTTCCAACTGCGAAAGTTATTTTTTCCGGTTTACTCCCTAGAGGCAAATGGGACAACAGGTCTGTTTTCTGCCCAGATCAAAGTATTGGGAGGTGTAACATCAATCCCGGCATGCGTGCTTTCATGTTACGAGCTGGTATGTTTTTCTGCAGCCACGACAACATTGATCCCGGTAATGCAGCTTATTTTGCAGCAGATGGTGTTGCACTGTCTTCTTTGGGAAATGCCATGTTCTTTTGGAATGTACGGCTTTCTTTAGAGAACGTTCTGTAATGGTTGTAGGAGGAAAGTAAAAACAAAAAATGTAAAAAAACCCACAAAATAACAGGCGTCTGTAAGGCATCTGCCCAAAAATAAAAAAGAAACTGCTCTTTTCAGAGCCCACCTTCAAGGGGAAAGGGAATTATTACTTAACTGTACAGTCGTCACGCTCTGATCCTGCACTTGTCCGCGGACATGGCGGTAGTTTGCAGGCAGCGCATATTACCAACGGGGATTCTGGGGTGGAGACGCATGTAAATGAGAATGAGCGCAGCTAGGGATTGGTGAACACAGTTCAGTAGGTGTGTTCTGAATGGAGAGATTTAGTCAGACCGTCCTCTCCCCAACAGGAGACCACTCAGCTATGGCTCTGGGTGCTCTAAAACAGATTATTTGGATTTTGGGAGACTCATGGATACATTGGTTGAAGGTGCATGCAGAAAGTTGCCGTCCATCTACAGATCTTGGATTGCCTCATACGGAAGTGCACTGGCATGGCGTGCGTGGAATGAGATGGCTGGACTTTGTACCTCTCTGTGTTACTTTACTGACAGAGCGTCATCCTGATATACATATCATTAATTGCGGAGGCAACAGTTTAGGCCACGTGTCTGGAATTTCTTTGCAATTTGCAATGAAGGAAGGACTTGCGCAGATCATGGACATGTTTCCCAATTGCCACATACTTTTTCCCCGTATTGCACAAAGACAAATATGGCTGCGTTCTTCTGCATTTGGTCCACAAATAGAGAAAGCGAGACGCAATGTGAATAAGGCTGTTTGTGCTTTTCTAAGAGATGTTGGCATGTCCTCAATTCCACAATGAAAACATTTTGTTTCAGAGCTCTTTCCATTTTTCGCCGAGATGGCGTCCATCTCACATATGCTGGCACCCAAATTTTTCTTCACAATGTACAAAATGCATTGTGCCCTTTTTTGGAATCACCCTAACCTATTTGCTATTCCGTTTTTCCCAATGTACAGTTTTTGAAGCAGACACAACACCACCAAAGGCTCTTTTCAGAGCTCAGCTTGGGTGCGGTCACATGATGACTTACTCGCAGCGTAAAATCCATTGGTTTTACTCCACATGCACCCTCCATTTCTGTGTTCTACGACTGTCCGCGGACTTTTTCAAAAATGCGCGGGGGCCTACAACGGTCACTTGCTAATTCTACTGTTAAACTGAGAAAGGCGGCTCTGAAAAGAGCCATTTGTTTTAAATTTGTATTCTTTTCCACTTTCCTGCTTTTGGCCACACAACACACTAGGAGAGGAGGCAAAGGAGGGTAAGGAAGGGACACCAACCACGGGAATAAGAAGGGGCAGGTGGAGAGAGAAAGCTATAGGGTAAACTTTACTTGGGTAGGAAGCAGTTATTCTGATGCTCCGTGACCGTAGCCTCAAAAGCACTTCGAAAACTCTCCCCCCTGCAGAGTAATGCGTCTAAGTTCTTCACATGGCACCACCTTGCGAACGTCTGCACTGTGGAATGAAGTTAGGTGGCGCTTCATAGTTGTAGTACCAAAGCTGTACACACCAGGTCACGCGCGACTCAGCACCAACTGGCACTGGTTACACCTGATCCAGTTCGCACATGCTTTTGGTACGTTCTCACAAACGGAAAACAACCACCACACCCACGACTCCGGGCGAGTGCTTGTAGTGCGCAGTTCCTCCACCTCATTTTCTTCTTCGTCCTCTTCCTCGATCTCTACATCCTCACCCGTATATCGCTCTGCAGGCCCTTGGGGAGGTGGTGGTGGAGGGTTTGGGGTGTTGCTGGGGCTAATGAAGCGACAGTAGCCATGGAAGCCATAACAATTAGTTTTCCTATTGGTCACTACAGCAGTATAGGCAGCACAACTCAATCTGCTATTGCCAGAACCACAATGAAGATGCGCTCGGGGGTGTGGCCATTTATAGGGGTGGAGGGATGCGCCTCATCACCATCTTCATCACTGAAAAGCGTTCTAAAAATTTTACACATCATGTCCACAGGTAAGCTATTGTCTGTGATTTGTGAAATGATATTTTTATACTGTACAATAATTTGCCTTGTGAGTATAAGTTCTTTTGTACTGTTGCAGAAACACACAAACTGCGCAAATTAGTCCACACGCTCAGCTTGGGTGCGGTCACATGATGACGTCCTGAAGACATCCGCGACAGAAATGGGTGTCCGCTGGACAGCAAATGCAGAGTAACAAAGGTGCGCATGCACGCAAGTGTCCTACGGACAGTGTTCGGGTTCTCAAACTAATTCAAAGTGCGACACAAGTGAGACGGACAGTTAGGGACAGGTGCAATGTTCGCTGTACTTATGGTTGTACTGCGCATGTGCGCAAAAGATATGCTCACTGTACGGACAGGTCCAGTGTCCTTAGGACAACTCCATTTTGTTTGGCTACGAACATGGCGGCCGCCGCGCCCGTTCTACGGACGGTACCATCTTGGCTGCGGATGATACGGACAGGTATAGTGTCCTTAACACGCTCCCATTTTGCTCATTTACAGACATCTCGGACATCTGGTGTGTTCTACGAACATGTTTTATGTCGTTTGTAAGCGGTACGGCGAGGTATAATGTCCTTAGTACACTGCTTTCTGTTTCTTTACGCACAACTTGCACAGATGGTGCTGTCAAACATCAATTCCATCTTAGTTCACATTAGTACGGGTAGGTGTAGTGCCATTACAACATCCACATTCCATTCCTTACGGATAGGTCGAACAGGCGCGCTGTTCGCAAACATTGGAAGTCTTTTTCAAAAAAAGAATTTACTACTCAAACTCTAACTAAAACTACTATACATAAACATTCCGCACACGCACTTCATTCCAAAGAAATACCGGGGGAAGCAGATACTGACACAAATATAAGGGAATTAGGATTCAACACGGGCTGGTTATGAGGGGAAGATTTGTGAGGGGAATAAGGGCTGGATGTTTTTCGTCAAAATGTCTATTTTCTACTTGAAGGTTTGGGGATGGTTCACTAGGGAATGGAGAAGGTGGGCAGGTACAGGTGGGACAGTGGTAACATACTTTTCCTCTCACACAGTCCTCTACAAATTCCCTTAAACGTTTAAAACTCTCATTCAGTGTCTCCATTTTCAGTTCAATCCTTTTCAGCCTGTCTTCTTCTGTGTCGTTTGTTGCCCTTTCTTCTTTTCTTTCCTGGTCTGTAAAAAATAAGTATATATCTATTAAATGTCCATAAAATACTGGCCATTACTTTGCATATGCAGAGTGCTGTGTACCATTGTTATCGTTATCTTCCGACATTTCCCCATGCGGAAAGTACTCTTCCAACCACTGCAAAGTACTCGTCATTTGTGTGTCAAAACAACAAAAATGCATTATTATTTCTGCACCACATGCTAAAAAAGTACACACACACATAAAAAATGACCTTCACTTACTATTTTGATGTTATTTCCCTTTGTCCTACTGTGTGCATCCACTGTCAGTCTAGGCTGCAGAGTTTCTGTGAAGTAATTACGATGGAGGCATCCTTTTTGTTTTTTTTTTAATTTTATTTTTTTTTTTTTAAATGGTACCATCCATTTCATTCTTCATGGTTATTAAATGCGTTGTATCCATTTCACACGTTTATGTTTCCACATTAATTTATTAATACTTATGTCTTTGTGTCCTTTTTCTACGTTGAACATTTTTTGCGTAAGTGAATAGTACATTTTCAGATACCCCCTGCCTCTTTGTGTACTATTGACCTCGTCCGCCCCGTCCGCAAACAGGCGATCAGTCCGTCCCTTTCTAATATCATTAGGGAAGGGGTTCTGTATGGTGTATGTTACATGTATATCAAGTACGTCCATGACACTACATATTTCCCAAAATCAAATGATGACAGTGTATATTCAGCACATCAACTTCATTAACACAATGTTATGATTAAGTTCCCTTTCCAAAAACCTGTAAAATTCACTGCAAAACAACTTTGTTAAAGGGACGTTATGGTTAAGTTGCCCTACCAAAAACCTGTGCACTTCACTAAAAAAAACTTTTCCACCTCCCCATTATAGTTCAAATTAAAACCGAAAACCCCCTGAAATTCGCCAGTTATGGTAAACTAAGCCACCATACCTGCCATCACCCCTGTGCACTGCTAACACTAACACCCAGAACATGAACGATGGCATCACAAATATCATTGATCACATCACTGACGACATCACATGTTTAGCCCCGTTGTTTTCGTTCTCCGCCATACATATATATGTCCATTCAGTAAAAGAAAACTTTGTTAAAGGGATGTTACACTTCACATTGAAACCAAAAAACACTGCACATTCCCCAATTATGCTAAGCTAAGCAACCATAACTCGCACCACCTACGTGCATTGCTAAGCCTAACACCTAGGACATCAAAGATGACATCACAAATGTCATTGATTCATATGGGAAAATTGTTTTTGTACTGAAAAACTCAAACCTGGAATTAAACCACTTGAAGTGATCAAGGTGTGAAGCAATACCAGAATATCAAGAATAAAAACTAAAATTAGAGCACTAGCTCTTAAATAACTCAATATTGTGTCAGCTTGTTTCTTCAAAATTTGACTCATCTGTAGGTAATTACAATTTCTTTTTTATATCAAAGGTTGGCGCATTGAGAATCATACCCATTTAAACCTTTTTTCAATAATTACCAGTGTGGCAGCCACACTCTTTTGGGAAAAATTTCTGCTAGACAACCATTTATTTTCGAACTAATTGAGGAGTCGCCAAGGGCTACCTTTGCCTGGCTGGCTTTTTGTTAATATTCTTTGCATTTAATACTATTAAATAAATAAAACTGTTCACTCAGTGTTTTTCCATTGCACCTCAACAGGAGCTTGCTCGCCTCTCATGGTCATTGTATCTTCTTGAATAGATAACCAGTTTCTTGGCTGCCTCAACCCTTGACACTGGACCAGACAGCCTTCTCGATTCTTCCTCCATCTTCAGCTGCTTTTCTTTGCGGTGTCACACTTTCAGCCCTTTTACTACTGAGGTCCTGATTTGCTAAAATGCGACGTGGAACATCCAGATTCCATACACATATATATATTGGCAGCACCGCCTGCAATCTATTCAATACTATAGCCAGCCTTCATGGTTATTTAACCTACTTGCGTTTCAGCATCTGTACAGTTATAAAGCGACTTATATTTTCTTCAGTGTTCTTCGCACGCGCAATCTTCATTCCGCAAATTAAATGTTACTCGACTCTTTATTTCGTCATCAAATTGTATAAGGTCCAATCGCCTTCTCTCTTGGCATCTCTTCTTGGTGTGTCATCTTTGCTTCATGTGACGTCACCACTCTCCTCTTTCATTCATCTTTACACTTCTTCCGGGACTTTTCCACTTTTCCTAAGAGGCCGTCAGCTCTCTGAGGATACATGAAGGACGGTAT
The DNA here is from genome assembly GCF_040938575.1 of Ambystoma mexicanum. Lineage (NCBI taxonomy): Eukaryota > Metazoa > Chordata > Amphibia > Caudata > Ambystomatidae > Ambystoma > Ambystoma mexicanum. Next base: position 1,069,461,489 of record NC_090936.1, read on the forward strand.
TCTCAATGGATACCTTGTCTCAAAGGCGTTTCGTATGGTGTCCAGTCATAATTTTGAAAACATAATTTCGAAAGTCAAAAAAGTCGAATCAAAAATGTTGAAAAAAAAAATGTCGAATTGTTTTTTTTTTTCGATATTTTTTTTTGGGCTCTAGTTTCTGTGAAAAAAATAGGTAAAAATAAAAAAAGGGGGGTTGGGGGAAACCCCCCATTTTGAAAAAAAAACGTCAAAAAAAAAATTAGACTTTTTTTTTCGACGTTTTTTTTTCGACTTTCGAATATTTTGTATTCGAAATTATGTCTATGAACCGTTTCGCATTATAGGCATCATTACTGGTGTTTTGCTTGTTACAATTTCCGGTTCCCAATATATAGGCAAGACAGGAGTGGGATTTCTGGTAGAGTAACTCCTCCTCTACACTCCCCCCTCTGGTTGATTCATCGAGCACTCTCCCATCAGTCTTCACGTCTAGGCATCCTTGTCTGAAAAAGTACTTCTTTGGAGTCCATAACTTCATTACTCCTTTCAGAGATCCTGCTGATTTTACATGGTCATCAATACTCCAAGTCATGTGGCTACACTGTCCATTCAGGCTGCAATAGATCCATCATCCCACATACTTTGTGTGGTTCCTTGGATACAGGAACTTCGTTCCCTCAGGTGCTAGGATGCTCGTTTCTATATATTTTCTGATTTCTTCATCTGTCAGCTCCTTGGGTTCAAACCCAGACTCAACATCGATCATGACCTTCATTCCAACTGCTTTCTTTATTATATTCGTGCACTGTGTGATTATTATTCTGATCACACAGAATCCAAAAAGGATCATCACAAATAGTGTTCCAAGAAAGTTAAATATTCCGCATCCATTGTGGAACCCATGAGAAGATCGATGCAAACCAGCAGTCATCTGCAATATCTTCCACTTCATCTTCCATCTTGGTATGCAAGTTCTTTAGCAGTGTTATGGCCTCTGTCGAGGTCTCATGCTTGATATCATGAGAAAGTATGAATGTGCAACATGATTCTCTGATTTTGGCACAAACACATCCATCCATTGCCGTAATCATGTCCAGGACATATCTGTTCTGGAGGGTAATCAATCTTATGCTCTTAATTCTTCCTTGATAGCATTGAATCACTTTATGGTAGTGTTGATCGTCTTCAGGAGCTCCCAGCAAATGATTTGCAACCCCTTTGCTTTGCCATAGTCTGGATCTCTGGCATAAAGATAGTCGTGAACACTGCAGCAGTTTGACTGAACAGCCTTTGTTCATACAGAATAGAATCAAAGGCTTCTATGGACTCCACTGAAAAGTAATTCTCACTTTTTGTTCCATTGAGAAATCCAACCGATCTCATCTTCCTTATGTGAGCATCTGCTTTTGGAAACTCTCCTATGTTCAGCCCACTCTTTGGAATCACCAACGCTGGAACATGAACAAGTACTAAGGAGCATGTTCCTCTGCAATCCTTGGGCAACTTCATATAGCTCTAGATCCACAGGCCCAGTATCGATCCATTAGGACGGCTGCCACTGCTCCCATTTTAGAGACAACAACTGTAGTCTTGCACCTTACATTAGCTCCTATGTACCTCTTCCCTTTTCTCTGGAAACACAATGTCGCATTTATCAATGGGATCACCGTCATTGGACTCGATTCATCTTCTACCCATCTCAGCAATTTAGCATGTTCGGCCCATGGCTTTAAACACTCATCATTCACCTTTTGTACTTCTTGCACATATTCTGACTTGAATAGATGAGACGGACAGAACATCAGACCCTCCTCCCATCCTTTCTTTGTTCTCACTCACTCGTCCGTAGACCAACGTCTGAGTTTGTTCCCAGGATCCAGGTGCCCAAGGCCTTTCTTTTTTGTCAGGACAGCCATTTTCTAAATTTCCTCTACCATCACTTCATCCTGTCCTGACCCTGAATACGTAAGCATCTTTCTATGCAGGCTCTTTTTACGTTTGTGTAGTCTTGATATAATCATCCTGGAATGGGAACAACCATCTCGATATCCATCGCAAAGTGGCTCAATTCCCTTGAAACTGGCCTCTTGTCAGGCACGCTGCAAGGTGAACGAGACATCTGGCATCATACTCCGGGATTTCTTTGGCAATGAAAGTTTGGGCTGCAGTCATGGCATAAGGTATCAGAGCACAAACGTAGCAACTCTCTTTAGATGTTCTCTCTCCCACCTGTTTCATGTGCTGATACCACATGTTTAGCCAGGTGTGCTGTACTAAGTATGGGTTTATTCCATTATCTTCCTCCGTGCTTCTCCTGTGTCTCCCTCTTGCAAAATGAGTGGTAGCATAATATTCCAGAAGCATATCAGTAACGGTACATTCGCTTTAGCAATAGGCAACCTTACATGAGCTACTGGTGTAGGGAAAATCACAAATGGTCTTGGTCTTTCAGTAATTGACAACTCTGTATGAGTCACTGGAGTGGACCTTGCTTGGACCAATGAAATAAACAGTATGTACCGAAAGAATCAGGAAAACTACAATAAATGCTAAGCATGCATATATTATGCACCAATACATTATTCCCCACCAATTATGATTCTCCACGCGTACTTGAATTTGATCACTTTCCAAAACTGTACCATGTTCGACGTTCCTTATTGTGCCGCATTGTTCCTAATTGATACACTGGAAATTGCCATCAGTGGAATGAATGGTGATGAAATTGAAAACTTGATTAAGCAAACTACTGCTAAAGTTGCACTAACCTGTATCCCTCTCACGTTGCTACAGGGAAGGTATTCAATACATCTTACGATGACGAACTATTGAAAGTGAAGCTTAACCATCGAAAGGAAATCCACCAATTAAAAAATGTGGGCCTCCCCATGAATCTTTTCATTAAAAAAAAAAAAAGAAAATGGGGAACAACAAATATAGGTGTTGGCGCAAACGCAGAAAAGCTGAGAAAATAAATATGAAGTGGAAAAAGATGATGGTTATCTTACAAAAAGGAGACACTAGTTCTGTATGGAATATGTTAAATAAAGTTACAGGTCATTCCACCCCCCAACTGTTGACTGCGATAGGCGAGGACAAATGGGCCGAATACCTGACTAATTCAATGTACAAAGAAAATCCTACTGTTATGGTGAGTTGTCTAATGAATCGCTGTTGAAGTTTTCTAGGAAAGACATCATAGCGATCATTAGCAAATTGAAATATTTTAGAGCTATAGGCCTGAACGGGCTGGCTTCGATGGTCATTAAACCCAATCCTATCAGTTGGTCTTTGATTATAGAACATAACTTCCACATGGACGTCTTCGATCCGCATTCCTGACTATAAGGCTGGCTCGAGAACTGCACCTGAAAATTACCGGCTATTGTCTATACTTGATACGACCAGTAAAGTATTTACTGCCATCGTACTGGATCATTTGCAAAGCTGTTCCAATGTCAACCGGCTATTGCACCCATTACAATCTCATTTCAGAGCTGATTCCAGCACTATGTACAACATTTGTCTTCTTGATGCTATCATCTCTAGAGATAAACAGAGAACTAAACCTTCAGTAAATGTCACGTTTATTGACTTCAGATGTGTTTTCAATAGTGTTGACTGTAACAAGCTTTGGGCGATACCGTCCAAAACGAAGTGTCCTAATTGGTTGTTCGATATATTAATCAAGGTTCACTCTAATAACACAGTGCAAGTACGTCTTGATAATGGTGGACGACTAACATGAACAATCAGGATTAATTAAAGGCGTAAGCAAGGTTACTTGCTGGCCGCCTTGTTATTTAATCTTTACATAGCACAATTTATAAGAAGACTTGATGACCTTGTCATTGTTGATCATACTGTAAAAGGAATGAAGATGATTCTGGAAGAAATAGGTTGCTTTACAACTGAAAACAGATTACACAGTAACTTAAGAAAACCTCAAATAATACTGTTTGCATCAAAAAAGATTAATAGAATAAAAATTGAACTAAGTTGGGGAGAAATTGAATATACAGATTCTTAAAAGTATCTGGGAGTACATACTGTCAGGCTGAGGTTCTGAACTTGCATCTGCAGAAGCTGCTGAACCCCCGACAATCCCCCTGAAAAGTAGCACTCAGAACTTTGGTTTGCTTAACAGCTCAGTTTACCACACTCCCAAGGGGAAGGGGGAAGTGGATAAAATAATAAACACCAGGCTGGAGGTTTATCGACTAGCTGGCTCAAAACCTGTAGATGAAACGTAAGCAAATACAAACACCTTGATTACTCACTGGTTAGCGGACTTCAGATACTATATCCTTAACTACCATACCTGGTACTTCTCTTGAATATACTCTGAGAAGTTATACTTGCAGGAAACTTCAGCTTCCTTACTAGATCTCAGGAAGCTAATTGATCATTCTGCCTCTCAGTTAGGTCCTAGAATGAATTTGCAATCCTTTTTGGGCGACTCCTTAACTTTCCATTTAATGGGTGTCTCAATTTAGATTCTGTTCTCCTTGAAAACTGAGACACTTGACTTCTGAAGAAAACCTTGTAGCAAGAAATGTTCCAAAAAACCTGTAGCTACGTGCACACGCGCAGAAGGAACACGAACCCGTGCCTATTAAACTTACAGAGGTAAAGTCCGCTGACACGCGCTGAAGATTCACGTAGCTATGAAGAACATGCACATGCGCTGAAGAGTCACGCAGCAAGAAGAACGCCCACACGCACTGAAGATTCACGTAGCCAGAAGAACGCGCACACACGCTGAAGAGTCACGTATCAAGAAGAACGCACACAGGCGCTGAAGATTCACGTAGCAAGATGAACATGCGCTGGTGATTCACGTAGCCATGAAGAACACACGCACACACTGTAGATTCTCAGAGAAAAGATTAACATGCGCTCACGTTGCACCTCGACACGCACAAAACCTTTTTTGGAGGTAACTCGCTCAAACGCACGCAAACTCAGCCGCAACCTCTGTAGAGATGAGGTGTACAATGCGCTAACTTTTACCAGTTCAAGCGCACGCTCCCATGCCAGTTTCAATCTGAACTCGTTCGTGTCAAAGTTCTGTATCTTGAATTTTAAGGTTTTAAATATGGGTAAGCATTGCAAGAAATATTTACACTTAAGTTGAGTATTAAGCAAGTCACTTATCTCCTGAAAACAGTCTCAGTAGATTCTCATTTGATGTAATTTGAATCTTCTTTCTCCTGTCCTGTATCCCAAACGACTCCAGACACTACACCAATTAGTTTTCCCAGCATAAGATGCTCAACCGCTTGCAACTTGTAAGCCCAGGGTAAGTTAAGCAAGAGCAGCTTGAAAATGTGTCCTCTCAGCTGGGCAACGACGATGAAAGGCAGTTTAGAATGTTAATTGTCCTTCCAATAAACAAACACCAGCCAATCAGAACTTAAGCTGGACACCTCCATCTTGGCTTGTGGCACTTTCCAAAGGCTGCAATTAAGGTTAAGGCCAAACGTTTTGTAACCTATGTAAAAACCAATCATAACCTCACCGAAACTCCAATTCCATGTATATACCATACCTGACTCCATGTATATGTCATGCCAACCTGACAGATATGGACAGTAGGATTGGTTATCAGTCTATAATCTAAAAGAAAATGCAACAAGCCCAACAAATAACGAAATTAGTCAATTGTTTTGTTCAAAACTATGCAGGATACTCTTTCAAGGTAATACTGATGTTATATAAGCAGTGGCTTGTACCAGTTATTGCTTATGGGTTAGAAACTTTCATTATTGGTAACCTTCTAGGGTTTGATAAATTTGAGGGTAATTTTTGGCGTAATTAACTTGATCTTCCGCCCTCTTGCCCAGTACAGTACATCAGAGTTGAATTTGGATTGCTATCCTTAAAAGCCCTTATTTTGCAACAAAAAGGGCTTATTCCTCTGAAAGCCATGTGTCATCCATTGAGCCATATGCTCTCCATCATAAGCGAAAATATAATCCACTTGAACAAAATTGATAGATCTAACAAATATGATGACATATGCAGGGAACAGCATACAGAATTAAACTGGTCATACGATAGATCACGTTGTGGCTGGTATAGTGCTATTAAATCTGCATTTAAAAAAAAAGAGTTGAGATAAAAGACTGGGAAAGAAACTTTACTAATACGAGTAGACTCCATAATTTCAAATATTTAGATGGTATTGTCTATACGTATCATCATCCCCAGTTGTACTTAATTCGTTGCCCTGATCCTGATGTTTGCAGATTTCAATTATTTTTTTTAATAACACATTTTATTGATTTTATAAGAACAACACTTAGTATTACATTCCAAACATACAGACATACTTAATGCACAGCTCATACGTTTAAGCATCGTATGGGTACTTCTACACATCTCGGCCGGTAGCCTTATGTTATATATACAGGTCAGCTTAGTCTCACACATTTATCAGGCATCGTGTGTTACAGATTAGTGTCACTGATTTTCCTCCCATCTTTGCCAAATCTAATGCGTCTTTCTGGGGCAACCTCTAGCGGTGTGTACTCTGATCTCCTTTGCAATACACACATCCACGTCTGCCACCCATTGCTCATATTGTGGAGCAAGGTTTGAGCCCCACAATTGTGCCAAGTTCCTTTTAGCTAGCCCTGAGACCGATGAGAATAATAGTTTTTCAAAGCGGGACATCTCTGCATCCACATCTACTCCCAGTATCAACAATTTTGGATCCATGGGTACTACTCGGCCAATGACTGTTGAGAGTCTGTCGCAACATTTCTGCCAAAAGAGTTGAATTTGTGGACATTCCCACAGGATATGGAAGAAGGTTCCCCTCTCCTGACAACATCTCAGACAGTTGGGGTCTGTTGCTTTCCCCCACTGATATAGCGCCTCCCTTGGGTAGTATATCCTGTGCAGTACTTTGAGTTCAACCAGTCTGATTCTGGCAGAGATGGCTGTTTCCCTGGGGTACATTAGGGCTGTGGTCCAGTCCTCTGGTTGCAATGGTCCCACGTCTTTTTCGCAGTTGGTTTTTAGGCTATAGAGCTCTGGTGTTGCGAATGAGGAAATTGTGTTATATATTGTGGAGGTTATTTTGACATCAATTCGGTCAATATTCCTTTCAATTGCATTCAGGCATATCGGATAGGCCTGTCAAGTGTGTTATAAGTGCATGCAACATTTGCCTGTAGTGGAAGTGTTCTGTCAAAGGTAGGCCAAATCTATTCATTAGGGTCTCAAAGGACACTATTTTACCATCTTTTGTCACGTGCTGATCTTGGTTACCCCGGCTGCTTCCCAACTTGCCCACTTTGGAAGCTTGTTGAGCTCTGGTAGATGTCTATTTTTACACAGGGGCTGAGCCGGTGTAATCTTCCCCTCCTAGCATAGGTGTTTGTGTGCTTCCATCCATACCTGTGTTCTGTGAGCTGTTGTTGTGCTAGGAGTTGGGTATACTATGTTCTGATAAAGACTCTCCAGTGGGGAGAACCCCTGTCCTACATGCGTGTCTGCTCGGATGTGTGAGAGTTCGGCATTATTGTGTAAGATATCGTTTACAACTGCCATTTGGGAGGCCCAGTAATACATTTGCAGGTGGGGGAGTCCAATGCCTCCTTCCCAGATGGAACGTTGCAAGGTGCTTAGGGCAATCCGCGTGTGTCCACCTCCCCATAGTAGTTTCCTGAGTATCCTATCTATTTTGCAGAACTCTGTCTTGGGGATATGTATTGGTGCATTCTGTAGAATGTACAGGAATCGCGGGAGGGCCAGCATCTTAAACAACGCTGCTCTCCCCAGTAGAGTAAGGGGAAGAACCATCCAATGTCTCATGTCATTTGCAAATCTATCAATGATTGGATATAGGTTTCTGGGCATATAGTCATTGAGGTCGGTCGTGACCTGTACGCCAAGGTAGCGGAATTGTTCAGTTTCTACTACGTACGGGCAGATATCTGGGGTCATGTTGCTTATCCCTTTAATCGGGAATAGTATTGATTTGTTCCAATTTACCCTCAACCCACTAAACAACCCATACCTCTTTAGTATTTGTGTGACAACGGAACAGGACTACAACGGTTTACTTAGGTAAATCAGCAAGCCGTCGGCGTACAGGGAAACTATCTTCCCAGCCGTGAGCCCAGTGAAAACCCCTCCACGATTGTGTGTCCCTCAGAAGTATTGCCAGGGGTTCAATCATCAGTGCGAACAGCATTGCAGACAGGGGACATCCTTGTCTTGTTCCCTTGCCCAATCTAATGCTGCGCGAGGACCATCCATTTACTCTAACCTCAGGCGTTGGGCGCTATATAGGAGCTTAACCCAACTCATAAATTGGTTGCCAAATCCCATTCTACTCATCATTATCCACAGGGCCTCCCAATAGACAGAGTCAAATGCCTTCTCAAAATCGATTGTGAGGAGCGCTAGCGACATCTGTAGCGCTGGTGCCCTCTCAATGGCCAAGTGAAGCCTCTGGATGTTCATCCGTGTGGACCTTTGGGGCATAAAGACGCATTGACCTGGGTGGATGAGAGAAGTTATAACATTTTGTAATCTATTAGCAAGGATCTTAGCTAGGACTTTGGCGTCCGCATTTATAAGCGAGATCAGCCTGTAGGAGCTGAATTTATCTGGTTGTTTGCCTTCCTTCGGGATCACCACTATGCTGGCCTTCCTCAGGTCTGGGAGGAGGACTCCCTTTTCTTTGGAGTGCAGAAACATGTTAAGCATGTGTGGTGCCACCTCACTACTCCCTATCTTCATCCATGTTTCCACTGGGAACCCATTAGGGCCCAGGGTTTTCCCAGTTTGCAGTTGGGACAGAGCAGTTACCAGTTCTTCTGTGATCTCTCTTTCTAGGTTCATTCTTTGTGCATCATTTAGGGACAGAAGAGTAACTTCATCTAATATGGCAGGATCTATCGGATCTGTGGGGGCAGCGTACAGTGTCTCATAGTAGGCCGCAAAGCACTCTGCAATGTCCCGGTCAGTTGAGGCCTGCCCTACATTTTCAGTGATTATGTTTCTAACTTGCTGATGTCCTTCATCCCTCTTTTCCAACCATGCTAACATTTTATTGGCTTTGTCCCCGGTCTCATATAGCCTAGCATGCATTGTTCTGTGCGCTTGCTTTGAGCAGTTCAGCGTTACATTTTGTTGCTTCTTTTGTGCCAGAACGAGGGTTCCGTTATCCTCAACTGCTCTTGTGCAAAGTGGCTCAGCTCTCTGCACTTCGGTTTCAGCATCCTCCACATCTTTCCTATGCGCCTTTTTGTGTGCTGCTGTCCACCCAAGGATTTCACCCCTCGGAACTGCCTTATACGCCTGCCAAAGTATCACATTGTCATCTATCGAACCCTGATTCAACTCGAAGTATGATGTGGCCTTTTGAATTTTCTCCACCAGATCCGGGAAGCCCAGGTAGTAGCTGTTTAGCCGCCAGGTTGGTGGGGGCTGGGGTTTGTCTTTTTCAAGTAGTATAATTAGTGGAGAATGGTCTGTTATACCTCGGGGAAGCAGGATTGCCTCCGTTGCCTTATGTATGTTTTCAGCAGGAATGAAGAAATAGTCCAACCTGGATAGTGACACGTGTGCACTGGATTGAAACAAATATTGACAATCTGTAGGGTTTAAGTCCCGCCATACGTCCCAGGGTTTAAGTCCCGCCATACGTCCCTCAGCCCTGGTGCTGATGCGAAGGTAGCTATAGTTTGGTTGGTATTGCTGGGTTTCTACCCCTTATATGTGTGTGATCTTCCTCGACATTCATTACCTCGTTGAAGTCCCCACCTATTATCAGGGTGTCTGCTACATTATTAGCTATTATGGGTGTAATATCTTCCAACAAGGCGGACATGAGTGTTGGGGGTGGGTAGAGCACTAGTATGGCAAAGGTCTGGTTCCACATTGTACCATGTATGTTTACAAATCTCCCCCCTGTGTCTTGGATTATGTTGGAGATCTCGATGGGAGTTTTTTTATGAATTAATATCAATACTCCTCTCGAACCCATGGAGAATCCTGCATGTACTGCTGTACGATACTTAGTTCTCTTGAAGAATTGGCATATTGTGACTGCCAGGTGGGTTTCTGTGAGGAGTACTATGTCTGGATTATGTCGATTTAGAAACTGTGTCACCAACCTTCTTTTTATTCTATTACCTAAGCCGTTCATGTTCCACATTAGGAGACTGAGCTTTTTATTGTTGGGCCCAGTCTGAGTCATTGTGTGATTTATAAACATCCGCATTTAGGCCTTCTGTGTTTGATGTGAACAATCAAGCCGTGCATACTTTACCAAAAACATCCCCAATTCCCCCCTCCCCATAATCCATCCCAAACTGAAGCATCTGTCACCCCAACATATTAAACATAAGAGTAACCAATCAACTCCTTACATTCAACATCACTAAGCCTGCAAATACAGGTATACAACAGTTAGCTAAAGAGTGTTACCAATCTCAAGGTAACTGTAACAGGGGTTCATGCGATCTGGGGCCACCAGCTATTCTGAATTCAGATACATGCCGATCACTCCAACTTTCGGATATTGTGAAGCAACGATCAAGCCACTTTATTGCTTGTCCCTTCGCATAATGTTAGCAGCAGGGGTGCTTGCGGTCTGAGCTGCCAGCTGTTTGGCGATAGGTTCTGCAGCAGCATTAACAGAGTTGTTGCGTGGTCATGTCGCGGTGTCATATCTTAATGCATCTTTTTATTGCTTCGTTGTGCTTGTGTCAGTCATTATCTCCGTTTGCCATTGCTACAGGTTCTCGTTATGGGTGCTCAGGAGGTGCTCTCTCCGGTCGTGGTCTGTTTCTGCCATTTTCTTGCCTTCGATTCGGCTTCCAGTCACCCTCTAGATGGTTTTCTGCCCAGCTCCATGCTTCCCTGACGTCCGTAAATTGTACAGTTGTTCCATTGTGATATATTTTCAAATGTGCTGGGAACAAGAGCCTGTATTTTACATTAAGGGAATGTAGCTTCCTGTTAAGTGTATCACCTTTTGAATTTCCCTGGTGAAGTCTGGGAAAAAGGCAATTCTGGATCCATTGTATGTCACGTAGCCCTTGGTTCTGGCCAGTTGGAGTATGGCATCTCGATCCCTATAATTTAGGAGTTTTGAAATCACTGTGCACGGGGGAGCTCCCAGGACTTGACTGCCCGCTGGGATACGATGAGCGCTTTCGACTGAGAACATTTTTTATAGGGTCTTGGGGCGAACAGATGACCAAACCATTGCTCAAGAAACAACTCCATGCTCTAGCCCTCTGACTTTTCTGACAGTCCGATAATTCGGATGTTGTTCCATCGCGTTCTTCCTTCTCCCTCCTCCACTCATTCCTCCAGTGTTTTGAGACACGCTAGTGTCCCTGTCATTTGCTGACTCACAGTTCTCAGGCCGTCTTCTGTTTCAGATATGCAGCCCATCTTTTTTTCCATAGAGGTTCTTGAATTGGCTATGGCATTCTTAACATCCTTCAGGGACAGTTGGTTTTCAGCATTTCCCATTACCTCGCCAGGGTTTATTTGCTTCTGTGTGGAAGTCTGGGCTGGGGCTGTGTACTGCTCAATTTTGCCCTGCGTACTCGCATTATGTGCCCTGTTTTTCCCCATGGTGGTATGGCTGATGTTGCCTCAATTTAGTATGCTTTCCGTTACGCAAGGCCCACTGGGGGGGGGGTTCCTATCGGGTGGGCAGCCCACAGCGCTGTGTGTCGTATCGGCAGGAGGTGTTTACGCAGGATTGTCGTCTTTGGCTTTATTCGCTGCTATCTGTTTGTGCTGCTATATTGCCTTTCCAGTGACAGTTTGGTACATTGTGTGGTTGACCCTTCAGCCTCAATGCAACAGTGTATGCCCCCCTCTCCCCTTTAGTAGAGGTAGGTACAGTACCAAATTCTATGTCTCACTTAGTAGCCATCCTTCTTGTTGTGAAGCCGTGTGTATCTGAACCCAGTGGCACGCCTTAGTAGTTATTTCCACCCTGCGCCAGGCCCAAGTGGAAGCCGGCTGCTGTATTAATGGGGGCCAGCACCCATCTCAGCAAGGGTCTGTGTTCGATGTTGGTAATGCCCGAGATGATATGCAGTCGCGTTTATGCTCACAGCACAGCAGTGTCAACGTTATCACTTTGGCGAACTAAGTGATTATCTAGCCAAATGTTCTAGTCTTGTGGCTCTATCTAGGTTCTCGGGTCTCTTTCGCCTATCGTCCGTCTGGGAGGCCTCCACAATCTCACCCAGTGTCAGCTTACTTCCGCTAGTGCCTCTTCATTGGGAGCCCATTACTGGTTTGACGTTTGCAGCTTGCGTAAGGTGGCGTTGCAATGTTCCCCGTCATTGGGACACGGTGTGGCACAGTATATGTGTATAGTCTTTGTTCTATTCCGCTCGGCCCAGGGTCTCCACTGCCAATTTCCTCGCCTCTTGGAGTTGCCCTTGTCTGGTGTTTGATCAGGCCCCTAAGCAATCCTAGAGGGGAAGACCTATACTTTCCTTATGGGTTCTGCTGGGCAGCCAGTGTGTTTGTTGGCTGCTAGAGCCACTGGGTTTCGCCCGGGTGTCTGGCTGTTTCCCTTCCTTGGTTTAGCTTGTAGCCCCGCAGGGCCGGTGTGGTGTCCTCATTCATCACACAGCATTCCCACACACTCTGTCCGCTGCTTATCATCAGTTTTAGTCGTCACCCGGATCAGGTGTTTTACGTCCAGCAACAGGCTCTTGTCCTAGGCACCCACCACAGGTGTTTGGAGTCTAGAGGAACCGCTGCCCCAGTGTTTTAAACATCAATCGGTTCAATTTGGTCCCCACTTTGCTCTTGGTGAAAGGGTGCTTATTCCCGCCATTTCCACACTTTTCCCACCGCATGCAATGTTTCTCCCCCCGCGCGCTACCTCCGGACGCTTGGTTCTCAGAGTGCCTCAGGGCACGCAGTGTTGCTTCGCTTTTCCCCGCCTTTCCCGCTGAGACCTTGTCGGTATGGTTTGTACGATCTCCGCTCTGCAGGCTCCCTCTGGCACTTTCCAGCAGGGTCTCGCCTTTATGCTCTGGGTCCTCAGAAGGTGTTTATCGCTTGTTGCTCGTGTTCGGGGGAGCGTTTCCCTCTGCTCCAGGTTATTACCATCCAAGGCCACTGGCTGTAGACAGTGGTCTTCTCTCCGGGCGTCGTGTGCGTTGTTGCTCCGCAAGGCACTCAGGTCAGCAGTGCTACAGTCTTGTTGGTCTCCCCCCTCTCAGCTCGTTGGTCCGGCGGCCATTTTAGCTGGTCTTCGCACCCGATCACCTTCACTTTTGACAGCGCGCACCTTGGCAACCAGGCTCCGATTTTAGTCGATATTAATCGACCCGCTGTAGGTAGGTTCCGCCGCCTGTGCATGCTATTTTTGGGGAGTGAGCAACACAGAGTCTCAGGATTTGAAGCAGGATCTACATGGCGGCCCAGGAGCGACGAGGGATCACGTCCTCATCGCCTGGTCGTTGGCCACGCCCTGCAGATTTCAATTATTGATGAGAACTAATCAACTGCCAGTCAGAGCAACATATGGTACTCAATGGCAATTGGACAAAAGCCAACGAAAATGCCGGATTTGTAAACAAGTAGGAAATCTAGAGACAGTTATACATATTCTCAATGTCCCGATTTATCTACAGTATATAATCGGGAATATGAACGATTTGTACATCAACCTGAAACTATCTATTTAGTGCATTTCTGGCCTTACTGTCTAAATACCCCGACTGAAGCTATGCACTTTGCCTTGTATAAGGTATGAATGACAGCTGAGATCTTATTTGAAACTGGGAAAAGTTTAAATTAGTAGCGTTCCCTAAGCACATTGCACTTTAGTGATATTGTTTATTGGAGTTTTTTGATAAGTCTGTTGATAAATTTGAATTGGAATTGTAGAATTATCAGTATGTTTTTAGGATTTTACATATGAATTAATGAAAATTAATTGTTAAATAAGAGTAAATGTGTATGCATTGTGAGGACCACAAATTGAATATAGATGTATATTGATTGATTAAGTGATAGTTTGTTTGAATGAATTTGTTTAGTGATAATGAATATGAAATTGTATCAGTAATATAAATACATTTTGCCTGTACACTGCTTTAAGGGAGGAAAAAAAACGTTTTAATAAGGCAACTCTGTTAAATGGTCAGGTAACGGCAGGATTTGTTCAACCATCACCATAGGCAGCCTCCTGATGGCAGGGCCATTTTTAGAATCATGCACAAAAGTGCATATATTAACACTGCGCCCAACAAGAGCAGGATAAGCTTGAAGAATGAAAACAAAAACAGCAAGAAGGAGCCCATGGGCAGCAACATTTGTCAGAACCATTGAATTAACCAAACAGAAGCTCAGTGAGGAACAAGTCTGGAAACTGCTCATGTTTCCAGTCGTCAAATTGGAACTCTGGGTTTGGCATATTTATAGTATGTCAACACTTTCTAAACTCCAATTCAAAAGATTCCTGTGACTCAAGAACTGAGTTTGCACTCCTGCTATAATATCTATAAAGAGTGTCTGGGGTGAGCCACAGTTCAAATGTACACTTGCATTTATTTAATCAGCAACCTTAGCGTCCTCCTTCCCCATCATCGATCGGGTATGCACATGCTGAACTCCTCCTCCTCGTCTTGCTTCCGAATCAATAGTCGGGGGTGCGCCAGTCTCACCAGCGTATGGCTTTACATCACTCAAATGAATCCAAGAGCGTCTTCCTTGGACTTTCACTGCTGAGGGAGTAATGTTTTCCACCAAGTAAGGACCACTAATGATGGCTCGTGCCACCTCCTGGTGAAATTCCATATTAGGACTGGATCTCCAATAAAAAAGTCTAGGTACAGGTAGTAATCACAAAGCTCTGGTTGCTGAATGGTTTTCATCTGTGTTCTGAGACCATCCTCCCTGGCGTATGAGTTGATCTGAAATGACAGAGATACTAGCGGTCATACATGTCAAATAAGCACATAACTCATTTCCTAACATTTCTGCAGTCTTCTGGACATCACTTCGCTCCTCAATGGAGGAGCCAAGGGCGTTCTCAATCAACTCCCTGTCACTAGCTCGTGGGGTGTGAGGTGTTGGTCTGACCCAGGCTGATTCCTTAATGCATAAAATGCAAGGGGCCGGCAATACAGCCATCCTTTCTTCAGTTTCAATTTGAGTTTCGCAATTCTCTCTTTAAGGAGACCATTGAGTCTCTCACATGTCCGTTCGCTTGCGGGTGATAAGCTGAAGAAAACTTGTGTTTTATATTTAACAATGGGCTAATCTGTTCAAATTCCAAATTAACAAAAAATGGGGTCAATTGTCAGATCTCAGCACCACACACACACTCCATCTGGGAAAGACTTCTCAGACTAAAAACTTCACTGCACAAGTGGCATCAGAGTGCGTACAAGGACTTGCTT
Source organism: Ambystoma mexicanum (assembly GCF_040938575.1). Classification (NCBI taxonomy): domain Eukaryota; kingdom Metazoa; phylum Chordata; class Amphibia; order Caudata; family Ambystomatidae; genus Ambystoma; species Ambystoma mexicanum. The sequence goes on from NC_090936.1 coordinate 1,069,476,884, forward strand.
CCATCCACCTGGAAAAGGCACGCCACCACTATCATATACCTGTGCCCACTACATACTTGAGCATGTCAACATAATAGATATGTAAATGCTGAAAAGGAACCATTTGGTCAAGTAATTACTCCTCTGATCATTCACAGTGTATGCCCAGCGGTAAACTTGATATACGATGCAATTTACTGCATAACATGCAACTTTTTCTAACAGGTTCAGTACGAACCAGTCCTCTGCAATAGCTGCTGCAAGGCTTTCCCTAGTGACATGCGCAGCGTAGTGCAGCTGTTCAAGCGCTACCTTTATCAATGCAACTAGCATCACCGGCTTTCCAGTGCTGTTTTGCCACCATAATGCTTCGGAGGGGGATAAAGAACAACCTCTTCGTTTCCATAGCCTTTTCTCTTCCTAAAACGAATCCAATATTTTAGGCCTTTTCTCTTCCTGAGGTACACTGCCCTAAACTTCCATCAACTGTGTTCTCGATAAATGATTAAACCCTTCATTTACTATCATGATTGTGACTATGTTCTCCTTTACATCTGGAGTATCAAAACCTGAAATATCTGTTGAATATACAACCCTTTTGGCCTCTACATCTGTGGCTTTGTTCCTGCGAGAGATAAAGTCAGTTCTCTCAGCATGTGCTGTGCATTCAACTATTGCAGTGGCTACTTGGAGTTGTAGTGCCTTAATAAGACTGTCCAATAATGCTGCGTGTTGCACTGGAGTGCCATCTGCTCGGAGGTAGCCCATCCTTTTCCAATGTGCCAGTCCTGCATGCACGGTTGACGTCACATAGGCAAAGTCACTGTACAGCGTCACTTCCTGCCTCCATGATTCTCAAGCATGACAATAAGCACCACCAATTCTGCTGCTTGCATGGAAAAGTGAGATGGTAGTCTTGCACTTGTTAAAACATCAAATTCAGCATTTGCTCTGTGTCTCACCAGAGCTAAGCCAGAATGCCTTTCCCCACTAGGTTGATCGATTTTCAAAGAACCATCAATAAAGAGAATCCCCCCGCTAACGCATTTTCCTTTACACGCGGCATGTCATCATAGAATTCTTCGTAGTTTGTGCAATCATGCACATGTTCCCCCTCTGCCACAGGCTCAGCTACAAATGTGGCAGGGTTCACTACCTTACACCTGACTGATGATGTTAATGTACGCTTAGGCAAACAAACCATGCTCCACAAAGAGTGTCATGGAACACCCCATCACAATAATGATAATGATGTGTTCTTTATCTAGCGCCTTAATCCAAAGCGCTTTACAGAGCACATATTTACATACAATATCACCCAACCGAACATGGTACTCATTTATCGACCTCTGAAGGATGAAAGGCTGAGTTGGCTTTGCCGGGATTCAAACATGCGACCTGCAGATCACGCTCAGATCGCATTAGCGAGCGCTCAGCCCGCTGAGCTATCTTACCAGCCATACTGGCAGACTTCTCAATTGCAAACGGGGGTGCTGCCAGCAATTGTTCACAAGGATAGTGCCCTTTTATAACTGGATCCAGAATCCCACTATAATATGCCAGAGGCTTATACCCCAGTGTAGTTCTCTGTGTAAATACTGCTGTCATGACTGTCCCATTTGTGTGTGAAAATAAAATGAACTCCTTGTCATAATTGAGAATTGCTAAAACTGGAGCCGTACAAACTGTTTTGTTCAATTCTTCAAACCTTTGCTCCATTTCTCAATCCGTTCTACTTTTTCCTTATCCACTTGTGCTTTCTTTGGAGCCTGCAAGGGGGGTATTGTGCATGAACTATAATCAAACACCCACACTCTAACATAGTTGCATAATCCCAAAAACTGTTGCATGTGTTTTATCGTGTGCGGTTTTGCTAATTTCATAATAGCCTCAGCTCTTTAAGGTATGACCCTCTTTTCCTCATGTGAGATCAAATGGCCTATATACAGCACTTCTTCGTGACAATTTTGCAGCTTCCCTTTGTCTACCTTATATCCCTTGTCTGCCAGGATAGTCATAAACCGAAACGAGTATTGTATGCACTCATCTTCTGTCGTGCTACAAACCAAAATATCATCAACGTACTGTATCAATGCTTTTCAAATCGATATTGCCTAGGTCCATCTGGAGGACCCTATTAAAGATCGATGGAGACTCACAATACCCTTGGGGCTAATGAGTGCTTTTCAGTCTAGCTTGGTGAAATGTAAATGATGTAAGATCTTGAGAGTCCTTATGCAACGGGATTGAGAAAAATGCAATACTGTGATTCTGCTGGGATACTGCATAATACTGTCGCTGGATTAGGAACTAAAGGAAACACTGCCTCAACAATCTGGTTAATTGGTCTCATGTCTTGTATGAATCTCCACAACCCCCCTTTTGATTTCTTGATAGGATAAAATGCGGTATTGCATGTGACTCTGACATCACTAAAATACCTTGTTCCATCAAGGCTGAAATAGTCTTAAAAATACCCTCATCCACCTCTCGAGACATTGGCTACTGTCTTGCTCTAGGCAAAATTGCTCCTGGCTTCAACTTAATCTACACCACCCCTAACCCTTTCAATAGGCCTACGTCATAGGGGCCTGTAGTCCATAAAGAGTTTGGTACCTTTCCCAAATCTTCATCAAAAAATGCCAATCGCAGTGGGATCTCTCTTTTCTCTATTCTGATCCAATATGTAATACTCATCTTGAATATTACTTCATCATCTGACGGATCATCTCTAAACATGTCTTTGTCAATGACTGTCAGTCTATACCCTTCCCTAATGGCAATCACTGTTCTCCATGGCTTGCCCTCGTCATCTGTTCCTTCGAGCATGGCCATTTCCCCTCGTACTATGGCTGCATTTAACTCTAGGGGTATAGTCTGTCACCCCTCTTCGTCCATAGGTATCTGTGGCCTGAACAAGGTATTTTCATAATCTTTCCCACTAAGCAGGGTAGCCATGTCAACAAAATGCATACCCCATAAAGAAAGACTTCTGTTCCAGTGGCATTCCTCGCAGAGCCATTTGCCCTGTAAATGCCAATATAAATGTGCACACATTCATATAATGTATCCCTGAAGTAGAACACACTATGCCTTCATCAGTAAATGAAATCATCATATTAAGCTTTGTCATTTAATCTCATCCTAGAATGTTAACTGGTGTCTGTTGTGAATACAACTATGGAACCGACGGGTCACATTCTCCTATCGAGACTGGCAATTAATCAGTAAAAGGAACTTGACTCGTAGCTCCAGAGAATCCTTGAGCATTCATGACTTTTTCCTCTCGTATACATTAACGAGTAGCCCCACTGTTGACTAAAAAAGAAAAGGATTTGCCTCCTATCGTCACATCAACCCTTGGTTCCTCTTGGGGGTCTGTGGTCACTAATAGTGCTGAATGCATCAAGTCGACCTGGGAGCTGTCCTATTGTGGATGCATGCATATCCCTGTACCTGTGAAAGAACCTCCTCCCACCACAGTGACACCCCCTACTTTAGGTGTCAATAACTGTCCCGTGTTTGCATTGTGCTGTATCTGCATGCGTGCGTGTAGCGACTGCCCTTGTGGGGGATTCAATGGTGCTTGCAATGCCTGTTGCATCTGCAGTGCTTGTGCTTGATACACTGTCTGATCTTGGGCTAACCTGTCCCTAGCTTGTGAGCTATATGCTGGAGGATAAGCTGTCCCCCCCGCATGAGAAATGCCCATTATGTACATAGCCCTGGCTTCCACACATGCGCGCAATGTGCCCTGTCATCCCACATGTTCCACATACAGGAGGAACTCTTCTGATTTGTCCCCCTTGGTTAAATCCCCACGGCATATTCTGATCACCATTCTGCATATTCTGAAAACCGCCTTGGTTGTTCTGAAAACCACCTCTTCCTCTGTAGCCCATTCCTCTGCCTCATGGTACAAAACCATTCCCTCATTGATCCATTTGGCATTGATTATTCACCTGCGATATACCCACTGCTTGGTGTATTCCCAATCCTGCTCCACTTGTCAATACCACCCCTTCTATGGCGTACTTTGACAATTTCTTCTGAACTAATTTGGCTTCCTCAAGTTTTCTAGCATCTTCCTTCTTCCAGTTAATCCACTACGCCATGATACCTTCGGGTCTGGGCATACAACAAATGTAATAAATAATAAATAAATAAAATCTCGACATCTTTCATCTTACGTGCCATAATTGCACCCATGTCTGACGTGTCAGGATACTGCACCCCAAGCGCTCTCAAGACATCTGTCCTACACTTGTTAAATGGCACTCCATCTTGTGCTGTGTTCTGTGCCGTGACACGTCAATAGCCTGCTCTCGTCCAAATGTCATCAGTCCTTTCCCATGAATGGCTGCTAGGAGATCCTGAATGTCCCCTTATCACTAAAGTATACCCCCCTGTCATCCATTTTCCCACACCCACGATTAAACTGGGAAGTTTACATCTCAAGTTATCCTCCTCCATCTGTGGCCAGGGAATATAATGTGGTCTGGCCCCTCATTTCACCAATAAGGGAAACTGCGTGAATCCCAACCCGCAATCGGCTCCCATTGTCTTCCTATCCATAGTGGGACAATGGTTCAGGATTGCCTTCTGCCTGGCAATGACCTCAGCCTGCTCGCATATGGCGGTGACTCTTTCTTGCTAAGCAATCGTCCTTTAGGACGCTCTGGATATGCCATGGGATCTGGCACACTATCTTTCGGCAGCTCTAGATCAGACCATCTCACTTCCTTGTCTGTCTATAGACATCCCTCAGGACTGCATGCACCTCTTCCCCACGGAAGGTTTCTCTCTCTCCGACTGATTTATCTAGCCCCTAGCTGGTATAGCTCTCTTCCCCTTCACCCTTAGATAAGGTCAGCCTGTCTAGGCCAAGGCTGTATGCTCGAGGCTCAACGGGTCTCTTTCTTTGTTCGTGATTGGAAGACCAGGGACTTCTCTCCCTTCCCTCGGCTTCCCTATTTACTACCTTCTCTCAAGTCTTGATAGGCTTTATCGATCCTATCTCCGATGCTCCCAATATCAAAATTATCTTCTAGGGCTACCCTAGACAGCCCTGATGTGCTCCCTGTAATGGGAGCAACTCCTCTATATTGCCCCATGATATCACTGGACTTGGTTCCATTAACTTTTTCTGAATGCGATTAATATCTCTCCCCCTCAGTCTCCTTTTTCGCACCATTTCTAACTCTTTGCTTTCTCGCTACCCATCTAACTCTTCGCTACCCATCTAACTCTTTCCTCTTCTTGTCTTTTCTCTTCCCTTTTGTTTTCTCTACGCTCTTCTTTACTTTGTCTTTCCATCCTTTTATCTCTTAGCTGCGCTTCCTCCTCTTCTCTTCCTTTCTTGCCAATCTCATCCTCTGATTGCTCTCTGTCTGTTGTCATATTTCATGTGCTCCTCTGCACTTTCTTCTTTCTTCTGCTGGTCTTCTTGATACATTTGTTCTCGCCTCTGCCTACTCTTTCTCTTATATTTATCTTCTTTCAGTCTCTTTTCTCGTTCCGTGTCTTTTCTGACCTGCTCGTCTTGATCTTCACATTTCCTGACTTCCTGTCACGACCCTCAGCCCTGATCCCCACTGGCAAGCCCATTGGCCAGGTGGAATCAGGGCTCGGATCACTAATAAGGCCTGGCATCCACTTCTCAGACCCTTTTGGGGCCAGTCCTGGTGCCTTTGGCGCCAAGCTCATCAGTATGGAAAGACATCTGCTTGAGGAACTACTTTATTTAGGCTTTCAGCCAACATGGAGGCATCCACATAGCTTGATTCCTAGAACCAGTGTTTTGGGTGTGGTGGTCTAGGGACTACTTTACCCGGACTACTTTACAGTGGCTTTTTAAACCACACCGAACAAGACAACACGCTTCGCGTTACTTTGCTTCTAGCAACGTGACGCTCACCGTGTCCAGCTTTCTCACGAGCCTGGTGAATTCCGGACCTGCAGAAAAACCAAGAACATCGTTAGCAGATGAATCTTACCTGCATTCATCATCCTTCAATGCTCGCAGCTCCTGAGCAGCTCTGTTGGTGGAGTTCCCACCCGGATCGAAGGACCTGAGAAAAGGAGGAAGCCATCATTAAAGGAGGTAGTCGAGACATTACAACCACAAAGCGCTTAATGACTTACCTGGTTGGTTGCTTTTCGGCCGGCATAGCTCAGGAACTCCATCTGTGCTGGGAACTCACCGCGACCTACGAAAAGAGAAAAGCACAGGTCAGGGAGGACAAGACATCGCTGTGCTACGCAAAACGCTCCTAACCGCATCATAGCGCTATAGCGCGCCATCATCTCCCGGTGAGAACCAGCATATCCAGTTCTCCAAGCGGACTCTTCGCGCTCCTAGGGAGATAAAAAAAGAGACATTTAGAACAGAGAAAAGGCATGCAAGAATTACGACGCCATCAATCTCAATAAGACCTACCTGAAAGACACTACAAGGGCAGCAGTCAGTGAAGTAACTGTACTGCCCGCGCCCACAAAAGACAACGCGCCCCTTCCCAGAGAGCAGGACGGAGAGCCCACCGATTCCGACAACCAGGTGAGAAGAGAACCTGGATGGGCTGGAAACACAAGGGAGGTGGGGGAAACTTTACCTTGGTCGTCCAGTCCTAATATAGTCTTCATTTCCAGGCGGAATCCCATCGACACCGAGACCACACCAGGGAATCATTGGGAAGGGCACCAACGACCAACTGGCTGGGTGGCATCCCAGTGGATACCAGGTGAGCGTAACACTTCCTCAATACTTTTCCCATCAAGCTTGAACAATATTAGTCCACCCATCCATTCGTTCTGTACGAGAATTACCTAATCAGTTTTATCCTTTTCTCCTTTCCATCTCGTAATCTTAATCTCGTTCTAGGTCTGTGGTTACATTCGATTGTTCGCTTTTCTCCTCATCCTGTAAGATACAGCCCTCCCAAGGGGCAGAGCCCAACTGCCAATCCCTTTCCCCACTGCCACACCTTAATCCACATTCACAAAGAGATGCTGGAAGGTGAGGCCAAGGCCTTATAAAATCCAAAAACTCAGTCAGTCAGCATGAGAACCTGGACGAGAGTAGAGGTTGATTGGAGAAGGAGCCTGCAGTTTGGAAAGAGAGGAGTATTGACAAGTGGAGGGAGTTTGGAGGAGGAGAGGAGGTTAGAGGAGAAGAGGTGGAAGACCAAAAGGGAGATTGCCCGGGTGGAGACCGGTAAGAGTAAGGAGGGGGTGGTGGTAAATGCTATACCGGTGGAGGTGGGTGAGAAATCAAGATAGTATCGGTCAGAAAGGGGAAAAAGATCTAGAAGAGCTATCCAGAAAAATTGATGAAGAGGTTGACGTTTGTCTGGAGATTGGGGGTAAATGTCAAGTTTATTTGTTGGAGGTGGTCAGGAAATCATCTGAGAAGGTTGGGGGGGAAGCAGGAGGAGCTGACCGGAGGCTTGGTGGTTGTGGAAGAGAAACAGGAGAGTGCAGAAGAGATCAAAGGGGTGAAAAGGAGGCAGGAGGAGGAAAAATCAAGGAACCTATCGAGAGAGGAGAGTATTCAGGAGGTAGTTGGCAGAAATATCAAGGGTGTCAGGGAGAGGATTGGCACAGTGAGGGTTAGAAAAGATACTGATGAGGTTAATGAGTAGAGAAAGGAAGGTGAAGAACAGAAGAGCTAGAAGAGGATATTGGGGAAGAGGAGGTTATCATGAAAACGTGTGGGGAAGGGGGAGCACTGCTTAATGAGAGGAGGACGTGGATGAAGAGCTAGAGGAGTAAGTGGAAAATGGGGTCCTATATCGGAAGGTGCTAAAGGAAGCGAAAATCAGAAGAGGAAAGGAGTTGGAAAGGATTACCTAAGGAGTTTGGAGACAGAAGAACGCCATACCTTTGTGTGGGAGAATGAGAAGATCTGCATTTGGGGAGATAAAAGAGGTCATTAGCGAAAGCCCAATATCTAGTCTGTGTGAGGAGGCACAAGAGTGTCTGCCCATCAGCGTGTTCCTTCTCCCGCCTCTAAACTCTGCTTAGGGTCCGTCAAAGTGGTGAGGTGGGAGCTTACTTCAAAGAGGTAACTGAGGTCAGATCCAGGGAATGTTTGGGATTCTCAAGAGGCATCAAACAAGCCAAGGCCGATCCTCTCTAAGAGAAGCTGCAATGATCCCTTCAAGCATCCCACAAACTATTGAGTTGGACCTTTCAAGAAACAGGCTTCAGGGATCCCTCAAACCTGCACTGGAAAGCCTACTCAAGAGACTAACAAGAGGGCAGGCTCCCGCTCAGAGAGACTGAAGACTCCAAGGGGGAGTCGCACCAATGACTGAGGCTTTTGTTTGAATGACTTTGGAGTTGCCTTTTTGTAACCTGTTTATTAATTGTTTCAATCTGACTATAATACTAGAGGAAAAACCTTATTATATCCTTCTTTTGGGTTTGGATTGTCTGTTGATTCCCGGTGGCCCCCATGATACTTGGTAGTGGCTACCAATTTGACACACCAATAGGCACACAGATTGGCATTACTTGTAAGCTTGGCATTGCCAGTTAGCTCCCAGTTTACTACTCACAAAACACCAAATCAACCACAAATGACATGGAGAGCATGTGGTTGCTGGGGAAACTCTGCCTGTGCAACTCAAACTGAAAAGACAGTACATAACAATACACCCCACAGAACATAATGGCAAGCAGTGTGATGCAGCAGAGCATTCATCAAACTGCAATGAGGCTTTACAAATACCTGGGACAGTTGGTGGGCACAAATCTAGAGGGTGACCACAGCTCTTCTGATGACATCTAATAAGATAAACAGGATCGGAAGGTGCACACTCACCTCCCAAATCCTAGGGGTGCAGATTAACGGTGGCACCAGGAGAGTGCTTCCCACAAATTGCTGCCCTCAATTTCCCAAGATTGTGTGGCTGTCAGAAGGGAAGACACTCATGATGACATTATTTGTAGACTTGCATGAAACAACTTCATCTGGATTGAGGTGCATTTCAGTGCTACCTAGGGAAGACTGGAGGCAAAGAAGCTGTGTTCATTTAGAGCACTAGGCTGCAGTAATACCCTACCAGCGAAGTAGAGCAGATCACTGGAATGCAACAGATGACATCCATCCAGATGTGCTCTGTCAAAGATGCCTACCTTCTGGAGTTCAAATGGGGACATTGAAAAGCTAGAGGAGCAGCAAACATGTGTTTTGTGGTTGCATGTGCTAACCAAAGGCATGCATTGAAAATAGTCTGTTGGATGGATATTCTTTATCAAGAGCTTGGGGAGTGGGGGAGAAGCACCTGATGGTCAGACATGGTATCCCCTTTTTTCCACAACCCATGTAACCCCTATCCCTAATTCCACCCCACTTCACATTGACAACACTACTGAGCCCAGGAAGATGAGGCCAGGAATATATCTCCTGTTTTGCAATGGCTCTTTCCCTTTGACTTGGACATATTTTGTATTTTGTTTAATGGTCAAGACTACTCCCATTCTAGAGTTAGGGCCAGTTAGGAATTCTACCAACCCAACCAAAACACCAAAATAAAGGTTTTCAAAACGTTTATCTATTGTGTCTGTGTCTAGTACTGATATCATGCCTTCCTTACACTATTCTGTGTAACCTGAATCTATTCTTGTAACCTGCAACTGAAACTAAGTAAAGAACACTCATTTTCTACACTGGACTAAGTGTCACCTGTGACCTGGATACTTCCTTTTATCACTGGCGACGAGCTTTAAGAACCTGCGAGGGATATGTTGGGGGGACAGCGCAAGGAAGGGGCACAAACTGGTCCTCCCCAACCAAGAAGAAGACCCTCTCTCAGGCTAAGGAAGAGTGCCAGCATCGGAGTCCCTGCCTCCTGGGGAAGATCTAGTGAGACCTTGGGCCAATGAAGGCCAGTGGAGTGCCTGTGTTGTAGCCCCGACCTTCCTCCAGTTTGTTGCTATGTACAAGACCAGCTGGAAGAGCGTACATGATGTGCTAGCACGATACTAAAGGAAGACCCTCTCTCAAACAGCATGGAGCGCCAGCAGATATTGGAGCTGCAGGGAGCAGCTGGATGAAGCTTCAGCCTTGGTGTAGTTTGTAGAGTCTGCAGATACAGTCAGGCTGCAGTTCCTGTCTGTGTGAGAAACCAGAGTGGCCTGAAGTCGCGCCGAGTTTACTGGAGTTCTGTCGGTTGATATCATGGAAAAGGGTGCCAGTTTGGGAGGAGGCGAGTGTCATTTGGACTGGAAATATGCAGCAGTGGAGCTCAGAGCTAGTCGGCACCCCCAGCACAAATGATGAAGTGTGAGAACATTGGGGACTGGAATGTACCAGAGCAACAGATGGACGTTGGAGGTTGGAATGCCTATGTGCTCATGGTTCAAGGTGCGGTTTTCACTGAAATCCGGGTGCATTGAAACGTCTGGGAATGGCTATTGCATTCCGGTTTCAAGAGGATCATAAAGAAATGCTGCCATGGGGACGAAATGAGAGGAGTGAGTTTTGGCAGTATCCAGTTCAGCGGTTTGCAGAGCACACCAGTTGGGGGAGTGAGTTGTTTCCAGGGGAAGGTACTTTATTTTGGAGTCAGATCCTGTTGCATGCAAACTGGTAGTGGCACTAGTGTCTGTTTTTTTAAGGTGCTGTGGGTCTGGCATGTTTTAGCTGGCTGCACAGTTTTGCATAAGGAGCAGGGATGTGCAAGGCTGTCGTCTTTGGCTGCTGACAGGATATCTCTTGTGTTTAGAAGCATGTAGTGAATTATATTATTGTTAACAAATGGATAAATTGTGATATGTGGCCTGTGGAAAGAACAAAGGCGTGGAGTGCATGTTATGATATTGTGGCCTCTGCAATGCGAGCAGTAATTTAATTACTGAAGTGGTAACAATATTTTCTCCACAGGGACACCAACCACGGTGGACTATAGTTTAGGGCATGGACTTAAAAGTACTAGGTTTTAAATCACTGGTTTGCAATGTTATTTCCTGTATTTACTTTCATGGTGTTCTGCTTATTGCATAGTGTGTGGTGGCGATATGTGAGCGTGGTGCATGTTATAGAATGTGCTGGACGGTGTGGGGAAGATAGTAAACATGTTTTAGCACCATTGCATTCTAGAGAATGTTGTTTGTTTTGGCTTTTGGAGTCATGGTACCCAGCACTATTGTGGGGTGTGTTCACCTGCACCATAGGTTTTGGCACCGCGGTACGATTTGTGGTGTGTTCCCCCGTGCTATAGGTTTTGGGGTCATGGTAGCCAGCACTATTTTGGGGTCTGTTCACTCATGTCACAGGTTTCAAGTTGTAGAGGTGTTGGACACCCCAGTGTTTATTAAGAGTTGTGGCGTCACCCGGCACAACATTTTGGGGAGTTGGACGCCCATGCCATTGTGGGAGGTTGGACCTCTAGTGGTCTTTACCTTATGTGCGATGTTATATTTTTGGTTTTCTGTCTTGAGTGGTCACAGGATGGTAAAAATGGGAGTGATGGTCTGGTTGGCTTATGGCCTGGTTGAGTGAGGTTCATGTAAGGTTTTCTTATTGTTGAAGTGGGCCACCTCTCTTTTGCTTTGGTTACCATAGTGTTGATTTGTCCCGCTGCTATGCAGGCACATTGGTGGGTGAATGAGGATGGTGTTGGTGTGCGAGGTGGATTAGAGTGTTTACTGTTGTTGGAGTGGAATTTGGAGTGTGAAGAACATACATGTGTTTTGATGTGTGTGCATCTCTTTTGGGTGTTCATTCCTTTTCCATTAAAGAGGGAAGAGGTGTGTCTTGCCTTTCCTTTTCTACTCAGTCCTGGCGTGTGTGATGTCACGGTTGGAAGGTAGAGTGATGTGTTTCTAAAGTATCCTGGAGTGTCATTTGGTTGAGGCTAGCTGAGAGAGAGGGTGCCGGCCATGGATATGTGCCAGTGTACAGTACATGTCCTATGTAACCTTAATCTAGTCTTGTAACATGCAACAGAAACTAAGTAAAGAAGCTTTCCTTTTCTACACTGGACCAAGTATCATCTGTGACCTGGGTACTTGTATCAGTTTCCTTTTAAATATCCAAGGAGGAATAAAGGCTGAGTCTTTGATAATCTATGTTCTGCAAAGAAAGATAATTAAATGACCTTAACCGCAGCCTCGACCCCGTAGCGGAGTTCGGACCATTGATGAGTCATTCTGTTCTGATTACTACCATTAACGAAACCAATTTACAATATCATGATGATGGCTATTTTATAGCTGGCTTAGCATTCTGTCAAGTGCTCTTCAAGGTTAACTACAGTCAACACAGATGTTCCCTTACAGAAAGCCATTCTCAGTCAAGTGTGGGTGTTCTACTACCACAAAACATGCTCACTAAACAAAATGAAACCAATCTTATTTTCTAAACCACAAATCGATGGAGGCCTAACTGCTTTATCATCATTCTTACTTTAAAACTCACCCCTCCATCCTCAGTTTGACAAGCGCATATCCTTAATGTGAAAGGGATATGACAATGCTTGCTGGTGTAAAGATTGGTATTGGGTTGGGTGGTGAAGAACAGCAGCCAAGATGGTGACAGTCCTGCAGGGGGTCTTGCACAGCTCAGCTTTGGTTGACCCTCATTGTGTTTTCTCATTCATTCCAACTGAATATGAACAGGTGTATGGTGTAGTGTTGGCATGGTATCACAAGTATGACACAGACACAATGGGTACAATTTGAAAAACCTTCATTGAAGTTTCGGGGCTTGGAAAAACTCCTACTTTGCCCTATAACTAACAGGGGAGTAGTTTCGACCTTCAGATGATAAACAAAACAGTCGTAGTAGAGCCGGTCAAATCAAAATGACATATGCTAACAAAACCTAATGCCTGCCCTATCTCTTGTACAAAAAGTATATGAAGGAGAAATGTATGAAAAGGAATAATCGGTTTTCAAATTAATAAAGGTAGATCAATAAGCTCTCCTCCCTACGTTGGGCCCTCCAGAGTAAGATGGTCCTCGTAGGCAGGATGACACACTCTGGCTCGGGTTCTTAGTACAATAAACAGTTCTAAAACGTGGTTTGAGGACCGCCTGTCCTTCCACGTTAAAGTCTCTTGTCCAGACCTCCAAATAATGTTTCAACACAAAGTTCACGTAGGTCCCCCTCTCTCTGGCTCAGACCTCTTCAAACACAAAGTTCAACAAAACTTGCAAAGGGGCTCCCTTCTCCAAGCTTATTACACTTCAGGTCTCACTCAGCCAGGCTCAGACCACTTTTGGGTGTTGAAGACTTTCGAATATGCGTGGCTTTCTTTGCAGACCCCTGCACGACCACTTTGACTTATAGTTCAAGATTCAACTTCCATTCTCCTCTTCTCTAGGAGATAATTCTGCTTACTTTGCTTTTGCACTTCATTCGCTTTATCGTTACAAACAATGCACCTTTCACAGAGTCTTTCAAGTGGGCTGCTTCCTTTCGTCGGACCACTCTGTTACTCGGAATTGCTGATTTCACAGCTGTCTTCTTCAAAGTTCATTCATAGGGCTCCCTTACTTCACGTCTCATCCACACACGTGCAGCCTTCAATTGCGAAATAATGTTGCCACTTCAACACACACTGGTCTCTCAGGTCACTTGCCAACTCACAGGCTGTGTGCGTTTCTTTCTTGGTTCTAGATTATCCAATTCACGAGTCAAGCTTGGCCTTACCTTGCCAACTCTGCCGTTCATCCGTGAGCGTCGCTGGTGTCGTTGAAATACAATGCAGTCTTCACTTGCGGGATCTGCCCTTCTCCATGTGTCTTTTGCGGCCTGTCGGAGGCAACGACCTCCAGTAGGGAACTTTTGGGGTTCTGCCCCACTGCTCTCGTCCCACGGTCTGTCGCTCTGCTCATATAGATTTGCCTTCACCCCAGAAGTCCTGCTCATACTCGTTTTCCGCCTTCCTCAGAGTATGGCTTTAGGGTTTGCCTTTTATCGGTGTTAGGAGATCTAATTTGTATCAGATGTATGCACTTGAAGTTAAGTGCCTGACTTTGTCTGACCTGATTAACTGGAAATGTCTAGTACGATGTATGTGAGTTAGTCTTGTTCCTCTCAGTCACCCTCTTCCTCTGCCCAGTGTTTGTGTAAAAAGGGGCAAAGGTAGTTGGGACGTCAGAGAATCCCACAAAATAGAATGCGGTGGATGAATAAATAAGGGGGAATACTGTGTCTCACCATCAGCTGCCCAACCCCCACTCCCTGAAGACACCTCACCCAGGTGATCCTCCTGCACTGGTCCACCCCTAGGAACTGGATCCAAAAATGATGGCGTGTCCTGGCCACCTGGATAACAAGTCCCAGAACTAGCGGGTAAGGCACCCTTTGGTTTCTCACAATGGGCACTCAGGTCTAGCATAAATCCATACTTTGGCTTATCCCAGGAATTTCAATGAACCAAAATGCCAAGGTTAATAGAAGTGACATCTGTAGGGTGAACCTGCAAAAGCCAGATAGCAAATAACAATGCTCTAAGGAAAAAGGTTTGGTGCATCCTTTCATGAGAAGAACAAGAGCTCTTTTTGTATATAAAATGGAAATGGCCACCATATTATAATTCCCATGTTGCAGAGCTCTCTCTCTTCTTCAAAGCAAACAACGCGTTATAATTGCAAAAATCATCATCTGAGACACACACAATATACCGTTCCCGGGGATCTGTAATCCAGGTGGCCAGGACACTACCATTGCTATTGGATCCAGTTCCTGAGGGAGGATCACCTGGATGGCGAGTGGGACACCGAAGGGCGAGACACAGTATCCCCCTTCTAGCAACACCTTTTCCCCATCCTACCATGTAGGATATTCCAAAACACTCACCCCCCCCCCCCCTTTCCTCACAAATACTTTCGGACAACAGGAAAGACAACGGACTAACACCAAAGCTGTTTACCTGGCGTTTTCCAATACCAGGGTCAGGCAAAGTTAGGCAATTGACCAGAATAACACACACCTGACGGCCCATTCACTTCCCCACAGGGATAAAATGTGGAGCACAAGAGCACAAGACGAGCAAGGCAGACAGCACAGCAGTTCAAGAGGAGGAGAAAGAAGGCGCAGAACAAGAGGGAGAAGAGGAGAGAGTCGACCTTTCCCTTTCCGACCAAGGCCCGTGGAACCTCTGCAGAGGGAACGATAAGTCTGCGAACAATAGCCAATGTGTATTTCAACAGATGTGCCTGGTACGCGAGACTCTCCTCTGCTGATTACCAAGCCGAGGAGAGACGCTGTTCTCAGTACTACAAACCTTAACTGCAAGACATCAGAAAGCCAAGCAGTTCAACAAAGTAGGTGAGTCGCGGGGAGTGTCGATAAGAAACTGAACTGTGTTGAATGAAAAGTAGCCAAAGGCTAAATTGAACTTTGAAAAGCAAACGGATACTATTAAAGAAATAGGGGGAACACCAGATACAGAGAATTCCGGCACCATGTGGGTGCTCACGCAGGAAACACTGGGCGATTACCCAACGGTAAAGACTACTTTAACCAGAAGGCCTTGGGAAGAGGCAAAGAACTGTCAAAGTGGTTATACAGGGGACTCGTAAAATCCCATGTACCGTCGAAGGTCTTTCACCGAAAGAGATTTGTGAAAGCTAAGAGAAGTGAAATCTGCATGGTGAAGATAAGTACATGAACATTGTGTTAAAACGTCGGCGAGAGCAAACCCTGTGGAGGGAAGCCGACGGCCAAAAGTTGGCGAGCGTGGACCCGGCAGAGGCAAGCCAACAACCAGGGGAAAAGGCTGTAAACCTGTTTAAAAATACAATAAGATTTGTGAAAGCAGGAAGCATTGTAAAACAAAGGGAAGGGAAGTGCACCCCTTTTTCCTGGCTCCGAGCCCAGCAGGGGTAGATCCAGAGGTGGAAGGTTATCACCCAAAATTCACTGAGAAAGGAACTGTCTTGTTAATTTGTTGGATACGTCTTCTGAGGGGTCAGCGCCCAGGAGAGGGGGAACCAGGGGTGAAGCCATCACCCAAAATGTCCGTAGTGTTACTTGAGAGTATCAGGCCTCGAAGACGAGAGACACTTCATTATGAAGAGACTTAACAATCAAAGAGCCTAATAGCGGATACGAACGGTTAGCTCGTGCTGGGAAGGCTCGAGCATGTGCTGTGCTCCAAAGTCTCACCTTGTCCGTGCGAGACCTTGAGGCAATCACATCCTGAATTATTATTTGTGAACACTTTCTTTTTATTTTGAATACCCTATCCCACACTCTTTCTGTAATTACTTGCTAGGAATTTGCAATAGGTTTTTCTTAGTATAGGCCTTTTTACTTTGACAAGACGCCACAAGGACAGCCTTATTTTTCATTTGATTTTCGATGGTTGCTTCCATTTTAGATTTCGGTTAGGCGTTTTTCCGCCCTGCACTTACAGTTAAATAAATTGTGATCACTTGTGTCTGTCTTTACTGTTGTCAACATCAGTTCCGTACAGATATCCATCTAAATTCCTACAATCAGCACACCCCACACTGTTCACCTATGCCCACAGGACTCTCTCCAGACCCCCCCCCCCTTGTACCTGCGCATGTTTGTTTCCTGTAGATTAGTAAATGTTCCGAAATCTTAATCGTTTGGGAAGGGCTGGGATCTGAAAATGCATCCTAACAGATCACACACCCTAGAACATTACAGAAAGGTAAGTCACATGGCGTTTGATCCACAGTGATTCAAGGGAAGTTATGTCACATGACCTTGACCACCGATGACATCAAAGAAAGTGGTATCACAGAAGTAAAAAAAAAAGAGCAAGCTTGTGATACAAAAAGGTCTGCCATGATATACCATGGGTGGGTTAATGATATGGCAGGGTATGCATGGCAAAACAAACATGGGTCAGGGGCACTACATTCATGTGCAAGTACAGTCCCATACACCATTTGGTGCTTCACACGCTAGGTCTGTTTCATACAGATGAAGCCTCCAATTACTAAGAAATGTCATCTAATACCATTGTATGTCACATATTCTTGGTATTTAGTTTTCCGTAAACGTAAGGTGCAGCCTCTCGTGTAGAGATGCTGCAATCATATCCGAAATCCAGCCTCACATCCTAGGTAATGCCCGAGATACGTTTTAGACTCACCCGGTACAGCCACACATGTGCAGATGCTGCCTTCCACCTATGATCCCAGACAGCCAACCAGCATTCAACTTTTAGGAAGAGAGGTCTGTGGTGTAGCGCCAGGTTCCCACTCCACTGCTCAAGGAGGAACTCTTCTGTTCTGCACCACACTGGATTTTACTCTTACTCTGCACACCACGCTGCAACACCCTGCTGATGTTGTGAGGCTGGGAGGAGAAGTTCCTGGCCCTTTTCACTTCCCTACCTCCGTAGTAACTAATAGGACACCTCAGAGGAGTTAGATGGGGGACATGGTGTCAGAAATGTCTAAAGTAAAGATGGCTTGGTTTATTTTTTGTACATGGTGTCTCCCCGGAGGTCTTCCTTTGGCCCCCCAAATGGAGCCCAAACTGTATTATCCAAGATAGCATGGGCCAGTTCCAGCAAATCATAGTTTATCATGATGCAGGACTTTGATTGTGTACTGGCAGAATGCATTGGAGCTATGACCAGCTTTGTGTAAGGGGAAGCGTGCGGTTCTTTCCTTTTCAATGAGGATTGTAGTGCAGCCCAAGAGACAATAAAAAAAAAAGTTGAATAAAGACTACTCTCCTGGGTCTTCTGCATCCGAGTTCTTGTTCCAAGTCTGGATTTGAGGAAAGCAGGAATGACGATTTATCAGCCCAATGCAGGAGTGCACCTACATGCCCTTGGATGGATTGGGGTAAACAATTGCTGGAGGTCCATTCTGCAGATCACAGAGCCTGTGGATGCACAGAGACTTGAGGCAGTCACATTGGGATACAGGGCAGCAGAGCTAGAAGCAAGGGCTCAGGAGCAGATCTATCCAATATCCACATGAAGATGTGGATTCAGGGGCAAAAGCACCCAGGAAGCTCTTGCCTATTTCCAGAGCCGAACATACAGGGCTGTACTATGAGAAGGGTTCCCGTTTCCTGCCCTAGGTCGTACGGGAGGTCAGCCACCCAATTCCTTCCCATTACTGAAACATTGGCGGGCTCTATGGCTCTAAAACCCTGCCCTTTCCAGATTGCAAAACCTGCAGGGAATATGGTTGATTGGCCCACAGCACCTCCGTTCCAACGAGACACACTACTGAGACCCTTAGGAAGTCGAGTAAGGATTCAAAGGCATGTGACTTTTCAGCAAAATCTAAAGACTTATTTCCCCTAGAATGGGGTGAAGAACATAGGATTTGGCCAGGCCACGCAGAACAGGGATGTCCAGGTCCTGCTGCTTTATTTATAGTGTGGACTTCTAGAGATCCACACTAACCCCTATTGGACAGGGGCGTCCACAGCGTCAGAAACATGTCCATCATGAAGAGAGGCCTCAAACGGAACGAGACACCCCTGAATTGGGCACCGACTGCGTGCAAGACAAATTCTGTGCACTGAAGAGGTGCAGAGCCATCTACAATATCATTCTAGGAGCTGGATGTCTACATCCGACATGTTATGAGTATGCAGACGTAGCTTTGAATTGGTACAGCGGAGTTAGGTGGTGACAGACTACACTTACAGCAACTTCAAATAATTCTTTGGTATACTTGAACTCATGGCCCAGAATGCAGGGCTTCTTTTTGGCCACAGCGCTTCAAGATGGTTCCCCATTCAAGTTATGGTGGAGGCCTCAGAGTAATCTGGTGTAATGATAAGTGGACACCTCTGCATTGCATCCTGAAAAAGTGGCATCGTGAAAAGGTCACCATGGAAATCAAGGGTTTTTCCTATTCCAATGAATGAGGAGTCTCAGAAGAACAGGTCTTCATGGATGTAGATTTGTAGCACATTATCAGCGAAGTAGTCAAAGATGATGCAAGATGGAATTTAGTGCCACCAACACAAACACCTGTGGTCTAGCCCATGCATTTGAGGTATGGAGAACGGGGCTCTGCAGGAAAAGCAGCTTCAGAAGTGGAAAAAGTAACATTCTTTAGAAGGAACGCTTGGGTTTTTCTTCTAGAAATTGCCAGATGGGGCTCTTCGGACTACGCAAGTGAAAACAAAGAGTTGGAAAACTAAAGCAGAATGTTTGGGCAGGACACAGGGAAGAGTATAGCTGTCACGCCGCGGCTGAGGGGCAGACATGGGCTTTCACGTCCCACCAGCCCGAGCTTTGGAAGGCCCGAGTAAAGCTCGGGCATCAGCTTGGGCCGTTAAAACCCATATCTTGCCCCCAGCGGGGGCGTGAAAGTTATTCGCACCCCGGTATTTCCCAGGGTGCGGATAGTCTTTTTTCGTTCGATTGGGTGATGAGCTAGCGCGAGCTCATCGGAGAAAAAAAAAAGTTCAGAAAAATAGTTGCCAGCATTAAAATAGAAAAGGCACCAAGTCTCTTTTCTGTTTTAAAGCATGTTCAAACATGTAAAACATGTTCCAAAATGGCTGCCGTCATCTGAAAAAGGACCTAGTCCCTTTTCTATTTTAATGGCGGCGGCCAGATGGGATGAGCATAGGGGACAGGAGGGCAAGGCTTTCGGTCAAAAAATGCCCTCCCTCTCTCCTTAAGAGAGGAACCGCCCTACCACCTATTCCGAAAAAAGACCAAAGCATGGCTACATGAGCAAGAATCCAGACACTACCCTGCAAATCTCCTGTACACTGTAAACCTGATGTACATTTTATGTATAGACTAAGTCTCGCAGTGAGCATCTTCCCCTGCATGGCTTGGGAGGAGCTTGTCCTGGGATGAGAGATTTCCAGGTTACAGTTTAATAAAGCTGTAGATGACAAGAGGTGGATCAACGCCGAACACCCCACTCATTTCACAAGTGCATGGAGCAGCAAAGGAGGTGTTCAAACGAGGCGTAAACCTTTTACACCTGGCTTACTTCCTCTTTGCCCACTCTGGGGATTGTAAGGTATGTGACAGCTGGAATGTGGGGACAAAATGAAAAGTATGTTCCCGCCATCACATTGTGCACTGCTTGTAAAACACATCAGCTCCGGATTTCAAGGGAATCCACCAGCTTTATAGACCTGCGAAAAGCTGGCAGATTCCACAGGAATAAATGTAGATGCCTCCCTGCCATGCACGCATGTGGCGGGTAGCACTTGCAAACATTTCCAAAATGAGGCTCAATGTAGCTCATAAAGGGTCTCTTGGAAATGACTGCACTCTAACCAAGTGAACACAAGAAGTGTCCCAGCACCACTTTAGCACAGGCGGAAATCTCAGGAGAACAAAACGTGCTCAAAGATCGGAATGGTTTGACAACACATTCCTTGACAGTACACCAGAGCAACAGTTATGGTGTTCTCTCGTGTAGAGGATCTTCCTAATATCCCCCAGATCTCTGGAAGAGTGAGGAGAGGCGACCTGACTAGAAGGGCACTCCCAATATTAGAAGACATGCTTCGGTTGCCTATCAAGGTGTGCCTTCAGTTAAGCTGCTCCCTTGAACTCGCTGCACTCTTTTCTGTGTGTGTGGCGTTCACAGCATAAGGGAATCAGTTAATATAGCATCTAAGACCAAGAGAGGGATCATCATCACAGGATAATGACCCTGACCAAGGTCTATAAGGTTACTAGCACATAATGGTAGTAGCAATACATGTTTGGGAGCTTTGGTACTTAAGTAAAAAACCACTAGTTTAATAATGAGAAGATAAATTGACAGACTTTGTTCGTAAATTAAATCTGGTTTGATTTTGAAATATTTAAATAACAAGCTTGTCTTCATACATTAAGCATTTCAACTGCGCAAACTTGGTTAAACTGGAGTGGGTTTAACATGAGCATGCATTAGGGGATGTGTATACGCTTCTTCTATAAGAAAGGTAAAGGATTTTCACATGTTTTAGCTTTCCCGTTTGTGTACCAATAGGATGCTGCTGTGAAAGTAACAGTTCTCTTGAAGTAGTGTCTTGTTGAAAGGCATGTTTCCTGGAAATTGCATTATTGTTTCCCTGTCTGCTTTTGAAGTCACAATGTTTAGAATGTAGTCAATACCAGTAGTTATTGCCTGTACTCGAAACATTCTGTTTGGCTCAGAGAAGGTCAATAACGATTTTAATGTCCTAATATGTTGTAGTGTGCAATCGACTCAGTTTTTAAACAACATTGAACTATTCGTATTTACGGAAAAACTTTAAAGTGAGCATTTGCATATTCCTAGCTTGCAAAATACAAGCTCGCTTTTCTAGTCCGATATCACATTCCGTATTTGTAGGCAGTTCAGCCCCCGATAAGAATACTTTCTATTCTAGGGGACATTATGTTTTCCGGAGGATAAACTAGGCTTCCTCAATAAAATGGTTGCCATTTTGAGAGAGTGGCACGTGTTTCCAATATCAACACAGGAGTATGAGAACAGACATTCAACCCTCGTTAGTAGTCCCTCTGTAGTTAGCACTTTGTTGCGGTCACAATAGTTGTGTGATGTGCTCCCTCCAACATTTAGTGATTCTCAGACACTACAACAGGAAGACAACTAAATAGTGGTACTATTTAGAACAGGTCTCTGCAACCTGCGGCTCTCCAGATGTTTGGAACTACAACTCCCAAGATCTCTCCCCATTGACTATCCAAGTCTGGGGTGACGGAGATGCAGTCCAAAACATGTGGAGAAGCATATGTTGCACACCCACGGCTTTAGCAAATATTCAATTTCTCATCAAGCCTTTGACATTTTTCTCAATGCTGCTCAGAAGCCAGCGCTTAAGTCGCAATACAAATTAGTAGAAATGGAAAGGGACCTTCATGCAGGAATGGGCAGCCTACCTGTAAGCACTACTGCAGGGAAAGGGACCTTCATGCAGGAACGGGCAGCCTACCTGTAAGCACTACTGCAGGGAACGGGACCTTCATGCAGGAACGGGCAGCCTACCTGTAAGCACTACTGCAGGGAAAGGGACCTTCATGCAGGAAGGGGCAGCCTACCTGTAAGCACTACTGCAGGGAAAGGGACCTTCATGCAGGAACGGGCAGCCTACCTGTAAGCACTACTGCAGGGAAAGGGACCTTCATGCAGGAACGGGCAGCCTACCTGTAAGCACTACTGCAGGGAAAGGGACCTTCATGCAGGAAGGGGCAGCCTACCTGTAAGCACTACTGCAGGGAACGGGACCTTCATGCAGGAACGGGCAGCCTACCTGTAAGCACTACTGCAGGGAAAGGGACCTTCATGCAGGAAGGGGCAGCCTACCTGTAAGCACTACTGCAGGGAAAGGGACCTTCATGCAGGAACGGGCAGCCTACCTGTAAGCACTACTGCAGGGAAAGGGACCTTCATGTAGGAAGGGGTAAGCACTACTGCAGGGAAAGGGACCTTCATGCAAGAGCGGGCAGCGTACCTGTAAGCACTACTGCAGGGAAAGGGACCTTCATGCAGGAATGGGCAGCGTACCTGTAAGCACTACTGCAGGGAAAGGGACCTTCATGTAGGAAGGGGTAAGCACTACTGCAGGGAAAGGGACCTTCATGGAACGGGCAGCCTACCTGTAAGCACTACTGCAGGGAACGGGACCTTCATGCAGGAACGGGCAGCCTACCTGTAAGCACTACTGCAGGGAAAGGGACCTTCATGCAGGAACGGGCAGCCTACCTGTAAGCACTACTGCAGGGAAAGGGACCTTCATGTAGGAAGGGGTAAGCACTACTGCAGGAAAAGGGACCTTTATGCAAGAACGGGCAGCGTACCTGTAAGCACTACTGCATGGAAAGGGACCTTCATGCAGGAATGGGCAGCGTACCTGTAAGCACTACTGCCGGGAAAGGGACCTTCATGGAACAGGCAGCCTACCTGTAAGCACTACTGCAGGGAAAGGGACCTTCATGCAGGAATGGGCAGCGTACCTGTAAGCACTACTGCCGGGAAAGGGACCTTCATGGAACGGGCAGCCTACCTGTAAGCACTACTGCAGGGAAAGGGACCTTCATGCAGGAATGGGCAGCGTACCTGTAAGCACTACTGCCGGGAAAGGGACCTTCATGGAACGGGCAGCCTACCTGTAAGCACTACTGCAGGGAAAGGGACCTTCATGCAGGAATGGGCAGCCTACCTGTAAGCACTACTGCAGGGAAAGGGACCTTCATGCAGGAATGGGCAGCCTACCTGTAAGCACTACTGCAGGTGTCTTTGTACTCTTGGAGCTTCACGCACACCATGTTGAGGAACTGGTCAGAATACGCACTCAGGTCATGCATCAGGTTCATGAGGTCCTGCACCGTCTTCTCCACAATGACCGTGCTCTGAAAAAAGAAAAAGGGATTCAATGTGGACTATCCTCACAACTAAATCCGCAAGAAGACGACAACACGACTTGGATCTGTGCAATCAAAAGGCAAAACACTGGATCGATGTTTTCACCTAAACCTGCAAAGGAAAGTCTCAAGGTCAAGCAACATCATAAAATTAAGGATAATGGAATGCAACAGCGCCTATAGTATGGACAGACACCTTAGAACATTGATCTACGGGTGCATGGGATATAATAGTTTTTTAAACCTTGTGTTTAAGAAATGTCATTTGAAATATTAACAGTGCTTAAATTTTGTGCTCCGATAAATACTGACAATTTAAAAATATTGCTCCTAAAACATCATCGGAAATCATTGATGTGGTGGAGATCGGCAAATCAAATATAGCCAACTTTTTTAAGCGCTTAAGTGAAAGGAACAGAGAAAGATCATACAGTGATTAACCCAGCAATGCAGCTGAAAACTGTGTGGGCATGTGCTGCTCACACAAGCGAGATAAGACTCTACGATCACAGAAGCCCAACACAAGAGAGCTTTACAGCCACATGTTCAAAGGTAAGAAGTGGGTAGCCAAGTGGCTGCAGTATGAAATAACGAGTTACCGGCCCTGTGAAATAAAGCGTGCAGCATCGTGCTTTAAAATGTGAAGTCATTCTTTAACATTGCTTCCAAATTTCACGACAGAAGAAAACGGAATGGACTACATACACTCACAGAAAGTGAGGAAGCAGTTGGTTTGAATACCCTTTCAGGGCTACACCCCCAGTCCTCCAGGCTCTCCTCCTAGTCCTTCCTCACCACCACGTGGCCACAATATTATTTTTTAAACATAGCTTAGAACGACCTTATATGTGCCATTATTATTACATTACTGCATTATTGTTTTGTCTCGTGTCTGTGAACAACATTGTGGGGGGGGGGGCGATTAGGTCACTGGCTACTGTGGTTTACAACCATTCGTTCGCCAGATGTTTTGGTCTACAACTCCCAACAAGCATATCCAATAGTAAGGGGTCATGGGAGGCATAATCCAAAACACCTGAAGAGCTGCAAGGTCTCCTGCTGTGACTGACAGCCATGGAAAAAGTTACCCCTGAAGGTGTGACTACAACTAGGACATTGAAATGAAGCCTAACCAGCAGGAGATTACAGTATTTCCGATGTATAGGACAATGTCCAGCATGCAGGAGTTACTACTCAAGAACCAGGAGTTGGTAGCATATAGCAGGCAACAAATCTAAATTGAGCACGAGATCCAAGCAATGGTACTTTTTCTATCGAGCTTAATAGCAAAGGTTTTTGGCACGTCATTTTTTAAAGAACATTCTTCTATAGGACTCCAAATTCAGTGATTTAAAAATTATAATAATTAATAAATAAAAAATGAAGGGAAACTTTTCTAAACCAGTTACTAAAATGATGCACAGTAAAAGCGAAGTCAACAAACGGGTTTCTGCTCAGTATTAGGACTACGATCAACGCCAGACTGAAGTGGTGCAAAAACAGAAATGGTGACGATTTATTGCATGATTTCTTCATTTTCAAAAAGGCCACTAAAACATGTGAAGAAGAAGCGCATTTATGGGAACTGCAAATGGGCAACGCAGGCGTAATGTCACATGCACATACGTGTGGCACCATTTGCCTTGAAGTCCAAAATGGCTCTTGGTAGAATATTTATGGATGCCAATTAAGGGTAAGCTCGGGGTACCATCGGCTACACCCCTGGAATTCTCCTTGGTCCCCCCTGGCATGGCCTCAGACCCCTGGCCTACTGGTCATCACATTGTGTTCAAAAAGTGATTTTTTTTTTTGCTCAGTGAAAAACACTGTGGGCCTGAAACGAATCACTTTGTTTTCGGCACTAAGTGGGTTTGGTCCCATTCACCAATACACAGAATTAGAGCCATCGCTACAGGTTATTCCCGAAGGAGTGCAAGCTTTACGCTTGGGAAAAAGGAAACTAAAGAGGGGACTTCCTTCTTCCGTGTTTGAACGGGTCAGTTTAAGCACACCATGCCTGTTTGCAGTCTGCTTAAATGTAGTTTGTTTCTTAAGTGTGACACTTCATTGCAAACTTTGTAGACACTTATCTGTACATACTTTTGTACATTAAGAAATTACATTTTCCATCTGCATCCCATAAAATAAAATTATACTAGTTTCACTAAACAAAAATTGATAAAGATGATTTACATTTTCATATTGACAGATAATGTATTCGGTGTTTTGCATATCTGCCTTAACCCCAAAACTGGTTCTGCTAATTAAGAACACAATGCAGTAATCTTAATGAGTTGGTGTAAAACTAAAGCCAAGATGGTAGGAGATTGTGTCTCCTGGGTAAACTGTGGGTGCAAATCCCAGCACCTCCCCTTCACCAGCATGGGCCAGCCTAGATAGAATACTTTACCTCATAGAGCCTCATTTCCCAAACCTTTCAAATTGAGATTACAATGTTTTCAAATTGAGATCACATTGAGGTGATTCAGTTCAGTTTTCACTATAAAAAAGCAAGCGAGCTGCATGCATCTTTCATCTAGCACAGAAGGACTGAGATGATAGCACGTGGGTGACTGAGGCTGCACTTGGCATTTCATCACAGCACCTGGGCTTGTGTGGCTGTAGCTTGCATAAGATCGCGCTACACGGCATACAAGGCCTAACATGGAATAAGGTGGCACAAGTTGGGTGTATGGGGTTGTACTTAGCATTGTGGGGGAAAGATTGGAATTGGAAATTTGATGTACTCCCCTGCCATGTTCAACTGCCATGTTAAAACAACTGTTTTTTGCTTGTGCAAGGTGAGGCGTCAAACATTACTGTGCATGTGTTTGTGATGAAGGCTCTTCTAGCGTGTAGCTATGCTCGCCATGACATCTCTTGCTTCTGACATGTTTCCCTTTTGGCATATGTAAGCGCATGGGTGTAATTTGTCCCTTTAGAAATGTGTATGGGCGGGAGCGATCAGAAGTGAGAAGGGTGCGAACCATGCTCGTTCTTAATGCCCTGTATGGGTGTAATTATAGTGGGGAGTGAGGGGGACAGGTTCCCCCAACTTTTGTGGCATGCCTTTTTGTCCCCCCCCCCCATCTTTTGGTGGGATGGCCGTGGTGGGGGGGGCACATTTTGGCCGCTGCATTAATTGATCATGTAATGGGACAGATTGAGCCTAGCTGGGGTGCCCTGCCAGGCTTGCGCTGTCTCATTACATAATGCAGAGCTGAGCTCAGCTGCTTGTATATTTGTTGGAGAACTGGGCTGCGAGCTGACCCTAGTGAGGGGGCAAATATGGACAATCACATTTGGTGTCAAGGGAGAATCCAGCATTGTAAGAGCGAGGGGTTAGGTGAGTCAGGGAATGCAGTGCGTGTAACAGTTTCATTCACACCCCCAAACCGCCTAACCCTGCCCCAATCTACTTTTTTGTTAACATTAGTGACAGATGACATTTTTACACATAATAAATATAAAACTGCAGAATCATTGCAGATGCAGGAAAGCCATCTATTAGACCTCTGTCCTGCCTCTCTGGGGCAAAATACATGGAAACCTCCTAATTTGCATATGGATTGCACCAACAGTAGTGACTTCACAGAAAAGGACATTGCAAGGAGCATCATTAGTCTTTGATACGTAGAGGCACCATGGAAGTGACCTTAGAATAAGTTGCCATAAGTAAGCCAACTGGCAAATAACTGTGGTGTACAATACCTACTTTGCACTATTGTTATATATGGAGCAACTCTATAGTCATTGGGCTTTTTCATGATATATTAACATGAGCTTTGAAATTAATCAGAATCACGTACAGAGCTTCAGATAAGACACAATGATTAAATTAATTGCCCAGGATCACACACTTTGGTTAAATGGTGAAACTGATTTAAGCAACTGTGCATATCTTCCCAGGTTTAGTTGATATAGATATTTATTTAGGTTTTGCTTTACGTTTCATGTGCTTAAATAGTTATTTCTGGCAATACCTTGAAGCAAACCACATTACATAATAAGGTAGCCTTTCATAGTAAACGAACTGTACACTAC
Organism: Ambystoma mexicanum; assembly: GCF_040938575.1. Taxonomy (NCBI): domain Eukaryota; kingdom Metazoa; phylum Chordata; class Amphibia; order Caudata; family Ambystomatidae; genus Ambystoma; species Ambystoma mexicanum. The sequence continues at coordinate 1,069,504,198 of NC_090936.1, forward strand.
ATACATTGACATAGAAATATGTTGAGGAATGAAAATATTGCTTTAGTTTTATTCTCCCCATCCTGAATGCAAAGTCACAAAAGCATCATGCAGATTAACAGGAGTCTCACAAATCCCCTTTGGGTTTTAAGCCATAGTCATTATTTCATATAACATGCAATATTATGCACCCTTCTCACTTCTGATCACTCCCGCCCATACACATTTCTAAAGGGACAAAAGTCCCTGCTAATAGTCGGCCCCTCCCTCTCATCAGTGACTAGTGGCTCACAGTATAATGCTCGGTTGACACAGAGCAATGTGAGAACCCTCTGCTTGCTGGAGCTCCTTGGAACATTGTTCTGGCAGCGGGACACATGTACCGTTCGGAAAGTATAGGGGGCCTGTTGCCAGGACAATAAGCATGCTGAGCAGGAATTGCTTGGCACACATTGTCCTACCAGTTGGACACCCTTTCCTTTGGGCACCCCCTATGAGGTGCCGAACGGGAGTGGCATCCCACTGACAAATGCCCCGGCCTGACCTCCTGCTCAGTACGCTACTGCTTGGGGTCATTTGAACACAGGAAAACATACCTTCATTAAAATGAGTCAGACTGTTGCAAGTAATTAATGAAATCAGAATAAGCAACCTAATGTGCTGTTTCAAAATCTTGCAGGCATCCATTTTGTATTACGGCTATATGCTTGTTTGAATCGGTGCCCTGGTGGCATAATCAAACACCAGCTCCCTTCCGGCTGCTTGCAGACCCTCATTAGGTGGGGGGAGAGGGGGTGCAGGCTTTTGTACTGTTGTCAATGCAATGCAGTGAATTCTAAAGACTAACTGCAGTGTTATACGTTTCAGAAGACTGGAGTGTCTTTAGAATTAAATTTTTAAAGATACGCCACCAGTCTTATGAAATGTTTAACAGATCATTGGCCATGGACTCTTGTGGTGTAGTAGTTTAAAGTTCTCCCTCGGAGCCACCGTTCGCCCTTCCTCCAACCTGCTCCTTTCTTTCAGTTGTCATGCCTCCACCAACATTTTCAGCAAAGTTACTCGACTGTGTAAGCGTGTTTTAGGCTCCCGCTTTCTTAGGAAAAGCAGCGTTGGCAGATGAAAGTCATCATAATCTAAATGCCTGCCTCAGATCTTGTGTGAATCTTTGAGGAGTATATTGAACTTCACTAAATTTATCACGTTATGCTGTCCTCCCGGATACCAACTTCGTTTTTACATGTTAGACAGTGTTATCAAAGACTTGTATAGTGGGGGTTTGTTCCCTGCTTGCAACATAGTTTCAGTAGGATTTCTTGCCCTGTCTGGACCGCCCCTTCCATTGAAATGCATGTATTTTGTTTGGTTATTAGAGAATGTTGCACGGAGGGAGAGGATTCTCACTTGCACCAAAGTCTTGTGCTGTTGTTGGTTTATTCGTGTCAGTTCTGGGACTGGTATATAGAGTGGGTGAATACAGTTTTGTATGCAGATCATCTGCAGGATTATCATTATACGCATGAAGTCTTAAATCTATCCTTGACTGTTAATAGTTGACATGTTATTGGAGGTATTGGGAATTAGTTGGTTTGGCCTTAACCTTGCCTTTTACAGAGGGACGTTTTCCCAATCCATCATGGTGACAATGGTGCTGGGAGCTAATTGGTTAACAAATTATCTTCAAGGCTCAGCAGGCATTCTAAACTGCCTTTCATCAGCCAAGTTCGAACAGGAAGGTCCTGTGTAGGTGGAGTTCCAGTTTTCAGGCCAAGGTCATATTTTACCGGGTTTTCAGGAGAAGAAGAAGTGTGAGAGTCTCAGTAAATTCTGAGCATCGAGGGACAAGAGAACCAGATTGATTGGTGGGAGTGCAGTGTATCAATTGCTAGAAAAGCAGTGACGAAAAGACTGTTTGTTTAAAGTTAACTTTATGTATTTCTTTCTTCTTGGAGAGACTTCCTCGTTTGTCTCTACAGAGAAAAAGGAGCTCTGTGTTGATTTGGAAGCGTTATGATAGCGCGCATGAACAGTCATTCTAAACAAAGACTTTAAAGTAAAGGTCTGACGAAATTAGTGATAGTAACAGTACTACTGAAGTAAGGTTTACTTTGAAGCCGAATGTCGGCAACTTGGAGAGCAACTGATCTCTGCATTTTAATTTGTGCCTGACGTTGAATAGCGTCTCCACAGCTGTTCCTTGAAATAAATGCCTCGGCTCAAGTAGCGTTTCTCCCATCACGTACTCGCGGCTAAGGTCAGCGATGTGCATTTCTCACAAGAGACGCTTACTGTTTCATGCATGTGGCAATGTTCAGTGCTGGTTGTTTTTACTAGAAATGTGTTAGTGTTGCATGCATGTGGTTAATTGAATGCCGTAGTGTCTCCTCATTTAAAATCTGTCAATTTGCTACGTTATTGAGCATGAGTAGAGACTCTTGGTCATAAAGCAATTAAAGTCTGAAAAAAGAACTTGAATATAAGTTCAAATCAATTTTATAATTGAAGGTGTAAATTAGATGCAAAGGAAAGAAATATAAGAATAACTTTACTAGTAAAGAAGGCAACATAAAACACAGCAAGTCAACTGAAAGAAACCGTTCTAAAAAATAATCAATCAATCTGCAAGAGGTTACTGAACTCAAAGCCAGGTTATTAAGACTCAAACAGTGAGTGACTCCAATCAGTTTCCTAAGGAACTTCCATTTCTCCAGTTTAACTTGCAGAGATTAACAAGTTTTAAGTACAATTCCAATCCAGGAAGAGTTCTTACTGGGAATAGGTTGGTTGTCTTCACTACCTTCAGAACTGATAATTCCTCCGAGCCTTCAGAGGAGGGATACAGGTACATGTTTTTAATAAGGGAATTGTGCTCGGAGGGTCAGGGGTTAAAGGTGAAAATGAACGTGTTTGTCCTTAATTACTCCCTGCAGATTTCTGCCTAGCCAGGAAGCAGAAGTTTGTTATTTTCTCTACTTCCCCTTGAGGGTGTTTGTTTTTTAGCGGATTTTCAAAACAGTTGTTGGCCATACGCTTTGGGGGGTCTGTGGGGTTCAGTAGCTCCCACGGATCAGGACCAGACATTATGTCCTGTTGCTTACTTTATACTAATACATTGTTCACCAATCCACCAGAACAGTCAGTGGTCATTTTTCCACGACCGGTTTGGTGCCTCATACGTCAGATTCCTGCTGCTCTGTGGGCAGGTCCAAGGGTCGCCTGCGCTCCTCCCGGTAATTCCCATGGGCCCAAGAGAGACTAATTCATCAGAGGGAAAGCTCGCCAGAGCACCTGGAGACTCTGGGAGGGCTGACAGAGAAAGTGCAGAAGAAAGTGCGAAAAAGTGCCGACCGAAAATCGTGGGTTGGTAAAACACATGTAATTGTGTCAGTGTATTGCTTTTCAAGTATTGTTAGAAATGGATTGGGGTAAATGTTTGTCTCTGAAATTTGAAGTCTGTTGTGAGCATCCAAGGATACAGGAGGGAAGTGCTCTGCCTATAGACCGGTTTATCTGAATAAGGAAAAGCAAAAAGCGATTGGCCACCGCAGATTAGAACAAAAAATGTAAAAGCAGCGCATCCATGCACCCTACTGATTTAAGATAACATGAGACTGCTGCGTCAGTCGGAGTAGTGTAGTATGGATTAGGGCCTAGGGCGAATGTGTTCTGTATGAGTGTCAAGAAAATATTAGGATGAAAGGCCTGTGGTTGTCTTAGTTAAAACCTATACCTTGATACTTGAAAACCTAAATGTGCAACTCAGTTGCAACTCTGCTTTATATTTCACACTCTTCTCTAACCTAGTACGAGAGCTGCAAAAGGCTTTGTTTCTACCAATTGTGTGTCTTGTCTTTGACCCTTAACTACCCAGGTTTCTGAAACAAAGCTGAAATACTGCTCTTCATTGTGGGATGGGGGAATTCAGGCTATAAACTACCGGTCATCTGACCAACTCTTGCGAGTGTCACTGAAATTTCTGTACTGGGGAGGAACGGGGACCAGGTAGTAATAACAGAGCCTCTGATTAGACGTGGCTGAGCTGTCAGTTATAAGCCATACCCAGGACAACAGTTACGGGACACAATACCGTCCCAATGCAAACAGAGTTAGGAATGGACCTGTATCCGTAATAAGTCATACCTCGTTTTACCCCCGTGAGAATGGGTTCAGGGCAGTCTAGATAAGCACCACATCCTCCTAAAGGAAGTCCAGTACACTTCATGTTTACTCACTATTCGCCCCAAAGTATGCAGGTACATGGATTCATGGCATGACTATACACAGAGTGAGTCACCTGGACACTTCCCCCAGGAAGGCACATTTGACTTAGTCAAAATAATGAATTTACTGAAGGCATTAGAAAAGAAAGGTGCACACCAACGGCAATGGGACAGTTATCTAGATTGGTATACCAAAGCTTCTTAGAGACATACCGAGTCCAAGACCCAGGCACTGAATGACACTCAAAAATAGATCCAGGAGCAAGTTAAATCCCTGAAAACCGAGTACTCCAACCTAAAGGTATGGGCCCACAAAGCAGGGTACAAACAATGAAATCCTGTAATCCAAGGAGTCCCCATTAAAGTAAAGTCCTGAAGACATTTTGGTCACTTACAACCCTGCCATTTTAAATGTTACAGCCAACCAACAAATGGCTAGCCTAGACTCTACCCAACCGCCAACTTTTTAGTCCACCCCAATAAACCCTATGGTCGGCCCGTTCACCCCTCAAATACAAGAGCAGATCGCCAAACTTTTTTTGCCTTCCTCAGGCATGTTTGAAGGGTTTCTGAATTTGACACCCAATACCAGTGCTGGGGCTTTGCCACTTAGAAAACTCCCAGGAAGAGGCAATACTTTAGTTACTGTTTATGCCACCTGGAGCGCTACCAATTTGTTTAATATTTTTCTGAGATTTCCAAAAATACAAGACCCTGTTAAATTGCAGGAGGAACCTCAGGTCATAATAGATTGCTATGACCACACTTGAGTAATTTGAATCAATTGTTGAGAGCAGTGCTGCCCACAGATACATTTACCTTGCTCAAAGTTTTGTGCCAATTGGCCAGATGAAGAACCTGCCATGTCTAGGAATTTAAAAATGTGTATTAATAGAATGTTATAAACTACGACTCAAATCTGTCCTTGAAATACTGATTGGTTTAATATAAATGCATGAGCTAAACCAGGAGCTCAGGTGTCCTCCTTTTTTAGGGGGCTGAGTTGCAGAAGGACTAAACTATATATAACAGTGGGAGTGCCACAAACCAGCTACCCGTCCTTGCACACGGAGGTGTCACACAGCCACAATCAAAACATTCATATAGCTGACAAAGCTAATATAGACAGGGGGTACCAAAAGATGTAAAAAGAAAAACATTTTAATATTATCTAATAAACCTTCGTACAAAACACAAAACAATTTATAAAAGACCAAAATAATGAGTCGGTAAAGTCAAGTAATGATAACACATGAGAAAGACCTGCCTTTCACAAATCAGTCTTGGCAGATGAACGTGAGGTTAGTACTTCCATGTGAGTGAATATACATCTTTAACAATCATTATCTTCTTTCAACATTCTTTCTTCTCATTATTAGCATGTCTACAAAAAATGTTGTGTCTTTTGGTACCGCTGTCTATATTAGCTTTGTCAGCTATATAAATGTTTTGACTATGGCTGTATGACCCCTCCGTGTACAAGGACGGGTAGCTGGTTTGAGGCACTCCTCCTGTTATATATTAATATAAATTCATGCAAGCGAGCCAAGGGAGAAAATCCTGTGGAATATCTCAAGCATTTGAAACAAAACTTTGAACAATGCTCTCGGATTGTTGATGTAGCCCACATAGCACCTCAAGCTGTGGTGGCTCGGTACGTTATGGGTCTGCAACTTAAGGTAGCTAAAAGAATTAATGCAGTATTAATAGGAAGGGGAGCCACATGACTTTCAGGTTGTCGTGGAGACACTTGTCACTCCGTGTTGATCTATTCGATGTACCATTGTTGAATCCCCACCTGATTCTTTTTGCTGATGGGTCTTGTATTCGCGTCCCTGAAACTGGGGAATTGGTCTCTGGTTATTCTGTATGCACTCTTCATGCTGTTGTAGAATCATATTGATTACCTATAGCAAAATCAGCACAAGTTGCTGAACTCGTGGCTCTCACCCATGGTTGTTGTCTGGCCCAAGATAGATCGGCTACGATCTATACAGACTCTAGGTATGCTCACGGGGTGCTACAAAATGTCTGAGTCCTCTGGAAGCAGCGTAGCTATTTAACATCTATGTGCACCCCAATATTAAATGGAAAATATATATCTGCTTTATTGAATGCATTGCTACTTCTTGCAGTTTACAATAGCTACAGCTGTAAGGGACATGATCCCTCACAGCCATTTTGCAGCTCAAGGAAATAAACTAGCAGATGGTGCAGCTCGCTCATTGTCCTGAAATGGGCCCCTAGCTCCTAATACATTTCTTGTTTGTGTTGCCGTTCCACTGTCACCAATCACTTGCCTTTCCAGTCTGGCAATTCTCCAAGATCAAGCCCCAGAAGCGGAAAAGGTGACCTGGATTCAACAGGATTGTAAGTTAGGAGTAGATTCCTTGGTTCTATGTGATTTTACCTACAACTTTTTATTCGAGGCATGTTTTACTGTAACCAAATCACTGAAAAAAATATCAATCTTTTAATCATTTTTTATTTGTGGGGGCTCACCTGCCCCCTCAAGCCTGTTTCCATAGGCCCCCCCACCTGTTTTAATCCCTTACCCCCCGACCCCAACATATATATATTTTTTAATTAGGGATTTTTTCTGTGATTTGGTTTCGGTAAAAAATCCCTCGACTAAAACGTTTGCTAAAACCACTGGATACGATTCCCTCTGGCGCTCTGCAGATAGCCACCTGGTCACACCTAATGTACTTCTCACCTTCCTGATCTGTGAAGCTCACAGCATAGCCCATTCAGGTAAAAATGCCAGGGACATCATTTAGGGGTCGACAGAGGTCGCAACAGCGACCTCTGGGGTCTCCCTCGCGACCTCTGTCTTATTAAAAAACAAAAAAAAAACCTTTTTTTTTCTTTTTTTCGTAATGCAAGCTCCTGGACTGTGGCCAGCACCATGTGGCTCTTTACTTCTGGAGTGGCTGGCTTTCTTGTTCAAAGCAGGGGAGGAGCCACTCTCGGAACTGGTGAACACAACAAGTAAAGTATGAGGTCGGCAGAGGGACTACCAGAGTCCCAGAAGAGTGCACACGCTCAAACATGGATATAAACGCACTTTGGTAGAGAGGGTCATACACTGAGAGGAACACAAGAAAAGGTTGCTGGGCTGAATCAAGGTGATCCTTGCGTGCTGTGCAATGCCCTGGGTGAGTCTATCCGTTGTTGCTCTGCAGGCTAGTGGGCGGGGGCAGCTGGCTGCGCCGTGTGTTGGTGCGTAATAGCCAGCTCATGCTGTATGTGCTACAAGCACGTGGCTCTCAATAGGGCTATTAGGAACATATTCTTTGCAATTGAAAATAAATCCATCCTCCCTGCATGTCTACAGATCCCCGGCCACTACTTTCATATGGTAGACTTCGAGAGGAGCATCCACCAGACGTCCACCAAATCTACAGTGAAACCTAAAAATAGCATTCGCTATCTGCTGCAAAGAATGTAAGCTCTTAATGTTTTGGTGGTTTTGTTACCCTGTTATCAAGAACCTTATGGGCAACATCCTCAAGGTCTATACCGCCGACTTTAATTCAACTGCGGTCCCTGTTAATCACCATTACTTTTTTTCTTGGAACCATTGCGCTGCAGATTTTTGAACCAACAATATTCTTCGAAGGTGAGCAGTCCTTATTTTACTGCATTCTCATTGTACGAGAAAATGCCTCTATTGCGTGAACAACCGGATAGGAACCCTAATGGTCACAATCCTGGGAGCATATCCGCCCATGGTCTGCATCCATCTGTCCACATCATTAATTAACAAGTTAAACTGGATGGGCAATAATGCTTTAATTTCTCACTCCACAGGACATGTGGCCCTTCTCTGTTGCCTCCATTTGCAGCCATACCTGACTATCATGGTAGTCCCTGTGCATATCCAGATTAGCTTTATACAGATCTGTTGGGTAAATATCTGCCATGCGCCTTTCCAGATGACTGAGAATGTTGATCATTAGTATCTCACAGACGATACATATGGTAACGATACATCCTTGTATGAAATGTACATCACATTATAGTGATATCGTAACCATATTTTTCGTAGTGTACAATGCTATGTGATGCCACTTCCTGTTTTGTCAATGGGTGAAAGGTCGTGTTCCATTGCTTCCCGTGATATCACTGTGGGGCGGGGTCTAATGATATCACCTCCTGTGATGTCATCAGGGGTCAAGGGTCGCGTGATGTCACTTCCGCTACCCCTGGCATTTTGGTGAAATGACGTCCCTGAAAAATGCTATGATTGCATCAAGATTGGATGGCTCTTGGTTTAGATGAAGGGTTATTATGAAAATTGTGTCATATGTCTAACATATAATGTTGGGAGTGCAGTACCCATGAGGATGTCTGCATGCCCTTTACCAGAAGGTCCATTCTTGTACATGCAGACATAATTTATACAGCTCGCCGCCTGCATGAGCTTTATTTGTTGCTTGGTTCGTCTTGACATATTTTCTGGATGGGTGGAGGCATACCCAGGTAGAAAAGAAGACGCTGTCACTGTGGCAAGAAAGTTTTTAACAGAGTCAATACCTCGGTTTGGATTGCCTCTCAGTATAGACAGCAACTGAGGTATGCATTTTACTGGTCAAGTTATTAAAGAAGTGTGCAAAGCTTTAGGAATAACAACAGTTCCATTGTCCTTATCACTCGAGGTATTTAAGTTGAGGCAGTCTAAAGTATGTAAAGAGACAAGATTGAAATGGCCCCAAGCCTTGCACCTGGTTCTGTTTGCCATGCACAATAATCCCCAGCATAAACAAACTGTCTGCCCATGAAAGCCTCACTGGTCACCCTATGAGAATGGGAACTCCACCCCCACCTTCAAAGTCTGCCATTAGAGGACAATGCAATACACCAATATTGTTAATGTTGATTAAACCGTCCGATTTCTCCATGTTCAGGTCAGTCAAGCCCTGCCTGAACCTCGACACCCTCTACAGCTAGGACACTGGGTCCTGGTGAAGGTTCACCATTGGAAATCTGTGCTCCAGCCTTGGTGGCATGACTTATTCAAGGTCATCCTAACCACACACACTGCAATGAAGTGTGCTGGCCTCCTGGCATGGATCCATATAGGACATTGCCGCAGGATTGCCACCCCAACGGATGGCACCACCTCCGCTACGACCAATCTTCCTAGGTTTGACACCAGTTCCACCACTCCAACACTGGTGATGCTGCCAATTATTTGCCAATGTCAGGCTCTTCCAGTGTTGCTGGAATGTAACGGCCAGTACCAGAAGGCTAGGGGCGCAGCCCTCGATTACCCAATATGCGCACGTGCAGAGGAAGGATCTGCAGCTTCTGAATATCTACCACACAGGGAGGTACCTGCGGAAGCTATTGCTAGGGCTCTTTTATTAGATGGCCGAAGTACGGGAAGAGACGACCCCGATTCAGACCTCACTGTTGACATGCCACCTTCAGTGTCTGAGCTCTCTGGACCTCTCAACGCAACCTTCAAAAGATACGCTTTGCGATCTGTGGAAGAGCTCCTGAGAGTCAAACTGGCAACTGGCCAAGGAACTAGAATCTGGATTTGTACCTTCAACAATGATAAACCTCCCTGAGGTGGCAGTGCACTGGCAGAGAGTAGACGCCACCACTGTTGATACACCGATATCTGAAAGTTATGGCCCGTGCTGGTATCATTTGCTGGTCATTCCTTTTGTTCCAATGACGCTCATATGCACGTGGCTCTGGTACCTGGGATACTTGTAGTTTGGACCTTTAGGTGGAACTTTCGATTCTAAACTGTGGATTGAGGATTTCTTTGCTCAGTACCCGATTCCTGGTGGAACTTTTGAACGTTGATTTGTACTTGCTGCAAATTCACACAGCCTATAAAACTTTGAACTGGAAGTTTTGGTCCAGCAAACTTATTTTACTTGTGTCGTGCACCTTAGCTGCCTTGATAAACTAAATCTAACTTTGTCTTGAAGGCACACACTTTTGTGCTGGTGCTATGCCCGGATTGCTGAAATCGGACATTTGAGGATTGGACCTAGTGTACACTATGTCTGGGTATATTTCTTTATCATTGTGATATTCAGAATATTGATGTATTATTACTTGACCATGACTGATGCTCGTCGCACCACTTGTCATGAAAATGACAGTCTTTCTGCACATCCCTGGGTTCATGATAAAAACACTTGTATCTCTCCTGGCAGTATGCCTGCATTTTCAATCTTACTCATTACTGGGTATGTGCCCATTTGCCACATGACTTATCCTCTAGGTTCCCTATTGCACCCATCCCCTTTCAATGGGGGGAGGTTTCTTTGGATCTCAAGTTGGTTACTGTGACGAATTGAGGGAATTCATCCATTATCCTGTGGGATGTTCTGACCCACTGGCTCTACCCTGCAACATCACAGACCACGCTGCCAAAACCTATCATTGGGCTGCCCACGGAGTGAAAAAGAACTGCTTGAAAAGGCAGTGCTGCATTGCCAGGAAAATCCAGAAGTGCTTAAAATCCGTTTTCCTTGGCTGTTGAAAGTGCAAAATCATGATTCCCAAACAGCAGAGAAGATCCAACATCCTTGTGGGGTGTTCAACATCTCCTTATTTAAGGAATCCCCATAAGCACAATGTCAGGAGAAACACCTTTCATCATAAAAAAAATCCACATTCAAAAGGTGCTTGCTTGGAAAAATACACCTGCGTCCTAGCTGTCATTTCTTATACTGTCATTTTAAAACTTGTGTCTTAAAATCAAATTGTAGAAAAGAAGAGACTTGCCATCAAAATCAATATGGGTTGCTACAATTCAATTTCTATGTTTTAAAAAGACTGGAATGAAGAGATTTGTGTGTATATTTATAGAAAATGTAAATTGTATTTTAGAAAAGACCATTTTAACCAGTGTTTAAAAGTGAAATAATGTCAGCCACACTGGACTTCAAAGACATTCCACAGCTGCTCCCAAACAAAGGAATCTTCCTCCTGCTCTCTGCTCAGGAACTGGCATTGAGTTGTTAATGAAAGTGGGAGGAGATTTTGACCTGTTGCTCTGAGTAGGGACAAAAGACTCCCTTGACTGAAAGGAAAAGCAAATTTGGGCGTCAACAGAAACCAACTGTTAAGGAAGAGAGACTCAGGTTTCTCTTGGCCCAGCCAAACCTTGGAGGCGGAGCTAGACTGATATGTGTACCTGAAACTTCAAGGAAATATCTTTTTGGAAAAAGACTCATAGAAAACTGGGAAACATTTGGAAAAATCTGTATTTTATAGGTTGTAAATATAAAAATGCTGCTCACAATTTGAAACTACTCTGAACCCTGTGCAATATTCAGAGACCGGACTATCAAAATGTTGATATTGTAGCAATTGTGATAATGCTAGGAATATGAAAATTTACAGGATTATGCCCAGATGTCATGTGCATGTATGTGGAAAAATGTGTACAGATCTGACACTGGGTATCCAACCAAAAGCGCGAAAAACTGTCAGTTTTGAACCGAAACTCTCAAGAAGATGGGACTCGGACGGATACGTGCTTTATTAAATATGTGTAACGCTCACCTGATTCTCGCAGAGGCGCCGGTCTTGACTGGGCGACTACCGTATCTCCAAAGGTGATGTGTAGCACCCGGTTGGCTCTTGGGCTGGACCTCTGTGCACTGTATGCCTGACGTGTAGAGTAAGATGTCTGCAGATAGAAAATATGGGGTTAATGAACTGGGGTTATTGGGGTGTCCCTATCTCTTTCCTCTTCTCCTCTCCTGTAGACCCCCAAAGGTTACCGCTCTCACCTTAGGTAAGTGAATGCCGAGCTCTCCATCTGCCTCGGGGCAGGGTGCTGTAACCAGTTTCTTCACTGGATAGGTAGCGCAGGCCTCTTGACTTCAGAGGACTGCTGTCCGTCGTTTACTGCACGAACGGTAAGTTTCGAGTCATTCAAATGTCTTTAAAGTCTTTAGTAATGATGTCTCTTGTTTTGCAGGGTTCCGGTGATGGCGGATGACGGGCTGAAGTGAGTTGAAGATGGAGCCCGTGTGATGAATAGAAGCGCCTGGAAGCACGTAAGTAAGCGCTTGTTGCCTGCTTCACGATGCGCTCTAACTGTCTTTTTATTTTGCAGGTACGAGTTCGGAGCGGCTGCAGGGTGCCGGAATACCCACTGGATTAGATGTGGAAAGGAGTAATGGCACGTGAGTATTAAAGTTCCCCAATGTCTTTAAACGCACCTTGTTTTGTCTTTCAGATGCGGGATGCAGCGCCGAAGGCCTCCGGATCGTGCAAAGAGTTGGTAAGCTTTTGTCTTTCAGATGCCGGAATGCAGTGTGAAGACCTCCGGAGTGCACGAAGAGTAGGTAAGCCTTTGCCTTTCAGATGCCGGAATGCTAACCTGTTCTTTCTTGTCTTTATAGGTGTTGCTGAAGACTGGATTCAGGATGGTAAGCCTTTGCCTTTCAGATGCCGGAATGCTAACCTGTTCTTTCTTGTCTTTATAGGTGTTGCTGAAGACTGGATTCAGGATGGTAAGCCTTTTTCCTTAGGCCCAGGACCGGATGCAGAAGACACGATGAGCGTTCTGCTGCAGAGGTTGCAGAATAACGCAAAGCAAGATTCATCCACCGGGTGTGGTTTAAATAGCCTCCTGTAGTGCTTCGGTGTCTCCTTCCACAGCCACGCCTAGGTAAGAAAAGAGTTCCTGCTTTCCAGAAGAGTTCCAGTGTTCTGAATCTAGGGAGTGGCTCCAGCCCCACCCAACAGGAAAAGTAGTTCCAAACAGAAGGGGATCAGAGGCTCAACTGGCAGGCAAGTAAGCAGCATGGTCTGCTGCAGGTAAGTCCACCCAAGCATTATGAGCCCGGCGCTTCCAGCGCTGGGACTGGGCATATTTATGAGCCTGGTGCCACTGGCGCCAGGACTGGGTCCAAAAGGTCCCAATTGGGACTGGTTGGCACTCGGAACCTGGGTTATGGATCTGCTTCCAAGGGAGTTGGGAAAACCCTGACCTTTTGGAAGCAGAGATCATGACAGTACCCCCCCTCAAGGCCCCTCCCAAACCGGGCTTCTCCGGGGGTTTTGGCTTGTCAGGAAATGTTCGGTGAAATCTTTTGATTAGGCGAGGAGCGTGGACATATTCAGCAGGTTCCCAGGATCTCTCTTGGGGGCCGTAGCCTTTCCAGTCAATTAGGTAGAATAATTTAGATTTGGAGATCTTGGAGTCCAGAATGCTTTTAACTTCAAACTTGAGTTCTCCATCAACTAGGATAGGTTTTGGAGATTTGGTTAGTCGGGTTTGAGGTTGCACGGGTTTTAATAGAGAGACGTGGAAGACCGGATGTATCTTCATGTGCGGGGGCAAGTCCAACTTGACCGCTACTGGGTTTACTATGGTAGTGATGGAATAGGGACCAAGGTATCTTGGGTTGAATGTGCGTGGCCCTTTTAGAGATAGATATTTGGTGGATAACCAGACTTGATCCCCTACTTGATAGTGAGGGGCTTCCTTCCGATGTTGATCTGCTCCTTTCTTGTATTGTTCTTTAGCCCTTTGAAGGTGAGAAACAGCTTCCTTAAAGGCTTGGGTGATTGTAGAATGCAGGTAGTCTACTGCTGGTGTTTCAAGATCTTGGAGGGGATCCAACTCCGAGGTTCGAGGGTGACTGCCGTACAAAAGAAAAAACGGGGTTTTCCCAGTTCCCGAATGGACAGAGTTATTGTAGGCATATTCGGCTATCCAAAGGATATCTTTCCAAGTTTTTTCAGTTTGTTGCAGCATGCAGCGTAAATACTGTTCCAGAGTTTGATTGGTCCTCTCGGTTTGTCCGTCAGTCTGAGGGTGGTGACTGGTCGATAGTCTCACATCAATTTGAGCCGACCGACAGCAACTTCGCCAAAAATGAGAAATAAATTGACTACCTTGATCCGAAATTAGAACCGAAGGAAAACCGTGCAGTCGGATGATGTTTTCGAGAAATTCTCGGGCCAGAGTTGCTGCTGTTGGCAAGCCTTTGAGCGGAATGAAATGCGCCATCTTGGAGAATAAGTCCACGATTACTAGAATCGTATTGTATCCGGAGCATGGAGGTAGATCGGTGATGAAGTCCATAGAAAGCGTATGCCAAGGGCGAGGTGGGATGTCAATAGGGCGTAAGAGGCCTGCTGGTCTTTCCTTTTGACTCTTGTTTTGGGCGCATACTCCACAGGACATTATAAAGTCTCTGATATCTTTCTTCCAAGACGGCCACCAGAAGTAGCGCTTGATCTTTTCTGAGGTCTTGGCCATACCGGGATGACCTTCCATTAAAGAGTTGTGATAACAAGAGATTACTTTTTTCTGTAAATCTGTGCTGGGTAGGTATAATCGTTCTTGGAAATACAATAAGTTGTCCTTTACTGCAAAGTCCTTTCCCTGCAGATGCCAATTCTGTATGTCTGCTGGAGTTACAAGTTGCCTGGCTTTATCCTTAACTTCCTCTATGGATTCGGTGGCGATTACACCCAGAATTCTTTGTTCGGGAATGATTGGTACAGGTTTGGGGTTGATCAAGTGTTCTTCCACTCCCATCCGAGAAAGGGCATCAGCTTTACCGTTCTTTGTACCAGGTCGATAGGTAATTATGAAGTCAAACTCGGCAAAGAATAATGCCCAACGGAGTTGTCTAGAGGATTGGGCTTTTGCGGTTTTCAAATATTGCAGGTTTCGGTGATCCGTAATCACAGTAACGGTGTGTCGGGCCCCCAGCAGGTAATGCCGCCAAGCCTTAAAGGCAGACTTGATAGCCAGAAGTTCCTTGTCAGTAATCGTGTAATTGATTTCAGGAGGCGAGAATTTGCGGGACCAAAATGCCACGGGATGCAACTGATTGGTTACCGGGTCCTTTTGTGATAGAACTGCCCCCATGGCAAGGCTTGAAGCATCAGTTTCCACGATGTAGGGGAGTTCGGGGCGAGGGTGTTTTAAGATTGGTGCAGAGATAAATTTAGTCTTCAAATCCTGGAAAGCTTGTTCCGCCTCGGTAGACCATTCAAAACGTTTGTTTTTCTTTAACAAGGCAGTGATGGGCTGGACTATTCGAGAGAATTCGGGGATAAACCTGCGGTAAAAGTTAGCGAAGCCTAACATGCTTTGCACACCTTTTACGGAGGATGGTGATGGCCATTTGAGAACTGCATCGACCTTCTTCGAATCCATACGCACTCCGCCAGGTGATAATATGAATCCCAAGAATTCAACTTCAGTCACGTTGAAAACACATTTTTCCAACTTAGCGAAAAGTTTGTGTTGACGCAATCTTTCGAGGACCATTTTCACGTGTTTCCGATGTTCAGATTCCGATGAAGAATAAACGAGGATGTCGTCAATGTAAACAACAACACATACATCTATGAGCTCTCTGAGGACATCATTCATAAAATATTGAAAGGCGGCCGGGGCATTGCAAAGTCCGAAGGGCATGACCTGATATTCAAATAGCCCATACTTGGTGCGGAAGGCCGTCTTCCATTCATCGCCCTCTTTTACTCGTACCAAGTGGTAAGCTCCTCTAAGATCCAGCTTTGTATATATGCATGCTTTTCTTACTTGGTCCAGGAGTTCAGGGATCAAAGGTAACGGATATCTATTCTTAACGGTGATCTGGTTCAGGGAGCGATAATCGATACAAGTTCTAAGGTCTCCTTCCTTTTTTGGAACGAAGAACAAAGCTGAAGAAGCAGGGGACTTGGAATGACGAATAAACCCATTTGCCAGGTATTGATCCAGCTATTGTCGAAGGTGAAGGTTCTCAGGCTCGGTGAGGGCATAAATTCTACTACAAGGAGGAGTAGATCCAGGTATCAGGTCTATCTGGCAGTCATAAGACCTATGAGGAGGTAGAGAGTTAGCCTGATCCTTCCGGAAAACATCTTGGTATTCTAGGTATTCGGGAGGTAACTGGGGAGTCTCTGAAGAAATTGCGGCCAGTGCAACACCAGGTGGAGGGTGACAAGTAGAGACACATTCTGGAAACTGGACCGTTCTTGCTCGCCAATCGATCAGAGGATTGTGTTTCTCTAACCAAGGTATTCCTAGAATAATCTGAAACTGAGGGGCCTTGATCACATCGAACACGATCTTCTCATGGTGTCCATCTTGACTTACTAGCGTCACCTCTTGAGTGGTATGCGTTACTGGCCCGGAGGCTATCTCCGTACCATCCACCGTAGTAATGACGTCCTTTACAGCCTTGGGACAAAGAGTTAGATTCATCCTCAAAACCATTTCATGATCCACATAATTGCCGATGGCACCGCTGTCGACGTAAGCTTCAATTGCATGTAATCGATCCGGGTTATCAGGGCTAATGAGGACCATAGGTATCACGAAATGCGAGGTCACAGAACTGGTTTTCACGCTCGGCAAGAGGACCTCTATTCTTGTCGGGCGAGGTCGTTTCCCTGCTCAGAGTTTGTAACTTTGGTAACTGCAGCTCCTACTGCCTTCTTGGCAGGTTTCACCGGACAATCTCGAAGAAAGTGCCCTGAGTTTCCGCAATATAGGCATAATTGCAACTGTTTCCTCCTTTCCCGCTCCCTTTGTGTTAGAGGACCTTTCAGACCCCCTATTTGCATGGGTTTCCTGGAGTCTACTCCTTTGGAAGGAGTTGGCGGTTTGGAAAATACTCGAGCATCAAACTTGGAACGATCGGCCTTCCTGTTCTGCAGCCTGTGATCTATTTGAACGACCAAGTCTATATAATCCGAACAGTCTTGTGGGGGATTCACTACTTGGGCTAAAACGTCTTTGAGCTCTCCACGTAGACCTCTATAAAACAGCGTAATCCTTTTGTCCTCAGGCCATTGAGTTTCCACTATTAGTCTATTGAAAGATGCAATATAAGCCAAAAGGTCTTGATTACCCTGTCGCAACGAAAGAAGCTCATTGTCCAAGGCCTGCCCCTGTGAATGTCTTGCGAACAGTTTTTCCATACTAAGCTGAAAGGCTTGAAAATCATGGAGAACCGGATCATCTTGATTAACTAGAGGGATCGACCAGTCTGCCGCATTGCCACTAAGGTACGAAAGTACAAAAGCTACTTTTGCTTGATCAGTTGGAAAGGCTGCTGGCCGGCATAAGAAGTGCAACCAGCACTGATTGATAAATACTGCAAACCTCTTTGGGTCACCAGAAAATCGTTCGGGCGGAGCCAGAGGTACATTCCCAGGTAGGTTGATCTGCACTGGATTCATAGAGGATGTTGAAGGAAGATTTGCCCCTGATGCGGGTAACGGGGTCTGTCCGGCTTGTGACTGTAGCACTTGTCTAGCAAGATTGTCTGTTCTCTCCTTGGAAATAATTAGTTCCCTTCTTAGAGCATTCGTTTCCTGATGAGCTGCATGCACTTCTGCCCTTAGTTCCCCAAGTAACCGGGCTAGGGGGTCAGTATCCGAGGTTTCCATAGCGCCTGGGCGAGAGTTTTGCGGTGGGCTTTGCGTTCTGTAACGCTCACCTGATTCTCGCAGAGGCGCCGGTCTTGACTGGGCGACTACCGTATCTCCAAAGGTGATGTGTAGCACCCGGTTGGCTCTTTGGGCTGGACCTCTGTGCACTGTATGCCTGACGTGTAGAGTAAGATGTCTGCAGATAGAAAATATGGGGTTAATGAACTGGGGTTATTGGGGTGTCCCTATCTCTTTCCTCTTCTCCTCTCCTGTAGACCCCCAAAGGTTAACGCTCTCACCTTAGGTAAGTGAATGCCGAGCTCTCCATCTGCCTCGGGGCAGGGTGCTGTAACCAGTTTCTTCACTGGATAGGTAGCGCAGGCCTCTTGACTTCAGAGGACTGCTGTCCGTCGTTTACTGCACGAACGGTAAGTTTCGAGTCATTCAAATGTCTTTAAAGTCTTTAGTAATGATGTCTCTTGTTTTGCAGGGTTCCGGCGATGGCGGATGACGGGCTGAAGTGAGTTGAAGATGGAGCCCGTGTGATGAATAGAAGCGCCTGGAAGCACGTAAGTAAGCGCTTGTTGCCTGCTTCACGATGCGCTCTAACTGTCTTTTTATTTTGCAGGTACGAGTTCGGAGCGGCTGCAGGGTGCCGGAATACCCACTGGATTAGATGTGGAAAGGAGTAATGGCACGTGAGTATTAAAGTTCCCCAATGTCTTTAAACGCACCTTGTTTTGTCTTTCAGATGCGGGATGCAGCGCCGAAGGCCTCCGGATCGTGCAAAGAGTTGGTAAGCTTTTGTCTTTCAGATGCCGGAATGCAGTGTGAAGACCTCCGGAGCGCACGAAGAGTAGGTAAGCCTTTGCTTTTCAGATGCCGGAATGCTAACCTGTTCTTTCTTGTCTTTATAGGTGTTGCTGAAGACTGGATTCAGGATGGTAAGGCTTTGCCTTTCAGATGCCGGAATGCTAACCTGTTCTTTCTTGTCTTTATAGGTGTTGCTGAAGACTGGATTCAGGATGGTAAGCCTTTTTCCTTAGGCCCAGGACCGGATGCAGAAGACACGATGAGCGTTCTGCTGCAGAGGTTGCAGAATAACGCAAAGCAAGATTCATCCACCGGGTGTGGTTTAAATAGCCTCCTGTAGTGCTTCGGTGTCTCCTTCCACAGCCACGCCTAGGTAAGAAAAGAGTTCCTGCTTTCCAGAAGAGTTCCAGTGTTCTGAATCTAGGGAGTGGCTCCAGCCCCACCCAACAGGAAAAGTAGTTCCAAACAGAAGGGGATCAGAGGCTCAACTGGCAGGCAAGTAAGCAGCATGGTCTGCTGCAGGTAAGTCCACCCAAGCATTATGAGCCCGGCGCTTCCAGCGCTGGGACTGGGCATATTTATGAGCCTGGTGCCACTGGCGCCAGGACTGGGTCCAAAAGGTCCCAATTGGGACTGGTTGGCACTCGGAACCTGGGTTATGGATCTGCTTCCAAGGGAGTTGGGAAAACCCTGACCTTTTGGAAGCAGAGATCATGACAATATGTGATTTGAATATGTATTATTAGCAAGTTGGTGATATTGTAGATATGCTTCCTATGAAAAATAGATTTTCTGTGTAGGAACAAAGGGGAGGTTTTTCCATGGATTGTAAATTGCAGCATCACTATAACACTTGATTTCCTTCTCAAATCAGGAGAGGGAAAATACTTTGACCCATCAGATCCCTAGAGGGTGGGCTTAGTATTATCAGCCTACCCACCCCTTCGGGAAACACATAAATAGGGACTGTTTTAGGACCTAAAACACACACATATTCACCCATCAACTGATTTACTGGCAAAGCGCTCAGCAGGAGAACCCAGATCCAAGACTCCAGAACTCTGAAAGCAGAAGGCCCAATTCCAAACCTGAACCCTTCTCAGCTTGGCCTTTAAAATCTTGCAACCTGATTTTCACCCCAGACTTCCAAGGGGCACATCAAAAATTGAACAGCCTGGCTGTGCTGTTTTCTGCTTCTTGCCAAGAACTCTTGCCAGACCCAGATATCCAAACCAGTAGAGCAGAGCTGAAACCAGATAGCTGTAAACTCCAGAGCCAACCCGTCAGATCCAGTCCAGAGTGCCGTGCAGAGACCAGAGTGCCGTGCTGAGTGCAGAACCGGGTGCCTGAATCCTGTCTGGTGGGCGAGCCGAATTCCAGTACAAAACCTTGACCAGATCCTGACGGGCCTATTCCAAAACCATAGTTGTGAGTATTTAGCATAGAATTGTCCATAGCCAATCTCTTATCCTTAAGTAATCCTATCCAACCCATTCCAACATATCCAGAATTGCATTGTAGAATCTCTTTTGTCTGTTCTGAATCTTTCCCTCATCCATATAGTCCTTTGTTAATTGTACTGATAATATCATGCACTAATATAATTGCTGAAGAAAGACAAGTGTCTCGGTGGGCAAAAGTCAGAGCGGAGGCGCCCTGTTCTGGTGGCTGTACCGTTGGGTATCTTGCATCTTCATAGTCTCCTTAGTGCCAAGAAAATTATTGTTTGTAATATTCAAAAGCGCATCTTTCATTTGAAAACCCTGACTCTTTCTGAAAAAAATCAACCTCTACTAAAACCTTCATAACTGAACCGTACATGCTAGAAACAAAATATAAGTGTCAAATCGAAGCTAACATCCTCAGCTTCCAAACAAACCTAAAACCGCATTCCAACTCCTTGTAATTTTCCTGTAATCAGGTTTCTCGCGCACTGAAAAGTTTGCCGCAAATCTGCATTTGGCTAAATTTCAACACATGTAAAATGGCTATTTCTTGCATTCAACCTCTGAATTCGGTTTCCTATATGCTAGTTATTCAATCCTAATTGCTAGTGTTTACCTGAAGCTATCCAAAGCGGCTCCCACTAGTTTTGAATCCAATTTAGAGAATTAAATTCATTTTTAGCATTTTCCCATTCATTCAAAACCACATTCAAAAGCATTTGTCCTGTTTTGAAGTCATTCCTGTTTCTCTCTAAACTTGCTGGGGGGAATTGGGATTGAAACTGCATTTGTAGAGTGTTTATTCCTGAACCATGTTTCTCTCCTTCCATCTCTATATTTCATATTAGGGGATGGATTGAGTAGTATCAGGGGGAAGGAGTGATTACATTGCATTTGATTGAACACACAAAAGTATTATTTCTGTGCTGCATTAATTTCCTATCAAGCGAAACAACCTTCTTCTTGGTTCAGTGAGACCGGGGTGGAGGGGGGGAATTAAAAAAGAGGGGCGTGATATAAGGATACATCATTCAGAAATAAAAGAACTTTAGACATAAAAATATATAATTAAGGGTTCCAGCTGGGCATCACACTCCAGGCATTGACTTAGGTGGAGTGCTGGGTTGAAACCACTTACAATCCCCAAGGAGGAGCCACCCTATGTGAGGCTAGGGAGGTAAGCCTGCTCCACAACAACTTCCCTAGGGGTCAAGGAAAGTGGTACCTCGCTGGGAGAGACACCCACCCTTCGGAACAAGGACTCTCATTCCCGTGAGGAACCCTCTGGTGCCTTCAAAGTGAGGGCCTATGTGGATTTGTCTAACATAACGGTACATTATCAGTTCCATAGAGATGAAGTGAACTTATGCTATCCACAACAGAAAACAAACACTACCCCTTTAAATGAGTCCTGCCAATGGATTATGGTGAGGATGCTGAAAAGGGATGATATGTCAAGAAAGAAAGGGGAAAGGCGAGACAGGTAGAGAGGCAGTGAAAGAGGGCGAGAGGAGCCAGAAAGCAGAGAACACTAGAGGAAGCCCTCTGTGTGTAGCAGAGTGGAAGGATGCGTACCTCTCGCAGAACGCAGTAAACCATTTGAGCTCCAACGTGGAGACAAAGACGCAGCGAGACTGGCATATGAGAATGGAAGAAAGCACAACATGATTAAAGAGAGTTGGGTGGGGGCGTGACCACACATTAACAGTGGTGGGCAGTCCGCCCGTAGAACAGCGCTAATACCACTGACGGGAGAAGCCCACTCCCGACCCGAGACACAGCACAAGTTTGATTCAGAAGACAAAAACGAAACGCATGTGAAACAGACGGCGCCGCAATTGAACCAGGGAGTCTAGAAGAAGCAGAGTCCAAGACCTTAACAGTTAAATTACTTCTTGGAATAGAAAGTAATAAAGGGAACAAGATTAGTGGACAGTTAAGAGGGACTAATAACTCAAATAAAACTCATCCCAGTACTAATAAGAAATGTATTGGAAATAAGCTGAGGAATGAAAAATATGTTCATGAAAGACAGAGCTGCATGAAATACCCAAAGTAGGAGAGTAATAGAGTTGAAAAGCTGTTGCCTTGGGAAAAAGGAAAAGTCAGCTCAGGTCTCAAAGATAAGAAAGAGAATTTAATAAATAAAGACATTTGGGAAACAAGCACCCAGGAGACGAGAAAGACAAAGCTCATACAAGAAAAAGCACTCTGGGAAGAGAGGCTAGAGCCTGACAAGAAAAAGGAACTTATACAAAAGTAAGATTGGTGGTGCAAAAGGGGAGAGTAAAACCATCCGTCCCTACAAGAGTTACAGGACTTATTCCAGAAGATAACAAGAGACTATTTTGGATGTGTTCTAACAAGTGAAACTAAAGAACATAGAAAATACTGTGACAAAACACACCAACCAGGAGAAGGGAGTCATTCTCTTGGCCTTAATTAGTTACATTAGTAGTATGGTCAGATAGGTTACATTTGGACAGTGGATGAACTTGTTTTTGGACGTTCATCCTGACTGATGAGCACCTTAGTAAAAAAGGTAGGGACCACACCTTAGATCTAGGGAGAGTTCGGTCTTATTTTAATTTAGACTATATCTGTAGAAATCAGGACAGTAGGCGAAGTGGAGTTTTGTAGACCTTTATTACACAATGTCTTAACCAAGGTAGTTGGACTCCAGGTTGACCCCACAGTTACTTCACTGTGAGTAAAAGGCACCAGGAGTTCCTCTTCTCTTTGATTGTCTCCTACTCTCACGGACCCGGATAGGCCAACCAGTTGCTCTCACTCTCCTCTCCTTCTCCCTGCAAAAAGCAACAAAAACGCCATTAGGCCAGTCCCTTTTATACCTGGGGTTTGGAGGGAAAAAGGGCCAATCAGGGACAACTTCCCTCCCCCCCTGTTTGATTGGTGGGGACCCTAGGCACCCACCCTCTATGAATAGTGCTGCCTCCTCCCCACCTCCTCCTTTATTCTGGCTGCCTGGCTCTAGCTTCCCCTCCCTGCTGTCAGCCACACCCTCTCCATTGGCCCCGCCCCCCCAACACCGCGTCTCCCTCGAGGCATGTCCCCCGGAGGCCCGTCCTGCCCGAGGCCCCATGCTACCTTTCTGGGTCTGCCCTGCATGAGGTAAGGAGGGGGTTCTGGTTGGCTGCCCCCGATGGGTCCTTGCCCAGCTGTCTGGCGCACCTCCGACGCCGAGCGGTCGGCACGAGTCGGGCTCTCTAGTTCCCGAGCCTCGCCGACGCCGGAGGCCGCCGAGGTACGTTGGGCTCGCGGGTCTCCCAGCCGCAGCGCCAGTGAACCCGGTCCTCGTGGGCACACGCGGCGCTGCGGCTGTGAGCACCCGCGGCGCCGCGGCTGCAACATCGGCACTGTCGCGGGACGCCGACAAGGCTCTCCCTTTAACAGGGACGCCTTCCCGGCGCCCACGTTCGGCGCCGCACACGCCCGCGGCACAGCGAGCTCCTCTGGCCGTGTGTCCCGCTCTCCCTCTCCGTCCACCCTCACATCCCCACATACCCCCACCACAGATCCAGGCCCGTCGGGCCGGATCGAACTCCTGGACAAGTAATCCGCCACCAGCTGAAAGCTGGCAGGTCTATGCAAGGTAACGAAGTCGAAGGGCTGGAGGGACAGGAACCACCGTAGAACACGTTGGTTGGTGTCCTTGTGTCTCGCCAACCACTGCAGTGGTGCATGGTCGGTATATAACGTAAACTTCCTCCCCAGTAGGTAGTATCGCAATGAATCCACCGCCCATTTAATGGCGAGACATTCCTTTTCGATAGTGGAATACGCTAACTGATGCGGAAGGAGCTTCCGACTGACAAAACAGATCAGTCGCAGGAACCCGTCTACCTCTTGCGTCAGGACCGCCCCCAACCCCATGCCAGAGGCATCCGTCTGCAGAAAAAAATGCTTCCGGAAGTCCGGGCATACAAACACCGGGTGGGATGATATACTGTGCTTCAGTCCCTCAACGGCCAGTATGGCGGCGTGATTGGTTGACAGGTCTGGGGAACCCCCGTTTTTCAACGCCTCGGTCAGTGGCGCAGCCAGGGAAGAAAAACAGGGAATAAAGCGTCTATAGTACCCTATAAACCCCAAGAAGGCCGTAATTTGTTTTCTGTTAGTTGGTACTGGGATCCCCTGAATAGCCTCGATTTTGGACACCTGTGGCCGAATCACGCCGCCACCGACTATATGTCCGAGGTACTTGGTTTCCTGGGTCCCCAGTACTGATTTCACTGGGTTGATGTGGAGTCCGGCCTGGGTCAGGGTGCCGACCACCTTGCGTAGATGGGTTAGATGGTCATTCCATGATGCGCTGTATATCACAATGTCGTCCAGGTAGGCTGCAGCGTATTGGTCGTGGGGCTGTAGGAGGACGTCCATCAGCTTCTGAAAGGTGGCCGGAGCTCCATGCAACCCGAATGGTAGCACTTTATATTGAAAGAGCCCCTGTGGTGTAGCAAATGCGGTTTTTTCTTTGTCAGATTCCCGTAGTGGGATCTGCCAGTATCCCTTGGTGAGGTCCCGGGTACTGAGGTAACGGGCAGCACCCAACCTTTCCAGCAGTTCATCCATCCTGGCCATGGGATAGGCTTCGTATTGGGATATCAGGTTGAGTTGCCTAAAGTCCATACAAAATCGTACAGCCCCGTCTGGCTTGGGTACGAGCACGATTGGAGAACACCATGCACTGGTTGAGGGTTCAATGATATCCAACCTAATCATTTCTTCGATCTCTTTCTTAATGATCAACCTTCGGGCCTCTGGGATCCTGTAGGGTCTCAGCCGGACTATCTGTCCGTTTAGGGTTTCGATACGATGCTCCATTAGGTCGGTCCTTCCAGGTAAATGGGAGAAGGTGTTGCGGTGTGGTTTGAGCGTCTCCAGGATCTCGTTCTTCATGTGTTCAGTGAGTGTTTCACCCCACTGCACCGCATCCAATTGGCCGGTTGCGTGTAACAACCCTGTATCCTGGGTGGTCAGAATATCGACCGGTGCAGGCTCGTTCCATTTCTTTAGTAGGTTTATATGGTAAACCTTATCTGATGGGCTTCGGTCAGGTTGGTATATCCGGTAATTCACTGGTCCCACCACGTCCTTCACCACATAAGGACCTCTCCACCGAGCCAACATTTTGTTCGTACTGGTGGGTAGTAACACCAGTACCTTATCCCCTGGTTCTAGCTTTCTTAGGCGACAGCCCTTGTTGTATGATTTCTCCTGTCGGTCTTGGGCTATACTTAGATGGGATTCCGCTAGTCCCCTTAAAGTAGATAGATGGTTCTTAAGGTCCTCAGCGTACTCGGTGAGGGATGTTTCCTTAATGTTTTCCCAATCCTCCTTAACCAGGTCTAGGATTGTTCTGGGCTGTCTTCCAAACAGTAGCTCGAATGGGGAGAATCCTGTCGAGGACTGGGGGGTGTCCCTTAATACCATAAGGATCAGGGGTATGACTCTATCCCAGTCCTTCCCCTCTGGGCCTGTTACCCTCTTCATCATTTTCTTTATGGTTTGGTTGTACCTTTCCACCAACTCATCCGTTTGGGGGTGGTAGACTGAGGTACGTAGACGTCTGATCTGTAGTCTTTCACAGACTTGTCGCATGACAGCTGACATGAAGTTGGTACCCTGATCGGTGAGGATTTCGGTGGGTAGGCCTACCCGTGCGAAGTAGGGGATGAACTGGTCACATATTTGGTTAGCCGACGTCCCCTTTAGGAGGAAGGCCTCGGGGTACCGGGTGGCATAATCCACAACGACCAGCAGGTATCGATATCCACGACTGACTGGCTCGAGCGGGCCTACCAGATCTATACCTATCCTTTGAAAGGGTATGGTGATCAATGGCATCCGCTGCAGAGGCGCTTTGGCTGGCTTTTCCCCACTCGTCAACTGGCAGACTTTGCATTCCTTACAGAATTTCGCCACCTCCCCATAGACCCCCGGCCAATAGAAGCGTTTTAGAATGTTTTGCTGTGTCTTTAGGGAGGCCATGTGGCCGCCACAAGGGTGATTATGTGCCAACTGGAGGACAAGGCCCCTGTGTGTTTTGGGTAGGAGTAGTTGTTCCCTCCGTGTACCTCCCTCTTCTTGGTAAACCCGATAGAGTAGGCCCTGTCTAGATATAAAACCGGCTCCCTTGGTCAGGTCTGGGTCCCCATTAGTGATGGCCCTTTCGCGGGCCAATGTTAAGGTAGGGTCCGTCAGGGTTTCTCCCGGATGGAATCCTCATGGTCTTCCGGGTTCCAGGCTATCCGTTGGGTGGCATACATGGATGCGCACTGAGCAAGGCGGGCTTCCCTTCTTTTCCTGGTGGGTCTCTCTCGTCCCTGGGTGTTCGGGGGGATGCGCTCCCTGGCAAAGGGTGCTTCTTCCCACCATCCCTGGTCTAGGGCCCTGATAGTCTGGTGGAAGTGGGGTAGATCGGTCCCAATCACCACTGGGGCGGGTAAGGAGGGGAGAACGGCAGCTATCATCCCTGCAATGTTAGGGCACACCTCTACTGTTATGGATTTCATGGGGTAGGTCCTTACATCCCCATGTATACACCGAATCGGGATACTAACATTGGCGAGGTAAGGAGAATCACTTACGGTTGGTAGTACCGCCGTCTGTCGACTTCCACTGTCGAGTAGGGCCCTGGCTTGGTTCCCGTCTACCCGGACGTCCATCTCGTAGAGACCTTGGCATCTTGGTCCTTGCTCGGTCCTCATGAATCCGATCTCCATCGGCTCGGTACCTCTCTTCCGGGGACAAAACCGGGCGATATGGCCCCACTCACCACAGTCATAACATTGCGGTTGTCGGTATCCCGTGGACAACTGGGTGGATCGCGGGTCGGGACCGCTCCTCTTCTCCTCGGATCCAGAAGGGCATCCTTCCGTTGCTCTCCATTTGGGAAGCCCTCCTCGCAGGCTCTTGGTTGGGAGGGGTTCCAATGGTGGCATTGGATTGCGAATGGGAGATCCGACTCCGAAGGGTTTACCTGCTCCCCCTGCCTTTTGGTAGGCCGACGCTATGTCCACCGCCTCAGATAAGGTGGGCCTGTGATGTTGTCGGACCCATCTTTGCATCGGCGAGGGTAGGGCCTCAATGAACTGCTCGAGGGTGACTTTATCTAAGACATCTTGGAGACCTGTTCCCGGTACTTGTAACCATTTCTCGGCGAGGTCCTTAACTCGGTAGAAGAGTTGTCGGGGGTTCTCACCCGGTTTGAGTTTAGTGTCGCGCAGCCTCATTCTGTAGGCCTCTTCGTCAAGTCCCAACCGGTCCAATACTGCTTTTTTGATTTCAGCGTAAGGCTTGGTTCTGTTTGGGTTAACGGCCTGGTAGGCACCTTGCATGATGCCAGACAAAAGGGGAGCAACATACTGGCCCCAGCGGTCCACCGGCCACTGAGTGTTTCGGGCGATTCTCTCGAATGTGGTGAAAAAGAAAGCCGGGTCTTCACCTTCCTTGAACACTGCGGAAGGGACCATGGGCTGGTTTCGGGTGCCGGTGACAGCATCCGTCAGGTGTTTTATCGTCTCTTGGTGTTTGTCTTGAGAAGTGGACTGCAGGGTACCTTGCAATTGTATGGCCTGCTGAAAGGCTTGGCGATCAGCGGCCGCCTGCTGGGCCTGAAGTTGGAAGAGCTGTTGTAACTGTTGTTGCCCTTCTGACAGTGCCTGTATTATTTTCTCCATCGTGTTCTCCTTAAATCCTGCCGACTACGCCACTTGTAGAAATCAGGACAGTAGGCGAAGTGGAGTTTTGTAGACCTTTATTACACAATGTCTTAACCAAGGTAGTTGGACTCCAGGTTGACCCCACAGTTACTTCACTGTGAGTAAAAGGCACAAGGAGTTCCTCTTCTCTTTGATTGTCTCCTACTCTCACGGACCCGGATAGGCCCACCAGTTGCTCTCACTCTCCTCTCCTTCTCCCTGTAAAAAGCAACAAAAACGCCATTAGGCCAGTCCCTTTTATACCTGGTGTTTGGAGGGAAAAAGGGCCAATCGGGGACAACTTCCCTCCCCCCCTGTCTGATTGGTGGGGACCCTAGGCACCCACCCTCTATGAATAGTGCTGCCTCCTCCCCACCTCCTCCTTTATTCTGGCGGCCTGGCTCTAGCTTCCCCTCCCTGCTGTTAGCCACACCCTCTCCATTGGCCCCGCCCCCCCAACACCGCGTCTCCCTCGAGGCATGTCCCCCGGAGGCCCGTCCTGCCCGAGGCCCCATGCTACCATTCTGGGTCTGCCCTGCATGAGGTAAGGAGGGGGTTCTGGTTGGCTGCCCCCGATGGGTCCTTGCCCAGCTGTCTGGCGCACCTCCGACGCCGAGCGGTCGGCACGAGTCGGGCTCTCTAGTTCCCGAGCCTCGCCGCCGCCGGAGGCCGCCGAGGTACGTTGGGCTCGCGGGTCTCCCAGCCGCAGCGCCAGTGAACCCGGTCCTCGTGGGCACACGCGGCGCTGCGGCTGTGAGCACCCGCGGCGCCGCGGCTGCAACGTCGGCACCGTCGCGGGACGCCGACAAGGCTCTCCCTTTAACAGGGACACCTTCCCGGCGCCCGCGTTCGGCGCCACACACGCCCGCGGCACAGCGGGCTCCTCTGGCCGTGCGTCCCGCTCTCCCACTCCGTCCACCCTCACATCCCCACAACATCTCTTGCTTAAAAAGTCTTCACAGCCTCTGTGTCCTCCTTCTGAACCTCCACATTACCCAGTCCCAAGGCCCAGGACCATGTAGGGATGCTCATGGCCAATTGAGCTTTACCGGCACTCTGAATTTTTCCCACCCCAGACCAAGTATGCACTAAGCCAGAAGCACTCCGCCTATCCTCCCCAGCAATTCGTCTCATATGCTACACCAACCCAGGTCCTCTGTTGATGGGAAATAGCAAAGGTCATTTATATGTCCACCAATTCCAGCCTAGTGATTAATAATGTTACATTTGCCTTTGGCCGTCATTTTTCATTTTCCCAGTACAGGTACGCTACGTATTCCTGAACCTATTTAATTTGTGCGGACAAAGCTTATCCCTGGCTACACATTAATTGGGGAGTTGTTACATGGGGTATATGCTGCCCGCAATGAGTCATACTCCCACATTCCCAGCCCAGTCTCGTCTCAGTAGTAGTACTGTCTAGGAAAATTTTGTTGCGCGGTGATATTTTATACCAGCCCTTGGGATAAAGATCGTCTGACCCAATTGTTATGGTTGGTGGCGGATATTGCATTTTATAGTCCTTTCTGGCATGTGAGAAAATATTGAGCATATTATGATCATTAATGGCGTGTGGGGTTTTAAAAGATATAAGATGTCCGTAAGTGAACATTTGAGGCTGCAGAGGCATAAGAAAGAAGCGATCATAGCCTATGAAAGTTCTGCTCGGTGCACCCCAGTATATATCCTGGCGAAACCAATTATACATTGTGCCAGCACCATAGTTGGTATATGCTTGGAAAATAAAATAGCCCATGTCTGCTTTAGTACCTATTGTCATTTTTCTAGCACTACATTCATTGTATTATTTTTACTTATGTGCTGTCCCTTCCTGTCATTCACTAGGGCCTTGAAGTAATTCATTTCAGCAACATAACGGCACCGTACACAGGGCCAAATGACAACTGATGCCACTTCCACGAATGACATTGGGAATGTGATACCACTTCCTGTGATGACATCTGGTATGTGATGTCACTTCCACTACCCAAAGCATTTTGGTGAATTGACATCCCAAAGAATGCTGTGCTAAGCTAGCCACGCTTAAAGAGCTTGCAGTTATCGCTACAACTCCAACATTTAACGTCAATTTCAAAAGCACTATTGTAAATAACCTGGACAATTCAGATGGGTGACCACCAAACATAGATGGATGGGACTCAAGATTATACAAACTGCTTGCTCTTTCGCCAGTTTTAAAAACTGGAAAAAAATGATCTTATGAGAGTCAAGCTCATCCAATTGTTATTGTCGTTGTTAACTTGGATTAATTTACAGTTAAAATTGGAACAATCCAAACCGTTGAACAAGTTACTCTCTTACCTGGTAATGTTCTTTCGATGGGATGGGCCGACGACGTATTCCCAATCTATGACAGGTAATCACCAAAGCTGTGCTACTTCGGAAAATGTTCGGCGTCTGCGTCGATGACGCCGATACGCTGTCCTCGAGGGCCTCCGTCGAGCCGACGTCACCGGATGTTATAAGTAGGACGCATGACGTCCGTAGTCTCAGTTGGAACAAGTTACTTACCTGTAACTGTTGTTCTCCAGCATGGGTCTGGCATGGATTCACATGCTCATGAATATTCCCCGTCGTCAGGCTGGGAATCCTCGGTAAAGAAAAAATCAGTATCAGTTTCGTTTCTGATCTGTCTTTCGTAGTAGTAACCAATCACTGATCTCTGCGTCATACTGACCACAGCCAATGACTGCCCTCTACCTAAGCCCCGCCTCTGGCAGACATCTTCAGATTTGGTAGCACGTGAAGAGGCAGTATGACCAAGTGAAGAGCCGCAGAGGGGTAGGCGGGAGGGTTCTCATGTGAATCCATGCCAGACCCATGCTGGAGAACAACAGTTACAGGTAAGTAACTTGTTCCTTCTCCAGCATGGGGTCTGGCATGGATTCACATGCTCAAAAAATATAAGAATATATAGCAGTAAACACATGCACAACCACGGGGGTGGCAAAAGGCTCAACATTAAGCAATACAAAAAACTCAACATTAAGCATCTCTTACCTCCTCACCAGGCTCACCTTAAGCGAACAGGTTGCGCAGCACTGCTTGGCCGACCCTGGACTCCCGATCTACGCAGTAGAATCTCGTGAAGGTGTGCGTCGACCTCCACATAGCAGCCCTGCAGATGTCCAGCAGGGGCACACCAGATAAGAACGCCGTAGTAGCAGCGATCGCTCTGGTCGGATGGGCTCTCGGACGGCCTGGCAGCGGTCGGTTAGCAAACCGGTAGCAGTGCATGATGCAGCCGGAGAGCCATCTGGAAATAGAAGACTTCGAGAGAGCCTTCCCTTGATTCACAGGTCCAAAGTTCACAAACAGCTGTGCTGTCCTCCGGAAACTCTTTGTGCGGTCCACGTAGAACTTCAGCGCTCTAGCCACATCCAGCGAGTGCAAAGTCCTCTCGGCCGGCGACGAAGGAGACGGGAAGAAAACAGGTAACACCAAGGGCTCGTTAAGATGGAAGTCCGACGGCACCTTGGGCATAAAGGAGGGGTGCGTCCTAAGCACCACCCTCGAGGCATGGAAAGTCAAGTACGGTGCTTTGCAGGATAGGGCCTGGATCTCTCCAACCCGTCGTGCGGAGGTAATGGCCACCAGGAATGCAGTCTTCCACGACACAAACTTCATCGGTGCGGACTGCATCGGCTCGAATGGGGGCCCCATGGGCCTGGTCAGCACCACGTTAAGTTCCCACGCCGGGGCCTTCACCGGCGGGAACGACCGGAACAGTCCTTTCATAAACTCTTTTACCAGTCGATGGGACCACAGGGACGTCTGTCC
Source organism: Ambystoma mexicanum (assembly GCF_040938575.1). Taxonomy (NCBI): domain Eukaryota; kingdom Metazoa; phylum Chordata; class Amphibia; order Caudata; family Ambystomatidae; genus Ambystoma; species Ambystoma mexicanum. Next base: position 1,069,535,572 of record NC_090936.1, read on the forward strand.
TGTGGTTCTGGTATATCTGGAGATCGCCGCCAGATGAATCTTAATGGATGCATGGGCTAGCCCAGCCTTTGCCAGCGATAGCAGGTACGGCAGCACTTGAGGGGCCGTAATCCGTAGGGGGTTGATCTTCTGTGCTCGGCACCAGATAGAGAACCTCTTCCACTTATGACCGTAGCATTTGAGAGTCGAGGACGCCCTGGCCTTTGCAAGAACCTCTCTGCAATCGGCCGGTATATCGTAGCCTCCAAACTCTAGCGCTGCAGGAGCCAAGCCTGCAGGTTCAGCGACGCCGGGTCGTGGTGGAAGATGGCGCCTCCTTCTCTGGAGAGAAGATCCGCGTCTGCCGACAGCTTGATGGGAGGGGACGTTGACAAGTCCAGAAGGTCCGGGAACCAGATCTGCCTCGGCCACGCCGGTGCGACGAGGATCATCCTGCACTGGGACCTCTTGAGCTGGCTGATGAGTCGAAGCAGCAACGACAACGGAGGGAACGCATACAGGTATAGGCCGTCCCAGGGGAACGAGAATGCATCGCCCATGCTTCTCGGCTGGGGAAACCTGCTGGCGAACCTCTTGCACTTCAAGTTCGTCGCTGTTGTGAACAGGTCGATTTGGGGTTTGCCCCATCGTCGGAAGAGTTGATCCACCTGATCCTGGTGCAGTTCCCACTCGTGACACGCGCGCAGCTCCCTGCTGAGCGAGTCGGCGATGGTGTTGCTTTCTCCTGCCAGGTGGAAGGGAACCAGGAACATCCCCTGGGCGACCACCCAGTGCCACAGATCCTGTGCCTCCTTGGATAGGGCTGGGGATCTGGTGCCTCCCTGCTTCCGTATGTAAAACATTGTCGTGGTGTTGTCTGTGAAGATCCGCACCACCTTGCCCTTGAGCGACGGGAGGAACGATTTGAGAGCCCAGAACACGGCTCGGAGTTCCATGATGTTGATGTGCAGGAGCCTCTCCTCCGGGAGCCAGAGGCCTCTTGCGTGGAGATCTCTGGTGTGGGCGCCCCAACCTTGCAGGGAGGCATCCGTCGTCACCGTCTCCTGGTACGCCAGCGTCTGAAAGTCCTTGCCCGCCGTGAGGTGCGCTCGAATGCCCCACCACTGAATCGCCCGCCGGAACACCTCGTTGAGGGGGACACTGTCTTCGAAGGTGCCCGTCGCCTGCATCCAACGGGCGTTGAGAAATTCTTGAAGAGGGCGCATCCGTAGTCTGCAGAGGCGCACCAGGTAGATGCAAGAGGACATCATCACCAGGAGGGACTTGATGGACCTCACCCTGGCCACGTCCGTGGCTAGCAGGCGCTGCACTTTGCCTAGAATGGTCTTCGTTCGTTCTTCCGACGGGGCCGCCAGGCGCCTCACTGTATCGAGCTTCGCTCCCAGAAACAGGGCCACCTGCGACGGCACCAGGTGGGACTTTGGGTAGTTTATGGCGAATCCCAGGTCTGTGAGTAGCTGAACGGTCCTCGCAGTGTGTTCGACGGCGAGTTCCCTCGTCCTTGAGCGGATGAGCCAGTCGTCCAGGTAGGGGTAGACGTGAATCCCCTGCAGGCGCAGCCGCGCCGCCACTGGTGCTGGGCACTTGGTAAAGACCCTGGGGGCCGACTTCAATCCGAACGGCAGTGCTCTGAATTGGTAGTGGCATCCCTGGACGACGAACCTGAGGAACTTTCGGTGACTTTTGAGGATGGGAACGTGGAAGTATGCATCCTCCAAGTCCAACGACGATAGAAAGTCGCCTTCCTCCAGCTGTCCCAGTACGTGCTGGAGGGTGACCATCCTGAAATTTTGTGACCTGATGTATTTGTTCAAACGACGAAGGTCCAGGATGGGGCGCCAGCCGCCCGTCTTCTTCCTGACGAGGAAGTACCTTGAGTACACCCCAGAGCCCCGGAGCCTCTTCGGGACAAGCTCGATGGCGCCTTTCCTGAGCATCGCCCGTACTTCCAACAGCAGTTGCGGGACGTGATTTTCCTTCCTGGCCACAGGTGGAACGTGAGGGCACTTCTTCAGGAATTCGATAGAGTGTCCTCTTGCCAGGGTATCCTGCACCCAACGGTCGGTGGAGATGGACTTCCACACGCCGACGAAATTCGTCAGCCGGCCTCCCACCGGGGTGCTTCGGTGGGGGCCCGAGACCACGGCCGGTTCAGTCCTGTTTGGAGGTGGTGGCCTTGACGCCCTGGCCACCTTGCCGACGGCGGCGAGGAGCTCCCTGCTTGCCGCGACCCCTGTAGGCCTCCTGAGACGAGGAGTGTGCCGCCTGGCGGTAGGACGACGAGCCACCGCTGGATCCCTTGGAGGCACCCTGTCTGCCTCCGGAGCTCCGAAAGGGCCGTCGTTGCTGAAGGGCTCCTAGGGCGCGGGCCGTCTCCGTGTCTGTTTTTATGGCTTGGAGGGATTCGTCCACCGCCTTCCCGAACAAGTTGCTGCCATCGAACGGCATGTCCAACACCCTGGTCTGGACGTCCTGACGGAAGTCGGTCGCCCGGAGCCAACCCCGTCGTCGTAGGCAAACACCCTTGCCCAGCTGGCGGAACCCGCTATCGGCAATATTGGTTGCCACCGTTATGGCGTGGTCCGACGCCACCTCGCCTTCTTGCAGTATTTCTAGGGCCTCGGACCTCTTGTCGTCCGGCAGGAAGTCCAATATGGGGGCCAGCTTAAACCAGAGCTCCCTGTCGTAACGGGCCACGATCGCCAGGGCCTTGGCCGCTTTGATCATCGTCGCCGCCGACGAAATGACCAACTCGCCGTCCGGCGGGGAATTCGACGTCGAGGCTCCTGACCCCGCCGTTTTCTTCTTCGCCACCGCCGAGACGACCGAGTCTGGCGTTGGCTGGGCCCTGAGGCACAAGGGAGCAGTTTCGGGGACCCGGTACTTCTTCTCGTACCGGTCCCGTTTGGCTGGTGCCGTGGAGGGGTTTTTGAGAACCGACAGGCCCTCCTCCCAGAGGTCATCGATTAGAGGCACCGCGATGACAGTCTTCCTCTTGGCCTCCCGGAGCTGATAGAGGAAACCTTCCTTTTTCTGCTCCTCCGGGCAGAGCTGGAACAATTCGGACGCCCTGGCGATCATGGCATGGAATGAGCCAATCTCGTCGGGCGGCGAGGCCCGTGCGACGGGAGACCCGTTCCGTCGTCGTCGCCCTCAGAACCCGTCGTCGAGCCCAACGCACCGTCATCTCCCGACTCGTGGGAGGAAGAGGAGGGAACTGTAGGCCTTACGGGGGCGAGCGGAGGAGAGGGTTGGGTCCTCTGTCGTTTGTTCTGAGGACTTCCCGACGGGCCAGGTTGCGGGTCCTCCGGCCTGGGCCGTGGGAATCTTGTCCTTATCTCAAAGCATAAGGACTGGATTGCAGACAAAATGGCCGCCAAGCCATCCTGAGGTCTAGGTTCCGGCTCGCCGGAAGGGAAGGCTGCTCTTCCTCGCCATCGTCGTCTTCCTCGGTTATCTCCCGAGGATCTTCCTTACGGGATCGAACCTTCTCGAATTGGACTTCGAGGTTCCTCACGGCCTCGGTCAGTTCCTCCTCCGGGGCTGACTCCGAGCTCGAGGAGGCTACTGTGCCCCCCCCCTCGCTTCTTCCATCATGGCAGCCACGACGATGGGCTGAAAAGAGGATTCCCTCCTTGGCGGCAGGGAAACTCTAGTCCCGGAGGCAGTCTCCGCTGGCGGGGTCTCTGCCGGCTTGACCAGAGTCGCCACGATCGCCTTTGCCTGCTGGGTAGGGGGCCTTCACCACCTTAGGTGCGTCCCGGGCCTTCTCCTTTGGGGGAGGGGCGACGCCTCGCTCTGCCTCTTCCGAGATCAGACGGGGCTTCTCCCGAAGCTTACCCGGGGTCTCGGACTTCCTCTTCCCCGAACCGGAGCGCTGGCTCGTGGTTGACGGTGCCGGGGAAGGTGCGCCCTGCCTGGTGACGGAAGAGCCCGACCTTTCGGCGCTCCCGGAGCCAGCGGACTCGCGGCGCTTGGCCTGGTGTTGGGCCCCCGTCGCCGGGGCGCCCGCACAGGACTTAGAAGCCCACTCAGACCCTTTCTTCTTCTTCTCACCCGTTGAGCCCTTCTCCAACCAGCTGGCGAGACGGGATCGACGGTCCCTCATGGTCCGCTCCGACAAGTTCTTGCAGAACTGGCAGTCCTTCTCTACATGAGTCTTGTCCCCATGAAGACAGTAGAGGCATCGCGAATGTTCGTCTTCCTTAAACACATTCTGCAGCCCGCATCCAGGGCAGCTGCGAAACAGCTTGGGTCCGGGCGACGAACTCGCATCCTGGGCCATCTCGAAGTAGGCCGCAAATCTTCTGGAATCCTCCAAGAAGTTGATTCGACGAAATCTTCACCCTTGAGAGGCGTAGGAAAATCCTGCAACGGGTAGCCGTTAACGGGAGTAGAAACGGTGGAGCTTGAGGCTCGATTAACCGAAGAAATGTGAAAATTCACCTGAAAAAGCGCGAAACACGCAGTAAAAGCTCCAGAGCTAAGCACGAGGACTCCCAACACTTGAACGTGCGGTAAAAATCTGAGATGGCTGCCAGAGGCGGGGCTTAGGTAGAGGGCAGTCATTGGCTGTGGTCAGTATGACGCAGAGATCAGTGATTAGTTACTACTACGAAAGACAGATCAGAAACGAAACTGATACTGATACTGATTTTTTCTTTACTGAGGATTCCCAGCCTGACGACGGGGAATATTCATGAGCATGTGAATCCATGCCAGACCCCATGCTGGAGAAGTAGTTTTTTCCCAGAACGTGTGGCACTAATCTTCTGCCAGTATGACCACAGAAAGCCTTGCGGAAACGTAGGCTGCAATCGCATAAGAAATTCTATAGCAGGGCAGGTAGGGAGGGAGCAATATGGAATACGTCGTCGGACCATCCCATCGAAAGAATGTTACCAGGTAAAAAGAGTAACTTGTTCTTCGAGGGGATTGGGTCCTCCGACGTATTCCATATCTATGACAGACTCCCAAAGCAGTACCAACGTATGGAGCAGGGAAAAGAATTTAGAATATAGAAATTGAGAATGCCCAATTAAATTGCAGAGTAAAGGACCGCCTTGCCAAAGGTCAGATCCTGCGCATGGATAGAATCTAGGGAGTAGTGTCTTACAAAAGTATGTACTGAAGCCCACGTGGCTGCTTCACAGATGTTACGAATAGGAACACCCCTCTGCAGGGCAGTACAGGCAGCCATACCCCCAGTAGAATGGGCCCATAAGCCTACCGGAGGGTCCTTACCCGCAAAGCGGTAACATTCAGAAATTGCCAAGATAATCCATCTAGACAAAGTCTGCTTAGTAACAGCTTGTCCCAACCGCCTTCCAGCGTAACCTATAAAGAGCTGATCATCCACTCTGACCCGGGACATGCGTGAAATGTAGAAACTTAAAGCTCTCCTAGGATCCAACCTAAGGAGCCTCTCCTCTTCCTTACCAGGATGCGGTGGAGAATAAATTGCCTGAAGAGTGACCTTCTGGCTGAAATGAAATTCCGACACAACTTTCGGAAGAAAGGAAGGACGAACCCTAAGGACAACCCTGACCTTATGAAACACAGTGAAGGGTGGCTTAACAGAAAGTGCCTGCAACTCACTCACTCTGCGAGAGGAAGTAACCACAACTAAAAATACAGTGAAGTATCGGAGGAGGCAGTAGTTTGGTAGGAAAAGGTTTATTTACAACCTATTAACAGAACCGGCGCCCCGCACTGCGACTGCTTCCATCCACTCCTCACTCTCACTCCGCACATCAATTCGAATCCTCACTCACTTTAAACACACACATTCCAAAGCAGTCGGAGGTGAGGAACCCAAAGAAACATAGACAATGAAGTATAGAGTCTACATCATCCCCCTTCTTTCAATTTTTAATAGCAACACAACATATCAATCTTTGAAAATACAAATAAGTAAGAATTACAAAAAAACCAACAAAACAATGAAATATTTGAATGACATGTTGAGCTAATAAACTCTTAAAACAATTTAACTTTGCATGACATAATCTCTGGACCAAAACGGTAGCCTTCTTTCTCTTGAACTACACACAATACTAAGTTCAGAATCATCATTACCTTGTCGCATGTTTGCTTCCCCATTTTGTATGGCTAAGTCCCCATTCACATTCTCTATTCCATATTGAATATAATCACCTCCAAACAAATCAGTCACTCGTTTCTCATTTCCAAATTTCCTATCACCATCATGCTTACCTTTCCACATCCATTTACTGACCTGATCCAAATTCCACACCGATCCACCAGTAACTCTAACAACTCTGTTGAACACTTGTGTCACCTTAACCGGACTGCTGTATTTAGAGTCACCCCTTTTCACATTGCGTCCAAACAAAATCTCCCGGTAAGATTCTCAACTTAGATTCTTCTGAAGACAATTTACACTTATCCTGTTGTTTGAACAAACTTTGATTTCCACCATGTACAATTCTCCTGTGATTAACCCATTCCGGATTAAGCAAAGTATTGCGAGCTCTTCCCCTCATCAATTCAAAAGGAGAAACATCCATTCCCCTCTTCACAGACATTCTACTACACCATACCCTCTCCTTGAGAACCACATCCACAGACAAATTGTTACTCAACGTCAACTCCACCGCCTCTACAATCACTCGGTTATACCTCTCCACCAATCCATTAGTTTGGGGATGATACAATGCTGAAAACCTCCATTCAATCCCTGATCTCTTGGCAAAATCTCTCATCTCTCTACTCTTAAACTGCACTCCATTGTCGCTAATGATTATTTTGGGAAATCCTTCCCTCCTGCAAATCTGCATAATGAATTTCATCATCTCATGACTATCAATTCTACTAACTGATTTGACTTCAAGCCATCCTGAGTAGTAATCCACCAAAACTATTAAAAATGTCTTCGCCAACCAACTTTACATATGGCCCAACAATATCAATACCTACCATTTCCCATGGTGCTTCACCTTTACAAATACTGATAGGCTTTGACTTGACAATTCTGCAACTCTTGTCACTGTTCTGACATGGCCAGCAATTCCTAACCAATCTCTCTATCATCAGATCAATACCCGGCCACCAGTATTTCAACCTCACATTGTTCTTCGGGCCAGTAATGCCAGGATGACCCTGGTGTGCCTTTTCAACAAGCTCACCACACAGTTTACGTGGGGGAATCAATTTGTCCCCCCTCACTAAAAATCCATTCTCCATTGACAAGTCATCCCTTACCTCCCAGAATCTCAAAAATGCTTCGCTAACTGCCTTCTTCTCAGGCCATCCAGATTCCGTGTATTCTCTGATTTGTTGCAACTCATCTTTACCCAACTCCTCAATCCAAGCATCCTTGGACGTAACCTCAAACACAACAGCCACCATTTCATCATCCACATCCACAGCTGTCTGCTTACTTTCCAACGGTAACCTCGATAGAAAATCAGCAACAACATTCCTTTTTCCGGGCACATATTTCACTGAGAAATTATAATCTTGCATTTTAAGACTAAGTCTTACCAATCTCGGTGAAGCTTTGCACATTCCTTTGACCATAAGAACTTCAATCAAAGGCTGAATTATTAACTTTGTTCCCGACAGATATTTCCTGAAATAATTCACCGCCCAAGAACAAGCCAGTAATTCTTTTTCAATCACTGAATATCTGCTCTGTTTCTGAAATGGCTCAAGGCATGACTGATTACCTTCTCATTAACATCTTCATCTATCTGTGATAAAACTGCCCCCAAGCCACTCCCACTAGCATCCACCGTGATCTTAGTCATCCTCCCAAACGCAAATCCTCCCAACTCCAAAGAGTTAAAAATTTCTGTTTTTATGCAATCTACCGCCTTATCGCAATCATCATTCCATAGGAACTTTGCATCCCTTTTCAACAATTTTCTCAAAGGTTCTGTGACACTCGCAAAATTCTTAACAACCCCAAAAATGATCTTAATTCATCTTTGTTCTTAGGATTAGGTGACTCCTTAATTGCTTCCATGGCACCCCTTTTTGGTTTATACCCCTTTCCATTTACAGTATGTCCTAAATATTCCACTTCATCTACTCCAAATTTACACTTGCTCTGCTCAATTTTCAAACCAACATCCTCTAATCTCTTCAACACATCTTTCAGCCTGTTAGCATGTTCCTCAATTCCTTTTCCAAACACAATAAGATCATCTTGATACACAAAGGTCCCTCTCAAACCTTTAAGAACATGCATCATAACCCTTTGAAATACAGCTGCCGCAGATGCTAGACCAAACGGCATGCGTCTATATCTATATAACCCATGTGATGTAATGAAAGCTGTAATGTCTCTACAATCCTCAGTAAGTGAAATATGATAAGCTTTTGAAAGATCTAAAGTAGAAAACACATCAGCATTACCAATACAATTCAACATTTCAGATATAATGGGAAGAGGAAAAGTATCAGTTATGACGTTCTTGTTGACATCCCTCAAGTCCACGCAAAATCTGAGTTTGCCATTTTTTTCAGTGCCACGACAATGGGGCTTACCCACTCAGATGACTCAATTTTTTCCATAACACCTTCAGACTCCAACAATGTCAATTAATGCTCAACCTTGCTGGCAATGGCAAATGGAACCGGTCTGGACTTCGTGTGTCTAACTGGTAACGCTCCCTTCTTGAGCCGAATCCTGTGCGCAAAATCCTTTAATAAACCCAACTTCGATTTAACTTAATTTGTCTCTACTGACACTTCCTTTCCTCGTTCCTGACTACTGTTCACCAGCAGGATTTGTTCTTCAGTACACGGATCCAACCTGATTCTCAAACCAGCTTGGTCCCTCCATCCTATAATGTTCACACCTTTCTCTGCCACATACACTTTAACCTGGGCTCGTCTGTCCTTAAATTGAATGATGCAAGAAAACCATCCAATCATTTTGATCTTAGACCCTTCAAACCCACCAGGATTTCTAATGTCTGATGAATTCAATTCACTCTTGAGACCACGTGTCATTAAATTCTGCCAGGTTTTTTTAGTAATAATTGTCCACAGTGAACAACTATCCACCTTCACTCTAAGCTTCCAATTATCTAGCACTACCTCGCAGCTCGGGCATTTAAATTCCCCTTCCGGAGGTTCATGTATAAAGAACACCCTTTCTTCCTCCGATTCCTTTTCTTCATCCAGGATGACAGAAACTTTTTTCTTCTTTCTACATACAACTGCAAAATGGCCCTCTATACTACAATTTCTACATTTCTGTCCCAACGCCCGGCACTGTTTTGCATTTGCATAATGTCCAATTCTGCCACAGTTATAACACCTGTTTACTTCTCTCGGCTGGGCATTCTGAAATCTCTGATCATAGTGCGTACAAGGTTCATTCTTCAACCAATTCCTTCCCTTAAATGAACTCCCTCTATATTCAAGATTTTTCGCCTTGTTTCTCTTTCCTGGAGTGGCTTCACCCTTGTCTTTAGATCGCAGTGCATTAACTTGACTTTGTTCCTCTGGTTCCTGTACCACCTTGGTAGTCTGTCGTTGCATACTCTGTATAGCCTCTTCTTTCTTGCTTTTCATCTCCTTGGAGCATAACTGACTATGCTCCACCCGTTTGGCAATGGCTATAGTTTCAGGTAGTGATGGATTACCAACCATCCATAACCTATCTTGAACCAAATTATCCTTTGAGTGAATAATTATTTGATCTCGTATCAATTCATCAAGTGTGATGCCATTACCAAATTGACAAGTCCGCGACAAGACTCTCAATGCTGAAACATATTCCTCAATAGTTTCATGTTCCATTTGCACTCTTGTGTAAAATGTATATCTATTTATAGCTACATTAGTTTCTGGAGCATAGTACTTGTCCAATTGCCTTATAGCCTTGTCATGCTCATCAGCATCTCTAGCTTCATCTCTCGTCAAATCTGGAAGCTCTCTAAATGTTCTCTGACCTTCTAATCCAAGGGCATGTAATAAGAGCAGTTTCTTCTTCCGGGATGTTCGCTCTTCTTGATCCACAGCTTGAATATAATTTAACCAGAATTCCTTCCACTCCGACCACACCACAGCTGGTTGTCCTGGAGTCGGCAGAAAACTTGCTGGAGGTTGGATACTGATGCCTTGCATCTTAAAGCAACAATGACCACTTGAATGCCAGAAAGAGTTGGGACTTCCTAAGATCTCTAAATGCCACAATAAATTGTAAGTCTTTCCTGCGCACTGAATGGTTTCTCCAAAAGTTACTTTGAGCAATATTTAATATTTAACTATTGCTTGTTCATGAGCATTAGTTAACTCCAGTGTAATGAAACAAGGAGAGAAGAAAAAAAAATATTTTTTTTTTTAAAGTACTGGGACGAGGATGAAGATGCCCTTTCTTCAACCTCCCCAGACTTCCCGGTCTGAAAGTTGTGCACGATCACGTGACCGCGATCAGCCAGAGGGTCCTTTTCTCTAATAACAACGCAATGCTACGCGCGTTTTGCTGGGAGTGTTGAAAGTAACACGATAGATGTTTCCCGTTTCAATAACGTCCACAACAGGAAACGCTTATCCTTGGACAAGTGGCTTAGCTTCCTGGCTCTCGGCACAAACAAACGCAGAGACACGTTCGTTCGGAGCTCCAGCTCTCTATTCAACTTGGGCTCACAGGATGCCGGTTGTCCTCGTCGCCAAAATGAAGTATCGAACGAGGCAGTAGATCGGTAGGAAAAGGTTTATTTACAACCTATTAACAGAATCGGCGCCCCGCACAGCGACTGCTTCCATCCACTCCTCACTCTCACTCCGCACGTTAATCCGAATCCTCGCTCACTTTAAACACACACATTCCAAAGCAGTCGCAGGCGAGGAACCCAAAGAAACAGACAATGAAGTATAGAATGCTACATAAAGTTTTAAGGGTTAACAGTCTCAAAGGACAAGAATGCAAAGGCTCAAATGGAGCACCCATTAGGAATTTTAGAACAAGGTTCAAATCCCAACCGGGCACCTGGAAAGGTGACGGTGGAAACACATTAGTGAGCCCTTTCAGAAACTGAGAAATTAAAGAAATTTTGAAATAAGAAAACCACTCAGACGAGTGCTTAAATATGGACAGCGCTGCCAGGTAACCTTTAATGGTACCCACATGCAGGCTCTTGTGGGCTAACGAAAGCAAAAAAGACAGAACCACAGGAATGTCACATGAAAAAGGATCCACATTCTTCACCCTGCACCAGTCGCAGAACTTCCTTCAACGGCAACGGTACAGGGACTTTGTTGCCGGCTGTCTGGCCGAAAGCAACACCTTCATCACGTCTTCAGGTAGGTCCCAATCCTTATACCTCAACCTTTCAGAAGCCAAGCGTGAAGGTTGAGGGATCTGAACTCTGGATGGAGAACCTGACCTCCCCCCTCACGTGAGAGCAGATCGTCTCGGTAGGGAAGACGGCGTGGAAGGCAGATGAACAAGTCGAGAAGGTCCGGGTGCCACGTTCTCCGGGCCCATGCCAGAGCAATGAGGATCATCCGGGAACCGAACCTCCGTAACCTCCGCAGCACTTGCGGGATGACAGGGACTGGAGGAAACGCGTACAGCAGTGGGAAGGACCACTCCACCACAAACGGATCACCTAAGGCTCCTCTTGGAGGAAATTCCCACGAGCAGAACCTTTCGCACTTCCGGTTGACACTGGAGGTGAAGAGATCCACTTGTGGGGTCCCCCAAAGGGCGAAGATCTCCAGGAGAATCTTCTGAACCAGCTCCCACTCGTGAGAGATTGCGCTCTGCCTGCCACCATCTAGTTTCCGTCTCCGGCCAGATGAACTGTCGAGATCGAAATTTCCTGCTGGATGGCCCAGAACCACAGCTGCATCGCCTCCCTGCACAGAGGAAGTGACCCTGCCCCCCCCCTTTTTGTTGAGGTAGTGCATGGCCACTGTGTTGTCCATCAGAATCAGGACATTCTTTCCTCGCATAGTCGGCAGAAAAACCTTCAGGGCAAGCCTCACGGCCCTCAACTCCAACAGATTGATATGGAGTCTGGATTCCGACGGAGACCAACGACCGCTGTCAACTCGTTGGCATGAGCTCCCCATCCCGTGAGGGATGCGTCCGTCACGATCGTCTCCTCCGGCCAGGGTAGGCAAAATGGAGCCCCCCCTCATCAGATTGCCTTCGACGGCCCACCACAGAAGATCCTGGGCGATCGAGGGCGGCACCTGAACGGGGTCCGCCATCCTGCCGGAGGACTGTGACCCCATTGCAGAGATCTCATCCGCAACCTGGCCTCTGGCACCAGAAGAATGCAGGATGCCATGAGGCCGAGCTACCTCAAGAACTCTAACGCCGGAACTCTTGGCATGTTGAAACTTGTGCACTATCTGCTGAATGTGATGAGCCCTAATCTGTGGAGGGAAACGCTGCCCCAGGGACGTGTCCAGCACTGCTCCAATCACAGGCTCCGACGGTCTCGATGGCGTTGAGGACCGGGACCTGGAGCGGGCATGGCTAGAGCGATCCTTACCTTGTCCGACTTGGACCTCGAAGGTTTCCGGTGATCGTGACAACCGCACAAGCCCGAAGGCGTGCGAACAGTGTCTCTAGCACGTTCCTTGCCGGCGTCTTTCGACGGCGCGGACGGAACGGAGCCCTGCGACTGAAAAATCGGCATCATCTCCTTACGGAATAAATCCCATTCTGCAGGAGTAGAATGCTTGGTGGGACAAGCAACCCGCCGACGGGAGGAGTCCTCGGACGAGGACGGGGAAGGCGACCGATGATGGCACTTCCGTGAGTGCCTCAAGAGGCAGAGGAATGGCGGGACCCGCTCCGGGACAGAGACCCCCTGGACTTACGCCGACGATGCGGAGAGTCGCCCCTCGAATAGTCAGTCGAAAGCCCAGTGGATTTCGACTTACAGGGCTTGGACACCTTACCGACAGAAAGCTTCTTCTTAGGCTCCCGCAAGGCCTTCAAAGTTAACGCCTGGCAATCGTCACTATCGTCTGTGGCATGGTCCTCACCAAGGCACCAGAGGCAGGCATCGTGCGGGTCCGTCAGCGACATCTTGGAACCGCAGTCACAACACTTCTTGAAACCCAGCCACGGAGTAGAAGAAGACGAAGACATCATGGAAATCTTCACAAAAAAACTGGTTTGAAGAACCGATAGAACAACTCAGAAGAACCGAGGCGCGCCGAGATCTCCGAAGCGAAAACGTTCGCAGAAAAAACAGAACTGAGGCTACGGGCGTCGTGCGTCCTATTTATAACATCCGGTGACGTCGGCTCGACAGAGGCCCTCGAGGACAGCGTATCGACGTCATCGACGCAGACACCGAAAATTTTCCGAAGGAGCACAGCTGTGGTGATTACCTGTCAGATATGGAATATGTCGGACGACCCAATCCCCTCGAATGTTCGTAGCAAGCATAAGACCCCAGATTTACAATATGAAAGCTACTCTGAACATTAAGAAAAAATTGCCCAGAATGGTTGCATCAATATAGGGTAGTATTGCATGTTGTAAGAAAGGTATGGTATCAACAGTTTAAGACATACAAGGGACCACAGTTCAGGGGTGTTTATTGAACTTCAACTTGAGGGAGATAAATGCCTATCTAATCCTAAATCAAAAGATGGGAGCAAGCTACGACCATCAAAAAATAATAATGCAGTCCTAGTGGTGTCTTATCAAAATAAAAAGGGCCTATACTAAAAACATCTATTGCCAATCCTAACCCCTAAATACAAATAGTGTGGGGGTTTGTGTTTATATAAAAAAAGAAAGAAGTGTTCAAAAATGATATGTCAGGATGTTCAGGCTGTTGGCCTCACTTCCCCACGTTTTCAGCACGGGACAAAGCGGTTCACTGAAGCATAACACAATCTGTGGCTTATTTAGCACAAGGATACAGTTCAATCATTAGCATCAGGGCCTTCTGTGCCCAAGTCTCTTTGCCTATCAAAGTCTCTTCATGCAGAGGGCCTGGCACAACAAACGATATGTCCTTTTCCTCTTACAAGTACTCAATTCAGGTGATTCACTATTCACCCAGGATTTCCCTCTGCCAGGCTCAGATTACTTTAATGCAACGCTTAACGATTGTCACTTTGTATCCCCCTCTTCCGGGCTCAGATCCTCTTTCACAATGTTCATAGGATATTCTTTCTTTGGGTGACTCATGGTCCACCCCAGATCCCCTTCAGCCGGGCTCAGATCTTGGATCCCCCCTCAGCCAGGCTCAGATCACAGATCCCCCTCTGTCAGGCTTGGATCCCTTTTGGCTCTTTTATTCCGTTCACACAAGTTCCCCTCATGCGGGCTCAAAGTTGTTCACTTCTTGCTCAAGTGGGGGGGGGGGGGAGTCATTTCCCCTATGATGATTCCAGCTTTCTTTGGGTTATCAATAAATTCGAAGACTTTTGACTGTGCAAATGTATTTTACAATGACCTTTGCATGACCACTTCAAACTCTTTCTCTTTTGTCAGAGATGCCTTTGTCAGAGACCTTCGACTGGGATCCCCCTCAGGTGCCAGACCGCTCTGCAGCAGCTTCTTTCTGAATCGCCTTCTTTTTACTTCAATTGAAAAGTCCCTCTCGCCATCTGACATTTACTTGTGTTACTCAATTTGAAAGTTCAAATGAATTGTTCACTTTGAAACAATCTTGCCTCTCACAGCCTTCACTTCCAACGCAAACCGGTATTTCACAGTTGCATCAAGCCTTTCCCTCGGTGGCTTTTGTGCTCAGAGCCAAAGACGATACTCAGGCAGCAGTGACTCCACTCTGCCTCGAGCAGACGCGCACGAGGGCTGCGGATATCGTGCACCACTCGTGAAGCTTTCTTTCGTCTTCCCTCTTGGTTTCTTAGGAGCTGTTCACCGACCATTAAGAGTTGATCAATCGTTGTGCACAGGGACCAAGTGTTTCTCCCAATTCACGGCCTGTCCTATCAGCCACCATTTGTTTGCGATCAAGCTTCCACCATGGAAGGTTTGCTCCTTCGTGCCTCTTGCCTCACTCGCTGCACAGGGTTTTCAATCGTTTTGTAAATGTCTCAATGTTTAGGACTTCGAGTCCTAGAATGCACTTGGTTAATTTTTGCTCCCACTTCACAGCTCCCCAAAATGGCATTCTCTGGCTTGGGTAGCTGCAGGACTTAAAAGGGGTTGTTGAAATGAGGCCAGGGTCTCACCGCCTACCCCTCAAAGACCTGGGCTTGTTTGCTTGGCACAGGGGAGGGGCCCTGCTGTGAGTACTGTCAGGCAACACCAGCTCCCCATGGTTTTGCCTTCTGGAGGTACAGTTCCCTCTCCACACTGCAGCCTCCCCTGTACTCCGAGGGCCAGTGTCTGGACGGTTTTCTCCTCCTCCAGGTCTCTCAGGATCTCTGCAGCTCACTTGGTCTTCCACTGGCTTCTGTGCAACTTCCAGAATCCCCAGCTCGCTCAAAGTGTGTTCTCCTGCTCCGCCTTTTATACTGCCTGGGAGAGTGGAATCAGGTGTGAGTAGTTGGAAAGGGAGGCCTGACTTCGCCTGGCCTCATTACTGGAACCAGGGGAGTTGCTAGGTCTGGAAAAGACCCGGGGCTACGCTGATGTCGGAACTGTTGGGACTCGGGGCTAGCTAGTCTTTTGGCTGTAGCTCCAGAGATTCTATCCGGGGCTACAACCAAAAGATCAGGGGCTATAGCCCCTTTAGCCCCCCCGTAGCGACGCCCCTGACTGGAACAGTCTTCTGTCAAAGGGAAGAGGCCGTTTTCTGTGTTTGACTGGGTTTTCTGTCAGTAATCTTCATCCTCCCAGCCCCCCTCTTCCTCGTCTCAGTAATTACATGGTAAGGGGGAAAGGGGGAGTTGGAAAGTCATCAAATCCTGCACAGTAGGATGCGTAAGAGGTCTGAAAGGAAAGGCGATACCACGTCTCATCATCAGGTGCCCCTACCCTACTACCTTAGGATCTATCACCATGTGATCCTCCCGCACTGGTCCACCCCCAGGAACTGGGTCCAACAGCGATGGGCGTTTCCTGGCCACTTGGATGATAAATCCCCGGGGATCAGTACGTGAGAAACCTTCTGGTTTTCTCACAATATGGTAAGCAAGAATCAGGAATCAGACTCTGGCACATAATGTCTCAGATCTTTATGGTCTTTTCTTCCAGTTAGTCTGACCTCCTGGCCAGCTTCAAAGAAAATAAACTAAAATAATGTACATTAACTCTAAGAGATATGTTCTAAAACAGAAATGTTCAAGTCAGGATGCATCTAAAAAAAGTCTCTATCCCAAATCCTATACTAGCCTACTACTTTCATTGAAAATAACACACGGGTCGAAAGGGTTTAACAGCTAAAATGATAGTTAACTGCCTCTGATCCAGGTTTTCGCCCACTCTGGTTCCCCTGGATAGAATGTTTTTCAGGTGCCGGTATAACGGCCAGGTGTTCAAAACATAGTTCCAAAGAAAGTCTTACTTGGTTATTTCAGTCATTCTTCGTGCCCGACTCCGAGTGCTGCTTTCACTTGTTTACCCCAGTCCTGGGTGTTTCTTTTCCATTAGGGCTTCACACTCGCTTTCTCTCCATTCGGGGTATTTCTTGTTTCGTTCTTTTATCCCTGTTCCAGGGTGCCTTCACTCTCTCCCCTTCTCTTCTCTTGACGACCTCTCTCAGAGTATATCCTCTCTCATCCCCCTTTCTTAGGGCCTCTTGTCTCTCGTCACCCTCTCTTTGGGTATCTTAAACTTGGAGCAATGGGTTGAGTCTCTTACGTGACTCCTTCAAACTTGACTCACCCCTTCCCCTCTCTTCCCTCCAGGAGCAGTCAGACTGCCCACACTCCTTTCTTTACTGGGGAACCTTAGGTTGCCTAGCCCCTTCCATAGGCTATTATGGGCTGTTTTTCTTCCAGCTCCTCTGGTCTCCTTGATCATAGGGCCCCCCGCCCCCACACTCTGGGTTCAGCTGGGCTCCCTCAGATTTCCCTTTTCAGCAGAGCAGGGTAGATATCAAGCACAAGCCAGCCCCTCCCATCCCCTGCTTCATGCTTCTCCACTTCAGCACAGCAGTGTAGCTGCCAGGCAGAAGGGTCCCTTACTTCCCCTGCTTTAGGCCTCTTCGCCAATGTTTTCCCCAAACCAGGATACAGGAAAGCAGTCCCTAGCTGAGACACCTTGCAACTGAACTGACTCGATAGATAACGCCATTAACCAACTACCGATTGGCTGGCATGTCGGGCTTCCCCATTGGTGAAAGCAGTGCTTACATCATAGGCCTTCCGGGGTAGTTCACCACTTTTGCTACGTTCTAATATTTTTGGAGTCAACTAAGAGTTCCAATTAACCTCACTATATAAGGGCTTTTCTCCAGTAGTTCTGATTTGCTACTCCTTATCCCCAGGAAAAAAGCCAACCCCAGTATAAAATGCCAGGCCACAGTAAGAAAACATGTCTTTGTGGCTTAAAAAATAGCTCACTCATGAAAGAAACCTCATCATGTTGGCTTTGCCCTTAATGTGAATATAAAATGCCATGACACAGTAATAATACATGTCCTTGCTGCCTGCACATATGCTCCACTATCAATATAAGAAATCTCATGTTAACTTTATTCTTAACGCCTGTGCCATAGTGGGAAAACATCCCTCTAATGGCTACTGTGAGAAACCCGAAGGTGTCTCCCAAGCTAGTCTCCGGGGATGGGTCATCCAGGTGGCCAGGGCATGGCCATCGCTATTGGATCCAGTTCCTGGTGGTGTACCAGTGAGGCAGGATCACCTGGATGGGGGGTCCTCGGGGAGTGGAAGACTGATGGGTGAGACATACTACCCCTCTTATTGCAACACCTTTTCCCCATTTTACCATGTAGGACATTGAAAACCAAGGCCTCCTGTCCCCTTTTTCCGACACGAACAATTTTGCGTGACACACCAGAGAACGGACTAACACCAGAGCCATTTACGTGACATGTCCCAATACCAGGGTCAGGCAAAGTCAGGCAATTGATCAGAATCGCACACACCTGACAGCCTTTTAGCTTCCCCACAGGGATAAAAGATGGCGCAAGAGAGCACAGTACGAGCAAGGCAGATTTTCACAACAAGACAGCTATCCAAACCCGGCAGTTCACGAGGAGGAGAAAGGCGGCAAACATCGGGAGGCTGATGAGGAGAGATACGACCTTGTCCTCTTTGACAAAACCCTGCAAACCCTCCGATGAAAGAATCGTAAGGCCGAGGACAATAGCCCAAGTGTGCTGCAGCAGATGTCCACGGTAAACTGAGGGTATCGATGCTGATAAGCCAGAGCGTGAGAGACTTCTGCTTCCGTGGTATCGGCCTTGACTCCAGTTACAGAGGAACGCCAAGCGGTACATCACAGCTGGTGAGTCGAGGGGAGAGCCTCAAGAACCGGGCTGTGGTGAATGAAAGTCGCAAAGTGGCAAAGAGAGAAAAGCATTAAAAAAACTGTACGATTGCAAAGGGGAGACCACCTGAAAAGGGAAGGCACCACGTGGGTGCTGCTCCAAGGAACTCTGGTCAGTCCCTGTCTGAGTGAAACTACAAGATACCAGAAGGCCATAGGAGACCCGCCAAGATAGGTCAAAGTGGTCATACAGGAGGTCAAGCAAAATTCCTGTACAGTCGAAAGCCTTTGACCTACGAACTGTGAGAAAGCAAGGAAAGCGAATCCTGCAAACATTGAAAACAAATGTGAATGTAAAGTTGTCAAGAGTGAACCCGGTTGAGGGATGTCCACTGGAACTGTTTAAAAAGACATTAAGATTTGAGAAAGAAAGAAAAAGCCTTATGAACCCAACAGGGGGAGGCTGAAAGTAAAGAGGGGTCAGCGCCCGAAAGAGGGGGACCCATGGGTGAAAAATCCTCACTCTAAGTGAAACCAAGAAATGCGCTTTCATTTTGTTGAAGGAACTTTTTGTTTATTATTTGAATATGTCAGGCCCTCAAAGGCAAGAGACTCAAGAGAAACGAGACTTGGCCATCGACTGTCCTGACAGTTGCAAGTGGAACTTTATAAGTGCTGGGGGAAGCTCGAGCGTGTACTGTGCTCCAATATCCTGCCTTAGCCCATGTTCAAAATGTGGATAAGGGAGTCCCAGGCTACTGCATCCTAAAATATTTGTGAACACTTCTTTCTTTTCTTGAGAACTATACCACACCGTTTTTGTATTAGGTGTAAGGTTTGGCAATAGATTTCTTAGTATAGGCCCTTTTAATTTGACAGAACGCCACAAGGTCTGCCTTATTTTAATTTGATGGTTGACGCTTGCTCTCATCTTAGATTTAGATTTAGGTTTAGATTAGGTGTTTTTCCACCCTGCATTCAGTTTAATAAACACCCTTGAACTGTGATCAAGTGTGTCTGTATTTACTGTTGCCACCATGAGTTCCTTACACTACATAAATGCCCCCATGACTAAGAATACTGTTTTAGTGCTTAAAGCGCAGACCTAGCTCGAGAACAGTGGAGTGCTGTACAGAGTGTGGGTGCCCAGCATTTGGGCCATATTTTAACAGTAGCGCAATACTGTGAGGTATGTGCATCGGATTTTTGAAATTGAAGAATTGTGGGGGTATTCCGAGCGGACAGCGGGATCGAGTTCCAAAGGGTGTTCCCATGACAAGAGAAGGATTGTTTGCGAACCTCTCTTTGCAGACGAGTTGTGATTCAAGCTGATTGCTTGATTTGCTGCTCAAGGAGCGTGTGCCACCAGATACGTGAAGCCTGGCCGCCAGGTATGCTGGTGTGCGACCTGTGACTGCTTTGTAGATGATACATGCAGTCATGAACAGCATCCATCTTGGTTTTGTACTTCGAGTATTGACTGCCATGCCGCAGTAATAAAACATGCCTTTGTTGGCTGCACAAATGACCCCTCCAATATCAAGAACAATCATCATGTTGGCTTTGCCCTTAAAGCCAGTATAAAATGTTATGCTATATTAAGAAAACAATGTCTTTACTGGCAACACAAATGCACCCCCACGTCTCCATGTTAGCATGATAATCATGTTAGCTTTGCCCTTAAAGCCAGTATAGAATTCCATGAGTTAGTAAGACAACAGGTCTTAGCTGGCCACACAAATGTGCATGCCCCCCAACCCTGCATGCAAGAACATTCAGCATGTTGACTTTGTGTGTCTGAAATGGCATGCCCAGTAAGAAAATATGCCCCTGAGAGTTGTGCACCAACTCCCTCCCCACCAACCCCCCAGGGAACGTGTAAGGGTCTTTTCAACCTTTTCAGCTGAAATATGCCCCAGGGCTCGGGGGTGTCTGCACCGTGCATGACACAAAATCCTTTAATTCGGGACATGCATGCTACAGGCTGCCTTTGCTGGCCACCTCAGGCCGTCACCTCCCTTTGATAGTCTCTGGCAATGTTCTTAGCACCTTGTTGCTTTTTCATTCAGGTTTGCCTGACATTAGCACCATGCTGTCAAAGACCAATTAATAGCTTTTTAGCAGACATGTGGCGTTTCAGGCTCCTGCTAGCTGCCTATCCTGTGATAATCTGCAGCTATTCACTACCTCACTACATTCTTTGACCCTTATTATAATTTCAACACGCCACGGGGGCCTCTGACTGTTCCTCCATCTGTAAGGCAAGTGGTGCCCCCAAACAACATGTTGAAATGGGCCCCCCCATCAGCCATGACACATCTTCAGCTGGCCATGCTTCCCCAGCCTTGCATGTAAATACACATTCATACCCATTCAGCCTCTAACATGCACGCATTCAAACATTCAATAAATCATAAAATAAGAGGAAAGTTTGCTCGCATACATTCTCCATTCATACACTCGCACATTCAGCAATCATCTGTATTAACTTGAGGGCCCATTCCAAACCATTACATCCTCACTCACAGATTTATATATACACGACTGTCTAACATGCATATACATTTACAAACACACAATCACTCACATGCATGCACACAATTTGTTTTTTACCAGTTTGTCAGCTCGGTATCAGGTTGCCTTTCATTCCAGAGCTACCCTGGGCCTTGCCAGCGACCCGGCGACCCATCTGGCTAGTAAGCAAGGAGGGGGGTTAATCAAACACCTCTCACTGCTTCCTGATGCCGCTGTTGTGATCCTACCCAAATGTCACCCAGCACCGGTACATGCGCACATTCAGAGACTTTGTTTATGGCATAATTCCGAAGTTAGAACCTACAAACTGCCACAGCATTCATTTACTTGTTTTATTGCTGCAGTTTTGGACATATCAAATTTCATGTCCCATTTCAGGTTTTGGGTTAAACCAGCAGATGCATTCTGGTATATTTATGCTGTCCAAGAGGTAGAGAGCTGGAGGAGGCATACAAAGTACATTTGGAGGGCCTTTATAGGTTCACTTTGAACAGAAGCAGGTTTCTGTCAACTGCTTCCACTGGGGGTTTGTGCACCTGTGACCAGTTTAACCTTTTCTATCCCGATTTTGGCTTCTGAATCCGGTTTGTTGTTGCTACCTTGCAGTGCCTTTTCCAGTCTGCTCATGCAGCCTGCCTGTTATTGAACCTTTACTTGAAATCCTGCTTTTGACTTCTGAACACTGCCTGCTGTAGCTACTGTGTTACCACCTCTGTCCCTGTGTTGCGGTTAAGGACATCAGTTCCATGCTGATATCTTTTCTGCCTTTTGGCAAAACCCTGTTTTCTGTAAGCATTTCTGCTTCACAGACTTGCCCTGATTCTGCCCAAGCTATTTTCTCTCCTCTATGCAGTCCCAGTCTGTTGCTTTCCGGTCATTCATTCCTATCATTTTACGACACAAATTTGCTGAGTTAGTACCTACCTCCAGCATTAAGTGTTATTGTTTGTTTCTTGCTTGCATAATTATTAGACTACAGTCCATAGTTCTAGTGCCTGTTCTTAAATGCACTGAGTTTCCAGAACCCCTCGTATTCACTTTGTTGGCAGCGGCCTGTCTTGTCTGGCCCATTGCTATGTGTGTCTTGATATTTCAGTCCCAGCTTTGTACTTTGTTTCTCGCCCTGTCCTGTAACTGGTTATTTCTTTCAATGTTAATTTCCACCTGTATTAGGTCTTGGCCCACTGTTATGCCTCGACTCTGTATTCATTAACAGTGTGACCTCTGAGTTGGTCTCCGTTGAAAGAGACTTCTGTTGCCTTCACCTAGTACATTGGAGTCTTACCTGCCTCAGTATATGGTCTCCAGTTTTACCCTTACACTGAGTACAACAGTCTCTTCGGCATACCTCACTCATGCCGCTGCTGTATGACGGTTATGAGTAATCTGCTGGTACCAATCTCAAGGGCTTTCTCTTATCCCTAGAGACCCCTTATCACATTCCAGTACACCCTTTATTCTGATCAATCCATGTTGCCCACTAAATTCGTTGCTTTTGCTATCTCAGTGTCTTTATTTATAGCCATCTCCTGCCCTGAAGTGCCTGTGAATCTATATATAAAACTGAATGTATGTACGAGTGTATGTTTGTCTGGCTATACAAATTCATACCGTTGAACCCATGTCTACCAAATTATGCATTTATTCCTCATTTGTCTGGGGCAAGATTGTAGTCTATGTTTGGATGCAAAGAATTCACTCCGTAGACACCCTCGTTTACTGATGCTGACCCTGATTCAATGCAGTAGGTACTAAAAGGAGGCAAAATGTGCAAAAGTGTCTGAAGCAAAATGTTTGATGTGTTGGTTATTCCTTAGAAACATATTACTACTGTATACAGTTTGAAAGTGTTTGTTAAAGCAATTTTGTATCACGCCACTTCAAATATGGGAAATGAAATGGCAAGGTTACAGTTTACTCAAGTTCATTCACGAGAAGAGATCACAATAAATCTTTCTTGAACATTTTCTAAAATGTGCTGAAGCCATTGAGTGACTGAAACATGCCGCCCAAAAACGAACATCACTTGGAAAAGCTCCATCTGATTCAAAGCGAAAATCAATATCAAGAGCTTCTGAAACACAACAACAAACAGCAGCACGACTTACCGACCAGAGGACAAGAGCAACTTTCTCAAGGGCAAATGAGATGCCAGAACAAACTGAAGCAAGACTTGCGGACACGAGGACAAAAGCAACAGACACCACTCGATCAGGACACGGGCAACACTGGGTATTCCAGCAAGTACCAGTTACAACTCTCAGATCATATTGGTATGTACCCTGTTTATATTATATGCTAGCATTACGTCATGCATTGCCCCTAATCTACAGTCCAGACTCTGATATATAGCTTTTGCCCTGTGCCCGTCGGACAGACTCGTGACAGCCTGGAGAGCAGAGGGGAGTGGCAGGGACTCATTGCCCTAGGCCCTCTCAACCAACGGGGTGGTGCAGAAGCAGCACTTTTTGAGGGGGCAGTACCCCAGCTAGCATTGCCAGTCGGCCATGCAAGGCTGGGGAAGCAAAACGTCTTGGCCTTGCATAGCTCATTGCCCATTCGGAGATGGGTTATTTCACCAAAGGGGAATCCTCGTTTCCCCAGAACACAGACAATGCATGAGCGTTCCTCAGGTGCACGCTGTAGTTGTGGTAGTGCTCAGATTAGTTAGTACATAGTGGAGGTCAACCGTTTGCCTCTCAGCCAATAACATTCCTTGAACAGTGGTTTATAACTACATGGTATGTCCCTGCTGTTGGACGCTGCGTTGGCAAATCATTCCTGTACAGACAAGGATTTCTTTGTTCAATTCCAGGACAGCTCATAGTGAATCATAAAATGCTACTTCAAAATAATGCCTCTTCAAACGCTATCACAGGCTTCACATTTGCAAAAAGGGCTGCTCTTCTCGATTCTCGTCAGATAATCGCCTTTGAAATCTTCAGTTAAACAATTTGCATCTGAATGGAAAGGTTGCTCACTTTTACGCGCACCCCCCCCCCCCCCCCCCCAATGCTGCTTGCTGTATGTATGGACTGGTTGATGAAATCAAAACGGACATTACTTACATCACATTAAAAAAAGAGAGTAAACACTGTCAGCACCATTTCTAAAACTTTCATGGTTTTCACGAAAAGGACATTTTTATCTGACACATTTTACATTTGATATTTCTGCCATAGAAAAAAATTAGCTTTCAACTTGTTTAACCTGGACAAGTTATACACTTCATGTTTTATCTTTAATTCAGTCACTTGTGTATTTTAAGCACTAATTCATATATATATATATATATTTTGTGATGAATCTGATGTCATTCTCCTTTCCCGGAGGTAGCCTCTCATGTGGCCAGGAGGCAGCAGCCGCTAGCCTGGCGATGGCTATGCGAGGGAGGATCACATGAGAGGAAGCAACCCTCAGGGGGAGGGATAGGCATCCTGCGATGAGACATGGTATCCCCCTTTCCCTTTTAGGGATATCTCCTACATTCCTCATGCCTTGATGGCATACTGTGATAATCGCCTTCAACAACCGGTAAAGCCTGCTGACAGCATCCTACATCCGTTTGTAGCAAAAAGAATGACAAAGACTGAGACAAGAAAGAGGACTACCCAAATGAAGATTAATAGGCTGATCCAGCAGCAACACAATTGTTTGGAAGAAGTCGATTGGCTCTGAGAAACTCCCTTCGTTGAAGCAGGCGTTCAAAGATGGAACAGCTGAGAGCAACAGAGATCCAACCGGGTAGCCACCGCCAGAGAAACCAAGGGGTCAAGTGGACAGGCGTGCAAGGAGATGCGGGAGAACCGTGGAGAAAATTTCCCAGCTCGGGCTGGGAATTCAGGAGGCCACAAGTGATGGAGAGAAGCGGAATGAAGAAACGCTGAACTGGGATGGGAGGCAAAGACACTGCCAGCAAGGGAAGCCAGAGCAACGCGAAGACTGCCATCTGCCACAGAGACGTACTGCCCGAAGCGGAGAGCAGAAGCAGAGATGGACCTGAACATGGCCGAGGAAGCCACCCTAAAGCTGGTGAGCTCAGGGTGGAAGGTCGGGTCCCTGGGAGGGAGCTGAAGAAGGCAGTCCCTAATTGGAACAAAGAGCAAATTTCCCACGGCTTATGTTACAAACTGATTTTCATAATTCCAGTGTTTGGGGAGATACAAATACACCAGTGATAAAAGGAACTTGGGGAAAAAGCATATGCCCTCAGATCCTGAAAGTGGATCAGCGTAGTGAGAGAATGTGGCAGGAGAGTACACCAGGTCTTTTGAGAGTCTGAGACCCGCACCCAAGTTGTGGTATATTGAAAAGAGAATCCCAAAGAAGACTGGATTCTGAATTGCATTGAATGTGGAAAAGACCTGGTGATGGGAGTCATGTCTACTGGAGTGGATTGCAACACTGAGTGGGCTATCCTCTTGGGCCAAAAATAACTTGGTAATAGACCATTAGGGTATTGGGTAGCAAGGGGTTTTCTTCATGGGCAAATAGGGGATACCATGTTTCATCCAATGAAGCTATGAAATCTCCCCAGGGGCTGTCTCCTCCCATGTGTTCCCCCCTCATATAACCGTCACCATGGTCAGGATCAGGTCGCGGCTGCAGTCCCTGGCTACATGGGAGAAGTTTACCACCTGGAGATCAGTGATGACTCCATTGGATTCATCACACCACCCCTACCGACTTAGAAGACCAGCCATGTTGTATGGCATGTGCACCAGCACCAAAGAACAGCACAAAGTTTCTTCCTCCTCAAGCAAGGTACATGACAAATCACACCAAAAGGATTTGAAGGAGCAGTGGTTGACATTTTACCAGGATTACTCGATTGCCCAGGATGGTCTTCGCACTGGTAACTCTGCAGTGCCCATGACAGTTATCCCAATAAGAAAGGTTCACTGGCAGCACGTGTGAGTGAAATTCCACTGGAGGGGATTTATCGTGCAATGTGGGATGACAAAACTTTTTGGTGCGATTTGTCTTAAACCTCGGAATGTACAATAGGCCTTTGGCGCGGTCCAATTCCAGGTCAAACTCACAGGGGTTTTGGCTTCTCTTAATGGTTTGTGGTTCAATCAGGAGCCTTGGTTCTACTCCGATGCTGGATTCTAGTAGTTGTGAAAAACCAGAGGGTGTTTCACTGCCTAAATCTGTGACGCTCACCTGGTTCCCTCGGAGGCGCTGGTCTTGGGCTGGGCGCTGCAAACGTCTTCAAAGTTAGGCGTAGGGTTCGTTTGGCTCCCAGATTTGGCCCCTTACTCACCGAAAGCTTGACCTGCAGAGTGAGGTGTCTGCAAGTGGAAAATCAAGGTATTAGTGGCTGGAAGGATGGGAGAAGTTCCTAGCCCCTCTCTCCCTTTCTCCCCGTGGTACTCAGATGATTGTTGTGCTCACCTTAAGTAAGTGAATGCTGAGCTCTCCATCCTGCGTCTTGTGCAGGGGCGCTGGGTCCAGTTACTTCACTGGATGTGAGTTCCGCCTCTTGATTGCAGAGGGTAGGTGAGAGCGATGCCGCCGTTTTGCTGCACGAGCGTGACTTGTAAGTATTAAAGTTCTCTTTGGATTGCTCTCTTTAAATGTCTTTTTCCTTATGTCTATGTCTTTTGCTTTTAGGATGCTGTCGATGCCAAAAGAAGATGCTCTCCCAGATTCGTGGCAGAGAGCGTAACAAGAAGATGGTGAATTCGAAGGCACGTAAGTAGGAAGACTGCTTTAGGGCCGTAGAATGCACCTTAATGTCCCCTTTTGTTTTTACAGGTGCCGGAATGCAGCGCGAACAAGGTTGGAGCAAGCGCAACACAGGTAAGCAGTATTGTAACTGAACGTTACTAACCAATGTTCTTTGTCTTTGCAGGCCCGATGCCGGACGCGGAATGCAGAAAAGAAAACGACTTGGATGCTGCCGATGGCTCGGGTGAGTTGAATCGCTAACTTTGCCTTTTTTTCTAACCTGTGCCTTTTGTTTTGCAGGAGCTGCTGAAGATTGAAGATTGGTTCCCAGCAGGTAATTTTCGTAACTACAGGATCCGGAGCTGAAGATTCGCTGGAGCTGACACGGTGAGCGTCCTGCTGCAGATGCAGAATAACGCGAAGCATGTGGTACCAATCGGGTGTGGTTTAAATAGCCCATAGGAGTACTTAGGTATCTTCTTCCACAGCAGCCGCGCCCAGGTAAAAGAGTTCCTGCTTCCAGAAGAGTTCCAGCATCAGTGACCCAGGGAGTGGTGCCTGCCCCACCCAGAAAGAAAAGTAGTTCCTGTTAGAAGAGAGTAAAGCATCATCTGGCTGGTAAGTAAGCAGCATGGTCTGCTTCAGGTAGGTTCACCCAAGCACTTTTACACTTGATATGAGCCCGGCGCTTCCTGTGCCGGGACGGGTCCTTACTATGAGCCTGGCACCACCGGTGCCAGGACAAGGTCCAAAAGGTCCCTATTGGGACTTGCTGGTGCCGATAAGGCATGTTATGAGCCTGTTTCCAAGGGTGTTGGGCAGGTCCTGACTCCTTGAAAGCAGTGGTCATGACAAAATCCCTTACTCATGTGCCCACGGCACGGCCATCACCCTTGGATCCAGAACCTGGGGGTGCACAATGCCAGAGGATCACCTGGGTGAGGAGTCCTCAAGGTTTGGGGGAGGAACGCCCAATGGCGAGACATGGTAGCCCCCTTTCCAAATACCCCTGTCCCATCCTATTTTATAGGATATTCCAACTTCCCAGATCCCCGCCCTCCCTTTTCCCACACAAACACTGAGCCGAGGAACAGGAGGTCTGCGACTGAAAGGAGTACAATGATGCAATACATTGGACATGTCCCACTTTACATACACCTGGTACCGATTAGCTCTCCCCACATGGTTAAAAGGTGGAACACTGAGACACACTCTGAGCAAGGCGGTACATGAGAAGGAGCAGTTCTTCCAGGGCAACGGCGAACCAGGCAGAGCAGAGCGACAGGCCGAGGGGTGGAACCAAGATACAGAGAAACGGACAACCCGGCGAGAGATTGTTACCTCCAAAGGACCTTGAAGGTTGTGCAAGGAAGCCTAGCCAGAGAGAAGAGACAAACCTCTTTTGTATTTTACGGATACCAGCCACTCTCCTGGGTGAACAGCAGAGTTGGGGAGGTGCAGCAGGTTTGATCCCGGCAGAGGGAAGCCTGGATGTGAGAGATGTCTTTGAAGTTTGAAGCACGTACTGCGGTCGAAACTACATTTACCAAGAGGCCTTGGTGTAGGAGAGAAAAAGTAACTTGAGGAAAGAAGGTCGAAGTGGTCATGCCGAGGTAAGAGCAAAAGGCTTGCAGTATCAAAAGTCTTTGACAGCGGAAGGAAAGTGAAAGGAGGCTTGAGCCAGACGGAGGAAAGCCTATGAAGGTGTGATTGAAGCTTGGGGAAGGGAACCCTCACACATTGTGTTGTGATTTAAAGCATTGAGCTCAGTGGAGGGAAACCTGTACTGAATTGTGGTAAACAAAAGGAAACAGACTTGCATTGAACTGTATTACAAGCTAAAAGGTGACCTGGGCTGGAGTGAGAGAAAGCAGAGAGGTCAAGCGGATAAACTGGTGACTTTTCATGCAAGGCCAAGTGGGCCCTGGTCCACGAAACAAACAGCACCCTTGTTTCTGAAGCCAAAATGTGTCGCAAGGTCCAAGTGTACCACCTTACCCCGTGCTACACAACATGGGGAAGGGTGTTTACTCAGCCATGCTGACATTTCTTTTGAACACTGATTTTCCTTTTTGCATTACACATTCCCTTCACACATTTATTGTATTAGAAAGAGGGTAGGCATTCGGTTTATTAGTATAGGTCATTTTATTTTGACTAAGGACTGACTAGGACTGTATTTTCTTTTTGTTTCATGTTCAAGAACACTCCCACCTTAGTTATAGTGCAAGATAAGAGTTTTCCTATACCTTTTAAACCCTTAATAAAGGTTTTGAAACTTCCTTATGTCATTATCTACTTCTGATACCATGCCTCTCTCACATAGTAAAACATAGCTTTTAACTCACAGGTTTTTGACAGGTGTCACCCGCCTTGCACTCAGCGGACTCGCCCGCCAAGCCCCCTATGCACCCATTCACTTCAATGGGCGCTCATCCCCCTCAAAAATTCAAATTCTGGTGTTTTCACGTGCCTTATTGACAGAAAAGGTTGAGAATCCAGCGTCCAAAGATGGTTCACTCAGCAGTGCAGACAGCTGAAATTAAACCTGTAGTTCAAGGAAACTAATACTATTTTGCTGCACAAACAGTCCTCATGGAAATGGAAGAGAGCTTCGAGTACAACAGATAAACATTGAGTGGTCAGTTGTGGGCAGCATGGTGTTTTGATGTTGAGAATCTATAGATTACAAACTGGGCTCAAAACAAGCAGATGCAGGATAGGTAAATGGCGCACGAGCATCTGCTGGGCTACTCCGCTGCACAGACTCGCACACCTTCATTTTACACCGCCCCCTCCTCCCTCAGCTAGCCTAAGGGCACAGAGCCCACCCTCAAAAACTATTGGAGGGGCTAAGTCCACACCTTGTACCCTCGACTTGTGTCCTTGACGACGCTACAAGCTTGCCTCTGCACGTGATGAGGGATAGGGGTGCTGCAGTGTTTGAGACAGAAATCGGCTCAGATGCAGCTCACACTTTTTTTTTATTGTGACACGGGTTACATACAACCTTAAACAAAGCAGAATAAAACATAACTTGACAGAAAAACCACATAGCTAGTAAAACATCACAAAGATCCACATTCCATCGAACCTAAAACATTTAAATTCATAGAATACTCATTACAAGTATAATTTAAAAAACACCCAAGGGCAATAATTAAGGAAACATTTTACCCCCACATTAATCCAGACAGTAGCAATTCCAGCAATTGCTTTGAATAGCCAGAGTTGAAACTATCGACTTCTTTATATAACTCGGCTTCCTAATGTTATCCAGTGCCTGGCAGTCTTATCACGCAATGGTGCAACGTTTCCTGTACATTTGGTTGGTGACAGAAGCAACAGAACGGCGAGGTCACGTTAACAGTAGATGTTACCAAACTACTGGTCCTTTCTCTGGTGTGAAACTGTTTCAACCTGAAACGTAGGTGGAAGCCATGCAATGTATTTTACATGCAAGTCATTTCAGTTATAGAGTTGATCTTTTTTACGGGATACTTGGCATATTCAGAATGCGTAGAGTAGGTGGATAACATCTCTATAGTACATCTCCAGCCCCTAAATAACTTGGCTTTAGCCACATCTGGACGATAAAGTAACTCCTCGTCAGAGGACCCAATACTTGCAAGCATTCTATGCCTCTGTTTCTTATAGACATCGATAGCACTCACTGATGAGTCCTCCAATATAGTATGCAAGTCCGTATAGATGGAATTGCTAGGAGAGGACACGCATTTCGCATAGTTCAACAATTGCCGCCAATGATAATCAAGGATGCTTCACACTTCAGTCCACGTGACAGACACGCGGGAAAAGGGGGGGAGTTTAGGTCAGGAGCAGTGACGCAACAACTAATGTGCAGATCGGGGGTTTCGCAACCGCCCCCCAAACCACCGAAATGTTGGGTTATGTCATTTGACTTGGGTGACCTACATAGCCGTGGCAGGACAGAACAAAACACAGACAATAAACGCTGTTTTCAACGGCACAGTTTAAGGCCCTGCCATTACTAATAACGCGTTTCATTGTTAGCAGCTGCATTCGCATGCATACATTTTTAGGCAATTGAAGTGGTCCGCTCATTCTCCCAGCAAGTTCTTAAGTGTGTGGTTTCAGACATGAAGGAGAGTTAACTGCTTATAACGTTGAACCTGCACTAGAATACTCTAAGCACTCGCCCACAATATCTGCACTGCCTGCTGTGACATGTTCGAATCCTGGCAGTGTCGACTCAGCCTTTCATCCTTCCGAGGTCTATAGAGTACCACTCTGTGGGATAATAATATCTTCTGTTGTTTGAGGCTCTGAGACCTATGGTTGTGTAAGGCTATATATAAGAATTACATCATTATTACAAATTCCACACTCTTAAAGGTGGGCGTGCCAAGGGAAATCCGTGTTTCGAGTCATTCATTACCTGTCGATTTGATCGAGATGTGCAAAAGCCAAGAGGTGGCGGAAAACTAACATTTGCGCAGTCGCAGAAGCAGAGACGTTTTGCGCAAACTATTTCTGAGCCCCCACCGTTTCGCAGATGACATCCACGGTGCCATTAAGATGATGAAGGGGGCCATTAACGTAATCCTGGAAAAGGGCCTTCTTTGGAATCACTCCTCCCAGGAAGCGGATTCTATAAGTGATGACCCGAACATTAGGATGATGGCAGAGAGCATCCGACCCCCGCTGTGCTTACTGAGGCGCATGCTCTAGGAGAGCGAATGTCGCACCTCCACCCCATTTAGCACTTAACCCCCAACGTACCTCCAAGTGCAGCTGCAGAACGACGCACCTTCGGGCACAAGTTAAATAAAAAGGGGTTGGCACACAGAACCTTCTTAGCCATCGAACATATTCCCATGTTTTACATTAGACGCAGCTCGAGGGACGGCCCCAACTATGGCAGCACCCTGGTCCAAACAAAATGTGCCCGCCCCCACCCCAGCAAAAGAATATATTATATCCCTATACGCATCTGTACAACACAGACAATGTATGTAAACATGACACCTTGCAATGGACCTGGCCTTTTTTTATTTTTATTTTTTTAAAGTTTTATTGGTTTCATGCAAACATACAAGAAAGCAAAAAGAAAACTAACAGTTTACATCCCAGTTTACAGTTTATATCCCTTCCTCCCAAAAAAACCCAGATTGAAACCAGATTTCCAAAACAGTTCCTATATACATGGTCATAGTACTACAAAATAGTCTCCGCCCAAAAATAAGAGTGAGATAATCAGGAGTCGCACTCATTTCCTTGGTTACACTTTCCGTCTCTTACGATTCTCTCAACAAATTTAATTGCCGGCAATACCATGCCAACCATTTCACCCAATAACACCAGCTCCCACCATTCTTCCACTTGCAATGATGTTGTTTTGCCCAATTGCTCTCCTAAATAGAGTGTTCTAAGTTAAGTTAGAGCCGCACATCTCGTTGCCAAGTGAGCCAATGATTCTACCTGACCCTTTTCCTCACAGTATCGGCAATAAGCATTGGCCTCCTGTATTTGATGTCTTCGTAATTAAATCTCTTTCGTCGGCAAGATGTTTAAACATCTCAAGAAGAGATCTCTATAATGGGGTTGATGGGAACTTCTGAAGGTACATCAGTAGATCATTCTGACCTTTCTTCTCTTTCCACAAACCATCAAGGCATGCCTCAATTTGGCTTCAGTTGTTTCAAACCAATCTGATTTTTCAAGAAGCCTTTTAACTTTAGATGGATTCCCCACAAGGACCACAGATTCGATGTTATGATGATGTAAGACCCTTTCTATTTTCAATTTCCATTCTTTGATAACCTTTTCATTGAGATCTTAAGATGGCAAAGGGGAGCACACCCTCTACCAAAGTACATTTCCGATACAGCAATATAGATTTCTATAACACTACAGACGCCATAGATTGTAGGCAAAGTTTATGTCATATCGCTGCTATGAAAGGGATTTCAATCCGGCACTTCACCTAAATCAACGCCTAGCGTGTAATGCACAACTGAAATCCTTATTTATTCTGTGTCTAAAAGTTATTTTATTCTGAACGATGTACCTCTCATATCATGCCCCTCTCTAGGAATCACCCCCCCCCCCCGGTCACACTGAACCAGGAATCAGACTGGTTTGCAAAGTTAAAATATTTATTTATGTTTTCACAATTTTAATCACACTATGTTTAATGGGTATACAATGATCACTAATGGGGTGATGTAACACTAAGCAATCTCTTTAATCACAAGGAGTAATAGTGATCAAAATAATTCAGCACAGAAATAATACTTTTGTGTGTGTTCAGATCAAATAGCAGTATGGTTACTATTTCCCCCTGCACACCCCTCAACCCCCCAACAGGCAATGTAAAGATATAGGAGGAGAGAGAGCAGGTATTCAGGAATGCAGAATTCAAACAAAATGTCAATCCCAATTTCCCCCCAGCAACACACGAGAGAAACAGAATTGATTGGCAAACTGTCAAAATGGTTTTAAAGTTATCTTGAGAATGGAATGGGTAAAACACTAAATATGGTTTAAATTGCTGAAATGGTTTAAATTCTTATGGGAGCCGCTTTAGATAGTTGCAGACAAACACTAGCAATGATTTGATACTAATAAGCAATCTGAAAACTTAAAACTGAGGTCGGGTGCAATCAAAAGCTGTTTTGCACGTGTAATATTTTGCCAAAACTAAAATTTGCGGCAAACTTTTCCGCACACGGTAATCGCGATCGTGGGAGAACTATATGGATTTGGAATGCGGTTTTTGGTTCTATGGAAAGCTGTGGATGTTAGCTACAAGCAGAAGTTGACATTTTGTTTTTAGCATAAATTGAGGAAGTTATGGAAGTTTTAGTGGAGGTCGTTTTTCTGAGATAGGCGCAAGAATGGGAAAACAGGGATGCGCTTCTAAAAGACAAACAATATTTTTTTATACTGGATTATGACTGTAGAAAAAGAGAATGCCACACATGAATCTCCACAGTCCTGGCCACAGACCCTTCACGTGGTGGATACTCACTTTCTTTCTGGGATTCAATTTATTTATTCACAATACTAATGATTTATGATTTTAGAAAACAAATGAGAGAAACTTAGCGCAAGAAAAAGCTCTGACAATTCAAAAATATTCCTAACACTACCGGTTCTGAATACAAAAGAGGATGAGTTTAAGACGGGGATTACTATGGACAGTACATATGCTGGTGACACAGTTCTATCTATAGATACTCACTATATGTGTTTCAAACGGAACCGTCAGTGATTCTGGTACTGGGACAGACTGTTGGGCACAC
This sequence comes from Ambystoma mexicanum, assembly GCF_040938575.1. NCBI lineage: Eukaryota > Metazoa > Chordata > Amphibia > Caudata > Ambystomatidae > Ambystoma > Ambystoma mexicanum. The sequence continues at coordinate 1,069,569,394 of NC_090936.1, forward strand.
CGGATTGGAGTGGGTCTGCAATGGTTCTGATCACAGCCCAGCACAGATCTTTTGGTTCTGGTAATAATTCTTTTAGCAGGAAAGCAGTTACAGCACAGCCCGGCTGTTTCTTTTGTTCCCCTTTTGTGGTATTCTTTCTGGTTCTGGAAATTCAAGGCCTAGTTGAAAATGGTTCAACTAATGGAATGGGCCTTTCTGCTTGCCAAGTTTCTGGAGTCAGGAGGAAGGAAAATAGATGGTTCTCTCGCAAGGTGCTCCACAAGCAATCGATTAGTGGGTGAATCTGTGTGTCTTTCAAAGTCCTCAGCGGTCTCTATTTAGGCTTATGATAAAGGGGGTGTGTGCTGGTTTATCCTAAGCGCGCCCCCTTAGGCAGGCGATTTGCTAGAGTCTCTTCTCTCCCTTGATTGGAGAAGAAAACAGGGTGTCACCATGATGATGTGGGTTTATGAGTCAGAGAATCATCCCCTTGTCCCTTTGAACATAAAATCTACTTTTGGTACAATACATATTTACATGTGTGAATTCTTTTTAACAATAACATATATAGATTACGTATTCTGTTTAGCAGATACTCCTCTACACCTCACCGCTGTAGGATCTTATGTCTGCTTTTGACAGAATTTTGCCCTTTTTGTCCGGAACACAATATCCAATTTATCAAAAAATTTGTACAAATGTGCGCATTGAATATGGGCATAAGAGTATGAAGTTTCGTGCTTTTGGCATAAATACATTTGGTGTAAAATCATATTTTCTGCTATTACTTCCCAGAACATCTCACAGAGTTCTGGCGTCTCTTAAAACGTGCATCCAGAAATCACATTAACAATGCTGTTATTTCAATCATTTTCACAATTTTACACAGTAATTTATTAGTCTTTTTAAAAATGTGCTTTTGGCATTTGTTAAGCAGCAAAGGGTGGTTTGTCTCAGCCTTCTTCTTCCCCTGGCAGCTCTGAAGCAATCTCCTCCCAGTTCCTTCAGCGAGAGGCTGTTTATGACTCTTCACACTTTGCATGTCCTTTCAGCCAGAGGATGTCCATTGTCCCCTTCCCCTGCAGCACCAAATTCTCCTCCCCTAATCTAATCATCACAGAGGTGTGATTTCCTAGTGGAGTGAAGCAGAAGGGAGATGCATGGCCTCTGGGGGAGGAAGCTGCTGGACTGGTTGGATTGCTTTTATGCAGGCTTAATTTCAATGTCATTCTGTTACATTTTGCTCTTGGTTTAAAACAAACTTGCAATTTCAAAACAAGCAGCTAGAACACTTATTCCAGATCCTAAACCATGGGATTAAACAGTTACAACCTAGGTTACTCTCAATAACAGGTCACTTAGTTTTCAGACATTAGATTTCAGTTGTACAAGTTTAAATCCTATCATGCAAGCTACGGACAGCTGTCATACAGGCGGCCACTGGTACTGCGCCCAGATTTTGACAGATTTCACAGGCAGGCACATTTTTTCTGTGAATGTTTTGATGACAAATTCTGCTTTTGAGAACATTGTCTGTTCATAATGATTTCTTGAACTAAGTGACTTGTAGCACCCAGCAAGAATATTGGATGTTTGATGGTGTTTTGTACCGGCATTCTGCAGTTTCAGCAACCAAAAAAAAGATTTAAAAACAAGATTCTGGATTTCTTTCAGCAAAGCACTGCTTTTCATGCAGGCTCCATTTTTACTTGTTGGGCAGCCCGCTTGGTAGATTTGGTAGCCATCTTTTCGTGTTGTAAAGTGCGATTTCCATAGGTTTTGGCGCGCCCAGGGGTTTTGCGGCCATTTTGATAATTCTGGCACCACCAGAACACAGTGATGCCGCAGGGCAGAGCATACGGAACAAGTTACTTACCTGTAACTGTTGTTCTTCAGCATGGGTCTGGCATGGATTCACATGCTCATGAATATTCCCTGTCGTCAGGCCGGGAATCCTCGGTATAGAAAAAAAAAATCAGTATCAGTTTTGTTTCTGATCTGTCTTTCTCAGTAGTAACCAATCACTAGTCTCTGGGTCATACTGCCCCCAGCCAATGACTGCCCTCTCCCTAAGCCCCGCCCCTGGCAGCCATCCTCAGATTTGGTAGCAGGTGAAGTGGCAGTATGACCAAGTGAAGAGCCGCAGAGGGGTAGGTGGGAGGGTTCGCATGTGAATCCATGCCAGACCCATGCTGGAGAAGAACAGTTACAGGTAAGTAACTTGTTCCTTCTCCAGCATGGGGTCTGGCATGGATTCACATGCTCATGAATATAAGAATACATAGCAGTATACACATGCACAACCACGGGAGGTGGCAAAAGGCTCAACATCAAGCAATACAACAACTCAACATTAAGCTGCTCTTACCTCCTCACCAGGCTCACCTTAGGCGAACAGGTTGCGCAGCACTGCCTGGCCGACTCTGGACTCCTCCCTGGAATCCCGGTCGACGCAGTAGAATCTCGTGAAGGTGTGCGTCGACCTCCATGTAGCAGCCCTGCATATGTCGAGCAGGGGCACACCAGACAGGAACGCCGTAGTAGCAGCGATCGCTCTGGTCGAATGGGCCCTCGGACGGCCTGGCAACGGTCGGTTTGCCAACCGGTGACAGTGCATGATGCAGCCAAAGAGCCATCTGGAAATTGAAGTCTTCGAGAGAGCCTTCCCTTGATTCACAGGTCCAAAGTTCACAAACAGCTGTGATGTCTTCCGAAAACTCTTCGTGCGGTCCACGTAGAACTTCAGCACTCTAGCTACATCCAGCGAGTGCAGAGTCTTCTCAGCCGGCGACAAAGGCGACGGGAAGAAAACTGGCAACACCAAGGGCTCGTTGAGGTGGAAGTCCGACGGCACCTTGGGCATGAAGGAGGGGTGCGTCCTCAGCACCACCCTCGTGTCGTGAAAAGTCAAGTATGGAGGCTTGCAAGACAGGGCCTGGATCTCTCCCACTCGTCGTGCAGAGGTGATGGCCACGAGGAATGCTGTCTTCCACGACAGAAACTTCAACGGCACTGAATGCATAGGCTCGAATGGGGCCCCCATGAGCCTAGTTAGCACTATGTTGAGCTCCCACGCCGGTGCAGGGGCCTTCACCGGCGGGAATGATCGGAACAGTCCTTTCATAAATTCCTTCACCAGTCGATGAGACCACAAGGACGCCCGTCCTGTAGTTCTGGTGTAACGTGAGACGGCAGCCAGATGTACCTTGATGGAAGCGTGAGATAGGCCAGCCTTGGCCAAAGACAATAGGTACGGCAATACTTGAGGGGCCGTAATCCGCAGAGGGTTAATCTTCTGTGCACGGCACCAGACAGAGAACACCTCTTCCATTTGTGTCCGTAGCACTTGAGAGTTGAGGATGCCCTGGCCTTCGCAAGAACCTCTCTGCAGTCGCCGGGATGTCGTATCTCCAAACTCTAGTGCTGCAGGAGCCAGGCCTGCAAGTTCAGCGACTGTGGGTCGTGATGGAGAATGGCGCCTCCTTCTCTGGAGAGAAGATCCGCGTCCGTCGGCAGCTTGACTGGTGTGGACGCTGACAAGTCTAGAAGGTCCAGGGAACCAGATCTGCCTCGGCCACGCCGGTGCGACGAGAATCATCCTGCACCGGGATCTCTTGAGCTGGTTGACGAGCAGGAGTAGCAACGGCAACGGCGGGAATGCATAAAGGAACAGGCCATACCAGGGGAACGAGAAAGCATCGCCCATGCTCCTCAGTTGGGGAAACCTGCTGGCGAACCTCCGGCACTTGGAGTTCGCCGCCGTCGTGAAGAGATCGATCTGGGGTTCGTCCCATCGTCGGAAGAGTCGGTCTACTTGATCCTGGCGTAGTTCCCACTCGTGGCACGAGCGCAGCTCTCTGCTGAGTGAGTCGGTGATGGTGTTTTTTATCCCTGCCAGATGAAAGGGTACCAGAAACATAACATGGGCGACGGCCCAATGCCACAGATCCTGGGCTTCCTTGGATAGGGCAGGGGATCTGGTTCCGCCCTGCTTCCGAATGTAAAACATCGTGGTGGTGTTGTCGGTGAAGATCCTCACCATCTTGCCCTTGAGGGACGGAAGGAAGGACCTGAGGGCCCAGAACACTGCACGGAGCTCGAAGATGTTGATGTGGAGTGTATTCTACTCCGGGAGCCAAAGGCCTCTCGCGTGGAGACCCCTAGTGTGCGCTCCCCAACCTTCCAGGGAGGCATCCGTCATCACCGTCACCTGGTGGGCCGGGGCTAGGAAACCTGTTCCCGCCGCCAGATGAGAGCGGATACCCCACCATCGTATCGCCTGACGGAATGCTTCGTCGAGCGTGATCCTGTCCTCGAGCTGCCCGTCTGCTGGATCCAGTGGGCGTCGAGGAATTCTTGCAAGGGCCGCATCCGAAGTCTGCAGTGGCGCACCAAATAAATGCAGGAGGACATCATTCCGAGGAGGGACTTGATAGACCTCACTCTGGCCACATCCGTGGCCCGCAGACGTTGCACCTTTCCCAGGATGGTCCTTATCCTTTCCTCTGACGGTGAGGCCCACCGAGCCACTGTGTCGAGCTGCGCCCCCAGAAACAGAGCGACTTGCGACGGGACCAGGTGGGATTTTAGAAAGTTGATGGAGAACCCCAGGTCCGTGAGCAGCTTGACGGTCTTTGCAGTGTGTTCCACGGCGAGCTCCCTTGTCCTTGCCCTTATGAGCCAGTCGTCCAGGTAGGGGTAGACGTGGATCCCCTGCAGGCGCAGCCGCGCCGCCACCGGTGCTAGGCACTTGGTGAACACCCTGGGCGCCGATTTTAATCCGAACAGGAGGGCCTTGAACTGGTAGTGCCGCCCTTTGACCACGAACATGAGGAACTTTCGGTGTCTCTTTAGAATAGGGATGTGGAAGTATGCATCCTCCAAGTCCAACGACAACAGGAAATCGCCCTCCTCCAGCTGTCCCTGCACGTGCTGGAGGGTGACCATCCGGAACTTCTGTGCCTTGATGTATTTGTTCAGTCGTCGCAGGTCCACGATGGGACGCCATTCTCCTGTCTTCTTCTTTACGAGGAAGTATCTTGAGTAAACTCCGGAGCCCCGAAGCCTCTTTGGAACGAGCTCGATGGCACCTTTCCTGAGCATCGCCCTTACTTCCAACAGCAGTTGAGGGACGTGATTTTCCTTCCTGGCCACAGCGGGATTGCGGGGGCACTTCTTCTGGAACTCGAGGGCGTGTCCCAGGGCCAGGGCGTCCAGCACCCAACGGTCGGTGGAGATGGACTCCCACCTGGACCGGGGGCAAGGCAGAGAAGGCCGCAGAGGCGGGAGAGGAGGCCTAGGATGCGTCCTCCTTCTCTTAAGTGGTGGGCTCTCCGAAGGTCCTGGCTCCGTTCCCCCGTCGGGTCTGGCTCAGGTACCTCCGTCGGGGGAAGGGGCAACCTAGTTCTTATCTCCGAACATAAGGACTGGATGGCTGACAAAATGGCCGCCAAGGTGTCCTGCGGCGCCGGAAATGAAGGGAGCGAGGGCTCTTGAGGAGCCTCGTCTGCGACACCGTCGCTCTCGTTGTCACCCTCGTCGGGATCCCTCCTGATGGGCTAGGCCTCTTCCACGACTTGGATGAGCTCCTCTTCAGAGGTCGTGTCCGTATCCACGATGGCCACCAGCCCCTCCCCCACCCTTTCCAACGAGGACTTCGTGGGGGTCTTCTCGATGGGCCTGAAAGACGACTCCCTCTGCGGTTGCACGGAGACTCTGGTACCTGAGGGCGCCTCCACTGGTGTAGCCTCCACAGGCTGAGCCAGGGCTGCGGCGACATCCTCAATCGAGGTCTTAGCAGGGTGAATTAAGGCCAACGTCACTTTCTGTACGCCTGGGGCCTTCACCTTGGGGGGAGGGTCCGAGCCTCGCTCCCCCTCTGCCGGAATCTTCGAGATTGACCGGGGCCTCTCCAGAAGCTTCGCCGGGTTCTCAGACTTGCTCTTACCCAAGCCAGAGCGTTGGCTCGTGGTTGATGGCGCCGGGGAGGATGCGCCCTGCCCGGCAGCCAAGGAGCCCGACCGTTCGGCGCTCCCAGTGCCCGTGGACTCACGGTGCTTAGCCTTTTGTTGGGCCCTGTCGCCGGGGCACCCTCACAGGACTTAGAGGACCGCTCAAACTTCTTTTTCTTCTTCTCGCCCGACGGGCTCTTCCCTTCCAGCCAGTTGGCGAGATAGAGGTGGTGATCCTTCATAATCCGCTCCGTCATGTTCCCACAAAATGCGCAGTCCTTTTCCTTGTGCGTCTTGTCCTCATGGAGACAGTAGAGGCATAACGAATGCTCGTCCTCCTTGAAAACGTTCTGAAGCTGGCATCCAGGGCAGGTCCTGAACAGCTTCCCGGGCATCGAGCTTCCTTTCTCCTGGGCCATGACCGGGGTAGGCCTCGGAACTTCTGGAATCCTCCAAAAGCGTAACTCAACGAAATCTTCACCCCTGAGGGGCGTAGAAACTCCGAAACGGATCCCCGTTGATCGGATGTAGACACGGTGGAGCTTGAAGCTCTATTTAACCAAAAAAATGAGAAAATCTCCTGAAAAAAGCGCGAAAACGCAGCAAAAGCTCGAGAGCTACAGCACGAGGACTCCCAACACTTGAACGTGCGGTAAAAATCTGAGGATGGCTGCCAGGGGCGGGGTTTAGGGAGAGGGCAGTCATTGGCTGGGGGCAGTATGACCCAGAGACTAGTGATTGGTTACTACTGAGAAAGACAGATCTGAAACGAAACTGATACTGATTTTTTTTTCTATACAGAGGATTCCCAGCCTGACGACGGGGAATATTCATGAGCATGTGAATCAATGCCAGACCCCATGCTGGAGAAGTGGGTTGATACATCCCACAGCTACTGGAAGTGATTTTGGCAGCCTCAACACTTTGTGCCAAAAGTAGCCCTCCAATAACGCCCACACTTCCCATGTGAGGTTTAGAATAGCGTTGGTGCCGTATGTTAGGGCTTGCACCACCTTCTATTTATAGAAGGTGATTACCGGTGTCAGCGAGAAGCTGCCAGATCGCTTATCGCTGCCCCTGGGTGGTTAACTTTTTTAATTTGTCCCTCAGGAATGTGTAACGGCCACTTTCATTCAAATGTGTATTAATCAGAGTTGCCAAATAAACAATAGTTTCAACCATGTCCAGGGGCTGGTCTTCCACCCTCCACCGGAAGGTCTCCCTCTGTTATATCATCCCCCACCAATGATATAACCAAAACCTTTGATTTCTTGATGTTTATTGTCATACTGTTCGACTCCAGATAGTGTTTAAACACCTCAATTCGTCGCTGGAGGCCAAGGATCGTTCCATCCAAGAAAACAATGTCATCGGCGTATAGGATCCAGGGGACCTCCAGGTTGTTTAACTTAGAGGGTGTGGGGGGAATGCTTGTCTCTCCTCTTGTGAGATTCCCAAATCTGACAGGTATAGACTAAATAACAGTGGAGCTAAAGTGCACCCCTGCTTCAGCCCACAAAAAGTATAGATTTTCCTCGACAGGGTCCCTTCTGCAGCTATCCTTATTTGAATGGAAGCCCTTACCGCCTCGAGAACATTTATCGGGCAATTCCAGCTCTTGAGTTTCACCCACAGGCGTTGCCTGTCTATCCCGTCAAAGGCCTGTTTAAGGTCAGATAGATACAGGATTTAGAATCTATCGCCCTTTTCTTCAGCACATTGAGGATGAATAAGTTCACGGACGTCCGTCCCTTCCCCTTCACAAAACCAGATTGCCTGGGGTCTAGTCTGCCACTCTGTCGACAAGGATTCAGGTCACGCAAAATAACAGAGGCAAAGAGCTTCCCCAACGAATCAAGAAGGGTGATAGTTCGCTAGTTTTTCGGATCGCCTCTATCACCCTTCATGAATATTGGAACGATGGCCTCACGCCAGGGCCGAGGTAACCGTTTAGTATCCATAACTTGTCTAAACACAGCTACAACCAATTTTGCCCAGATGTCAATATTCGATTTCAAAATATAGTTTGACAAGCCATACAGGCCAGCTGCCCTAGATGAGCTAAACTTGGATCACATCCACCTGGCCTCTGCAATATCAAACTCAAAAGACCCTTTTTTTCACTTTATAGACACATTTGCCTCTGTCCTTCTATCACCTTTGGAAAAGAATGTAGAGTAATGACCAACCCATCCTTCTTCTGTTACTTGACCTATCATGTGTATCTCTCTGAAGTTCTCACCATTGTTAATTAGATCACACATATGTCTTGTATTTCTCCCACAGACCTCTTTAAAACATGTTCTGCATCATTTTGCAGTCTCTTAGCTTGATTAGCCTTAACCCAGTCTCTATATTTCTGTTTGCGTATCCTTACTTTTTCTCTCATCCCTGGACCTTTCTCCCGTTTCAGCCTTTTGACCTCTGTTCTCAGGGCTCTTCTTGCCCTCGCTAACTCTTGGTCATAACTGTGTCTAGGTGTCATGAGGGCTTTTCCCCCACTTGTCAAGGACATGTCTAAAGTCCTACAAGATCCAAGCATATTCCACTATGTCAGGGTTAGCAACAATAGCTTTTGTGTATAGATTTGGGATTGTCGCCGGTTCTCTAGGGTTTATCTTTAGTCTATTCTTTCCCCAGGCTATCTCAACCATAGGCATTTCCAGGTGTCTTGTTCAAGGTGGGGCACAGTGAGTGTAATGGCTAGAAGGTCATGATCGCTCTGGGATAGATTTATGACCTTTAAACCTCTCTACCATAGCCCATGCAGATCTAGAAACAAAACAGTAATCTAGACAGGCCTTATGAGGTCCGTTTGCCCAGGTACATGGCCCAGGTCTATCACCGTCTATTTGCCCATTTAACATCAGCAATTCACGTGACCGTGTTTCGCGGAGCAATTTTCTGGCCCCCACTTCTACTTGTGATGTCAAAAGTGGCACACCTTCCTTGGACAACAACCGCATGTTAAGGTCCCTGCAGATTATAATCTGTGGGTCACCCCCTTCAATTTGAGCATCGTCCACCAGGCTCATAATTGATTCAATGAATTCCTTAATACGGAATCACTTCAGTAGGTGTTTATTAGCAGATTAGATTTCCCATTTGCACATACGGGTTTGTGTTTGTGTGGCTACATATTTTAAAACTCTTGTCCACCGTAAGCAAGCCTGAGAAAGGGCGACCCAACAAACCCTTACAAGCAGGATTTAGGAGCGCCTCATAACCCTCACAAGAGGGCTTTGACCTCATCCACGCATCCCGAAAACAAAGAATCTCGTAGTGGCCCAGGACATTCACTTACTCCGTGAATAAAGATTTAAAGCCTCGAGAATTCCACAATCCTATCAAAATTCTCTATTTGGACCAGTTCTGAACGGTCTGTTTTTGCTGCGACTTCCACAAGACTCCTGCGAGCCAGCTCCACTTGGTTATATCTGCATCACCTTGGCTGGGTACCTAGGGGAGGTTTAACCTCCAGTTAGCCCCCACTTCCGGCACTAGACTCTGTAGTTTGGGATGTATTACACTTAGTCCTTCGTGATTGTTAAGAGTTTACGCCCGGACACCTCCAGCAGTCGCTAAGGTCATAACCTACAGGAAGTAGCTTATCGCTGTGTTCGAGCAGAGCATCTTTAATTAATAGTGATTCAAAATGAAGAACAACCCAGTCATTGCGCTTTTCACTCACAAATTCCACCACCCTGATGTCTTCAGTTATTATATATCTTAGGGCAGGGATATATTGCACTAACTTCATTACGTTACACTGATTCAATATTGGAACTTCTAGACTCAACAATATTCTTTTCAAACATACTCTCAGGTCATTTGTGCTTGCTGGGGATATACGATTAACGCACTCCCAATGGTTTCCCTCACTCTTTCGGGCATTATGATTGTTTTGAGGAACAACCCCCAAAAATCCTTGCTTAGGGTCGACATGATGTCTACTGGAGACTACTTGCGGCAACCTTTTTTCCTCCAGGGTTTGGAAGGGGGATATTGACTTTGCGATGGAATTCTGGTCCCTCTGCCTCCATGTGCTCCCTCTCTTTCCCAATGGCAATTGGCTCATTTGGGCTTCTTGTCTCTCAATTTCAATCCAATCTGCTTTACTTCGGTTGTTCCAACCTTCATCATCGTCTGTTGATCTCAATTAGGTTGCTCAAGCACGTCCCTGTGGAGGAATCGAGTTTCCTTTGCTCGTAATGTTGACTATAGTCCAGGTCAGTAGCTAGATGACTTATCAGTGGGTTCACTAGTTCAATTCGGGGTCTCTTAGAGGTTTGGCAGGGCTCCTCTCGAGCTGGAGTTTTTATATTTCGCAAAAAACTCTAGAGCCATTTGATTTCGCTTTCGGACCTGGTTTATATTTTTGGGTTTCTTCTCTGGCGTTGGTTGGCCATTTTTCCTTTTTCGGTTTCCAGTCCCAAAATCATGCCGCTTTCGTTGTCATCTCACCCGTTGTAAATCTGTTATCCGGTTCCTTAACAAGACCTGCACTAAGTTTAGAGTCTCCTGGGGTGATTTGGTATTTCTTGTGTGGGTAGATAAGGCACTTTCACTGTTTTGACACCAACACTTCTCCTTGCGTTTGCCTCCATTGGCCATCTTCAATTATGGCTTCCATCAATACAGTTTTATCTATTGTCTCCTGCCTCGCAAAGTCACACAGCCGGAACTGTCATTGGGTGGAGGATTCTGCTTATACGTTTAGCCTTGATTCTACCTTGTTAACCAAGGTTTCAAGGCTATCATTTATGTATGAAACCAAGGTTTCAAGGCTATCATTTATGTATGAAGCATGGCTATCAAGGTGACCTGGTATTGTAGTGTCGTGTTTAGTGCCTTGTATAATTTGCAGAAAAGAGCCATCGATACAGCGAGAGTGGTCATCACCGTATTTTGGGTATGACCCAGGTCGTCTCTAAATGAGATGCCTCCTCGAGGCTGGCCACCCTCAGCTTCACTATATCTATTGTGGGAGCTGCCAGCAGAGGAAGCCGACCTCTGGCTGACTTCTGAAAGTTTGTGTATCCTCTCCTTCTCCAACACACTGACTCATTGCACAAGTCTCCTCATTTAATTGCTGTCCCTCGTTTGCTCTGTATCTTTCCTAATGCACTTCTGATCGCCGATGGCGGGGAGAACCCTTAGTTTCATCTTCAAATTCCCTCTGTTCTGTCTTACACACTGGAAGTTTTAACAAGCACTCTGATCTTGGAGATTGATTGAATATAGGGGTTCACTTATCTGGATAATGCTCCTCGTCATTTAATACCTCAAAGCATTCCTGGTTAGTGGAAACGTTTTTTCTTCTTTGTAAATTTATTTTGTCTGTGAGGACTGTGAGCTCTTTTGCCAGCTGCGCAGTCAGGTCAGAATCTAGCTGGCCCCCATGTGATGTCGAATTACTTTCCGATGTTAAATCTGGAATTTTAGTCACGTTATTCACACCTTGTACGGTGGAGTTCATCAGATGTACCTTTGGGCTTACTGTGATCAAGACCGCACTTTCTCACCTTTTCAAAGGGCTGAGGCTCCTCATGGTCGCATTTCAGTTGTAGGCATTTGAAGGAGAGCCGCACATCCTCCTGGTGTTGCTGTTCCATGCAGGGGGGGGGGGTTGGCGAACCCTATGGCTTTTCGGACTCCTCCCCAAAGCTCTCTGGGGGATAATAGCTCTCCTACAGATGAATTCCGATTGCAATAGTAACTGCTATCATTCTGAGTACCAGCGGGCATAAGGTCCCACGACCAATCCCTTCTCTGACACAATGGCCCGACCCCCTTAACTCTCCCAACCCTTCCTTGAGCTGCTCTTTTCTAGCGGATTGCAGTGCCCGAGTCTGTAGATGACTCAGAGAGATCAGGGGGATCGGAGAGAGCAGTGGCGGGCCACAGGCGGCCACATCAGATCCAATGATACATTTGCAGAGTCAGCAGGAGGTTCCATAATATTGTTAGTAGCAACAGATGGTAAGGCATTCCGCCTTACCTGTTGTCTGGTTCTCGCCCTTGCCAGGTTAGTTGCATCGAGGGTCATGCTTCCAACGTTGTGTCGGGGTGCAGATTAGGTTGGTTCGCTGTCACTTCCACCTTCGAAGACCGGTAAAAGACCCTCACTTCTGCCCTACTTTCGCCTGGAGTGCTTCGACACTACAAGTGTTGGGATTTCACAGTAGTGTCGACTGGTTGAGTGGGGGCTCTTCACCCTTCACACCTAAACACCAAAACACTTGACCGCACTCTGCCAGGCAAGGGGTTTTTATAGCCCTCCTCCAATTGTCCAGCAGCAAATGTAAACAGACTCCAGTCTGTCACAAAGGGAAAAAAAAGAAATGCTTTTTCCCCAAAACACTCCACTGCACTCCCTGCCCTTTGTACTACATGTTCTCTGAAGCAAAAACTCACATTTTGGCGTAATTTAAAAACTCATGAAAAATGTCATTAAGAAACCAGGAAAAAGGCAAAGATGCTCACGTAGTGTGATAAATTGGCTGACATCACTGCTTCCGTGGGGGGGGACGTTTCCTTGTGGCCAGGATGAGGCAGACGCTTCCGGATCTTGGCCCTGGGTGTGGTCTTCAAAGGGTGGACCACAGGAAAAGAACCAACCCCTATGAGAGTGGAGTGGCCAAGTACTCCCAATACCCTTTATTTTCCGTTGATCCTAATGACACCCCTGTGAGATCTTCATTGTGTTTGGATTTTAAACTATTCTCTGCCTCCCCCTCAGCCTTACATATGCGGACGCTGCCTCAGTACCCCCAAAAGGGCTGGAGCACCAGACTCCGGACAAGAGCAAGCGAGGACTGTCACTGCATGGAAAGTGATGTTTAAAAAAAATATATATATACGTTTTTATTGTCAATGCTGGTGTGTGTGGTTGTGTGAGACAGATTATGTATCCGTGGGATACGTAAACATGTGTGCATGTTTGCCGGTGGATGCAGCCACAGCGTAGTTTTATTTTACAGTGGCCTATTGGGGTACATTGGGCACAGTTAGCATATTTTTCATTGTGAAGGGCTACCATACATTGCACACAGGCAGCATGAAAATGTTGTTATGGTAGCATACTGGCTTATTTTAGGCAACCAGCATGAAAATGTGTTTATACAGTGCCACTATAGGCATATACTCGGATCCATAGCAAGCATAAACATGCATTCTTACTGTGTCAATGCAGACATATACCTTGCACAGCAAGCATGAAAATGTTTACAGTGCTAATGGTAGCATACGTCAAGACCAGCCAGCATGATCAGGTGCTCTTACAGTGGCAATTTCGTACTGGCAGCATGAAAATGTTATTAAAGCATCATGCCAAAAATATTGGTACAGCCAGCAAAATAGTGTTTTACAGTGGCAACAACTAAAAATGTTTTACAACTAGGTCACCCTTATGCCTGGCATATGAGACCTCAGAGAGTTCCAGAGAAAGGAGTGTGATATTTAGCACTTTCCAGAACAAAGAGAGCCCTCAAAAAAAGTCGGTTTCTAAGCTCTGTTGGTTTTTGTATGAATTTATGTAATATAAGGATGATACTTGAATATATGAAACCAAGACATGTGCAGTAATCTGTCGTTGGTATATGTTGTATGCACTTGTATATGCCTTGTCCATTGTGAAAAAACAGATTCACTAGCAAAATAAAAAATGCTGTGTGAACTCAAACCAGTGTAGTGTTCTTCTATATACATGAAAGTTATAGTAGCCACAGAGACATACCTGTCAATGGAAACATGACAAAATTAAATATATTTGCGTGAATAATATGTAAATCCCCGATTGTATATGGTAGGACACCCTCCGTTTGTTTCAAATTGCATATATTTGGACAGAGGTAGTCCAAAAATGTATTTTCCATTGAAAACAGAGAGCCTGAAAATGTGTTGCAAAATTATCCTCTGTACTGTTAGTGACCTGACATCTATTGGAATTCCCAACCACTTACTCTCTATTTCCTCACCCCCCCCCCACCCTCTTCTCAATGCACCCACACTCTCCCCCTTGTTTCCACTCTCAGTCTTGCTTACCCGCTATGACTGGCACCTTTGCAAGCATCCTCTCATGCACCCTGATCTAATTAACTCTGGCTGTCATCTTCACCTGTGCCCATTAATATTTCTTTAATCTTTTCTCTATCACATCCTCGCACTTGTTTTTAACCTCCTACTTTCTCACTCTCTTGGTCACAACTCTTCTTGCACATCCTTGGTGGCAACCTCTCTCAATGGCATCTTTCTTTGCCCGTGCCTCACTCTCTGTTCCCTCTCGCTGCCCTGTATCCCTTCTCACAATTCCCTTTTCACCTTTGTGCTCTCTCTTTGCTGCCTAAGTCCAGTAAATGAAAATTGCAATGCTAAAGTGGTGCAGACACCAATTTATGTTACCAACATGGAGCACACATTAACCGCTGCTCCAGATAATTCCCAAAATATATAAAACGTACACATCACTGAGCACCCCATCTTTTAAGATATGTGCACATAAAAATATCAACAAAGCAACCTTGTCCTGCTCATAAGTTAGTCCCATACACCTGCCTCTGGCAGATTCTGGAACTCCAGGAAACTGTAAAAATGGTAGCCTGCGCTATAAAAGATTCAATAACGTAGCATAACAGGACACAGGAAAGAGTTTCACTCAGTCTCCTGTAATGCAGTACTCTGGGACAGCCCTGCCACTTTGGTGACTGGCAGCAAAAGGGGAAGAACATTAATACTGGCTCTGCTGAGGCAAGTCCTCTATAGTAAAAGAGAGGACATTCACACATGGTTAAGGGCCATCGGCCAATCAGATGTCTAGAACAGCAGGCAAGGCACTTCCCTGGGTGGCACCATTTAAAAAACAAATTGTTATATGGGGAGGCAACAAGGAGCCTTGAACTCCGGTCCCTGCGCTCCTCTGATTCCAGCCACCCCCATAGAAATGTAAAAGGGACTTGTGGCAGGCATCTTTATTTTTTTCAGTGTCTGTTGGTCCAAATCCATTTACATTATACCATTATCCTATGCAAGACTGGCAAACATGCTTCATTCCATTTGGAAGATGCTAGTTCAGTCCTGGATTTAACTTTGCAATTTGGGACTTGCCGTGTAGGTTTCCATATTATAAATTCGGGACTAAAAGAGCCAAAATACAAAGTTAAAACCTGGACTGGACTCGTTTCTGGAGTGAAGCATGTTGGCAAGCATGGCTACAAGTGTCCGAGGAGTCAGTGGGCAGTCATAAGGGAGGTCCTGGGAAACAGACTAGAACCCATGAGCCCTACACCTTCTTGCCATGTCACTTAATTTAGCAAGAGTTAGCTTAACATTACATGTCATGACACAGCATTAATGTGAACAAATACTTTTGACCAACTGTGATGTTGCCAATGTGAAAAGGGTTGTTCCCAGTTATTAGGTGGTCTGTTGTGTAAGATATGGTGAAAGAAAGCACCTAAAAGTCGTTCCATATCCCATCTTAACCAACAACACATCTCTAAACACAACACCCCCCCCCCCAGAAAAAACACAGGTTGCACATGGAATGCACACCACCAGAAGGCATATGTCTATACTAAATTTCCCTAAATAGTACACTCTCACACCACAAATGCACAAACTCAATCCTAAACACTCCTCAAAAACCACTCCGGGAGACACCATAATCACACAAACAATTTAGAAACCAACCTGGAGCGCTCATTAGCTAATGGTCCACAGAACTCACATCAATAAAACAAACCACAGCGAGACAATTCTTCTCAATATGCACACATCCACATTGTTACTAGGCAACCTTGTCCTGCTCCTAAATTATCAATATACTGCACCTCTTGCAGATTCTGAAATTCCAGGAAACAGTGAAAGTGGTAGACTGTGCTATACAAGACATAACATGACAGTGCTTAGCTAGGAGTTTTACTCATTCTCCTGTGGGATAGTACTCTGGATGGCCAACACAACGTTGCTGACTGGCAGGAATAGGGGAGGAAGTTAATGTTGGCTCTGCTTAGGTCGGTCCTCTATACAAGACATTACATTACATTACTGGCCCAGGAAAACACACGGTTATACTGTGAAGCTGGGATGTTTACCAAGCGCCAGTTTACATCCCAAGCTCTGCCTGGGCACAAATACTTAGATTTTGTAATTCACAGCCTACAATAATACTGTCTTATAGACAGTAGCTATCCATGAGAAGGCTATCCAGTCCTGCTTTTGCTTGGAATTCTGGGACCGTCGTTTTCTTATATTTTAAATGGGAACGAAAAAACAAGTCCCAGAATCTAAAGGAAAAACAGGACTGCATGTCGACAGGAAATTTCAGAGCTCTGATGTACCTGCAACATGTACATATCTCATATTAAAGCAACCGTATAATATGTAAATCCTTGGAGAAAGATGTTGAGCCAAAATAATATTTTCCACATCCTGAACAGAAAACTAAAAGCCACAGGATGCAAAATATTACAAGCCTGAAATAAAGCTCCTTTTTACACCACTGTAGCAATGTCACTTAGATTACATTTGTCACAAAGTTCCTGCATGTGGTTATGCATTTGCCTATACACATAAAATACCCTTTTTTCATCATGTCTCCTTTAAAAGTGTTGCCTTTGTTTCCCCGTTTGCTAGGTAACAAGCCCCTAAAGGGCCTACCTATCATATGGATAGAACCCATCAATACAAAAAGGCACACACCTACAAAGGGCGTGCTGGTGACGAAAGAAAGGAGGACTTGTAGGACGTCCATGACGCTGCGTGTGCCTTCGTATGACGATGGCAACCAGCCAGAGCCTCACCGAGTGCGTTTAACTGGGATTGGGAGGATGGGACGTTCTCCTTTCATGTGCATATTTTTTTTTTGTTGCAAATGGAGATAGGTCAGGCAGGGCCTAGCAGTCAATAAGCGCAACAATAAGCCCCCTGTTCCCCTCTCCCTTGAGTGCTGCCAATCCAGGCACACCAAGTGACGTGGTGTGTGGCGCCCCCTGTGCACCAAGTGCCGTAGCGCCCTTGATAAAAAAAAAAAGAAAAATAAAGAAATGAAACGCGAGCACCCCGTTCTGGTGCAGCAGTAGCCCTAGCTCCCTAAATAAATGATGTAAATGTAGTGCCCTCGGCCCAAGGCCGGCTCTGCGCAGCTCCTCCCAGTGTACTGCCCGCCCTAGAACTGGCAATAGACAGGGTCGGACTGGGACAAGAAATAGGCCCGGTCACCCAAAAGAAAGTGGCCCATCCCTCGCCTCACGGTCCTTGACCTCTGAAGACATCACCGGAAGTGATGTAATTTGACCCCACCCCAAAGTGACATGCCAAGAAGCGATGAAACACGACCTTTCACCCGTTGAAAAAACAGGAAGTGGCATCAAATACTATTGTCCATAAGTACACTAAATTACTGTGAATCCAAGGAGACGTCCAAGGCCAAATGATATGTTACTGTATAACACTCACGCTTCAGCTCTTTTAAAAAAAAAAAACAAATATGCATACGATATCACCGAACCTGTGTTGGTACTCATTTATCTACCTAAGAGGGATGAAAGGCTTTTTGAAAAAAAAGAAAAAAAGTTTTAAAAAAAATCTATATTTTTTCTTCTTTCAAACCAGCCCACACATGGCCAGAAACCGGCCCCCATCCCCCAGGGACGATTTCGGCCCGGCCACGGTCCAAAAGGCCGAGGAGCCAATCCGACCCTGGCAATAGAGGTAGTGTTGGGTACAAATTCTGCCTGCAAAGCGAAACCGGTGAAATTTGCCCTGGTTTCCACTTCTGAGCATTCCGTGAAATCGTCATAACGGTTACGCCGTCACCGGAGTTTCGCGTACCAAGTGGAATAGTTTGTCTGTCACGGTTTCATGCGGGCTTTGCGTGCCATTGCCAGAGTTCGTCCACACGAACCTTCGCATGGTATGTATGTTTCTCGCGCCGGTGTCAGATTTCGCGCAGACGCTCCAGTGTGAGGCACTCAGATAAGTTTCGGGGCATGACAAACCGTTTCGGTCTCGCGGGGCTGAAATGCGGCGCTGAGAGCATGATGGAGAAATGGGCATACCCGGTGGCCAACCCCGAAGGGGACCAATGAGCGTGTGCGCTTAACAGAACAGTCCGAAGTACGCAGGTTACACGAAACGCGGTGTGAACACAGGCTTTAGTGG
The DNA here is from genome assembly GCF_040938575.1 of Ambystoma mexicanum. Lineage (NCBI taxonomy): Eukaryota > Metazoa > Chordata > Amphibia > Caudata > Ambystomatidae > Ambystoma > Ambystoma mexicanum. The sequence goes on from NC_090936.1 coordinate 1,069,587,486, forward strand.
TTTTCAGCGTTGTTTCGGTGGGTTTCGCTGTGAGGGGATGAGGGAAGCAGTGCGACAGTGAATATTTAGCAACATTTCGGGCGAATCCACGTGTGTGGCAGACCGACGCAGACAGGTGAAGCGGATCGAATTCTGACCGATTTTGTTTCCATGGCGAGCGGAGCGGAATTGTAGCAATTTATCTGCCATGGGGTTTACTATGGAGTTGGCTGAAGGCTGCAAGCTTCATTTGGTCTATGCAATGGAGGTTTTCCTATTGCCTACATTTTTTTGTACAATTAAGATGCACTTGAGATGAGAAGTGGGGGGATCACCCAGAAAATCCTCGGCCCCACCAGAGGGATTTCATAGCTGCGTTGGAGAGGACATACAGACAGACAGACACACACCACCTTCCAGTGCTGGCATTGGAAACAAGCATCGGCTTTGCCAAAACTAAAAATTTACTCTAGGAACCCCCCTTCCTGCACCCTTCATGGATTGCGAGGTGTATTGGGTTCCCAGATTACATTTTTACATTGCCAGTACTGGGCGTGCATGCGTTGGGAGGAGGGTGGAGGTGTGACGTACGGGTATGTGGGTGGCGCTGAGGGGCAGAGGCCCAGGCCCGCAGCATCCTATCTCTTCAAGGATCCTAATCCTGGCGTTTTGCATTAAAGCAAAGAACAGGTTTCGAACATCAATATTACAACATTTTGCATGAAAAATCCTTCAGATCAAGTAATGCAAATTGGGCTCTCAGCTCTTCTCAATACTCACCCTAACAGAAACAGGTAGTGGCTATGTAGTTATGGTTAAGTTGCTGTTTCCATAGGAAGAACACTTTTTGGGCGGCTTATAACTCCGCTCCCCCTGGACGAATCCTCACCAAACTTTGCAAAAAAAGTATATGGCTCACTCTGAATTTTATATATAATAATATATATATATACATACATATACACAAACACACATTTGGACAGCTTTTCAACACACAGCGCGAGGATGGGCTGTTTCTGCACGGAGTCCACAAGTTAAACAATTCAGTCTCCTTGCGTGCATCTTCTGGAACCTACTTGTGTGCGAGAGCTGTATGGGGTTTGGACATTAGGGCGGAGCAGTGCTCCGACAAGACAAACTTGCACACACGCCATAATCTGACAGTGGTGCACAGGTGAATGCACGGCGTGTGAATACTATATAGAAGCACGTCAGGGGGAGAAAGTCCAGCATAGATAGTGAACCAAGACTCGGAACAAACCCAAGGCAGGCAGAGAAATCGGCCTCACGGCGTCCAACCACAAAGGACCACATTCAAATGAACTGTGCCAATTCACAATGAACCAGACAGATGGAAGGTCGGTAGGGGGTGCCACCATGAGTGCCATTCCCCGATTCAAAAACATTGGACGCAAGCGGGATTGTATCTTAAAGGGGACAATGTTACAATAATTACAACTGCTCTTCCTTACGATATAGATTTTAACTTTACAGTCAAAACACTTTTCACCCGTCTTATTTTTAACCTATTTACAAGTGTATTACTTGTGAATTGCCTTCAATCACTGATACAGGAAGGGATCGAGAACCGGCAGTGCAGTCCGCAGACCCACTATATCAGAAAAGGGGTAAATTAAAAGGTTGCATACCTAGTTATCCTCGCAACACCAGCAGGAGTATAAAGAATACCAAAAGTAGTGCTTACACTATTAGTAGCTCTCAGATAGCTTTGTGGCTTCTGACGAATCACAGGTTTTCATTACTTCTCCTCAGAGGGGAGCCATTCCTTGTGAGGTAAGGGAGGTGAATGCGTTACTCTATATTCCCTCGAGGGGTGGCAGCAAGTGGGATCTCACACAGAGAGACTCCCCTTTTGGGGACAAGGACTCCCGTTCCGTCAAGGTTCTCCCTAACCCTCTATCATATGAGCCCCTCACAGAATCAGGGCCTCAGGAAATTCAACTTGATCAAACCACTGTTTGCTATTGTGACACTACTTCTAACGCTCAAATGAAAATCCACCATACTGTGAAGAAAAAGAATAGAGGAGTAATGCTGCTCACTGCACCATTGAAAATTGACAATACTGGCAAGAGTAAAAATAATAGAGTGATGAAGAATACTTTATGGACAGTGAAAAGGGACTATGATTCTCCACTAGGGAGGACCCAACTAAGCATCTTAAGATGATAAGGACTCTTTATCAGAGAGTCAGCGCCAGGAAGGAGAAGCCCGGGAGTTTTAAACCTGCATTGCAGGGATAGCAGAATGAAGCGAGGAAGACCTGTGCCCCATGAAGGCAAAACGCTGGTGTACAGAGGAAGTACAGAGGGAGCTGTAACCAGGAGAAGGAAGGGGAAGAAAACCCCAACACAGACAACCTGTTGCAAGTTGTCATGATGCCTGCCCCCGGAAGACCAGACCAGGACCAGCAGCCCCAGAAGCAGGCATCATGCCACTTGGAGCATGCCCAAAAGCCCCAGTTAGGGGCTGTTTGGGTACAGTCCTGGCGCCTATGGCGCCAGGCTCATAAAGGTAAAGTCAGTCCTGGCGCCATGGGCGCCAGGCTCATTATTGATAACTTACCTGAAGCAGACCATGCTGCATACTCACCTGAGGCAGACCATGCTGCATGAAGACTCAAGCCAAATGAGGCTTAGAAGGGACTATTTTACTGAAGGGACTATTTTGTTACTTGGGTGGGGCTGTGGAAGAATACTACCTGGATCTTCTTCCAAGGCTATTTAAACCACGCCCGGACAGCCACACGTGCTTTGCGTTATTCTGCTTGCTGCAGCGTAACGCTCACCGTGTTTTCAGCAGCTCCAGTCTTCAGCCACGCCCGCTTCAGTCCTGGGACTCCTGAAACAAGAAGACAAAAAGGATAAAGGTTAGAACAGGAGTTTTAACTTTAATCCTTACCTGAATCCTGATCCATTTCGCCACGGAACTGAAAGACAGAAGTCTTTGAAGCATCGCTTCGCATTCCTACGGCGCCGTGCTGAACTCACCTGCTTGGCGGTACTTCAGCATTCCATCACGCTCTCTCCATCTCGCGGCCGCCCTCCGACACCTAAGGAGACAAAGACAGCAAGGTGAGCAAGGGGACTCTCTAAGGCCATACAAGCTACCCCCAAGATCTTACCTGATTTACCACGGGAGATACTCACCTCATTTCGGGTCGGCGCAGTCAACTCTGCTTCATCGCCGTACCCCGGCCCCTAAGGGGAGAAAGCAAGGACAATACCAGTTACCCCCCACAAAACTTACCTGATTTACCACGGGGGTCTCACCTCATCTCGGGTCGGCACAGTCAACTCTGCTTCATCGCCGTAACCCGGCCCCTAAGGGGAAAAACACAATAGACTTACCTGAATCTTACCGAGTGCCATTTGGAAATCTTCGAGTGGTTTAATCGGCAACTTGCAAGGAATCGGACAGAGTGAAGAGCAGACATTTGAACTCTTATGAACAATTGGACTTTAGAGTCAATAATGGAACTCACCAATTCCTCTACGCCAGTGAAGTAACTGGTCATCAACGCGCCCCTGCGGTCGACGCAGGATGGAGAGCTCATCCTTCCAAACCATCAGGTGAGACTAAGGAGGGGACATCAAGAGTGATCAGTGGGAAGACAACGGGAGTGGGGAAGGTGGGTTGACACTCAATTCCACGGGTGGTTAATTCCCCTTCTCCTTTGCAGAAGAATATTCTTGCGAGCCAGACAAACTAGGCTGAGCGGGCCAGTCCAGTCAGTCATCTCGGCGCTACACGTCATGCTGGTGGAAATAACAGCGGCCCAGTTCCGGTCGACGCCCCCGTGGGAACCAGGTGAGCGTAACACAAGTGGTGGCGTTTCCCAAGAAGGGTGGACAGTGCCATCCATAAAGCCCGCCGAGACCTCCACGACCAGGACTACGCAGAATGAGTATCGAGAGCGAGGTGACGCTTACCCATGGTGAGAAGGTAACGGGGGAAAGACCAGAGAGGGATGTCGGAATTAACAAATGTGTAAATCATACTTGTCTTAGTGAGTATGCCAATTGGAAGAGTAAACCGTTGCTGGTCCATAGGCAGAAATTCAAATAATATGGAATTAAAAAATATCAATAAAGGAAATAATAATAATTATCTCCATACCAGTTTAAGGGAGGGCAATCAAGGGTAGTAAAAGAATAAGTGAAGAATACTTGGGGACACAGCGTACTCATCCTAGTACAAGAATAAGTGAAGAATACTTGGGGATACAGCCTACTCATCCCAGTACAAGAATAAGTGAAGAATACTTGGGGATACAGCCTACTTGTCCCAGTACAAGAATAAGTGAAGAATACCTGGGGGCGCAGCCCACTCATCCCATTACAAGAATAAGTGAATAATACTTTGGTACTTAGCTTACTTGATCAAAGTAGACAAATCAGTGTAGAGTGCTTGGGGTCTATTTGTTCCAGTATATCGATAGCAAATAAAGAAAACAAGTGGATAAAGAATCCACAGACCAAGCAAATCCGAATACAGAGAGTGAGAAAGATGCACTGCAAGTTGCCAACAAGGGGAAGGGTCAGAACCCTCATTGGATAAACCAAGTGACTTTTGTACAGAAAGAAAAGGGGGCAGTGGAAAAGTCCCCAGGAAGAACTAATAAAACTGGTTCAAGAAATCACGAAAGCTATTTAAAGAAAGCTTACTAAGGCTGAGCAAATCTATTCAGGAGAAGAGAGTGTGATGAATCCTACGGACTCCTCACTAAGCCCCTGCCTAGTGGGCTCCTCCAGGTGGCCAGAGAAAGGCAGATGCTTTCTGATCCTGACCTTGGGGGTGGTGTTCTGCAGGAGGATCACCTGGGAGGAGAAAGGGCCCAGGAGAATGAGAAGACTGAATGATGAGACATGGTATCCGTCTTCCTCTTGGGAGGACATTTCCTCACTACCAAAGTATGTAATAGCTTGTTGTCATAATCTTTATTCCACAAATTGAAACTCTTAAAGTGGGTAAAAACTATCATAACCCCTTATGCATTGAGAAAAAAAAACTTCTAAAACCCTGGAGGCTTTTAAAGCTAGAAGGTCCCCCAACTACCAAAGGTACAGTGAAAGGAAGTCTGTGAATAATAACGATTCAAATTTTAAAGAACTTTATTCTTCTATACAATTTATTCTGGTGATTAATCCTTATGATATTCCTTTTAAGAATATTATGGGGAAAAGAAATGAGTTCCAGACCGAAAACTAAACTATAAAAACACATTTTGTCACCAGGAACTTCAAGTTCCATAATTCCCTAAGTACTAGGACAAAGAAGAGGGCAAAAGTGGAACAGAACTGCAGAAGTGGTCAGTTTGGTAGTGGAAATGACACAACTGAGGGAGACTGGGAGGCTTAAAAGACCCCCTCAGGTGCAGGCCATTAGAAAGCAGCAGAAGCAAAGACTGGAGTATGGAAAAGACGCCGGGATCACTGTGAAGCAGAGAACAGTAGCCGGTCCTGAGAGGGTCTTTGCCTCCAGAAGTTTGAAGTGCAGACGTTGTGCAGCAGGAAGCAAAACAGTGGAGAGCTTTCCTCTCCACATGCTGTCTGCAGTGGCCGGCTGGCATGAGAGTGTCTGGCATAAAGGAAGCTTCTTTTCCAAATGGCACGGGCGACGGCAGACCAAAAGTAGCAGTTAGTTTAGTTTATTATTTGATAATGCGCTCCAAAACCCAGGGGTAGCCGGGCGCAGCAGTTACAAGAATACTTAGGCTTAAGGTTGCGTACATACAAAAGGATACATGCAGAATATGCATTATATGAGTTATTAACATATGTCCAAAACCAATATACAAATATACAAGAAATACAGGAATGCGCTTTAGTTAGTCTAAATCTGGGGGTTTCAAGTAGGGAGTGGATAGAGGCTCTGGTATGGTGAGTAGAGGATTTTCTAGTCAGTCTAGCCGAGATGTAGGGAGGCGCAGTGTTGTTCAGTCCTTTATGTGTGAGAGATAGTGTTTTAAGGAGAACTCTGTCATTGATTTTTAGCCAGTGGTTGTCTTTCCTAATATTAGATATATGTGCTCTGCGGGGTATGTCAAGGGCTGCTCTAAGAGCATTATTCTGCAATATTTGCAATTTGTTAGTGACAGTTTTATAGGCGCCCGCATAAAGGGCATTACAGTAATCCAGTTTGGACATTACTAGGGCATTGGCTAGTGTGATACAATTGGTTGTGGGCAGGTAAGGTCTGCAGGCCCTGATTAATTTGCAAGTGTAGGCTGTGGATGAAGCCAAAGCGTTAACTTGTTTTTTGAAAGATAAAGTGGAATCAAGGTAGAAGCCTAGTGTTTTTACCTCCGTTGCCACTTTGATTATATTACCGTCTATATTGAAGGCGCTGTAGTTAGGGCTGAGTTTTTTTTAAGGTCGGAGTCGGTACCCAGTATCAGTATCTCTGTTTTATCGTCATTCAGGCAGAGGCCATGTGAGGCCATCCATGCCTGAATGAGGAGGTAAATCTTATTTACTAGAGCTGTGTCTTCAACAAAGTTGCCAGATAGTGGTGTGAGGATCTGCGTATCGTCGCGTAGTTGGTGTAAGTTATCCCCAATCTGTCAAGTTTGTCAAAGAGTGGCTTAGTAAATATATTGTACATTGTGGGGGAGACACATGAACCTTGTGGGACGCCAGAGGTGATATGTATTGGGTCCGCTGAGGCTAATGGGGAGAACACTCTTATCGTACGGTTAGCTAGGAAGGATTGTACCCATGCTATAGCTTCACTTGAGAAATGGGCGGCAGATGCTAGATGGTTGCATAACACTGCGTGGTCGACTAGGTCGAAGGACGCCGATAAGTCAAGGAGGAGGAGCATAGGTGTTTTACCTTTATCCTTCAATTCGTCGATTTGTGTCTTAAGGTCGATTAGGGCCGTTTCAGTACCATGTAGTGGTCTGAAGCCAGATTGGCGTGATCCTAGTAGTTGGTTTGTCTCCAGGTAGTTTTGGATCTGGAGGTAAGCTACTCTGTCAATGATTTTAAGGAGAAATGGGACCGTAGTAATGGGCCTATAGTTAGTTGGGATGGCTGGGTCAAGGGTCTGTTTTTTCAGGAGAGGCAGCACCCAGGATTCTTTAAGGCTAGTGGGTACAGTGCTAGATCTGAAGGAGGAATTTATTAATTTATAGATGAAAGGCGCTAGGTCTCTGGCTGCATACTTAATGACTTGTGCTGGGCAGCTGTCACCTTGGCAGTTGGATGGTTTCAAGGATAATATCACCTTTTCGGTTTCCAGTATAGATATGTTAGAGAAACTGAATGGTTTGCAGTTGTTTTGAGTGACTATTCTAGGTATATCTGCCATGTGGGAGGTATGGGTTCCAGTGTCATTTAGAGATGCTTTCTTCTTAGCAATTTTCGTTTGAAGAGTTGTGATTTTATTAGCTAGAGCATTTTGGATGCTAGTGCTCCATTGTTTGTCCTTGGGGGCATTATCTGTGGGTGTGATTGGGTTTTCCATTTCTCGGAGGATGGAGAAGAGTTCTTTGGAGTTAGAGTTAGCTTTGCTAATTCTCTCATTGAATGTATTCTTTTTGGTTTGGATTATTTACTTCTTATATTTTTTGGCCAAATTGTCAAGTGAGGTTTTATTCTCAACTGAGGGTGTATGCCTCCAGATAGCTTGGAGTTTGCGTTTTTGGATCCGTAATTCCTTGAGGTAGGGGGTGAACCAGGTGTTAAGATGAGATTCTCGTTTGCTTTTGCGCAGTTTAATAGGGGCAATAGTATCCAGGGCCTTTGACATAGTGTTGTTGAATGTCTCAACTAGCATGTTAGGGTCAGAATTGATGGCGCTAGCAGAGAGGGCAGGTAGGAGGAGAGGAAGTAGTTTATCAGATGTGATTTCATTTTTGCTTCTAGTAGGCATAGGCGGAGCTGAAGTAAGCTTGTCTAGTTTGGGAGGCTCTATGGTAGATGAGAAACAAATAAGGTGGTGGTCAGTCCACGTTTGTGGTAAAATGTTGGATATGGTCATGGCGCAGTTTCGGTTAGCTATCCAATCTAGTGTCCGTCCTTTTGTGTGTGTAGGGGCTAGAACTTGTTGTGTAAGGCCATGATCGATTAGGATTGATTGGATGGAGTGGGCCTGTTCGTCTGTGTCGTCATTAAATCCCAGGTTAAAGTCACCTAGTAACAGGAGCTGAGTGGAATCTTTGATGATATTCGAGAGGAGGCTAGATAGGTCTTCCTCAAAGTTACCTAATGGGCCTGGTGGTCTATACACCAGAAGGACAGTTAATGTACTGTTATTAGAGATAGGTATTTTAGCAGAAAGAAGTTCACAGGATATGATGGCTGGGTGTGGGGTGCGCCTTACAGCTAGTTTCGTTTTGGCAATAATGGCCAGGCCACCTCCCCTAGAGTTGGGTCGATCGACTCTTAGTATATCATAGCCGTCTGGTATGGCAATCATAAGTGCAGGGCCCGCAGCATCATGGAGCCAGGTCTCAGTAATGGCTAGTAGCTGTTAATTGTCCATGGCTAGTATATCGGCAATTTCCGTATTGTGGGCTATGAGGGACATTGCATTGATGAGGGCTCCTGATAGGGTAGGAGTTGTGATTATTTTTTGAGTGGGTCTGGGACTAGGGAGATTGGGTCTCTTCTGGTTGTGGAGGAAGTTAGTATGTGTTGTTGGGCGTCTTTCTGCAGCTAGGGCAGGAGGGGTGGAGTCAGAGGCAGTTGGAGTTAGTCTGGACCCAGGTGGTCTAGTTCTTTTGTTTTTTAGGTCGTATAACCGTGGTAATCTTGCTCTGAGTCGCATATTTCTCTCTTGAGGGTTGCAAGGTATGGCGTTATTGTAGGCCATTGTTATGATGGTGATGAGAATGGTCCACAGTAGGGAACAGAGTATGAGTGTACGGTAAGTCTTAGTAGAGCACATGTTAAGGGACAGGTAGCAGTAGCGCCAAGGTACGGCAGTCCCAGCAATTACTAAAATGCAATGAACAGGAGGGGCACCTAAGTGCAGTAATCCCAGTACTGGCTAAAATGCAATGAACAGGGGAGGTACCTAGGTGCAACAGTCCCAGTAATGGCTAAAATGCAGTGAACAGGGGAGGCACCTAAGTGCAGTAATCCCAACAATGACTAAAATGCAGTGATTAAAATGACCCAGCAATGACTAAGATGCAGTGAACAGGGGAGGCACCCAAGTGCAGCAGTTCCAACAATGACTAAAATGCAGTGATTAAAGTGACCCAGCAATGACTAAAATGCAGTGAAAACGGGAGGCACCTGAGTGCAGCAGTCCCAACAATGACTATAATGCAGTGATTAAAATGACCCAGCAATGACTAAGATGCAGTGAACAGGGGAGGCAACCAAGTGCAGCAGTCCCAACAATGACTAAAATGCAGTGACTAAGGTGACCCAGCAATGACTAAAATGCAGTGACTAAAGTGACCCAGCAATGACTAAAATGCAGTGAACAGAGGAGGCACCTGAGTGCAGCAGTCCCAACAATTACTAAAATGCAGTGATTAAAGTGACCCAGCAATGACTAAAATGCAGTGAACAGGGGAGGGACCTAAGTGCAGCAGTCCCAACAATGACTAAGGAACAAGTTACTTACCTGTAACTGTTGTTCTCCAGCATGGGTCTGGCATGGATTCACATGCTCATGAATATTCCCCGTCGTCAGGCTGGGAATCCTCGGTAAAGAAAAAAACCAGTATCAGTTTCGTTTCTGATCTGTCTTTCGTAGTAATAACCAATCACTGGTCTCTGCGTCATACTGACCACAGCCAATGACTGCCCTCTACCTAAGCACCGCCTCTGGCAGCCATCTTCAGATTTGGAAGCACGTGAAGTGGCAGTATGACCAAGTGAAGAGCCGCAGAGGGGTAGGCGGGAGGGTTCGCATGTGAATCCATGCCAGACCCATGCTGGAGAACAACAGTTACAGGTAAGTAACTTGTTCCTTCTCCAGCATGGGGTCTGGCATGGATTCACATGCTCATGAATAAAGAATACATAGCAGTACACACATGCACAACCACGGGAGGTGGCAAAGGCTCAACATTAAGCATCACATCAACTCAACATTAAGCATCTTACCTCCTCACCAGGCTCACCTCAGGCGAACAGGTTGCGCAGCACTGCTTGGCCGACCCTGGACTCCTCCCTGGAATCCCGGTCGACGCAGTAGAATTTCGTGAAGGTGTGCGTCGACCTCCACGTAGCAGCCCTGCATATGTCCAGCAGGGGCACACCAGATAGGAACGCCGTGGTAGCTGCGATCGCTCTGGTGGAATGGGCTCTCGGACGGCCAGGCAGCGGTCGGTTTGCCAACCGGTGACAGCACATGATACAGCCGGAGAGCCATCTGGAGATGGAAGCCTTCGAGAGAGCCTTCCCCTGATTGACAGGTCCAAAGTTCACAAAGAGTTGTGACGTCTTCCGAAAACCCTTCGTGCAGTCCACGTAGAACTTCAGCGCTCTAGCTACATCCAGCGAGTGCAAAGTCCTCCCAGCCGGCGACGAAGGCGACGGGAAGAACACAGGTAACACCAAGGGTTCGTTGAGATGGAAGTCCGACGGTACCTTGGGCATGAAGGAGGGGTGCGTCCTGAGCACTACCCTCGTGTCGTGGAAAGTCAAGTACGGGGCCTTGCAGGAAAGGGCCTGGATCTCTCCCACTCGTCGTGCGGAGGTGATGGCCACAAGAAAAGCTGTTTTCCACGATAGAAACTTCAACGGGGCCGAGTGCAGAGGCTCGAACGGAGGTCCCATGAGCTTGGTCAGCACCACGTTGAGCTCCCACGCCGGGGCCGGAGCCTTCACCGGCGGGAACGATCTGAACAGTCCCTTCATGAACTCTTTCACCAGACGATGAGACCACAAGGACGTCCGCCCCGTGGTTCTGGTGTATCGGGAGATCGCAGCAAGATGAATCTTGATGGACGCGTGTGCCAGACCAGCTTTGGCCAGCGTCAGCAGGTACGGCAGTACTTGGGGAGCCGTAATCCGTAGAGGGTTAATCTTCTGTGCGTGGCACCAGACAGAGAACCTCTTCCATTTGTGTCCGTAGCATTTAAGAGTCGAGGACGCCCTGGCCTTTGCAAGAACCTCTCTGCAATCGGCCGGTATGTCGTATCCTCCAAACTCTAGCGCTGCAGGAGCCAGGCCTGCAAGTTCAGCGACTTCGGGTCGTGGTGGAGGATGGCGCCTCCTTCCCTGGAGAGTAGATCCGCGTCCGCCGGCAGCTTGATCGGCGGGGACGCTGACAAGTCCAGAAGGTCCGGGAACCATATCTGCCTCGGCCACGCAGGTGCGACGAGGATCATCCTGCACCGTGACCTCTTGAGCTGGTTGACGAGCCGGATTAGCAGAGGCAAGGGAGGGAACGCGTAGAGGAACAGGCCCTCCCAGGGGAACGAGAAAGCATCGCCCATGCTCCTCGTCTGGGGAAACCTGCTGGCGAACCTCCGGCACTTGGTGTTCGTCGCCGTCGCGAACAGGTCGATCTGGGGTGTGCCCCACCGTCGGAAGAGGCGATCCACCAGATCCTGCCGTAGTTCCCACTCGTGGCACGAGCGCAGCTCCCTGCTGAGTGAGTCGGCGATGGTGTTTTTTATCCCTGCCAGATGAAACGGCACCAGAAAAATCCCTTGGGCGACGGCCCAATGCCACAGGTCCTGCGCCTCCTTGGACAGCGCTGGGGACCTGGTTCCGCCCTGTTTCCTGATGTAAAACATGGTGGTGGTGTTGTCGGTGAAGATCCTCACCACCTTGCCCTTGAGGGACGGAAGGAAGGACCTGAGGGCCCAAAACACTGCACGGAGCTCCAGGACGTTGATATGCAGGGACTTCTCCGTCGGGAGCCAGAGTCCCCTTGCGTGCAGATTTTCGGTGTGCGCTCCCCACCCTTCCAGGGAGGCATCCGTGGTCACAGTCTCCTGGTGGGCTGGGGTCTGGAAGTCCATGCCCGCCGTCAGGTGCGCGCGGGTGCCCCACCACCGTATCGCTCGTCGGAAACTCTCGTCGAGCTTGATCCTTTCCTCGAAGCTGCCCGTCGTCTGGATCCAGCGCGCATCCAGGAATTCTTGCAACGGGCGCATCCGGAGCCTGCACATGGGAATGAGGTAGATGCAGGAAGACATCATCCCGAGGAGGGACTTGATGGACCTCACTTTGGCCGCGTCGGCCACCAACATCCGTTGCACCTTGCCCAAGATGGTCCTGGTCCTCTCCTCCGACGGGGAGGCCAGAAGGGACACTGTGTCGAGCCTCGCTCCCAGAACAGTGCGACTTGCGCGGGCACCAGGTGGGATTTGGCGTAGTTCACGGAGAATCCCAGGTCCGTGAGGAGTTGGACGGTCCTTGCCGTGTGGACCACGGCGAGCTCCCTCGTCTTGGCGCGGATGAGCCAGTCGTCCAGGTAGGGGTAGACGTGAATCCCCTCGCGGCGCAGCTGCGCCGCCACCGGTGCGAGGCACTTGGTGAATACCCTGGGTGCCGACCGTAGTCCGAAGGGAAGGGCTTTGAACTGGTAATGACGCCCTTGGACCACGAATCTGAGGAATTTTCGGTGCCCCTTTAGGATGGGAATGTGGAAGTAGGCATCCTCCAAATCCAACGACGATAGGAAGTCTCCTTCCTCCAGCTGACCCAGGACGTGCTGGAGGGTGACCATCCGGAACTTCTGCGCCTTGATGAACTTGTTCAGACGTCGCAGGTCTAGGATGGGGCGCCATCCTCCCGTCTTCTTCTTCACGAGGAAGTATCGCGAGTAGACTCCGGAGCCCCGAAGCCTCTTTGGGACGAGTTCGATGGCGCCCTTTCTGAGCATCGCCTTTACCTTCTTTGAAACTCGAGTGCGTGGCCCCGGGCCAGGGCGTCCAGCACCCAACGGTCGGTGGAGATGGACTCCCACACGCTGACCAAGCCCGCCAGCCGGCCTCCCACCGGGGTGCTTCGGTGGGGGCCCGACCCCACGGCCGGTTCAATCCTGCTTGGACGCGGCCTTGCCGCCTTGACCTCCTTGGCGACGACGGCGGGGTCCGCTAGACTTGCCTCGTCCTCTGTAGGCCTCTTGCGACGACGAGCGGGCCGCTTGACGGTAGGAAGCGAAACCGCCGCCGGAACCTTTGGAGGCGCCCTTGCCTCCGCCGCTCCGAAAGGGCGTCCGTCGTTGCTGCAGGACTCCAAGGGCCCGGGCCGTCTCAGTATCCGCCTTGATGGCCTGAAGGGAATCGTCCACTGTCTTCCCAAACAGGTTGTTCCCGTCGAAGGGCATGTCCAGGACTCTGGTCTGGACGTCCTGCCGAAAGTCCGTAGCTTTGAGCCATCCACGACGTCGAAGGCAAACGCCGTTGCCCAGCTGGCGGAACCCAGTGTCGGCGATGTCCGTCGCCACGGTGATGGCGTGGTCCGAAGCCACCTCACCTTCCTGCAGGATCTCAAGGGCCTCCGCCCTCTTGTCGTCCGGCAGAAAATCCAGCAGGGGAGCTATCTTGTACCAGAGCTCCCTGTCGTAGCGGGCCACGATAGCCAAGGCGTTGGCCGCTTTAATCGTCGTCGCTGCCGACGAGATGACTCTACGTCCCATAGCATCCAATTTCTTTCCCTCGCCGTCCGGCGGGGAAGTCGATGTGGAGGCCGCACCCCCCCCCGCTTTCTTCCTGGCTGCCGCGGAGACGACGGAGTCCGGGGTAGGCTGCGCCCGGAGGCATAGGGGGGCCGTGTCCGGGACCCGGTACTTTTTCTCGTACCGGTCTCTTCTAGCTGGCGTCGTGGAAGGGTTCTTGAGGAGGGAAAGGCCCTCATCCCAAATGTCGTCCAACAGAGGCACTGCGAGGACCGTCTTCCTCTTGGCCTCGCGCCGCTGATAAAGGAAGCCTTCCTTTTTCTTCTCCTCAGGGCAGAGTTGGAAAAGCTCGGAAGCCCTGGAGATCATGGAGTGGAAAGATCCGATCTCGTCGGGCGGAGAAGCCCTGGTGGGAGGCGACGACGGAAAATCCTCGTCGTATGCCTCGTCGTCCGTACCCGTCGCTGCCGTGTCAGTCCCCGTATCATCCCCTCGGGTGGACGGGGAGGAGGGCTGGACGGGGCGCGACGGTTGAAAAGGAGGTGGTGGATGGATCCTTCTTTTCTTGGTAGGGGGAACACCAGAAGGTCCCGGTTCTGGATCCCCCGACGGGAGAGGTTCCTCCGTCGGTAACGGTAGCCTCGTCCTTATCTCGGAGCATAAGGACTGTATGGCCAACAAAATGGCCGCCGAGTTGTCTTGCGGCGCTGGCAGAGGGGAATCCGACGGGCGAGCAGGGGCCCCGTCGGTATCCTCGACGATGTCGTCGTCGTCACCTGCGTCGGGGTCCATTCCGACGGGCTGGCCCTCTTCCACGCCTAGGCCGTGGCTTAAGACCTCGATCAGCTCCTCTTCTGAGGTTGAGGCCGAATCTACGAAGACGCCCTGCCCCCCCTTCTTCTTCCCCACGGAGGGTTTCACGGGGGTCCTATCGATGGGCACAAAGGAAGACTCCCTCCGAGGAGGCAGGGAGATTCTGGGCCCTGAGGTCGCCACCACTGGTGCAGCCACCACAGGCTGAGCCAGGGCCGCCGCGACCGTTTCGATAGAGGGCTTGGTCGGATGGATCAAGGCCTTCACCACCTTAGGTGCGCTCACCGCCTTATCCTTGAGGGAGGGGGCACTGCCACGCTCCTCCTCTGCCTTAGAGCTCGACCGGGGCCTCTCCAGGAGCTTCGCCGGGTGCTCGGCCTTCCTCTTACCCGACCCAGAGCGTTGGCTCGTGGTTGATGGTGCCGGGGAGGGTGGGCCCTGCCTGGCGCCCGTAGAGCCCGACCGTTCGGCGCTCCCGGTGCCAGCGGACTCGCGGTGCTTGGCCTTATGTTGGGCCCCCGTCGCCGGGGCGCCCTCAAAAGGTCTTAGAAGACCGCTCGGATTTCTTCTTCTTCTCGCCAGACGGGCTCTTACCCTCCAGCCAGTTGGCGAGACGTTGATGGCGGTCCTTCATGGTCCGTTCCGACATGTTGCCGCAAAACGCACAGTCCTTCTCCACGTGCGTCTTGTCCTCATGAAGGCAGTAAAGGCAGAAAGAGTGTTCGTCCTCCTTGAAGACGTTCTGCAGCTGGCATCCAGGGCAGACCCTGAACAGCTTTCCGGGCGTCGAGCTTCCCTTCTCCTGGGCCATCTCCGAGACCGGGCCTGAGAAGCTTCTGGAATCCTCCGAAGTGTAGCTCGACGAAATCTTCACCCTTGAGGGGCACAGATGAATCCGACACGGGTCCCCGTTGATCGGATGTAGGATCGGTGGAGCTTGAGGCTCTTTTGACCGAAAGAATCGAAGTTTTTTGTGAAAAAGCGCGAAAAATAGCACTAACGCTCGAGAGCAATAGCACGAGGATCCCAACACATGAACGTGCGGTAAAAATCTGAAGATGGCTGCCAGAGGCGGTGCTTAGGTAGAGGGCAGTCATTGGCTGTGGTCAGTATGACGCAGAGACCAGTGATTGGTTATTACTACGAAAGACAGATCAGAAACGAAACTGATACTGTTTTTTTTCTTTACCGAGGATTCCCAGCCTGACGACGGGGAATATTCATGAGCATGTGAATCCATGCCAGACCCCATGCTGGAGAAAATGCAGTGATTAAAGTGACCTAGCAATGACTAAAAGCGTAATAAGATTACATTGCGGCAGGGCAGGTGCATGTATAGGCCGGGAAGTAAATAGGCGTCTGGTCAGCAGGCAAACTGCTAAGTATCATAGGAAGTTTATTGATACAACCCGGTGGGCCCTCGGTACCCAGCACAAACTGTGCCTAATCAGGGGGAAGGTGCAAAAGTTTGAGTACAGTGATCAGTAGGGGGTTTAGGTCATAGCCTGTGTCTGATGAGGGGGAACAGAGTACTCACATGGATCTATGTCCAAGTGATGCAGTGGCGGAGATTTAGGCTGACGGCACGTACTGCCGCAGACAGGCGCAGACAGGCCCTTTAGCTCGCCCTTCAGCGCGAGCTTCCGCACAGCGGCTTCGGCCTGGCGGTGGGGGCGGGTGCAGGATAAGGGGCCAGGCAGCCAATCAGGGCGTCCGCAGGTCGTGCACCTTTACAGTGTGCGTCGGCCGGCGAACGATGTGGCGGCCATTGACCGCATTGAGTAAAATGGGCGCGGGATGCGCCTCAGGATGCCTTCGTCGTCAGGATCCCTCAGGGAAGGGCAGGTGCTGCCGAATGTGCCCAGTGCACATTGTCGAGAAAAATGCAACCAGCGGGATGCTGTTTGCAGGCCACGGCGTGGCCTCAAATCTCGATGGCTCCGTCCTGAGGGAGAGGGGGCTCCTGCCCGCTCCTCTCGTCGGGTCAGCTTAGAGTTTCAGCGGGTGTATTGACGGGAGCCGCCATGTTTGTTTGCTAGTTGGGTTGCAAGGAGCAACTGAAGCAGAGGACCTATGAGCAGCGAGGGGATCAGACGCGTACGCCTTACTCTGTGAGCTCACCAGCTGATAGTGACGCTGGAGCGCTCCGAGAATGCATGTGTGCTCGAGAGAAGCGTATGCAGAGTAGGAAACACTCGCGTGTGAGTGCAAGTAGTATTAAAGGCAATTTCGAATACCGAACTATAAGAAACCAGCAAAAACAGTATTTTACAAAACCAAATAACTACATTTAAACGTGTGAGTTTGTTGAGAACCCAGCAAGAAGATGGGGCAATATTATTAGAACTTCATGTAGACAACCATTGCATAATCCAAGAGAAAGGCAAAGCGAGGCAATTTTAAACCGACAGATATTGCCAAAGGCAGGAGAAGACTAATGAAAGTTCAAAGGTTTTAATCGTATGGCCCTTATGTAAAGAAGCATATCACAAAAGTTTGTATAAATCCACATTGCCAAAGCCAAAGAAGCAGCAGAAGAAAACCTTATCCTTGTCAGTATTTGGTCAATAGAGCATTGAGGAAACCAGAGTGGCAAGATGGCTGCCCTTCTGGGAACGTTTATTCAGAAGGAGAGGAGCATAACTTGAGAGGTTTTGCAAAGTGCACAAGAGTATTAAAGAGTACCAATGTGAATCTTGCTTTGCCTGATGAATTGCTAAATGTCTGATGTTGTAAAGTCATGAACACTGTAAAGCTGTTGTAAGCTGATCTTAATCACAGAGGCACTTTTTGTTGTGAATTACTGTTCAGGCAGGGGAGTAGACCTGAGTGGCAACCCTTTGAAGTAGTAGGCCTGGCATGGGAGTAAACCAGCTAGAAGTTCATGAAGTGTGTGAAGTGGTGTTAACAAGTTATTTTTACAGACTTGTGTTGCTGAAGAAAGAGCTGTATACAACTGCTGCAGAGGAGTTTTATTTCTTCAGAGATAAGTTGTTTGCGAAGCATCATGACAAAGACAATTTATGTGGTTACTGACAAGATCATCATTTGAATCATACTATTGCGAAAGGAAGAGAAATCATCTTTTTGTTGTAACTTTCTGTTGTCAAGTTGAAGTCACAAATAACGGTGTTGGAACTTCGTAGTAAATCAGGATTTCTTTGTTTTGTTTGGGAACTGTGAAGCAGAATCCTGCTTGAATCTGAGGGAAGGGGAATTCACTCAGTTTATCAGGAGAGACTTATCATATTGTGAATTAAATGTCATTTCTTTGTAGCCTTTGAACTGCCATGCATTACCTTTTTGTGTTACTGTATGTTTATATGTGAGGGACAGATATGCTTTGTTAGTATGTTTTTCTTTTAGTTTATTTTAGGCAGGGAAATCCTCGTCAGGGTAGGGATAGTGAGGCGTTCATCCAACCTTTTGAGTTAAAAATGGCCTCTTTTGAAAAACCCTCACAAAGTTGTCCGCCTCAAATTTCTGACACCTCACAAGAGCCATTCTCCTGGGCCCCTTTTTGGTTGCTTTCTTAACGGGTAGGGTCAATAGAGATTAATTTTGGACAGAGGAGATACTATTGCTTAGGACTACACTATTGATGCTGGGCACCTTAGTCAGTTTTGTGTTAGGTCAGGAAAACCCTTAGAACAGGGAAAGTTCTTTTTCATATAATTTAAATAAAGTTGTACTACTGAAAGGCCACCGCTTGATCCGCCTCCTTCTCTTGACCTACTTCAGGCCATTGCCCCTATTCCCAGTTAGCAGTGCTGACTTACTGTAATCAATGTCTTTCTTATTCATTGAAAGCTTTGGGTCTTTCACTCCATTTCCCTAAATTGCAGTGTTGGCTATTGTGATCTATGTCATTCTCATTCACAGAATGCTGCATTTCCTTACTTTGCTTTACTCCGTTTCGACAATCATTCACTGTTCACCTGTGGGACAGCTGTTCTGGGTGTCCTAGTAGTTTTCCCCTCTGAATTCTCGCAATGGTTTCACACTTTTTGGGTGGCCTCTTGCCTCCAATTTTAGGGTCTTTCTCCAGCAGTCTGGACTTCCAATGCTGTTCTTGGTTCCTTGCTGGGGTGGTCGATGTATGTGCTTTGCCGGTTCTTGATCGGCTTAAGACGGATATAAGCCAAAGGGAAAGAAAAAACAAACACATGGAAGACAAGAAAAGCCAAAACCCATATTGAGAGTCGAGGGATCCTTTACAACTCTGTGGAAGAAGTGGACACTCTACTTATCCTGAGGACCCCAGACCATAACCTCAACCAGAGGAAGAATTTCCAAGGGTGGAAAACATACCAGATGGACTATGTACCAGAAAGGAAGCAAGTGTTGAATGACTCTCTGTTGCCAGCTCTAGGATAGGGAGAAAATAAATCAGTAAGGTAACAGATAGCCCAAAGTCAAGAGACCACGAGGGAATTTGAGTTCTGAAACAAAGAAACTAATTGAAGAAACCTTCTATGACAACTGTTTCTACCAGTAGAACTTCTGCTGCCAATATCACTTATGCTTGTACTAGTTCTACTGGTGGTAGTTATATTACTGCTGCATGTAGTACAATGACTATTACCCGTACTGGTAGTAACAGTGGTAATACTTTTGCTGGGGCATGGTTACTAGATATGTATACATGTATACTTGATGATTAAGTGCTGAAGAAAAAGAAACCTTTTATTTCGCCTCTTTGCTGATTTAATCGATCTGCAGACTTCACATCCCCTCCTCCGATGTCCACAAAATGGAGGACCAACAAAATAAGAAATAAAAATACAAATAATCTTAAAATAAGATAGTTGTAATGAGTATTTGGCTGTGCAACAGTTATTAACAACATTTTATTTTTGTAAAACCAAATATCCCCTTTTAAGCCAAAACACATTTCAATCCACCCAGACACTACCCCCATCACACATAAATCTGCCTTTCTTAACCCTAATCAATATGTGACCAGGACAGAGGTTTTGGCTACCAGTCGGCTGCAGCTCAGGTCTAGACCCCTGGGCTCCCCTTTTCATATGAATAGTAAAGCTCTCGGTGGCTGATAGCAAGATCACTGTCTAGCTTCAGCACGTTATTACTCGGCTATTAAAGAAGACTTTTCTGCATCATTATCGTCCCTATAATTTTAGACCCATTTCTAAATCAACTTTTCTAGAAATCCCCCGGCCTCTCCCATATAAGCCTCCACCCCTCCCTCAAACCTCCCCTCACATCTCCTCCCCACACCCACTCCTTTGTGGTGAGCGTTCATATAGTCAAGCTCATTCAGGTCAGCCTTTGTCTGCTACAGGGACAGGTAGTGCATGATGGCTGATGGCACTGGTGTAAATACTTTTATCCTTTAAAACCCCACAGCAGCTGTTGGTGAAACAGCTTGCAAAAAGGCTTACAAATTGTATTCCACAGTCCAAGCTCTTTTTTCACATTACAAATCCAAAACATACAAGGACCAGAATGCAAAATGAAGTGAGCCTAAAAGCCAGTGCTGGCTGATTAGTTAACACCAGAAATTGAACCACTTGGGATTGATATAAACTGCTCTATGAGCTATTCTACTTTAGAGCTATAAATACAAAGCCCAATAGCAGGATGCAAATTTTGCATTTGCCTCTAGCCATTGGCTAGCGATGATTACGGCTCCCAGTTTTCTATATTTACACATAAAGATACATGAAATCAGTCTGTTTCCTTTCTGTATTTGTAAAAAAACTGAAAAACCCAGAAATTCATGTGTCTTGATTAGATCTTCAGGCTGCCAGTTAGGCCTTGCAGGCCAATGGCTGTGCAGAGTAACACTCTGTTTAAAGGACTACAGAGATGTTGATCACATCAGCATGAGGAGCAGCTGCCTGTTTTTAAGGTGAAAGGGGATCTTGACTAGATGTGAAAACCCAACTCTATCAGCTTCCCTTTCTAAATATCAAAGTGCTACATTTTTTATTTGAGTACATGAAAAAAATTGTTTGTATAGTGCGCATATAAATGTGGATAAATACAGATAACAACTAAAAAATGAAATTGATAAATACATACTGAAATGCTGAAATAATAGATACCATAAAACCGTAGAAGCATCAGTGATAATCGACTCCTGGTGGGTAAGAAACAGTGCACTGTTTGTATATCACTGAGTGACTGACTTTTTATGGCTGGCTTGTATCTTGAAAGATGAAATTTGTGCTCCATTTAATAGTGTCTGTGGAAAATGTCCGCCCGCACTTACTCATTGTTTGACAAAGACTTGCACCTTGTTGCTGTGGTTAAAGAAATCGGCAGTGCCAATGAACACCCTGTTCCACATTTAACAAGCAATCTAGTCAACACTGCAACATTTAAATTAAAAAAAAATGTAAAATAGGTTTTCTTTGTGATTCAATTTACTTTGCAGGAAGCAGATCGAAAACCTAAGTGGGATCTTTGAATTGCATATGTCTCAAGGGCAGTGCTAATTACCGATGATTAACACTTGAAAGATGGAGGGAGATAGGGGCTCTTCCATACTTCATGCAACACTTAGGAGGTGGCTGCTCCAGCGCCATGCCGCCTCATTACAAGCACACTGTGTTAAGAGTTTGCCTTTGCAGTCACAGCAACTGCTCACTGCTAAGGGGTGAGTGAGGGAGGCGGCAGGAGCAGCAGAACACCCTCTGCAATGGATTGCATACGTGACGGACATGTTCTTACTCATACTGACTGCGGCAGAGCAAACATCTACCGCCTGCATTAAATTCATCACCCAGCGGGGAATGTTTAGTGTAGCACAATAGAAAGGAGTTGAAATGCAAGCCGGAAACATGCTGGGTGACAACATTGGCTAGCCAAGAGAGAGAGCTGGCAGGGGATGATTTGTTGAAAAGTGTCATGGTGACATCATCACTAGGCACCGCCGAAAGTACTCTAGCATCCAGGGTCTCGGGAGCAAAAGAGGGGAGGAAGGATAGCTCAGGGGCAACATGCTCGTCTTGGAAGCAAGACGACGCAGTATAACAGTTTTGAATCCCGATCCAGCGCTAAGAAACCACTCTTTGGTATTAAGCATGTTATAAATGAACAATTATAATTATAATTATCCCCACTCCCCTCTTTGTCCAGCGCATTCGAGACCTGGCAGCAATGAGTTTTGATGAACCTGCCCAGTTCTCACAAAGACCCTACCTGAAGAATCCTCCCAGGTGGCCAGGGGAAGACAGCCGCTACCGGTTCCTGATCCTGGGAGTGGTATTAGCCGGGAGGATCACCTGGGAGGAGAAGGGCCCTGGGGAAACAGGAGGTCTCCGTTGGGGGAGACACAGTATTTGTCTTCCTCAGAGGAACACATGCCAGAATATGTAATGGCTTGCTGTCGGAGGGAGGTTTTCTTTCCCAAAGCTAATTATCTTGATGGAGGAGAAAACTTTCATAATCAATCATTTAATGGGGGTAAGAACCCTCCCACAAAGTCAGCCACATTTATGGTGTTGCAAGCTTCTGGGATGAACAGGGGAAGGTTAAATGTGAAACTCAAAATATTAACACCTTTGAAAACTCTAACTCTCCTGTAAATCAGAAACACTGATTAAGTCCTTATAAAACATCTTTAGAAGATGCAAATAAGGACAGAAATGTTTTTAGTAAATTTGGAAATAACATTCATGATAAAAGAGGTAGGTAAGGGAGTGCAGTAGTGTGTCATGTGTGCTGAGGAGAATCGTGGTTTAGACTACCTGCTGCTGTTAAAAAATTATATTTCGGTGTCAAGAACTGAGGACTTTTGTAACTGTTGTATCAAATTGTTGACTTGCAGACTCGCTGAAGCGGTCTGCCCTCTCTACCGTTGATGCTCCGCCTCCAGCTGGCGCTCGCCCTCTTAGACATAGTGAGAAGCGAAGTGTAGTAGAGTGCAGTAGAGTGTCTGGTGTCCGGTGGCCGATGGACGCAGCCAGGCTCCTTAGGAGCTCCAGGCACTGGAGTACGTCCGACCAAGTGTGTGCATCAGAGGTTCACCACACAGTGGCTAAATCTTTCCAAGAACTGTCAGAAGGGGAGTGTGACGAGTAGCTGGTGGTGACTAAGCCTAAGTCTAAGTCTTTTGTCTTTAGTGTCCCCCCCCCTGGCTCTTCATTCTCCGCAGCTTGTGGAACACCCAATAACTATGGTCCCAAAAGGATCTCGGGAGACACCCCTGCTGCAGAGGTCCAGAGACACCCTCTGGGATAGGGGGGTGGTGTCTTGTACGCAAGCGCTTTACCTTGCAATTGACATTTCTAATGTCAATGTCACAACATCACAAAATGGATTTGTTCCTGCTGCATTACCGGACAAACTAATGAGGGGGTTAACGTCCCTCTTGTCTTCTCCATCTGCCTGCCTGGCGGAAGGCATTGCGGGTCTCTCCACCGCCCTGCGAGAGGTCAGTTTGTTAAAGGAAGTAACGCTGCCGTTGAATTGCAAATGGGAGAGGGGTTGGGGACACGAGAGCACCAAATGCCGCTGTTAATTGGGGCTCAAATCCATAACTGGGCGCATAGCATCAGTGTGTGCCTCATGCCACCCCCTTCATCAGTTGAGACCGATTCTAATTTAAATTCGGCTCTGGTTCGGCTGGAGACACCCGAGTTGGTATTGCCCCTTCAGGGAGCAGTATTGTGTGTACCGGAGCAGACTATATCTCCTATTCTAAGTGCTCATCTAAAAGACTCAGCGACTTTACTGCCAATTAATCCTGATGTAAACTCACAGAACAGGCCCAGAGATTTTCTGTTGGGCCATATGAAGCCTACAATACAATCAACCATAAAACCGGCTCATGGACCTCGCATATACCATAGACTTTGTAAACGGGGCTTACCCTCGGATCCATCTGTTCCATCCATGTTTACAAAGAAGCAGGCGCCACCAGCGTCTGACCTCAACATGGGTGACGTTTCTGATGCCGACATTCTGGAAGGTGTGTAATCATGGGTCTGGCCTCCCAAAGACACTCAAGAGTTCAAATTAAGACTACTTACTGAGGCCAAATGAGATCACCTCGTTTAACTTTACGGCTCCATTAGTGGGCAGTAAATCCACTACAACTTCATCTGCACCTTCGCAAGCTGACCCTGGTTTCAGTCTACCATCGGACGTCCATAATAAGATACCAGGAAGGTGGTAATGCAATTAAAGCCTGTTGCAAGAAATAGGTGCCTGGGCTTGGAATATCCGCCTGCTACGGCAGAACCCTTGATGGCTACGGCGAAGGACTTGTTTCCCCTGCAGACTCTGCCATGTACTAAAGAGATCAAAGTTTAGGACTCCTTAGAAGACAGGCCGTCCCTTAGCTGGGACATGCATCACCCTCCCTTGTTCGATGAAGCCAATGTCTTCATTGGTCGACAATGTTTTACCTGGTTTGGTTTCTGCCCCTGTACTGTTGCCGTTGCAGAAGTAATGTAGTGTTCCTTTCAGAGACGGATATAAAGGCCCTGTGAGACAGACACAAAGGAGAGCCCGAGAGCGAGCTGGAGTGCAGCATGCAAACCTTCACAGCCAAGACACAGAGAAGGGCATGCCCCCCTTTGAGGCGGGGACGGGAAGTAGGCCCACGCAGATGGCATGGAGCACAGAGGTGCGAGGAAGACCACACAGCGCTGCTCTCTGCAACCAGGCTGAGAGCTGGAGAGACTCAGCCCGCTGTACCGAGAAGAGACAACCGCCCGAAACGTGGTTGACCGGCATGTGGGATGTTTTAACCCACTAGTCTATGCCCTGCAACCTCACTGTGCGCTGCTTTTATCAGAAAAAACAGAATGGCCCGCTGAAAAGCCTTATATGCGCTAAAAAATCAACAAAAAAAAAAATCGCTAAGAATGGCGCAGGGAAACCTGAAAAATAGGCCGCCAATGCATTTTGCTAGGTCAGTGGTAACTGCCCACAGAGTAAAATTAAACTACTTGAAAAAGCAGTGCTGCATTGCAAAGGAAACCCAGAACTGCTTTAAAAATCAATTTTTCCTTGGCAGTGGAAAGTGAAAAATTATGGTTCCCAAACATCACAAAAGATCCAACATCCTTGTTGGGTGTTAAGCATCACTTTATTTAAAGAATCCACCTAAGCGCAATGTCAGCAGAAGCATATTTTATCAGAAGAAAATCCACATTCAAAGATGCTTGCATGTGGAAAATATGTCAGATATGGGCGCAGTACCGCCGCTCGCCTGTGTCAGAAACTGTCATTTACTTAACCTGTCATTTAAAACTTGTACATTAAAATCAAAGTATGGAAAAGAAGAGACTTCCCACCAAAAGCAATATAGGGTGACAATTCAATCTCTATGTTTTAAAAAGGCTGGAATTAAAAGATTTGTGGCTATATTTGTAAAAATGTAAATTGTATTTTAGGAAAAGACTATTTTAAACATTGTTTTAAAAGTAAGTTAAAGCCAGCCACACTGAGCTTCAAAGATATTCCACAGTTTCTCCCAAACAAAGGAATCTTCCCCCCTGCTCTCTGCTGAGGAACTGGCAGGGAGGTGTGAAAGGAAGTGGGAGGGGACTTTGGCCTGTTCATCTGACAGGAGACAAAAGACTCTTTTGACTGAAAGGAAATGCTAATTTGGGCATCAACAGAAACCAGCTGCTGGCAGGAAGAAGCCTGGGACTGCTCTAGCCCAGCCAAAACCTTGGGGGCGGGGACAGACAGTTTTGTTTATTCGGAGAGCACAGAAAATATCTTTTTGAAAGAGACTCATAGAAAACTGAAAAAAATTGGTAAAAATCTGTAAATATAGTGTTGTTAAAATGAAATTTCTGCTCACGTTCTGAAACTACTCTGGAATTTGAGTGATATTCAGAGACGGAACTATCAAAATGTTGACTTTGTAGCAGTTGTGATAATGTTAAACATATGAAACTTCACAGGAGTATGCCCAGATGTTATGTGCATTTCTGTGGAAATATTTTTACAGATCTGACACTGGGTAACCAACCAAAAGCGCGAAAAACTGTCATTTGTGAACCGAAATTCTTAAGAAGATGGGACATGGACAGATACGTGCCTTATTTAATTTGGGATGTAAGTATGTATTAGCAAGTTGGTGATATTGGAAATATGTTTTATATGAAAAATAGATTTTCTGTGTAGAAACAAAGGGGAGGTTTTTTCCCTGGACCATAAACACAGCATCACCATGACACATCATGACACACTGTTTCCTTCTCAAATCAGGAGACATGGAATATTTTGACCAATCAGTTTCCTAGAGGGTGGGCTTATTATAATCAGCCTATCCACCCCTTTGGGAAATATATAAATAGGGACTGTTGAGGACCTAGAGACAGACACATTCCCCCATCAACTGATTTACTGGCGAAGCACTCTGCAGGAAGAACCCAGATCAAGACTCCAGAACCCTGAAAGCAGAAGGCCCAGAATTCAAAGCTGAACCCTTCTCAGCTGACCTTTAAAATCTTGCAACCTGATTTTAACCCCAAACTTCCAAAGGGCACAACCAATTGAACAGCCGGGCTGTGCTGTTTTTCTGCTTCTTGCCAAGAACACTTGCTAGAACCCCAAGATCCAAACCTGTAGAGCAGAGCTGTAACCCAGAACCAACCCGTCAGATCCAGTCCAAGAGGCCGTGCAGAGACAGAGTGCTGTGCTGAGAGCAGAACTAGGGGCCCTGAATCCTGTCCGGTGGCTAGCAGATTCCAGTCCAAAACTCTTGACCAGATCCTGACGGGCATATTCCAAAACCATAGTTGTGAGTATTTAGCATAGAATTGTCCATAGCCAATCTCTTATCCTTAAGCAATCCCATCTAAACTCATTCTATCATATGCAGAACTGCATTGTAGAATCTCTTGTGTCTGTCCTGAATCTTTCCCTTATCCATATAATCCTGTTATAATTGAAGTGATAAATAATCTTTGCGCTAAGATAGTTGCTGAAGAAAGGCAAGTGTCGCAGCGGGCAAAGATCAGACAGAGGCGCCTCTGGACTGGTGGCTGTACCGTTGGTATCTCGTATCTTCATAGCCAATCCTTGTTTGTCATCTTCAAAAGCGCATCTCTCATTTGAAATCTTGACTCTTTTTAGAAAAATCGACCTTTACTAAAATCTTCATATCTTCTGACACGAACTTTAAGTATCAAATTGAAGCTAACATCCTCAGCTTTCAAACGAATCCAAAACCGCATTCCAACTGCTTATAGTTTTGCTGCAATCGTGCTTAACGTGCGCAGAAAAATTTGCCGCAATTCTGCATTTGGCTCAATTTCATCACATGTAAAATAGCTATTTCTTTGCACTCAACCTCTGAATTCAGTTGCCTATCTGCCAGCCATTCAATCATCATTGCTAGTGTCTACCTGGAGCTATCCAAAGCAGCTACCACTAGTTCTGAATCCTATTTAGCGAATGAAAGTCATTTTTCAGTATTTTCCCATTCATTACAAGCCACATTCAAAAGCATTTGACCTGTTTTAAAATCATTCCTGTTTCTCTCCAAGATTGCTGGGGGAATTGGGATTGAAACTACATTTGTAGAGTGTTTATTCCTGAAACCCGTTTTCTCTCCTTCCATCTCTATATTGCATATTAGGGGGGACTGAGTAGTATCAGGTGGAAAGAGTGATTAAATTGCATTTGATTGAATTCATATCAAGTATTATTTCTGTGCTGCATTCTTTTGCTATCATTGCATTTGACTGAACCCACACAGTTATTCTCTGCTATATTATTCTTCTCATCCATATTCCTATTGATTAAAGAGATTGTTGACTGTAATATCACCCAATGCTGATCAATGTATAAATATTAATAGTGTGATATCCAGATATTGTTCATAATTCATAAAAGTGTGATATATATTGTTCAAATCCATCAAATAAATCTGAACTTTGCAAAACAACCTTCTTGGTTCAGTGAAACCGGGGGCGGGGGGGATTCAAAGAGAGGGGCGTGCTAGAAGGGTACATCGTTCAGAAATAAAAGAACTTTAGACATAATTAAGGGTTCCAGCTGGGCATCACCCACTAGGCATTGACTTAGGTGGAGTGCTGGGTTGAAACCACTTACAGGCGCCTGCTGAAACCGACACCGAAGTCCTATCTGGAACCAACTGGAAGCACTGAGGCCCACGCACAGACGCGGGAGACCAGTGAGAAGACATCAACTGGAAGCACTGAGGCCCACGCACAGATGCGGGAGACCAGTGAGAAGATATCACTGAGCTGCCGCCTCTGACGAGGGATGCCACCATAAGGAGGCAAGTACGCGTATGTTCTGGGAACAAGGTGACAGGCAAACTGGCCCACAGATACCCCAAGCCGGGTTGAGAGAACTAAAGACCCAAGAAGGGCAGAGGCTTCACATAGCCCGAGCTGGGGCGAAAAAACTGCATATACCAAGCTGGGGTGACGAGGGGCTGAGGCATCACAAAGCCTGAGACGGGGGGGGGGAAATGCTATACCCCCAAACCGAGATGAGGAAGCAATGGGCTCAACAGAGGCTGACGCACCATATAGCCTGAGATGGGGTGAAAGTTCATGCACCCTACCCCGGGGTGAGATGGCAAAAAGCCCTAGAAGGGCTGAGGCAACAGGTACCAGAGAACACAAGAATGTAAAAATCCAATGCTAGGATGAGTTAAAAAGCAGGAGACTACCAGAGAGCCCCAAGAGCCCAAGCAGGGCCAAACTGAGTGGATACCCCAACAAGGGGCGGTGAAACCCGAGACCCCATGGAGGGGTAGGAACTAAAGGGGTTCTGAACCAAGCAGGGAGGGGCCTTGTTTTATGTAGAGCTTAAAGACATTCACGTTTCCTTATGCGACTGGCGAGAGGCCAAGGAAACAGATCCATTGGACCTGTGAGACCGGCAGAAGCTCCAGAGACATTGGTTGGTGGCAAGCTGCGATAGTGCAGCAGGGCTCAGAAACCAGCCAATCGGATAAGAGGCCCTTAAGTATTTATATTTGTAGTTCTTGTGACTCTGTAGTGGTAGGGTTAGGATCAGGCTAGTAGGTTTCAAGACGGAGGACAGCTTTACTTTTGTACAACATCCGCTTGTGCACTTTTATTACCCTTTTCTTTCAGTGTAGCGATTACAGCAGTAGGATTAGCTCTGGGTTTTTTTTCCACCAAAATAAACCATTCAGTACGAAACACGAGTTGGTTGACTCCTGATTGCGATTTACCACAGCTCACACCATTTGACAGGTTTTGTTATACTTTGAGTAGGTATGGCAATGTGACTGCTTTATCTTATGGCATCTCCACTTCTCTGGTCTTCCCCGCTAAAGTCGTTTTGAAGTAGTTTCAAGGCATTCCTTGTAATCTAACCTAACCTTACTTAATACAGCTGAGAACAGCCTTTTTCACCCCCGCCTTAACTCTGTCCCTGCATTTCACACCCTCTGCCATTCTTCTGCCGCAGTATTTGGAACAGCCTCTAAGCGCTGTGTTCACCAACTGAAGAGAGCTAATGGCTCTTGCTACATTTTCAATTGACAGCAAAACGTGTGGAAAAATAGATTACGCAGCACCAATGGACGCTTTTGCGTTAGCAACATCTAGGAGAGAGCATTTCATTTAGATAATGAACATAAACATGAGATAATAAAAATGAATTCCTCTTTATAATATCATTGCATATGTTGTCTACTTTTAGATTTTGAGTATAAGTCAATAAAACAGTATTTAAATTGCAAAGATTTAATGATTTTGGAGGAAGAGAGAGAGAGAAAGAAAGAGAGAGAGAAAGAAAGAGAGAGAGGGAGAGAGTGAGAGAGGGAGAGAAAAGGAGGGAGACAGAGAGAGGGAGAGAGGGCAGTGCAGCGTAGCAGTAGACAAGGAAGGTGGGGTGGCCGTATTCTGGTGTATCGCCATGGGCGCAATGTTATCTAATAAAGATTTGTCTAGAAACTTCTCTGGACATGGTACAAGTTTGCACAACAAAACATTTGAAATTTTTATCCCAAAGCGAAAGAAAGCTAACAGTTGAAATCGGATGTAAAGCACTACCTGACCTGCTTAAGTGGATGGAGCCCACTTTCTGAAAAATACAACCAAGAAGTGTAGATCCTTTAAAAAAAAGAAATACTATAGATAAGAAGGAGGGACTCCCTAGCTTCAACAGCGGCTAGAACACCTGACAATGGAATCCTAGGGGGCGGTGTGGGGGGTGTTATAGACCAGCCTTCTCATAGGTAAAGGTTCAAATGGATCTAAACGAGGAGCCCTGCTAACTTTGACTACCTAGAAATGTCCATAACAAAATTAATACAGAGAACTAGCAGCCTGATGAAAGGGAAATATCCAAAGCATGTGAACCTATGAAAGATCTGACGCTGGGGAATAGCAGGGTACTAGAATATGTTTCCCATTATTTAGATGTCAGTAACTGTAGGATTATCATTATTGTCTGATGTTCCTCATCTCCCAGCCACCTACAGAAGCCAGCAACCACCTCACAGGGTTAAGCTTGCAGGGCCACCAATGAGGACCATACCCACAGCAACATATGCAGGACCACTACACACTTCACAGGGGTGCCTCCAAATCAGGGAAGCCCACACAGCTGTCAAACGGTCAATTTCTGCTGCTAGCATTTTAGCACGTAAACATAAATCATGCAATGCACATGTGGGACATTGACTTCACACTCTCGCTATTGTAGAACTTATTATGGATGTTAGTTGGGGGTCGGGGAGGGGACGGTGCATTGGGTAATGTTGGTGTATTGGGGACAGCAAGGATTATGATTTTGTGTGACAGGGTCAGGGTCATTAGTCCATCATGGGGGAAAAGGGGCCCTTCCCAGACGTGGGGTGAGGTATTTGGGCCTTCCAAATCCCCGGTTGCCCCCCTCATATGCTATGCTTGTTACCAAAGGTACCACTCTGTCCCATGATGCCTTTCCGGTACTTTTTCTGGCCAATGCTCGCTCTTTTTCATTTTAGAAACCCATGGTCTAAAGTGCCCTGGGGAGCAACCAAGAAAACACAGACCGGAGACAGGAAAACAGAATTAGGGACAGATAATGCACTGAGAAATTCATTGCCAAACAGAAATGAGAAAGCCAACATGCCAACCATAGGACGAATGGTGCAGGAATGGAAAACAAACTGGGATTGAGAAGAGACTGCAGGGTAACAAGAGAGAAACAGAAACCCTCCCCAAACTGAATTTGCAACAAAACCCACCAGCATATGAAGGAAGCCACAGAGAGAAAGTACAGCCTGACAGCCTGGCTGCTATCACACGATCAGAATCTGAAAACAAAACTTTACTGGAAAAAGGGAAGGCATTTTCACCTATACCTCTGTAACCCAGCCCCTGGGGAAAAGACAGGCACATGTTGGACAGAGAGACAAGGCAGAGGATGGACAGAGGGGTGAACCAAGAGATAAGGCAGAGGATGGACAGAGGAGTGGATTGATGAAGTAGTGGAGCAGAGTGCAGGTGAGGCATTTGTTATGAACAAGAGTGGTACCAGTGTATGGTGTGTACTGTGATGAGAGAAGCCCTACAGATAAGGGGTTTATGGGCCACTTTTACTCCCTAAAAATAGTCATATACTCCCAACAAATAAAAACAGCGAGTACAAGTACTATAGGAAACATACACACACATAGGTGCCGGTCCCCCTGCTTTCATCCACAAAGCAATATGGATATGTTTGGACCAGTAGTACACATAGTGACACTGGAAGCTGTATATCAATGCCTGCCTGGAAGAGGTACAAATCTACCTTTTAATGTGCACAAATTACTTGGTTCAAATGTGTACTACACAACATGTCTGTTTCACAGTTATATGCTTTTACTTGCTTATTAAATATTCCTATTGGGAATGAATGACACTTTTTTTACTCCCTAAGAAATCATTTTACTCCTAACTTTAAAAAAAACGGAGTAAAATACTCCTACTTAAAAATAGTATCTGGAGCACTGGGTGAGAGGACGTGAAAGGTAATTGAGAAAAAAGAATAGAGCGAGAGAGGGAGACGTGTAGGGGGAATAAATAGAGTGAAAGAGAGAAAAAGAGTATGGTGGGAGGTGTGGAGAGGGTGTAAGCCAGTAGTGGGAGTAGCAGTGAGGTTGGAGTGAAGCAAGAGGTGGATGAAGGTCGGGGTAATAGATAGGGAGAGTGTGTGTTAAAGAACAGAGAAAAAGCGTGCATTGGAAGAACATTTTATTTGTGGAAGGTAAGGATGGGGGAGGAGAAATGTGAAAGGAGAAGGAAAGTATGCAAAGGCCGGAAAGACACAGACGGAAGAGAAGGACAGACAGGTGAATGAGGGAGACAAATACGAGTCTGGCAGAATCCCAACATCTTTATTTCATATATGAGGATAGGTTACGGTACCCTTAGGAAGTCTCAGAGGGGGGGGGGGCAAATAGATAAGGCTTAGACCTTTAGGCCTCATCATAGCCAGCCAGCATTTAAATAGTAGGGGTTACAGATCTCTAGTGACCATCATTTTGGGGAATTAGGGAAGCCTGAGCTAAGGTGAATGAGGCCCACAGGAAGGGGGGAGGGGAGGAAGAGAGAGAGAGTGGGAAAGAGTGAGTGTGAGAGAGAGGGAGTGAGAGAGAGAACCACCCACTTAAAGTTGAATAAAAACCCTTGAACTGTCACTGAGCTAATGTCACAATTGGGAGTGTAGGCTAGTGTCTCAATTGAAGCATTGGGGAGAATAAGTGGAAGGGATGGTTTTCCACAATTGGAGTGTGAAGGGGAAGGACAATGTCTGTCCAGCCACAAAGATACCAGAAACACAGCAAGTTTAGCTTTCTTTAAAGAAAAGACAGATGAAAGGGCACTTAATCTTAACGTCATTCCTCAAAGAAATAAGGTACTGTCCGAAATGTTTCTGGTTGGTGTAGAAAAAGTCTCCACTTGGTAGTGTCTTGGAGGAGCTGTGCGACCTTGGGGGGGGGGGGGGGGGGGAGTATCCCTCGAGAGTAGCACCTTGAAGTAGGCAGGAGCAACGTATACAGAAGTATCCCCCATATTCCTAGGAAGCATAGAGGAGGCAGTGGATCCAGTGGCAAGCGAACCACAGATCAGATCATCCCCAAATGTCAACAGGGTGACGGGCCATTGACGTGCAATAGCAAATCACCATCGGGCAGAGAAGGGTCACAGAACAGTTGCAGACCTGAAGATCCTCATTCCGTTTCTTTTTTTCTAGTGACCTGGAAATGGGACGAGCATTGGACTTCTTGCTGACTCATGCATGCTTATTGGTAACCTTCTAATGCCAAGTCCATGAGGGTGCTGCCATGTTTGCCCAAGGAGATCATGAACCCACAGAGCTCTGAGGGAGCTAGCACATGGTAAGCTCAACTGCCGGTACCGGTCGTTGTGACAATACACCTGCTGGATCCTGGCAATGTAACAGATGGGGTAATCATGTTAAGAGATTAGGTAGGATGATGTAACAGTGTGTTGGCGGAGATTAGAGGTGCAGGAGTAGGATGTCACAGTGTGTGTATTAATGAAGAATGAGTAGTTGGGATAAAGCCACAAAAGGTGTATTCAGTGAGATTGAAGATATTTGATGCGGTCATAGTTGGGAGTAATCCATGCGATTGAGGAGATAGGATGTCACAATTTGTTTACAGGGCAAGTATAGGAATAGGCTAATGCCAGAGTTCTGGTATTGGCGTAGGTGGGGAGAATAACACAGCAGAGGGTTGATGCATATCAGAAATGGTTGAGATAGAGGGAGGAGGGTGTCATGGTTGAGGGGAAGGAAGTGTTAGGATGATGTCACAGTTGATTTTTTGGGAAGCAGGAGGAGGGATAAGATAATGTACAAGTTTGAGCCTCAGTTGCATCCGAGCCTTAAACTTGACCAATAACAAATGAACATATTTTGTGGCAAGGGATCGTTGTTGCTACTAAAAACCACCTAAGTGGGCCAGTAAGTATAGGCGGTCCATGTGGATGTTTTTGTTTCTGGCATCGCCTTTATAACCATTATTTTATATTTTATAAAGCACTAACATTTATGAATATAAAAAGGAGGCACCTCAGCAGCAGCTACAGACGTACAAGTAGAGGAAGAGACTCAGTCTAGAATACACGGCTACGAATGTGTTCAATTTCAACTATGAGCAGCTTTATTTCCGAGCCGGGACACAACCCACTGGATAAGACAAATGGACCCCAAGAGGACATTACACATCTTGCAATGTATGCCATAGCTCTATGAGCAACAGAACCGACCACAGTGGGAGCTGGAATATTCCATCCATATACATCAAGGCCTAGTTAAGTTGGCAAGCGGTGCTGGAGATGGATGTGGATGCTTGTTATCCCAGGGCAGGTAAAATAACACTGTTGCTGCCGAGCACTGTGGATGGATGTTCTTGGGTAGATTGTTAAACTCACACAAACTGTGCAATAATATTTTTTTCCCTTGACAATACCACCAAAAACATCCAAAGCAAAACTGGCGCTTAGGCCTTGGGTTCAGTTGAGGGGATATGCCTCCCAGTTGAGGTGTAAATTATAAATTACTCACTGTAGTGACTAACGTACTCCTAGTCTATAGTTCCCTTTCCTCCATACTGCATGAGTGTCCCTTGCAAGGAATGGGAGACAGAACCTTTTTCACCAGAAGGATCATCTTCTCCTTTAAATTTAGATGCACGTGGCACTGGGAGCAGGAGCTCCCGTAACTCCGCCCACCGGCGCCACTCCTCAGCCCCCTTTGACGCGTTCGACAATATTAACATTGCCTAATGACACTTGTTCTATTGGGGGCGGGGGGACAGTGGGACGTATGGAGGAAAGGGGACTATGGACTAGGAGTATGTTAGTCACTACCGTGAGTAACCTATAATTACTCGTATGTCCCGTCCCCTTTCCTCCTTACTGTATGGGCGATTACAACTGAAAGTAGCCAGAGGGTGGGGGGTTGCTCCTCTTAAGAGAGGTTCCTCAACACAGCATGGCCAAATGCTGCATCCAGGCAGTAGTGCTTGCAGAAGGCCGAGGGAGCAGCCCACGTAGCCGCCATGCTGATAACCTACCACAGAACCTGTCTTTGGAAAGCTATCGCCGTGGCCTTAGCTCTGATGGCATGGGCATGCATGTTTGCAGGCAATGGTTTGTGCTGCCCCTCATATGCCTCGTCGATGGCCATAACCATCCACCTTGCCATGGAAAGCCTTGAAGGCCTGACGTCCGATTTACGGAAGCTCTTGGTTCTGTTCAGGTAGAATCTTAGCACACGTCTGACATCCAGACAGTGCAAAGCCCTCTGAGCCTCATGCTTAGGGTCCGTGAAGAATGTCGGTAATACTTTCTCCTCATTAAGGTGAAAAGAGGAGACGACTTTAGGTAGAAATGTGGGGTGTGTTCGGAGCACCACCTTGTCCTTTTGAAATGTAGTATATGGCTCTGAGCCACCAGTGCCTGGATCTTGCTTATTCAGCAATCTGAGATAAGACCCACTAGCAGGGCTGTCTTAATGGTACCTAGCCTGATGTCCGCAGACACCAAAGGCTCAAATGGGTTATGCGCCAGGGCGCCCAGGACCACATTGAGGTCCCACGCAGGGTGTGGTTTCTTGATAGGTGGATACAGTCTAGTCAAACCCACCAAGTGCCTCTTAACCACGGATTTGAGGATGAAAAGACTTCCTCTTCTGAGTTCTTGTAGGCCCCAATGCCCGCCAGATACGTGTAGCATGTGTCTACCTGCACCCCTGAATGTGCGAGGTGTGCAGAGAAGGATAGAACGTCATCCAATGAGCAAGTCAATAGATCCATTTTCTTTGATTCTGCCCAGTGACAGAACCTGGTCCACTTGCTTTTGTACTGGCTCCTGGTAGCATCGCTCCTAGCCCCTTGTATGATAGCCAGGTTAGCCTGTGACAGGTGCAGATGCTTCAGGGTGACCTGTCCACGAACCACGCTGCAAGCGCCAATTTCTGCGGGGCGGGGTGAATCACTGTGCCCCCTTGCTGAGAGTAGGTGTGCTGGACCCACCGAGAGGTGTACCAGGGCCTGGTCCAACAGGCTGAGAAGTTCTGAGAACCAGGGTCTTGCTTGCCACCCAGGAGCTATCAGGATGATCTGAAGGTCCCGCAACTCCCTGATCCTGCAGATGACCCTGTGCACCGGGGGAGTGCGGGAAAAGGCGTACGCGTTCATGTTATTCCACAGGATCTGCATTGCATTTGCCCCAGGAGGTAAACGGGGGCACCTTCTGTTGGTACTTGTGGCGAAGAGATCCACCTGTGGAAGACCCCACCTGTTGAAGATACCCTGAAGGACCTCCTCCTTCAACTGCCATTCGTAGTTGTCTGAGCACAGCCAGCTGAGCCTATCCACCTCAAGGTTGGACTCCCCCTGGAGGTGGATTTCTGACAGGTGCATGCTGTTCACCAGAGCCTACTCCCAAACGTTGATCGACAGTCTGCAGTGGGGAGGAGATCTGGTGCCTCCCTGCTTGTTGCTATAACACATGCAGGTGGAGCGGTCTGTGTGAATGAGAATAGCCTTGCCGGTGATCATGGGGAGGAAGGCTTTGAGGGCAAGCCAGATAGTCAACATCTTGAGCCAGTTGATGTGCGCCAGCTACTCCTGATGGAATCAAACTCCATGGACACTGGCTGTCCAGGGTAGCCCCCCATCCCTCTAGGGATGAGTCTGTGGTAATGGTAACCTGCAGTGCTGGCTGTCCAAAAGGCTGCATATCTGCAGTTTGCTGTCTGTACCCCACCGACTAGATCCTGGTGGAGATGCTGTGGTCTGCTGACCTGCTCCGCCTGAGATCCCGTCTCCTGGTACCAGGAGGCTGAAAAGTGTAGCTGCAGCCTCCTCATTTTGAGCCTCGTATGTGGCACTGCAAGGAGACATGTGGCCATGACTCCCAACAGGTGTTGGTACCATGCTGAGGTCACTGCTCTGCTGAGAAAACATCCAGTGGCCCTCTTGATAGCTGCAATCTTGTCCACTGAGGGGACCTTGTGTCCCATATAAAGCCCAGGAAGGTCAGACTCTGCATGGGCAATAACTGACTTTTTGAGATCGAAAATCCCAGGTCGTATAGTGTATCCATGAGTGCGCTGGATCGCCTTTGTATCGTGTGCTGGACCGCCTCCGCAGATCTCGCCCTGACTAGCCAGTCATCTAGATACGGATACATGTGATGGCCCTGTGCCCTGAGTGGGGTGCCACTGTGTTCATTAGCCTTGTAAAGATCCTGGGGCCAAATTGAGTCCAAAGGGTAGAACCCTGTATTGAAAGTAAAAACCCATGATCCTGAACATCAGTAAGGACCGATGGGGTTCCCAGATCGGGATGTGTAGGTAGGCACCCTTCAGATCCAGGGAGCATATCCAGTCTCTCACACACAATGTCTCAGTTATGAAGGCTGGCGTAACCATCTTGAACTTTTGTAGGGGCAGGGAAAGGTTCAAGGAGGAAAGATTTAACAACTCCCAGGTCAGTCTCGATCTTTTTGTGTATGGTGAAAATTTGTGAATAGAAGAGCAGGCCCCGCTGCGAGGCTGGGATTTCCTCCACTGCCTGGCTTGCTACAAGCAAGCGGATTTCCGCCAGCAGCGTTTCTGTACCAATCTGCG
Organism: Ambystoma mexicanum; assembly: GCF_040938575.1. NCBI lineage: Eukaryota > Metazoa > Chordata > Amphibia > Caudata > Ambystomatidae > Ambystoma > Ambystoma mexicanum. The sequence goes on from NC_090936.1 coordinate 1,069,624,422, forward strand.
GAGGGAAGGAAGGAGAAGGAGGAGGAGGAATCGGGAGCCGGAAGCCAGTGGATACCACAGAGAGGATCCATGGGTCTGTGAACTTTGTCCACCAGCAGTTTACGTGAAGGGGAGCTGCCCTCCACAGTGGACTTGTGGATCTGGAGGGGCCTGTCACAACTTCTTCCCCTCTGAGGCTGAGGAGGGGGACTGGAAAAAACCCTTGTAGGCCGCATTGTGCTGTTTGCACCTGTGCTGGCTAGGGGATCTTTTAAATGTCTGGACCATCTCTCCTTGAAGCCCCTGAAGCCTCAGAAGGACTGACCCTTGTCCGAGCGCTGGTGCGTTTGGCTGTATGTCTTGGGTGCGGACTTAGGAAGGACATATAAAGATTTTGCTGTCTGAGAATCTTTTTCTTATCAAGTTCCTCATCCGTTTTTGATTGGAACAGGTCATCCCCCTCAAAAGACAGGTCTAGTAGGTGCTCCTGCACATCTGGATTGAATTTTGTCACCCTGAGCAAAGCCATTCTTTTCATGTCCGTGGCAATACAAATGGCACGTCCGAAGTGTCAATGCTGGCCACAGTGGACTCCATTATATCTTGTGCCACGATTTTGGCCTACGCCAGCCCAGCTTGAAGCAAGCCTGGCTGTGTGTGGGGAGCTCAGGGAGGAAATCTGCAATTTCCCACCACAGCTTCTGGTTGACAGTCGCCAACATGGAGTCGGCCTAGCACAGGTGGAGAGTGGCGTTAGAATAAATGTTCTTCCCAAACGCCTCGAGAAGCTTTTCCTCCTTGCCCAGGAGTGCAGAGGCCGAAGCCGCTGAGGAGGATTGTGGCTTGAAGTATAGTGATAATGCCATTATCACCAAGGAGTGTGGTTGGTGGTGTGGCGACAATAGGAGGGAATCCCCTTCTGTTTGCCTGTACTTAGCGTCAGGACGCCTGTAAGTAGGTTGCGTAGAGTGTGGCTTGAGCCAACCTTTTTTGGCTAGTGCTTCTTCATCCTTTTGAAGTGGAATTCCAGTTCTAGTAGGAGGACGTAGCGAGAGAACTTCAGCCAGTACCACTGTCTCCAGTTGTTCCACCTGAGGCTGCGGGATTCCTAGGTACTCAGCCAGGCCAGTCAGTCGCTCTTGAAAAGCTTTGGTCCACTGTTGTATCCTGTGGATCCGGGGAACCTAGAGGAATGCTGGGCGCAGGCAGCTATGGCGTGCCACTTATCAGTGCCGGAGGCTGCTGAGGTGGCAGAGTTGGGGCTGCCGTGACTGGTACAGGTATGGGAGCCGGGGACTGAGCTGGACCCAGGGGCGGTATGGCCATGGGTCCTTGCATCTGCACAGGAGGGAGCATGTCCCCGATTACGTCCCTTAGGTTGGTACCCATCTGTGGAGATCTCATAAGGGCAAGGAACTTCTCAAAAAATCTGTCACAGCCGCTGGCGACTGGCATGTGTGGAGGAGGTGGAAACAAGGACGCCATTAGACTGTGCCGCCACGTTCCATTTTCTACGTGTTTGACGGTCTCGTTTTTTTTCCGACATGGCCGCCGCCGATAGTATTTAACATTTGTCTGTCGGCGGCTCAGCGCGTTACAACTGTGCTTATTCCTCCGTTGCGTGTGCTCGTTTGCTACCTTCCCGGCGGTGTTCTAGTTTAACTCTGCCCGCTACTCCAGCTATTTGCTCACCCTCTTTCTTCTCCCTGGCTCTCTCTCCCTTCCCTTGTATCCTGCCTCCCTTTGTCTCGCCTGAGCATATCTATTTTGCTTCCTCCCCCGTGTGCCTTTCCAAATTGGATCTCACCTGTGCTCGCTGTGTTTTCACTCCGTGGATCTTCCACCAGTCATCCTCCAGGAGCAACGATCCTGTGCCTTTTCTTCCAGTGGACGTTCTCGGCACGGGTACTTTCCTCCACCCGCTTCTCCAATCTGCGTACACTCCTGAGCCAAGTCTACTGACTGCTTCTCCGACGTCTACTCACCTCCGCACCAAGGGGTTTTTTGAGCAAAGGCTTTTTCCCCTTGCAACATCTGGCTGTCACAGAGGGGAGACACTGTGGATCTCTTGCTCTAGAGTCACAGTGGTTTCCTTTCGAGGCAGACCCTATCTACTCAAGAAAAGGAAGCCCAACGCTCGACACACCCAAAGGAAGAAGTTGGACTATTCAACCTCAACAGGTGAGGAGGAGGGGAGATCGGGGGAACTCTGTTACTTAAGTGAAGAGGAAGATTTTGCTGAACCTTTTGACAATTCCATTGATCAACCCGTTAGCCCTGATGAAATCTATCCTCACAAGCCGGAGGTGTGCCTGATGGTATAGGCAAAGGGGTAGGGCCCTGAGGCTGCTGTGTCCTGGGCGTGCCCCGTCATGCTACAATTGGTGATGTGAATCTGCCCTGCAAAGTGGATTGATAGGATGTGGACCAGGTGACAGGAGCTGTCCAATCCCACCTGGAAGCTTGTTCCCCTGCCTGATCTCCGAAGGGAAAGGGCGTCGGGTGAGCCACCATTTTTGTCTGGACCAGTGACCATTTTGTTTTGCTCTGTGCCATGTGCCTGGGTCATGGAACTTGCTGAGCTGGGACCGGGCTACCTCAGTACACTGAATGGTGGTGGTCTCTGCTTTCAGATTGAGGCCTGCTAGGCAGAGTGCCATCGACCATGGCGCCGGTAGTGTTGCTTACAGGAACCCCCTCAGACATGGGCCTGGTAATAGGGCATATGCCCCTCAGGTTGGGACCCGGTAATAGAGCCTTATAGCACCAGGAGGATCTTGTGACCCCTGGTCCTGGGGTCTGGTAGCTGGAGCAGCCTCTGTGTTCTTGCTGGTATTAGGACCTGAGAGGTCCCTCCCATTTGGGAGCCTCCCCGGGAAGGAGTCACCTTTGCAGGGTGCGGAGGAAAACAGGGCACCTACCTTGGGCCTGGTCTTACGCTTCACAAATGCTTTAAGGTCCTCTGGAGGCGATCTTCAGAAGAGCTCCCGCCACCTGGCTAGTCAATTGTTGTGCGCAGCGTCACGGCGTCGCACGCGGTACAGCTGTCCCAGCCGTGGTCTGGGCCAAGGCACCGGAGGCAGAGGGCATGGGGGTCCGATTTTGGGAAGGAACCCTCGCCGTCGTCGACATGGGCCGGGGAGGAGCGTGGCACCAGAGGACAGAGCAATACCAAATAATTAATAGAAAAAAAGAAGACAAGAATACTTCTCCGGGAAAAAGCTGCGGAATGTCAAGGCCAGAGGCCTAACCCAGGAGCGCTGGTGAAAGCGGTCCGTTCTGGTTGATGCGGAAAAGAGGACTGAGGAGTGGCGCCAGTGGGCTGAGTCAGGGGAGCACATGCTGCCAGGGCCGCGCCCCCACGCGCATCTAAATGTAAAGGGGAAGATGATTTTTCTCGTGAAAAAAGTTCCATCTCCGTCCCTAGAGAGGGACGCCCATACAGTATGGAGGAAAGGGGACTCGACATAGGAGTAAAATAGCTAGACTTTTGGAAGAAACGTAAACTTTGGTTTTCCCGGTTTCTAGAATAAACATTAGATCCTTTTAATTGAGTACTTTTTTATAGTGATTATGGTCCAACCCTTATTAAGCGCAAAACATATCGCCTCTGACAGTGGCATCATGGCGTCGTGTATCTCTCTCCACTGGTATATTTGTATAGGTTTGGCACTTTCTGGTTTTCAAAATGTTGTAATAACGTCCTTCAAGGGCTGCCTTTTTCTCTTGGAACCCCTAATTACAAATACATAAAATCGACTTATGGACAAGTCTAGTCCAGTAGAAATATATGGATTACTAGTGCATTAATGGGAGTTGTGACGAATCATGGTTACTCCTCACTTATGCCCAGGGGGGAGTCACCACCTTTGAGGCTAGGGAGGTGAGCCCACTCTGCAAGACCCTCCCTTAGGGGTCTGGGCAAGTGGGAACTCAATGGGCGGGTCTCCCACTTAGGAGACAAGAACTCCCGTTCCGAGGAGGAAATTCCCTAGGCCAAATACCCTACCATTTTGAAGACTAATCTGTCATCCTTATGTGCGGCTTCAGACAATGTGGAAACAAATCAGCCGTGCCAAAGAAAAGGAGACGTGCATATAACTGGGACGAGTAGCTCTTACTAAGGGAGAGAGTATCGTACACCTTTTGGAAAGGTGAGGAATGCCAGAGTGAGACGCCAGAGAGCCGACGAATTCTGCAACGGGAGAACCGTTGACCGAATGGAGACCCAAGACCGGTGCAAGGTGGTGGCACGACAATGGCTGCTTCATGGTGGGTGAGACGCCCAGCGAACGACACAGAGACCACCAGAGAAGGAAGTACAGCAAGCTCCCTGCTGCCCGTGTCCATAGACAGCAACTGAAGACAGGGGAGCCAAGAACGCTAAACCGGCGAAGGCAGGCACTGAGAAGAGCAACACAGAAGCTGTATACCAGAGTGCGTGCCGCACCCATCAAGGTTTCACTGCGTCGGAAAAGGGAAAGGAGGCAGGCCGCCCAGGCAACATATTGGGAGGAGAGAAAACTCTGAAAGTCACAAGTATAAAAGTTGAATATCAAGTGAGCAGAATTGGAGATAACTGAAATCAATACAGAGCGTGATGATGAACACTGTTTGGGAAATTAAGAGTGGAACCCAATACCCTGGGAGGAAGGGAGAATCCCCCAGATACTGAGGCTTGAAGAGAAAGTCCACCACAAAAAGAGTGACAAGTATTGTGAAATCACACTATCAAGGGGACAGAATCATAAAAGAGAGAATCCAATACCAAGAATCCAGGAGAGTTTTTTTTATTTGGATAAGGTCATACAAAGCGATTAGGATTTGTGAACCCTCAAGATAAGAGACATAAAAGTAAAGAACAGTGTGTGAGAAACTATTTCAAGGAAAATTGTTGTAAAGCAGGCATCAAAGAGAATGCAAGACCTGCAAGACCTCATGAAGGAAAAGTCAAGAAACTATCAGGCACTTAAAGAATCCTATATTCTAAACAGACATTTAACAATAACAGGAGATAAGATGCAACCTTAAAGAGAAAGCTGCTGAAAAGAAGGCAAGAAGAGAGACTTCCAGGAGAAGAGAGACATTCTCTTGATCTATTTTGAGTTATTCATAAAGTGGTAGGATCAGGTAGAGTTAGGTTTGGGGAGGACAAATTATACATTTTCACTTGCTGACAACAGACAATCACCTTTAGTTAATTTAGATAGGTGGGGTTATCCCTTTAATAATGGGGAAAGATAGACCTTTTTCTTATATTTTCGTTAAAGGCAACATGTCCTCAATGTATCCGACGACTCCTTCCGACCTGCCACAGGTTACCTAGGGGTATCCTCTCTGAACTACAAAGGCACCAACATTCTAACAAATGCTTCTCCACCCCCGAAATTCCTTGGTGCCTTGTCCTCCATCTCCCTATTCTAACTAAATCTAATTTCACTTTAAGACCTCATGATTTGAACTCTCCACTCCTCCCCCATGTGATTCTAAACCCTGGCCAAGTGTCTTTTCTGCCATTTCCATAAATATCTTGTTTATTTACTTACTTTCGCATTTGTATAGCGCACTAAGTCTGCAGGCATCATGGCGCTCGAACATGGCCAGTTACTTGCAGAAAACAGCATGAAAGTGATGGGAAATGCCAACAGCACATAGGAAAAGACGGGCGTTGGGCTGAAGGTAGTTAAACAAATTAAGCAAATAAGAGTGTTTTTAGAGACTTCCATTAGCAAAGGTTAATTAGCATGTTCATCTGTGTGCATGTCAAAGAGAAGATGAGGGTGTAGGATGTTTAAGGGCTATTGCTATTATTCAAGGGTTGATGGCATGAGGCCAGTGGTCTGCATTAGTTGAGAGGCACATTGGTTCAAGAGAGGGTACAAGGTTGAGAATTAGTTGTAAGCCACAGAGTAAAGTTACAAACTTCGAAAAAAGTTGCAAACAAAGCATGCCATTGCAGTCATTCAATAATGTCCCCAACATTCGATACAGCTGCTATGGCAGTTATGCATAGCATGCAATAACAAGGCAGAGCATTATGTTTCAAAAAACCTAAGTGATTCGGGCACGCAATACCACCACCACAAGTAAACATGTTTCGGGCCAACTGGGTCTCATCATTGACGTTAACCTTATGGTCCATGACACAGCAGGTTTAAGAGACCCGTGTCTCTTTACAGCCCCTCAAACAAGGGGTTAACTGCCAACCACCATGCAAATACCCAGCATTTAATGACGGACTACAAACATTCAGCTTTGGACGAGAGTAAGGACCGCCTAGTGACAACAGTAAAGACAGATACAAGTGATCACAGTTCAAGGGTGTTTATTAAACTTTAAGTGCAGGGTGGAAAAACGCCTAACCTACACCTAAATCTAAGATGGGAGCAAGCGTTGACTATCAACTGAAAAATAAGGCAGTCCTTGTGACGTCTTGTCAAAGTAAAAAGCCTATACTAAAAAAAAACATATTGCCAATTCCTTACAACTAATTACAGAAAGAGTGTGGGACAGGGTATTCAAATAAAGGAAAAGGTGTTCCAATAATAAGTCAGGATGTGATTACCTGGAGGTGTCCCTTCTCCACGTTTTTAGCACAGGACAAGTTGGGACTTTGGAGCAAAGCACATGCGCAAGCCTTCCCAGCACGAGCTAACAGTTCTGTATCAGCTGTCAGGTTCTTCGATGGTTAAGTCTCCTTTTAATAAAAAGCTCTTGCCTTCAAGGCCTGATGCTCTTGACAAACAAACACAAAAGTTCTGTTCTACAAACACTTTGGGTGATGGCTTCACCTCTGGGTCCCCCTCTTCTGGGTGCAAACCCCTGAGAAGTTGTGTACAACAAATTCACAATGCAATTCCCTTCTCAGTGAACTTTGGGTGATCGCTTTCCTCCCCTCGAAATCCCTTGGCTGGGCTGGGATCCCAGAAGACAAGGGGGACACTTCCCTTCCCCTTGTCTTGCAATACCTCTAGCTTTCACAAATCCTATATCTTTTTAAAACAGGTTTTTGGGCTTTGCCCCTCGTTATCGGTTTTCCTCTGCTGGGTTCACTCTCGCCGACTTTTCCGATATACAGTTCGTGTATTAATTTTCACCATGCAGGATTCACTTGCCTTAGCTTTCGCAATCAACTGCCGGTCAAAGACTTTGGACAGTACAGAGGATTTTACAAGACCCCTGTGTAACCACTTTGACCTTTCTTCACCTCTTCCCAAGGCCTTCTGGTTACGGTAGTCTTTACCATGGGGTAATCACCTAGAGCTGCGTGAGCACCCACATGGTGCCAGACTGAGCTGGTTTTTCCCCTCCTTGCTTTTCAGAGTTCAATTTAGCCTTGGCTACTTTTCGTTCAACACAGTTTGGTTTCTTATCAACACTCCCCTCGACTCACAGGCTGTGATGCGCTGTTTGACTTTCTTCCTCCTTGGAGCAAGGGTTGGTACTACAGAGACAAGCGTCTCTCCCCGGCTTGGTAATCAGCGGAGGAGAATCTTGTGTATCATTGACATCTGATGCAACACACGTTGGCTATTGTTCGCTGACTTATCATTCCCTCTGCAGAGGCTCCAAGGGCCTTGATCGGAGAGGGCAATGTCGACTCTCTCCTTGTCACCCTCTTGGTCTGTGCCGTCTTTCTACTCCTCTTGAACTGCAGTGCTGAGTTAGCTCTTACGTCGTGCAGTCTGCCTTACTCGTACTGTGCTCTTGTGCTCCACCTTTTATCCTTGCGGGAAAGGGAAAGGGACGTTACGTGTGTGTAATTCTGGCATATTGCCAGACTTTGTCTGACCCTGGTATTGGGACACATCAGGTAAACGACACTGGTATTAGTCTGTTATCTTTTGTGCTGTGTGAAAGTGTTTGTGCGGAAAAAATAGGGGTGTAGAGTGTTTTGGAATATCCTACTTGGTAGGATGGGGAAAAGGTGTTGAAAGAAGGGGATACCGCGTCTCACCCGTCGGTGTCCTACTCCCCAAGGACCCCATCCAGGTGATCCTCCCTCACTGGTCCACCCCCAGGAACTGGATCCAATAGCGATGGATGTGTCCTGGCCACCTGGATGACAGATCCACGGGGACAAGTTAGGGAGACACATTGAGGTTTCTCACAACGAGGTCCGCAACGGAAAGGCCAGAGCACATAGTTTCCCACGATTTCTTTGCAATCACACTGCCCGCAAGCCATACAAATTAGCGTCTTCAATTATAGTGCATCTATTTAACATCAAAACCTTCAATGCTGGGGCATGACTTACTTCTTTATTGATCTCTTCAAAACATTAATCAGTTTTGAAATCCTGAACAAAAGAATTTTCGTTCCTTACGAAAACTATCAAACTTTCATTTTTTTCAGCAACATTAGATAAATAATTTCCAAAAAATGCAATCAATCCCAACAAGGACATTAGCTGTTCTTTTTTTCCACGACTCGGTGCACATACAATGCATCAATTTCTTCTTGGGATTAACACTATCTCTAGAGAGGGTGTGCCCAAAGTATTCCAACTCTTTCTTGGCAAACAGCGTTTTATTTTCTCAGTACAGCTAAACCTGTGTCCTCGAGGAAACGCAAAACCTTTGTCAATATTGTGCAGTGCTCTTCAAGAGTGGCAGAATAGAGCAACACAATGGGCCTCATTACGACCCTGGCGGTAAGGGGTTAACGCCAGCGTTAGCTGCGCCGACCCCTTACCGCCAACTACGAGGTCCCTTAGCGCCATGGCGCTTTTAACACCTGCTTTTAGCAGGTGTTAAAATCCATGGCGCTAAGGTACCATGGAGTTAATTACGCCACCGTAATTTACGGTGGCGTAATTAACGCCTTCCCCACTCCCATTATGCCCTATGGGGCAAAAATGGGAATGGGGAAGGGTAAATGGGGATTGGGGACTTACCGCCCCGCCGACCTCGGAATGGGGCGGTAAGTCCGCCAACCACCATGGCGTAAACGTAGTTTACGCCATGGTGGTAAAGTCACGGCCCAGGCGGTAACTTACCGCCTGGGTCGTAATGAGGCCCAATATCTCCTTTCAAATCTTGAAATACATTCTTGATTTATTTTTGAAAAACAGATGATGCACTAACTAGATTAAAAAGAATATTGTTGTCAAATGCCACCCTCTTCCCAATATGCATGTGTGAATGGATGGGGGGGGCTATGCGGAGCAAGATATTGTTTTACACTTATGGCAAGGGCTTACTCGTAAATCCCTTTTCATGTGAAGTCTTGCAACCTAACTTCATTCCTAAGGCCTGAGGGCTTATATCAATTGAAACATATTCTTATTAAGCTTGCGGTGTGGTCTACACACCATCGTAAACTACCATTAGCCTTATGTGACTGCACAATCAGGGACAACCATTCAGAAGAGTCAATTGGCTCAATCAGGTCTTTTGCACACAAATCTTTCAATATTTTCTTTAGCTGATCGCAGTAATGTATAGGCATTTCGTGCCATGAAAGAACAAAAGGTGTGGCACCCTTTTTTAAGGCCCATTTGCTTGCACATCCAATTTCTTCATGAAAGATACCCATGTATTGTTTGCACAACAAAACACTGCTACATAACACTTGGTCTCTCAACCCTGGGTGGAACTTCATTTTAGAAGCACCTGTTAAGAGCCATCCAATAATGGCCACATATATTTCTGCACAATAATCCTTTTTACTAGTGAATCCCAGACAGAACAAACACCCTCCTCAACATATCCCAGATTATGGATCCTCCCACCTTTAGAGCCCCTGGCACAATGTCAGGGCTATGCAACTGGTCTGCGACCATACCCTCAAATAAATCGGCTTAGTTAGGATGGTGTATTTCAACCCTGAATCTGCCATAACTTCAACAACCTTGCAATCAAATTCCACTTTACACCATGTCTGGGCACAGCATGTCTTAGCCTTCACTACCAAGAGCACATCCCTATTATCACACTCTGCCTCACTGATGTCTTCACCCATCACATTCACTTTGCTAGCGTCTTTTGCCCTCTACATCCTTGCAAAGAGCCCCCTTCTGTTGCGCAGCACGCACACACACCTTGTTAAGAGAGGAACACACTAAATTTTTAAATGGCTATTTGACCTTCCTATACACATCTGAAGCACGCCATTTTTCCCTTATTGAAGTGTAGAGGAGGTCCCAAATAAAGCCTGCACTCCAATCGCCCATTTTGAAGTACCAGGAACGCTCACACCAGGATATGTGAAGTATGATGAGCAAATAAACCCGCAAAGAGCCACGGTAGGGCTCTGCCAGTACCTATTAGAAGAACATCACCTATTGGAGTACCAATACCAAGGAAACCATGGACAGTAAGGTATCCATTGAGAAAACCATATCAACAAATGAAACGGAATGAAGATCGTCTGAGTACAGTCCCTGAAGAAACCAAAAAGGTCTTAATGGAAGATGAATTGTGACGTTACAAGAACCCGGACATATAGAAGAAATGACGACCAGAGAAGGATGCAAAGAGACGAAAACACCATGAACAAGGATATCGTGAACCTAAAGTGAAAGGACGATGTCAAAATGTATGAGGCTTAAGCTGTAAGCATGGCAAAGATATTTGGCCAGTTCACACCTGTACATATACTTGGAACCGCAAGACAGCTCAGAAAACAGTGTGGCTTGCTATGCTTAGTAGAAGAATAGTGCGGCAAGGGCCACACTACATAATCTACCTCAAACGAAGCACATTATTATAAGTGTATTTCTACTTTGCACAAGAAGCAGAACCAACCCAGGTTACTAAAGGCCACACGAGAAAAGTTTCATATTTAGCAAAAATGAGAAGAGACGGCTGAAACAAAACTCAGCAGAGGAAACTCGTGCCAGGAAAGCCAAGGTCGTACCAATAGAAGAGCCAAACAGTAGCTACATGTAATTGAAACTAAGAACAGAATATCCTGCCTCTGAAAGGTCAAGATAAGAAGACAAAGGCAGGTGGTGGGTGAAACGAGAATCAAATACACAAATTGATGGAAAAGAGGCAAATTCATGGTGTCTGAACCAAGTGACCAGCCGAGCCGGACGAAAACGAGAGCTCACACCTACGCACAGCACAAGGCCAGGTGAAGATATCAGAACTTTTCTAGACAGAAGATGCAGTCTCGAGGCCAGCCACAGTGAAATAATTGACACATGGCTACTAAAGTGATGATTGATTGTAACAATGACTGGAGGAAGGCCAGGTAACTAAGGGGCACCTCCCACCTGGCCGACCATTCTGCGTGCTGCTAAGCAAAGTGGAAAAGTAAGCATGCGTTTGGTGCCAACCCAATCACAATGGACTAAATAATCTAAGGTCCTATAGTTAGTAGAACCAATGGGACGTCGTACTTTTAGTGACGTCTGCAGTAGTAATATTTTTAAGGAAGGGCTTAGATGCCCAACTGACAGTGTTTACCCAATCCCATCACTCCGTTACCATATACAGATATAGTACCTATATTAAAGTTACCTTTCCCGAACCAATAGGATTGCATGTCAACATTTGAGTGTTACACGTCAATGATGACGAGTTTTCAGTATAAATGTCATGATTTTTATGAAGTTCATTGGAGTTGAAGCGAGAAGGAAGATTGCGCTATTGCTGATATTCATAACACCCCGTTTTTTGTACTTGTCATTAAACTGACTCCCTTTGCCAAACCGTTCAGTTGTCCTTATTGATTGGTGTTGGAGTAATAAATATGTAACCACATCCATCTCACGGGTGCCGCTATCTTGTCTTAAAGTGTTTCTGAGCAAACACCGACTCTATGGGCCGGTTGGGGGCCTCGGAGCACACTAGGGAGAGACCGACGGAGAGACAGACGGCAGGGAAAATAACAAAGAGGAAAGCCTTAGAGTGGGGAAAGGCAGAAAGAACCCCAGATTGGGGAGACAGAATGAGCCAAACCCCCTGGGAGTGGGGAAGGGACTGAAAGGACGCCAAAGGAGGGAGAAAGAAAAACCAGAGTCTCCCGGACAAGAAAGAAGGATCAAGAGAAACCTAGATTGAGAAGAGACACCAAAGGGGCATTGGCTGGAATCCTGCGACAGCACTCCAGCATGACACAAACTGTACAACTGAAACTGTAAGTATAGGCAATGACCTATGCGAAGGAGGGATAGGGTTGGAAGCCAGCAGCCATCCATTTAAGTTGAAAGTTCCCATAAATACGTTTTTGCCATCTTGTTATTTTCTTTTCAGAGATGGGCAAAGTGATTAAACCGAGGACTGTGTTTATGAATAGATACCTTAACATTCTGACAATCACCCTTTTACTTGGTTCTGTTGTAGTGTAGGGCTTAGATCTAGTAGTTTAGGGAAAGATGTGTTTTCTTTTTGATTTTGAAAAGAATAAAGTCCTAGGAATTATGGTTCCTTGTCTGTCTCCAGATTCTGACCCATCACAGCCTGTAAAATTTGTTCTGTAGTGATGTTCTAAAATATGCATTTTGCTGGAGAAAATCTGAAATAAGTTACTTATTCATTAATTGGCTCTTCACTATTTTTCTTCCTGGAACAGAATTGAAACCGTTCCAGTATTACATTCATCTTCTCCTTAAATATGTACTCTAAACGTGCCAGAACATCTAGGGTCAACTCATTTTCTCCAGGAGGTAAATGCTTCAACAACCTTTACCCTTCTGGCCCTAAACCGTTTTTTAGCATTGCCAGTTTGTTAGTTGCATAGAATCCACCTCCATCTAGGGTCTCCATATAAGCCTCAAACAAAACGAGAGTTGCGGTGATCAAGCAGTAGATAAAACATTGGTGGTTGAGAAACAGACGGTGCCACTGTCCATGTTAATTAGAATTTACTTCCTCAGAATTCACATAAACTTCAGTTATAGCTGAGAATTGCTTTCCACAATGTCACGAATATAACTTGAAAGGCGCCACCTGTTTGCCTCAGCAGCGGGCCAACACTAAGCTTTAATGTGCCCCTCCCACTGCAAGTAATCTTCAAAATTCTATCTATTTACTGCTGCGCAGCTCCTTAAATTATTGGCCATCACAACTGGTTCTGCCTCTGACATCACATGCGTGTTCCATGTTACTCGGTGCCGCCTCCTCACGTGAGGACAGTACACACACCATGGGTTAACTCCTTGGGCTGCCCCTCAAAGTTCCCACTTACTTCTCTTCACTGCCCTCCTTGGTATGCTTGACAGACAGCCCACCAACATTACCCTGAGTCGTCCCACACCGGCATGGTGTAGTTCACCTAATATAGCCACGTGTGCAGACAACTTCTGCTCTCGGTTTTACTCATCATCACAACTGCCTGGGAAAGACTGATCTCCGGTACTCCTTATTGCCAAAAATGAGATGCGAGATGCTGCATCTGAGTTAGTTGAAAGTAAGGTAAGTGATGCACAACTTTAAGAACAATGGCAACTTTATTTTTACTAATACACAATATGCATTACTTTGGAGTCTCCCAGCTCCATGTGGTGCCGGGTGACTTTTCAACAATCACTTATCGAACCATCCATCAACATTCTAAACAAGCACTTGGAGCGCTTAATGAAGACAATACAACAATGATATTTGCAAAAACAAGAAACAATGGTTTTGAAGCACTAGGGACTCATTTGGGAGCCCTCAACTCCATTTGTTTTGAACTAGTCTGAAACTGCAGCATAGTTGAACATTCATAGGCCTAGCAAAGTCGTACAAATCTCACCACTCCTGCAGGGCGAGTTTCTTAGTTTACATACTCGACCAAAGAGAAATGCACATGCCCTATGTAGACGGTAACAACATATTTTACTAGTGCTTTCTGTAATATGGTGCATGTCATCATAAACACACTTCATATTTGGTGCAATGCCATCACCCAAAGGAGAGTAATGCACAGTGAAAGCTTTATTTCCTGAAAAAAGTTTGATTCAGTAAATGGCAATAAACGTCAGAAAATGATGTCACTTGCGGTTTGTGACATCACTTTCTGTGGCAATCTTAATTTGGCCCAACCTCCATCTAAAGCCCACAAAAGAGGCTCCTCTTGGAACAACAAACAAGAAAAAAATGGCCTCATCCCAATAACAGGGACCAAAATCAGAGAGACTAACCATTGACTAAGCGATCAGGTGACAAGAGCGTGTGACATGGTATCCAGTGATTGCATCGAATGCCAAAGCATTCAATACCGAAGCATCGAAAGAAATGCATCGGAAAAGAAAGCATTGAATGCTTTTTTTTCCAAAGGTAATTTTAATTATAATGGGTTTTAAGTAGTAAAAAACATGGGTTCGGGGGGCCCTCCATACAAAAAAAAGAAAAAAGAAAAAATGCATTAGGTGCTTTTTTTCCCGTTGCTTTTTTTTAGATGCTAAGGCATTCAATGCTTTGGCATTCGATGCAATCACTATATACCGTGTGACATATATTTGTAATCCTTAGGAGCGCCCCAGTTAAGGGTAGAACAGAAAGGGTGAAGACCAGCCGTTGACCAGCCTCTCTGCCTCTTAACCAATGAGTCTTTGCCTTTGTACCTGCGAGTACCCCATAGCTTGCGAATTATTGTGCTGTCTCTCCACACTGTGGTACTCACCTATAACGCATTTGTTCCTGCTGCTCCTACTACTGACCTCTCCATAGGATTTCTTTTATCACGCTACAACTTCCTTCTTTCCTATACCCATCATAAATTCACCTCATGAAACTCCCAATACTCGAGCTCTCTTGCACCTCCTACAAACAAAGCCAATGAAGCCAGCTCCCTCCCCCTCCTAAGGCCCAGTCGCAAGGCCTTGGCTCATGTATGGCCATCATTTACACTGGGGTAGCTGCAGGCTCCAGGTCCCCAAGGTACAACATCACTACCACTATGCCTTGTGACTGGAACCTGCACCCTTTGCGGGACAACTGCTGCACTCAAGGTAGGCCCTTCTGGACCTCACTGGTCTGATGTGGATCATTTTACCATTGTTAAAATGGTTAAATTCCATCGTGTCTATGCACCGGAGCTGCTCACTTACAGAGCCACCCCTACTGACTGCTGATTGGCCACAAGCTACAACTTCATGGCCTATCCCAGGAGCCGGTAGGCGAAGCCGTCCCCCTTCCTAAAGCCCACTCACAAGGCCGTCACTCCTGTCTGGCCTGTCCAGCCACATACAGCGCCTCTGATCTATTTCACCATCTGCGCCCTTTTGTTATTCAACACTCCACATCTCCTCAATTCCTAGACTATTCTACGGACAATCTGTACCAAGACGTTCTGACTGCCTTGTAAACCAAGCATATGATGGTAAGGAGCCTATAACCTCGAATTAACTTGCATCACACATGATGTGACCTCTGTGTGACGGAATCTCTATTGATTCTTCTGAGTGCCGCGCTACTATCAGATGATGTCTCGCAATGTGCACACCTCCGACATAGCCCCATCCACACTGGTGCCGCTCTGGGGGGGGGCGCCTTTTATGTATGGAATGTTCTTCTCACCTTTGTCTTTTCTGCTATGGTAACTCGTAATGTCCACCGCTAACGCTCCATGCTTACATTATTATATTTCCAAGAGAGTAGGATGCCGGGCTTAAACAAAGCGACCTGGCTGCGATTTCGCTGGCCCACAACTTTTCCCTTCTAAATGTGCCCGACATAACCCTATTTGACTTCCCACTATACTATGTCTGCTCACAACCCCCATGCACCCTTAGCCTGCAATAATAATGTTATTCTCACAGGTTGTTGTAGAATGCTTACTCTCATTATTTATAGTTTTCTACTTCCCTGGTTTTGTAAATGGATGAGACGAGACCATACAAAATGATGTACTCACTCCACTATGTACTTTTAATTAACTATCTTACATTAGCATCCGGGTGGGGGGGGGGGGCCAGCAAATCAGATGGCTAGGAACGCAGGCTGGAACCGCCAGTACAAGCCTGCATTCCATGCCGCCTGACGGCCGGCTCCGCCCACCGCCATTTTAACCCCCACCCTTGTTTTCTTTCTTTTTTTGTCCCCCGCCCCCACGTACCTTATTTCGGCAGCATCAAGTGCCGCTGCCACATCCGCTCCTTCCCCTTCCCCTTCCCCTTCCCTTTGGCAGGCTGCCATGAAAAGGGAAGAGGGGCTCATACAGAGCCCAGCCTTCCCTTTCCATGGCGGCCATCTTGGTAAAGGATGTACATTCATTGAAGAGGATGTGCAGGGCGTCCTCTTCAATGAATGAAAATCAATTATTTTTAGCACACTGCGTTACCGCTTTGTTAACCCGGTGTGCTAATGGCTTTAAGCCACTGGTCAACACAAAGTTCAGAGCTTTCTTTCAGCTCCCTTCACCAAGTATAAAGTTCAAATAAATGTCTCAGGATTGCCTAAACGTCAGATATAAAGTTAACCAATACTCTGGGTTCCCTACCCCAAGTTTCAAAACACTGTTGCAACCACAAAAGCACATTAAACCTCAGGGTTCCCTTCCCCAAGATTTGCATCCAATATAAAAACAAATTTTCCAGCTTTCTTAAAGGTCTGCACCACAATTGCGCTCTCTGGATGTGGTCGGTCTTGGTATAATAACATTATCATTTAGCAGAAAGTTGTAGTTCACACATTTCATTAGAGTTAATCTCCAAAGTTCCATTCACTCTGGAACCCAACGCATTATTGGTTCACTTGTATTACATTCTCTTGTGATTGTTAAACTTCTGTTTAAAATACACTTGTAAATTGAAATAGAAATTGTGCTTGTAAAGTTCATTTGGAAGTTACATTTGAAAAAAGGTATTTTGGTACGATATTCATTTATGTCTGAATTTCATAGGTATTAAAGATCTTCATTCAGTTCACACTGGTGTTGTTTCAGTGTATAATGCTTTAAACAACATGCTTAGCACTCAGATGTTCGTAGTAATTTGCAAAGGTTTCATTTATTTCATCTTGGTGTTATAAGTCTCTGCATGGTGCTTTCACAATGTGCCCAGCACTGGAAGACCTTTGTTATAATTAAACACGGCATCATTAATTTAGTTTCCTTGTTAGAAGCTTGTGAAAGTTGCCTTTGTAACATACACAGCACATACACAGCACTCAGACTTTCGATAATGTATACTTCTTAGTTCAAAGATTAATGAGGATTAAATTCAGAGACCTTTGACAACGTAACATCTCTACATGATGACATCTGCACAACTTCCCTTTGAATGTTCGCTCTGTCCCAGAGTCCCAGCACCCAGGCTGCACTCCCAAGACACGTTAATGTGCTGCATGCACACAGCTTCCCACTGCTTTCTCTGGCCTCTCTGCTGCTGCTCTGTCAACGCCACGGCTTCTCTGGATTCACTCTGTCCTGCTCTGTCTCCTCCTGCAACTTGATTGGGCCTTTTATACACCTGCAGCCCTTTAACAGTCTGCAGGTGTTGTTGTATAATTAGCCCTGCTTCACCATCATTATGTGGACATGCCTGGCCTCTACTACTCCCAGCAAGTCTCTTCCTCGTCTCCAAGTACCAGAGTGGTAAAAGCACCTAGTCCTCATGGCCCCTTATTCATCCCAG
Organism: Ambystoma mexicanum; assembly: GCF_040938575.1. Taxonomy (NCBI): domain Eukaryota; kingdom Metazoa; phylum Chordata; class Amphibia; order Caudata; family Ambystomatidae; genus Ambystoma; species Ambystoma mexicanum. The sequence goes on from NC_090936.1 coordinate 1,069,641,910, forward strand.
AACTTCTAACAGTCATAAATGAGGAAGTTAGGGGAGTTGAGTCAAAATGCCCCATAACGGCAGGGGATGGGTTGATCAGTCGTAGGAAAAGGGGATACCATGTCTCTCCTAAAGACATCCCACTTCCAGTCCTCACAGACCCTCCACGCAGGTGATCCTCCCGCGCTTGTCCACCCCCATGGTTGGGATCCAAAAGCAATGGCCTTTCCCTGGCCACCTGTGCCGAGGACCCATGAGGAATAGGAGCAAGAATACCATCAGGTTTCTCACAATACACACACCTATCTTGTCTCATTTGCCTGTCTGCATGCCTGATGTAGCCACTCGCATCATGAGGTGAGGCTTTGCCAGTTTGCACACAGACACCAATTCATTCTGTAACCAAACATGCATGTTCTTGCGCTTCATTAAATGTGCTATGCACTTTCGGCAACTAGCATCTCAATGCCTAAGGGTTTTGTAAGCTGAAATAAATGTTCAAATAAATAAACAAGCAAACTACACCTCCCCATACACCTATCCACCTAGTCTCTCTTCCTATCAGATTCAACTTCTCTACTCTTCCTTACCCCATCAACTGAACATTGCACTATGGAATGCTCAATCTGTATGCAACAAAACTTCTTTCATCATTTACTACTTTCATGCCAGCGGTGTAAGTAACTCATGGTGGCAACAGTAAAGACCGACAAGTGATCACAGTTCAAGGTTGTTTATTAAACTGTATAGTGGGTGAGAAAAACGCCTAACCTAAACCTAAATCTAAGATGGGAGGAAGCTATGACCACCAAAAAATAATAAGGCAGTCCTAGTGGCGTCTTGTCGAATAAGAAGGGCCCATACTAAAAAAAATATTGCCAATCCTTACAACTAAATTACAAAATAGTGGGGGATAATGTTCTCAAGAAAAGAAAGAAGTATTCACCAAATGATAAGTCAGGATGGTATGGCTGGGGTCTCCCTTCCCCACATTTTTACCATGGGAGAAGGCAGGACTCTTGAGCACAGCACACGGTTATAGTCTCTTGCAACGATACCAGGGTCCTCTGGGGCCAAGTCTCTTTTCATGAAAAAGTCTCTTGCCTTAGAAGGCCAGCAGACCATAAACAAACAACAAAAAGTATCTTCAATAAATCTTCACGTTGGGCGATTTCTCTTCACCCATGATCCCCCTCAACCGGGCTCTGATCCTTCTTGCAATGTGGGCCTCCCTCGGTGGGGTGCACTACAGCCTTTTGCTCAGAATATTTCACTTGCTGTATTCACAAGTCCCAATGTCTTTTTAAACAATCTTTCACCGTGGACATCCCTCAGCCGGGTTCATTCTTGTCAACACAATGTTCACAGCGTTATCGTACTTCACCCCGTTTTGCAGGCATCCTTCAGCCGGGTTCACCCTTGCCAGTTAAACAGTTCACTTTGCTTTACACAATGCAGGATTTACTTCCCTTTGCTTTCCTCTTCATTACAGGTCAAAGACTTTCTATTGTACACGGGGGTTTTACTCGATCCTGGTATGACCACTTTGTCCTCTTGGGTCGGCTCTCCTAGGGGCTCCTGGGATCTGTAGTTTTAACAAACTGGGACCGGTCAGAGTCTATCGAGTGAGTGCCCACATGGCGCCGGACCACTCTGCAGCTGGTCTCCCCCTGGATTGTTTCAACAGTTCCATAACACACAAAGTCTTTGTTCTGGATTCACATTATATTGCCATTTGCATCCTTCATTCAACACAGTTCTGTTTACTATCGGTTCTCCCTCCGACTCACCGGCTGTGATGCACCGCTTAGTATTTCTTTTCTCTGGAGGCAAGGGATGTACCACGGTAGCAAGCTTCTCCCTGACTTGGTTATCAGCGTAGAAGGGCTCAGTGCACCGCAGGCATCTTTTACACCACACGCTACTTGTTGTTCCCGGCCTTAAAATTCCTTTCACAGAGGCTTCGCAGGTCTGGGTCAAAAAGGGCAAGGGCACTTCCCTCCTTGTCGGCCTTTCGGTTATAGCTGCCTTCCTCCTTCTCTTGTACTGCCGTCCTGGAATAGCCGTCTCATTGTGTGGTCTTCCTTGTTCAAAGTGTGCTCTCGTATTCTGCCTTTTATCCATGTGGGGAAAGGAAAGGGTCGTCAGGTGTGCATAGTTATTGTCAAGTGCCTGACTCTGCCCGACCCTTGTGTTGGGACAAGTCAGGTAAACGGATCTGGTGTTAGGCCGTTGTCTGTCACGGTGTGGGAAAGGGTTTGTGTTGGAAAAGGGGGCGGGGGGGTAGAATTTCTGACTATCCTACGGGACAGGAAGGGGAAAATATGTTATAGGGAAGGGAATACCGCATCTCACCCGTCAGTGTCCCACTTCCACTCCTCAAGGATCTCCCCCATCCAGGTGATCCTCCCGCACTGGTACACCCCCAGGAACTGGATCCAATAGCGATGGCCATGTCCTGGCCACCTGGATGACAGATCCCCAGGGACTAGTGGGTGAGACACCTTCAGGTTTCTCACAGTGCCTCCCACCCCCAGATCTACTTGCTATCACTGATAGCTGGATTTCTTCACTGCTGACAGTCCTATATATGACTAGAAATTATCCTTTATTCACTCTCTTCGTCTAACTGACAGAGGTGGATGCTTTGGACACCTACTTTCCTCCCGCCTAAAGGCCTCACAAATGTCCAATGCCACGCCCTCTCCTACCTCTTTTGAATTAACCCTTTCTACCATTGCTCAGCCTCACTCAGTACAGTTCATCTCCATCTATCGCCCTCCTGGTTATACTGCACAATTATTTGATGAACTTGGGAAACTCCTTGATTCTCTTTCCGCTAAACATCACCTCATTGTTTAAGGTGGCTTAAACCTTCCCTCTAAAACCACTTCTCAGAAATCTAAACATCAGTCTTTTCTAAGTGACTATGCTCTCCACTCTATCCATAAACTATAAAACCCACGCTGGGGAGTAACTCTTTGGATCTCTTATTCATCTCCTCCTTTCTCGCTCTCAGCCACTAACACTACTGCCACACAATCCCTGTATGATCAGTCCATTGTTTCCACCACCATCTTCTTTCCACCCTCTGACCTCACCTCATTATTAAAAGGAAATGTAAACATTCTGCTAATTCCCACTGACCTACAGTTTTCACTTTCCTGTCTCACCCAATGCCTCTTCCACTCATCAATTCCTTCTCCAGCTTCCAATCCCTACTATATGAATCATTCTCTTCTCACTGCCCACTGCTAACTTTCCCCCCAAATTCTTAGCTACCTCAACCATGGGTCAACACATTCATACACTGTCTCCACGCAGGCATGAGTCAGCTTCTGCGAAAATTGAGGTGTACACTCGCTTGAGGACCTGCAACTCTACCTCTCTGCCCTGAACTCTCTCAAGTCCTCTTTTGATAGAGAGAAAAGGGAAATCTCCCTCTCCCTCATTGACTCTCAATTCAATCATCTTTGCCAGCTACAGGACACTCTAAACCCATTCCTCACTGCTCCTAAACCTAAGACTATCAACTCTGCTCTCAGAGCTAATGACCTAGCTGAACACTTCTCTGCAAACAATTCCAACATTAGACACTCCCTCGTGCCCTTCCTCACACTCCCTCCTACATTCTACACTCCATCTACTCTACCATCCTCTGCCTCCATCTCCCACTTTAGTCACACCAATACTAAATAGATACTAGCTCTACTGATGAAGGTTAACCTGCTTCATGCCCCATCGGACCCTCTTGCTCCTCAGCTTGTCAAGCCTATTGCCCTTTAGTGGTCTCTCACCTCACTGAACTCCTCAACCTGTCCTTCAACTCTGCTGGCTTACCCTCTGTTTTCAAAACAGTCACAGTCATCCCTCTCTTAAAAAGCAAGGGGCAGACTTGAACCTGCTAGCAAACCTATGACCTGTGCCTCTCCTTCCACACTATCCTAAAGTGCTGGAAAAGGTTATGTTCAACCGTTTTACCAACTTCTAGGCCCCTTCAATCAGGTTTCTGCTCCTATCACCCCATGGAAACAGCTCCCCAACTTCTTGCCACTGCCAAGCACTCGAACGTATCCTCTATCCTAATTCTCTTTGACCCGTCTGCTGTCTTTGACATTGTAAACCACTCCTGAATGCTCTATCTCTTGGGAATTGCGCTCAAGCCCTTGCCTGGAATAATACTACCAGGCACCTTGCAAATTCTGTGTCTCCTGGACCAACAACACGTCTCAACTCACTCCTGTTTGTGTTCCACAAGGATCTGTCTTGGGTTCTCTCCGCTATACACTCAACACATATGCTCTTGGGGCACTAATCTCCTCCTTTGGGTCTCCTACCAGCTCTTTGCGGACAACACCCAAATCATCTACTCTTTTCCTGAACTCTCCTCCGATCTCTCTATCAACATTAAAACTGTCTCTCTGCCTTTAAATATTGAATGACTTTGCACATTCTGATGTTAAACTCTTCCAAAACAGAGGGGCTCTTCTTCCCTGTCAAAAACCCATCTCCTTCCCTGCCTATCCAGTTCCCACCTGACACTCTCCCGCCTACTCCTCTTCAGCCAGGAACTTCAGTGTCATCTATGATTCTTCTTACACCTTCTCTACTTTCAGCTCCAAAACTGCAACAGCGGCTCAAGTCAACCACCTAAATATTAGGAAAATCTGGCACCTCTGTCCTTTCAACACTGCTAAACATCTGTTAACCACTCTTGTCTTCTCTAAACTGGACTACTGTGCCAGCATCCTCTTTGGCCTCCCCAATTTTGGATTTTGTCCTCTCGACAAGATAATCTTCTCAACCAGGACTCTCTTTGTAATCCCTCACTTCACCCTCTGGCCTCTTACCGTCAAGAGGCTTGATGGCTGACTATGCAAAACAGGGTCAGATTTAAATTTCTACTCTTAGTTCACAAATCTATTCACGGTAAGGCACTACTGTATCTATTCTCTATCCAACTCTACAAGCCATCTCTTACTCTCCGCTCTGCCTCCTCGACTACCCTTCTGGCACCTTGCCTTCCCTATGCATCCTCTAGCTTGCGCTCTTTCTTTCATCTCACTTAACTTGCATGGAATTCTCTTCCCCTGGACATCTGCGAAACAGCCCACACTGATTTGTTCAAAGCCAAAATAAAAGTCTACCTAGTTGTCTCATAGTTATCCTCTTAACCTACCCCTCACCTGCCTTCGAGCTAACATTTTTCTCTCGCCTCTAACCTGCCTTTGTGCCTCACTTTCTATGCCTCCACTCTAACACTTCTTCCATTGTGGTCACAAATCTAAACATAGTTGGACGTACCACTCACCTACACTTAAAAACGTGATGCCGATTGTCCGTAATCCATGTAAATCTATCCATGTATCATCCCTGGTGACTGCTCCATTAACTCCCCACCACAATCTGTTCAGAATGCCACTCTGAGCATTGTAAGTAGCTCTCGGCTTCATGTGAAATCTGCTATCTTGTCTATTTGTATGTTCTTTTGCGATCATTACCTGTATATAAATAAATAGATTTCCAAACAAATACAAAAAAGTTTCAAACAACCCCATACTCAACAGTAAGGTCGAATAACATGCAAATGGTACTCAATCTCCATAAAATCTACTAGACAATGCAAGCGTGCTAGTAGATTTTGCAAGCCCTGGTTTTAGCATTGAGGAGAACATTGGGATGTCATCAGGGGGTATTAATGCTGCGTTTTACCCAGCAACTCCTAATGTGCCAAATATGTGAGGAAGAATTCAGCCGAGTCACGTGATGTGGTTGGCATAAACATCACTGTATTTGAATAGGCAGCTTGGGAACAGACTCGAGAATCTTATAAAATGAATCAAGAGGCACATGCTGCAAAGGGAGGAACAGAACCCGCCGGGGCTCGACTTACTGGCAGCTGTGCGTGGGAAGTCTTCCCAGATCTTGTACACTTCGCCCACGTGGCGCTACGAATCGCTTGCATCTGTAACCGCCAACTTTCATTGCATTAAAAACCTTTTACGGGAGCCATTAGGGGAACGTGTTGATCAAAGCCCTAAAATAGAAGCATGCAGCTCATTAAGAGAAAGGGTTACTGTGCACCATATCTTGGGAAAGCCCCCACTCCACCACCAGGATGGCCGTTAATGGAACAAGGCAGTAGGCTCATCCAGAAGGACACCCATGGGCTAGGCTCCCTGATGGCTATATGGCCGGCTGAAACTCAGTGAATCACACAAATACAGTCTCACAAGCAAACATCTCATTTTTTATTTCAAGCCGTCACATTTTGTGCCCACACTCAGGGCCGGCCTTATCAGCAGCAGCGCCCTGGGCGAATTGGCGCCGTCCCTCCCCGCGCGCCCCTGGTCAACAAGGGGCAGGTTGGGGGAGGTGGGAGGCGGCTGGACAGGATGCGCCACTTTTTCTTTTAACCTCCTTGCTCCAGCGCCTTGCAGGGGGTTAAATGACTGGAATAGGGCGCTCATGCAACACATGAGCGCCCTATTCCAGTGCAAATCGCCTCGCTCCTGTGTCGTAGCGAGGAGGTAATCATGTGAATAGGGCGCATTTAATAACAAAGGGCGCCTGCCACGCCTTCTCCCACTATGCCAGCTCGGGGGAGCCCCTGAAAGACTCCCCCAAGCTGTCGTGGGAGGGGATAATGGCACTCGCAGGGGGCATGGCGACCCGGTTGGTCGCCCAGCCCTGCCTGCCCTAAGGCCGGCCCTGCGCAGACCACTCACAGACAGAAAATCCCTAATAATTTAATTCTCTGCAGGTTAGAGAATTAACAAAATAGTGACTACACAAATTAATGTTTAGTTTCAGATTACATCTTGCTGCGCAACGGGCCACTCACCCTCGTGAGTTAAGGTAAGGGTGCTTTCTTTGAGCAAAGATTTCCCATCGAATGCCCGAACTATTCGGAATTTCACTCCCACTGTCACCAGAAGGGATTCGCCTGTTCAATAGTTTTTAATATGTTGTAGTGTAGATGGAGTTATACGTTTGGGGGTGTGAGCAGGCTATACAAACCTCCCAAATGACAGTGAACTTAAAAAAAAAAAAAAAAAAAAACGAAGCAGCACTGTTTCCTAAATCAAGTCAAAGTTAGCAAGTGGCCATGATCAGCTTTCATGCTAGCAAACTCTATTTGTGTGATTTCACTTTAATTCCACTACTTACTATATGTGACACCTCCCTACTGTGGGTGTGAGAGTCATGCATTATGGTTTCTTTATGGAACAAAAGGTCCTTAAGTGAAGACATGCACTATAAAAGCTCTTAAAACGTCTACATCAAACTCGCAGCTTTGATCCCCAAGGCTTAGGGGACTGCTTTACCCCTTCCCTTTGAAAGTTATCAAAGTTTCCCCTTGAAGCATGATATAAAATCACTCTTGCATTTTCTTGGAAGGTGGTGCTACCCCAGATGCTGAGTGGGCCTATGGTGGTCTACAGGGCAGGGCAAAGCCACCTACACCAAAACTTCTAAGTCACAAAATCAGCAGTTTCTTAAAAATACATGGTATTCTTACATGCAGCTCCTGTAACAGACATATTCATCGATGAACTATATAATAGATATCCTCTACTCAGCAATCATCGGCTTTATAGATTGCAAACGTTTGCACCTATGTATTATGCTTACGCTGCCAATTGTAGAAACGTCTAGAGAAAAATGATAAAATACAACTAGCAGAAGACACCATAAAAATACGTAACAATGCACAGAACTGCTGATGAAGGGATGAGGAATACTTGGCTGGACATGTGCATAACATGTATTTAAGGCTCAAATTTGGCAAAGTGAAGATAATGAAACAAGGAGAACGTAAGACAAACATTCACTAATGGTCACATCTATTATGAAAAAAGTTACCTTGAGAAAAACAAATAGCCCCTGGCCATGAGATTCAAGCAAACTCGAAGAGTTGGGGCCAATCCTGCGAATACCAATGTCAGTGGAATATGATGGCTATAAGACACTTCGTTCCAGATCAATAGTCCGATTTCTAAAGGAAGATGGTAGAATATACTTTAACAGAGGTTGAATACCATGTTAGGACCCCTCCACAGCAGTGTACTTCTTTGAGGTAAGAAAAAAATATATATCCGTGTTTGCAATTGTGCTCCAAAATACTTCAGGCATATTTGATATTGCAATCGAGTGCGGCCTCCGCATGGGCATTTCTTTTACTTGCAATGACCACAAATCCTCTTTTCAGAACTTGACTTCAAGGTGGGGCGTCTTGCCCACCTCCCCCCCCCCGATGTTGAGACGAAGAGAGGCAAAACTAGGTGATTCAGAGAGCAAATACCACCCATTATGCCGAACTAACCTTTCCATGATTGCCTCGGAGTTACAGTACCCGATGTCTCCTTAACAGTTCAAACATGTTAACCTCCATTTCTTCAAAAATGGAAAAGATTACACACACCAAATCCAAGTTGCACTTCTCATCATTGTCACCTATGAGTATACCGCAGTTAATGATCGTGGTGCGAAGAATCAAAGCAGCCAGTCTCTCATCTGAACCAGCATCCGCACCCAAACACATGTGTCCCAGCTAATCAGTACCTCCTTTCTGCAGAGATCAGTGCACACGAGACTGAAACATGCACAAATAACTCAATTAAAAAAAAAAACACAAATAGAACAGCCACAACTACTGGCCAAGGGAGGTGGGGAAGCCAGAGAATGTATGTGTTCTACCAAGCCAGAGACGAGCAAGGGTAAAGTCTGGCCTGATTCCAAGAGCCAAAGGTGGCCTGGCAAATGACCAATAGCTGGGCTGCTGCCTTCCCACCATTGACAACACAAGATCTATGCCTGGCATCCTGCCTCATCACACGACCCCTGGTATCCTGCCTCCACAACACACGACCCATACCTGGCATCGTGCCTCACCCCACCACCCATACCTGGCATCCTGCCTCCCCACAGAACCCATACCTGGCATCCTGCCTCCACTAACTTCACAAGACCTATACCTGGCAACCTTCCTCCCCACCACACGACAAATGCATGGCATCTTGCCTCCTCTAACACCCATAGCTGGTGTCCTTTGTAATACTGTTCTTACTAGTTTTATTCATCTACTACAATTGGCAAGGCAACTCAGATTGAATAACCAACACATAATGATGCTTAAAGTCTCTAGGAGTTCGTGGGAACAGATTCTCCCAAAAAGCCCAAAGAAAATGTCTTTCAAATTGAAAACAAATGGTCTTAATTTCTCTAAGAAAAAAATGTCTTTAAAAGTTCTCTCAAAGCAGTCTTATTCGGGTTTTTAATGTGTCCCCAGAGATAAGGCAACGTGCTTGGTATTCCCAAGTCCAATTATATTTGCTCCTGAATCCTCCTGGGTTCTCTCATGGGCTGGACTCGAATTGGCGGCAAGTTTCTTCAGTCCAATTTGGTTTCTCTCTTGTTCTTCGCAGGGCAGACCCTCTTCCAGGCCCAGGTGTACTATGGGCGTCTTTCCCGCTGTATGGTTCTCGGGTTTGTTCAACTCTCTGTGGGTTACTCCCTACACTTGCTCCTGTTTTCTCTGAAAATGTCGATGCTTCTGTTAGCCCTTGGCAAGGCACAGTCTTCATTCATACTCGTGTGGCTCAGCATGTCCTGACCTCACCATCTGCTGTTTTTCCTCGGCGGTCTTCCCGCGCTGCTGATGACTCCTCTGTGACGGTGAGTGCATTGCAAGTCCACCACACCTCTTGTGGAAGGTTTTGGGCAATTTGAAACATTAAAGGCAACAATCTGATTTTTTTTCCGAAAAGTGTTCAATCATCTTTACTTTTGCCACGTTGATGACCGCACCGCAAGGTAGTACTTTAACACTCCAGCAACTGCCTGTTTGCCTGCACTGTTCTGCCTAATGGCTGCCATCTTCGTGTGGGCTCTCTGAGCAGTGTGGGGGAGCTGCCTTTCTGATTTCTTAGACCTGTTTTGGCTGGATGGCCTTCTAAACACCCAATAGGGGTCTTGCAGGCCCACTCCAAAGGCCCTGTCTGGCCTGGTCTTGCTGGGTCTCTGGGGGTCCTCTCTTACACCCCCCACATACACATGGAAGCCGAGGAAATCACCATATTCCCTGGACACAGTGACAAATGGACTTCTGAGCACTCTTCTGAAGGTCAGCGCCTATTACTAGCTCTAAAATCCTTCCCTTTGCACCAGGTCTGGATACCTCCCTCTTTACCGATTCTGTTCTTCATCTTGTCTAGCCCTGTCAGTAACTGATTGTGTCACCTGGCCTGTCTTAAAGTCGAATTTAGAATCTAGACGCTGCTCTGGGGTGGCTATGGCAATGCAGATGGCGTTCTTGCCACGCAGGTTAGCGTACACGGTAGAATAAAATCAACAGAACCCTGTTCCAGAGCCATGGCAGACCCTGCATTTTACAATCTCCTTTGTTTTCCCAAATGGAGATAAGTACGAGGGTGAATGTACAAGATCCCCACCTGAAGCTCTGGAGAGAAATGGAATGGGGACTCACATTACACTCAATGGGATCATCTACAGAGGCATTTGGAGAGAAGATCAGATGAACGGGATTGGGCAGCTAGAACATCCCTCTGGGGCAGCTAGTGAAGGCGAGTGACAACAAATTTCATGGAAGAGGGACCTACACATTTCGTAATGGCGCAAAGTACACAGGCAACTTCAATGAAAATAAACTGGAAGGTGAGGGGGACTTTGTAGACATGCAAGGGGTGGAGTGGAGAGGCACATTTCACAAAAGAGCTGCACCAGGGTTGAAATTGAAGATGGAAATGTAGATATTGAGATATGAGACATCAAGTACTTGTGCTAAAAGAGTGTCCTATGATGAATACAGCATCAAGGACGAAATAGGATTCCCTGTTTTACAAGGCTGTTTTCCATTATAAATATAACCTTGTTTAACAAAAAAACAAAAACAAGAATTTAGCCTAATCTAGTATGCTGCATTTCACCTGCCCTGCTGGATAACCTATTTTGGTTGTGCTGCCTCTGTCTCCCCCCATCCGGGTGCATTAGGGCTCAGCCTGACAAGTGTCTCTCCCCCACCCCTCTTCTGCCTCCCATGTCGCTATCCATCTCTCCTATCATCTCCAACTGTTTCACGATCATCTATGCTTCTCCTATCACTAAATCTGGCCAGAAGAAATTTAAGGACACCCTGAGTTCCAATCAGGCCTTCCTTCCTATTGGAGGCACCTATGTCAAGGCTTCCGCCAGAGAGACTGTCACTGATATCCTCTTCTTCTCAAACTCACCTGACCTATGGACTCGCTACATGGTTGTTCTTCTATTTCCTATCGCCTCTTCTCCCATTAATGGTGGTACTCGCTGGGAGGTCCCCCTTGAGCTCTTCACCATTTCCAGAGTTGTCATTAATGTCTATTTCAACTGAACCATCATGGTTCAGGGTCCTCAACACAAACTTCTATTTGATAGGCTCCTCCCTCGCCTCTCTAACCTCACCTCCCCCTATGGCCAGGCTCACTTGCCCTCTGTGCCTTCCTCCTCCTCTACGCAGGCCCCCTTGCCCACAACACCTTCCGCCTCCTCCGTTCAGTTGCCTGGGCCTTGCCCTTCTGTCCCGGCACCCTTGACGGTCTTGACTCCTCTTCCATCCACTACTATCTCTCTGGTCCTCTTGCCATCCTCAAAGGGGTGGGGGGGACCTCTGTCCCATGCGCCGCCCGCCCCTGCGGAAGACCTTTAAGAATGTCAAGCTACTCCACATTGCCACCCTAAACACTTGCTCTGCTGTTAAACACTCAACTGATATCTGCAACCTCCTCGAACTCATGGATCTTGATGTGCTCGCCATCACTGAAACATGGTTCACGAACAGCTCTGTCACAAGCTTTGATGCTCTTCTCCCTGAAGGCTACAAAATCCTCTCTGCGTCCAGGCTGAAGAAGGCAGGTGGTGGAGTAGCATTGGTCTTCCCTGAATGGATACCTGTGTCTATTATCCCTATTCAGACATATTCCTCTTTCCAATGCCTAGTCTGCAGACTCTCACTCTCTCCTAAATTTCCTCTACTCATGGCCACATTCTATCGGCCTTCTGGACAGCTCACTCTCTTCCTCTCGGAATGGGCTGACCTAGCCTCTTCTCTACTGTTGGGTGACGGACCTCAACATCCACCTCGACTCTCCTGACTTGTCTGGACGTTTCCGCAACCTATGCGACACTCTCTCTCCTTGTATATTCTACCCTCATACCGTGGGCCACACGTTGGATGCTCTCATCTCCACTGACAGCTCACTCTCTATCCCTCTCACTACCTCTCTCTCTTGGACTGACCACTCATCTATCAACTCACCTGAAGCTCTCCTCTGATAGCAACTCACCCGGCACAGCCAATGGGCTTCAAGATCACCAGACCCATGAAAAATGCGTCAGTGGCTGCCTTTGCCTCCACCTACTCTCTTCCTCCCTTTCCTGCGGCTGACTCCCACCCTGACACAGCCCTCACTGCCTTTAATCTCACTATCTCCAACACTCTTGATATTCTTGCCCCTGCCATGCGGCTCCGACTGAAGTCTTCCAAAAAGTGCAACTCTTGGTATGACTCCGACCTGGCAAATGCAGGGCAGCTGCGCGGAAATGGAATTAGTCTGGTGGACCATCTGGCAAAATGGCCTGCAGCCTCCTTCAAAGACCATATTTACTCTGCATCCGCTCCAAGAAAAGAGTCTTTATTCAAGCCTGCATCTCTGCGGCAAACAACACGGCCAAACTTTTCAAAGTCTGCAAGGAACTGGCCAATCCTGCAACAGCCTCCTCTGTCACTCCCACCCAGGACCTCTGCTCGGACCAGGCTGCACACTACAGCACAAAAACCCAAGACATCCTCTCCTCCCTTCCCCCCACACCACAGCACAGAGCAGCACCTGTGCTTCCCTTGGCCCCACCTCCACGTCCACTCTGCACTCTCTCTTCCGTTACACCTGATGAGATCACCAGACACGTCCAGTCTATGAAGGCCTCATCCAAGCAAGTTGACCCTTGCCCCTCCAAAACCATCAAGGACAACACTGACTCACTCGCACCAGCCTTGGCTGACCTTTGCAACCTCTCCTTTTCCACTGGAGTATTCCCAACTGCTCTCAAGCACGCTCTTGTGCACCCTCTTCTCAAGTAACCCTCTGCTGACCCTTCCATTTCGTCAAACTACTGTCCAATCTCTATCACTCCTTTCCTGGACATAATCCTTGAGAAGCTGGCTATCTCTCAGCTAAACCTCCACACTGAATCAATCCGGTGTTTCCACAACTATCAGCCTGGCTTTAAAGCATCCAGAGGCACAGAAACTGCTCTTCTGAACTCCTATGAAGACCTGCTCTCAAATCTTGACGCCAACACTCCCTCGGTCCTCATTCTCCTGTATCTCTCCTTTGCGTTTGACACAGTTAACCACAACATCCTGATCTCACAGCTTCGTGACACCTTGGGAATCACAGGTCAGACTCTGGCTTGGTTAAACTCTTTTCTCTGCGACCGCCCATCCCAGGTCGAACTTGATGCCTTTCTCTCAACTATCACCCTCTCAACCTGCGGCGTTACCCATAGTTCCAACCTATCGCACTGGTTCTTCAACGTCTACATGGCTGCCCTTGCACGTGAAATTGCCGCTTTCACCTCTAATCTCCAGTGTCCTGCGGCTGACACACAGCTACCCTTCAGGATACCCTCAGCCGCCTCCTCCTCACTCATATCGGACTGTCTGTCCGCTATTCAGTCATGGTGTGCTGCAAATGATCTTTGTCACAATGCCAGTAAAACAGATTGTTTGCATTGTGACACCTGCTCCTGCTTCCTCCTCTCACTCTGGCCGGCCTCCCTTGGCCCTGCGCCTACCCCCACCTGTGAGGCCAAAAACCTTGAGGTCATCTTCGACTCCACTTTCTCCTTCTCCTCTCCCATTTCTAACATCTCAACAAAAAAAAAATCTAACTATCAAGTACACATCCTTAGAGGCACTCTACTTTTTCTCACTTTTCCTCAGTGGCTCCCTGTCTCCAGTGCCCTAGTTCTCACCAGGCTGGACTACTGCAACAGCCTTTTCCTCACCTCACTGCTTCCACCCTGCGCCCTCTGCAACTCATCTAGAACAGAACCGCAAGACTCATTGTTGGCCTCAAGCCAGCCCAGTGACCGCATCTCTCCAGCGTTGAAATTGCTTCACTGTCCCCCCCCCCCCCCCCCCGTGGCTGCAGAGATCAAATTCAAGACCCTCTGCATTGTCCACAAGGCTTTATGGGGCCTGGGACCTACTTATCTTCAACATTGCCTTCCAAAATACTGTCCCTCTCGAGCCCTCCGCTCCAACTTTCTGCAAGTGAGCTGGTTTTTCAAGCAGATATTTGGAGGGAGATCCCTTTCCTCAGAAGGTGCCTCCCTCTGGAACAGCCTCCCTGCCACCCTCTGTCTTGAGCATTAAATTCTCAAGTTCTGGAAACTCCTCAAGACCTTCATCTTCTCTTCCTTCTCTCTTACCCTACGCTGCTAACCTAGATCTCTGCTCTTCCTTTCTCTCCTTTCTTCGATACAGCTTATTGACTGGCCTGGTGTACCTCAGTCTCACACGTCCCAAGCACCACTGCCAGTCCTCCTGCACTTGGCGCAAGGCCCTACACCCCACTGCACTTGTAATAAAACCCTGCAAGCTTCTTTCTCCGCACAGTCTCTACTGACCATCTTAACCTCCCGTATTTGCACCATCTGTATACAGCTCGGCCTGAAGATCGTTCTGTCTGTTCTCCCTCGTCTTCATTCCCATTCCCAGAATCAATGGCAGGCCTATTTGCTGTATCTAAACTGTTAAATGTATAATATTCACTTAATCTGCCTGTGCAGAGCGTTATCATCTCAGAAATTCAAGGGTTCCGGGTGACTGCCCCCGAACCCCCCCCGGTGTTCCTTCCCTCATTGAGCACTTTGAAACACTTGCCTGTGTATAGGCGCTATTTAAATAAACATTACCATACCATTACCATTGGGCCCTCTCTGTCTCATGATGGACCCTTGCCAGCTACGGGCTTCTGTAGCCATGTTGCTGTTTCTATTTCATTGGCCCCTCCCAAGGCTGATTATTCAGTTCACCCCTGCCGGGCCATGGGCTTCATTAGCCCTGTGAGTGCTTCTGTTTTTTTGGCCCCTACCCGGGTTGATTCTACAGTTCGCTCCTTTGGGCTACGGACTTCTTTAGCTCTGTCAGTATTTTGGTTTCGGCTTACTTTCACCACTTCTGGACTATGATCCTCTTTAGCCCAAACGGCTCCATGTATTTTTCTCTCTCCAGCTTCACATGGACTGCAGCTCCTGGTGGCTTTCCCTGCTGGAAGCCAAGGCATCAGTGCTTCCGGTCGCCTGTCTCTGTTGCCCTCTGTGTTGGTCCTTCCTACCTCACCAGTCCTGCAGCACCTGGGGACTCCGCCTTAATCAAAGCTAGAGCGTCCTTGGCACGGTCTACTGCCTCCACCCACCTCATCGTCTATTCCACACATGAGGACTCCTCTGCAAGGATCAACACGCCTGTGCGTCCTGCTCCACAGCAGATGCTCGTTGTTCTTAAAGTCTGGTGCTTTTTAAGCTCCTCTGTGGGATTGAAGGGAGAATGTGATTGGTCCTTGCTTCCATCAAAACGCAAAAGCAGGCACAGGTCAGAAATCAAGCCCCACACCATAAAAGTGTCCTGTCCATAGTTGTCTTGGTTAGCTCCCACGTATCCAACAAATAGGTCAAATTGTGAGGGGAGGGGGAAGTTTTTTGTGTTCGGGCATGCCTTGTCCCCAAAGTGCAGGTCCCCCCTAGTGGGATCCTACTTGCTCTGTCCAGCCTAGGGAGGGTTTTGTGTAGTGGGCTTACCTTTGGGAGAAGGGGGCTAACCCCTTGGGTTCGTCAAAACTCATAATTGTTGCATATACAAACAAAAATGATATGCCCAGGATAACCTTAGTCGAGAGGTGAATCCAGGATGTGAGGTCAGTATGCACCTTTGACACTTGACTAAATAGCTTCTCAGCAATGTCTGATACAAATATGTTTGATGTATGGTTACAAAGAGCTAAAGCAATACAAACCTGACAAATACATACCTTTACAGTGAGCAAAAAGGATTCCACATCTAGAATGAAAAACTATAAGTACCAAAGTACTGTCACCGTATAAAATCTCCTCTGGGTTTTGAAACTGTACTTTCATGACTTAAAGACATATAGCCCCTATATAACTTATTTGAGCCCAGACCAGTGTTTGCCCTGTTTGAACTGGATAGTGTAAAATGCTGCCTGGACCAGAAGGGTTTACCGGTTCAGATGTCCTACTAGCAGTTTATTGGCTGGGCTGCAGTGAACAGCGCCTGGTGGTAGTTGGCAACGCAACACGGTTCCCAAAGAGAGGCTGGATAGGAGTAACTATCTTTATCTATATGTCCTCATGACTAACAGAGAACTGGACCACTGATTGTGAGGACTGAAGAGGAGATTCTGTGAAGAGAGGAAAGAAGATGTAACGCTCACCTGGTATCCACGGGGACGTCACTCAGCCTGTTCTGACCTCTTACGACCTCAAACCCTTCCCCGGAGTCTACTCGACTGGACGCTGGGCCTGAAACACAGGATTGGCAGAGTTTAACTCCCTATTGTCTCTGTGTGCTTGAACCCCTTCTTCCCCAGGGTCCAACCGCTCCCTTTGATGCACAGCTCACCTGGTTTTCTTGGAAAGTGTGGTCTCCGTCCTGCTTTCAGCGTAGGGGCACGTTGATTGATGCGGGCTAGTTGCTGCCTAGTTACTTCACTGGCAAGAGTCCGACAGGTAAGTATAATGAGTCTTTTGAAAAGTTCTCTAACTTCGTTCCTTTCCTTCCTTAGATGATGGCCGGCGTCCGGGGATGGTGACATGCTGCTGAGATGAGTAGCGCTGAAGGTGAGTGAGAGCGCGATGCAACCCTTTCGTATTTATATTGAAACAAGTTCTTGTTCTGTGTCTTTTAGGTGCCGCAACGTTCTCAGCGTGGATGCCGGTTATGAAGAAGAAATGCGGTGAGTAAGCGCGGTATACAGCGCCTCTAGATGTTTCCACGCTAACCTGGAGTGTCTTTTCCCTCTTGCAGATGGATGAGAAGTTCCGGAGACAGAGTTCCCCCAGAGCGGCTGGGATTCAGGTAAGCGTTTGAAGCTCGTACAGTCTTTAAAAAAATAAGCGAAGATTTGCTGAATGCTTACTAATGCCTTTTTTCTGTTCTTTTCCCTAGGAAGCGGCGTGCCGGGATGGGAATGACACCGCCGAAGATGCCCGCAGAACAGAAGGAGCGATGAATGATGGGCAGAAGCGCCGCAAGGTAAGGCTGTTCCTAATGGTGTTCTTGTTCTTGCAGGAGCTGAGCGCAGAAGAAAGATGCAGGCCTACCGGAGACCGATCCGAACACGGCGAGCGTCACGCTGCAGGTGCAGAAAACACAAAGCATGTTGCTCAGCCTGGGTGTGGCTTAAATAGTCTCTGGGTATCCTGGTGTCTCTGGGCTGAAACACACCCTAAAGACTAGACTCACATGCAGTTCTGGGAACCGAAATATGTGGAGGCATCCATCTTGTCCCCATCAATGCACTACAAGTCCAATCCCCAATGTTATCCTATGAGAGTGAGTGAGTCTGATGCCGCAAGCGCCAAGTCTGACTCCAAGTGGGTCTTTGGAGGGATGGAGAGGCCCTTGAGGGCCATGTAGGTGATCATGGCCTGGCTCCAGCCTGACATCTTGGAGGGCTGGGGACATGAGGGGCAGGAATCATGACAGAAGGAGCCCCAGCATGCCTTGCGCACACAACAGAAGCCTCCACCATGGAAGGCCCGGCCACCGTCTGCAATGCTTTTTCAAAAGCATCTTTTGAATTTCCCGCCGTTCTGATGCCAGTTCCCGGCCGCAGCCTGATTTGGGGATAAAGGGAGACAGGGCCCACCGCCAGGCGAAGCCGCGAGGAGAAGGCCAGAGGACAAGGCCCGCACTCCTCTTTGCAGCTCTTCGCTGCTCGAAGCCTGACGCTTGCCGTGGAACTCTGCCTGCAGTACAAGGTAAGGATTCCCACACTCCTGATCAGCATACCGCACTCACTTCTAGACTCCAGCGTCTGCGTGCCCGTACCCTCACATGTGCGCTACTCTCAATATCTACACCACCAAACGTACGGAACGCGCACCTGCAAACTAGAACTCTGCAGGTTTCTATTAGCCCAAAGATTCCAGCCTTAACAAACTACAATCCCCATAGGCTGCGCCACGCTATGGATCAGAGCCCACGCAGTAAACACTACCATGACCACAATGCAATGTTAACAATGGCCATGACTCCTTATAATGTGCCTCCCACAGGCTTAAATATGATCACCGCAATGTGCAATTCTTCTACCACAGCCATGCCACCCACTGATGTAAATGCTACTTTATCCATGTCTAGGATCCTAGAAAATGTGCCCCCCACTACCGCTAATGTGACTACCGCAATGTGCAATTCTTCTACCAGAGCCATGCCACCCGCTGATGTAAATTCTACTTTATCCATGTCTAGGACCCTAGAAAATGTGCCCCCCACTACCACTAATGTGATTACCGCAATGTGCAATTCTTCTACCACAGCCATGCCACCCACTGATGTAAATATCTCCCCTGAACCCCACCTCAAATGTGCCCTTATCAACGCCCGATCCATCAATGCTCACGCCCTAGACATCCACGACCTCATCACCACCCTTGATCTAGATCTTCTAATGGTCACTGAGACCTGGCTACACGAAGCCTCAGGCCCCGCTCTATCCCTCGCTCTCCCACCAGGCTATGCCATCACGAGACAAGATCGCCTGACCACAGGAGGCGGTGTCACCCTCATAGCCAAAGATTCGATCACCATCAGAAAGGTTGACAAAACTATAAACAACAACAGTGACTACCTTCAATTGAAACTCACTATCTCGCATCAATGCACATTACCCTACACCTCATCCATCGGCCACCAGGCCCCCTGGGAGACTTCCAGGTCTCACTCACCTCACTCACTCACCTTCTGGCTGACAACCTAAAAAAGTCATCCAAAGTCATTTTCCTTGGGGACATCAACCTAGGCCTGAATGACACCAAAGACCCTGGTGCCAAATAACTTGACACAGCTCTAGCCACTCTAGGATTCGCCAACACCATCACAGACCCTACTCACGCACTAGGCAGATCATTAGACTGGATAGCCCATCACAACTGCCCCCTCATAGTCACAGGCAATACCCCCACCCCATAGTCCGACCACCACACTATCACCTTCAACATCCCGACCTCCTCCCCATGCCCCCTCCCAAACCCTTACCACCAGCTCTCACAAGAAGTGCCCGCCAACTGACCAAAGAAAGACTCTTACCCTTCCTACAGGGACCTCCCTTTAGACCCCCCTTTTCCAACGACCCAGATACCCTTGCCAAGAACTACGACTCTGCTATCACGGCAGCAATCAATGCTATCGACCCACTTAAGCCGTGCAAAACCAAACCTACCAGCCACACCAATGCCTGGTTCACCCAAGACCTTCTCAAACTGCGCACAGACAAGCGAGCAGCACTAGCTCAATGGCAAACATCCCGTGATGACAAAGACAAACTTAACTTCAAATCCCTCGCAAATGAATATAAGAAAGCCATCATCAAAGCCAAATCATTTGAAGATAGAATCTCCGAGGGCAAATCAAACACCAAGGAAATGTTTGCCATATTCAGGGAACTCGAGACCCCTACACCAACGTCTCAAAACTTCACCAAAGATAAAGCATGGTGTAACGACATCCAAACAGCCATGCGCAATAAAATCAGTTCACTCCAAGCCAAAATTCTGAAAACCAAACTAGCGCTCCCCACCCCCCCATACCCCTCACGCCCCCCTCTCCTCACCCACAGAGGCTGCCCCTACCTTTTCTTTCAAAACCATTCAGGAAAAAGACATGATCAACATCATGAAAAACATCAAACCCTCCAATTGCAAAGGGGACCCCTGCCCCGCTTCCATCATCAAAGACTGCTCAGGCACCCTTGCTCCTTTCCTAACAGCTTTCGTCAATGCTTCCTTCACCACAGGGAGAGTCCCCTCATGCCTCAAGGAAGCATGGGTCCGACCTCTCATAAAAAAACCTACACTTGACCCCACCTCCCCCAACAACTACCGCCCCATTACCACAGTCCCATTCCTCCTCAAGATTCTAGACAAGGCAGCCTACCTGCAGGTCCAGCACTTCCTCGAAGAGCATAACCTCTTAGGACTGAGACAATCCGGCTTTCGGCCTAGGCACGGGACAGAGACCGCCCTACTCGACCTCAAAAACCAAATGGATGACGCGAGAGACCAAGGCAAACCTGTCCTGCTCCTTCTCCTCGATCTCTCTGCAGCTTTCGGTCTTGTAGATCACAACATTCTCTGCCATCACCTCACCTCCACAGCCAACCTCTCCCAAGAAGCTACCACTTGGATCACTTCCTTCCTCCAAGGCAGAACCATGCAGGTCATCTCTGACCTAGCCACTGCATCACCCACCATCATGCTATGTGGTGTGCCCCAAGGCTCCTGCCTCTCCACGACCTTATATAACATCTTTACCCGCCCCCCTCTTCCTTATCCTTGACGCCATGGGCATCTCCTACACCAACCACGCTGATGACACTCAGATCCTCCTTACACTAACAGGTAACTATGACACTGACTGTGCAACTCTTAACATATACAACACAATCCAAATGTGGATGGCTATCAACGACCTTTGCCTTAACTCCGACAAAACTGAGCTCCTTCTCGTAGGATCCCCCGACACCCTCAAGAAACTTGACTCCCAGTTTAGCCACCTTACCATTGACTCAATCAGAATTCCAGTACTCGACACGGTAAAAACGCTAGGCGTCTATCTAGATTCCAACCTATCTATGACCAGACAAGTAAACGCAATCGCCTCCTCTGCGGCTTACCATGCAAAACTCCTCAACGCAATCAGGCCTTTTCTGTCAAAAGACACCTGCACAACATAGCTAGAGCCATAACTGGTTCCCGGCTAGACTACTGTAATGTTCTCTTCCTAGGGACCTCCAAAAAAAACGAGAAGCTGCAAGTAATTCAGAATAGCGCCCTCCGCGCTGCACAAGGCATTGCCAAGAGGGAGCACATCAGCGCTGCCAGAAAAGCATCCCATTGGCTCCCCATAAAGGAAAGGATTATATTCAAGGCGCTAAGCATCACCCACAAATGTGTCCATCTCTCAGCCCCAGCGTACCTATACCAGAGAATCCACCCAGTTGCGTCCACAAGACCCACCAGGACACCCTATGCCAATATGCTCTCCGTGCCCAGGGTAAAAAGAGCTAGAGCAGGTGGCGCCAGCTTCCCCTACCTTGCCGCACTACATTGGAACACCCTGCCCACCTCTCTGCGAGCTGAACCCTCACTGACTGCTTTCCGCAAAGCCATGAAAACTACCTTGTTCACCTAACCAACCTCTCATGTTTAAACTTTAATGACTAACATATATGATGTACTATGATGTATGATGTACCCTGTTGTATGATTCTCCTTATCGCTTGACACAGGATCCTGCCTCACTGTAACCCAAGGCACAACCTATACTTGTACCTGTAACTAAGTACCCTTACAAGTAACAGCGCCACAATGCCCTTGGGCTGCCTGCGCGCTGTATAAATGTAATAAATAAATAAATAAATAAATACAGAAGAGGACCAGAGAGGGAAGCGAGCAGACATACGTCAGGTGAGGTGTGGATTGACCAATGTCCCTTAATTAAGGGTTTTTTGTTTGGAAATCTGTAGCATCCCCAGCCCCCTAGATGGGACAGGAGGGGTGCCTAAACACATAATGACAGGACCTCTGATATTTGTGTCCTAGAATTAAGCAACAAATCACTTGACAGGGTCTAGCTCATGTGTTTAGGCATGTATCAGGCACAGAGCATCTATCGCAAATATATTTTTATATAGCGCCACTCGCCCGAAGGCCTCAGGGAGTAAGGGGTTTGATACCTTTATTCTATGAAGACTTGACTTGTTGACTGCTGGTAATATTTGGTTGGGAAGTGACTTTGGCCTGAAGCACAGTGGTGCAAATGGGAGCATTGTGGCTGCTACCCAGTGTCATGTGTCCTGATAGTTTAAAAGATTAGGGTACCGAAATCAAATAATTAGGATGCTTACTCATGGCTATTCCGAGTCCTGATCTGCTGCATGCCCCACAGGTGTTCCCCGTGTAGAGAGAGAAATGAAAGTTACTCACTGTAGTGACTAGAATACTCAGTTATAGAACCCTTTCCTCCATTCTTGTGGGTGTCCCCCAACATGGGGGACAGTACCGGAAGCTTAGACAGTGAAAATTGAGCTTCCCCCTTAAATGTAGCACAGCGCACAGGATTGAGGCCTCTGGCGTGGGAACGCCCTGCCGAGGCCCCGCCCTCCGGCGCCTCACCTCTGTCCCCCCATTTTTTTCTTGTCATTCAAATTTTATTGAAAAGAAAATTATGGAACAGTACACAGCTCTTTAAGCTCAGAGACATCGAACAGATACATAACTCTAGAGCGGCATCTATTCACATAAACATTGTCATTGAATACATTGAAACATTATGATCAAGATAAACATAACATTCAACCATTAGGCATGGAGCAGAGTGAAAAACAACCAAACAGAAAAAAAGGCAACTAATAAATCATACCAAAACAAAATTATCCAGCACTGGGGGATTAAAAATCTGGCAGAGATGACACCTAGCGGGCAATAACATACAAAATCATATCATGCGGTTTATGATGGAGTCCGGGGTCATCTTTCCATGCCACAAACTAAATGAAGTGCTCCCAATAAGCAAGGAATTTGGACATTTCGCCTTTCAGGATGGCTTCGATTTTGCCCACAGCTACTATGAATCACAATTCAACCCAGCTCTCCCTTACGTCTGGGGGTCCTCCAATTCCTTGCTAATACTATTCTAGCAGCAACCAGGAAGTGCGAGAGTAGCTTAGCTGTCTTTGCAGACAATTTACACTATGCAGGGAGAGATTCCAGAGGCAGGTCACTACCTGTCTAGGCTAACTTTGATCTCATTGCAGGTCCACGTCAAAAAAAGTAAAGTTACATAATTCTGGTGGGGTAATTGTGAGTTTTGTTTTCCCCTATTAACCATCTAGTTGGTACGACGTTTCGGCATCAGTCTTTTACTGGACCTTTGCCTTCTTCAGGACCATATTCAATTTCTTTGTGGGACCCTGCATGGAAACAATTTATGATTTGTGTGTTTCTAAAGGATGCATGTGATTCAATATATAGCCAGAGTGTTAGAACAGCTGGAATGAAGACTTATACTAACCACTAGAGTTACTAGATCTAGGGGGGTTTCATGGGCCTCGCCATATGTCTGAAGGGAGTGAGCGTTAGAATCTGCATCAGTGCTGAGATCGCTGCTACTGGGCAGGTATGCATATTTCCACGAAAAATTAAAGGCAGATCAGGAGAGAGCAACCACATCGAAATGCCGGTTTACTACTGTGTGATTTCAGGCAGGCCCAGTGGGGGGCAGAGCCCAAACATATCTGCCCCTCACTACATGGACCATGGGATGAGGTCCCCTGTCCCTCCGCGTCCTGGCCCACCACGCAGATCTCCTGGGGAGCCAGACATTGCAACGCCTCCAAGACTCTGTTGTTCCTCGCCGCCTGCAGACAGTCACTGTGGCGTACACTGCCTCTGTGCTCTCAGGACTGCTTTCACTCTGCTCAGTCCTCCCAAATAGAGCGCAAGCTGGTCCTCCGGCTCCCGCGTTATGCTCCAGCTCCCCACAGCATATATTTCAGGCCGAATGCCTCCCCGAGCAAATTCACCCTCTCTGCCAATGATCAAAGGGACGCCGCCATCTCAGACATCCCACCCACACGCCAGCGGGACGCACCACCGAACCTCGGCTACAGATGCTTTCCCGATGCCAAAGATTCACCAAACCCTCACCAGGGTCCACTGACTCAGGGCTGGTCGTTGTTAGAGCCCAAAATGGCTATGGGGCGCCATCCAGCTGTATTTAGGGTGGCAGGGATGAGGTGCTCAAAGGTCCTAGGACTCCATCAGCCGCCTGCTTGGCCACGCCCCCTTGAGTCCTTTTAAAACATTGGACACTTAGATACCTGGCTATGCTGAATTCATTAGCACTTGGAAACAAACTGGGGGAAGATGGGTGGGGGGTTTGGAGGAAAGGGGACTATGGATACTCTAGTCACTACAGTGAGTAACTTTAATTACTCATACGTCACGTCCCCTTTCCTCCATCCTTGTGGGTGATTCCATCGAACAAGACCACAGGGTGGAGCCGTGACAACCTGCCTCATATCTAGGATGAAGTAAAAATGTTCTTCAGAACCGCCTGTCCAAACTCTGCATCACAACTGGAGCTGGTATCAAGGGAATAGTGCTTGCAGAAAGCCGATGGAGTGGCCCAAGTGGCTGCCTTGCTGTTGACATCCCAGGAAGCATGTCTCTGAAACGCAACTGCTGTGGCCTTAGCCCTTACTCCATGGGCATGAATCCCCTCTGGGATCTGCTTGCCCATAGTCGTATTATATGCCTCTGAAACAGCTTGAACCATCCAATAGGCGATAGACGCCTTAGACACCCGAGAGCCGGGGAGAAGCACCCAAACCTGACAAACAATGCCCCAGACTTCCTGAAGGATTACATCCAAGGGAGGTGAAACTTAAGGATCCTCTTGAGGTCCAGGAAATGTAGGGCCCTCTCAGCCACTGACTGCGGGTTCACGAAGAACCCCGGTAGGCAGACTACCTGATTAATATGAACTGGAGAGACCACCTTGGGAAAGAAGCTTGGGTGAGCGTGCAAGATGAACTTGTCGTCATGAAACGTCGTGAAGGGCTCGCACGAAGACAACGTTTGCAGCTCACTGATCCTGAGCTCAGAGGTGAGAGCTACCAGCAATCACAAAGGAACAAGTTCCTTACCTGTAACTGTTGTTCTCCAGCATGGATCTGCCATGGATTCACATGCTCATGAATATTCCCCGTCGTCACGCTGGGAATCCTCGGTAAATAAAAAATCAGTTTCGTTTCTGAACTGTCTTTCTCCTAATAACCAATTACTGGTTTCTGGGTCACACTGCCCCCAGCCAATGACTGCCGTCTACTTAAGCCCCTCCTCTGGCAGCCACCTTCAGATTTGGTAGCACTTATAGTGGCAGTAGGACCAAGAGAAGAGCCGCAGAGGTGCCGGAGGTAGAGTTTGCATGTGAATCCATGCCAGACCCATGCTGGAGAACAACAGTTACAGGTAAGTAACTTGTTCCTTCTCCAGCATGGGATCTGGCATGGATAAACATGCTCAAGAATACATAGCAGTACACACATGCACAACCACAGGAGGTGGGCAAGGCTCAACATTAAGCATTTCAACAACACAACATTAAGCATCTCTTACCTCCTCACCAGGCCCACCTTCAGGCGAACAGGTTGCGCAGCACTGCCTGGCCGACTCTGGACTCCTCCCTGGAATCCCAGTTGATGCAGTAGTATCTCGTGAAGGTGTGCGTCGACCTCCACGTAGCAGCCCTGCAGATGTCCAGCAGGGGCACACCAGACAAGAACGCTATGTTAGAAGTGATCGCTCTGTTGGAATGGGCTCTCGGACGGCCGGGCAACGGTCGGTTTACCAACCGGTCACAGTTCATGATGCAGCCGGAGAGCCAGCTGGAAATGGAAGCCTTCGAGAGGGCCTTCCCTTGGTTCGCAGGTCCAAAAGGTCACAAATGGCTGTGATTTCTTCCGAAGGGTCTTCGTGCGGTCCACGTAGAACTTCAGCGCTCTAGCCACATCCAGCGAGTGCAAAGTCCTCTCGGCCAACGACAAAGGTGACGGGAAGAAAACAGGTAACACCAAAGGCTTGTTGAGATGGAAGTCCGACGGCACCTTGGGCATGAAGGAGGGGTGCGTCCTCAGCACTACCCTCGTCTCGTGTAAAGTCCGGTATGGAGGTTTACAGGAGAGGGCCTGGATCTCTCCCACTCGTCGTGTGCAGGTGATCGCCGCTAGGTGGATTTTGATGGAGGCATGAGCTAGCCCCGCCTTGGCCAACGACAGTAGGTACGGCAGCACTTGAGGGGCTGTAATCCGCAGAGTGTTAATCTTCTGTGCACGGCACCAGACAGAGAACTTCTTCCATTTTTGTCCATAGCACTTATAAGAGTCGATGATGCCCTGGCCTTTGCAAGCACCTCCTTGCAGTCCGCCAGGATATCGTACCCTCCAAACTCTAGTGCTGCAGGAGCCAGGCCTGTAAGATGAGCGACCCCGGGGCGTGGTGGGGGATGGTGCCTCCTTCTCTGGCAAGAAGGTCCACGTCCGTCGGCAGTTTGACTGGGGGGGATGCTGACATGTCCAGAAGGTCCTGGAAGCAGATCTGCCTCAGCCACGCCGGTGCGATGAGGATCATCCTGCACCGGGACCGTCTGAGTTGGTTGACTCGCAGCAGCAATACGGGGAACAGGCCATCCCAGGGGAATGAGAAGGCATCACCCATGCTCCCTGGCTGGGGAAACCTGCTGGCAAACCTCCGGCACTTGGCGTTCGTCGCCGTCGCAAATAGGTCGATCTGGGGATTGCCCCACATTGGAATCCGAGATCCACTTGATCCTGCCGCAGTTCCCACTCGTGGCACGAGCGCAGCTCCCTGCTGAGAGTCGGCAATGTTGTTCTTTATTCCTGCCAGATGGAAGGGTACCAGGAACATCCCTTGGGCGATGGCCCAGTGCCACAGATCCTGGGCTTCCTTGGATAGGGCTGGGGATCTGGTGCCTCCCTGCTTCCAGATGTAGAACATCGTGGTGGTGTTGTCGGTGAAGATCCTTACCACCTTGCCCTTGAGGGATGGAAGGAACGACCTGAGGGCCCTGAACACGGCTCGGAGCCCCAGGACATCGATGTGAAGTGACCTCTCCTCCGGGAGCCAAGGCCTCTTGCGTGGAGATCTCCGATTTGCGCTCCCCATCCGTCCAGGGAGGCATCCGTCATCACCGTCTCCTGATGTGCTGGGGTCTGAAAGTCCATGCCCGCCGCCAGATGCACACGGGAGCCCCACCACCAGATAGCTTGGCGGAAGGTCTCGTTGAGCGAGAGCCTGTCTTCGAAGTTGCCCGCCGCTTGCATCCAACGGGCGTCGAGGAACTGTTGCAGTGGACGCATCCGCAGCCTGCAGAGGCGCACGAGGACATCATGCCGAGAAGGGACTTGATGGACCTCACTCTGGCTGCGTCCATGGTTGACAGCCGCTACACCTTGCCTTGAATGGCCTTTGTCCTTTCCTCCAACGGGGAAGCCAATCGTGCCACTGTGTCGAGCCTGGCTCACAGGAACAGAACGACTTGCTACGGTACCAAGTGAGATTTTGTGAAATTGATCGAGAATCCCAGATCCGTGAGCAGTTGGTCGGTCTTCGCTGTGTGCACGACGGCGAGTTCTCTTGTCTTTGCTGGGATGAACCAATCGTCCAGGTAGGGGTAGATGTGGATCCCCTGCAGGCGCAGCCGTGCCGCCACTGGTGCTTGGCACTTGGTGAACACCCTGCGCGCCGACTTCAATCCAAAGGGAAGGGCCTTGAACTGATAGTGTCACCCTTGGACCACGAATCGCAGGAACTTTCGATGTCTTTTTAGAATGGGGATGTGAAAGTAGGCATCCTCCAAGTCCAGCAACGATAGGAAGTCCCTTCCTCCAGCTGTCCCAGTTGAGGGATGTGGTTTTCCTTCCTGGCCACAGGTGGAATACGGGGACACTTCCTTAGAAATTCCGGAGTGTGCCAGCGGGCCAGGGCATCCAGCACCCAACGGTCGGTGGAGATGGACTCCCACACACTGACGAACTTCGCCAGCCAGCCTCCCACCGGGGTGCTCAGGTGGGGGCCCGACGCTATGGCCGGTCCAGTCCTGCTTGGCCGCAGCCTTGCCACCTTGGCCTTCTTTGCGATGGCGACGAGATCCTCCTGTCTTGCCGCGTCCTTTGTAGGTCTCCTGTGACAAGGAGTGGGCCGCCTGGTGGTACGATGAGGAGCAGCCCCCGAATCCTTTGGAGGCACCTTGCTTGCCTCCGGTGTTCCGAAAGGTCGGCTGCCGCTGTTGGAGAACGCCCAAGACCCGAGTAGTCTCTGTGTCTGCCTTGATGGTCTGCAGTGACTCGTCGACTGTCTTGCTGAACAGTTTGTTACCATCGAAGGGCATGTCCAGAACCCTGGTCTGGACGTCCTGGCGGAAATCGGTCGCCTTGAGCCAGCCGCGCCGACAAAGGCAAACGCTGTTGCCCATCTGTGTCAGCAATGTCCGTGGCCACCGTGATGGCGTGGTCCGAGGCCACCTCGCTTTCCTGGAGGATCTCCAGAGCCTCAGCCCTCTTGTCGTCCGGGAGGAAGTCCAGCAGGGGAGCGATCTCAAACCACAGCTCCCGGTCGTAGATTGCCACAATCGCGGAGGCGTTGGCCGCTTTAAACGTCGTCGCCGCAGACGAGATGCACTCTGTCCCATGGTGTCCAGTTTCTTCCCCTCACCGTCCGGCAGGGAAGTCGAAGTTGAAGCCGTTGCCCCCGCCGCTTTCTTCTTGGCCGCCACGGAGACAACCGAATCCGGGGATGGCTGAGTCCTAAGGCACATGTGGGCGGCGTCCGGGACCCGGTACTTCTTCTTGTACTGGTCTCTCTTAGCAGGAGCCGTGGACAGGTTCTTCAGGAGTGTCAGCCCCTCGTCCCAGATGTCGTCCAGTAATGGAAGTGAGAGGACCGTCTTCCTCTTGGCCTCACGCCTTTGGTAGAGGAACCCTTCCTTCTTCTGCTCTTCGGGGCAGAGCTGGAAAAGCTTGGATGCCCTGGTGATCATGGCATGGAAACAGCCAATTTCGTCGGGCGAGGAGGCCCAAGGGGGTGGTGAAGGACGGTCCTTCCGTCGTCATCCGTCCCTGTTGTCGCCATCTCCGTTCCCGTCTCATCCCTCGGACCAGGAGAAGGAGGTGAAGGCTGAGAAGGCCGTGAGGGCTGGAAGGGGGGGGGGGTGAGTTCTCCTCCGCTTGCTTGGTGGACTTTCCGACGGTCCAGGCTCCGCTGGATCGTCCGTTGGGGGTAAGGGTAACCGTGTCCTTATCTCCGTACACCAGGCCTGAACCGCCATCAAGATCGCCCCGAGTTGTCTTGTGGCATAGGCACCGGCTGGGAAGGGAGCGATGGTTGGGGAGCAGGCTCTGTCCGCTCCACGGCTCTCGGTTCCTCGTCGGCACCGCTGTCTCTTTCTTTGTCCGCCTCCTTGGGATCTCTCACGTATGACCAGGCCTCCTCGAACTTCTTGTTCAGGATCTTTGCGAACCCTGCCAGCTCCTCTTCATAGGCTGAATCTGAGTCCGTAATGTCCACCAGCCCCCCCCCCCTCTTTTTCCGCATGGGGTTTGACGGGGGTCTTATCAATGGGCTGAAAAGAAGATTCTCTCCGCGGTGGCAGGGAAACTCTAGGCCCGGAGGTCGCTTCCATTGGGGTAGCCTTTGCAGGCTTTGCCAGGGCCGCCACGACTCCCTCAATTGAGGCCTTACCGGGTGAATCAGGGCCTTCACGACCTTTGGCGCACCTGAGGCCTTTACCTTGGGGGGAGGGTCACCGCCACGCTCCCCCTCTGTTGTCTCCGTTGGGATCGACTGGGACTTCTCCCGAAGCTTAACCGGGTTCTCCGACTTTCTCTTTCCCGAGCCAGAGCGTTGGCTCGTGGTTGATGGCGTCGGTGATAATGCGCCGTGCCTGGCAGCGGAGGAGCCCGACCCATCAGCGCTCCCGGTGCCCGGGGACTCGCAGTGCTTTGCCTTCTGTTGGGCCCCCGTCACCAGGGCGTCCTCAAAGGTCTTAGAAGACCGCTCGGACTTCTTCTCACCTGCTGCTGGGCTCTTCCCGTCCAGCCAGTTAGTGATGCGGATACGACGATCCTTCATAGTCCGTTCGGACATGTTCTTGCAAAACGCACAGTCCTTTTCCATGTGCGTTTTGTCTTTGTGAAGGCAGTAGAGGCATCGAGAGTGCTCATCCTCCTTGAAAACATTTTGCAATCTGCATCCAGGGCAGCTCCTGAACAGCTTGGATCCGGGCGTCGTGTTTCCTTTGTCCTGGGCCATGTCCACGCGGGGTAGGCCTCAAAGATCTTCCGGAATCCTCCAAGAATTGAAACTTGACAAAATTGTTGCCCTTGAGGGGCGTAGAAAATTCCAAAACGGGTCCCTGTTGATCGGAAGTAGAAACGGTGGAGCTTGAGGCTCGATTGACCGAAGAAATGAGGTTAAACTGTTTGAAAAAACGCAAAACGCAGTAAAAGATCGAGAGCTATAGCACGAGGACTCCCAACACTTGAACGTGTGGTAAAAATCTGAAGATGGCTGCCAGAGGAGGGGCTTAGGTAGAGGGCAGTCATTGGCTGGGGGCAGTATGACCCAAAGACCAGTGATTGGTTATTAGGAGAAAGACAGTTCAGAAACGAAACAGAAACAGATTTTTTCTTTACCGAGGATTCCCAGCCTGACGACGGGGAATATTCATGAGCATGTGAATCCATGCCAGACCCCAAGATGGAGAAATGAGAGAACACAGGGACACCAGGTGTCTAATACCCCGTTTCACACCTGGTCAATAAGGTAACCCAACACAACAACAAAAAAGACGGGGGTAAAGTGCATCAACGTAGAGAACACAAGGAGGCAGAAACATCCACCGATAGTATAATATATGGATAAGAAAGAATGCAATTCTCCTCCATCCACTAATATTATCAAAGCTCATGATTTTATTTTGATAAAAATCCATATGTAGGACATTTGCAATAAAAAAATAATACAGCATTTCACAAATTATATCAATACATCAGTTTGGTTTAAAATAATGAAGCAAAACAAATACCCAATACTGGAACAAATAAAAGAAACTCAAAACATTCAAACTAATGATTATCAATAATTGATGCGCACACCAGACAAAACTACCCTTAAAATAAAAATCTACACTATCAATACATGTAAAACACATCATACCTTGACGGGTGAACTATGCACTAAATATAACTAACCAACTACCTGCACAAAGATTGTGACATGAACAAATAAAACAAATCAAATAATACAACAAAGTAGGACAATTACCTAGCTAGCAGAGTCTAGCTGGTGTATAACCTGGTCATAATAAATAAGACCCATAAGAATCCAACATGTTTCTTTCCATTACACCAAAGTCTATTATTGATTGGAAATTCTTCAGGGGTATAATTATGTTGGTAATCTTTCTGGTATGTCTTTCATAAAAAACATTTGGTGGTTGAATCATGCTCCTTGCCTTCACCTACATGTGAAGATGCACATAATTAATAAACTAGTACAAATAGTAGTTCAAGCTGTTCTCGTAACATATTTAATCATGGACAAGTAGAGATAAATTCATGAAGAAAACACACACTTACCCGATTTGCATTATAATAATCAATCAAAGGTTTTGAAAGGAATTTCAATTTCCTCATCTAGCTGAGGCTGTGTGTCAAAAAACAAAACAAAGGGGGAACATTTTTGGAAGTGACTATTATTATTAGCACCACATTTAACCACATTATATGGTCATCTCTCCAGTCAATATAGTTACATTGTGGGCATCAAAGGACAATAAATGCCCACAGGGTCAATTCTCGTAGTTTTGTCTGGTGTGCACATCACTTATTGATCATCATAAGTTTGAGTTTGTTGAGCTTCTTTCATTTGTTCCAATATTAGGTATTTGTGTTGGTTCATTATTTTAAACTGAACTCATGTAGTAAAATAATTTGTGAAGTGCTGTATTATTTCTTATTGCAAATGTACTACATATGGGTTTTATATAAATAAAATCATGAGCTTTGATAATATTAGTGTGAATTATTTCTTATCCATATATTATAATATCGGTGGACGTTCCGGCCTCCTTGTGTTTCCTACGTAGATGCACTTTACCCCGGTCTTCTGTTGTTCTGTGAGAGCTACCAGCAGAACAGTTTTTAGCGTTACAAGCCAGATGTCCACAGAGACATCAGCTCAAAGTGTTTGCGTTCAAAGGCTGCAAGGACTAGGTCAGGTGCGCTGAAAAAGCTAGCATGTCGTCCAGAGGACAGGCAACAGGATCCAGACCCTTGTCACAAGCCCAATGGCAGAACCTGCTCTATTTGTTCTTATACTGGGACCGAGTAGGCGTCCTCCTGGCCTGTTGAATGATGTCCCAATTGTCATCTGATAATAAAGCATGCCGTAGCCTCAGATGGTCAGGAACCAAGCCGCTAGCACCAGCCGGGCCGAGTCCGGCTGTTCCACTGACCCACCCTTCTGCATCAGGTAGGGGATAGGAAGATGGGCGGGCCCCTGGGAGCACAACTGCAGCAGATGCTAAACCAGTCTCTCGCAGGCCAGTATGGGGCAATCTGGATGAGGCTGCAGCCCAGAACTTGAGGAGGGTCCACTGGAGCAGAAGGGAGGGGTCGCATAGCGCCAGCGTGTCATGATGCTTACCCCCGGGGATCCAGACCACGTCCAGCAACCCCGGAAGCAGGCATCAAGTTATACTAAGCAAGCCCAACAACCCCTGCTAGGGGCTATTTGGGTCCAGTCCTGGCGCTTATGGCGCCAGGCTCATATGGAGAGTCAGTCCAGGCTCATAGATTAAAACTTACCTGATGCAGACCATGCTGCAAACTTACCTGATGCAGACCATGCTGCAAGAGCTCCAAGCCAAAAGAGGCTTGGAAGGGACTACTTCACTTAGAGACTATTTTTTACTCGGGCGGGGCTGGGGAGGAATATTTACCTGGGACTACTTTGGAGGCTATTTAAACCATGCCCGAAGAGCAGCACACGCTGCACGTTATTCTGCATCCAGCAGCGTAACGCTCACCGTGCCTGCAAGTCTGCATCCAGCCTTCTGCCACGCCCGCCTCGAGTTTGTAGCTCCTAGAAAAAGGGAGAAAGAAGGAGAAAAGGTTAGAACAAGACCAATACCTTTGATCCTTACCTGAATTCCCGATCCATCGCGCCTTCAAGCTGGAAGAAAGAAGTTATTTTATGCGCGTCGCCTCGCCTGCTGCAGCGCCGCGCTGAACTCTCCGGCCTTCGCAGCATCTTCACATTCCACCGCACCCTCCTGCATGTTCCCGCCGCACTCCGGCACCTAAGGAGAAGACAAGAACATCAAGGTGAGCCAAGGGAATATACAGAGGAATATTAGTAACCCCCACCCTTAGACTTACCTGATTTTACCACCGGGGGTACTATTCCTCTTCACGGGTCGGCGCAGGTTCCACTGCATCTTCGCCGCAGCCCGGCCCCTAAGGGGAAACAAAAGTACAGCAAGGTGAAACAAAGGGACTAACAAGGGGAACCCTCCTCACCACAATAGACTTACCTGATTTTACCGCCGGAGGTATTATTTCCCAAGACTTCATACTTTCTCTCAGCGCCTGAATAAGGGAGAAAGCAACAGGTTACATATTGACATTATTTTATTGAACTGTGTTGGGAAATACAAATCCTTACCAGAATACTACCGGTTGCCACGAGGAACTCTTCATTAGGGTCAAGCTGCAACCTGCAAGGAATCGGACAAGAGTGAAAGTCAGGCATTTGAACTCTTACGAACTTTATACTTACAGCGTCTTGCCGGGAATCTCAGAGTCAATATTGTTCTGGAACTCATCAATTCCTTCGAGCCAGTGAAGCAACTGGTTATCAACGCGCCCCTGCGCTCAATGCAGGATGGAGAGCTCATCTTTTCAAACCATCAGGTGAGACTATAAGAGGGGACATCAAAGGTGATTTGTGGGTAGAACAGCGGGGGTGGGGAGATTTACGCTCAACTCCACGGGTGGTTAATTCCCTTTCTCCATTTGCAGAAAAATATTCCTACGGCCAAGCAAACGAAGCTAGGTGGGCCAGTCCAGTCCGTCATCGCAGACCTACGCGTCACATTGGTGGCGACCGCAGCTGTCCAGTTCTGATCGACGCCTCTGTGGGAGCCAGGTGAGCGTAACACTGCGGCCATGCCAACAGACATGGAAAGCATCTCCCAGAGACCCCTGTCCCCGTCCTCCCCAAGAAGCTAACTGGAGGCCCTTGCAACAAACCAGTCCAGGCCTGCGAACCCCCACCGCTGGAACAGGGGCAACAAGGATTCTGTTTGCAACTCTCACTCGTAAGTGTTGAACCCCAAGCGGCTCAGCTGGTCCGCTTCAGAGCCCATTGCCAAATCGATGCCACCTCCATGCAAAGGAGGGGGGAATGGCTGCTAATCTGCTTGTTCAGGTAACAAATAGAATTGTCTGTCCTGACCAGAACAGACCTGTCGCGGAGGAGGGACAGCAACACCTTGAGGGCCAAGCCCACTCACCTGAGCACAAGCACATTGATATGCAGCAGGGCTATCGCTCTGGACCATGCGCTATGAATCGCATAGCCCGCCAGAGTAGCCCCCCCATCCTGAAAGAGAGGAGTCAGTTGTCACCACCAGGGTAGGCTCTGGTCGGGTGAAGGGGGCACCCACAGCAACATTTCCATCCATCAACCACCAGCGAAGATCAGGCTGGGGGAGCGGGGGTATCGATATCCTGTCGAAAGAGAACCCCTTCTCCTGATCCCAATTGCCTGCCAGGTGCAACTGTAGGCACCTCATCGTGAGGTGGTGTTATACGAGGCGTCACGAGAGCTTGAGTTACCTTTCTTTCCTGGAGAGCGCGGAGTTGAGGCTGCCAGTATGTCGATGAATCACAGCCGAGGAAAGTGCAACGCTAGGAACCGACCCAACCCCCTCCTGACAATAAACGACAGGATGGGACTGAATCAGCTCCCAACGCCACGAGGAGCTCTTCTCTGTATTAGCGTGACGTTGGGACAGTGTAACCACTGACAGAGAAGGCCAAGCTGAGTCCAGTATGATGTTCCAGAAACGGGTCTTCAGTGCTCCCACGGAGATTATTGGCACTGGTACCGGCAGGGCACAACACAAGCAGGAGGAGGCAGGGTACCGGCAGGGCACAACACAAGAGAAGAGAGTAGGAGGGAGGAGCAGCCCACCCAGGGAAGGATTATTCCAAGAAGAAAGAGCAGGGTAAGATAATAGCCCAGGCTGGCCAGCAAAACCCCAGGTACAGAATCAGGGGGCAGGCGAGGGCTAAGGAGCAGGGCAGAGGGCAGGAAGGACTGGAACTGGGACCCAAAGGAGGAGGCAAGTAAGTAGGCGAGGACTGGCAAGCAGAAACAGGAAGGGGACTGGAGGCAGAGACAAGCAGGGCTCCAGCAGCGCACACACGGAAAAAACCACGTTGAGACGCATATTTCCGTGTGTGCAGAGCCTCTTTATAGTCCGGGGCCAAGGCGAGGCCTGGAACGCAAGCTCCCGCTACTGCGCATGTGCAGAACGTCGGATACTGACGATCCACGCATGCGCAGAACATTCAAGATGGCCGCGCCCACGGAGCCGGCCCGGACCGCGGGACGTCGCAAGGAAAGACGCCAGCGCGGATACAGTCTCCATGAGGGAGACCTCCGCGGCCGAAGAACCGGGACCCCAGAACAGGTAAGTGGTGCGCATGCGCATGCGCGCAGCGTGACACCATACCCCCTCCCGGACAACCCAGGGGCACCAGGCTTCCAGGGATAACGGAGGTAGAAGTCCCGAACCAAGCGAGGGGCATGCACAGAGGAACGAGGCTCCCAAGTGCGGTCACAAGCCGGATAGCCCTTCCAACCGACCAGAAATTGCAGCACCCCGCGCCTGATCCGGGAATCACAAATCTCCTGCATCTCAAACTCAGGAACACCCTTAACCAAGACCGGGGCAGGACGGGAACAGGGACGCCCCAAAACATCAGGTACACAGGGTTTCAGGAGCGAGACATGAAAGACAGGATGGATCCGCCAAGAAGGCGGCAGGGACAGACGAAAGGCAACAGGAGAAATCCGCCCAATGATGCGAAAGGGGCCAAAAAAGCGGGGAGCCAGTTTCACGGGCAAATTGCGAACTGGTAAGTTCTTGGAGGAGAGCCACACCCTATCACCCACCCGAAGGTCGGGCTCAGGCCTCCGCCGTTTATCGGCCTGGTCCTTCATGCGTGCTTGTGCCACTGCCAGGGTACTGGCCGCTAGACGATGCTGGTCGTGGATAAGAGATACCATGGCATCAGCTGACGGAACTGCACTGGGAGGTGTAGGACGAACAGGTAGCAACTTGGGGTGCAAGCCGACAGAACAAAAAAAAGGGCTGAGTCCTGTAGCAGAATGGACAGCATTGTTGTAAGCCACTTCAGCGGTGTCCAACCAACCTGACCAGTTGTCTTGAGTGGCATTTGCGTAACATCGTAGGTACTGCTCAAGGGTTTGATTGGTACGCTCAGTTTGCCCGTTGGTTTGGGGATGATAACCAGAACTCAAAGCACGGTGGATATCCAAATGATGACACAGTTGATCCCAAAAAGAAGAAATATACTGAGACCCACGATCCGACAATATCTTCTCAGGGAGGCCGTGAAGACGGTATATTTCATGGAGGAAACGTTGCGCCATCTGAGAGGCAGTGGGTAGTTTAGGAAAGGGAACGAAATGAGCCAACTTGGAGAAACAGTCTACCACCACCATGATGCAAGTATGCCCACCCGAGAGTGGTAGTTTGACTATAAAGTCTGTGGCAATAGTATGCCATGGGTATGGTGGTGCAGGTGTTGGCTGCAGAAGGCCAAGAGGTTTCTTGCGAGGTATCTTGGTTTGAGCGCATACCGGGCAGGAATCCACGTAT
This sequence comes from Ambystoma mexicanum, assembly GCF_040938575.1. NCBI lineage: Eukaryota > Metazoa > Chordata > Amphibia > Caudata > Ambystomatidae > Ambystoma > Ambystoma mexicanum. Next base: position 1,069,678,751 of record NC_090936.1, read on the forward strand.
TGTTTAACCTGCTTGGCCCATCCGGGACACCAGAATTGCTGTGCAACCAGTTCTTGAGTGGTTTTGACCCCACGATGACCACAAACAACGGAGTCATGATTATTTTGTAGGACAATCCTCTGAAGGTCCCATGTGGGAACGTACAGGCGATCCTTAAAGAACAAGCAACCGTTTCGTTCACTGACATCAATACGTTGCAGTATTTGAGACCTGGAGGGATCCATCTGGGTGGCATCTAGTAGTTGATGAAGCAGCCAAGGAGTCAACATCGACAGAAAATGCTTCGAGGCAATCAAGGGTTCTGGGCTCTTGGCTCTTTCGATGTCATTCTCCAAAGAACGAGACAGGGCGTTGGCCTTTATATTCTGTGAACAAGGTATGTATGTCACCACAAAATCAAACTGAGAAAAGAAAAAGGCCCAACGAGCATGCCGGGAGGTTCTGCATTGCAAGGAACGTAAGAATTGTAGGTTACGGTGATCCGTGCGTACTTCCACCGAATATCTACCTCCCAGCAAGTGATGGCGCCATTCCACAAAGGATGCTTTTATTGCTAGAAGTTCCTTCTCGATGACAGCGTAGTTTCTTTCGCTGGGTGTTAGCTTCCGTGAGAAGTATGCCACAGGATGTTCCGTCTCTGTGTCTGAATCATGCTGTAATAGGACCGCACCAATTGCAAAGTCTGAAGCATCGGTTTCGACTACAAACAGTCTTTCATCATCCGGATGTTTCAGAATTGGAGCCGTAGTAAAGGATTTCTTCAAATCTCGAAAAGCCGCTTCAGCCAGAGAATCCCAGAAAAAGGGAACCTTATTGCTAGTCAGGCGAGTTAGCATGGTGGTAAGGTGGTAAGGTGAGAGAAATTAGATATGAAGCGTCGATAGAAGTTTGCGAAGCCCAGGAATCGTTGAAGTGACTTTATGTCATGGGGCTGCTTCCATTCCTGTATGGCTCGTAGCTTTGTGGGGTACATCCGTACTCCCGTGCTGTTGATAACATAGCCCAGAAACTCTAAGCTTTCCTGATGAAACTGACACTTTTCAACCTTGGCGTACAGATGGTTGGCGGCTAATCTTCGTAGCACTTCCTGAATGTGCGTGACGTGATCCATGCGAGTAGAGGAAAAAACCAGTATATCGTCCAGATATACCCACACTGAAACTCCAACAAGATCCGAAAAGACAACATCCATGAATCGCTGGAAGACGGCCGGGGCGTTGCAAAGTCCAAAGGGCATTACCCTATACTCGTAGTGTCCAAAGGGAGTCTTGAAGGCTGTCTTCCACTCATCACCCTCTTTTATCCGCACCAAGTGGTAAGCCCCTCTTAAATCCAACTTGGTGAAGATCCGGGCAGACTTTAGAGACTCAATGATGTTCCGGATGAGTGGTAGGGGGTACCTGTCCTTGCATGTGATCTCATTCAATTGCCGGTAATCGATACAAGGGCGCAAAGTACCCTCCTTCTTCTTGACAAAGAACAGCGGAAAACCCGCAGGGGATTTAGACGGTACAATGTAGCCCTTACCAAGGCACTCCTGAATGTATTCATGTAGGGCCCCCTTTTCTGTTTGCGTCAAGGAGTAAACCTTGCCATGGGGAATTACTGCATCTGGTAGAATGTTAATGGAGCAGTCTAAATGCCTGTGAGGCGGTAGCGGAATGCTCTCTGGTTTAGAAAACACTTTAAGGAATCCATCATATTCCTGCGGTACAGACTGAGTGACACATAGACAATCAAAGGTGTTCGTAAGGGCTGGAGACCCCACTGACCCCAAAGCAGTTGGAAAGGTTTCAAGAAGACGACATTCCCGAGGACAACGGGAAGTGGAAAAGACCAGGGTTCTGGAAGTCCAATTGACCTGAGGGTCGTGATAGAGCAGCCATGGTAGACCGAGTACCACCGGAAAAGAGGGAGACTTGATGACATCAAATGAGATCCGTTCTAGATGCCCTTCCACTGATAGCCATAGTGGATCGGAATGTTGGCACACCGGGCCAGAAGACAAGGGGGTACCATCGATCACCTCTACCACCGCAGGCTGTTCCTTGCGGTGCAACTGGATCCCGTTAGATGCTGCAAACGAGGCATCGATGTAATTACCCGATGCACCACAATCCAAAAAGGGCCCGGGTCTTCATGCATTTCCCTTGCCAGGAGATACCTACTTCTAAGACCAATAAAGGCACTGAATGCATCGGAGGAAGGTCTGATCCAAAAGGACGGCCCGCCGCTGCCTTCTCACCATACACCGGTCCCGTTAGTTTTCCTGTTTCTTCAAAGGACGTAGCGGACAGGTGCTTAAATAATGGCCGGAACCTCCACAGTACAAACACAGGTTTTGCCGGCGCCTTCTCTTCCTTTCCGCTTCAGACAATGGTCCACGAATGGCTCCCAGTTGCATAGGTTCGTGTCCCACGTCGGTAGCGGTAGTCGATCCTGGAGGATGTACCGAGGGCCCCGGGTGGTATCGGTCTGTTCGGCGACGTTCACTTCGTCTTTCGGCCAACCTGTGATCAATGCGGAGGACCTGTTCCAACAATGCGGGTAACGTTTCTGGCTCAGGAATATGTAGCAATTCGTCCTTGTACTCATCTCGCAATCCACGGCGGAACAACGTTTTCTGAGTGATTTCAGGCCATTGGGAGTCAGTTGCTAGCTGTCGGAACCGACTAATGTAGTGTATGTCGTCTCCAGATCCCTGTTTAATGTCCCTTAGCTGATTCTGGGCCATGGCTGCCAAATTTGGCGGCTTGAAGACATCCAGGAAGGCCTTCTCAAAGGCAGCGAAATCCCCTAACAAGGGACTGTTGGAGGAAACCAGGGGAGAGGCCCAGGCAAGAGCATTGCCAGTCAGATTTCCAAGAATGTAACCAATCTTGGCCTTGTCTAGGTTGAAATGACTCGATCGAAAATGAAAATGGATCCTACAATGGGTACAAAACTCCGCTACTTGACGTGGATCACCATCGAACTTCATGGGGGTTGTGTAGGCCATGGAATTCTCGGGTTGTGGAGGTACATTCACACCCCGCTCCATCGCCTGACGGAGGGTGTCGTTCTCCTGGCGAAGGGCAGACATCTCAAGGCGCATGGCTCGCATTTTATCACGTACTTCCCGCAGGTCATCCATGTCGAGACTGGTGGATAGGCGTCTCAATCTGTTATACGAGGCGTCACGAGAGCTTGAGTTACCTTTCTTTCCTGGAGAGCGCTGAGTTGAGGCTGCCAGTATGTCGATGAATCACAGCCGAGGAAAGTGCAACACTAGGAACCGACCCAACCCCCTCCTGACAATAAACGACAGGATGGGACTGAATCAGCTCCCAACGCCACGAGGAGCTCTTCTCTGTATTAGCGTGACGTTGGGACAGTGTAACCACTGACAGAGAAGGCCAAGCTGAGTCCAGTATGATGTTCCAGAAACGGGTCTTCAGTGCTCCCACGGAGATTATTGGCACTGGTACCGGCAGGGCACAACACAAGCAGGAGGAGGCAGGGTACTGGCAGGGCACAACACAAGAGAAGAGAAGAGAGTAGGAGGGAGGAGCAGCCCACCCAGGGAAGGATCACTCCAAGAAGTAAGAGCAGGGTAAGAGAACAGCCCAGGCTGGCCAGCAAAACCCCAGCAACAGAATCAGGGGGCAGGCGAGGGCTAAGGAGCAGGGCAGAGGGCAGGAAGGACTGGGACCCAAAGGAGGAGGCAAGTAAGCAGGCGAAGACTGGCAAGCAGAAACAGGAAGGGGACTGGAAGCAGAGACAAGCAGGGCTCCAGCAGCGCACACACGGAAAAAACCACGTTGAGACGCATGTTTCCGTGTGTGCAGAGCCTCTTTATAGTCCGGGGCCAAGGCGAGGCCTGGAACGCAAGCTCCCGCTACTGCGCATGTGCAGAACGTCGGATACTGACGATCCGCGCATGCGCAGAACATTCAAGATGGCCGCGCCCATGGAGCCGGCCCGGACCGCGGGACGTCGCGACGAAAGACGCCAGTGCGGATACAGTCTCCATGAGGGAGACCTCCGCGGCCGAAGAACCGGGACCCCAGAACAGGTAAGTGGTGCGCGTGCGCGCAGCGTGACAGGTGGGCGTGCTGCACAGTAAGCACACAGGAGGCCATCAGCCCCAGAAGATGCTGGAACCACCATGCCGAGGTGGTCGAGTTGGCCATAAAGTGCCCCATTGCCGGGCCAAGGGAGAGGAGCCTCTGCAGCGTGGGGAACAACCACTGAGTGGAAGTGTTCCAACGCACCCCTAGGAAAATCAGATCCTGGGAAGGGCACAACTGTGACTTCCTCTGGTTGACAGAGAACCCTAGCTTTGGAGAATATCTGCTAATCTTAGGCAGGAGTGTAAAATCCCCATGGGTGAGCCCGCCCTCACCAGCCAGTCGTCTAGATAAGGGTATAGGTGATGATCCACCACTGCGTTTCTCTACTTGGTGAAGACATGAGAGGCCGAGTTCTGGGCGAAAGGCAGCACCTTGTACTGGAAGTAGTACAACATAATCGTGACCCTCAGAAACTTCCTACATGGCTGGTAAATGGAGGTACACGTCCTGGCCTTCTAGGAACACATCCAGTCCCCTGCACACAGAGACTCTGCTATGTGCGTGTGAGTAATCATCTTGAAGCGTTCTAGTGGTAAAGATAGACTGAGAAATGACAGGTCCAGGACAACCCTTAGGCCAGCCTAGTTATTCTTGTGTCATGCAAAAATCCTGGAGTAGAAACAGGAGCCCCTGTCTGATTGAGGAACCGGTTTTATCGCCTGCATCTCCAAGAGCGAAAGGACCTTCTGTGAAAGAGCCAGGGACCTGATCTGATGAAGAGAAGGAGACGATGGTGGAGGAAAAGGGAAAGGAAGACTGAAGCCCATGGATACTCTGAATGGGATCCAAAGGTTCTTGAAGAAAACCTTCTAGCCGTCCTGGAAAAGAGGCAGTCCGCCCCCTCACTGCAGAGCTGTTTTCCCCGACCTTGATGTCACTGTTTCTTGGCGTCGGAAGGCAGGGGCAGAAGAGGGGGAGTTGAAAAAACAGTGCAAAGCCCTCTGCTGCTTCCTCCTGTTGTGTTATGATGCCTACCCCCGGGGACCAAGACTAAGTCCAGCAACCCCGGAAGCAGGCATCAAGTTACCCCAAGCAAGCCCAACAACCCCGCTAGGGGCTATTTGGGTGCAGTCCTGGCGCCTATGGCACCAGGCTCATATGGAGAGTCAGTCCTGGCGCCACAGGCGCCAGGCTCATAGATTTAAACTTATCTGATGCAGACCATGCTGCAAACTTACCTGATGCAGACCATGCTGCAAGAGCTCCAAGCCAAACGAGGCTTGGAAGGGACTTTTTACCTAGGGACTATTTTTTTACTCGGGTGGGGCTGGGGAGGAATACTTACCTGGGACTACTTTGGAGGCTATTTAAACCACGCCCGAAGAGCAGCACACACTTTGCATTATTCTGCATCCAGCAGCGTAACGCTCACCGTGCCTGCAAGTCTGCATCCAGTCTTCTGCCACGCTCGCCTCGAGTTTGGAGCTCCTAGAAAAAGGGAGAAAGAAGGAGAAAAGGTTATAACAAGAGCAATACTTTTGATCCTTACCTGAATTCCTGATTCATCGTGCCTTCGAGCTGGAAGAAAAAAGTTATTTTATGCATGTCGCCTCGCCTGCTGCAGCGCCACGCTGAACTCGCCGGCCTTCTCAGCATCTTCACATTTCACTGCATCCTCCTGCATGTTCCCGCCGTACTCCGGCACCTAAGGAGAAGACAAGAACAGCAAGGTGAGCCAAGGGAATACACTGCGGAATACCCCCCATAGACTTACCTGATTTTACCACCGAGGGTACTATTCTTCTTCACGGGTCGGCGCAGCTTCCACTGCATCCAAGCCGCACCCCGGCCCCTAAGGGGAAACAAAAGGACAGCAAGGTGAAACACGGGACTAACAAGGGGAACCCTCCTCACCACAAAAACGTACCCGATTTTACTGCCGGAGGCATAATTCCCCGAGACTTCATACTTTCTCTCAGCACCTAAATAAGGGAGAAAGCAACAGGTTACATATGGACATTATTTTATCGAACTGTGTTGGATAATACAAATACTTAGCAGAACATTACCAGTTGCCATGAGGAACTCTTCAGTGAGGTCAAGCTGCAACCTGCAAGGAATCGGACAAGAGTGAAAGTCAGGCATTTGAACTCTTACGAACTACATACTTACGGCGTCTTGCCGGGAATATCGGAGTCAATATTGTCCTGGAACTCACCAATTCCTTCGAGCCAGTGAAGCAACTGGTTATCTACGCGCCCCTGCGCTCAATGCAGGATGGAGAGCTCATCTTTTCAAATCATCAGGTGAGACTATAAGAGGGGACATCCAAGGTGATCAGTGGGGAGAACAACGAGGTGGGGGGATTTATGCTCAAATCCACGGGTGGTTAATTCCCTTTCTCCACTTGCAGAAGAATATTCCTATGGGCCAAGCAAACAAAGCTAGGTGGGCCAGTCCAGTCCGTCATCTCGGCCCTACGCGTCACATTGGTGGAGATCGCAGCAGTCCAGTCCAGATCGACGCCTCTGTGGGAGCCAGGTAAGCGTAACATGTTGTTGCTGGGCGACCAATCACGTATCTGCATGGTGCGGTCCTGGAACCCCTTGAAGCCGGTGAAAGCGCCGGGTTTGAATTCGGTCCTCCCCGGCGACTGAGGGAAGGATTTCTGCCCAGACTTTGTCAGGGTGGCCAAGGACTTGGTGGTTCGAGTGGAGGTTTTCTTCTTTGTCAACTCATCATTGGTTGACAAATGAAAGAGGTCCATGCCCTCAAACGGCAGATCTAGGATCAGTTCTTGCACGTCAGATGAAAATGCATACACGCTGTCCTTCTCATCTCAACACCCAGGCCCAGTCCTCTGCTGGCTGTGTCCATGTTGGAGGCGAAGACCCCAGGAAGTCCCGCGCAACTGGCCAGGCATCCGGGCATCCGCCAGTCCGGCCTTGAAGGAGGCTTGCTTCTTCAAAGGGAGGTCAGGCAGAAATTCCCTGAGCTCCCGCCACAGCTGCTAGTTAGCTGCAACTAAAAGGGCGTCCTAGTTTGCCCAAAGACTCCTTTGTCCTACTTAGAAAGACAGCTGAAGGTGGATCCTGAGGAGGAAGACAATGAGGACTACGGTTCAGAATATAGTGAGGCCACCACTGAAGAATGGGGATGCGGATGTGAGGCCAGGAGGATTGGCGCCCCGCCTGTCAGTCTGAACCTGCTGTCCAAATTCTTGTTCATCTGGACCTTGGCCCTGGGCTTCTCCCAGACCTTTCTCCCCACCTGCAGGACATCCTTCTGGAGAGCGAAGCCAGACCGGGTCATGTTACACTTGCCCAAAACCTCAGCTAGCACTCCCGAGTCCTGGGGGGCTTCCTGGGACAGAGGGACCCCCCCCCCCCTCACCCCACAAGAACTCTGCCAGGCTCTGAAGGCAGTCATGAAAGCCATTACGGATCCCGAGGGTTCATCGTCCAGGGCGCCATCATCATTATCGCCATCATCGTCCCTTCCCCTTTTTTTACAGACCGAGGGTAGTCCGGTCCCAGGGACACAGGTGACGGCAGGCTCCCACCTAGGTCTGGAGCTGAAGACAGGTCCAACAGCTGTTGAGGGGGAGGCGTTGGTGATACAGGAGGAGGTGGAGGGGTCTGAACAACTGGTAGGGCCTGGACCCGGGGAGGGGGGAGGGGCCGGCACTGGCACTGTGTGCCCTGCAGGAACAGGCGGAAGATCCAAAGGAGGAGGCTGGGGAGGCACCACCTGCTGGATCCCCTCCTTCACTATATCCTTCAGGGGCCCCGTCAAGAGGAACGCATGAGGAGGGGGAAGCACTCGAAGAAGCAGCCCTCGCTAGTTTGCTGATCCCTAGGAGCCGAGCCCTCAGAGGCATTGGGCCTCTGCTCTTGGTCAAAGCACTGAGGCGTCTGAGGCATGTAGCCGTAAGGCTGCGATGGGTAGAAGATGTACCCCTGAGAAGACCAGATGCCTGTACCATACAGTCTGCTGCCACTGCCAGAGGGAAGGGGACTGGAACCTTCTTGCAAGGCCCATTCAATGGGCGAGAGCACGGCAGGTCCCTGCATCGAATCCAAGATGGCTGTTGGCCTAGCAGGCTCCGTCATGTGCCTAGCTGCCCTTTTGGAACCTTGCGCTACGCCCTGGGCAGGAGGTGCAAAGGCCCCGAGAGGGCTCAGACATGGGAGGGTACAACTTGAAAGGAGGATCTATTGGTCGACTGTGTCAAATGCAGACGAGAGGGTCAAGGAGGACGAGGAGGCACAAGTCAACCTTATCCATGATTTGGAGGGTATCATCCATGACATGGATAGTGGCCGCCATGATTTGGAGGGTATCATCCATGACATGGATAGTGGCCGCCTCATTGCTACACTTGGGACAGAACCCCGACTGATTGTCATTTAGGAGGTGTAGTTGATTGATTCTGGCAAATATTTGTGTAGCAACTACTTTTTCCAAGGTTTTGCCAATAAACGGGAAGCTCGTAATGGGCCGGTAGTTGGCCAGGACGTCTGGGTCTAGGCCATTTTCAAAAAGGTCATTTGAGACCAGTCTTCAGGTTGGCTGGGAATGACTCTTCTGTGTGGAGAGCATTAAAAATGCAGAATAATGCCTACACTCACTCTTCAGGTTCCCCCTCAAATGGAATTCTAGGGTGTTCTCTTTGGTGGTACTTTCACACTGAGGTAAATCTTTCATGCCAAAGACTGCCCATACAGACCCTTTTTGGTCTTGTGAATTTGCTTTCCTGAGCCATAAAGCATTTTACATACTTGTTATTGCTGTTCCTCTTTCAGGAAGGACTTTGACTCTAAAAGAACATTTATTTACAATTTGTACGTACCGAACACATTGTGAACTGTGTTTTATAAAGTTTTAGGTTTAGCTTTTTCTTCATATAAACAGGAGTGTGGTCCTTCTCTTATTTGGTATTAATGAAAAGTGTGTACTGTAACTGAACCACCCGACCAAGGATGTAATTTAGGGGTCGCCAGAGGTCGGAACTGCGACCTCTGAGGTCTCCCTTGCGAACTCTTTAAAAAAAAAACGTTTTTTTTTAATACAAGCTCCTGGGCTGTGGCCAGCACCATGTGGCTCTTTACTTATGGAGTGGCTGGCTTTCTTATTCAGGTCCCTTAAAATAAGAGAAGAAAAATAAGAACAGGAGTGCCACAAGTCTAACACTTTCAGCACTGACCCTAAATAAGAAAGAATAGGAATACCAAATAATGTGTCTTCCTGGAATTCTATACAATAATTGCTAGACTCATTAAAGGTTTATTTCAGGCACACTTCAGGGGGTGAGTCATGATTAAGTCTGTTATTAAACACCTCAACTCAGCCTTTCATCCTTCTGAGGTCGATAAATGAGTACCAACACAGGTTGGGTGATATTGGGTGTATATTTTTTCTACATAACGCCCTTAAGCGTAAGTGCTATATAATAACACGTCATTATCATTTGGTCATGGGCGTCTGCTTGCATTCACAGTAATTTGATAATATGGGCCTATACACACTGATCTTAATGATACATATGGCGATCCATTCTTGTATGAAATGTACATCACACTATAGTGATATCGTAACCATATTTTTCATAGTGTACAATGCTATGTGATGCCACTTCCTGTTTTGTCAACGGGTGAAAAGTCGTGTTCCATCCCTTCCTGCAATATCACTTTGGGGTGGGGTCAAATGAGATCACTTCCTGTGATGCCATCAGTGGATCACGGGTCATGTGATGTCACTTCCGCTACCCCAGGCATTTTGTTGAAATGACGTCACTGCACCCCAATCCACCTCATTTGAGTTAGGCCCCAAGCTGCTTGTCAACTCTACCACTTGGAGAGCAAGATGAGCTTTTGGGAATCTCTACTACTAGTAGTGTCAGGAGGATATACCCAAGGACCTCGTACTTCAGAAAGGAAATTAAATCTCTTTTCTTCGGAAAAAGGCTGGTCAGCTGCTAATAAGGCCTGTACCATATTGTACCCGTCCCCTACTTTGTACAGCACTCTGTTTCTTGTTTGCTCTATAGAAAATCCTAAACACACATGCAGAGAAATGTGATCATTCTTCTGAGACAGCTCTCGTCCACTGTGCCATGCGCACGTTCTCAATAATGGTGAAGGCAGTGGGCTTTCCTTTGCATTTCCAAACTTTTCATATGGTCTAAAGAAGTGATCTAAATTAATTGTACAATCTGCATAGTCACCGTGATCATTTTGATGTTCAGATATTGAGGGCCGAATCTGATCCGAGCTTTTTAAATTAATACATTGACATAAGTATGTTGTGCCGTTTCGGACCCTGCCCCCACCCTTCCTTCTATCAGGTCCATCATTTTCCAGCCGAAGCGTTTAGTCTCTTTGAGGAACCATGACAGCAGCTTCTAGCATCATCCTGCCCTCAGACAGAGGAAATCCTTACGCTACGTATTTTCCATTTACACTGTCGTGACTTGTTTTTTCATAAGCCTGTCATCTCGTATATAAACTTCAAATGGGCTGTTTATCGCGGGTGTTTCCCCTCTGTTGGGCTTCCCTGCAGAGGTGTGAGGCGCCACAGCGGAGCCGTCCGATGGAAGTGAAAAATCTACTTCACACATGTACATAGAGGGCGGGAAGGAACCCTTGCTCTGTTGCTGGATTTAGAGCAGGAGCAAAATGGAGGGTGGACAGAACGGCAATCACACCACGACAACTTGGTGACGGGGGTCTTTCCCACCTACATAACTGAAGTGCACTCAGCACACCGCTGCATTGTAATCCATGACATAAAACACATGGGACTCTATGAAGTGGGTCATTGTCAATTATTCAGAGTGTCCGTTTATTAAGAACAAACGGAAACATCCAGAGAGGGAGGAGACACCTAAAGAGTTAACAAGCACTTCTGAGCTCTCCTCACTTACAGTGTAGGTTAGGTTAAGCAGGAATCCCACATTGCGAGTTGGCGGAGGTTAAATATGCCTTTAACGAGGGCCAAGACATTAGTCCATTTAGAACATTCCACCAAATTGGGATGAATATTCGGTTTAAAACAGGCAAAAGCAAAGGAGAAACACTGGAAGAGAAGAATTATACCATCCATTAGCACTCGGAACAGGGGAACCAGCCAATCAGGTGGCTAGAAACACGGGATGAAACCAATAACCTTAATCCACCTGTTGGCTGGTTCCCCCGGCTGTTATCTCCCCCCTGCCCTCAGAACACTTATTGTTTTTTTTTAAAAACAAAGATGTCCCACCCCCTTCCCCAACCCCACTTGCCTGTTTGTTGTGGCAGCGCAGCTTCTGCAGCCCTGCCTTCACTTACCATGGCGGCCATTTTAGCACAGTATTTTCAGTCATTCAACGGGACGCGCGAGGCATCCCGTTCAATGACTAAAAATACTTTCTTTTTGCACCCGGGTTACCATTTTGGTAACCGGGGTTCTAATGGTGTTAAGCCTCCATTCCAAAAGCTGGAACGGGGGGTATTGGGCCGGAGCCCTCGTTAATGGTCCTCACGAACCTGGGCTGCCGGCCCATAACCCCATTCCAGCTCTTGGAACAGGGGCTTAACGCCACATTATAATATTGGAATATTGGCGAGCCACTGTAAACAATGGGTCTGCAGGGGTCCTTCACCATTGTTAGAAAGCTTGATGATTCGCTCTCAACTTTCCCGCCTCACTGCTAGTGCCTCTCTGAGCCAACATTTCACCAGGATAATGGCCACTGCAAGGTTGTCACCACCATCTCCATCTGTTTTCCCTTGTTTTATCCTGTTTTTGTGATGTATCCATATGCGAATACAGCCCAGAAGACGAGAGCTGTAACAGATGCTATCGTCCTGTGCTTCTTCTCGCGCCCAGAACTTAGGTGTGAGCCAATAACACCTGATAAAGCCCTCAACCCTGGGGATTGAATACCTCACTATTGCCCTTTTTCAAATGCAATGAGGTTAACTGCAAAATGACTACATCATGGGCTACTTACACAAAGTACAGAAACATGAACAAGTCATTCAGTACTGTGAGAAACCTTAAGTGTCTCCCTAGCTAGTCCCCGGGGATCTATCATCCAGATGGCAAAGACATAGCCATGGCTATTGAATCCAGTTCCTGGGGGTGGACCAGTGAGCAAGGATCACCTGGATGGGGGGTCCTTGGGGAGTGGGAGCGGGACACCGACGGGTGAGACACGGCGTCCCCCTCATTTCAAAACCTATACCCCATCCTACAACGTAGGATATTTCAAAATACTGACCTCCCTCCCGCCCTTTATGACACAAACACTTTCAAACAACACAAAAGACAACAGGCTAACACCAGAGCCATTAACCTGACTTGTCCCAATACAAGGGTAAGGCAAAGTCAGGCAATCAACCAGAATCACACACACCTGACCACCCTTTCCCTTCCCCCACAGGGTTAAAAGGTTGAGCACGAGAGCACAGGATGAGCAAGGCAGACTGCACAACGTGAGAGCTAACTCAGCACGGCAGTTCAAAAGGAGGCAAAAGACGGAGCATACCGAGGGGGTGACAAGGAGAGAAGCGGCATTGCCCTTTCCGACTAAGGCCTGTAAATCCTCTGCAGTTGGAAACTGAAGACTGAACAATAGCCAGTGTGTATTGCAACAGATATCAACAGTACAGGAGACCCTCCTCCGCTGAAAACCAAGCCGGGGTGAGATGCTGGTCTCCGTAGTACTAAGCTTGACTCGAAGGAGAAGAAAGCTAAGTGGTCATCACAGCTGTTGAGACATGGGGAGAGTCGATGAGAAACTGAACTGTGTTGAACGAAAAGCAGCAAGCAGCTAAATTGAACTTAGAAAGGTTTAAAGAAGCTATTGAGAAAAGAGGGGAAAACCAACAACACAGGTGTCCGGCACCATGTGGGTGCTTACATAGGAAACTCTGGGCAATTACGAGATGGTAGAGACTACCGTAACCAGAAGGCATTGGGAAGAGGCAGAGAGAGGTCAAAGTTGTCATACAGGAGTCTTGTAAAATTGATGATTGTGAAAGCTAAGGGAAATTAATCCTGCATGGTGAAAATTAGTACATGAACAGTGTGTTCACAGGGATGAGCCAGACGGTGGGATGTCCGCAGTGAATTGTTTGAAAAAACACCAAGATTTGTAAATGCAAGAAAAGCCATTGTGAACCCAAAGAGGGAGGCTAGGGTTTGAACCTGGAAGAGGGGACACAGGGGTAAACCCATCACCCAAAGCATATATGTGGAACAGAACTTTGTGTTTGTTTGTTGAATGCATCAGTCCCTCGAAGGCAAGAGCCTTTAATTGAAAAGAGACTTAACCATTGAAGAACCTGATAGCGGATACTGAACTGTCAACTGGTGCTGGGAAGGCTCGAGTTTGTGCACTGCTCAGGAGATCGACCTTGTCCCATGGTCAACACGTGGGGAAGGGAGAGCCCTGGCAATCACTTCCTGACTTATTATTTTGTGAACACTTTCTTTATTGAGAACATGATACCACACTTCTTTTTGTATTTAGAGTAAGGTTTGGCCATAGGTTTTTCTTTAGTATAGTCCCCAACGCCACAAGGACTGCCTTATTGTTCATTTGATGGTTGAAGCTTGCTTCCATCTTAGATTTAGATTAGGCGTGTTTTCCACCCTGCATTTTCAGTTTAATAAACACCCTTGAACTGTGATCACTTGAGTCTGTCTTTACTGTTGTCACCATGAGTTCCTTACAGTACACTATTACAGAAATCGACAGGCTGACAACACTACAGTTCCAGGTAGGAGGTTGTGGCCCCCAGATTTTTAAAGTGGATCATTACCCAATCTACAGGTGCAATAGTAGCCCTGAATCAAGATAGGTCACTTGCGTCCAAATTGTGGCATTGGCAAATAACTGACCTCATTTGTCATCTTCTGTGTTTCCACGATAACATAAGAAAAACTGCTTCTACTCATGAACCATCGGTTCTATGTGAAAAGACCTCATTTTAAAGGTCTAAAGAGAAAAAGACTGATTTATGCCTGATTTTCTTTTTATCGTAAAAACAGCATTGAGACCTTTAAAATGTGTTATATATATATATATATATATATTAGGGGGTTTCACCACCTGCCCCCCCCCCCTCCCATTGTCCCTCGAACCCAACCTCTCCCATGGGATTTCTCCCCCACCCCACACCCAAACCAAAACACATATACACACAACACACACGCACCCACAAACTTAACCATTGTCCTCGTCCTGCGCTTCACGGTCCCAACTTGCCTGTCAGCCCCAGCGTGCACTCGTGTGGCAGGGGCGTGACAGTTGCATTTAGAAAGACTGCTCGGTGCAGTCACGGAGCAGTCTTTCTAAATCCATCTTTTAGTGAAAAGATATTTATAAAAATATCTTTGCACTTAGAAGGGAAACATGTTAGAACTTGCCTTTTTTCCAAAGGGCTTTTCTGAAGGGATACTTGGATTGCTGGGTGTATGTATATGCCAAACCAGCCAACATTTTTCAACTGTTAAGGGAGATTTTGCATTGGAGGCAAGTACAATTTAGGTGGGGAAAATAACAAAAATGATGTAAGTTAGCATTTTTTAGTACGCTGTTGCGAAGATAAGTGCCACTTATCTTTATCAGCGCTATTTCTGTCCACACCACAGAGCATGCACCAAGCCAGGTTCCTCGACTGATCTTGAGTCCATCAGGGGAACTGGACACCAACCTAACAAACTCATACTCACTAATACTCCACCCTCTAAAAGTACTTAGATATCAGAGAAAACAATCAATTAGCTTGCTAGGCTATGTTACGTTAATTACCATCTGTACTGTGCCCATCTGCGACAGCTAGAATGCCCTTTGTGCAACAAGTGTTAAAATCCTCAGTCTCAACCAATCACTAAGGTTGTACGCCTGCCTAAGCTTTGCAAAGGTTATTTGCATGTGTCATGGTGTCCACTTACTGTGGGCGCCCCCTTCTTCATGGCCAGCGGTGCTCTTTGTGGCGGTTGTGCAGTGCCGCCACCAGGGATCATGCAGATCTTTTCAAACGCAAGACGCTGATATGACGGACCCTCCGGACAGGTGCTGTCCCGTTGGGCCTTCTGTGCATGGGACCAGCGTCTTGGTTCTCTGCAAGAGTTTTGCACTACGCCTGACCCGTTGGCATTGGAAAGTTAGGCAGAGCCAAGCCATGTTTCCATACCAGTGCAGTCAAATGCTGCAGTGGTTCGGGAAAACTTCTCGTCTCAATAATTTTCTGTTCACCTTTATGTCTGTTCGGACAGTTTTTTGTGTCCAGCCATTTTTGTCTCCTTTATTTCTGGATCCTGATTCTCCTGCCCTGTACTCCCCTTTTACTGGGCCTTGACCATCTGGCGTCTCAGTCTTTTTCCCTTTACCCTCCTTCACCTGCTCTTTCAGACACTGTTCCCTAATTGGAACATTCCTACTACCTACCTTACGTGATCCTAGCACTGTCCTGCACCACTCGCTAGGAACTAAACCTCTCCAACGGGCCTGGTTTTCTACGATCTCAAGACCAATTTAGCTGAATTCTTCCACACGATCAGGCTAGACCTGCAACCCAGAAGCCATAATGGTCGTCCCTGATCATTCCCATACCTGGCTTTCAGGTGTAAAGGTGCACCTAGAGGGAAAGCTTGACTGCATGCTGGTTGTGTGCGTCCTGTGTGTGCAACACTTTAGCGATCATGCCCTCATTTTTTCACATAAGTGTTAGTCTCTTTCTAACCATTGAGGCCCACGATTGAGGACGGGATGCTCCAACACGTGGATGAATGCATTCTTTAACTAAGCGGCTGGCACGCTCAACCTGTGAAAAGACCACTGGTTTAGGGATTGTTCATGCTATTGTGAAGTAGGATGCATTCGGGTGGGTTAAACGAGCTGCCAATTTGCTCAACGATCGCCACACACAGACTTCTCAGGGAAACATCTGTAGCTGAATAAATCACACAGAAAACGCTACTTGAAGTATTGCACAAATTAAATACAAGCTTCTGGAGTCGGTTGGCCATTTCAGGATCAAGAGAGCCGATCAGCAGCTCCAGACACTAGACACTAGAAAACAAAATTTCAGAAGACCAAATTAGGTAATTCCTGCGAGAGAGAGTGGGTGAGCAGTACTAGTTTGAAGTGGACAGTATGCTGTTCGAGCAAAGTAGGGAAGCACACAAAGGTGAAGTAATCCCGCTAGGGCAGAAGAGTGATGCCGAGTTGCAGTACCCGCAGAGAGGCCAGAGATATTTGTGAATGGGAGAACTATGGAAAGTCTTGGAGGGCTTTACAGTTGTATGTCGGACACCGAGGCACAGGAGAACCAGTGAGAGGAAAGTGGTGTGATGGACATACCTAAGAAGGGATTACTGATGTGCATTGACAGCACATTGCGAGGGAAAGGAGCCCTGTGGTGGCAATTAGCCAAGAGGCGGACGGGGTGAGAGGCAGAAGATCATGAGGATAAGGTTGAAGACCACCAAGAAGGACAAGGAGGAAGAAGAAAGGAGACTGAATGTCCTAGTTGCTGAGCCAAACCAGAGCATAGAGGACTGGATGAGGGAACAAGTGAGTCCAGGATGCAGAGCAGCGCAGCATGGGGAACGAGAAGCTGTGCTGCATCCTGGAAACAGGAATGAACTTTCCCCAACCACATTGCAACAACGATTGAACATTTGGAGGGGGCATTCGAAACTGCACCCCATGACGAAACTGGAGTGAAAGTTAACAAGGGCTGCCAACAACCACTGAACACTGATAAAGAGAAACTGCACTGCAAACTAAAGCTGTAGCAAAGTTTTTCCAAAAGGCACATCAGCAACCATGTAACATTGTGAGGATGAAAGAGAAACCACTATGCATCCTGAACCCTGAAGAGAAGGTTCCTATGAGCAGAATGCCCTTTGAACATTATGAGAAAGAGAAACATAGCGGCAGCCTGGAACATCAGTTGAAGGTTCCCAAGCACACTGACCATTGTGAGGAAGAGTAAGAAATTACTCCCAAGCAAACAAAGTTCACATGTCATACTGCAACAAATATTCAAGACTGCCTGACCATCCATCATACAATAAGAAACAAAATACAACTTTTCAATACGTTATGTTTCCATGTCTACGGCTCTTCTTTGTTTTGAAAATGATACATTATTGTGAATGTTTGATTGGCTGAGTGTATTTAAAGGAATGGTTCGCCCAAAATTTTTTATTTAAAAAATAGATGGGCAATATAAAAAAAAAAAACGATTGGCATTTTTTTTTTCGAAGCCCCTATGTAAAATTTTGAGCAATTCAAGCTCAAAGATAGCACATGGGGGCATCCATTTTGTGAAATGGATGCCCGCCACTGTGCTCGCTTTGGCTTTTGCGGCACTAATGAAGGAAAAGCCAGCCAGCTGTACTAAACAAAAGCTACCACTGGGTGGCTTTTCCTTCATTGGTGTTGTACGTGGAGGAGGGGGACCGGAGACTACAGGCAGAAAAGCTGCAGCTGCATCTCGGTAAGTGCTATTTTTTTAATAAAAATAAACACTAGCTGCGTTTTTTTTCCTAAGTTTTCCAGGCTGGAGGGGCCCGGAAAACTTAGAAATAAAACCGCAGCTTTAAAAACATTGTATTTATGTTTGCGGTAGTTGCATTTATGTTTGCGGTAGCTTTTGAAGCGAACGCAAACATAAATACAACGTTATTGTGTTTGAAAACGCTGCGGTTTTTCTAAGTTTCTCAGGCTCGGAGGAGCATGAGAAACTCAGAAAGAAAAACCGCAGCGTTTTCAAACACAACCATGTTGTGTTTCTGCCTGCCGTGGCTATCACTTTGGGTCTCCGGTGCTCCAGAGGAGCACCGGAAACCCAAAGTGAAAGCCAAGGCAGGCAGAAACACAACACGGTTGTGTTTACATGCCGCAGTGTTTCTGCCTACAGCCGATTTCCCATTTGGGGCTCTCGGGCTCCCCACGTGGGGCCCGAGAGCCCCAAATGGGAAATGCTAAATGCTGCAGTGTTTCTGCCTAAATCTGCTTTCCCATTTGGGGCTCTAGGGCTCCCCGGGAGCCCTAAAGGCCCAAATGGGAAAGCAGATTTAGGCAGAAACACAACGCGGTTGTGTTTGAAAACGCTGCGGTTTTTCTTTCTAAGTTTCTCAGGCTCGGAGGAACCTGAGAAACTCAGAAAGAAAAACCACAACGTTTTCAAACACAACCGCATTGTGTTTCTGCCTGCCGTGGCTATCACGTTGGGTCTCCGGTGCTCCCAGAGGAGAGCACCGGAGACCCAAAGTGAAAGCAAAGGCAGGCAGAAACACAACACGGTTGCGTTTACATGCCGCAGTGTTTCTGCCTAAATCTGCTTTCCCATTTGGGGCTTTAGGGGGAGCCCTCGAGCCCCAAAAGGGAAAGCAGATTTAGGCAGAAACACAACGCGGTTGTGTTTGAAAATGTTGCGGTTTTTCTTTCTAAGTTTCTCAGGCTCACAGGAGCCTGAGAAACTTAGAAACAAAAAACGCAGCGTTTTCAAACACAATAACGTTGTATTTATGTTTGCGGTCGCTTCAAAAGCGACCGCAAACATAAATACAACGTTTTTAAAGCTGCGGTTTTATTTCTAAGTTTACCGGGCTCCTCCAGCCCGGAAAACTTAGAAAAAAACCGCAGCTAATGCTTGTTTTAAAAAAAAAAGAAAATAGCACTTACCGAGATGCAGCTGCAGCTTTTCTGCCTATAGTCTCCGGTCCGCGTCCTCCGAGTCCCGGCACCAATGAAGGAAAAGCCACCCAGTGGTAGCTTTTGTTTACTACAGCTGGCTGGCTTTTCCTTCATTAGTGCCACAAAAGCAAAAGCCAGCACAGGCGGGCATCCATTTCACAAAATGGATGCGCCCATGTGCTTGCTTTTGCACATTTTTGAGCTTGAATTGCTCAAAATTTTACATAGGGACTTCGAAAAAAAAATGTTTGAAATAAAAAATTTTGGGCGAACCATTCCTTTAAACAATGGCATTACATACTCTGCAGCAATGTACAAATAACTGTTGACAGAGAAAAACATTTAGCATATGAGACAGGGTCCGTAATCTGGGATGGCGCCCCCTCAGCCTGCGATGGGAGGTCTACCAGAATGGAAAGCAGAACCATTCCTACTCCGCAGGTGAGGGGGAAGGTGGCACTTGGGAAGGCCTCAGTTCCTATCTCTTCCTTTTGTGCCCGTCTGATTGATGATAGTACCACTCTTGATCACCCCAGAACTCTGTATGAAAATGCTGCCCAGTCTCTTTCTTTTACTTGCAGAAAAGCACATGTACCAGCATTCCTGGCAGATGACCCGCGACAAGGCAGCCCACAGAGTTTCCAGGTAGATGCCACCCGCCAGCGCTTTTCCAATGGCAATGGAATGAGAGTGAACTGCTGTGTGAAAAAACACCAACAATTTTAACTGGAGGCAGCACTTTTCGCTCATAAACCCGCATATACAGACTGCAGACGCGCGTACATGCTGCCTAGCCACGGAGCAGCCCCATGCTGAATGCTGGCACCCTGACACAAACCTGAACATCGTTCATAGCAGGCCACTATTGATAAAAGCTGGCGGATCCGCGAGGCAAAAAGGGTTGAAGCTTATTCCCCTTTTTATGCATTCGCCCGTCTGTGAACCTTGCAAGGCAGATAAAGACCAGGATCAATTGGCCTGGGAAACCAGTGTAGAAACACCAATGGGATGAGGAGGAAGGGGGGGGGGCAAGAGGGATAAAACCTGGGACATAAAACAGAAAGGTCTAGGCTGTTCGGATGAGGTCTAAGGCACAGAGGTGGCGGACCAAGAAGCCATAGAGAGGAAGGACATTGTGGAGGAGTGTCGCGGGAGAATACTGGATCCCCACCTGTTTTAAAATATGTCCTTCTTGGTGGCTCATGGTTAAACTATTTTCAAGTTAGTATCATGTGTCAAAGATGGCCTCAAGAACACACCCAGATTAGGCTCAGGTGTTTTTATTATTACATTTTTTACATGCCTAATGGCCGCCACTGACTCTGTAACCTGGGAATGGGTAATCCCACCTTAAGTAAGGCTTCCCTCAACCCCAAAATTGGTTTGAGTGATCGGTAGGCCCTACTATCTAAATTATGTCTATCTTATTGTGATGGCCAAAGGTAAATGCTCTATCTATGTAGCCTCCCTCAAAGAGCAATTTAGGGTTGCTAGCCAAGATTTTGACAGGACATGGTTTAGAATCGCTCCTAATAGAAACCCGGTCTTCTCGGTTACTCATTCGCTCTTGTTTTCCTCTCCCACAATCTCTCTCACTGTCCCCTTGCCCTCCGACTCTCCTCCCATCCAGACCCCAGACCATACCTTTCCATTACCGCTCTAACAAACCTGCAAGCACATTGCGATGACTCGTCGCTAACCTTGCAGACGTGCGCAATGTGGGATCCATGGACTCCAGCTGAGACACTGGCAGCATGCAAGTCCACTCGAAGAGGCGCGGGGCTGCCAGGGAGAAATGCCATGGAAGAGGACAAGGGAGAAACACTGCTCCACGAGACGGCTGTGCCGAAATAGATGCCTCTGCAGCGCATCACCACGGGTGGAGAGAAAGGAGCCCTGTGTTTCAGAGGAGCCTGTCAGGAAGGCAACCCAACATGTAGACACTACGGCCTCTGGCAGGGAGACGTCCTCCAGCCCGCCTCAGAAAACGCCATATTCCCCATCGCCAACAATCCCCATCTGAAACATTGACTGCTACAAGAGGGGGGAGGAGCATAAAGACGCATCTCCCTCGAGTCTTAGGTGAGGGGACGGGACCATAAAAGGCACCCCCATTGGCATAATAGACATCAATGGGAGGAGGAATTGAAAGTGGGAACCAATGAAGAGAAAGGGAAGGGGATTTAAGTGAGAGGGAGGTTGGTAATGTGGTTGTCCTACTGAACCGATGCAGGAGTTGGCTGGAGGAGAGAAGGAAGAACAGGAGGTCTACAGCTGGGCATATGGACTGCCTGAGAAAGAATGTACTTCCTTGCCCATTTCACACACATTCACTACACAGTACCACTTTCACCAATCAATACCTCACATTTTCTAGAAATCGCTGCCACACTCCTCCATACTGTCCTTCCTCCTTATGGTGTTTTGGCACGCAGCCTCAGAGTTCATCCAAACAGCCCACACCTTCCTATTTCAAGTCTCTGGTTTTATCCCCCGCCCTCCTCCTCCCATTGTTGTTTCCCAGTCGGGTGTTGCGGGGGACGAAAAAGTAAAAATAAAAAACCAAAAGGACCCTGCAGCGCCAGTTCTGAGCCACGTTAGTGGAAGGGAACCGATGCTGCAGGGAGAGATGAGTTGGCTGCACACACAGAAGTGTACCACCGGAAGATAAGTAGGGAGGGGAAGTGGGTAGGGTAATGATCACACGGTTTCAGTTTATAGGCATCCAATTTAGCTTTCCCGCCAGTTGACCCACTACTGTGTTTTAAATGGGATCTATCTGATCACTGCGCCGCACCATAATGGAAGTCAGCATTTTAAAAGTTGGCCTTTTGGTCGGCACAGTGATCACATAGATCCCATTTAAAACACAGTAGTGGGTCAACTGGCGGGAATGCTAAATTTGATGCCTATAAACTGAAACCGTGTGATCATTACAAAGGAATCCCTATTGGGTTAAGAAAGAACTAAGACTGGGTAAAAAACAGATAATGATGGCTAATTACGAATATGGTTGTCTGGACATGCAGCTCACTGAAGAATACCCGCTATTAGAGCACTCCAGCATTCATATCCAAAGGTCTCAAAAAAGAAGAAAACCTATTCATGATTATGGTGGGTACTTGTAGCTCAGTCTTACAGAGGGAAACTAGATTTGGTATTTTAGCCAAATACCAAACCAGACATGCTATATGGCCATAGAGAAACGTGTAAGGCCACATGACGATTGTGTGAAAAACCAGAGGGTGTTTCACTACCTATATCACGGGGATCCCTTTAGTCACTGGCCAGGGCAGGGACATCGCCTGTGGATCCACACCCTGGGGGTGGACAAGTGCGTGAGGATCACTTGGGTGAGGGGTCCTCAGGGAGTGGGGTAGGGACACCCGATGGCAAGACGTGGTATTCCCACCCTTTCCCAATACCCCTAATCCAGGATATTCCAACTTCCTAAATCCCCCACCCTTTCCTACACAAACACTGAGCCGAGGAAGAGGAGGTCTAAGGCTGAAAGGAGTACCACCCATGCAATACACTGGACATGTCCCTCTAACGCGATCAGACAGGGTCACGTACTTGACTTTAATCACACAACCTAATACCTATTAACTCTCCCAACATGGTTAAAAGGTTGAACACTGAGACACACTTTGAGCAAGGTGGTGCATGAGAAGGAGCAGTTCCTCCAGGGCTATGGCGAAACTGGCGAAGGAGAGCGACAAACCGAGGGTGGAACCGAAGGGGCAGGAAGCCAGAGAACCCCCCAGCGAGAGATAGTTATTTCTGAAAGGCTGTGAGGATTGCACATGACAGCCCAGCTGGAAGGGATAAAGAGTCTTCTGAGTACTCCAGGGTTACCAGCCACCCACCTGGGTGAAATACAGAGTTGGGGAAGTGGCAGTGGCGACAACCTTGACTCCTCAATCAAAGGCGTGAAAGATGGAAAGCATCTTAACATGACCGGTGAGTTGAGGGAATCAAAGAAAGCCTGGTCTGTGTTTTATTGAAATGCTTGTGACATTATCCGAGGGACGAAGGTTATGAGAGTGCTGATAAGCTACGAGAAAAAGTGAATCCATTGTTAAGAGCTGTGAATATGAAATACAAAGAAGCAGAGTGGTCTGGCGAGGTGAGATTGCCCAATTGAAAGTCTGTGACATTTTGTAAAGCTGAAGAGACAGCAGGAAGCAAGAGAAATCATTTAACAAAACTGCATGAAAGAAAAGTTTGAAAGACTTGATCTAGGAGTAATTGATATGAAAGCAAGTCATACGTAGCAAGTACATTTTCCAAGGAACATTGCAATTGAAGGAAAATATGTAAAGTGGAAGTAAAAGAAAGAAAGGAGGGTCAAAGTGGTCATGTGGAGGTGAGAACAAAAATCCTCCCAGTTTCGAAAGTCTTTGACGGAGGGAAGCTCATGTGTGGAATGTGAAGAAAGCTTGGGGAAAGGAACCCAACCAAGGAGAAAAGGTTTGAGCCTGATTAAGGGGAATCTATAGTGAACTATGATCAAATACATACTTAGAAACTTTCTGTTGAAACTGTGTTGAAGCTTGAAGGGTGACCAGGACTTGGGTAAGATGAACCTGAGAGGTTAAACCTGTCAACTTGTAACTCAGACTTGAGCAGCCAAAAAGGCTCTGGAGAGCAGAGCCAGCCGCCTAACTGCGTTTGCAAGCCAAAGTGTGCAAACCCTGTAACCCTGTGCTATACAACGAGGGGACGAGAATGAATACGGACTTTTAATACCATTCTGACATTTTTCTGATTTTTCCTTTTGTATACATATCCATATATCACATTAGACTGTATTAGAGTGACGGCAGGCATTAGGTTTTTTAGTATAGGCCATTATTGTTTGACTAAGACTGACCAGGATTGTTTCTTTATTATTCGATGGTCAATATTACTCCCATTTTAGTTATAGGACCAGAAAGGAGTTTTCCCAACCCCCTTGAATCTCACAATAAAGGTTTTGAAACTTACAATGTTTGTGTCAGTGTGTACTTGTGAAACCATGCCTCCCTTACAATTGTCCAACACATAGATAGACCACTACTTTAGAAGGCAATGTGACTGACACATAAGTAGAAGAATAAACCTGATCCTGGCAACAACTAATGCTCTTCTTTACATGGTTGTGGGGAATATTTGCTAAACTGTACTTCTTTAACTCGTGCATTGAATCAAAGATTGATCAGAAATTCCGCAGTCACAGCTGTTCATATGAGTGAGCAATCAACAATGGACACATGCTAAGTGTTATACTCTCTTGCCAACATATTTATCAAGGCACAGAATTGATCACCATATGCATGATCATCTATCTTTGTGCAACTTCCTGTGGTATAAAGAAACAGGCAATATAAGTATGCACTACTAGAATTCTCACAATTGACCGGCTAATGCAAGGCTAATTCAGATGTCCATACATTATTTTCTTTGCTTCAACGGCAATAACCTTATCGGCTACACTTTCATTGTGCGCCTGGAAGCATTGAATAAGCAGGCTTTGCATGATATGATATGGAATTTATAACACACCTATACACAAGTGTTTCAAGACACGACGAGGCAAGTGAAGGGAACAAAGGGAGGACAGACAATGATCCTAGTAGGCCAGGTGTCATTCAGGTTGCGCAAGTGCGTGGGAAGGAGGCAGGGACAGTGCAGTACAAGGAAATAGATAATAACAATAAGTAAAGTAACGGCCAGCATGTGGCAAGTGCATGGGTAAGTGCAGACATCAGGTGTCAATGGCTGGTAGGGTGACTGTAGGGATACAGAAACAATCACCAAGTGCGGGGGTTGCCAGATGGGCAGTGGAAGTGTGGGACGCTGGCGGGGGAGGGACCTGGGCCCGAGATCAGAGTGTGTCCAGGTAGCCAGTGCAGTTCCGGTAACAGCCAGGAGGTCAGCAGAGGAGAGGAGGAGAAAAAGCAGAGGCAAAGAGAAAGGTTTTGAGGTGCTTCCGGAACCAGAGATGGTTCTCCTCAAGTTTAAGGGAGGCAGGGAGGCTGTTCCAGAGGGGGGCACCAGCCGAAGAAAGATCTACCACCAGCTCGTTGCTTGGAGAAGTGACTGACCCTGAGGGAGTTGGAGGCGGATGAGCGAAGAGCTCGAGAAGGAAGATATTTAGGAAAAGTTGAAGGTATTGAGGCCCCAGGCCCCAGAAGGCCTTGTGGACGATGCAGAGGGTTTTGAACTTAATCCTCGCAGCCACTGGGAGCCAGTGCAGAGATTTCGGTCCTGGAGAGATACAATCCCTGGGCTTGAGGCAAAGGACAAGTCTCGCAGTCCTGTTCTGGATAAGTTGCAGATGGCGGAGAGTAGAAGCAGGCAGATTTAGAAAGAGGCTGTTGCAATAGCCTTGTACTTTTACTTGGCTGTTTATAAAGAAATCAGCAACACTACAATTTAGTTCAGATAGAGAAAAAGAGTGGAATTGGTAGATAGAGGGCAGTAAATCAGCCAGCAAGGGTAAAAGTTTTCACATATCTCGGCCTCAAGTTCAATGCTAAGTGACATATTGACAATGGTAAAATATCATTCTCTGGCAGCAGCAGGACGACTATTCAGATTCAAATTGAAATGTAGTGCTATGTCAGTGAAGCGGGTGTAGAGGCCAATACAAAAACATGCATTTAGAATGTGCATGAGAAAATAAGTTGACAAAGTAATTACGAAACATGTGTTCACTTGAGAAGACTAGGCCTCAATTTAGCCAAGAAAGAGAATCCATTTTAGGAAATGTGCATTTAGGCTGAATGGGAACAAACAGATTTGCAATGAATTGTGCATTTACTCACACCTTTGAAATTACTGCACACACACTTTTATTCAGAGGAACGCTTTCACGGCCAATATTATACACACTCAAGGTACACTGCTAAGCTTCTTTCAGACTACCACTTAAGAAAATCTAAAACGCGTAATTGCATTTGATGCCTGCAGCAACAAAGTTATCTTGTATAGCTGTAGTTTGGCCGTTGGTGTCTGGGATCGCCTGGCTTCACAGGGTGGTATTGTCCTAATTGGTGAAGAGCGAAACCCACCCTGATAATCTCACAGCAATATTGCACTTGCTGTATGCAAGCTAATGGAGAAAACATAGTATAAAGAGAGGTTGTTTTAAGGTGGCGAGGGTTCGTGGAATGGACTTGCACAAGGAACTGCACGTCTCCCTTGTACCTCTTGTCTGTGTTTTCCTGCAGGGCTGCTAATAAACATTTCACCACTAACCTCACCAAAAATTGAATGCAGCAATTGTTTTCCGTGACAGAAGCGATGACAGTGTATAAAGGGAAAATGTTATCAACAAATTTCTATAGTCACCCTTAGTTGGAATGTATATGTTGGAGCCCTTTGGGTCTGGCAAATGTGGACCCAATTCAGGCAATTCAATTTCAGTTGATGCTAGGATTGGTAAAAGCAAAGATCAAGGAGATCAAGAATCAATAATTGCGTATTGGCTAAAGATCAAACCTTGTTAAACTTTATCCTTGAAGAGCGTTCTACAACAACCTATGGATTGTATAGATTATTAGATTTATTTTACAAAGCCCAAAAAGATATTGAGTTAGAGAACCCAGATGAAGATCCCCGCGGTCAAAAACTGCCTGGGAGTAATGCTAGACCCATGGTACAAGGTTGGGTGAGTTTTCCATCAACTTCGGCAACATGACCAACAGGTTTGGAACTTTCTCTTTGATCATCGACTGGAAGCCGTAATGAACAAATGGTTGGGCTTAGTAGGTTTCTGTAGAAAGACTCCCAACTGTGTTTGTTGAGGCATTTTTGTTATGATTTTCAGGACTCCTCTCAAGATTAGACTAAATAGTGGGGCAAACTCCCTAGTTACATAAGAATATTGGAATCTGAGCTGAAATTCAGCTACCCATTGCACTAATTAAATGTTTCAGTGGCTACCTAATGACTGTCTTATATGTGAATACTTGTACTGTTTTATATGTAATTGTTAAATATTGTATAATGTTTTGTAAAGGTTTTTAATTAAACCACAAATAAAAAAATAAATAAAAAAAAAATCACTGGTGTTGATCACATTCAAACTTCCCAGGGATAATTCCCTAGCAAATACGTGGAAGTGGATCCTTCTCAGGCACCCCAGACAGCCTTCATGGTTCCAGCCATATCTGGCACTGGCTTCCCCTGCCCCTCCCCTTAAGGAAATTCGAGGCCATAACCATATATGGCTTCCTCAGTTTCCCTTTGCACAATAAGATTACTTGTTTACTTTACATTGAACTTTTCACACAGCAGTGCTCCCCAAGGGTTTCCTAAGGATTCAGCAAGCTTAAATCACACCATTTCAATGTTGGTAACTCCCACCGGTCAGGTAAGGTCACAACTACCCATGCAATAAGGCTGACTTTGGGGGAGAATATTTTGGACTACTCTAGTCTTGAGAGACCAAGGTTCCCTCAAGGGCACAGCATAGCGTTGCATCCAGGCTGAGGCCTCAGATTAAGGCTCAGAGAAACGGGGTTAGTAAACCAATCGGGAGAATTGGAGAGGTACATGGCATCCCTCCAGGAGGTACAGTCTAGGGCTATAGACCGCATAAAAGGGCCAAGGGATTAGAGTGGATAATGGGAATCTATGCTACTGATGTAGGAATACTAAAATGAGTTGCTCCTTTATTTTGAGTCAGTGGCCTGCAGGTCACAATTCATGTCTGGAGATAGAGGCTTCAAAACGAGCCTGCCACATTGTACCGTCCTCTGTCGTACATAGTGGATATGTATCCTCGAGTCCTAAAGCACTGACTGCAGTCAATTAAAGTAAAAAGAGCCAAGGACACCATTACTGAAAGCCTCATACATTTGCTGTGGTTGTATGCTTCGAGGAGATTACAAATCTAAAAATGCACGTGGGGCATTAGTCATGCCGCAGCCATGCATTGATCCACCTATTTTCTCAATTAGTAAAACTATTCCACCTACAAGTCATAAAAATTGCACGAGCTACAGAATATTTTGCATATTTCTCAAGCAGGAAATCCATTTCAATTTCACAAGACTACTTTGTTTGCTGGGCAACATTATAACATGAACGAAACAGAGAGAGAGGATAGAGATCATTTCAGGGTTTTTTTCTTTTTTTTCTCGAACCGACTGCCAGAGCCACGGAGCATTTCTGTAGAGTTCATGGCACACGCTAGAATTATTTAAAGAAGATACATTTACTCACCCATATAATCTTTTTTTACAACATAAACATAACCCTCCTTTATTTAAGGGTACATCAGAATGCTTTACAGATATGTACATTAAAAGGACAGGGAGAAAGGCCAGATGGAAAAGGTCCTGGACTGAAAAGACAGGGTGCATTTCAGGACATTTCAGGGTGTGAGCAAGTGTTATTCCGTTCCAGGACTTTAGACCCCCCCTGCCATCCCATAGGTGGGTTACCACCCGTACAGACTAGTCAGGTGCACAACCCTTGGCGGATCTCAGGCTGCAGTCCCTGGCACTCTGGCGCACCAAAAGTGGCTTCAGATACCTTTGCCCCATAGCCTGAACAGCAGCAAAGACCATCATGGTATCCTTGAACTTGAATGCCTAAAACGAGACGTGGCCAAAGTGAGGGGCTGGCCTCAACATTAAAGACGACATGCACTGCGCTAGTTGCAGCTTCTCTGTCCTGCACAAGGACAGCTTTCTCTATTTAGCATCAACACAGCCACCCGTGCATCAACACAACGGCATATACTTGGAGGTTCACGGTGGTGAGGGGGTACATGGCTGACTGATTCAAATTTGTGAGCGCTCCTTATGTACAAAATATGCCAGGATGTTTTAAGGTGCTCTGTAAACCCTCAAAAACTGCTGCCTGAATGTTTTACACGAGTGATGCAATGGGCGAACGCATCTCAAGACTTGCGCCAAAAAAGATGCGCTCAAAGCCACAAAGGTCCTCTTAATGTGTGCATCTTAGATGCGCACATTCAGGTGCCATTTTTCTCTCCTTTTGCTCATTTTCGCTAATAAAGTTGTATTTTTGCACATTTCAATGCACATTCCGAATCCACAAATGGGATACGCTTTTAAGTGCGCAAAAATGAAAGCTCTTTCATTGTGCCGGTTTGGACTAGGAGTAGGGTAAGGCCCAATGCACCATAGGTTAATTTCTGAATAGTTCATGTATTTTCTTTGATGTGGGAGAGCACCAGTGTTAACCACCGCTCCCCCACTTGCATTTCTATGCTTCGAACAAGGATAGAAATGCATTTTTATTTTTTTGCTGCATTTCACAGCTAACTGAGGACCTGTCATTTTGAAATATGCTGAGCACACATGCTCCCAACAGTAAGGTATATAAGGGGGTTGGGCAGCGCATCTTTGAGAATAAGGTGAACCGCGCATTTCTGAAATAAGTGCAAATTAAAAAGCCCATCCTCTGTGCTTTTTTCATTTGCACTTCATTTTGAGAATCTGACCCAGTTTGTTCACTATAGCACAACTCCTGTAGCATCCTTATTCTTGTATGGAGAATATATTGATCACCTGCCATCCTAAAAGTAGAAATGCATATTTTTTACTATATATTTTTTATTGTATATGCTCAAATAAAAAAAAATAATTCACTGCTACAATTTTATACTGTGACCAGGGACGCCATTTCACCAAAATGCCAGGGGTAGCGGAAGCGATATCACATGATCCTTGACCTCTGCCATTACCGCCATTTGGACATCGCAGGAAGGGAAAGAACACGACCCATCATCCCTTGACAAAACAGGAAGTGGTATCACATAGCACTGTCCCCAAGTACACTACGAAAATAACAAGTTACTTACCCTTGGTGACGTTCTTTCGACTGGATGTTCCTCCATCGTATTCCTCATCTTTGACATATCGTGTCTACAGCTCGGCTGCTTTGGACATTTTTCATCATAGGGCGCCCTGCGTCGATGGCGTCGGGTCGATGTCCATGGAAGGTCTCCGTTGAGGGTGACGTCATTGGATGTTATAAGTAGCAAGCATAGCGCTCGTAGCCTTAGTTCTGGTTCCCCCACCCCCGTTTGTGTACCAGAAGTGGCCACAAATCGGGACTGACCGTACTCAGTCTTGTTGGAACGAAAGCTGTAATAATATGGGAAATTCTACAGAGGGGTAGGGTCAGAGGGCGATGATGAATACGTTGGAGGAACATCCAGTCGAAAGAAAGTTACCAGGGGTAAGTAACTTGTTCTTAGAATGGATTGTGTCCTCCAACGTATTCCTCATCTTTGACAGACTCCCAAAGCGGTATCCATAATTGGAGGATTGAAAATCAAAGGGCAGAATAAAGGACTGCCTTACCAAACGCCCCATCTTGAGCATGGGAAGTATCCAGGGAATAATACTTGGCAAACGTGTGTATCGAAGACCACGTTGCAGCATCACATATGTTCTTCACAGGGCCACCCCTTTGCAGGGCTGCCGACGTAGCTATGCCTCTGGTTGAATGAGCATGCAATCTCTCTGGAGGGACCTTCCCCGCCAAAGTATATCACTCAGAAATAGTGAGGATGATCCACCTAGGCAAGGTCTGTTTAGACACAGCCTGGCCTAGTTTGTGCCCGGTTTACCCCACAAAGAGCTTGTCATCCACTCTCACCTTGGACATTCTGGAAATATAAAAGCTCAAAGCTCTCCTAGGGTCCAACATATGAAGCCTCTCCTCTTCCTTAATAGGATGCAGAGGAGGATAGAAGGCAGGTAGCAGAATTTTTGGATTCAAATGAAAGTCCGAAACTACCTTAGGTAGAAAGGAGGGTCTGAATCAACACAACCCTGTCCTTGTGGAATACAGTAAAGATTGGCTTCGAAGAAAGCGCCTGCTATTCGCTCACTCTTCTTGCAGATGTAAGAGCAACCAACACAACAGTCTTAAAGGTTAACATCCTCAATGGGCATGAGTGCAATGGTTCAAACGGAGCACCCATCAGAAACCTTAAGACCAAGGTAAGCTCCCAAACCAGAACCTGAAATGGTGAAGGCGGGAACACATTTGTGAGCCCTTTCAGAAATTGAGTAACCAAAGGGATCTTAAAATAATAGCATTCCTCGGATGAGCGCTTAAAGATTGAGAGAGCTGGTAGTTAACTTCTAATGGTCCCCACCTGAAGACCCTTGTGGGCTAAAGAAAGCAAAATGGACAGAACATACGGAGTTGAACACTGAAAAGGATTAACATTCTTTTCTCTGCACCAGTCGCAGAATTTATTCCAACAGCAACGGTACAGAGACTTGTTGCCGGCCGCCTGGCCGAAAGAAACACCTCCATTACGTCATCCAGGAGGTCCCAGTACTTGTATCTCAACCTTTCAGAAATCATGCGTGAAGGTTGAGAGTCTTGACCTCTGGATGGAGAACCCGACACCCCCCCCTCTCGCGACAGACAATTCTTTCTTTGGGGAAGACACATCGGAGGACAGATGGACCTTTCCAGAAGATCCGGGTACCACGAACTCCGGGCCCAATCCGGAGCAGCTAGGATCATGCGGGACCCGCACCGCCTTAACCTTCCGACAACCTGAGGAATGACGGGGACTGGAGGAAACGCGTACATTAGTGGGAATTCCCAATCCACGATGAACGTGTCTCCTAGAGCTCCTCTCAGAGGAAATTCCCTCTAGCTGTACTGCTTGCATTTCCGTTTGGCGCCGGTCGCAAACAGATCCACTTGAGGGGTTCACCAAGGGGCGAAGACCTCTTGAAGGATTTCCTGAGCCACTTCTGTACTCGTGGAAATGTGAGCTCTGCTTGCTCAGAGCCTCTGCTGGTGTGTTCTCCTATCCAGCTAGATGAACTGCTGCTAGGGAGATTCCTTCTTGAATGGCCCAGAACCAGCGCTGCATCGCCTCTCTGCACAGTGGTAGTGACCCTACACCCCCTTTTGTTGAGGTAATGCATGGCCACCGTGTTGTCCGTCATTATCAGGACATTCTTCCCCTAGCCTGATCGCTCTCAGTGCCAAAAGATTGTACAGTTTGGACTCCGATGGAGACCAACGACCGATGATGGTCAGATCGTTGGCACGAGCACCACACCCTGAGAGGGAAGCGTCCGTCACTACAGTCACCTCCGGCCATGGTTTCCAGAAAGGTTCTCCCTTCATTAGGTTTTCCTCGCAGGCCCACCACAGAAGATCCTGTGATACCCTGACCGGAACCTGAAGGTGATCCGACATCCTGCCTGAGAATTGTGACCACTGAGTCCTGAGTGCCCATTGAAAGGACCCCATTCTTAGAAGTGCCTCTGGCACCAGAAAAATGCAGGATGCCATGAGGCTGAGCAACCTCAAGAATTCGAAGGGCAGTCTGAAACGTGTTTGCCATGTGGAGAAGGTTGTGAGTTCTCATCTTGGGCGGGGAGCACTTCCCCCAAGGACGTGTCTAAAACAGCCCTGATGTACTGGAGGTGTTGGGAAGGTGTCACCTGGGACTTCTTGAAATTGAAGGAGAAGCCCAGTCTGTGAAGGGAGTGACAGGTAACGTTGAGATGATATAAGGATTGTTCGGGAGAAGGTGCCCTGATCAGCCAATCGTCCAGGTAGGGGTAGATTCGAATCCCCCCTCTCCTGAGATGTGCTGCCATTACCACCATCAGTTTGGTGATGACCCTTGGGCAGAGGTCAACCCGAATGGCAGGACTCAAAACTGGTATTTCCTGTGCTTGAGATGGATTGGCACATGAAAATAGGCACCCTGAAGGTCCAATGACACCAACCAATTCTGAAGTTGGAGAGCCTGAAGGATCTTGGAAAGAGTGAGCATCTTGAATTTGTCCTTCCTGAGGAACTTGTTCAAGCATCTCAAAGTCCCCCATCCTTCTTGGGAATCAAAAAATAAGGGGAATACCAGCCCGTGTTCCTCTCCGCTACAGTCACTGGCTCTATAGCGCTTTTCTCTAGCAGGGTTAATATTTCCTGCACAAGAGGCAGATCTGGAACCCGCAAAGAGTGTACTCCTGTTGGATTGTCGTGAGGCTTCCGTAAAAAAGGAAGGCAGTACCCGTGGGCAATTGTTTCCAGAGCCCAAGCATCCGAAGTAATGGCTCGCCATTCTACCAGATGCTGTGACAGCCTGCCCCCAACCAGTGAGCTGTGACTCAAGGCCTCAGAAGCGGCAGTGGCAGAGCCTGATGGCAAAGAGGCTGCTTCTTGATCGGCTTCGGCACCTCTACCTCGTCCACCACAAGGAAACTTACGTTGGCCTCTTTTGACTGGCCATTCCTCTCGCCCTTCCAAATGAGGAATAGTAACGAAAGTATCTACCCCTCCATTGCTGTCCACTAGGACGGAAAGGCTGAGGCTGCCTAACAGCAGCGCCCAAAGACTTGGCGGCCGCTTTAGTGGTCTGCAGCTTCTCAAGGCTCTCGTCAGCCTTGCTGCCAAAAAGGTAAGAGCTGTCAAACGGCTCTTTCAGAAGTCTAGCCTGCACATCCGGTGCAAACCCGTCTTCCGCAACCACGCAAATCTGTGTATTATGGTGCTCGTAGCCATCGACCTTCTGACACTATCGGCAACATCCAACCCAGACTGAAGGGATTCACACATGGCTTCCTTGCTGTCCTTAAGAGCTAGGATGCCCTCCATTCTTCCCCTTCAGGAATATATGCTCAGCAGCCATAGAGATGCAATCCGACAGAGTGTATGAAAATCTTGGCAAGGCACAAGAGGAGTTTGCCGCCTTCAACGCCATACTCCCCAGCTGAAAATACGTCCATCCATCCATGCGCTTTTCATCCCTATCTGGAGGGATTGCAGGGTACGCAGCCTGCTTCGAGGTAGCCATGGTTGCTTGGAACACCAGACTCTCAGGAATGGGTGATATGACAGATAGCCGGGGTCGCTACTGGAGGGGCGGTATTTTCTCGTCAGAGACTTGTTCACCGCCGGATTGTTCTCCAGGGTTTCCCATTTCTTTGCCACCCTGTTCTGCAGAGCCACATAAAATGGCAATATGGGATCGGTAATAGGACCCTGATGGAACAAGTTACTTACCTGTAACTGTTGTTCTCCAGCATGGGCCTGGCATGGATTCACATGCTCATGAATATTCCCCGTCGTCAGGCTGGGAATCCTCGGTAAAGAAAAAACCAGTATCAGTTTCGTTTCTGATCTGTCTTTCGTAGTAACAACCAATCACTGCTCTCTGCGTCATACTGACCACAGCCAATGACTGCCCTCTACCTAAGCACCGCCTCTGGCAGCCATCTTCAGATTTGGAAGCACGTGAAGTGGCAGTATGACCAAGTGAAGAGCCGCAGAGGGGTAGGCGGGAGGGTTCGCATGTGAATCCATGCCAGACCCATGCTGGAGAACAACAGTTACAGGTAAGTAACTTGTTCCTTCTCCAGAATGGGGTCTGGTATGGATTCACATGCTCATGAATAAAGAATACATAGCAGTACACACATGCACAACCACGGGAGGTGGCAAAGGCTCAACATTAAGCATTACATCAAACTCAACATTAAGCATCTTACCTCCTCACCAGGCTCACCTCAGGCGAACAGGTTGCGCAGCACTGCTTGGCCGACCCTGGACTCCTCCCTGGAATCCCGATCGACGCAGTAGAATTTCGTGAAGGTGTGCGTCGACCTCCACGTAGCAGCCCTGCATATGTCCAGCAGGGGCACACCAGAAAGGAACGCCGTGGTAGCTGCGATCGCTCTGGTGGAATGGGCTCTCGGACGGCCAGGCAGCGGTCGGTTTGCCAACCGATGACAGTACATGATACAGCCGGAGAGCCATCTGGAAATGGAAGCCTTCGAGAGAGCCTTCCCCTGATTGACAGGTCCAAAGTTCACAAAGAGTTGTGACGTCTTCCGAAAACACTTCGTGCGGTCCACGTAGAACTTCAGCGCTCTAGCCACATCCAGCGAGTGCAAAGTCCTCTCAGCCGGCGACGAAGGCGACGGGAAGAACACAGGCAACACCAAGGGTTCGTTGAGATGGAAGTCCGACGGTACCTTGGGCATGAAGGAGGGGTGCGTCCTGAGCACTACCCTCATGTCGTGAAAAGTCAAGTACGGGGCCTTGCAGGAAAGGGCCTGGATCTCACCCACCCGTCGTGCGGAGGTGATGGCCACAAGAAACGCTGTTTTCCACGACAGAAACTTCAACGGGGCCGAGTGCAGAGGCTCGAACGGAGGTCCCATGAGCTTGGTCAGCACCACGTTGAGCTCCCACGCCGGGGCCGGAGCCTTCACCGGCGGGAACGATCTGAACAGTCCCTTCATGAACTCTTTCACCAGACGATGAGACCACAAGGACGTCCGGCCCGTGGTTCTGGTGTATCGGGAGATCGCAGCAAGATGAATCTTGATGGACGCGTGTGCCAGTCCAGCTTTGGCCAGCGTCAGCAGGTACGGCAGTACCTGGGGAGCTGTAATCCGTAGAGGGTTAATCTTCTGTGCATGGCACCAGACAGAGAACCTCTTCCATTTGTGTCCATAGCATTTAAGAGTCGAGGACGCCCTGGCCTTTGCAAGAACCTCTCTGCAGTCGGCCGGTATGTCGTATCTTCCAAACTCTAGCGCTGCAGGAGCCAGGCCTGCAAGTTCAGCGATTTCGGGTCGTGGTGGAGGATGGCGCCTCCTTCCCTGGAGAGTAGATCCGCGTCCACCGGCAGCTTGATTGGCGGGGACGCTGACAAGTCCAGAAGGTCCGGGAACCATATCTGCCTCGGCCACGCAGGTGCGACGAGGATCATCCTGCACCGTGACCTCTTGAGCTGGTTGACGAGACGAATTAGCAGTGGCAAAGGAGGGAACGCGTAGAGGAACAGGCCCTCCCAGGGGAACGAGAAAGCATCGCCCATGCTCCTCGCCTGGGGAAACCTGCTGGCGAACCTCCGGCACTTGGAGTTCGTCGCCGTCGCGAACAGGTCGATCTGGGGTGTGCCCCACCGTCGGAAGAGGCGATCCACTAGATCCTGCCGTAGTTCCCACTCGTGGCACGAGCGCAGCTCCCTGCTGAGTGAGTCGGCGATGGTGTTTTTTATCCCTGCCAGATGAAACGGCACCAGAAACATCCTTTGGGCGACGGCCCAATGCCACAGGTCCTGCGCCTCCTTGGACAGTGCTGGGGACCTGGTTCCGCCCTGTTTCCTGATGTAAAACATGGTGGTGGTGTTGTCGGTGAAGATCCTCACCACCTTGCCCTTGAGGGACGGAAGGAAGGACCTGAGGGCCCAGAACACTGCACGGAGCTCCAGGACGTTGATATGGAGGGATTCCTCCGTCGGGAGCCAAAGGCCTCTCGCGTGCAGATTTTCGGTGTGCGCTCCCCACCCTTCCAGGGAGGCATCCGTGGTCACTGTCTCCTGGTGGTCTGGGGTCTGGAAGTCCATGCCCGCCGTCAGATGCGCGCGGGTGCCCCACCACCGGACCGCTCGGCGGAAACTCTCGTCGAGTGTGATCCTCTCCTCGAAGCCGCCCGTCGTTTGGATCCAGCGCGCGTCCAGGAACTCCTGCAACGGGCGCATCCGGAGCCTGCACATGGGAATGAGGTAGATGCAAGAAGACATCATTCCGAGGAGGGACTTGATGGACCTCACCTTGGCCGCGTCGGAAACCAACTTCCGATGTACCTTGCCCAGGATGGACCTGGTCCTTTCCTCCGACGGGGAGGCCAGAAGGGACACTGTGTCGAGCTTCGCTCCCAGAAACAGTGCGTTTTGCGCGGGTACCAGGTGGGACTTGGCGTAGTTCACGGAGAATCCCAGGTCCGTGAGAAGTTGGACGGTCCTTGCCGTGTGCTCCACGACGAGCTCCCTCGTCTTGGCTCGGATGAGCCAGTCGTCCAGGTAGGGGTAGACGTGGATCCCCTCGCGGCGCAGCTGCGCCGCCACCGGTGCAAGGCACTTGGTGAATACCCTGGGTGCCGACCGTAGTCCGAAGGGGAGGGCTTTGAACTGGTAGTGACGCCCTTGGACCACAAACCTGAGGAATTTTCGGTGCCCCTTTAGGATGGGAATATGGAAGTAGGCATCCTCCAAATCCAACGACGACAGGAAGTCTCCTTCCTCCAGCTGACCCAGGACGTGCTGGAGGGTGACCATCCGGAACTTCTGCGCCTTGATGAACTTGTTCAGACGTCGCAGGTCTAGGATGGGGCGCCATCCTCCCGTCTTCTTCTTCACGAGGAAGTATCTCGAGTAAACTCCGGAGCCCCGAAGCCTCTTTGGGACGAGTTTGATGGCGCCCTTCCTGAGCATCGCCTTTACCTCCAGGAGAAGCTGAGGGACGTGAAGCTCTTTCCTGGCCACGGGGGGGACGCGCGGGCACCTTCTTTGAAACTCGAGCGCGTGGCCCCGGGCTAAGGCGTCCAGCACCCAACGGTCGGTGGAGATGGACTCCCACACGCTGACGAAGCTCGCCAGCCGGCCTCCCACCGGGGTGCTTCGGTGGGGGTCCGACCCCAGGGCCGGTTCAATCCTGTTTCGACGAGGCTTTGCCGCCTTGACCTCCTTGGCGACGACGGCGGGGTCCACCAGACTTGCCTCGTCCTCTGTAGGCCTCCTGAGACGACGAGCGGGCCGCTTGACGGTAGGCGGAGAAACCGCCGCCGGAACCTTTGGAGGCGCCCTTGCCTTCGCTGCTCCGAAAGGGCGTCCGTCGTTGCTGCAGAACCCCAAGGGCCCGGGCCGTCTCAGTGTCCGCTTTAATGGCCTGAAGGGAATCGTCCACTGTTTTCCCAAACAGGTTGTTCCCATTGAACGGCATGTCCAGGACTCTGGTCTGTACGTCTTGACGGAAGTCCGTAGCCTTGAGCCATCCACGCCGCCTAAGGCACACGCCGTTGCCCAACTGGCGAAACCCCGAAACCCAGTGTCGGCGATGTCCGTCGCAATAGTGATGGCGTGGTCCGACGCCACCTCACCTTCCTGTAGGATCTCCAGGGCATCCGCCCTCTTGTCGTCCGGTAGGAAGTCCAGCAGGGGAGCCAGTTTGTACCATAGCTCCCTGTCGTAGCGGGCCACGATAGCCAAGGCGTTGGCCGCTTTAATCGTCGTCGCTGCAGACGAGATGACCCTGCGTCCCATAGCGTCCAATTTCTTTCCCTCGCCGTCCGGTGGGGAAGTCGATGTGGAGGCCGCACCCCCCCCCCCGCTTTCTTCCTGGCCGCCGCGGAGACGACGGAGTCCGGGGTAGGCTGCGCCCGGAGGCACAGGGGGGCCGCGTCCGGGACCCGGTACTTCTTCTCGTACCGGTCTCTTCTAGCTGGCGTCGTGGAAGGGTTCTTGAGGAGGGCGAGGCCCTCATCCCAAATGTCGTCCAGTAGAGGCACCGCGAGGACCGTCTTCCTCTTGGCCTTGCGCCGTTGATAAAGGAATCCTTCCTTTTTCTTCTCCTCAGGGCAGAGTTGGAAAAGCTTGGATGCCCTGGCGATCATGGAGTGGAACGATCCAATCTCGTCGGGCGGAGAAGCCCTGGTGGGAGGCGACGACGGTAGATCCTCGTCGTATACCTCGTCGTCCGTACCCGTCGCTGCCGTGTCAGTCCCCGTATCATCCCCTCGGGTGGACGGGGAGGAGGGCTGGACGGGGCGCGACGGCTGAAAAGGAGGTGGAGGGTGAATCCTTCTTTTCTTGGGTGGGGGAACACCAGAAGGTCCCGGTTCAGGATCCCCCGACGGGAGAGGTTCCTCCGTCGGCAACGGTAGTCTCGTCCTTATCTCTGAGCATAAGGACTGTATAGCCAACAAAATGGCCGCCAAGTTGTCTTGCGGCGCTGGCAGAGG
The DNA here is from genome assembly GCF_040938575.1 of Ambystoma mexicanum. Taxonomy (NCBI): domain Eukaryota; kingdom Metazoa; phylum Chordata; class Amphibia; order Caudata; family Ambystomatidae; genus Ambystoma; species Ambystoma mexicanum. The sequence continues at coordinate 1,069,717,268 of NC_090936.1, forward strand.
GGAATCCGACGGGCGATCAGGGGCCCCGTCGGCACCCTCGACGATGTCGTCGTCACCTGCGTCGGGATCCATCCCGACGGGCCGGTCTTCTTCCACGCCAAGGCCGTGGCTTAAGACCTCGATCAGCTCTTCCTCCGAGGTTGAAGCCGAATCTACGACGACGCCCTGCCCCCCCTTTTTCTTCCCCACCGGGGATTTCACGGGGGTCCTATCGATGGGCACAAAAGAGGACTCCCTCCGAGGTGGCAGGGAGACTCTGAGCCCCGAGGTCGCCACCACTGGTGTAGCCTCCACAGGCTGAGCCAGGGCCGCCGCAACAGTATCGATAGAGGGCTTGGCCGGATGGATTAAGGCCTTCATCACCTTAGGTGCGCTCACCGCCTTATCCTTGAGGGGGGGGACACTGCCTCGCTCCCCCTCCGATGGGGCCTTCGAGCTCGACCGGGGCCTCTCCAGGAGCTTCGCCGGGTGCTCGCCCTTCCTCTTACCCGACCCAGAGCGTTGGCTCATGGCTGAAGCTGCCGGGGATGATGCGCCCTGCCTGGCGCCCGTATAGCCCGACCGTTCGGCGCTCCCGGTGCCAGCGGACTCGCGGTGCTTGGCCTTGTGTTGGACCCCTGTCGCCGGGGCATCCTCAAAGGTCTTAGAAGACCGCTCGGATTTCTTCCTCTTCTTCTCGCCTGACAGGCTCTTCCCTTCCAGCCAGTTGGCTAGACGTTGATGGTGGTCCTTCATGGTCCGCTCCGACATATTGCCGCAAAACGCACAGTCCTTCTCCACGTGCGTCTTGTCCTCATGTAAGCAGTAGAGACAAAGGAGTGTTTGTCCTCCTTAAAGACGTTCTGCAGCTGGCATCCAGGGCAGATCCTGAACAGCTTTCAGGGCGTCGAGCTTCCCTTCTCCTGGGCCATGTCCGGGCCTGAGAAGCTTCTGGAGTCCTCCAAAAGCGTAGCTCGACGAAATCTTCACCCTTGAGGGGCGCAGACGAATCCGACACGGGTCCCCGTTGATCGGATGGAGAGTCGGTGGAGCTTGAGGCTCTTTTGACCGAAAAAACAAAGTTTTTGAGAAAAAACGTGAAAAAATAGCACTAACGCTCGAGAGCAATAGCACGAGGATCCCAACACATGAACGTGCGGTAAAAATCTGAAGATGGCTGCCAGAGGCGGTGCTTAGGTAGAGGGCAGTCATTGGCTGTGGTCAGTATGACGCAGAGACCAGTGATTGGTTGTTACTACGAAAGACAGATCAGAAACGAAACTGATACTGGTTTTTTCTTTACCGAGGATTCCCAGCCTGACGACGGGGAATATTCATGAGCATGTGAATCCATGCCAGACCCCATGCTGGAGAACCAAAATGCCCGTAAAATCATCCTGATCATAATGGGCAGGAGGCCTGGACCAGCCCAAATACTCCACAACTCTCGACATAAGGCTTCGGTAAGAGGAGTCGGCATGCTCACCCGATTCTGGTCTGCCGAACTCCAGCTCCAGAGAAGTGTCAATACCACTGGCATTATGCATGGTATCACAACGATCCTGCATACTACTCTCCTCCTCTATTCTGGCACATTAGGGGTCCCAAACTGAAGACCAAAAGGAGCCTCACCCACATCAGACTGTTCCTCCTCCTCAAATATTGAGGTGAGGGACTTAAAGATGTTTTTCGCCAGCAGGGGGGTACATCGTTGTTTCTCAGAAACCACAGCCATAGACTTCGAAGCAGACGACTTTGACACCGCCTTTTTAGAAGGATCTGTCATGATTCCTGCCCCTCATGTCCCCAGCCCTCCAAGATGTCAGGCTGGAGCCAGGCCACGATCACCTACATGGCCCTCAAGCGCCTCTCCATCCCTCCAAAGACCCACTTGGAGTCAGACTTGGCGCTTGTGGCACCAGACTCACTCACTCCCATAGGATAACATTTGGGGAATGGACTTGTAGTACATTGACGGGGACAAGATGGATGCCCACACATATTTCGGTTCCCAGAACTGCATGTGCAGTCTAGTCTTTTGGGTGTGGTTCAGCCCAGAGACACCTGGGATACCCAGAGACTATTTAAGCCACACCCAGGCTGAGTAACATGCTTTGCGTTTTCTGCACCTGCAGCTTGACACTCCCCGTGTTCGGATCGGTCTCCAGTAGGCCTGCATCTTTCTTCTGCGCTCAGCTCCTGCAAGAACAAGAACACCGTTAGGAACAGCCTTACCTTGCGGCGCTTCTGCCCATCATTCATCGCTCCTTCTGTTCTGCGGGCATCTTCGGCGGTGTCATTCCCATCCCGGCACGCCGCTTCCTAAGGAAAAGGGAAGAGACAGAAAAAAGGCATTAGTAAGCATTCTGCAAATCTTCGCTTATTTTTAAATACTGTACAAGCTTCAAACACTTACCTGAATCCCAGCCGCTGTGGGGGAACTCTGTCTCCGGAACTTCTCATCCATCTGCAAGAGGGAAAAGACACTCCAGGTTAGCGTGGAAACATCTAGAGGCGCCGCATACCACGCTTACCCACCGCATTTGTTCTACATAACAGGCCTCCACGCTGAAAACGTCGCGGCACCTAAAAGACACAGAAAAAGAACTCAGTTCAATGCAAATACGAAAGGGGTGCATCGAGCTCTCACTCACCTTCAGCGCTACTCATCTCAGCAGCACGCCGCCATCCCGGATGCCGGCCATCATCTAAGGAAGGAAAGGAACGAAGTTTGAAAACTGTTCAAAAGACTCATTATACTTACCTGTCAGACTCTTGCCAGTGAAGTAACTAGGCAGCAACGAGCCTGCATCAATCAATGCGCCCCTGCGCTGATAGCAGCCTCCAGGGAAGGGTTTCGAGGTTGCAAGAGGTCAGAACAGGCTGAGTGACGTACCCGTGGATACCAGGTGAGCGTTACAGGATACACCGGTACCAGGGGCTGCACCGGCAATTTTGGCGCCAATGGCGCCGAAGACATCAAGGGTCTGATCGGGGTGGAGGACCCTACAGGCACTTTAGACTGGCGTGGCTTCGATGGCATCGAGGGTTTAGACGGTTTCGGTGGAGACAAAGACCGTGACCTTGCATCACATCTCGAGCTATCCTTAGCAACCTTGTCCAGACGAGGCCTCAAAGGCTCTCGATGAGGATCGTGCCATTTACCCGGGCTCGAGGCCGCGCGAGTACCTGGCCGAGACCGTTCCCTGCTGGCTTCAATAGAAGGAGCGGACGGTGCCCTGCTTTTAGAAAATTCTAAGCATTTCCACGCAGAAAGCTTCCCACTCAGCAGGCGTCGAATGTTTGGACAGGCAACTCACCCTCTCGGTGGTGCCACCTGAAGATGATGAGGAAGGCGACCGGTGTTGCCTTCTCCTAGAGCGCTTAGACGAGGGTGACGAGTGGCGGGAACCACTCCTGGACTTTGAACGCTTCGCCTTCTTCTGCTGAGGAGAGTCACCTCTCGACTCATTGGTCGAAAGCCCAGCAGGTCGGGGCTTATGGGGCTTGGACACATTGCCCATCTTGAGTTTCCCCTTTCGTTCCCACAAGGCCTTTCCAGTCATCGACTGGCACTTGGTGCATTTGTCCGTGTTATGGCCCCCGCCGAGACACCGCAGGCAGTCACGATGCGGATCTGTGATGAAAATCTTGAATCTGAGCCCCAGCAATTCTTAAACCCGGTCCGAGGTGTCATCGGGGTGGAAGATGAAGACATATCGAAGAACTTCACAGCAAATACTAGACAGTACGAGGCGTGCCAAGTTTCACAAAGCAAACACGTTTGCGGAAAAAACAGAACTGAGGCCACGGGCGCCGTGCATGCTACTTATAACATCCGATGACGTCACCCTTGACGGAGGCCTTCGAGGGACATCGACCCGAAGCCATCAACACAGGGTGCTCTCTGCTGGAAATGTCCAAAGCAGCTGAGCTGTAGACACTACATGTCAAAGATGAGGAATAAGTTGGAGGCCACAATCCATTCGAAATATAGTTACGATATCACTGCAATGTGATATACATTTCATACAAGAAGGGATCACCATATGTATCATTAATATCAGTATGTATAGGCCCATATTATAAAATTACTGTGAATGCAAGCAGACGTCAAAGGCCAAATGAGAAAGATGTGTAATTATATAGCACTTACGCTTAAACCCTTTATATAGAACAAATATAGATACAGTATTACCCAACCTGTTTCGGTACTCATTTATTAACCTCAGAAGGATGAAAGGCTAAATTGGTCTTGCCGGGATTCGAACCTGCAGATCACGCACACATTACAGCAGCGAGCGCTCAACTCACTGAGCTGTCTTACCGGCTATCCTAAAATCAGCAATGACGTGTCTGAAAGTTCTCAAAGTCAGAAAGCAAATTACACTCTAGTGGATACCATTAAACCGGTAACAGAGATTTAACAGCAGGCCAGTTCATCTGCAGGTCTGGTGCAAAGTTGGGCACGTGTAAAGTCTGCGTGGATCTACTTTTCAGGCTTCAGAGGTTGGCAAAATACATACCATTGGGAGGGTTCATAACTCTGTATTAAAGAATTTAGAGTAGCGCAGGGAAAGCAGTGTACTCACATGGCATCCCGTACTCTGACCCTTAGTTATCTCATACATGCAAACAAACATCCTGAAAAGCATGCCATGGAGATAGAAAAGATAGACACATTTCAACAAAGCATTAATTGTGGCACTATGCAATCAAGGTCGACTTTATGTGCTATGGTCAAACATTTCAACACTATACACAAGCTTTTAAGCACAAGGATAAGTGACCGATGACACCGAGATGAAATGTCTTGTGTTGATCATAACAGAGACAAAGACAGAAAGAAGCATGCTATAACTGCAACTTTCCGAAAAGCAAAATACATAGTCTGAAATGGATGCTTATTCTACTCTAAATGCTTTTCGGACATTTTTGTCTGCATTGTGAATTTGAGGTATTTAAGAACAGAGTAAATCAGTGACTCACCCCCTGAAGTGTGCCTGAAATAAAGTCTAGCAATTATTGTATAGAATTTCAAAAAAGCAAATTGTTATTTCTATTCTTTCTTATTTATGGTCAGTGTTCAAAGTGTTACACTTGTGGAACTCCCCATCCCCTGTTTTTTAAGAGGCCTGAACAAAAAAGCCAGTCACCCCAGAAACAAAGAGCCATATGTTAAAAAGAACAATAGAACACGAATCAGTAAAGGACATTTCCCAAGATATCATATCCTACAATCAATTTCAACAGAGTAAAACAGGCACAAATGAAACTGAAAAAAAGAAATGGAAAAGCAAATATCACAACATTAAAATGCCCAATAAAACAGTTATCTAAAAACGAATTCAAGTGAGACTAGAATCACTTAAAATATACTTTTGAGATAATTGATAAAGCTCCACACAGCAAGTCCGACCTTTACATTACCAATACCTGCAAGCATTTTACATAAAAATCATTATCAATGGTCCTTGGGCAGTATACAAACTGACAAGTACAAAATTCTGAAGAACAGAGGTGCTGGACAGTGCAAAACAGATGCTTCAAAGTTTCAGGTTCTGTCAATTTTAGCAGTGCATTCAAAAAGACTCATCTTTAGGAATTATTCCTCTACAAACCATAATTTCATGGGCCTGTAGAACACTAATCTAAAAAGCATCAGAGCAATCCTAACATATATACTATGGCAAGGGGACAATTACGGAGCTAGTGTGCCTAATATTTTATGCTCATGTTTGAAATGGGATAAGGAGGGATATTGATGCATTTTTTTCCATAGTATGTATCCAATTGGCCTGGTGCACAGCATGCTTTACACAAAACCATGATGCGAGTGGCTATCCTCCTCTTTCAAGCCTAATTTACTCAGCAGGGTTTTGCACTGGTCTACAAAGCGCCCTAGGGTATCATTCTGGGCTGGTCTATCAAGAATGCCATGTTCCCGTATAGTGACTGAGAAACAGGTTTACAAAATCTTGCATATAAACATAAGAATTTCCAGTCAACCCTGGCCTCGTGTGATTTTGGGCCCAGCTCAAATCTAAATAGGGCAATAAGAACACAATTTGGTCTTTTTAACATTCACCGTCATATAATCCCTTCCAAAATTGTGAGCTTCTCCCAAATCCACAGCTGCAATGTTTTCAATTGCATACAATCACTTGGGTACGACTTTCGCCTCATAGTACTGAACCGCGGGACGTACTGAGAATGTTGCCAAATGTATTATTTACCTTTACCAACTTCATCCTACTTATAAAATAGTCCCACGCATGGTACTTGATGGGTTTACTGAATACCCAAGTAGATCAAACTGTCAACCTGGGCACGTTCCTCCTTATTTATAAAGCAGTTCCCTTAATTTCCCTTCCGCTTCACTGTAAACTCCATCATTTTGGATTTAGATCGATTCATCTGGAGACCCTTTTTTCTCAGCATAGGATGAGAAGGCATTCAACAATCTTTGTAGTCCCAATTGCATACAAATCAAACGTGAGATAGTCATAGTACGGTAGTCACCTTTCTGTTTCCATTTCCTCCCCACTGTCCCCCTCCCTTCGTTATCTATGTCTTAGCTCTTGCACTATCTGAAATGTCGTCAGGCCGAGTACGATAGTTCATTTCACATCCTTACTGTTCATGGCCTGTAAGAATGTGGTTGTATTTTCCCTTGTTCCCTCCCTTGCCTTGAAGCGCTTTGAAACACATTGTGTATAGGCGCTATATAAATAAACGATCATATCATATCAGCATAGGATAACCAAGCGTAGCTCCGATTTCCAAGTTTATGAGGGACAAAAGCCACCAGCATTAGTGATTCATCTATGTCTGCCATAAACATATTAAAGAGGCATGGCGCCAATACGCACCATTGCCTCAGCCTCCAATTTGATTTCTATTTTCCTACTCGAGAAACCATCTATATTCACCCTAATCTGGATGTTAGAGGCCTCATGCAATTTCATCACTATGCATACTAACCCTGCAGGCAGACCCCACGCCGCCAGCTTGCCCCATAGCTTCCACTGCTAACCAGGTCAAACACAGACATGAGGTCAATAGAAGCCATATAGATGAAGTCATATTTCTTGCTCCATGCCAAGGCCTGCAGACAATCCAGAAAGTATCTGTTAAAAGCTGTACCGCGACAATGCCTGAACCCAGTTTGATATTTCAAGATAATATTCTGGTGTACAGCTAATTTTTTCAGATGTGTTGAGACCATGGACGCAAATATCTTTCTAACATTGTCCATGACCCTAATCGGTCAATAGTTTTTAGGGTTTGTGCGCAGTACCTTTCTTTATAAATTTGTATGGCAAATGAAGTTTGCAATGAAACTAGAAAAGTATTTGTTTTGACAATCTTTCCAAAAAAGATCTCCAAGATTGCTGCCAATATTTCTGGGGCGGTTTTAAACAGAACATTTGACGTCATCTTTGAGAATAAGGTGACACGCGCATTTCTGAAATAAGCGCAAATAAACAAGCGCATCCTCAGTGCTTTTTTCATTTGCACTTAATTTTGAGAATTTGACCAAGTTTGTTTGTTCACTATAGCACAACTCCTGCAGCATTCATTCCTACCCGTCTTTGAAGAATATATTGATCACCTGCAATCCTGAAACTTTAAATACTTATTGACACATTTGAATGTCACATTTTTTCAAAAGACAGCGCAGTGTGGTAATCATTTATTACAGAGATTTGCGTTCATATGCCAGATAACAGTACCAAATTTCAGCAAGGTAGACTTGGCCTTTCTAATGTCTAAGGTGGATAAACGTGCATGTATATATACATTTTTGATAGTATCACCTGTTGCAATACAAAACAATGTACCTCATTAGACAGTGGTAGCTATAAAACGTAACAGTATCAATATTATGCCCGTCTAGAGCTTTATCCCACCAAACAAGGGTGCAAAATTGCATCTTGGCTCAAATCCCTGCTTCATCTAATAACGTGTGTGGTCCTGGGCAATTCATTCAATGTTATGGTGCCTAACCTGTCAAAATTGCCATCCCCTAAAAATGTAAAAATGTTAAAATTGTTAGCCCTGAAAAATGATTTAGTTCTCTTTGTATGCTTGTCAAAAACATCTTATTCATGGTTTATCTAGCTACAGTGTTGCTTCATGTATAATAATGGTGGCCTTGATATATTGCAC